>NC_088703.1:16248806-17561663 GCF_028017835.1 Emys orbicularis | reverse complement strand
GGCCAATGCCTGCACTTTATCCTCAGTGTGGTTGTCCCTGGTTAGTTACCACTCAGCTCTGAGGAAGCACACTTATTCCTAAGGTGAAAGCATTGTAGAAAACCTATGAAAGCAATACAAAAACCTGCATGTGTGCTGATAAGCTTAGTAGAGATCATCCGGGAAGGGTTCTTGCTGATGATCAGTCCTTCAAACCCCAGCAAGGTTTTTTTTTTCCCCCTTGGGTTACAAGTTCATAACTGCTGCTGCTGAGAACAGGCACCCCTATGAATAACTTGCTGTCCTTTATATAGCTATGGTCTTTGACTGAGATTCCATGAGCAGACAATCAGTAGACTTGTACTTTCCTCAGGGCATAGCTAGATAAGTTGTCAGGGTGATTAAGCACTGGAATAAATTGCCCAGGGAGGTTGTGGAATCTCCATCATTGGAGATTTTTAAGAGCAGGTTAGACAAACCCATGTCAGGGATGGTCTAGATAATACCTAGTCCTGCCATGAGTGCAGGGGACTGGACTAGATGACCTCTTGCCCTTTCCAGCCCTATGATTCTAAGTTCATGTAGAACAGGTCCATCAATGACTATTAGCCAAGATGGTCAGGGGCGCAACCCCATGCACTGGGTATCCCTAGCCTCTGATTGCCGGAAACTGGGACTGAATGATAGTAGATGATCACTCATTAATTGCCTGTTCTGTTCATTCTGAAGCACCTGGCATTGACCACTGGCAGAAGGCAGGCTACTGGGCTAGACGGACCGTTGGTCTGACCCATCTGGCCCCCCCTTATGTTCAGAAGGCTGGGTATTTGCATAACTACAGGAGCTCATGACAAGGCTAAGATTGTGTCTCAGAGGTCATGGAAACTGGGACTTACAGAAACCTCTGACATTTTCTGCTTCAGCCACTGGGGCGGTGGCCCTGGAGCTCCGAGCTGCTGTGGGAGGGTGGGTGCAGGCTTGGGGGGTGGCTGTTTTAGGTGCTTCTGTTTAAATGCACCCTGGCCTGTCAGTCTTCTGTCAGTTCTTGGATTGAGTGGGTAACCCTCTCCCCAGCACAGAATTGATAGCTGAGCAGTTCTGAGCCAGGTCAGACCAAGCAGAGGGTTACCTGCATTGTTGCAGGGGTGGGAGTGGCATTAATTACCCTTGTTGACTCCTCCTACAGGAGGAAACATCCCTATCTGACCCATTCACCCAGAACCATTGAAGCTTCCCTGTTTCCATAGCATTGTCTCACTGGTGAACGAACCTGTGACGATTAGTAGGAGGCTGCGACCAGCATGGGCCCGCGTGCCCCCTCTTCCCCCCCCCCCCCAAGCTTCCGAGAGTGGGATCTCCTGGACACTGCATGGAGATCCAGAGTCCAATCGCTTTGAGATGTCTGGGTTTCCTGGCCACACCAGGGTTACACAGGAGGAGAGGACAGGAGGAGTGGACCCAGGTTCCTGGGTTTCAGCAGCATCGTTACCCTGGGTGTGACCATCTGTTCCCCTCCCTCTCCCCCCCACCCCAGATCTACTTCCAGCTGCATCGTGCCCTCAAGATGATCGTAGACCCCGTGGAGCCCCAGGGGGACATGAAGTTCCAGTGGGATCTTAATGCCTGGACCAAGAGTGCGGAGACCTTCGGTGAGCCGTGGGGCTGGGGGTGTCTGGGAGACTGACCGGCTTTGAGAAGGTGCGGGCATGTGTCGTGGAGGGAAGGGGATTGCAGAGATCCCAGACCCTGTTGGCCTCTGTATTCTCTCCTCCCCCCTCCCCCAAAGTCATGCGCTGTTTGTGCTGGGAGCCCAGTGCCCCGGCTGTTCCTCCTCCCTGGGGGCTGGGTCTTGGCCGGTGAGTGGCTTGTGGCAGGACAGCAGGGGACCACTGTGTATGCAGGTCCCAAGCCCAATGACATGAGCCCTCCTGTCCCATAATGTAAGAGCCAGGGATGGTGCAGAAGTGGCTGATTGTGTGTGTGGGGGGGTTGCCACTGCACCTGGGGAGCCTGGCATCAGGGTTCAGCCAACACCCAGGTACTACCCCTGCCCCGTTGGGCACAGCTGAGTGGATCCAGTGTGGAGGGGAGTCAGGCAGAGCAGCTCTTGACCACGCTCCTTGTAGCTGAGCTGTGGGGCCCAGTCCTGCAGCTGCTTTCTGAGCATTGGGATCCACCTGAAATCTTTCCCCCCCCCCCCCCCCTCCCGGGCACAGCAGGGCCAGCGAAGGGTGGGGAGTGCTGTGGTGCGGTGTGGGCATTAAACCAACCCACGGGGCGCCCCGCTGTGCCACGGGAGCAGATCCCAAATGGCCAGCTTGCCTCAATGGCTCCTTATGCCATCAGTATTTCCAGGAGCTGTCATGGGACACACCCTGCTTGTTGTAGCTTAGACATGTGTGGCTGGTGGCTGGGACTGGGTATGCAAAGGGCTGTGGAAACCCAGAGGTGGACCGAACTCAGGCCTGGGTGCCCTGTTCCCTTATCGTGTGCTTCTGTTTAAATGCACCCTAACATGCCCATCCTCTCTCCAGGAACAATAGTCTCAGAGCGGAGCGGCACCCTGCAGGCCGCAGCCCCCAACGCGCAGATCCAGCGTGCCAATGCCACCGGCCCGGCGGCGGCAGGAGGAGGGGTGAAACAGGTCTCCGGCACTCCCCAGGTACTGGCTCCTCTTACGAATGTCCCTCTCATGGTCCCGAACCGGCCCGAGGCTGCTGTCTCCCAGAGCCAGCCTCCGCCTCTGCAGCCACCAGTGCAGCCCGCCCGGATCCTCACGGCCCCCGTGGTTAAGAGTGGTGCCGGCACCACCTACGTACAGCCCATGCAGCTCCAGTTGGTGCAGCCCCGCGGCCTCCTACAGATGAACGGCCAGCAGCAAGTCATGGGCCAGCTGGTACTTCTGCCCCAGGTCAATGGGACTCAGGTGGGTGCCACGCTCCAGCAGCTACCTGGCAGATGGTGGGGGAGCCTCTCTCCAATGGTAGCGGCAGTGGGGTGGCCCATGAACCAGGCTCCGCCCTTCCCATGGGGGTAACAGGCACTTCTCCCTCTCCCTGCAGGGTGTGCAGCAAGTCTCGATGCAGTCCACCATCATCAGCAAGGGACAGCTGGCCCCAGGAGCCCTACTGCAGCCCATCATCTCTTCCAACAGCCAGGCAGACTGCTTCATCAGTGAGGGTAGCGCCCTGGCATCCTCTGCTGTGCAGGTGAGCAGGGCCAGGAGAAGCCAGACGGGCACGGCAAGGGGTGTGCCGAGGCCTGTGCCTACGCTGCCTCCACCGTCACTCTGCAGGCTTGTGCTAAGCACATTACGACCCCCCAAGGTTCTTGGAGGGTGTCTAGACAGTAAAGTAAACCCCGCAGCTGGCCCATGCCAGCCAGCTTGGGCTGTTGCATTGCTATGTGGACTTCCAGGTTTGGGCTGGAGCCTGTGTTGGGAGGGTCCCAAAGCTCAGGCTCCAGTCCAAGCCTGCACATCTACACTGCAATGAAAGAGCCCTGTGAGCCCAAGTCTGCTGGCCCTGGCCAGCTGTGGGTTTTTCTTGTCTGTGTAGACAGACCTACCCTGAGGGTCCCCCTTCGGTGTCCTGCCCCTGGTCCATTGGACACTCACAGAATTCCTGGAGCCTCTATTCCCAAAGGCACAGTACACCACAACTTCGAAGGCAGCTCCGCTTAACCCACAGCAACTAAATTTGTGTTTGGAGAAAGCAAGTACCAGTTCATTTAACACAAGTGATTCAAATGCTAGAGAACTATGGGAAACGAAGGGTTACATATGAAGTAGAAATCACACCACACATTCTAGGGCCTAAACTTAACAAGATGAAGTTTATTAGACAGGAGGGTCTCACCCAAGTTCTTCTCCCAGCATTTAACAGCTTGATGCTGTGATCTTTGTTTTCCCAGAAGCTGGCAGTGGGCTTCCTTACTTCCTAGGTGAAGGATGCAAAGTGAGTCTTACAGTGCAAAAATCCATTGTCATCCCTTGCAAATAGGGTAACCCCAGCTGCTTGTATTTTCCTGTCTAAAATCTCCCCCCAAGTTTGCAATTAACATTTTGTTCAGATGGTAAATGAGCATTCATTGTGAAGTGTGCAACAAACCAGTTAACTTATGTGTAGGGAGATGGAGACAAACATTTTCAGCTTGTTTATCAACTTCTGATGACAAGCCCCCACTCAGACCTTAAGACCATAATTTTACTCCTGGGGAAAATCTGCGCACAATCTTTGAAAAGTCTGCAAAATTCTGCATATTTTATTTGTCAAAATAACACAATATAATCATGCCAGTTACAATTATTTTGGTAATTTATTTCAAAATATCTGTGAGCAAGTATGTCTGTAATACAGACAAAAAAAGATTCAGGAAATTTGTTTTTTGACAAATAGATTCCTTACTAGGCGCATTAATACAGAATTTTGTGTAATTCATTTAAATTACAATACAGAAGTATTTTTTTCTTCAAGCAGTGTCCCTGTGGATGCTCCACTTTAGGTGTTTGTGCACCCCTGCGCTTCTAGTCGGAGATTTGTAGGGGACTATTCCCATTCCTTCTTTGTGAACAGCCTCTCTGACATGCCTGGTTCTCCAGGTTTTAAATGCGGTCTGATCTGTAGATTGTCAGTACCAGTCTCGGATGGTCACTCAGTGTATCTGTTGTCTGGGAGAGGCCCAGAAGTGCCACCACTGCAGAAAGCTGACAGCAAGAACTAGAAAAGCTAGGGATCTCCAATTAAAACTTATGATGCTGGAGAAATCCCTTCGACCTGCTTCTGATCCTGAGCACAGGACCCCTCCCCGCCAACACTCACCCGTGGTGGCATTGGACATGGGATCCTCTTCCAAAACAGCTGCTAAGGATCCAGTTCCGCAGAAAGCCACAAAATAGCGGTCTCACTCCTTGCCTCAGCAAGAATCGCCTCAGAAAAGGCAATCTCCGACCACCAAATCTGGGTACCATTGGCACCCAGAGCTATGGAGCAGCACGATGGCGCCACCTGCTGCACCAATACATTTCAGCAAGTCTACAGCACTGGCAGCAATCACAATGATTTCTAATCAAAGCCTGCCTCCTCCGTCGACACCAAGCTTGCCTGTGCTGCAGAAGTTTGTTAGCCAGGCAGACCTCTTCACATCACGTCCACTCCAGGAGCGCCTCTTTGGTACCCCCCAAAAGCCCTTGAGGAGGAAGCAGAAGCAATTGAAGAGCCACCACAGGGTGGCACCATCCCATCCACCCACATCTCTTCTTCTCCTGACAATAATGCCTCCTCCTCCTCCATCAGGCGATGACTTTAAATCCTTCCAGGAATGATTTAAACGAGTGGCTGACTCCCTCAATATTTCCTTGTCAGAGCTGCTGGAGAGACTGCATGAGCTGACAGATATTCTCCATACATCTCCTCCTGCTAAGATTGCACTACCCATCAATGCTGCCATCATGGACCCGGCCAAAACTGTCTGGCAGATGCCAGCTATAGCGCCACCTTCTTGTAAAAGATCAGACAAGAAGTACTATGTCCCAGCTAAGGGAGCCAAGTTTTTGTTCACTCCTCCTCCCCCCACCCCTAATTCATTGGTGGTGGTGGAGGCAGTTAATCAAAGGGGAGAGCAACATCTGACTAGGACCACCCCTTATGATAAAGATTGGAAGTGCCTAGACCTCTTTGGCAGAAAGGCCTATTCCTTGGCAACCCTCCAGTTTCGCATAGCAAACTATTCTGCATTACAGGCAAAGTACACACAAATTTTTGCACAAATGTCAACTTTTATTGAACATCTTCCAACAGGTAAAGAACAATATAAAGCGAACATAACAGAAGGCTCCCTCATTGCCAGAATGGCCTTACAGGCTTCCTTGGACTCCACTGACATAGTGGCCCGCTCCATCGCCACCTCCATAGTCATGCGGCGGGCATCCTGGCTCCACCTTTCAGGCTGCCCCAAGGAAGTTGAGGTGACAGTAGAGGACTTACCTTTCAAAGGTCAAAAACTGGTCGCAGAAGGCACAGATGCAACCTTACACACACACACAAGAATTCCTGTGACACATTGAAAACCCTAGGAATATCTGCCCCTGTGAACAAAAAGAAACACGGCAGATTTTAGGGTAGTGCAGAAGCATTGGGTATATCTGCCCAACCTCAGAGATGACATGACCAGCGCCACAAACAACATCAGACGAGACACCGACAAGCCCCAAAGCAGTCAGCAGTGTCTCAACCATCCACTTCCAGACAAGCATTTTGAACTATTGGTCGAGGGCACGAGAGCCCCCCATACTCCACTGCCAAAGTCCCTCATCTCTTGCCCATTTGGGGACTACCCAACACCTTTCTACCCGGTCTGGGCAACCATTACATCAGACAAGTGGGTTCTGGAAATTATACGCAAGGGCTATTCTATCCCTTTTCCTCTATCCCGCCTACCCACCCCCCATCCCTCTTCAGGGACCCATCTCATGAGCACCTGTTAAAGCAGGAAGTAAACCACCTCCTACAACTAGGTGCTGTAGAACCTGTACTTGCCAAGCACAGGGGGAACAGGTTTTATTCACACTACTCTCACTCAGAAGAAAACAGGTGGATGGAGGCCCATCTTGGACTTGCGCAAGCTAAACCATTTGTCAGAACACAGCACTTCAAGATGATAACCCTAGCAACCATAATTCCAGCATTGGAGAAAGGAGATGGGCTGTTGGCCCTCGACCTACAAGATGCCTATTTTCACATCCCTATTCATCCGGCACCCAGAAGGTTCTTTCAATTCACGCTTGGGAACCTCCACTACCAGTACAGAGTGCTCCCATTCGGATTATCCACAGGTATTCTCCAAAGTCCTCGCTGTCGTGCAGCATGCCTTCGCAGACAAGGTGTGATATTTCGCTACTTAGACGACTGCCTCCTAAAAGCTTCCATGTACCAGGCTGCAGTCAATGTCCTTCACATCACAATAACCTTGTTTACAAAATTTAGACTTACAAATCAACATTCAGAAACCTACCCCACTTGCCTCCAGCATTTATAATAGTGTTAAATTAAACACACTTTTTTATATATTTATTAGGGGGGTTGCACTCAGAGGCTTGCTATGTGAAATGGGTCACCAGTAAAAAGTTTGAGACCCACTGTCCTAGGGCATATGCTGAGCCACCATGTTTGTTGTGAAGCATGCCAGGCTTCATCTGAGGGGTCTACAAACCTGGCTTCATACTGTCTATACTCCCCCACAAGCACTCCATCCACAGACTGACAATGCCCAGTGGGGTGTAAGACTCACTCACATGGTGGACAAAAAAACATTTGTACAGGTGTTCCATTCTAATGACACACCCCATCGGTAATGATCACCAAGGACGCCTCCCTCGTGGGATGGAGGAGCACACTTGTCCAAGAATACCATCCAAGGCTGGTGGTCCCTTGCGGAATCCACCCTCTACATAAATCTATTGGAACTCGGGGCGTTTCAAAATGCATGCTGCCACTGATACGCAACAAGACTGTCCAGATCCTCATGGACAACTTCGCCACTATGTTCTACATAAATCGCCAGGGTGGGGCCCCATCTTACCTGCTCTGCGCACAAGCAGTTCACCTTTGGGAATGGTGCATCTCCAACAACATAGCTCTCATTGCAGTCTACTTACCGGGAAGCCAGAATGTCACAGCAGACAACCTAAGCAGACACTTCTCGCAAATGCACGAATGGGAACTGGCCCCAGGAATCCTGAAAACTGTATTCCTCCAATGGGGTTTTCCCTCAATAGACCTTTTTGCAACATATCACAATGCCAAATGGCCCCAATACTGCTCCCAGGCAGGGCTTGGACCCAATTCCCTGGGGGATGCCTTCCTCGTGAAATGGGAAGCCCCCTTGATGTATGCCTTCCCCCCCCAACTCCGCTATTGAGCCGCGTACTTCTCAAGATAAGATTACTCTGGATTTGTCTTTTTAAGTGCATCAACCTGGCCCCAGACAAACATGGTTCCTATACCTGAATCAGATGGCCACAAGACCGCCATGGACCCTTCCCCTTGTGCATTACCTGCTGACACAGGACATGGGACGCCTCCGCCACCCCAATATTCTGATTCTCCGTCTCAAGGCATGACTAATCCATGGATGACAAACCAGGGAAGTACAGGATATCTTACTGAACAGCTGGCGACTGACACGGAAAACATAGGCGCACAAGTGGAAATGTTTTTCCATATCGTGCAGGGACATAAGTTTCCCCACAATGAGCACCACTACTCACAATACTCGAATATATGCTGATGCTCAAAAAATCTGGTCTTTCCATTAGTTTACTCAGGCCTTGTCTACGTTAAAGGGAAAAGTCTATCTAAGCTATGCAGTTTGAGTTATTTGAATAGCATAACTCAAATTAACGTAGTTTAGAGCTACTTACCACGGGGTCCACACTATGCTCTCCTGTCAACTCCCCTTACTCTTCTCAATCCGGTGGAATACAGGAGTCGACAGGAGAGCGATTGGTGGTTGTAGTGGGTCTTCACTAGACCTGCTAAATCGACCATCAGTGCATCTGATCACCGCTCCAGTAAGTATAGACAAGGCCTCAAAGTGCACTTATCTGCCATTACCACTTACCACTCTAAGGTAGATGAACTCACTGTCTTCGCCCACCCTCTAAACGCTTTCTCAAAGACATACAGAATACTTAACCCACACTAAGACTCCCCCAACCCCTATGGGGGACCTCAACCATGTTCTCTGTACTCTCCTGGGCAAACCCTTCAAGCCACTAGCTACCTGCTCGCCGTTACACTTATCCATGAACGTCGCCTTCCTAGTGGTGATCATGTCGGCAAGGAGGGTGGGAGAGCTGGGTGCCCTAAGGGTAAACCCACCCTATACCATATTCCTCACGGACAAGGTAATCTTACATCCACATCCATAATTTATACCCAAGGTTGCTGCCTTCTTTCATCTCAACCAACCCATTTACTTACCTGTATTCTTCCCAAAGCCGCACGCCGACAGCAGGGAAGCATTCCTTCACACGCTGGATGTTGGTAGAGCGCTTGCGTTCTATATAGAAAGAAAAAAGACATTCAGAAAATCATCCCAATTTATATCCACAACAGAACGTTCCCAAGGCCAAACCATTTCCAGACAGCGACTCTTTAAATAGGATAATCTGATCAAGTCAGATCTATCAAAAACATGATCTGGAACCTCCTTCCGGACTTAGCACGCACTCTACCAGAGCTATATCCACGAGTAGCTTTTCTCAAAGTCATTGACCTTTGTAAAGCAGCTACTTGGGCATCAGTCCATACATTTACCGAACGTTATGCTTTAGAGCAACATTCAGCCGCTGATGCGTGCTTCAGCATTCAGGAACTCCGAAGCCCCTCCTCTCCAAAGAGGGGCACTGCTCTAGTCACCTGACGTGGAGCACTCACAGGGGCACTCCTCGAAGAAAAGGTTACTCACCTTGTGCAGTAACTGAGGTTCTTCGAGATGGTTGTTCCTGTGGGTGCTCCACCACCCCTCTCCTCCCCTGTGCTTTGGGGTTTCTCTTCGATCCTCTCGGGTAGAGAAGGAACTGGGGGGCGGTTTGCTGTGTGAGCTGCGTAGCCGCTCAGAGTGGCGTGAGATGGCTGCTGCGTGTGCATGGCCAACCGGGGCACTGCTACTACAAATCTGACTAGAAGTGCAGGGGTGCACAAACACCTAAAGTGGAGCACCCGTAGGGACAGCCATCTCAAAGAACCTCAGTTACTGCACAAGGTGGGTAACCTTCTCTTTCTGTTCCTGTCAGAAGCAGTGTAAGGGCTTGGGGGAGTCAGGGGTAACAGAGGAGCTGAGAGGGAAGCAGCCTAGGAGTGAACCTGGAAGGCTTTGGGTGTGGGTGGGAGTCTTTTTTTTCTTGGGGGATGAGGGGGGATTGTTAGGGTGTTGGGAGGCCTCCCCCAGGCAGTCCCTGGTTGACCCCAAGCCTTTCCCATTGTCAGGCACGACTGCCCCTGTCCCATACCCCTCATCCCCATAGGTCTCTGCAGCCCCTGTCCCCAGGCTCAATGCTGTCACCCCACTAGCTCCTGAGACCATGCTCCAGTCTATCCCTCCCACTAGCCATTCTGAACCCCAGTCTGTGACACCCCCCAAGCAGCCCTGTGTTCCCCACTCTGTCCCAAACTGGCTCCGTTGGCAGGGTGCTGTGAGGAACTTCTACTCCTGGGGAATTCTGTGGCACTGGGCATAGAATTTTGTATTTTCCTGCATAAAAAACATTTTGCCTAAGGGCTGCAATTCTGCCTTTTGCCCACCAGAGGACACTGTTGTGCTAGAACAGCTGGCATGAATGCAGCTGGCTGTTCTGGCGCCACATCGGCCTCTGGTGGGCAACAGGCGGAACTGCAGTACTTAGGCAAAAAATTTCAGGCAGGAAAATACAAATTCTGTACGTCCTCAGATGTGCAGAATTTCCCCCAGGGAGTAGTAATTTTCAGTCTACAGACAACTCTTAGTGTGTGTGTGTGTGTGTGTGTGTGTGTGTACAGACACACACACACCTCATGACAATTAAGATGAGACAAGATGGTAGAGGTAATGACCTCACCCAGCTTGAGTCTCTGATATCCTGGGACACCAACACTGCTACAGCAGCACTGCATACGACAAGTTGAGCAGTGGGAGACAGGCTTCCAGTATTAACCTGACATGACTCTGGCAAGCTAGTGTATAGGTACCAGACCCAGGAGATTCCTGTAACTTGTCCATTCCTCATGGGGTGCTGAGGATGGATATATGCCGTTACCCAGGGTTGTGTGGCCCCTCAGCACTGCTTGCTGAGGGCATGAGGGAGTTTTGTCTGTGATTGCTATGGATCATCCCCCTGAAACAACAAGCCTTTGGCAACCTACTGCTGTCCAGACAGATAGCGATGGGCTCACATCAATCCCCAGACACTGGGCATGTTCAGCTCCTTATCCACTGAACACTCATCAAATCACCAGGCCTGCTAGTACCATCCACCAGCTTGTAGGATGCAGCTCTCTGGGCCAGCCCTTCGCTTACCACCACGGCATGTAGGTCAGGTCTACACTACAGACCTGTATCAGTATAACTACATCACTTGGGGGTGTGAAAAATACACATAACTGAGTGATGTAGTTATACCAACCTAGCCCCTCCGTGTAGACAGGGCGCTGTGGGAGGGCTTCTCCTGCTGATGTAGCTACCCGCCTCTTGGGGAAGTGTCTTCTCTGCCTCCCAGAGATCACAAACTTTTGATGTTCGCCTGCAGACATGGGAAACCCCGGCAGCTGCTTCCTTCCTGTTTAGTTTCTCTTTGAAATTCTCACAAGCCTTCACTTGCATCCAGTCCAGACTGTTGTGAAATACACAATACTTAATTTACGTTTAAACAGACGGCTAGATATGCTACTTGACTGAGACAACCGGTTTGTCACTTTTTGCTGCTGACTAAGACCTCAGTACAGACTTCAGGACTATATTTTTAGCAGGCATTCATAGCACTTGTGCATTCGTTCACTGAGATATTGAGCATCAGTGCTGACACCAGTTGTCATTTGAGACCTCAGATGCATGTACCAGAATCACACCACCCCTCTGCACCCCTTTGTCAGTTGGCATTAAGAGGTTCTTGGGTAGAGGTGTGCTGACAGCTGGGAATGGGGGGCGATCTGGTTGAGTTCTCCTTGACGTGTTCTCCTTTTCATTCCTTTGCAGCCCATGGACACCCAGGAGGAAGGCATTGGAGACCTGGGTAAGAGACTGTGGGGAGCCCCCCGGGGGGGGGGGGAGAAGTGGAGAGCAGAGGATCACCCTGTCCTTGGAGCTCCTGGCTGGCCCCAGAGCGAGGTGTTGGGGGCTTGTCAGAGGGTATGGCATGGCACCGTGTGGGAGTAGCTTCCCCCCCAGGCAGCCATCCGTCCTATTGCCCTTCCAGCGGCCCACACCCTCTGCAGGGATGTAGTTAGTGTCTCATCAGGGCTGAGCATTAATGCCCCACTGAGATTAATTGGGGAGACCCACCAGCCATCATTCCCTGCAGACTCAGGCGGGCGGCAGGCTGCTGGCAGGCTGCCTTCCTGCCCATGCCAGGGTTAGAAACTCTTCTGGCTCCTTTGGGATTTCCCGTGGCAGCATGGCTGGAGATGGGGGGGCAACCAGGCTGGGGGGGTGGGGTGGGAGAAAGGCTGCCTGACTAGTGTCTGGCTTCTCTCTCCCCAACAGACAGTACCGAGGCCCACGTATCGGAAATGAAGAGGTAAGTCAGCTGAATCCTTGCCGTGGGGTCCTTGTCATGGTGGGGGGAGTGGGGCTGTATTTGTCAGCCTGCTGCATGCTGTCCCCCTTCCTCCTGTGGATCCCCTGTTGCTGTGGCCTCCTCCACCCGGGTGTGGGGCAGGGGTCATGCCTTGATGACGACAACCCCCACCCCCCCCCGGTGCTGCATTGCAGGCCCAGACCCTCGGACGGCAATGTCATGCGCAAGGTGCCGCGGGTGAGCCTGGAGCGGCTGGACCTGGACCTGACAGCCGACAGCCAGCCGCCTGTCTTCAAGGTCTTCCCTGGCAACAGTAACGAGGACTACAACCTGATAGTCATTGAGCGTGGGGCCCAGCAGGCTGCCGCCCAACCCCCCAGCAGCATCTTGCCCGGAGCCGTAGTCAAGGTTGGTGCTGCTTTGGGGTACCTGGTTGGCCTGCTCTAGGGGGCCAGTGCGGGACTATGTCCTGGTGGGTGGTGCTGGGCTCCTGGCCATGTGGAAACCAGCCCTGGGGGTGTCCCTGTCCCACTGGGAGTGCGTTGCTGGGCTGCTGGGAGCCAACACTAACCCTGTGCTGCCCCCCCAGGAGGAGCAGATGGAGGCAGCAATCGATTATCCGACAGAGGATCCCAGAGACACCAAGCCCGTTGTCCTGCCCCAGGACGTCCTGGCGGCCGAGGGCTCCGTGTCTCGCCTCATCTCCCCCAGCGGCAGCATCGGCTCCAGTCTGGACGTGACACCAGGCCAGAGCCAGGAGGGGGCCATGGAGACAGCCAATGCTGCCCACTGCAAAGTGTGCCGGAAGGCAGGCTCCGTTGTGATGTGTAACCAGTGTGAGCAGTGCTACCATTTGGACTGCCACCTCCCGGTGCTGCAGGAGATCCCCAGGTACCTAGCCCCTTCCCCAGCCCTGGAATGGGAGTGAGGTCTAGTGGTTGGGGAAGGGAGGGGCTGGGAACCAGCACTCCGGGGTTCTATCCCCAGGTCTGGGAGGGGAGGGGGGGGGTCTGGTGGGGTGCTGGGAGCCACGTTGTATCCCTGGCTTTACTATTGATGTACTGAGAGAGCAGATGTCCTCTCGGAACTGGAGTCCCCTGCTGTCTGGCTGGGAGCGTGGGGGGCAATGCTCACTCCTCTCGTTTGCCCCCCAGTCAGGAGTGGAAGTGCCTGCTGTGCCAGGAACTGCCAGCGCCTGTTGAGGAGGACGGCACCAACTTCTCCGCCTCGGAAGATGACGAGGGCCCCAATAAACTCTCCCCCTTGGAGCAGAGGGTTCGTGTGTCGGGCTGGGGTCCAAGTGACCGGGATCTGTTTGGAGAGCAAGTCTCTCTGCCTCAGAGCACCACGCAGGGGGTGGGCGTATGGGCAGTGCGCTCATCCTTTGCTCTCTGGGCGGGCCAGCCTCGTGCTATCTGTGGGGGCACATGACTGGGCCTGGCCTGGTGCCCCGGGGCCTGGCCTTGCTCTTGTGTGATTCCATGGAGCCACAGCCGGGGTTGGGGTGCTGGGTGGCGTCTGGCCTGGCCCTGAGTGGGAGGGGAGGTCGTGGGCTCCCTGCTCCTAACCCTGCTGTGTTCCCCTTGACCTGGCAGAAGTGTGAGCGTGTCCTGCTGGAGCTGTTGTGCCATGAGCCTTGCCGGCCTCTCCACCGGCTTTCGACCGCCACGGTGAGTTGGGGAGGAGGGCTGTGCTTGATTCACTGGGGGTTGGGGGGGGTACTTGATGCTGTGTGTGGCGGGTGCTCACTTCATGGGGCATGAGGGGGTGCTGAAGGTGGGGGGCTATCCTTGATGCATGGGTTGTGGAGAGCCCCAGGCATGAGGCAGTCTCACTAGTACTTGAATGCTGGGACCCTATTCTGGGGAGAAGGTTTCTGGCATGTGGGTTGGCGGGGAGAGGGGCCATAGGAGACAGGGTGGGGCTCAGGGAGGGCAGGGGCCTCTGGACAGTGTGGCCAGGCCTGACCCCTGCCGTTTTCCCCCAGGAGGGTCAGGACACCATCGACCTGACCCTGATCCGAGCCAGGCTGCAGGAGAAGCTCTCCCCACCCTATGGCTCCTCCGAGGAGTTTGCCCAGGATGTCTGGCGGATGATCAAGCAGTTCAACAAGCTGACGGAGGTGAGGGGTGACCTGGGACCCTCCTTCCCCTGTTGGCGGTGGGGAGAGAGGCATGTCCCTTCTGGGGCTGGGCCAGGGGGCAGGCGGGGTATGTCCTGATTGTAATGAATCAGGCAGGGTGGGTACGGGGCACACCCCGGGGGTGGCCAGAGCTGAGGCACCTTGCTACCACCTGTGCTTAGTGTGTACCTGAGTGAGGCTCAGCTCCCCAACTCCACAGGCCACCCCAGCCCTCCTCTCTCTGCCTACGTGGGCCCTGCTGACTCTCTTCAGGCCAATGTCCCCTTGGGTACCCACGGTTCTCAGATCTGCTGCTCGCACCTTTTTCCCTGAAACGGCCTCCCTTCCTCCTGTTTTGTTTCTTCCTGTAACTTTCCCTAGCTCTTCATCCGCTTTCAGCCCAGATGGTAGCTGGGCCTCAGCTGTGAAGCACATGGCCAGCCGGTGGGCGGGGGAGAAGTAGCATCTCTCCTCTCCTCCTCCCTGAGAGGAGCATGTTCACCCCCTTCTGGTGACCTGCCTTCACCCCCAAACCTTGAGCGCAGAGTTTCCACCATAGACACAACTCCCTACACACATCTCACTGTGACCAGCGGACTGTTGGGGCTACTGCCTCCTGGTAGAGACCCCACCCTTGGGTGAATTGTGTGTGTGCCCCAGGGGATCCTGTCAAATGCTGCTCTCTGCCGGTTAGCACTAGCAGGTTCCTGGGTCACAGTGGAGGAGTGTCCTGGTTCTGGGGGACACAGTAGGGGTGGGGAGACTCTGGCCGCTATGGGAGCAGGCCACAGGCCATTTTGGATGATGGGGGGCATATCCCAGATTTGGAGATTGTGGGTGTCTCTCAGCTGTGGCTCCTGACCCCCGGCCTCTCTGTGCTCCCCTCCTCCAGGACAAGGAGGATGTCCAGTCCATCATTGGGCTGCAGCGCTTCTTCGAGGCCAAGTGGAGCGCCTCCTTCGGCGACCGGAAGTTCTCCTCGGTGCTGGTGGAGCCCATCCCGCTTGATGAGCAGCGGAGCGAGAGCGGCAGCAGCTTCACCCACCGCAGCTCCCCTGCTGGCTCCCTGGGCGAGGCCCCCGCTGCCCTGGCAGGCGCTGGGGAGGAGGAGTGAGGTGCTGGCCTGCATCGACTGGAGCAGCCCCCCGGCGTCCCGCAGGCCATGACCAAAAGCGCCTGGGACTCGCCTCTTGCCCCGGGTCGCATGGCGGCAGCGGGACGTCCTGCCCCCCACTCCAGTTGAAATTGTTTTGTTGATGGGGAGCCCTCTCCTCCCCATGCCCGTTCCTTTGCCATGAAGTCTTCACACACGGTTTGCGTTGAGGGTCACACACCCACCTCCCCCTCCGGTGCTGCTCTTTGCCTTGACTGCAAGTGGGCGGCGCACACAGGGTCCCCCCATCTTTCCTCTGGGATTTCAGTGCAGGGTGGTTGGGGGGAGCTATCTGCAGGCAGGGTCAGGCCAGAGGGTCGTGGCTGGGTTTAGTGGAGCGCTAGGCATTGGGCCCTCATCCCTGCCCGCGCTGGGGACCTAGCCCAGCGCCTGGGCTCACCTGCCCTGATTGTGGGGTCCTGGGCTGATAGTGCTGCTCTCTGCTGCCATGTGCATGGGATCTTGGGGTGGTTGTAGGGGGCTCTGTGGGGGCAGGTGGCTCAGTGAGCAAAAAGGCTGGCGGGGTTGGTTCCCAACAGCTTGTCCTGCTCGGAAGCTCCCTGGGTTTGCTCCATGTTCATCTCAACATCCCTGGCACAAGCGCTCCCCTTCGAAGCTATTCCAAGCCACTGTCAGCTCTCTAGCTGTGTCCTTCTCTCCCCTCCCCCTGCTTGCGATGCCGGTGTGCTCCCTCCCCTCGCCCACGCCAGGGGAAGCTGCGGTTCAGTGGTTTTGTAACTGACGCCCGAGGCAGGGCCATTCCGACTCCTGTACCTGTCCCGGCAGGGCAGCCGCTTTCTGGCCTGGTTCTTTTTTGCCTCTCCAGCGTGCAACGGGATCCCAGGCTGGGCTTTGCTTGTATATTTTAGATGGCTTCTTTCATGTCCCCGATAACTGTTTGCGACCTGTGCGATGGAAACATGTTTCTCTGAGAACGGAATAAATCTTGGGTTTTATGTACTGCTCTGCCTGGTGCCTCGTCCTTCCTGGGGCTGGGCCAGCCCCCACAGGAGGGTGGGGAGGGAGCCTCATCCAGCCCTCCTCTGGCCCCACCTCCTGGCTGTGGCTCCACTTCTGGTCCTTGGGCCCCAACTGTGGCTCCGCTCCCAGTCCCACCCATGGCCACAGCTCTGCTCTCTGCCTCAACTATGGCTGTGGCTCCCAACCATGGCTGGGGGGTCGGGGGGGGGCACAGACAGGATTAAGGGGGACCGCTGATCTAGTGGGTAGAATGCTGGGGTCTCCTTTACCTGCTGGGTGTCCAGCCCCCTGCCTCAGTTTCCCCAGCTGTGCAGTGAGGACCTTGGTGAAGTGCTCAGAGTGGCTGCAAAGAACTAGTAATTGGTGCTCTGGGGCTGGAGTTGAGGCACCCAAATACCATTTTTAAACCCACTCCTCCTCTGACCTCCCCCCCCCCCCCCAAAGTTGTGCAGCAGCTGAAACTGGTCCACAATGTTCTGTTGAAGTCCAGAACTTCAGTCACCTCAGAACAGAAATGTAGTGGAAAATGCCAACTGATCTACAACTCCCTTCTGGCTCTGTGGGGGCGAGTGTCCCGGACTCCCTAGTGGGTTTACATCTACCATCATGCACCATGGTCCCTCTCCGAGGGGGGTTGGAGACTGGGGCATCATGGGAGTTATAGTCCAGTCTTCTGCTGAAACAAGTTGCTTCCATGGGAAATTTAGACACTGACAGAAATGGAGGGGAGGATTTTTTAATTTTGCAGCCAGCTCTACCACAACACAGTGTGAAGGGCTGAAATCCCTCCTAAGCGGGGTTGGCGTGCACACCAGTCATGGCCAAAGCGCTGCTGTGCAAACCAGCCATGGTGCTGGGAAAGCATGCTGGCTCTAGTCTGTGTTTCAAACTGACCTGCTGTGGGATGGACCCTCCCAAAACAAGTAATTCTGTAGTGGGGGAAGAGTGAAACTGACTTAAGACTAGGCTGGCATAGAAATAAGTAACTCGGGGATTTTAGTTTTAGGAGTTACAGGTAGCAGAAAGGACAAACACTTGCAGACAGGATTTTGAAGAGGATTTAAACCGGCTCCTCCCAGGAACCTGGTCCCCTGAATTTGTATGATCCCCTCAGGCAATTTCCAAGTAGCCTCTGGAGCATCTGCCATGTTCCCATCTCCCTGGCATAGTTCTGGGTCTTGGGGCATGAGAGATCCTGCCTTGGCCCCAATTTCCCGTCCACCACCTTCCCCCTCAGAGCAGCTGTCCCTGCTTTGCCTGCATCTACCCCTACCAACTGCATGATACTCTGGTGTCAGGGTGGCTGATGGCACAACAAAGTGTGTGAATGTCTAGCTCCAGCCTGTGCAGGTTTAATGATGATTTCCTACAGCTGCCACAAGTGGGCAAATGGATGCCCCCCTGCTACTGAGGGGAAAGGCAGGCCCCCATACTCATACTTTGGGCCAGAACTTCAACTTGGGCTTTGGCGCTGTAATCAGCTGTGCTGTTGTCTGTGTAGCCAAAAGCGGGAGCCTGCTCCAGAGAGCTTACAAGGGTGCGTGTATCTCAGTTCAGGCCAGCTGCTCCTGTCCGGCTCCCTGCTCTTCACCAGACTGGAGGGTCTCTCCCTCCTGGCCAGAGTGTTTCTAGGCTGCACAGTTACCTGCCTCCAGAGTGAATTCCCCAGTACCTGCACTTTGCTTTCTCCTCAGAGGCTATAACCACGGTTAGCTACTCCCCAGCTCTTTCTAAGCAAATATATTTATTCTTAAGTGAAAGCATTGCACAGAAAACATTTTAAACCAAAGGGCCTACAACGGGACCTCTTACCAGAGATCAGCAAGGGCTCTGTCTAGGGGTCAGTCCACCAACCCCCACCAGGGAGTTTTCTGTGGTTACATGTTCATCCAGGCCTTGGCTTGGACCAAGCACCCTGCTGCATCACCCACTCCCTCTTTTATCCAGTGTGGTTCTCTGAGCCTCAGAGACGATTGTGATGGGTTCCCCCCCAGGTTGCCATTAAGAACTGGGGTACCACTGAGCTCGCCTGACCCACCAGCCTGGGATTCCTTTACACAGCTGTTGTGACAGGCTCTCAAGCCCCCTTCCAGCACACACACAGGTAGGGCCGCACCCAGCTCCAGTTTCACACACATGCTGAGATTGGCTTTATGTGGGAGAGCCCAGCTAAGCAATTGCTAATGCACCCCCCCCCCCCCAGACTGTACACCCAAAATTGTATCATCTGTGCTGCACAGAGAATTACAGCATAAGTGCATGGAATTTGCTCCCTCAGTGTGGAGGAAGAGATGCAGTTTTCTGCCCCTAGTTATGAATTCCACAACCTGGTTTGAGAGAGAACAAAAACAATTTAACTACAAAAGCTCTAGATTGTATGTTATAAGGGATAGTAAACAGATCCAAGTAGATTACTGAGCAAATAAAACACGCAAACTAAGCTTAAGGTACTAAAGAAACTGATACAAGTAGCAAATTCTCACCCTAAATACTGTTTTAGGCAGACTGCAGAGATTCTTGGAAGCAAGCTGCTTTTGCTTGCAGCTTAAAACTCCAGGTATTTCTTTCTCAGACCAGACACCCTTCCAGCCTGGGCTCACCTCTTTCTCTCTCTCTCCTTTTTCTCCCCCCATCTTTGTTTCTGATTTTTCCAGTCATGCTGGGTGGGGATTCAGTGAAGAACTATCCTGATTATATCACTCCCCAGCTTTAAATAGATTTTGCATGGGGCAGGAACCTTTTGCTTTCAAACTTAGTTCCCATACCAATCAGTGGAAAAGCACTGGTATTCCAAGATGGATTCCAGTACCAGGTGACTTGATCACATGACCCTGCAGCCATAACTCAAGTTTATTTGCAGCATCCACAGGAAGCTGAGAGATTAGCATCTTCAAAGACCTATTGTTCTTCGAGTGATTGCTCATGTGTGTTCCACAATAGGTGTACGTGCCCACCACATGCACCGGTGTCCGTTTTTCCCCTAGCAGTATCTGTAGGGGAGCGACCCGAGCGACCCCTGGAGCGGCACCTCCATGGTGCGGTATAAGGGGCGCTGTGCGCTCCCCCCACCCTCAGTTCCTTCTTGCCGCCAGTGAAGGTGCTTCGGAACTGCTCTGCTCCAGCTTTGCTGCAGCTCGTCCCCAGAACTCTTGTTCGTTCAGTGTATGGTACCTGTAGTTAGTAGTTTAGTTTAGTTTTGTTAGTGCGCCCGGGCCAGGGCATGCCCTGCGCCCTGGGTTTTAAGTTGTGTTACACTTGTAGGCAACCGATGCCAGTGAGTGATCCGCACATGGACTGTTTACGGTGTTTGGGTGAAACCCATCTCAGCGATCGCTGCAAGATTCGCAAGTCGTTCAAGCCTCAGACCGAGAGAGATGTTGGGCTCTGGGCCATCCTGATGGAGTCGGTGTTGAGCCCAACTCTGGCGCGCCGCTCCGAGTTGGCACCAGGTACCGTGGTGCCAGTGCGTGGCAACCCCCCCGGTGCCATCTACCAGTCGGCACTGCTCCCTGTCCGTGGGGCACGCCAAGAAGGCTAAGAAGAGGCCTTCACCGCGGCACTGGAGCAAGACTGGAGGGGAGAGGCTAGACCCATGTTGGGCAGTCCTCGGTCCCCATCGGCCTCTAGGCCTCCGACTCAGGTCGAGCGGAGTAGCCCGGCCCATTCTCATAGACTCATAGACTTTAAGGTCAGAAGGGACCATTATGATCATCTAGTCTGACCTCCCGCTTGATGCAGGCCACAAAATCTGACCCACCCACTCCTGGAATAATTCTCTCCCTTGACTCAGCTGTTGAAGTCCCCAAATCATGATTTAAAGACTTCAAGTCGCAGAGAATCCTCCAGCCAGCGACCCCTGCCCCATGCTGCGGAGGAAGGCGAAAAACCTCCAGGGCCTCTGCCAATCTACCCTGGAGGAAAATTCCTTCCCGACCCCAAATATGGCGATCAGCAGAACCCCGAGCATGCGGGCAAGATTCTCCAGCCAGACCCACATTGACCATTAATACTAATTACCAGCGATGTCACGTTATTGACTTATTGACTAAAATCACGTTATCCCATCAAACCATCCCCTCCATAAACTTATCAAGCTTAATCTTAAAGCCAGAGAGGTCTTTCGCCCCCACTGTTTCCCTCGGAAGGTTGTTCCAGAACTTCACCCCTCTGACGGTTAGAAACCGTCGTCTAATTTCAAGCCTAAACTTCCCGACGGCCAGTTTATATCCATTTGTTCTCGTGTCCACGTTAGTACTAAGCTGAAATAATTCCTCTCCCTCCCTGGTATTTATCCCTCTGATATATTTAAAGAGAGCAATCCTATCCCCCCTCAGCCTCCTTTTGGTTAGGGTAAACAAACCGAGCTCCTCGAGTCTCCTTTCATACGACAGGTTTTCCATTCCTCTGATCATCCTAGTGGCCCTTCTCTGTACCCATTCCAGTTTGAGTTCATCCTTTTTAAACATGGGAGACCAGAACTGCACCCAGTACTCCAAATGAGGTCTCACCAGCGCCTTGTATAACGGAAGCAGCGCCTCCTTATCCCTACCAGAAATACCTCGCCTAATGCATCCCAAGACCGCATTAGCTTTTTTCACGGCCACGTCACATTGCCGACTCATAGTCATCCTGCGATCAACCAGGACTCCGAGGTCCTTCTCCTCCTCCGTCACTTCCAACCGATGCGTCCCCAGCTTATAACTAAAATTCTTGTTAGTCATCCCTAAATGCATCACCTTACACTTCTCACTATTAAATTTCATCCTATTACTATTACTCCAGTTTACCAGGTCATCCAAGTCTCCCTGCAGGATATCCCGATCCTTCTCCGAATTGGCAATACCTCCCAACTTTGTGTCGTCCGCAAACTTTATCAGCCCACTTCTACATTCGGTTCCGAGGTCAGTAATAAATAGATTAAATAAAATCGGACCCAAAACCGAACCTTGAGGAACTCCACTGGTAACCTCCCTCCAACCTGACAATTCACCTTTCAGTACGACCCGCTGCAGTCTCCCCTTTAACCAGTTCTTTATCCACCTCTGGATTCTCATATCGATCCCCATCTTTTCCAATTTAACCAATAATTCCTCATGCGGTACCGTATCAAACGCTTTACTGAAATCAAGGTATATTAGATCCACCGCATTTCCTTTATCTAAAAAATCTGTTACTTTCTCAAAGAAGGAGTTCAGGTTGGTTTGGCACGATCTACCTTTTGTAAAACCGTGTTGTAATTTGTCCCAATTGCCATTGACCTCAAGGTCCTTAACCACTTTCTCCTTCAAAATTTTTTCCAAGACCTTGCATATTACAGATGTTAAACTAACAGGCCTGTAGTTACCCGGGTCACTTTTTTTCCCCTTCTTGAAAATAGGAACCACATTAGCTATTCTCCAGTCCAACGGTACCACCCCCGAGTTTACAGATTCATTAAAAATTATCGCTAACGGGCTTGCAATTTCTCGCGCCAGTTCCTTTAATATTCTCGGATGAAGATCATCCGGTCTGCCCGATTTAGTCCCGTTAAGCTGTTTGAGTTTGGCTTCTACCTCGGATACGGTAATGTCACCCTCCCCCCCCCCCCATTATTCCCCTCCGTTACGCTGCCTCTATTTCTAAACCCTCCATTAGCCTCATTAAAGACCGATGCAAAATATTTGTTTAGACATTGTGCCATGCCTAGATTATCCTTAATCTCCACTCCATCTACAGTCTTCAGCGGTCCCACTTCTTCTTTCTTTGTTTTCTTCCTATTTATATGGCTATAAAACCTCTTACTATTGGTTTTAATTCCCCTCGCAAGGTCCAACTCTACACGGCTTTTGGCCTTTCTCACTCCATCTCTACATGCTCTGACCTCAATAAGGTAGGTTTCTTTGCTGATCCCTCCCCTCTTCCATTCTTTGTACGCTTTCTGTTTTTTCTTAATCACCCCTCTGAGACGCTCGTTCATCCAGCTCGGTCTAAATCTCCTGCCTACGATCCGTTTTCCCTTTCTCGGGATACAGGCCTCCGACAGCTCCTGCAACTTCAACTTGAAATAATCCCAGGCGCCTTCCGCCTTTAGATCCATAAATATGTTAGTCCAATCCACTTCCCTAATTAGTCGCCTTAATTTATTAAAGTCAGCCCTTTTGAAATCGTAAACCCTAGTCTCCGATTTCATTCTGTTAATCCTTCCATTTAGTTTAAACCGAATTAGCTCATGATCACTCGAGCCAAGGTTGTCTCCTACAACCATTTCCTCAACGAGGTCCTCACTACTCACCAAAACTAAATCTAAAATGGCATCCCCCCTCGTCGGTTCAGCCACTACTTGATGAAGGAATTCATCAGCTATCACGTCTAGGAAAATCTGAGCTCTATTATTGTAACTAGCATTTGTTCCCCAATCTATATCGGGGAAGTTAAAGTCTCCCATGATTACACAGTTCCTATTAGTATTTACTTCCCTAAAAACATTAAAGAGTTCTCTGTCCATATCCAGGGTAGATCCCGGCGGTCTATAGCACACCCCAAGCACTATCCCAGGGGAGGCTCTAGTAGTTTTTTTACCCAATGTGAGTATTGCCCAGACAGACTCCGTCTTATCCATTCATCATTCTGAGCAGGCTTGTCCGGATGCCCTCCATGCCAGAGGGACGTTATTTCCATGCCAGTACCAGGAGCACCGCCAATGTTTGCCCCGCAGTCCAGAGGCAAGCCGCCACTGGGATCTCCGCAGTTGCCCCCAGCTCGGTACTGGTGACCGGAGGGACCGTGACGGTCGAGGGAATGTTCCCGACGCTGTTCGCTGCTCAGCGACTGTCCCATGAAGGTCGCCGTGGATCCCCACCATGTTGTCTGGCTGGGTTCCGTCTGATAGACTCCAGGCACCGCTCCGCCTCGAGGAGCGGACACCGACAGGATCGAGCCAGACACCGCTGAAGGTCCTCGTCTCAGAGGGGCTATTGTAGCCAGTCGCGATACGAATGTCGACGCCGTTCCCGTTCATCGTCTCGCTCCAGGACCCCGCCATGGCACTGCTCCTGCAGCCACAGGCGTCGATCGCCGGCGCGTCGCCACCACGGATCCACCTGCCGGAGACAATCACGGAGCAGCTGCTACCGGCGGTACTGTTCCTCCACGTCGGGGTCACGGTCTCGTGGTCGGCATCGCTCCCGGGGCCTCCGCTCCTCCCAGTCCAGGGACAGCGGCAGGTCGTACGTCAGCCCGGCCTCCCTTCGTAGTCGTCCATCGATGGGTCAGGCCAGCCAGGCCAAACAGCTTGCTCCGCCGGTGCCACAGCAGGTGTAGTGGCACTGGGCCCCGTGGCCGGCACAGTGGTACCAGTGGACACCATGGCCCCCGACGCAGCCCCCAGTGGGGCTCGCTCGGCAGCAGGAGCCTCGGAACAGCTGTCGGCCTCCTTCTTCTGGCCTCCGAGGAAGGAGTCAGTGGAACGTGCATCTTCGGGATCGTGCCCGGAGAGCAACCAGGTGGTGGATCGTCCAGTGCCGGTGGACACGCAAAGTACTGCACCTGCCTCCTCACCCTTCCCTCATGAGGCGATTACGGCCCCTCCATCCCACAGGAGGACTCTAAAGCCCATCAGGAGTTATTGAAAAGGGTGGCATCAAACCTCAACCTTCAGGCAGAGGAGGTGGAGGAGCCCTCGGACTCCCTTTCTAACGTCCTGTCCGCCTCGGTACCGGGCAGGGTGGTGAAAATTTCAAATGCCTTGTGGCAAACCCCAGCCTCACTGGCCCCCATCTCTAAGAGAGTGGAACACAAGGGGCATGAATACCTATACACCCACCCTGCTCCTAACTCCCTGGTGGTCGAGTCGGTCAACAACAGAGAACGGCAGGGCCAAACAGCCCCTACTCCGAAAAATAAAGATTCAAGGAGGCTGGATTCATTTGGGAGAAAAATTTATTCGTCCTCGAGCTTCCAGTTACGGTTGGCGAACCATCAGGCTCTCCTGGGCCGGTATGAGTTCAATCTACAGGGTTCTCTGCCCAAGTTTGAGGACTCCCTCTAGGAGCATGACAGGGCGGAGTTCAAAGCGCTGGTGGAGTAGGGTACAGCGGCTGCCAGGGCAACCCTGCAGCTAGCGTCGGATGTGGCAGACACGGCCGCGCGGTCCATGGCCTCGGCGGTGTCCATGAGACGGGCGTCATGGCTCCTGCTCTCTGGGCTGTCCAGTGAGGCGCAGACGTCCTTGCAGGACCTCCCATTTGACGACAAGTCTCCGTTTGTGGAACAGACGGGTATAAAACTGCATGGCCTGAAGGATTCCCGCACTACGCTTAAGACTCTTGGCCTCTGTGTTCCGGCTCCAGCTAGACCTAAGTTTAAGCTGCAGCAGGCTCCCACCCAGGCCACCCACTCTAAATATGAGCCCCCTTATAAAAAGTCACGGAACTATAAGAAATCCCCACAGAGACGGTCTGCCCCCCAGCCTGGGTCTTCCAAGGGCAAATAGGCAGGGAAATGGCAGTTTTGACAGGACGCCTGGGGGCGACCTACCAGTTCTCATGAGGTTGTGTGTTTTTCTCCCGGAGGGGTCGTGGCTGACCTCAGACCGATGGGTCCTCAGCACCATCTCTCGGAGCTACACCCTCCAGTTTACCTCTACCCTGCCCAACCACCTTCTGCCCCCGTCCCTCCTGGGGGATCCCTCTCACGAGACTCTGCTCGAGCAGGAGGTGGGGCGGCTCCTGGGCTTAGGAGCGGTGGAAGTGGTGCCTGCGGAGTTCAAACGCAAGGGGTAGTACTCCCGCTATTTCCTTATCCCGAAGGCGAAAGGGGGGCTTAGGCCCACCCTAGAGCTGCGAGGCCTGAACTGGTACATGGTGAAGCTCAAGTTCCGCATGGTTTCCCTGGCCTCCATCATCCCCTCCCTGGATCCCGGGGACTGGTACGCCGCCCTCGATCTGTAGGACGCGTATTTCCACATCCATATATTTGAGGGGAACAGACACTTCCTCCGTTTCACGGTTGGGCAGGAACACTACCGATTTACGGTCCTCCCGTTTGGCCTGTCCACTTCCCCCAGGGTATTTACGAAGTGTATGTCTGTGGTGGTGGCCTACGTCAGGCGCTGTGGTGGTCCAGATCTTCCCCTATCTGGACGACTGGCTGGTCAAGGGCAGATCCCGGTCACAGGTGTGGGACCACGTGGTGCTCCTTCTGTTCATGTGCCCCACTCTGGGCCTGTTGGTAAAAGACACCAAGTCCACATTAGTCCCAGTACAACGTATAGAGCTTATCGGGGAGGTCCTGGACGCCACCCCTGAAAGGGCTCATCGACAGTCACAAGGTTTCCACAGACCACAGCCAGAGCATGTCTCCAGCTCTTCGGTCACATGTTGCCGTGCACATATGTAGTTCATCATGCCAGCCTCAGGATGAGGCCCCTCCAGCTCTGGTTGGCCTCGATGTTCTCCCAGGCCAGAGACAGGATGGACAAGGTCCTCACTGTGCCCAAACCGGTGATCACCTCCCTATGATGGTGGTCCTCCCCGGGGAACATGTTCTGTGGGGTCCTGTTCAGAGGCAGGCCCCCGTCCATGGAACTGGTGTCCGACGCATCGGACCTGGGGTGGGGAGCCCATGTGGGAGACGTTCAGACCCAAGGTCTGTGGTCTGCACAGGACTTGGCCCTCCACATAAACATCAAGAAGCTCAGGGCGGTCCGGCTGGCATGCTTGGCCTTCTGCTCGCACTTGGAGGGCAGGGTGGTCAGGGTTCTTGCGAACAACACGGCCTTGATGTTTTACATCAACAAGCAAGGCAGGGCCCGATCTTCTGCCCTCTGCCTGGAAGCACTCAAGCTGTGGGACTTCTGTATAGCCCACAACATTTGCCTACAGGCCTACCACCTACCAGGTGCCCGGAACTTGCAGGCGGATCGCTTGAGCAGGGACTTCTCCTCTCAGCCCGAGTGGTCTCTTCACCCAGAGATGGTGCACAGACTTTTCCAAGAGTGGGGAACTCCCCAGGTGGACCTGCTCGCGACTCGGCAGAACCGTCACTGTCCCCAGTTCTGTTGCGGGGGGGGGGGGGCTGGGACAGGGCGCTATCTCCGATGCCTTCCTCCTGTCCTGGTCAGGTGGTTCCTCTATGCCTTCCCCCCACTCCTGCTGATTGGCAAGGTCCTGGAAAAGATAGACGGACAGGGCCTGGGTCCTCCTGATTGCCCCGGCATGGCCCAGGCAGCATTGGTACGGGACCTTCACGAGCATGGCGGTCTTCCCGCCGTGGCCATTACCGTCCCGCCCGGACCTGCTCTCCCAGGACTGCCTCCTCCAGCCCAGCCTAGTGGCTCTCCACCTCCCGTCATGGCTGCTCAATGGTTCGGCTGGGAGGAAAGGACATGCGCGGAAGGGGTTCAGCACGTCCTCTTGGAAAGCAGGCGACACTCCGCGCACCGAGCCTATTTGGCACAGTGGTCTCAGTTTTCCCAATGGGCGGCTGAGCGGGGCGTTTCCCCCATGGGCTGCCCCGATCCAGCTCACCTTGAACTACCTCCTTCACCTTAAAGCCCAGGGCCTGGTGCTGTCATCCATCAAGGTGCACTTGGCGGCCATATCGGCCTTCCACCCACCGGTGCAGGGGCACATGGTATTTTCCCATGCTGCTACTGGCCAATTTCTCAAGGGATTGGATCGTCTCTTCCCGTATGTTAGGCCTCCAGTCCCGCAGTGGGATCTGAACTTGGTGCTGGCCCAGCTGACAGGCCCCCCCCCCGTACACGGTGTTCCATAAGGATAAGGTCCAGCTCCGCCCACATCCTTTGTTCCTCCCGAAGATGGTCTCTGCCTACCACCTGGGTCAGGACATTTTCCTGCCAGTCCTCTGCCCCATGCATTCAGCAAGGAGCGCCGCCTCCACACGCTGGATGTGAGATGTGCTCTGGCTTTTTACCTGGAGAGGACTAAGCCGTTCAGGAAGTCTTTGCAGCTGTTCATCGCCTTGGCCAAGCACATATGGGGTCGGCTGATCTCCACTCATCAACTCTCCAACTAGATCACCTCGTGCATCCGTACCTGTTATCACCTGGCGGGAATCCCTCCGCCGTCCATCCTGAGGGCACACTCGTCTAGGGCAGAAGGCTCGTCAGCTGCCTTTTTAGCCCATGTCTCCATTCTTTACTTTTGCAGGGCTGCCACGTGGTCTTCAGTTCACACGTTCACCTCACATTATGCGATCGTCTCCCAGACCAGGGAGGACGCCAGGTTCTCCAGGGCTGTGCTCCGTCCCGAGAATTTGTGAACTCCTTCCCACCTCCAACAGATATAGCTTGGAATCACCTATTGTGGAATACACATTGAGCAATCACTTGAAGAAGAAAAGACAGTTACCTTTTCCGTAACTGGTGTTCTTCGAGGTTTGTTGCTCATGTCCATTCCACATCCCACCCTCTGTCAGAGGTGTCTGGGAAGAAGGAACTGAGGGTGGGGGGAGCACGCAGCACCCCTTATACTGAGCCAGGACCCCAGTGGGCTAGGTGCTGTATGTTATTTATTAGGGGTATTATGGTAGTGCTAGAAGCCCCAGTCATGCCCCGGCACCCCATTGTGCTGGGTGCTGTACATTATTTATTAGGGGTATTATGGTAGCGCTAGAAGCCCCTGTCCTGTCCCAGAACCCCATTGTGCTGGGCGCTGTTCAAACCCTGACCAAAATGACAGCCCCTGCCCCAGGCAGGTTCCAATCTAAGTGGAACACACAAGAATAGATGCTACAGACAGACAAACAGCCGGGGGAGAACAAGAAGACAGTGCTGGGCAGCACAATGGGCGGGGGTCTCAGCACACCCACCACCGTCAGATCCGCACTGGCCCTGCAGAGCCATGGGGCTGGTCTCCACAACACCCCCCCCCCAAGCCGGTGGGGAGCAGCCCCCCCCCCACTTCACAGAGGTCCCTTCTGGCCTCATAGTCTATGAACCTGCACGGTCAGCCCCCCGTCCCTCCTCGTCTCTTCACTGCTGCCACAATCACTTTCCTGGCCAGTCGCTTTGATCGGGTCGCCCCTTGCAGCCTGATTTGGGGGGTGTTAGTAATGTTGATTTAATTTATCAACTGAATCTAATTTAATTTTAATTCATTTTTAATTAATAATGATTATTTCATTAGTATGGGTTTAGGCTCGCCAATCTGTCTGATCAGAAGATAAAAGTTTGTGTCCCGAATCAGGCTCCACAGAATTTATAAGGGACCCTCGGGGGTATGACAGGAAGCTCACACTGAGACAGATCTAGTCATAAAGACTTTTTATTAAAATGAATGAAATAGTAAATGGTAAAACAATTAGAATTACGGAGTTACAATTGTATCACTGTTATTCAAGAGATACACATGATAATACAATATTATGTGCTGCAAACTTTGGTTAATACTCACCCCCTGTTTTGATAACCTGGTGTTGGAACATACAGGACCTCACCTTTGGCGGTTCCGGTTTCACACCTCTTGCAGAGGAAACGAATGTGAAGAGCTGTCAAAGCTACTTCAGAATTTACTCTCTAAAACAATCTAATACACACACTGAAAATAAAGTTTAGGGAGACCCAGCTTAGCCGAGTCCCTTTTGAACTTAAAGTTTGAAAAGAAAATAAGTAGGGCCTATTACTGGTTAATAGCCATCGTAAATAGATAGTATCAATACGTAGCTGAAGATGAAGATAGTGAAGAGGAGTGAAGAAGAGTGCAATAGCACCGTAGATCACCTCTTTTATAAGGAATAAATGCCGGAAATCCTTCCTCCTATGCCCACGTTTCATTTCATTCCTCCCCCACAGAACTGTTAGGGTACACTTACCCCATAGGCTAATATGTATGTGCGTATGGATGACAGGTACGTGCGCACTTGTGGTGTACTTGTTAAGTCTGTGGGTACAACTTTGGAAAAGCCCCTATGCCATTCTCCATTGTCTATTGGTCTAGGTAAAGGTCTTAGACACAGGCATAGGTACTATTTGGGTATAAGATAAACAAGATAAAGGTGAACTCTACTTTCTGGGTAAAAGGGCCCAATATCGATATGCTAACTTTGCTTTAACTTAACATGCAGGTTTTTTGCCTGTAGGTCTCTTGCGTTACAGCCAAACTTATTTTTAATATAAGTCTATAAACCTATTACAATACATCAAATACTTAAACTTATAAGAAAAGATAGATCTATGCAGGCAAGCAGATTAATCCTTAGGGCTACACCCTTGCTCCTTCTCCAGGCACCAAACATCAGTTGCTTGGCTTCACTTCCAAGGCTCTTCAGGGCCAATCCCCACCCAACCAACCCTCTCTCATTCGCTGTCGAGACGTTGGCTCCCGCCTCCAGCCGGCCTGAGTTCCCAGCCTGCATCGCCCCCTTGGCACATTTTCGAACGAGCCCTGCGGTGCTGTTTCCCCGCTGCCCATCACGCTTTGGGGGGGAGCTCCCCGTGAACCCCCACAAACCCACCTCGTTATCCGACACCCAACTCCACCCTAAAACTCCCCTTTGCCGCCGTGTCTACAAACAACTCAACACCGGGTAGGGGGCTGATGAGCTGAGACCTCTGCCCGCCACACAGACCAATATTGTCTCCCTGTCCCTCCCATCTGCCTGTCTCGGCTTATACTCAGATTGTCGGCTCTTCAGGGCAGGGACCATCTCCTTGTTCTGTATTTGTACAGCACCTAGAACATCCGGGTCCTGGGCAGGAGCGCCAGAGCCTGTGTAGAAGTGGGGGCCACCGGTGCTGGAACTGTGGCTCCACCCTTGCTCTGCTTCTCCTCCCCGAGGCCCCACCCCTTGCTCCCCTGAGGCTCTGCCCCTTGGCCAGGTCAGAAGCCATGGTAAGAGCCACCCAGGATGTCCGGGGTGCTCTGGGGAGCCCCAGACCCTCCAGCTGCCCTGGGTTGGGGAACCAGAGGGCCCAAGAGCAGCTCCCAGCCCGTGTCCCTGCCCCCAAGGGCAGGTGGATGGTCCAGGGCTCCCTGGGCGGCTCTTACCACAGCCCAGCTCTGGCTTCCGGAGCACTGGGCACGCGTGTGATGTGTGGCCCTTCCCCCCCGTTCCCCTAGAGCACAGGGCGGCATGCAGCCCCCCAGCCCCGGAGCACTGGGCGGGAGGGCAGCGCATGGCCCTCCCCCCACTCCTCAGAGCATCGGGCGGGCACGTGGGCCACAGCCCCAGAGCACGGGGCAGGCGGGCGGGAGGTACGTGGACCCCCCCCAGCACCGGAGTGGCGAGCGGCTCACAGTCCCCCCTCCTCCCTGCCCTGGAGCACTGGGCAGCGCGGCCCCAGTGCCAAGAGCCCCCCCCCCCCCCGGCACTGGGCAGCCCCAGCTATGCCATGTCCCAGCCGCCCCAGCAGGCTTCTCTTCCTGGAACAGGAGCAGTCTGTGAAGAGGCAGGCAGGGGCAGAGCAGGAGTGGGAAGAGTGTCACACCCCAATGGCCCCCTCCCTCAGGGAGTCCCCGGGGAAGTCAGATCAGCATTGTATGTGGCTAACACTGTTGCAAGCATAGCAAAACATTTTGGGGCGGGTCAAAGGCGTGTGAGTGGGGAATGAAAGATTCCTTTACAGAAGTACAAAAGGCCAAAAGCCAGGGGGTGGGGGGGGGGAGAGAAGAAAAAGAAAAGAGCAGAGAATGGGTTAACTCAACACTGCAATTAACAAGCTCAGTCTGAAGATAAGAGAACTCCAGCCCAAGGCCAGCTGCTACCCACCAAGACAGAGGGGGAGGAAGTCCATCCCCCCTCCCCCCGACCAGCTGTGAGAAAAGAAGAACTAAGTGAGACCCGCCAGGTCTGGGTGAGGTGTGAAGGGGGTGGGGGACACAGAACCCCTGAGGGGTTGGGGAAGGTGGGAAAGGGACGACACGGACGCTGGCGTGGGAGGAGATCGAGGACTAGGGGAATAGGAGACACACAGGGTGATGGGGAGAGCCCAGGTTCTGACCCTCACCAGAAGGGCTCAGACCCACCCACCCATGATGCCAGGTACAAAATGCGGCTTCTGCAGGGGCCGGAGCATGCCCAGTGGTTTACAAGCCAGCGAGTTAATGCACTAGGTCCTTTCGCTCAAGCACCCAAAGCCCAGGCTCTGGAGGTTCCCGGTTCAGCCCCCATGGGCATCACTATGCAAGACTGCCCTTCCCTCCCCATGGAGCATGCACCTGCCTGCCCATGGGGATCTCCAGCATGCAGGCCGGTGCACTTGACAGGGAGGAGAAATGGTGCCTGTGGGGCACGACGCTTAGCATAGCAGGGGGACCCTGATTCCTGGCCCAATGCAGCCAGTCCCGTCAATGAGGCTGAGACTAAGCCAGCCCTCACCGTGGCATGAGCCCTGCTGCAGGGGAATCAGGCAATGCCCGATAAAATGGAGAATGGGGATGCAATAAGCAGGGAAGCCCAGGGAGACGCAGGGACGTTGGGGGACCCCGCAGGGAGGAGAAGACGCTACGACAGGACCATGACATCAGGGAGCTGGTGGAGGTAAAACCCTGTGAACAGAAGGCACCGGGGAGTGGGAAGCCCCTGACCGCGTGCTCCAGCCCCGGAGCACCCACGGAGTCGGCGCCTATGAGATGGTTCCTTTTAGCCTTAAACTCTATGGATCTCCAAGATAAAGCTAGAAAAAAACGTGCGCCTGCTGTGTGCGTGGATGGGGCTAGGCCCCAGACACTGGACGCTAGTAAATTTACAGGCCTCCTGAGGTCCTAGAAGGTGCTTGTGATGTTGCACCCCATAATTCTTTATAGAAATATGCTTATGAGTGTAAATAGGACATAACTGGAATATGTTTTATGCTAGATATGCCATGTAACATATCTCTGCAGAGGTTATGATCTACTGAATATATTCATCCTATTTGTATGCATGTATCATTTTTATATCTGAAGTTATGAGCGTTGTATGCTTGTATTTAAAGTGTTTGCTGTAGGAAGCACATAAGACAGATTTGGTCAATATAATGTAAAGGGGTTATTCAAGTAATTGGGAGTATTTAACTAACAATGGACCTTGGAAGATGCCACGTCTGAGCTTTCCTGGGAACGTTCAAACTAACATGTAAACAATGGCTTCAGCCTGCAAAAAGCTGAATCATTCATAGACATGTGACTTGCCCAGGTGACTGCAAAACTTCATCTTGCTGAGGGGATTTTACACAGGAGAAGAGAGGGGTTTCCACCCACAAGGGAAAGTCTATATAAGCCCCTGGAAACCCCTCCATTTTGTCTTCAGCTGGCTCAGAAGATAACCTCTCCACCCCAAAGAGATGCCTGAAAGAAACTGGAACAAAGGACAGTAACTATGGTGGTGTGAGTGATTGCTGGACTCAGATTAGGAAGGAGACTAGTCTGTCAAAGAAGCTTATTGGAACATCTCTGAGGGTGAGATTTACCTGCATTTAGTTTCCTATTGTATTAGGCTTAGACTTGCGTGTTTTTGTTTTATTTTGCTTGGTAATTTACTTTGTTCTGTCTGTTATTACTTGGAACCACTTAAATCCTACTTTTTATATTTAATAAAATCACTTTTTACTTATTAATTAACCCAGAGCAAGTATTAATACCTCAGGGAGCAAACAGCTGTTCATAGCTCTCTATCAGTGTTATAGAGGGCGAACAATTTGTGAGTTTACCCTGTATAAGCTTTATACAGAGTAAAATGAATTTATTTGGGGTTTGGTCCCCATTGGCAGCAGGGTATCTGAGTGCTGCAGACAGGAGCACTTCTTAAGCTGTTTTCAGTTAAGCCTGCAGCTTGTGTGGAACGTGGTTCAGGCCTGAGTCTGTGTTTGGAGCTGGCTAGCGTGTCTGGCTCAACAAGGCAAGGTACTGAAGTCCCAAGCTGCCAGGGAAAATGGGCTCAGAGGTAGTCCCAGCACATCAGGTGGCAGTCACAAGGGGGTTTCTGTGACCCAACCCGTCACAGCGCTTCCAAGTTCTGTGCTGTCCCGATATTCCTTGGTCTCCGCTGGAATATGGCTTGGTGAAGCACTGTGATTTGCAGGAAAAGAAAGGATAAACTAAACAAGACCCAAAGCTGAGTCTTCATGAATGAGATCAGTGTGTGTATGTGTGTGTGTGTTCCTGTGCCCGGAGCAATGCCCGCAGAATGACTGCTGGACTCTCCACCCTGCAGGAGGGCTTAGGTTACAGAGAGCGCGACTATTTCACAGCTTGGTTTTGTTTTATGAATATCAGGCTTATTGGGTCTTTTCTTCCTTGCTTTTCTTGAAGCCTCCCTTGGAAGAGCTACGGAAGCAGATATTTTCTTAGCCCTTCAGCCAAGGAGCAAGGGCCGGGGGATGTGCAGCGTAGAGCTTTACAAATAACCTTCAACAAAGACATCTTTTCTCCCTACTGTGTCTCGGGCGTTTGAGTTAAATGAATGTTTAATTGAAAACAATCCAAGGTTTCAAACAGCCTAAAACCAAATCAGATCCTGTCTCAGTTAATCGGATGCCATTTCCCTGGTCACAAACCATACAGCCTTTCAGGAAAAACAGGGCAGGGGAGAGGTGGCTCTATGGGGTGTGCCCAAGCAACTGACTCATCGACTGCTCTAAAGTAACAAGGGACAGACCCAGAAATAAGCAGGAAATTCTGCACCTCGACAGCTGGATACTGAAACCTGGTGAGAGGATTCCCGTCACTGGCATGTTAAAAATCAGTTGTTATAACCTATTGAGGAAGGATCAGGAGCAAAAAGGGGGAAGGAATGTCAAAAATGGCATTACTTGTTTCTGAGTCACTGGCAACTTGGAAGCAAATGATCTTAAATGCTTACGGCTCAATGTCCTAAAAGGTAACACGCAAGACGGGCTACTATTGGGGTTGGCTAGAGATGCCCCCCTCCCTCCCCAAACCATTTGATTTTTTTTTTGTTACAGTTTTGACAGATATCCATGTTTATTTTAAACTAGTTTTAGATTTTTATTTGTTCGAATGTTCAGAATTACAGGAAATTATGCGGGAGAGGGGGAGAGTCAGACAATTATTTAACATCAATACATGCTAAGATTCAAAAAGTTAACGCTTTAGAAACCATTAAAACACAAGTTGTCAACATCACATGTCAAAATGTACAAAGTAAATATCTTTCAATCAACAACTCATACTTTACTATTCATTCGCTAGTCTATTTGTAAGAATATAAGTGTGGCCATACTGGGTGGGACCAATAGTCCATCTAGCCCAGTGTCCTGTCTTCTGACAGGGGCCTGTACCAGAACTTCAGGGAGAGTGTACAGAACAGGGTAATTATGGAGTGCTCCACCCCATCTTCCATTCCCAGCTTCTAGCAGTCAGAGGTTTAGGGATGTGTCCATGCCCATAATGGCTAATGGCCATTGCTGGACCTATCCTCCAGGAACTTCTCTCGTTCTTTTTTCAACCCAGTTGTACTTTTGGCCAGCACCACATCCAGTGGCAACGAGTTCCAGAGGTTAATTGTTCATTGAGTGAAAAAGTACTTCCTCTTGTCTGTATTAAACCTGCAGCCTATTAATTTCACTGGGTGTCTCCTGGATTTTGTATTGTGGGAAAGGATAAATAACACTTCTCTAGTCACTTTTCCACACCATTCATAATTTTATAGACCTCTATCCTATTCCCCCCTTAGTCGTCTCTTTTCTAAGATGAACAGTCCTAATCTTTTTTGTCTCTCCTCATATGGAAGCTGTTCCAGACCCTTGATCATCTTTGTTGCCCTTCTCTGAACCTAGTCCAGTTCCCCTACATCCTTTTTCAGAAGAGGTGACTGGAACTGGACACAGAATTCAAGGTGTGAGTGTACCATGGATTTACATAGTGGCATGATATTTTTGATCCCATTCCTAATAGTTCCTGCATGCGGGGTAGTTGTGGCCATGTCAGTCCCAGGATATCAGCGAGACAAGGTTGCTGAGGTCATGTCTTTTTATTGTGGAGCTGGGAGCACCTTTCCCAGACCTGAAGAAGAGCTCTGTGTGGCTCGAAAGCTCATCTCTCTCACCAGCAGTTGGTCCAGTAAAAGATATTACATCACCCATCTTGTCTCTCTAATCGTTCTTACCGTTCTATAGCAAGCTTACTTCAAAAGTCTAGATTGCTGGATTTTTTTGGCTTTAAGAAGATCTCAAGCAGCATTTTGCTTACGTTGCCCATCTAAATTTTGATTATTGTCAATGGAAATATTTTTTTCATCTACCCCGCCCCCCCCCCCCCCCCCAGGTTAGTGAAATCGCCATTTACTGACACAAAGCTAATCCTTCAACGCCTCATTATAGGTGACCATTTCCTAGCTCCAAACTGGGGCACCTCTAGGTATTAGACCTTCTCTTGACATGTCAAGAGGACTTGATCACAGAACAAAACATGGCTGGTCGCTGAGGTACAAATGAGCATGACTTGATCACATGTGTGATGTGCAAACAATACAGGGCCAATTTCACCAAACTGAAAACAACTAGGAGCTGGGAGGAAGAATTTAAAGAGAAAAAAGGCCTGTGATGCTACCCAAGGTTGTGGGGCATGTTGCTAGCAGTTGCCCTTAGCGCGAAGAAGCTTGGTCTGTGCCTGCCGGGAGCCTGTCCCACAACCCCAATGGCCATGGGCAGCGCTAGCTCTTCCCTCTCAGCCTACACAGTTCCGTTGTCCCTTAGTGGTAGACTCACCCCAACCCCCAAGCCCAGGGAGGGTCCAGCCCCTTGTTGCAGTACTCACAGATTCGGGGCCCCCCAAAGAAGCAGGGCACCCCAGCTCACCGCTCCGCCTAACACACCCCACTTGGGTACGTTCACAGCGAAAGCAAGGGAAAGTTTGCTGGACAAAGAGAGGAGACTCAGACAATGGCAAGTAGAAATACTGGAAACAAAGGGTTAGGTCTCAAATCAATACACACATTCTACAGCAGGGATGGGCAAAGTACGACCCACGGGCCACATCCAGTCCTCCAGCTGGTGTAAACCGGCCCTCGAGCGCCTGCTGCGGAGTGGGGTCTGGGGCTTGCCCTGCTCCTGCATTCCAGCCGGGGAGCAGGGTCGGATGCCACACCGCGAGCGCATGCCGAGGCTCCTGGAAGCAGCGGCAGGTCCCCCTTCCAGCTCCTACACTGAGGGGCAGCCAGGGGGCTCTGCATGCTGCTCCCGCCCCAAGTGCCACCCCTGCAGCTCCCATTGGCTGGGAGCTGCAGGGGCAGTGCCTGTGGACGGGGCAGTGCGCAGAACTGCCTGGCCGCACCTCCACATAGGAGCTGGAGGGGGGACCTGCCACTGCTTCCAGGAGCTGCTTGAGGTAAGCGCCGCCCGGAGCCTGCACCCCTAACCCCCTCCCGCACCCCAACCCCCTGGCCCAGCCCAGAGCCCACTCCCACACCCTGAACTCATTTCTGGCCCCACCCCAGAGCCTGCACCCCAAGCCAGAGCTCTCACCTCCCCTGCACCCTCACCCCAATTTTCTGAGCATTCATGGCCCTCGGGCCAAAAAGTTTGCCCACTCCTGTTCTAGAGCCTAATGTACAGCGCCAAGCACAACAGGGTCCTGGCGCGGGGGCTGATTTAAGGAAACGATTCTTAAACTTGCTAGGATTAAAGACCTGTCGTGTTAGCACGAGGCCTAGTGGGGGGAGTTATGCTGGAGGCTGGGAGGTAGCTGAATAGTGTAGATCTAAGGAGTTGACCTGCCCCAGGTCAGATATTTTGCACTCTCCTGAGCTACCAACAGATAACCATGAACTGCTCCAGTGCACCACAGGATTCTGCAAGACGGGAGTGCTGGGGGCCTTTAGCAATTAGGTTGCCATGCAATGGCTAAGCCGTTAGACCACATTTACATATAGGAACTAAGAAATAAGTGATGCAAATCATGAATATTAATACTTGTGGACTTCCCAAAAGCCTCATATGGATCAAGCCTGCTGTTGACCTTATTATAATCAGGGTTAAAGATCAAATACGGTTCATAGCCGTGCTGTTACCACAAGAAAGGGTATAAAAGCCTCTTCCCACTTCCCATTTCTTTGGCTTTGTCGGATCCTAGAGACAGTGTAAACGGAATCAGGACCTCCCTTCTGGTTGGCACAGCTCTCTTCCCCCCTCCATCTCTGCTTCCAGCGGGCTCCGTAAGCGGTAAGTATGCGCAATGCAGGACTGGAAGTATGAGCCATGTCAGAACCTACTTTACTGTGCTTATTCTAACTGTTCTGTGTATTGATCCTTGCCCAGGATATTGTCTGTATTAAATACCGTTTCTGGGTGTGTTTCACCAGCTTCTCAGTTAACTATAAACAGGGCCGGTTCCAGCTTTTTTGCCGCCTCAAGTGGCGAAGAAATAAAAAAAAGAAAAACCCGATTGAGCTGCCGCCGAAGAAGAAGGGGAGTGAAGGACCCGCCGCCGAATTGCTGCCGAAGACCTGGACGAGCCGCCCCAATGACGGATGGACGTGCCGCCCCTTTCTATTGGCCGCCCCAGGCACCTGCTTCCTTCGCAAGCAGGGGCAAGTAGCTGCCTAGGAAAAGAACCTGTTATCTGTGATTGGGGCACGTCACCCCCCGTACACAACCTGTGTAATCACTGTTCAGGCTGCCAGAGGCAGAGATAAGAGAGTTCTGCCTGGCCGATGCTGCCTTGAACCATGCGACCCTGGAAACCACTGTGGCTCTGTCTCCATCCCTTTGCTCTGAGTTCCTGGTGGGGGAGTGTGTGTGTGTGTGTGTGTGTCTCTCTCTCTCTGCAAAGGCCGGTTCTTCCCCCAGCCAGCTGGCACCTTTCCCCTCGGTTCTCCAGCTGGGGCTTTTGCCCGGCATCCCTGCAGAGAGGTGGGAAAATCCCCTTCCTCTTGCTTGTTGGTTGCTAGCCTGTTGTCTTTCCAGCTTCTTCATTGATCTGGGTCGGTTTCTGCCAGGCCTTTACTGACCCATTGGTTCCATCCCAGACAGCAGCGTCACCTGACACCCCGGGTCTCTCACTCTGCCCTTAGAACTGTTTATACTCCGTGTAGAGCAATGTAAAGCAAAGAGGGAAACTGAGGCACACCTACACCTATTACCAAAATTCCCTCTCCAATAGTGCTGGGCCAATTGAATCAGCTGGGGACCAGGGACCATTGGCTGCAAGGCAGTGATCTTGCTTTACACCAGCTGGGGGTCTGGCCTCACATTTCCTTGATGGGGACGAGTATTTATCTGGGCGCTAACTGCAGAGGCCCCATAAAGTTTCCTCAGGGTGTGTGGGACGTGCCAGCCCAGGGAGGTAACTTGCCAAGCTTTGATCTGATCAGTGACTCACCCGCCCGGCGCTGCTTTCCGGCCGGGAGCAGGAGGAAGTTCTCAGAGCCCCTGTTCAGCTCCTCACCCTGTTCCCTGCCCCTAGATCCTGGTGTCTGTGGCCAGCAGCCCCCACCCTAGAGCCCCTCCCAGTCTGCCAGGGACCACACCGAGCAGGGCTGGGAGCCTGTTGCACCAGGAGTGAGTGTGAGCATCTGTCAGCAGAGACACGGACCCTTCACCACCCACCATGGAGCCCCAGGTGAGCCCCCCTTCTCCCCAACACCTCTGCCCCATGGAGCCCAGGGGAGTCCCCACCTGCCCCCAAATTACCCCTACCCCATGGAGTCTCAGCCCCCTGCCTCCCACCTTCCCTGCCCCATGGCGCTCAGGGGAGTCCCCTCTGCTCCCCACCTACCCCTGCCCCATGGAGCCTCAGGTGAGCCCCCCCTTCCTCCAACACCCCTGCCCCATAGAGCCCCAGGGGAGTCTCCTCTGATCCCCACCTTCCCTGCCCCATGAAGCACCTGGGGAATCCTCCTCCCCCCACCTCCTCCTGCCCATGGAAACCCTGATGACTCCCCCCTGTGTCCCATGGCCTGCTGACCTATGGAGCCCCATGGAGGGTCCCCTGCCCCCTCTCCTGTTGGTAGCACAGCAGGGGCTAGGGGATGTGGGTCGAGGGGCTCTCGGTTGTGCCCAGGGCTCAGGGGCGCTGACACTGCAGGGTCCTGTGCAGGTGCCGGGACGGATGCCCAGGGCTGGACTCCTGCTGCTGCCCCTTCTCCTCTGCTTCGGGCCAGAGACCACCGGGAGCATCAACCCGGCCGCACTCAAAAAAATCGTGGATCATGTGAACAAGTGAGTGACCGGCCTGGGGTTTGTCTCTGTCCTTCCCTGCCCCTGTACCCAGCTGCGAAGAGCAGCAGAGAATGTCCCTGGTTGGGTCCCACCGGCTTGTAGGGACACCCAGCAAGGTCGGGGGGCCTAACTGAGCCCGGCTCTGCCCAGAGCCCACCTGAGAGCCAGGGGCTGCTATTGTGCCAGGCACTAGAGACACCTAAACGAGGGCAGAGAGCACCCAGCATGCCAGGGATGCACTGAGCCCTGGATTAGATTATGCACTGTCTTGATTCTAGGGGTGATTCTGGGGGTGCAGGGGGAGATGGAGCCTACAGCTGGGAGAGGTGATTCTGGGGGCTCGGGGGAGATGGAGCCCATAGCTCGGAGGGGTGATTCTGGGGCTGCAGGGGTAGGTGGAGCCCAGAGCTGGGATGGTTTTTCAGGGCCTATTCCACTTTTTCTCCCTTTTACTTGGCATCTCCTGGCAGGAGCCCGGTGCCCCCTGACCCCTCTGTGTCCTGCCCTCTTTCAGTAACGGCGGAGTTAACAAGCAATATGCTTTCGCTGTCACGCTGCCCCATGGCACCTGCAGCAACCCCCAGGATGTGGCCACCTATCTGCCTATGGCCCAGCTAGCAGACATGAGAAAGAAGATTGGCTCGTTCGGTGCCCTGTACAACCCGCCCAGCGGGAACATCGTGGCTGCCAGGCCAAAGGAAGTGAATACACCGAAAGGGAAATACACGGAGCACAGCGAGTGGCGTCTGCTCTCCGGCCCAAACAGCCTTGTGGCCCAGCTCACGGCCAGGACCTATGGCCAGAACAGCTGCCTGATCTTATTCACCTTCAATTCGCCCTGCTCCACCAAGTGTCTGCGCGAGGCCGGGCGCTCCAACATCGTGCAGATGACCAGCACTGCCTTCTTGGCCATCAACAACAACTACAAGGCCTTCGTGTTCCAGAAGATCTTCGACTATGACATGAAGCCTGAAGTGACCCGGAAGGACCTGCTGGACGCCTGGCACCGGCTGCGCAACGTGCCCCTGCTGCGCTGCGACAACAACGGCTGCCAGGACTGTGCTCCGGTGGACCCCCGAAACAACCCCTGCCTGGCTGGGAAGAGGTAGATAATGGAGCAGAGCCAGGAACCACGTGTGACTCTTTGTGCCACTGGCCTCCCTCGCTGCCCATGCGCTTCTGGATCGCTGAGTATAACAGAAACATGTCCCAACCGGGCACCAGGCTGCAATCCAGAACCCCACTCTGACCTGTGCTCCAATCTAGAACCCTAATCCACAGGTGTGCTCCAATCTAGAACCCCGTTCCCGGGCATGTGTTGATTTAGAATGTGATTTCCCAGTATGTGCCAACCTAGAACCCCTTCCAGAGTGTGTTCCCATCTAGAACCCCACGCATGGATGTGCTAAAATCTGCAATCTAGAGCCCCATTGCTGGGTGTGCTCCAATGCAGTACCCCATTCCCATCTCCGGTTGTGATCCAGCCTAGAACTCCATCCCTGGGTGTACTCCAATCTGTGATCTAGAAGCCCGTCCTTCTCCCCAGGTGTGCTCCAATCCAGAATTGCCAGCCCCCAGTGCACCTCAAGCTCCGTTCTAAACCTTCATCCCCCACAGTGCGTCAAGCTCCAATCGAGAACATGACCCCCATTCCTGGGTGGTCTCGGAGCTGCAGTATAGAATCCAAATTCACCCAGTGAGCTCAAACTCCGATCTAGAACCCAACCTCCATCCCTGCACAAGACTATGGGGGCGGGGAGACAGTGGATGGGAGCAGGGCACATTACGCCTGGCGACTGTATCATGGGGCTTGATGAGAGGGGGGAGCCCCTTACTCAGATGTTGGTGGGTGGGGGGATTCCTGGGCACGGACCATAGCCAAGGTGGGGCAGTGGGGATCTCGGAGCGCGGGGCTCTGTCACTGGGGGCTGCTTTGGGGGTTGTTCCATTCTGCGGGTGATGCTTTTTGCTGATTCTCTGACATGTGATTGCCGCCAATAAAGCTTCTGAGCATCTTGGGGCCTCACGTCTCTGTCCGTGCGTCTGGGTCTCCTATCTCTGTCTGTGCGTCGGGGGTCTCATGTCGTCCCCTGGGTGGGCTGGGTCCCCAAGGGCAGCCCCTCGTCGAGCCTGGCTCCCAGCTGGCAGGGTGCGCGGCAGCTTGGGTTTTACAGGGTCCAGAGCCCCCGAGTGTTCCCCTCCCCATCCCTAGAACCCCCACCCCCTGCTCCCTGGGCGGGGATCCCCTGAGCAGACAGCCCCAATCCCCCAGGGATGGGAGGTTGTGACACTCTGTAGTCACCCAAAGCAATACCCTGGCATGGTTTGGGGTAGCTGAGCTCTGTAATGAGAAGGAGACAGGCCATGGGACAGACTCCGGCACAGTCCCTGCGCCCCGTCGTCGCCACACAGTCCCAGAGATGTGGCCCCTGGGAGAAAACCCAGCCAGAGGAACCTCTCCGAGATCCCAGAGATTCCTGGGAGCTACGACCAACACTGCCTGAGGACCTAAATCCAGAGCACCCTCTGTACCCATCTATCTACTTAATGGAACCCCACAGCCTGGGAGCCAGGACTCCTAGGTTCTATCTCTGGCTCTGGGATGGGACTGGGGTCTAGTGGTTAGAGCGTGGGGAGAGGGAGCTGGGAGTGAGAGGTGCTGGATGCTGCACAGACACGGTGAGAAAAAGCCGCCAGCAGGGCCACCGAGAGCGGGTTCGGGCCCCGGTGACATTTTTTTTTCAGGCCCCCCAGCAAGGGCGGACCAGCTAAACAGGGCCGACCGGGGGGGGGGGGGGGAAGAGCCGGGGAAGCCGGGCCCCGGGCCCCCTTCCATCCCTGCTTCCCGGCCGGGTGACCCTCTGCTGCACCCAGAGCTCAGGGCAGAGCCTGGCTCTGAGCATCCCATCAGCATGGAGACCTTCTGTGGGGCTGGCTGGGTGTGGGGCTGGGAGCGGGGATGCCAAGCCGGGCCCCAAATCTGCTACAATGATCTCCACAGAATCACTGGGATCCGACCAGTTGGGCGGCTCCGATCTGGAGCGAGATCGGCAGTTGTAGAACCTTGTGTCTCCACATCTAGCGCTGGGGATGGTGAATTCACCCCCGTCCCCAGCAGCATCCAGCTCCTGGATTTGGATTCCATCTTTATACAGAACTAACCTCCTGGCCTCGCACCGGCACTGACAGCGGAGGGTAACAGCTCCCCCCACACTGCTGGGGCTGATGGAGATGGAGGGTCCGGGCGCAGGGAGCTCTGCGTTCACACACAAACAGGAGTGAGAAAGGGAGACACAAACCCCTCCCCGTGTGTCTGTAACCTGCCCTTAGCACCCAGCCCCAGGGACAGTGCCAGAGCTAACAGACACCTCACTGCATCCACAGGGAACCTGTGGGCTAAGTTCTGATCTCAGCCCCCGGGGTCACTCCAGAGTCACCCCTGACTGCACTGGGGGCAGGGCCGGGTTCCGATCTCAGCCCCCCCTGGGGGCAATACCAGGAGGCTGAAGTGAATTTTGGGGTGAAGTGCCTCTTTTCCCCTCCTCCTCCCCACCCACCCTGTCCTTAACAGTAAAGTTTCCCCAGCCCCACAGATATTCATGGCCCGGCACCCTGATTCACCCGGCCAGCCAGCAGCCTGGTTTGAGCACAGATTCTGCCGACTACACCACTGTGACGGGTTAGATCACAGAAACCTTCTTGGGAGCTGCCAACTGATGCGCCAAGACTACTTCTGCCCCTGCTTTCCTGCCCTGTCAGCTTAGGACTTCAGTGCCCTTCCTGGTTTGAGCCAGACATGCTAGCCTGCTGCAAACCCAGACCCAGGTCTGGGCCACATCCCCTAACAGCTGTAGGATTGACTGAAAGCAGCTTACAAAAGTGTTCTTATCTTTAACACTCAGATGCCCAACTCCCAATGGGGTCTAAACCCAAATAAATCCGTTTTACCCTGTATAACGCTTATACAGGGTAAACTCATACATTGTTCACCCTCTATAACACTGATAGAGAGATATGCACAGCTGTTTTCTCCCCCAGGTATTAATACATATTCTGGGTTAATTAATAAGTAAAAAGTGATTTTATTAAATACAGAAAGTAGGATTTAAGTGATTTCAAGTAGTAACAGACAGAACAAAGTGAATTACCAAGTAAAATAAAATAGAACACCACTGGCCATCACATACAGCCCCCAGCTAAAACCTCTCCAGAGCATTATCCACGATCTACAACCTATCCTGGAAAATGATCCCTCACTCTCACAGACCTTGGGAGGCAGGCCAGTCCTCGCTTACAGACAACCCCCCAACCTGAAGCAAATACTCACCAGCAACTACACACCACACCACAGAAACACCAACCCAGGAACCTATCCCTGTAGCAAACCTCGTTGCCTACTCTGTCCCCATATCTACTCTGGCAACACCATCAGAGGACCCAACCACATCAGCCACACCATCAAGGGCTCATTCACCTGCACATCCACTAATGTTATATATGCCATCATGTGCCAGCAATGCCCCTCTGCCATGTACATTGGCCAAACCGGACAGTCCCTCCGCAAAAGAATAAATGGACACAAATCAGACATCAGGAATGGTAACATACATAAGCCAGTAAGGGAACACTTCAATCTCCCTGGTCATTCTATTACAGATTTAAAAGTCACTATCATTGAACAAAAGAACTTCAGAAACAGACTTCAAAGAGAAACAGCAGAACTAAAATTCATTTGCAAATTCAACACCATTAATCTGGGCTTGAATAGGGACTGGGAGTGGCTGGCTCATTACAGAAGCAGCTTTTCCTCTCCTGGAATTGACACCTCCTCATCTATTATTGGGAGTGGACTACATCCACCCTGATTGAATTGGCCTTGTCAACACTGGTTCTCCACTTGCGAAGTAACTCCCTTCTCTTCATGTGCCAGTATATAATGCCTGCATCTGTAACTTTCACTCCATGCATCCGAAGAAGTGAGGTTTTTACTCACGAAAGCTTATGCCCAAATAAATCTGTTAGTCTTTAAGGTGCCACCAGACTCCTTGTTGTTTTTGTAGAACACACAAGTCTATGTCTAAGAAACTGAATACAAATAACACATCACCAGTTCCAGTAAGCTTCCTTTTACAGACTAGTCTCCTGCTAGTCTGGGTCCAGCAATCACTCACACTCGCTGTGGTTATTGTCCTTTGTTCCAGTTTCTTTCAGATATCCTTTGGGTGGAGAGGCTATCTCTTTAACCAGCTGAAGACAAAATGGAGGGGTCTCCCACAGGCTTAAATAGACTTTCTCTTGTGGGTGGAGACCCCCTCCTCTCTCCTATGCAAAGTCCCAGCTCCAAGATGGAGTTCTGGAGTCACCTGGGCAAGTCACATGTCCATGCATGGCTCAGTTTTTGCAGGCAGAAGCCATTGCCCAAATAGTATTTTGAATGTCTCCAGGAAGACTTCTTATGTGGATTGGAGCATTCCAAGATGCATTGTACCTTAAGTGCTTCTTGACTGGGCACTTAACTTTGCAAATTCCTTTCTAAAGAAGTTGACCAAATGCCTTACAAAGCTTACTTAGAAATCAAGCAAGTATACAGCCAATATTCATAACTTCAAGTACAAAATGATACATGTGTACAAATAGGATGAATAGATTCAGTAGACCATAACCTTTACAGAGATAAGTTACATGGCACATGTAGCATAAAACATACTCCAGTTATGTCATATTCCCATAAAGCATTATGGGATACATCATCACCCCCCCTCCCATGGACACACCCCATTTGTCTCTGATTCTCACCGAGGAAGAGGATGGTGAGAGCAGACGCCATGATGGGGGCAGCAAGGGGCCTCTCAGCACTGCCACCAACACCCTGGTGTACAGTTCCACCAAGCCCCGAGCAAGGAACTCAGCTGGTGGCTCCAGCTACAGGAAGCCGATGATGTCGCATCTCTTCCTGTGTCCATCACACCATGTCTCTAATCTGCAGGTGAAATCTAACGTGGCCAAAGTAAGCAGAGGTCCCGGCAAAACCCTGGGACCATCAGCCTGATCAAGCATCATGCAGCTCACAGCTTGTCTGTGTCTCTTTAGGGAGGGGAGACTGGTCACCCTTGATGTACCCTGCAGCCTTGGGGAAGGTGCACCAGGCTAGGAGCCAGAAAGCCACAGGGTCTCGTCTTCAATCGTCAACTGACCACTATTTCCATGCAGATTCTAGCCTCCCTCCCCACCTTTTACAGGCAACCCATGTAGGTAACATTAATATGTGATCATGCAATTAAAGAATGGAGTCACAATGTATGTGCACGAGGGGGCAGAGTTGAGATTGTTCAGGAAACCTGAACATAAGAACGGCTGTACTGGGTCAGACCCAAGGTCCATCCAGCCCATTATCCTGTCTGCCGACAGTGGCCAAAGCCAGATGCCCCAGAGGGAGTGAACCTAACAGGTAATGATCAAGTGATCTCTCTCCTGCCATCCATCTCCACCCTCTGACAAACACAGGGTAAGGACACCATTCCTTACCCATCCTGGCTAATAGCCATTAATGGACTTAACCTCCATGAATTTATCCAGTTCTCTTTTAAACGCTATTATAGTCCTAGCCTTCATAACCTCCTCAGGCAAGGAGTTCCACAAGTTGACCGTGTGCTGTGTGAAGAAGAACTTCCTTTTATTTGTTTTAAACCTGCTGCCTATTAATTTCATTTGGTGACCCCTAGTTCTTGTATTGTGGGAATAAGTAAATAACTTTTCCTTATCTACTTTCTCCACATCATTCATGATTTTATATACCTCTATCATATCCCCCTTAGTCTCCTCTTTGCCAAGCTGAAAAGTCCTAGCCTCTTTAATCTCTCCTCATATGGGACCCGTTCCAAACCCCTAATCATTTTAGTTGCCCTTCTCTGAACCTTTTCTAATGCCAGTATATCTTTTTTGAGATGAGGAGACCACATCTGTACGCAGTATTCAAGATGTGGGCGTACCATCGTTTTATATAAGGGCAATAATATATTCTCCGTCTTATTCTCTATCCCCTTTGTAATGATTCCAAACAACCTGTTTGCTTTTTTGACCGACTCTGCACACTGCGTGGACATCTTCAGAGAACTATCCACGATGACTCCAAGATCTTATTCCTGATTTGTTGTAGTTAAATTAGCCCCCATCATATTGTATGTATAGTTGGGGTTATTTTTTCCAATGTGCATTACTTTACATTTATCCACATTAAATTTCATTTGCCATTTTGTTGCCCAATCACTTAGTTTTGTGAGATCTTTTTGAAGTTCTTCACAGTCTGCTTTGGTCTTAACTATCTTGAGCAGTTTAGTATCATCTGCAAACTTTGCCACCTCACTTTTTACCCCTTTCTCCAGATCATTTATGAATAAGTTGAATAGGATTGGTCCTAGGACTGACCCTTGGGGAACACCACTAATTACCCCTCTCCATTCTGAGAATTTACCGTTAATTCCTACCCTTTGTTCCCTGTCTTTTAACCAGTTCTCAATCCTTGAAAGGACCTTCCCTTTTATCCCATGACAACTTAATTTACGTAAGAGCCTTTGGTGAGGGAACTTGTCAAAGGCTTTCTGGAAATCTAAGTACACTATGTCCACTGGATCCCCCTTGTCCACATGTTTGTTGACCCCTTCAAAGAACTCTAATAGATTAGTAAGACATGATTTCCCTTTACAGAAACCATGTTGACTTTTGCCCAACAATTTATGTTCTTCTATGTGTCTGACAATTTTATTATTTACTATTGTTTCAACTAATTTGCCCGGTACCGATGTTAGACTTACCGGTCTGTAATTGCCGGGATCACCTCTAGAGCCCTTTTTAAATATTGTCGTTACATTAGCTATCTTCCAGTCATTGGGTACAGAAGCCGATTTAAAGGACAGGTTACAAACCCTAGTTAATAGTTCTGCAATTTCACATTTGAGTTCTTTCAGAACTCTTGGGTGAATGCCATCTGGTCCCGGTGACTTGTTAATGTTAAGTTTATCAATTAATTCCAAAACCTCCTCTAGTGACACTTCAATCTGTGACAGTTCCTCAGATTTGTCACCTACAAAATCCGGCTCAGGTTTGGGAATCTCCCTAACATCCTCAGCCGTGAAGACTGAAGCAAAGAATTCATTTAGTTTCTCCGCAATGACTTTATCATCTTTAAGTGCTCGTTTTGTATCTCGATCATCGAGGGGCCCCACTGGTTGTTTAGCAGGCTTCCTGCTTCTGATGTATTTAAAAAACATTTTGTTATTACCTTTTGAATTTTTGGCTAGCTGTTCTTCAAACTCCTCTTTGGCTTTTCTTATTACATTCTTGCACTTAATTTGGCAGTGTTTATGCTCCTTTCTATTTGCCTCACTAGGATTTGACTTCTACTTTTTAAAGGAAGTCTTTTTATCTCTCACTGCTTCTTTTACATGGTTGTTAAGCCACGGTGGCTCTTTTTTAGTTCTTTTACTGTGTTTCTTAATTTGGGGTATACATTGAAGTTGGGCCTCTATTATGGTGTCTTTAAAAGGCGCCCATGCAGCTTGCAGGGATTTCACTTTAGTCACTGTACCTTTTAATTTCTGTTTAAGTAACCCCCTCATTTTTGCATAGTTCCCCCTTTTGAAATTAAATGCCACAGTGTTGGGCTGTTGAGGGGTTCTTCCCACCACAGGGATGTTGAATGTTATTATATTATGGTCACTATTTCCAAGCGGTCCTGTTATAGTTACCTCTTGGACCAGCTCCTGCACTCCACTCAAGACTAAATCTAGAGTTGCCTCTCCCCTTGTGGGTTCCCGTACTAGCTGCTCCATGAAGCAGTCATTTAAAGTATCGAGAAATTTTGTCTCTGCATTTCGTCCTGAAGTGACATGTTCCCAGTCAATATGGGGATAATTGAAATCCCCCACTATTATTGAGTTCTTAATTTTGATAGCCTCTCTAATTTCCCTTAGCATTTCATCATCACTATCATTGTCCTGGTCAGGTGGTCGATAATAGATCCCTAATGTTATATTCTTATTAGAGCATGAAATTACTATCCATAGAGATTCTATGGAACATGTGGATTCACTTAAGATTTTTACTTCATTTGAGTCTACATTTTCTTTCACATATAGTGCCACTCCCCCCCCCCCCCCCCCCCCCCGCACGACCTTAACTGTGGCATTTCCTGGTGCTGGAGGTTTTGACTCTGCAGCCTTCCCTCTCAGCCTGCACCAAGTAAGGAGCGGGCGCGATGGGGAACGCCTGGGTTTGCTGCCCCATGCGCCATAGCTGAGTGGTGATGATGGCTTAATGCTATAAAGTTTTAAGGGTCTTTTCTCAGCATGTGAATTTAATAAACCAGGTTCAAAAGAAAAGCCGAGAAAAAGGAATGCCATCCTGTGCCCACAGTGGGTCACCAGCCAGGAGAGACCCAGGGACCGTCTAATGCCCCCGCAGAGACCCTGCCCCCCAAGCTGAAGGAGACACTGTCAGTGGTTATGTGGCCAGGCCCCTAGAGAGGAACATGACACAGGCTTTGTTTATACAGCCATTGGCTAGTGCAGTGGTTTTCAATCTCTTTCTGGCGACCCAGTTGAAAAAAATTGTTGATGCCCGTGACCCAACGGAGCTGGGGATGAGGGGTTTGGGGTGTGGGAGGGGCTCAGTGTTGGGGCAGAGGTTAGGGTGTGGGGGTGAGGGCTGCAGGGTGGAGCCGGGAATGAGGACTTTGGGCTGCAGGAGGGGGCTCTGGGTTGTGGGGCTTAGGGCTGGGGCAGGGGCTTGGAGTGCGGGAGGGGGTCAGGGCTCTGGGCTGGGGGTGCAGGCTCTGGGGTGGGACCAGGGATGAGGGGTTTGGGATGCAGGAAGGGGCTTCAGGTTTGGGGGCCTGTGGGCTGGGGCTGAGGGGGGACTTAGGGCTGAGGCAGGGGATTGGGGCGCATGGTTAGGGCATGGCCTTACCTTGGGTGGCTCCCGGTCAGCGGTGCAGCGGGGGTGCTAAAGCAGGCTTCCTGCCTGTCCTGGCACCGTGGACCGCGCTGCGCCCCGGAAGTGGCCAGCAGCAGGTCCGGTTCCTAGACGGAGGCACGCAAGCGGCTCCGCACGGCTCTCACCCGCATGCACTGCCCCCCCAGCTTCCATTGGCTAGTTCCCGGCCAATGGGAGTGCGGAGCCGGTGCTCAGGGTGGGGGCAGCGTGCGGAGCCCTGTGGCCCCGCCCGCCTAGGAGCCGGACCTGCTGCTGGCCGCTTCCGGGGCGCAGCGCGGTGTCAGAACAGGTAGGAACTAACCTGCCTTAGCTGGGCAGCACCGCCGACGGGACTTTTAACATCCTGGTCGGCGGTGCGGACCAGAGCCGCCGCGACCCAGTGCCTTCCATTCAATGACTAGAGGGCAGTAGAAAGCTGTGGATCAGGGGACTCTATTCCTGGCCCGGGGAGGGGAGTGCGGTCTAGTGGTTAGAGCGGTGGGGGGTGGGGGGTAACACACTGCTGGGAAACACCAGGGGCAGCATTGAAGGTACTTCAGCTGCCTGGCTGGATGGTCCCAATGGACCTTCTTAAATCCCTGACCCCATTGCTCCCCAACCTCTCTGGAGCCTTCCCCCTAGGCTGCCTCCAGCTGCACAGAGCAGGAGGGGGACAAGCAGCAGATTCGCTGCCTAGCAAAGTCATCCTCTGTGATGAAGTGGGGGGATTTTCTTAATGGTTTGCATGACTACAGTGTGTGCCTCAGTTTCCCCTGTGTGCTGTGTGTGTAAGGAGGTGGTGGGAGAGGGTTTGTTGTTGCAGAGGACCAGGTGTGGGCTTGCCTAGGATCTGGGACCCCGGACAATGGCCTGGTGACTGGGGAGGCCCACCCCAGGTTGGCAGGCAGCCGGTTTTGGCCAGTGGGAGGACAAAGGGCTGAGGAGAGAGGACCCCGGTGGCCTGACCAGCCAGTGGGGGAACAAAGGACGGGAGAGGGGCTCAGGGGTGGAGGGTATAATAGGCCTAACCCAGGCTGTGGCCCCGCCCCCGTCCTGCCCTGAAGCTCTGCCCTTGCTCCCCTGAGGCCGGAGGGGGCTCGGCTCAGGCCGGTGCTTGGGCCGGACCAGGGGTCAGGGCAGCTGGGGTGGGGGGCTGGTGCTCCTCCAGCTGCAGTGCGGGGGTGGGGAGTGAAGCTCGGGCTCCAGTGGGCGAGGAGGGTGGAGGGGCCTCAGGCGGAAGGGGGGGCCGGTGGGGCTAGCCTCCCTGAAGGGGGGGTTCACGCGCCGCCCAGGACGGGGCAGTTGGGGAAGGTGAAATAGGGTGATCGGCTGGAAGGAGAGGGCTGCTGGACTGGACCCCTTCAAACCCTCCCCACCACCACCGCCCATCCCGCCTCACCCCCCCCAACGCATCCCCCCTCACATCGCCTGACTCCCAGCCCTGTTTCCCCTCAAATGCCCATCCCCCCCTCAGTTAAGATGGCCACCATCTCCTAGTGGCCCCAGTGGGCTTGGCGCCAGGCTGCCCTCTGGGAAATGGTGGCCACCTTGGTTGGGGGAAGGGGGCAGTGTGGGGGGCAGGGGAATACGGAGGGTGGGAGAATATGGGGGGAACATTGGGGGCCGGGGGGGTTGAGGCTGAGGGGTTAGGACCTGGGGGGGGGGGCAGGGCAGGGCAGCGGGGTGGGGGGGAAGGGAGCACAATGGAAGCTGCTCTAAGGGGTTGGGGAGCACCTGGGTCCCCCCCTTGTGAGAATTTCAGGGTGAATCTGCCCCATGGCCATGGGTGGTGCTGGGGAGCTGCACCTGCCCCTCGTTCCCCCACCCCCAGCTCAGCTAGAGGTTTGGCAGGAAAACAAATACCCTTCCCACCCCATCTGCTGATCCCAACTCTGTGAGAGTGGAGCCCCTCCCCCCACCCCATTCTCCCTCCAACCACTGTCGTTGTCCCCCCCGGCTCCCGTCCTGTCACCCCATCCCCCTGCCCCAACCTCAACCCATCTCCCCTCAAACCCCCGTCCGCCTCCCGCCCTGCCCTCAGCCTGTCCTCCCAAACGCTGGTATCCCTGCTGCTCTTTGTAGAACACCTCACAGGCCTGGAGGGTTCAAGGGGTTTGTAAACTCTCTCCCTTGCCAGCATTACACAGCCAGGGGGCTGGGGGGCTTGTTTCAAACCGAGCCCCTGGTTTTACTCTGCTCCTGGGCAAACCCCCAGCAGCAGCAGTCCAAAGGCAAAGCTTTTGGGTTACACCCACAAACAAGGAATCAAACCCGGCCTTTTTACTGAAACGGGCTGAGAGACCACAGACAACAGCTAGGGTTGCCAGGTGTCCGATTTTCGACCGGAACGCCTGGTCGAAAAGGGTCCCTGGCAGCTCCGGTCAGCACCGGCGACCGGGCTGTTAAAAGTCCAGTTGGCCGCAACGGCCGGCTCCGCGCAGCTCCTGGAAGTGGTTGGCATGTCCCTCCGGCTCCTAGGCACAGGGGTAGTCAGCGGGGTTCCGCACGCTGCCCCCCCCCCCCAGTGCCGGCTCTGCAGCTCCTATAGGCCGGGAACTTATAGTCGGGGCAGCGCCTGAGGATGGAGAGGTTGGTGTCTAGTGCGGGTAGAGGAGTGACTGGCTGCGTGCTGACAAGCTTGGGGTAGTTGGTGCCTGGGACTAACTCATAACTGGGGGGAAGGTGTGCCCCCAGCCCTTCATAAATGGAGCCCCAGCTGCCTCGCCAGGCATGCCGAAGGTGCTGGGGCTTGGGGCTTCAGCCCCTGCCAGGCATGCTGGGGTCGGGGCTGAAGCCCCTGTGTGCCCTCAGGGCTGAAGCCCCAACCCCACCGTTCTTCGTGGGGCTGAAGCCCCAAGCTCCAGTGCACTGTGTGGAGGTGAAGCTCCAAGTCCCTGTGTGCCCCGCACCTGCTGGGGCTCCCACTGTCAGTCCCTCAGGGGTGGGGCAACTGCCAGTGGGCACAGAGCAGTTCCTGGGTCATACCCGTGGCCACCTACTTCCCTCCTGTCATCCCCAACGGCCATGGCACCATGTGGCTGTGCGACCCCCACTGCTGACCCCTTCCCTCCCTATCCCCCTGACGGCCACAGCGCCTTCCAGCTGTGTGGTCCCCACGGCTGCCCCCTTCCCCTGATGGTCACAGCGCCTTCCAGCTGTGTCATCCCCACGGCCGCCCCCTTCCCCCAACGGCCACAGCGCCTTCCAGCTGTGTGGTCCCCACGGCTGCCCCCTTCCCCTGATGGTCACAGCGCCTTCCAGCTGTGTCGTCCCCACGGCCGCCCCCTTCCCCCGACGGCCACAGTGCCTTCCAGCTGTGTCACCCCCACGGCCGCCCCCTTCCCCCGACGGCCACAGCGCCTTCCACCTGTGTCTTCCCCACGGCCGCCCCCTTCCCCCGACGGCCACAGCGCCTTCCAGCTGTGTGGTCCCCACGGCTGCCCCCTTCCCCTGATGGTCACAGCGCCTTCCAGCTGTGTCACCCCACGGCCGCCCCCTTCCCCCGACGGCCACAGTGCCTTCCAGCTGTGTCATCCCCACGGCTGCCCCCTTCCCCTGATGGCCAAAGCGCCTTCCAGCCATGTAATGGCTTGGTGGGCCTGGCACAGGCGGCCAATTGGTGTGAGTTTGGTGACCTCTGACCCCAGCCTTGGTGGTACAATGACCAGAGGACCCCATCCCCCATAAAACAGGGGTTGGATTCCCAGCAGGCTGAGGCACATTTGGGATCGGGGTTCTTCCAAATTCCCCTGCCAGACACATCAGCCTCCCTAAAAACCCCATGGACCGGAAGTCATTCTGCCCTCACTAAAGATGGCGGCCTACGGACTTCCGCCCTGAACCATACCCGACCCGCGAGTCCCTCCCCCAGCCCTTTGGAACGCAGCGTCTTCTCCGCACCGGGAAGGCGAGGGCCCGGCGGAATGTGCCGAGCGTGCGGCGGAAAGTGCCGAGCCCTGGGTGGGCGGTGCCGAGCGTCTGACGTATGATGCCGGGCGTCTGGCGGAAAGTGCCGATGCTGTGGCGGAAAGTGGCGAGGCTGGGAGTGGGCGGTGCTCAGACCCGGGACGGAAAGCAGCGAGGTCCAATCCGTTGGCGACGGAAGCAGCCGAAGCGCTTCCGGAAAGTGCCGAAGCCCTTCCGGAAGGAGCCGAGCGGGCCGGCCGTTGCCGACGCACCCGCAGCGGTAGCAGCCTGGGCGGCCCCGCTCCGCTTCCCCCCCGGGCCCGGCAGCAGCGAGCGACCGACCCGGCCCAGCGCCGGGACCCCGCACAGGCCGCGCCGAGCCCCGCCCCCCGGGCCCGCCCGGCCCGGTTCGGTTCGGCTCGGCTCCCGGCCCGGCCGGCAGGATGATCAAGCTGTTCTCGCTGAAGCAGCAGAAGAAGGAGGAGGAATCGGCCGGAGGCACCAAGGGCAGCAGCAAGAAGGCGTCGGCCGCGCAGCTCCGCATCCAGAAAGGTACCGCCCGGCCCAGGTCCCCTCCCCCCCCGGTACCGCCCGGCCCCTCCCCCCCCGGCCCGGTACCGCCCGGCCCAGGTCCCCTCCCCCCCCCCCCCCCAGTACCGCCCGGCCCCTCCTCCTCCCGGCCCGGTACCGCCCGGCCCAGGTCCCCTCCCCCCCCCCCAGTACCGCCCGGCCCCTCCTCCTCCCGGCCCGGTACCGCCCGGCCCAGGCCCCCTCCCCTCCCCCTTCGGCCCAGGTCCCCTTCCCCCCGCCCCGCCCGGTACCGCCCGGCCCAGATCTCTCTACCTCCATCCCGATACCGCCCAGACCAGACCCTCGTGGGGAACTGCCCGGCCTAGCCGCCCCCCCCCCCCCCACACTTCGGTACGGCCCAGTTCAGACCCTCATTGGGAGTAGCTGGATGCTCTGACCCTGGCAAGACCCGGCCTGGTACCGTCTGGCCTGGCCCAAGATGATTGGTACTATTCCCTCTCCCCGGCCCAAATTCTCTATCCACCGGACCTGGTACCACCCGGTCCCAGTATTGTCTGGCCCCAACCCACTGGCACCATCTGGCCTGGTCCGGATTCCCTGGCCACCATCCGGCTCAGACCCACCTACTGGTACCACTAGGATGGGCCCAGATCCCCTCAACTCAGAAAGGTGTAACCCAGCTGAAGCCCTGACTGGTACCGCCTAGTTGGGCTGCTAGGGGAGAGACCCGCCCAGACACAAGGGAAACCCCACTCAGAAACGTACCAGCTGGTGCAAACCTTGGGGCGATCCACTGACCCCCCCCCCACATCAGCGAAAAGGTACCACCTGGCTCAGGTGGGTGCTGGGAGTGGGGGGCCAGCCTCCTCCCTCCACTCTGTGCCCCCACCCAGAGCCTGTATTGGTGGGGAGAGACCCCATCCACTCATTGGGGGGCACCCACACTCAGACCCCATAGATGCCTCCCAATGCGGGGAGCTCAATGGGGAAGATCACCCTCCTTCCTACCCCTACACTGTCAGGTGGCTACTCCCCCCCCCGCCCATGGGTGAAACCACCTATGCTGGGGGGGGCCAGCATCCCCTGCTCACATATTGAGCAGACCCCCACGTTCTCCTGCCCATTACAGAATCCCATGAGCCCACATACACACATCAATGATTCTCTTGCTGGGGAATGGGGGAATCCCTCCTCCAAAGGGGCTTCCTCCTCATCTACCCTCACTGGGGCTCTGCTCCTAAGTTCCCTGTAAGCTGCGTGGCTGTGCAGCAGCCTATTTAGTGCCACTCAGGGAATCTTCCCCGGGGACTGGCCATGAGAGGGGCGCCCCTCCTCCGGCCCCAACCTAGCCTGGTCCCCCGGATCTGCTGTGGCTGGGGTGCCCCTACCCCGGCCCAAACCCGGCGGGCACGGCCTGGACTTGTCGTGGTCGGAGCGCCCCTCCCCGAACCCAGCCCTGGCCCGGACCTGCGGGGGTTGCGGGAGGGGCGCCTATCCTGCAGCCCCAGCCCTGGAGCTGTTGCGGTGGGGAGAGGGCCCCCACCAGCCCAGATGCTGCTGTGGGGAGAGAGCTGGGGGGAGCCCTCTCTGCCCGCTGTAGCCCCATAGCACCCTCCTGCACCCCAAACCCTCACCCCCAGAGCCCACACCCCCAGCCAGAGCTCTCTGGAAACCCCCCAACCCTCTGCCCCAGCCCTGAGCCCCCTCCCACATGCCGAACCCCTCGGCCCCACCCCCGCCACATGAATTTCATTATGTGCACCGATATGAAGGTGATGTGTCACACATCACCCCCATATTGGTGCACATAACAAAATTCATTTCGCACATGGGTGGGAAAAATCCCCCCTCCACCACTTTCTCTGAGAGCCACCCCCCATGGAGGTCTTCCCCAATGGGGCTCACGCTCTTCACCGCTGAGTGTCCCCAAGACATACATACTAAGACTCTCCCCCCCCCCCCCATGCTGCGGGGGGGGAGGGGGGCTCCTCAATGCAACAGGGGGAGGAATATTCGGTGGAGGGGTGGGAACAGGCAGGGGGATGGCCAGTGCGGCAGGGCTCAATATGGGCATGTTCTTGTGGAGGTCCTTAGACAAATATGTGCAGAGGGTCTCATGGGGTTTCCCCGGTGGGGGTGGGGGCCCCCAGTGGGTGTGGGGGGTCTCCTGGGGTTCCCCAGCAAGGAAGGAGGAACCCCCAGTGTGGGTGTGGGTGTCTCCTGGGGTTTCCCTGGCGGGGGTGGGAGCCCCACCCATGGGAGCCCATGTTTCCGGGGTGTGTGTGCACCCCACTGGGGGCCCCTGATGAAAACCCCACCATGAGACAAATCAGACATCCCTACAGGCAGCGCCAGCTGTGCAAGTGTCTGCAAAGGGCAGAAACCTGGGTTCTCCCCACTTCTGGCTGTGCCCAGAAAGATACCAGGGTCCATCCCCACCACTTGTGTCCCAGTCTGGAGCTCCAGAGGGGGCAGGTCAATGCCCTTGGCTCCCTCTGCCCCATCGTGAGCTGATGGGGGATCCTGGCTGTGCTCCAGGGACATACCCGGTGAGGCTCAGCCGATGTCCTGTTAGGAACGTGTGCCCCCTCCCTGGCACGTTTCTTTGCAGCGCCCTTCACCATGGGCCTGATCCTGCTGGGCCTCGCCCCATGAGGGAGGGCAGTCAGAGACCCAGTGCCAGGCTGAGCTGGGACGCAGCCTTAGCTCGTCCTGTTGTGTGAGTGGGGCCTGGGCAGGGCTGAGTGCCTGGAGGCTGCTCTCAATATGGCACTTCCCCCAATCTGCTCCCTGAGAGCCAGTGTCTTGACCCCAGCCAGAGTATCATGGACCTCCAGTGAAAAGGACTTAGTAGGAGGCTCCCAGGTCTGTCTCCCTCCCGGGGTGGGCGGGGGCCAGGTCAGGATTGTCCCACCCACTTTTGCAATGCCCCTTTCTGATCCAGAGATCTGTCCCCTATGGAGAGTGCGGTGGGCGTGGGGCTCCTCCGTGGGGGGAGGGATCTGGGGTTATCCTCCGAACTGACCCGTCTCTCCCTGCTTCCCTCCTGCCTCCCAGATATTAACGAACTGAATTTGCCGAAAACATGCGAAATAGATTTCTCCGACCAGGACGACCTCCTCAACTTCAAGCTAGTTATCTGCCCTGACGAGGTGAGGGGGGACGGGCAGGGAGGGGGTCCGGCATGTGGGTGGGGAGCAGGGAGTCCTGCATGCCGGGACTTGACTTTCTCTTCCTGCTCCTGGGGAAGCCCCAGCTGCTGCTCAGCTGATGGGCTCAGCCTGTGCCCAGACTCCGGTTGCTGCTCCCTGCTGGGCGGGCACTGGCCCAGGCCCAGGGGGCCCAGCTGGTGCTGCAGCAGGCCTGGGGGGGGGGAGGGGGGGATGCAGCTGGAAGGCACCTCCGTGTGCATGAGGTGATGCGGTGCTGGAGTCCGAGCCAGTACGCTGGGGAGTGAGATGGGGGCAGGGGCTGCAAAAGATTCATGGCTCTGCACATGCCCCTGCTGACCCAGCCCCAGATCCAGCCCTGCTGGTGCCCCTCGATCCCGACTATCCCCCCCGCTATCCCAGCTCGCCCACCGCAACCCTGCCGGTGCCCCATAATCCTGACTATCCCCGCCCCCCCCCCCCCCCCCGCTATCCCAGCTCATTCACCACAGTGCTGCTGGCGCCCCTCAATCCTGAATATTTCCCCCGCGCGTCCCCCGTCCCCCCCCTGCTATCCCAGCTCGCCCACCACAGCCCTGCCGGTGCCCCTCAATCCTGACTATCCCCCCCCTGCTATCCCAGCTCGCCCACCACAGCCCTGCCGGTGCCCCTCAATCCTGACTATCCCCCCCCTGCTATCCCAGCTCGCCCACCACAGCCCTGCCGGTGCCCCTCAACCCTGACTATCCCCCCCCTGCTATCCCAGCTCGCCCACCACAGCCCTGCCGGTGCCCCTCAACCCTGACTATCCCCCCCCTGCTATCCCAGCTCGCCCACCACAGCCCTGCCGGTGCCCCTCAATCCTGACTATCCCCCCCCTGCTATCCCAGCTCGCCCACCACAGCCCTGCCGGTGCCCCTCAACCCTGACTATCCCCCCCCTGCTATCCCAGCTCGCCCACCACAGCCCTGCCGGTGCCCCTCAACCCTGACTATCCCCCCCCTGCTATCCCAGCTCGCCCACCACAGCGCTGCCGGTGCCCCTCAATCCTGACTATCCCCCCCTGCTATCCCAGCTCGCCCACCACAGCCCTGCCGGTGCCCCTCAATCCTGACTATCCCCCCCCTGCTATCCCAGCTCGCCCACCACAGCCCTGCCGGTGCCCCTCAACCCTGACTATCCCCCCCTGCTATCCCAGCTCGCCCACCACAGCCCTGCCGGTGCCCCTCAATCCTGACTATCCCCCCCCGCTATCCCAGCTCGCCCACCGCAACCCTGCCGGTGCCACATAATCCTGACTATCCCCCCCCCCCCCCCCCCGCGCTATCCCAGCTCATTCACCACAGTGCTGCTGGCGCCCCTCAATCCTGAATATTTCCCCCGCGCGTCCCCCGTCCCCCCCCTGCTATCCCAGCTCGCCCACCACAGCCCTGCCGGTGCCCCTCAATCCTGACTATCCCCCCCCCTGCTATCCCAGCTCGCCCACCACAGCCCTGCCGGTGCCCCTCAACCCTGACTATCCCCCCCCCTGCTATCCCAGCTCGCCCACCACAGCGCTGCCGGTGCCCCTCAATCCTGACTATCCCCCCCTGCTATCCCAGCTCGCCCACCACAGCGCTGCCAGTGCCCCTCAATCCTGACTATCCCCCCCCCTGCTATCCCAGCTCACCCACCACAGCGCTGCCAGTGCCCCTCAATCCTGACTATCCCCCCCCTGCTATCCCAGCTCGCCCACCACAGCCCTGCCGGTGCCCCTCAATCCTGACTATCCCCCCCCTGCTATCCCAGCTCGCCCACCACAGCCCTGCCGGTGCCCCTCAATCCTGACTATCCCCCCCCGCTATCCCAGCTCGCCCACCGCAACCCTGCCGGTGCCACATAATCCTGACTATCCTCCCCCCCCCCGCTATCCCAGCTCATTCACCACAGTGCTGCTGGCGCCCCTCAATCCTGAATATTTCCCCCGCGCGTCCCCCGTCCCCCCCCTGCTATCCCAGCTCGCCCACCACAGCCCTGCCAGTGCCCCTCAATCCTGACTATCCCCCCCCTGCTATCCCAGCTCGCCCACCACAGCCCTGCCGGTGCCCCTCAATCCTGACTATCCCCCCCCCCTGCTATCCCAGCTCGCCCACCACAGCCCTGCCGGTGCCCCTCAATCCTGACTATCCCCCCCCCTGCTATCCCAGCTCGCCCACCACAGCCCTGCCGGTGTCCCTCAATCCTGACTATTCCCCCCCCTGCTATCCCAGCTCGCCCACCACAGCGCTGCCAGTGCCCCTCAACCCTGACTATCCCCCCCCTGCTATCCCAGCTCGCCCACCACAGCCCTGCCGGTGCCCCTCAATCCTGACTATCCCCCCCTGCTATCCCAGCTCGCCCACCACAGCGCTGCCGGTGCCCCTCAACCCCACCCTGGATCAGGCCCCACAATGCGAGCTGAGCCGAATGGCACGTGGCGGGAGTGTGGTCAGAGCCCCTAGCTGCTGCGTCTCTGGTCCCCTGCCCTTGGATCCATGGGGCGGAGCTGAGCCCAGGCCCCTTGGGGTGCTGGGGGCCCCCCATGAGGATCCCTCCCTCGCTGAAGGTCTTTTCTCTTTCAGGGTTTCTATAAAGGGGGGAAGTTTGTCTTCAGTTTTAAGGTAAGTCCCTTCCCTGCCCCGGGGTGAAGCTTGATTTTCACAGGAGCCTTGCCGGGAAGGGGGGGGTCGGGGGGCTCTTGGGGCTTCCCCGTGTTGGACTCTCCTTGCGCTGTGTCTGAGCCGAGGAGGGAGTGTCGACCCCACAAATCTGGTGTCCCCTCTCCTGGGAGGGAGGAAGGTGCTGTATCTGCTCAGGAAGCTGGGGACACGCCCACAGTCCCCCAGAGCTGGCAAGAGGACCCAGGAGTCCGGGCCGCTTGTGCCTTCCTGCTGCGGAGGGAGCAGCACTACGGGTGGGGGGGATTCCAGAGCTCCTGTGAGTCGGCGGGGTCATGGAGTCTGGGCCTAGCTGCTCTGCTGGGGGGGGCCTTGGGAATGACTCTCCCATCTGTCTGTCCCTGTCTGTCTTCCTGCAGGTAGGCCAAGGCTACCCTCATGACCCTCCCAAGGTGAAGTGTGAGACCATGGTGTACCACCCCAACATAGACCTAGAGGGCAACGTCTGCCTAAATATCCTCAGGTAGGGAGCGCACCCGGCCGCCCCACTCTATCACTGCTACCCCCAGGCCGGTCTGGGGGATTGCCCCACCCACGCAGATCGGGGAGGGGGGTGGCCCCTCTCCAGCACCAGGATCCTTCCCTGCCCCACCTACACAGATCGAGGGGGGAGGGGGAGATACGGGGTGTGACCTGGTGCCTTGAATGGACCTCACTGAGAATGCACACTCAGAGCAGACTGCAAGAAACAGGGCAGGCACATGCCAAAAACTGGTGGTTTTAACTACAGTTAGATTCACCAAACCAGTAGCAAATGAGCTGCAATACCACACCGGTTCATAAGAAGCCAAACACAGCCCTCTTATAGGCGTTCCAGCCATTGGTTCCCGTCCCAACAAACTGGTCTAATATAGTGAGAGGTTACTGAAAACCCAATTCACCCCTTGTGAGGTTCCACCAATCCCAAAGGATAAGATGCTTACCACCAGGTTAAAATGTATCTCAGATCTTACCCGGATATCACTCTGTCAGCCAATCCTTAGTAAACTAACTAAGAATTTATTAATAAAAAGAATAGTTATAAATGGTTAAAAGATCATATACATACAAATGATTGCAAAGTCCTTACATCAGGCTTGTAGCAGTGATGGAATAGACGGCTGGTGGAATAAATGTTGGAATAAAGTCTCTCTGGTAACTTCCAAAAGATTGGACGGTCCTCAGTCCATTGTTCAAAATGCTCCTCTTAGAGCAGGGGTGGGCAAACTTTTTGGCCCGAGGGCCACATCGGGTTGCGAAACTGTATGGAGGGCTGGGTAGGGAAGGCTGTGCCTCCCCAAACAGCCTGGCCTCCGCCCCCTCCCACTTCCCGCCGCATGACTGCCCCCATCAGAACTCCTGACCCATCCAACCCCCGCTGCTCCTTGTCCCCTGACCGCCCCCTCCCGGGAGCCCCCCTGGAACCCCACCCCCTATCCAACCCCGCTTGCTTCCTGTCCCCTGACTGCCCCGCCCCCTATTCACACCCCCGCCCCCAGACAAGCCCCCTGGGACTCCCATGCCTATCCAACCCCCCTGTTCCCCATCCCCTGATCTCCTCCCCCCCGAACCTCTGCCCCCTGGGACTTCCTGTCCCTTATCCAACCCCTCCCCGAAGAGACAAACTGGAGATGTCTCAGGTGCCTTTTATATCCTCTGCCATGTGTATGGAAAGTTACTGTCCCAAACAAAGCCTACAGCCTGTGTGAATGGACAAAGATGGAGTCTGAGGTCACATGTCCACATCACATGCTCTTACATGTTTTACTGAATCACAGGGGTGGCCACTGGCTCCTTGCACTCTGAGGTGTCCTCCGGAAGAGAGTTGATTCTTCTGAGTAGTCCATTCACAATGGGCTGGAGAGACTGAATGTTAACTACCTTGTGGGGATTACCCCAAGGACAAACGCGTGTGAGATACAGATACCTAGCCAATCTCACACCTTCAGATGCCGTGGTGATCCATGGATTTAACCAGGATAATTGTATTTGACTTTTCCATTGACACCTCACATGATAGACTTTGTATAAGATTTGTTGCAATTGTATAACAGTGGTAGCAACTGCTACAAATGGTCATCTTCAGTCATGCAGCATCACGGGGAATCCCCTGTGGCCCACCCCCATGGAGCCTGGGGGGAGGGATATGGGGGATTCCCCTCCAGCAGCACTGCCCTTCTCCTTACATACAGGTCTTGGGGCAACCCCTCCTCCCATCATCTCCATGATCCCCATCCCCCTAGTCAGATTCTGATGTGATCCCCACCCCAAAACCTCCTCTCCCTGCCCCCCCATGTCTCCTGTCTGGCTCTCCTCCCCAGTCAGAACCTGGGATGATCACCTGCCACCCAGTGTGGTGTCGCTCCTCTCGTGGGCTTGGCCGCAGGGTCCTCACTCACAACTCTTTTCTGCCCCGCAGAGAGGACTGGAAACCTGTACTAACAATAAACTCTATAATTTATGGTCTGCAGTACCTCTTCTTGGTGAGTATGGGGGAGGAGGGGGTTCACCTGCACCGTTGGGGGGGATGGGAGGCAGGTGGAGGGGAGGGGGGACATGTCGGGGGGGGCTATGGGGCAGGAGGTGGGAGGGACGCGGTGTCCCCTGCACTGTTCGGGGTGGAGGTAGCCCTGGCGTTTCAGCAGGGCTAGGAGGGGGCGTGGTTGCTTCCTGCCATGTGTGTTTGGGGGCTGGTCATGGGGTGCCGATCTCCTTGTTCCCTTGCAGTTTGGGGGAGCGGTGGGGTGGGGTGATTTCTTCCTAGGGTCTCTGGGGAGGCTGTGGCACAGTCTGGCGGGGGGGGGGGGGGGCAGTCCCCTCAGAACCGAGGGAAGCATTGGCAGGTTACTCTGTGCAAGGGCTGGGGGGTTGTCGTAGCTGTGTGCTGAGCTGCCTGCAGTGCCATGCTCGCCCCGGGGCCGGCTCTCCTGTGTGTTTCCATCTCTGCAGGTCCCTGGGTCTCTGCTCGGCCCTGCCCGGGGCTCCCTCGCCCTGGCACAGGCTGGGCGCCCTGCGGCTCGTCCCATGGGCATGGCTGGTTGCTGTGCCCTTGGGGGGTGGAGCTGCTGCCCGGCTTGGGGGGGCGGAGCTGCTGCCCGGCCTGGGGCAGCCTGCCAAGAGCCCATCATGCACCATTGGGATGCGGGGTCTCTCCTTTGGCTCAGCTGCTGCGTCCCTGGTGCCTTGGACTGACTCTGACACAATTGGTGGAGCCTTTGGGGGGTCCCAGGGCTTCCCCTAAAGACTCTGGTCAACATGATGGGTGCAGAGAGCCGCCCAAAAGGGGAAAAGGGCAACCGGTTGAGCAGCATCTGCCAGCAGCCTGAAATGGGTGAGCTCGGTGGACTGTTAACCCTGAACCCTAATGACGGGCAGCTTTAAATGGTAGCATCGTGAACTATTTCGCTGCCGTTCTCTTGAGCAGAGGCGTTCAGCAAATGTGCTTCTCCCCACAATCCCTCCTCTGTCTCTTTCTTGAGGCAGTTCTACGGTCGATCAAAATACCCAGGGGCAGAATCAGTGGAGTTCAATGTAACGTTAAAATACATCCTGCAGGTGGAAATCAGTACAAACTTTCCCGTCTATCCCCCCTCTCTCTGAGGTCCCCCAATCACTGTGATAGTTGGGCGCCTCACAATCTTCTGTGGATTTATCCTCACATGGCCTTGTGGGGCAGGGCCGGGCCGTTATACCCATTGTACAGATGAGGCAGTGAGGCATGGAGGTGGCTGGTCACACAGGGGCAGTGACAGTGCAGGGAAGAGAAGAGGCAACTCCCAAGTGCTCTAACCATTGGGCCATCCTGCCTCTTGAATCGACAGTAATGGCACGATTTCCAAGGCCCTGCAGAGTGCAAGGGGATTAGGTCTGAGCTCTGCCCTGTCGCGTGCATTCCGCACGGGTGCTAGGATAAAAGTGAAGCTGCTGTCCCGTGACATGCTAGCTTGTAAAGACACCCTCTAACTTCCTTAAAAAGAAACCGACGCTTCTCCTTGAGTTTAAGACCAGGAAGAGACCATTAGATCTTCTGGTCTGACCTCCCGTACAGCGAGGTTTGGCAGACCTCAATTGTTGGTTTTTTGTAATTGTGATGGATCATATTGTTTGTTTGTTTTATGCATTTTTTTCAATTTTTATCCATTTAAATGTTTACACATTTCCAAAATGACGGGGTTTAAGCATTTCTCCCCCATTTCTATTGTTTAAAATTTTCACACGTGTAGAAAAATGATTGGGGGAGGGCCGGACAATTATGTAGTGACCTTAGACGCTGAGATTCAAAGTTAGTTTTATCACTGTGAAAACCCAGTTGTCCACATATGTCAAATGATACAAAGTAAATAGCCTTAAATCAAACTCCAATGAGTTCTGAAGCAACATTTCTTTCTTTGCCTCTGTAATTTTTGATGATCAATGGAAATGTTTTTCATTGGTTGGTGGATGCGTGGTGAAAGTGACGTTTACTGACGTTTGCCAATTACAATGTGATCCTGCCGGGCTGCTAAATTCCATCCTCTCACTGCTGCACTGAGCCCAATAACTTGAGTTTGGCTAAAGCATCTCCCAGGAAAGGGATCTGGTCTGCATTTGAAGCCATCGGGAGATAGAGAATCCATCGCTTCCCTTGGTAGTTGGTTCCAGTGGTTAATGACCTTCACACTGTTAAAGTTTTGTGTCTTATTTCTAATTGGAATTTGTCTGGCCTCAGCTTCCAAACCTCCTTGTTCTGCTTTTCCCTGCTAGATTAGAACCTTTTAGGGTGTGCGCTGGAATCTAGTCTTTTCACAGTGTGATGGTTTTGGGGAGGGGGTGCATGGGAACAGCCTCCAGCCTTCCCTGAGCTTGGTCTTGTTTCTGAATCTGCACCACAATGGGTCACACCCAGCACTCCCTCTGCCTCAGCCGCTGTTTGGAGCCTGATTCTGGGCTAGGAGAACCTTCCCCTTTCAAAGTGACCTGCAAAGGGGTTTAAAAACCAGAAATGGGGCTTGTCCCCTCACACGCATTTACAGTGAATTTTTGAGACTTTCTCCATGTTTTTTTCCACCTTAAAAAGGTTGTGAATGTCAGATCTGGTCCTTCCTTGTGTACCTGGAGGGTCTATGGGAAGATCTTGGGATGTTTCTTCTGTGGGGGTGCTGATGTTTTAACAGTGCTGTCGTTTCTCCAAAATGGTCATCAGTCATTGGAGTTAAATGGATTTTGAATATTTGACATAACTATGGGTTGTTTGCCATGTTGTGGTAGCTGTGTTGGTCCGGGGTATCAGAGAGACAAGGCAGGTGAGGTGATATCTTTTATTGCAGTGGCTCTCAACCTTTCCAGACTACTGTACCCCTTTCAGCAGTCTGATTTGTCTTAAGTACCCCAAGTTTCACATCACTTAAAAACGACTTGCTTACAAAATCAGACCTAAAAATATAAGTATCACAGCCAATACACCTCGACCCCAATATAACGCTGTCTTCGGGAGCCAAAAAATCTTACCGCGTTATAGGTGAAACCGCGTTTTATTGAACTTGCTTTGATCTGCCGGAGTGCACAGCCTCTCTCTCTCTCCTCCTCCCCCCCCCCCCCCCCCCCCGGAGTGCTGCTTTACCGCTTTATATCCGAATTCGTGTTATATCGGGTCACGTTATATTGGGGTAGAGGTGTAGTACTGACAAATTGCTTTGTTTTCATTTTTACCACATAGTAAAATAAATCAATTGGAATATAAATGTTGTACTTACATTTCAGTGTATAGTATATAGAGAAGTATAAACAAGTCATTGTATGAAATTTTAGTTTGTACTGACTTTGCTAGTGCTTTTTATGTAGCGTGTTGTAAAACTAGGCAAATATCTCGATGAGTTGATGTACCCTCAGAAGATCTCTGTGTACCTCCAGGGGTGCATGTACCCCTTGTTGAGAACCATTGTTTTTTTGCACCCACTTCTGTTGGTGAGAGAGACAAACTTGCGAGCGTACACAGAGCTCTTCTTTGGGTCTGGGAAAGGTTCTCAGGTGTAACAGCTCAATACAAGGTGGAACAGATTGTTTAGCATAAGGAATTAACAAGGGACCCATTCATAGTGAAGTAGACTATATTAGTTATAGGACAAAAAAAGGGGGTTAGTGGGTAACAGATTGTTATAATGAGCCATAAATCCAGTGTCTTTGAGTCCATGATTTTTCATGTCTAGCAGAGTTATGAATTTAAGCTCCCAGGCTCATCTTTTGAAGGTGTTGCAGAGGTTTCCTTAGAAGACGAGAACTGAGAGGCCAGATACAGAGTCAAGTATCAGGGGGTAGCCATGTTAGTCTGTATCCACAAAAACAACAAGGACTCGGGTGGCACCTTAAAGACTAACAGATTTATTTGGGCATAAGCTTTCGTGGGTTTCAGTTGGATCTGAAGAAGTGAGATTTTTTTACCCACGAAAGCTTGTGCCCAAATAAATCTGTTAGTCTTTAAGGTGCCACCGGACTCCTTGTTGTTTTTGCAGATACAGAGTGATCGCTATGTGAAAAGTGTTTCACCAGAGGTGATAAGGGTGAGATCGTAGTGATTGTCCTGTTTCGCTCATGTAGTTGTTGTTGGGGCATATAGTGCACTGGATGAGGTACATCACATGTAATAAGCGTGTGTACAACCCATGGATCTTGACAGGCGTGTGCGCGTGTGGGGTATTTATCCTCCTAGCAGTGAAGATATAGCTGCAGGTTTTGCATCAGTTGTTCTGAGAGGGTCTGGTGCTGCTTTGAGTTGGTGGGGAGCCTGCTTCTGATGAATGTGGGGATGTGGGGGGCTGTTTGAAGCCCAGGGGAGGGGGTTCGGGAAAAATTACTTTCTGGATATGATCCCCATCCAGTATGGGTTGTAATTGTTACCTGATATCCCGTACGGGCCCTGGAGTGGTAGGTGACAACCGGGGGTGTACCGTAGGAGTGTCTTTATTATACACTGAAAGTCAATAAAGATGCTGGATTTATGGCTTATTACAGCAACCTATGACGTGCTAACCCTCCTTTGTCCTACGTCTGCAGAGATGTGTTAAGTGCCCACTTCACCTTGAACGGTCTCTTACATCATAATTAGAGGTAATGCTGCAGGGATTTCAAACAAGCTGACTGTGGCCTGGGCTACATGCAGAGATTGTACCACTGTAACTCCGTTGGTTAGAGGAGTGACATGTTACCCACGCACTTACAGTGGTACGACCTTAGCCTGGCTGCAGTCATACCCGTATAAAGGTGCCTTATACCACTATAATGGCATCCGCTTATGTGATGTACTGCGTTAACTATAGCGGGGTAGTTGGTGATACAACTTTCTGTTGCTACACTAGCTCTGATCTAGAACTTGACAAAGGAGGTCAGTATCCACCCCCATTTTACAGGTGGGGAAACTGAGGCACTGACCGTGACGGTGGCAAACCAGGAATAGAACCTAGGTGTCCTGTTCAGTGCTCTGTCCAGTAGGTCACAGAGTCTCCTTTGGTTAAAGTGACTGGAGGTGGGGGACGCAGCAATGGGCCCTCGGAAGTGGGACTAAGGATTGTTTTGCAGCTGGACGCGGGGAAGGACGGTAGGGGTGGCGCGTGGCAGGGGGATGCAGCCCTGACTTGGGAGGGGGTGATCAGGGACATGGCCAGCCTCTAACTCTGTCTACTCCCCGCCTGCAGGAGCCAAACCCCGAGGACCCCCTGAACAAAGAGGCTGCCGAGGTCCTTCAGAACAACAGACGCCTGTTTGAGCAGAACGTGCAGCGCTCCATGCGGGGCGGCTACATCGGCTCCACCTACTTCGAGCGTTGCCTCAAATAGAACTGACCAGCCGCCCCCACCCCTCCCACGAGGGACTCTGCCAACACTGCTGCCTTCAGCCACCGGGGGGCATGGGAGCCTGGCACTGGCAGGGCCCCCCTCGCTGCTCACGGCCTCTGCCCCTGGCAGCCTTCCCCCCACTCCTGCCCCCTGGCTGGAGGGGAGGTGGCTGCTGAGGGATGGGGCAGGGCTTACATTTGTATCCCCTGCCCCACCCATACAGCCCCCTCTTCCCTATTGGTCGCTCTCCTGCTGGTTTCCCAGTATGCTCAGGCCCCGAGCAGAGCGCCCTCTAGCCGTGGCCCAGCGTGAGCGCACTGGCTCCTCCCCCTGGCTTCGCAGAGCGCATCTATTTATTAGGCGGGGGGCTGCAGCAGGGGTGTAGGGTAGGCCGGGCGTGCATGCAGTCCTGCCGTGGGAGGGCTGGGCCCGCCCTCCCCTTTTACATCCCTCTTGTGTCTGGTTTTTAAAAACAAAGCGCCCCACTTACAGCAAAGCGAAGGCTGATTATTCAATGGGACCGGGCTGGAGGCGGGGCCTGGGTTGATTGAACCCTGCCCCCTTCTGCCCCAGGCCTCACCCTCCAATGAACTGGTTCTTTGCCATGCTGGGGCCTCCTGCCAGCCCCGGGGCCATGAAGCCACTGTACTCTAGCGTGTCGGGTTATTAAAGGGGAATGTTAGCGCACCTCACTGCCCAGGGCCTGTCTGTACCTTATTGCTCCGCCGCCCCCTCCTCCTTTTCAAATGGGGTGGAGGGGTCTCTCCTCGAGGGGCTGCCCACCCAGCTGCCCCAACAGGGGGCACAGGAGTCCATACCTCCCCCCAGCCTCCCCTCCCTGCTTAGCCCTAGCAGCAAGATGGGCCCCAGGCCTCTGGCCTGTGGGGCTGTTTGAAGTGGCTTGTGGGTAAGAAGTGGGGGTTGACCCTCCTACTCCCCAGCACAACGGGTAGCTCCTCCCTCTCTGCCCACTTCTGCGGCTGGCTTAGAAACCTCCAAGCCTTGTTAGCCGGCGCTCACTGCCCCGGGGCTGCCCAAGCAGGCCTGAGAGAAGGGCAGATGTGCAATGGTGGGGGGGGTAAAGCCATAATATGGGCTGATGAGACCCAACTGTTGCCCCCTCCTGGCTTGGAAGGGAAGGGCTGATCTCTGGTGCCAGGGTGAGAATCCAGTGGCCAAGAGGGGGCCCAGCTGCCTGGAAGTGGGGGATGGGCATCCAACCTCTGGCTGAGTCAGCAGTTGCCTCTTCCCCTGCTGCAGAGGTGCCTGGGGCTCAGCGTGGAGGGAGAATTCCCCATCAGAAGGAAACTGTAGGGCGGGGGGTGGCCTGTTCCTACAGCCGTCCCCCGCCTGGCCTGCGGCAGCCAGTTCTAGCTGCAAGTAACCCGCAGCCTGGGCGCCGCAGCAGCTTCTGTGGGGTCCTCTGCCCCTGTGTGCACCCTTGGAGGGGAGAGGGTGGGGCCAGCTGCACTAAGGGAGTGGTGGTTGGGGGATGTTTGCAATCTAAGCTCCTTCACCTGCCCTCTGCAGGGTCTGGGCCCTGCTGCCTACCTGCCTTCCAGGTGCCCTGTACGGCTGCCTTTGCTCCTCTCTGGCTGGGCGTGGACTGAGCTCTGACGCGGCCCCTTGCCGAACCAGGACCACGTGGTGGCCTTGGTGGGGCAGGCGATCCCTGTGGGAAGGAGGCTGCCAAGAAGCTGGGATTGGGCCTTGTCGCCAGGCCTGAGGCAGTGTGAAATGTTGTCTCCCCATGTCCCACAGGGGCTGAGCCATGGTGGCGGGAGGCTCGGTTCCGCATGGCGCAGGGCAGGCAGATGAGATGGAGGGGTGGGGGCTGAGGGCAGTTTCCTGCCCAGGAGCAGGGAAGTGTCACTTTGCTCTCCTGTTATCCCCTGTACTGGGCTGTTTGTGCTGGAGCCCAGCTCACAGATGAGGTGATTCCCCCCCACCTCCCTGCCCTGACTGGGCAGCCCCTTGTCCCCTTTTCCTCACTGGGCTGGGGCTCCAGGGGTGCTAAGGTTGGAAGGGATGGTTGTGATCATCTAGTCTCATTGCTGGCCACCCCAGGCTCTCATGCTGCCACTCCCCTGGGTGGTCTCAGGGGAGATGGGGGGTCAGCCCTTGCATCGCTATGGCTGGTGTACTGCTTGTGTGTCCAGCCCTGATGCAAGGAAGGCCCAGTCCCTGCCCAGAGGGGCTTCCAGCCCTATGGATCCAGAGCCCCGGTGACCGCTGCTGTCACTGGGCCCTGGGATGGGGCTGTGTAGCAGCCGGGGGCCAGGTTGCGTTAGCGGGAGTATGACCGCCCCAGAGGGATGCCAGGACTTGGTAGGGAGCCCTATGCTTCAGAGGGCTGTGGGGGGAAGGGCCCTGTCAGGGGATGACCCACGTGTGTGTATGGCCCAGGGACCACTTGGGAGAGGAAATGGGGTTTATAAGCCCCCCTTGGGCAGGTGCAATGATCATGAGGTGAGAGGAACCTGGCAGGGGGGTGTCTGAATTTTGATCCAGCGGTGTCCCTGCACTAACAGTGTTTGGTTCCTGCAGCCCACCTCTACCCATAGCCTCACCCCAACTTGTCCCCTTCCCCGCACTACCAACCCCTCCCCCCCACTTCCCACACAGTCTCCTCAATTGGGCTCCTCCTTCCCACCCCGCTCTAGCTTGTCCCCTTCCCCAGCCCCCGGCTTTAACACAAACTTCTCAACTGGGCTCCTGCTTCCCACCCCTACCCGTAGTTCTGCCTTCCCCCCACTCATCGCTCCCCCCAACCAGCCTCCTGCTTCCCACACCCTCCTCAACTGAGCTCCTGCTTCTCCCTGTCCCCAACCCCCCTGCATCATAGCCCCACGCAGTCCTGTCCCCTCGACCCATTTCAACCCCCGCTCAACCTGCCTCCCAGACTGACTGTAGCCCAATCCAACCACCCCAGTCTTCTCCAATGCAGCCCCTGCCCCCATCTCCCCCTCCTCCCCCCATCCTGCCACCAGCCCTTCTGCTCTACCCAGCCCCCCCCTCTGCCCCACCCTCCCCTAGACTTCTATCAGCTCCCTGCCCAATGCACCTCAGCTTCCGCACCCCTCCCCCTGCTCCCACTCCACTCATATCCCAGCCCCTCCCTCTGCCCCACCCTAGGATTGCAAGGTGTCCAGTTTTCAACGGGAACTCCTAGTCAAAAAGGGATCCTGGTGACTCCGGTCAGCACTGCTGACCGGGCAGTTAAAAGTCCAGCTGGGAAGCGCCCGGCATGTCCCTCTGGCTCCTAGACGTAGGGGCGGCCACAGAGGCGCCATGCGCTGCTCCTGCCTGCAGGTTCTTCCCTGAGCGCTGGCTCTGCAGCTCCCATTGGCTGTGAGCCACGGCCAATGGGAGCTGAGGGGGCAGCGTGCCTAGCCCCTTGGTTGACCCTCCGCCTAGGAGCTGGGGCCCAGAGGGACATGCCCCCGCTTCTTGGGAGCTGCCTGAGGTCAGTGCCACTTGGAGCCCTCACTCCCTCCTGCACTCCAACCCCCTGCCCCAGCCAGGAGCCACCTCCTGAACCCCTCATTTCTGGCCCCACCCTGGATCCAGCACCCCCGCTAGGGTGACCGGACAGCAAGTGTGAAAGATGGGGGTGGGGGGTAATAGGTGCTCACATAAGACAAAGCCCCGAAGAGCGAGACTGTCCCTACAAAAGCGGGACATCGGGTCACCCTACTCAGCCCAGAGCCCTCACCCCCTCCCACATCCCAATCCCCGGTCCCGTGAAAGTGAGCGAGGGAAGGAGGGAGGGGGATGGAGCGAGTGGGGGCGGGGCCTCGGGAAAGGGGCGGGGCAGAGTGTTCGGGTTTCTGCCATTAGAAAGTTGGCGACCTACGTTCCCCCCAGCCCCCACGTCAGCTCCCTGCCCACCCGCCATCTCCCCCTCTTCTGCCCCCACCCCCTCAGCCCCTCCCCCGTGTCTCTCCTGTGGGGGCGGGGCGCTAGAGAGACGGGGGGGAGGGGAGGCGCTCGGGGGTGCCCCTCTAGCCCTCCTCTCTGTGGTCTGCCGGGGGGGGGGGGGGCGGAGGGGGATCGTAGTGCCCTTCCTCTCGATGGTGATTTCCGGGCGGGGGACTCTCTCTCTCTCTCTCTCTCTGTGGTACCCGCGCGGGCGGGGCTCCGCCCACCACTATCGTCACCTGACGCCCCGCCCGTCACGTGCTCTGTGACGTCAGCGGGGCGAAGGCGGAAGTGAGAGAAGGAAACAGACAGACAGAGAGCGGCGGCGGGTGAGACCCCAGGGGGGGGGGGCTCTTGGGGGAGGGTCCCGGGGGGTGTCTCCGCCTCCTTCATTTCCATGGGGCGGGCGGGGTCTCTGTAGCGCCGGGGGGCAGCGCTGCCCCCCCCCGACATGGGGGGAGTCCGGCCCGGGGCGGGGAGAGCGGGAGGGGGCTGAGCCCCCTGCAACGGCGGACGGGGGGTTGGGTCAGAGGGGTTGGGGGGTGTAGAGAGGAGGGGTGGGGCAGGGGGGCTGGGTGTAGGGGGTGGGGCATAGTGGGGTGGGTTAGGGGACAGGGGGGTTGGTGGTAGGGGGAGGCTGGGTGCGGGGAGGAGGGGTGGGGCATAGTGGGGAGGGGTAGGGAGGCTGGGTGCAGGGAAGAGGGGTGGGGAGGGTTAGAGGTAAGGGGGCTGGATGTAGGGAGGAGGGGTGGGGAGGGTTAGGAGGGCTGGGTGTAGGGAGGAGGGCTGGGACATAGTGGGGAGGGGTAGGGGGGCTGGGAGGAGGGCTCTGGAGGGCCCAGCTGTGGGAGGGGGCCAGGTGGATTAATTGAAATCACCTCATGTGAAGCCTCTATTAAAACCATCAATTATAATCAACTTTTGCCAGTTACTTTCCAAAGAAAGGGGCATCTTCCCCCCCTGGTGGGGTCACTAGACCCATTCACACATATTGGTTTACAGCTAATAACAGAGCTTGGATGCCGGAAGTGGGACATCTTTGTGCTACCTAGGAGGGCTCCCTATAATTGTATATGTTTGTTTAAGTAACTATGTAGCTTAATACTCTCAAATTCTTATGAATTAATTGGCCTTTTTCACTATGTTAGTAAATAGCGAATGCCAAATTGCTTATCTCCTAGAGAATTAACTGCTCACACAGGATTTGTGTCAAGCATTTGGATGGTTACTGGAGTTTTAACTACCTGCACAAAACCACATCTAAAATGTACTTTTATTAACCAAAACAACCCTAAATGTTTTAGATCCATAAATGTCTCATATCAGAACAGTTTTCATGTTTACAGCAAAATGATTCGTTATTAACTGGAGGGTTTAACTGTCCTCAGTTAATTAAACTGATTATTTCAAATCATCCTGGGGGGAAATTTTCAGATCTGCCCAAGTGAAAGTGACTGAGCTTAAGTTCCTACTTAGGTCTTTTGAAAATAAGAGCAACAGAGGGTCCTGTGGCACCTTTAAGACTAACAGAAGTATTGGGAGCATAAGCTTTCGTGGGTAAGAACCTCACTTCTTCAGATGCAAGTCGCATCTGAAGAAGTGAGGTTCTTACCCACGAAAGCTTATGCTCCCAATACTTCTGTTAGTCTTAAAGGTGCCACAGGACCCTCTGTTGCTTTTTACAGATTCAGACTAACACAGCTACCCCTCTGATACTTGAAAATAAGAGTTTCCTAAATAGCTAGCAGCAAATACACCTCTACCCCGATAAAACGCGACTCGATATAACACGAATTCAGATATAACGCAGTAAAGCAGTGCTCTGGGGGGGGGGCTGCACACTCCGGTGGATCAAAGCAAGTTCGATATAACGCGGTTTCACCTATAACACAGTAAGATTTTTTGGCTCCCGAGGACAGCGGTAGAGGTGCATCTCCAATGGTTGGTGATGGGACACTACATGGGTAGGGAGTTACTACAGCAAATTCTTTCCCAGGTGTCTGGCTGGTGGTTCTTGCCCACATGCTCTGGGTGTAACTGATCGGCATATTTGGGGTCGGGAAGGAATTTTCCCTGGGGCCGGATTGGCCGAGACCCTAGGGGTTTTTTGCCTTCCTCTGCGGCATGGGACAAGGGTCACTTGCAGGGTTTAACTAGTGTATATGGTGGAATCTCTGGAACTTGAAGTCTCTAAATCATGACTTGAGGACTTCAGTAATTCAGGCAGAGGTTAGGGGTATATTACAGGAGTGGGTGGATGAGGTTCTGTGGCTTGCAATAGTTCCTTCTGACCTTGAAGTCTGAGTCTGTAATTACTTTGGCTGAGCCATTGGGCTGTATTTATAAAGCTTGACCTCAGGCGTTTGATATCTCCCCCCCCCCCCCAATTCTTTGTGTAGGAAAACCACCTTGAATGCAGCGGTTTTGGTAGAGGCTCATGGATTCAGCATATTTACTTTATATTTAAGCATTTGAAGAGATTATCATAAATTTAGGCTTTAACATACTTTGTATTAAATTCAGCTTTTGTTTTAAAAAGAAAAATTTATTATAATTTAACACACAAAATAAAACAAATTCTGGTTTAAATTAAAAAAAATCTGATTTCAGCAAAAATTATTGATTTTTATCCAGCCTGGGGTGGGGGCTGGGGCCTGGAGCACTGTGGTGGGAGCAGGGGGTCTTGGGGGCATAAGCCTTCCTAGGCCACTGGGGCTGTGCCCTTTCCTGCAGTGGCACTGGGCTCCATTCCCTCTGGCAGCGTGTCCGGCCGGAGCAGTACCCCAAACCCAGGCCTCAGAGAGACGTTTTCACCACCACTAACCTTCCCCTCCTGTCTCTGCAGCTCGCTCTGTGTGTGCGCACCTGACTCCAGCATTTCCTGCCTCCTCCAGCCGCCACCCCCTGTAACGAGCCTGCTTTCTCCCCTGGGTGAGTACTGGGCTGGCTGGCTGGCCCTGAGCGCCTCCCGGGGTTGGGGGTAGTGTTTCCCCTTCATTCTCAGGGTCAGCGCTGCCAGCAGCTGGGATCAGCTGTGGCCCCAAATGAATGGGGGGGGGTCTGTGCCCTGCTTGGCTCCTGCAGAGCAGGTTGTCCTGTCTGTGGAGGTGCGTGAATGGAGCATGGCGGGGGGAGGGTCTCCCTGGGGTGGGGTCCAGGGGGTTCCCTCCCTCCAATGGAGCTGCCTGCTGCTCTGACACCTCTCCTCCCTTAGAGGCAGCCAGCCCCCTTCACCGTGCCTCCCTGCCCAGGCTGGAGCAGGGGCTGCCCAGGGTTGCCATGCAGGTCCCTATTGCGTGTGCAGCCTGGAGCTGGGTCTGGCCCCTCTCCCAGGAGCTGCTGGGCCAGGGAAGGGTCCAGTTGGGCTGGGCCTGACCCTGGGACTGGCACAGCAGTGCCCTGGATGTGTCGGGACAGGCTGGGCTGCTGGTGGGAAATGCACAGAGGTTGTGGCAGGGTGCACCCAGAAAAGTGCTGGGCGGGAGGAGGGAACAGGACAGAGGGAGCCCCCTGTGCACCCAAGACAGCTGTAGATGATGGAGCCAGCCCCACAGATACTCCTGCCTTGTTACCATTGCATGGCCTGGAGGGGGACAGCCTGGCCCAGCCAGCTTTGCGGGGAAGAGTCTGGTTCCAGAGAACCCAGCTCTGAGCCCCCAAGGGGGTAGAGCTGCCCTGCCCCCTGGGGTGTGGGGCGGAGACTAGCCCTGACCAGCTGTCTGCCCCACTCACTGTCGGATCCAGAGCATTCGCTCCCCATCTCCCAGCCTGGGCTGCTCAGGGGCTCCCCTAGCTGTCCCCCTCCTGGCAAGTTCCTGAGCTGCTGCTGTCCCCCATGGCCACAGGCCGCCCCTTGTCCCGTTCAGGATGGACCTGCTGTTCGGGCGCCGGAAGACGCCGGAGGAGATGCTGCGGCAGAACCAGCGGGCCCTGAACCGGGCCATGCGGGACATGGATCGCGAGCGGCAGAAGCTGGAGACCCAGGAGAAGAAGATCATCGCCGACATCAAGAAGATGGCGAAGCAGGGGCAGATGGTGAGCGAGGGGCAGGGCCAGGGGGGAGCATCTCCAGCTTGAGCCCAACCTGTCCCCCTCAGGGCGGGGTGAGGGTCATGGGGGGCGGGGGTGTCTCCAGCTGTAACCCACCCAGAGTGGAGGACACAATGAAGAGCATGGGGGTGTTCCTCGCTGTAACCCATCCCCCTGGCAGGACGTGGTGAAGAGCATGGGGGATGAGGGCTATGGGGGGGGTGTGTGTGTGGTCTCTGGCCGTAACCCATCCCCCGGCAGGACGCGGTGAAGATCATGGCCAAGGACCTGGTGCGAACCCGGCGCTACGTCAAGAAATTCATCATGATGCGGGCGAACATCCAGGCCGTGTCGCTCAAGATCCAGACCCTCAAGTCCAACAACTCCATGGCCCAGGCCATGAAGGGCGTCACCAAGGCCATGGCCACCATGAACAGACAGGTACGTGGGCTTCTGCCAGCCGGGCTGGGCAGCGGGGCAGGAGTGCTGGCCATGGGGGGAGCTCCTGGCTACTCCAGCCAGGCCTCTCCCAGCAGGGGGCACTGTGGGGTGCGGGGCAAGGTTCTGACCCATGCGTGGGGGTCCCTGGCTACTTCAGCCTCACTTCTCCCAGCAAGGGGTACTGTGGGGAGCAGGGCAGTGTGCTGGCCACGGTGCGTGGGCTCCTGGCTACCTCAGCCTGGCCTCTCCCAGCAGGGGGCGCTTTAGGGCCAGTCCATTCGATTTCCCCAGGGCAGTGACTGTATATTCCCCCCCCACCCCCAGCTGAAGCTGCCCCAGATCCAGAAGATCATGATGGAGTTTGAGAAGCAGTCGGAGATCATGGACATGAAGGAGGAGATGATGAATGACGCCATCGATGACGCCATGGGGGACGAGGATGATGAGGAGGAGAGGTGGGGGGAGCAGGGCAGGGGGGACTAGCTGGCTCGGGGGGGGAGGGGAAATGGGGCATGGGGCCTTTCCCCGCTAGTGACTGCCTGCTCCCATCCGGCCCCAGGGTGGGGATCTGGCTGGCTCAGGAGGGTGGGGAATGGGACCCTGGGCCTTTCCCCCTAGGGGGCGCCAGTTCTCATCTATCGCTGGCGCGGAGGGGACTGGATGGCTCGGGGGTGGGGAATGGGCCTTTTCCCCTCTACGGGGTGCTGGCTCCCATCCATCCCCAGGGCCCATCAGCAGGACAGTGACAGACTGAGCCCCCCAGAGGGGTTCCCCAGGCCGAGCAACACCCTTGGGGTGGGGATGAGCTCACCCAGCTGGTGGCCGCTCCAGGGATACACCAAGTGCATTGTCCTGGTACCTCTCCCCAGGTGTGTGGGGACCCGGGCTGCTGGGTGCGTGGGGTGCTGGCTCCTCCTCTCCAGCCTGGTTATCTGGGGGCGTGGCTCTTTCCCCTCTGCGTGTGGGGGGTCTTGGCCGTGTCCCTGCTCTCACCCGCCCATCTCTGCCCCCCAGCGATGCTGTGGTGTCCCAGGTGCTGGACGAGCTGGGCCTGACCCTGACGGATGAGCTCTCCAGTGAGTATCCCAGCTGCGGGTGTGGGGGGGAAGGGCTCTGGCAGGAGGCACTCACAGGCCCGGGGGGCTGGGAGCCAGGTCCCCCTGCGGCTGGGTCATGGGGGAGCATAGCTGCCGGGGGCGCTGGGCAGTGCGGGGGAGGCCTTTGCTGCCTGACCCTGCCAGTGCCTGGGAGATGGGGGGCTGTGGGGGGCTCTGGGCGGGCTGCCCCCCTCCCTGCAGACCTTCCCTTGACGGGGGGCCTCGCTCATTGGGGGACGTGGGGGCTGTGGGGTGCTCTGGGCGGGCTAACCCTCCTCTCCCCGCAGACCTGCCCTCGACGGGGGCCTCGCTCAGTGTGACGGCTGGAAAGAAGGCCGAGCCCTCCGCGGCGCTGGCGGATGCCGATGCCGACCTGGAGGAGCGGCTGAAGAACCTGCGCCGGGACTGAGGGGCTGGGGCTGCCCACCTCTCCCCACACCGTGCTGTCCTGGGTACCCCGCCCACCGCTGGCCTCTGCTCTCAACACCCCAGGGGCTGCGACTGCTGCCTCTGCCCTTCTCTGGGCACCTCCCCCCAGCCACCCCTCTGCCTATGTGGGGGGACTAGGTGGTGGGGTGCAGGGTCCCTGCCAGTTTGGGGGGGCAAGTCCCCTACCCCAGGGTATGGGGGGAAGGGGTCAGCTATGGGGCTGCTGCGGCTGTCCAGGGGGTGGAGGAATCATTTCTGTGGGCTTGGGGGGGCTCTTAACCCTTTAGCTTCCAGCTCAAGTACACTACAGGTGGGGGGTGTCTTTTCTACAATGGCCGTCACCCCCCAGGAGCTGCCAGCTCAGGCTGGATTCATCCCCCCCACAGAGGGAGGGAGGCTGGCTCTGGGGAGAAGCAGGTCGGCAGATGCTGCACCAGCCCAGGGATATATATGTGTGTACGCTTCGGGGGGCTGGGCTTATAGGATGGGGGCAGCTGGGCGCACCCACTAGAGCCTGGTTCTGGGGGGCACAGGCTGGGAGGTCCCCCCCCTCCTGGCACGGAGCTCTCCATCCTGTGCAGGGGGTGGGGGGCTGTGCTGAGACCCTCCTGCCTCCATCTGCTGGCTGGCTGGGGGGAGGGGCTGTAATAAAGGCTGTAGATTTGTATCCATGGCGCCTGCTGGCTGATTCTTGCCCCATAGATGGGGGGGCTGACCAGGCAGAGCCCCCCCCCCCCCATCTCCTCTGCAGTGAGCTGGGGGTTGAGGGGGAGCTGTCCTATGCGGCTGCCTCCCCCTGGGTTGGAGCAGAGGAGGGGCCATGGGGATCCCCTCACCTGCTCTGAGCATTCGGCCCCCCCCTTTGCTGCTGGCCGCCCCACATCTCCCTCCTCCAGGGGATCCTGGAGCCCTGCCCCCCCACACCTGGATGCATCATTGTTCCTGTGGGGGGGAGGTTGGTGCCCCTTGCCTAGTGCTGGGCAGGAAGGGACTGATGGTGATGGGTCAGGAGTAGTGGATGGGGTGGGCTGAGGGGGGGTAGGAGGTTGGGGGGAGGGCACTGGAGGCATGTTACAGGGGGAGTGCTGAGTGGAGAGGAGGTGGGGGGTGTACGGCTGGCGCTCATTGATCACTCACACCTAGCCCAGGTAAAACGCTGCCAGTTTATTACACTGCCCCCCATCCCCCCTGAATCCGGAGCAGCTGCCCCCTCCACGGCCGCTGGCGTTGCTCGGCGGCGCTTCGCCCTCGCTGCCGGGCTCCCCCGGGTGACGCTGCGCCCATTGGCCACGCCAGCGCCTGCAAGAGAGGAGCAACTGCTCAGCCTGGTGGGGGGAGGGGAACGGCCCTGGGTCCCTTCATGTTCCCCATGTCTGACTGCCACTGGCCTGGAGCGGCCATCAGAGCCAGGCAGCACCTACCCCTGCCACCAGGCCCCCTGCTTCCCACCGCCCCCGGCCTGGAGCTCCATTTCCAAACTCCCTTTAAACACAGCGGGGCAAAAATTGACCGTGGGCTGGAGATGCTCCCCATCAGAAGGAGTTTGGGATGGAAAATGGGGGAACAAAATAATCAGTGTGAGACTTGATCTACAAAATCCATTTCTGCCCCGAAACGAGTCTGTAAATGCACAGGAATCTGGCAGCTGGAGCTGGACGGTGGGGTTGCTTTGACTACATCGAACACCTTAAACACGTGCATGAGGACTCCAACTGTCTTTTCCTTATCTGCACTTCCACACCATGTGGCTGTGAACTAGGGGGTATGGATATGATGTAGGGGTGTGTGAGTGTGAACTAGGGAAGGTTGTAAATGTGAACCAGGGGGTGTAAATTGAACCAGGAAGTGTGGATGTGAATGACTGGGTGTAGATGTGAATGGGGGTGTGTGGATATGGACCAGAAAAGGTAGATGTGAACCAGGGGTGTAAATTGAACACAGGGGAGTGGATGTTAGCAACAAGAAGAAAGTCAAGGAAAGTGTGGGCCCCTTACTGAATGAGGGAGGCAACCTAGTGACAGAGGATGTGGAAAAAGCTAATGTACTCAATGATTTTTTTGCCTCTGTCTTCACGAACAAGGTCAGCTCCCAGACTGCCGCACTGGGCAGCACAGTATGGGGAGAAGGTGACCAGCCCTCTGTGGAGAAAGAAGTGGTTCGGGACTAATTAGAAAAACTGGACGAGCACAAGTCCATGGGGCCGGATGCGCTGCATCCGAGGGTGCTAAAGGAATTGGCGAATGTGATTGCAGAGCCATTGGCCATTATCTTTGAAAACTCATGGCGATCAGGGGAGGTCCCGGATGACTGGAAAAAGGCTAATGTAGTGCCCATCTTTAAAAAAGGGAAGGAGGAGGATCTGGGGAACTACAGGCCTGTCAGCCTCACCTCAGTCCCTGGAAAAATCATGGAGCAGGTCCTCAAGGAATCAATTCTGAAGCACTTAGAGGAGAGGAAAGTGATCAGGAAGAGTCAGCATGGATTCACCAAGGGCAAGTCATGCCTGACTAACCTAATTGCCTTCTATGAGGAGATAACTGGGTCTGTGGATAAGGGGAAAGCAGTGGATGTGTTATTCCTTGACTTTAGCAAAGCTTTTGATACGGTCTCCCACAGTATTCTTGCCAGCAAGTTAAAGAAGTATGGGCTGGATGAATGGACTATAAGGTGGATAGAAAGCTGGCTAGATCGTCGGGCTCAACGGGTAGTGATCAGCGGCTCCATGTCTATTTGGCAGCCGGTTTCAAGAGGAGTGCCCCAGGGGTCGGTCGGTCCTGGGGCCGGTTTTGTTCAATATCTTCATTAATGATCTGGAGGATGGCCTGGACTGCACTCTCAGCAAGTTTGCAGACGACACTAAATTGGGAGGAGTGGTAGATATGCTGGAGGGTAGGGATAGGATACAGAGGGACCTAGAGAAATTAGAGGATTGGGCCAAAAGAAACCTGATGAGGTTCAACAAGGACAAGTGCAGAGTCCTGCACTTAGGACCAGAAGAATCCCATTCACTGTTACAGACTAGGGACCGAGTGGCTAGGCAACAGTTCTGCAGAAAAGGACCTAGGGGTTACAGTGGACGAGAAGCTGGATATGAGTCGACAGTGTGCCCTTGTTACCAAGAAGGCTAACGGCATTTTGGGCTGTATAAGTAGGGGCACGGCCAGCAGATCGAGGGACGTGATCGTTCCCCTCTATTCGACATTGGTGAGGCCTCATCTGGAGTACTGTGTCCAGTTTTGGCCCCACACTCCAAAAAGGATGTGGAAAAATTGGAAAGAGTCCAGCAGAGGGCACCAAAAATGATGGGGCTGGAGCACATGAGTTATGAGGAGAGGCTAAGGGAACTGGGATTGTTTAGTCTGCAGAAGAGAAGAATGAGGGGGGATTTGATAGCTGCTTTCAACTACCTGAAAGGGGGTTCCAAAGAGGATGAATCTAGACTGTTCTCAGTGGTACCAGATGACAGAACAAGGAGTAATGGTCTCAAGTTGCAGTGGGGGAGGTTTAGGTTGGATATTAGGAAAAACGTTTTCACTAGGAGGGTGGTGAAGTAGTGGAATGGGTTACCTAGGGAGGTGGTGGAATCTCCTTCCTTAGAGGTTTTTAAGGCCCGGCTTGACAAAGCCCTGGCTGGGATGATTTAGTTGGGGATTAGGTCCTGCTTTGAGCAGGGGGTTGGACTAGATGACCTACTGAGGTCCCTTCCAACCCTGATATTCTATGATGTGAATCAGGGAGGTTGTAGGTTTGAACTGGGGGTATGGATATTAATGAGGGGGTGTGGATGTGAACCAGGGAGTGTGGATGTGAATAAGGGTGTGTGTGTAGCTGCCTCTTACGATTAAAAAAGTTAAGTCAAAAGCATATTATCCCTTTAACTCAAAAATGGTCTCTTGCAAACCTGGCGCTTGCTCTGTGCGGCCAATGGGACCAGCAGCCACGTGCCAACCAGCTCCAGCACCTGGGTACCTCCAGTGCCATCACCCGGGAGACGGTCGGCTGGCAACTGTTGCGGGGGCCCGAACCCACTGGGGTGCAGGGGGTTGCTTTGGGGAGGCCAAGCCAGACTCAAGCATGGGCTGAGAGGGGACCCAGCTGTGGGTGTGTGGCTCTGGGCTGGGGCTGTGCTCCTCGGGGGCTGCCCAGGGAAGCAGCTGAGCTAAAGCAGGGGCTTAGGGGAGTGGTGCAGGGTGGGGGGCACAGCACTCCCCCCTGCCGCCCGCCCGCTATCCCAGCCCTGGGCTCCCCCTGCCCTCCCCATGAGGCTGGGGGAGGGGAACTCACCGTGGTGGGGGGGCTGCTAGACCTTGATGCCCAGAGCACGGAGACACTCGTGGTACGATTCCATCAGCTCCTTGCACGACTCCTCCCCGTTCTCACTTACGCTGTGAAGACATTGAGAGGTCATTAAATGGGGCGGGGGACCTGCCTGGCTCTCAGCCATGGGCCCAAATAGGCCAGTATCCTGTCCCCTCCCTGACCCCTGGATCAGAGCCACCGGCCCATTTACCCTGGTATCCTGCCCCCGGATCAGACCCAAGGCCCATCTAGCCCAGTATCCTTTGTGCCCATCTCCCTAAAAGCTGAACAAAGAGGCTGGGAAACTGATAAGCCCCTCTTATCTTGTCCCTCCCCTCCCTCCCTCCTCCACATGCCTTCCTCCAGTCAGACCCTTATCTGCAAGGGGTGCCTATGGGGAGGGCTGGCGGGTGGGTTAGATTAGCCAGACACACCCCACCCCCTGCAGCCTGTCCGGGGGTCTGGCATGGTGCCCATGTGGGGCTGGGGGAGCTGTGGCACAGGGAGAGCGACAGGCTCGGGGTGCTGCGCTTGGAGCAGGCCAGGGCCACGCGAGGGCAGCAGAGGGCTGGCACTGGGCGAAGCTGGAGATGCCCCATTGCCAGGGCTGGTGGGAATGGGGAGTCTGGCGCTGCAAGGGGTGCCCTACATAGGATCTTATTGCCCTGTGCAGCGGGGTCCCTCCATGTGCCCGTGTTCCCTGACTGTGAGGTCCTGGGCCATGATCAGGCTGTTGGGGGGGGAGGAGAGATCCTACTTTTACTGTAATACACCTAATAAATAATGTACAGTGTCTAGCGCAGTGGGGTCCTGGGCCATGACTGGAGCTCTTAGGCACTACTGTAATACCCCTAATAAATAATGTACAGTGCCTAGCACCATGGGGGCCATGACTGGGGCTCCTAGGTACTACCATAATACACCTAATACCATAATAATAATCATCATAGTTCAGTGGGAGGCAGTGTGGCCTAGTGGAGAGAGCACAGGACTGAGATTAACCTGCTGGGTGACAGTGGGTGAGCCACCCCTGCCTCAGTTTCCCCATCTGTACAATGGGGAATAACCGACCTCGGTAAGGCGCTCTGTGATCTGCTGGTGGGTGGTGCTGAGGGAGCTCTAGGGCTGATAAGAGGGGACCCAGACCTGCAGGTTGGGCGAGGGGGGGTAGGCCAGGATCCCTCTCATCCCAAAGCCAGGCTGCTTGGGAGGTGCGGACGCCCCACCAGTCGGTTAGGGCTGCAGGTTGCAGATAAGGGGCAGCTGCAGAGCTGCGGGGACGGGGAAGGGAGGTCACAGGGCAAGGGCGGGGCGCTGATGAGCCACAATTGCAGGGGGCTGGAGCCTGGCGCCCTTTGGAGCCGATGGAAACGCCCCCCATCACTGCGCCTGCCCCCTCCCCCCAGCCATGAGCCAGGCTGTGCGGTTAAAGCCCTGAGCTGGGGCTCAGGACGCCAGGGATTGAGCCCCACTATACGTGTGTCGGGGGAAGGCCCCGGGTGGGAATCAGGGCGTATCCAGTTGCCACCACCTCTGGGGCTGGGTGGGTGACGGGCCTGAATTGCCAGGGTCTCGGTTAGTGGTGGAGGAGGGACAGTGAGGGGTTAATGGAGGGTGGGGGGAGGGGGAGTGTTTCCACCCCGGCCACTGAGGGGTTAATGCCCGCCATGTGCCCGCACCCCCTTCCCGGCCTCCCCGTTACTCCCGCCTGGCTGCCCCGGCGGCTCCTTTCTCCGCAGCTAATGAGGCCGGGGATGAGTCAGCAGCACCGCGCCCTCCTGCCCCGCGGCCGCCCGGCCCACACGCCCCAGCTCTGCTTGGCCCCACCAGCCCGAACCTGGGGGGCTGGCAAGGGCTACAGTCGCTCTGTAGGGGTAGGGGGTGAAGGAGGTGTCTCCCTGAGACACCGGGGGGCAGGCAGGGCTGGAGGGGGTGTCCCTGGGGATCACTGTGAGGCTGGTGGGGGTGGAAGAGGGGTCTCTTGGGGGCACCATGGGGCAGGCGGGGGTCTCTTGGGGGCACCATGGGGCAGGCGGGGTTGGAAGAGGGGTCTTTCGGGGGCACCATGGGGCAGGCAGGGGTGGAAGAGGGGTTTCTCGGGGGCACCATGGGGCAGGCGGGGGTGGAGGGGGTGTCCCTGGGGGTCACTGTGGGGCAGGAAGAGGGTCTCTCGGGGGCACCATGGGGCAGGCGGGGGTGGAAGAGGGGTCTCTCGGGGGCACCGTGGAGCTGGTGGGGGTGGAAGAGGGGTCTCTCGGGGGCACTGTGGGGCAAGCCTCCATTTCCTCCCCCTCCTCTGGCATGCCTGCTCCCTGCTGCCATGGAAACGGGGTGGCAGAGCCGAATGTAGGTCATTGGCCATCGTGCTGGTAGCAGCTTAGCCGGCCCCACGTGTCCCGGTGGGTGCCCACCATGGGGGGCATCTGCCCCGTGGGGCCGTGTCTCAGCGCAGCCACCGTGCCGGGGTCGGGGGGTTGCTGACTCTGGGGATGGGGTGGAAGCAGTGTGTGTGTGTGAGCAGGAGCGACCGTGGGTGGGGGCCTGGGAGCCAGGACTCCTGGGTTCTCTCCCCAGCTCGGGGAGAGGAGGGGATCTAGCAGGTAGACAGGCCAGTGGAAGGCCGGACTCCTGGGTTCTATGGTGCCCCCGTCTCCCCTGTGACCTTGGGCACGTCCCAAGTGGAGCTGCGGGGATCAGGTCGGATGGGGGGAGGGCGCAGTGGCCTCGCTAACCCCCTCGCACTAATTAACCAGCCTCCTCAGCGCCCGGCAGAGCAGATGGTGCCAGGTGCTGGGTCACGGCACGCCCCTGTCGAGCCACATTAGCCGGGGCTGGGAGATGGAAGGTGCTGCTGGGGGAGGCATCGCCCAGTGGGCTCTGCAGCCTGCGTGCCAATGCGGGGTGGGGCGCAGTGGGGCTGAGTGTGGTGGAGTCAGCTGGGGGCACCCCATGGGGAAGAGTGGGGTATGGTCCGGGCACGGCCAGGGGGCACCCGGGGGTCACGCGCAGCCCGTTGGCTGGATCAGCCCAGCTGCAGGAGACGTGAGCGGGGGATTTATAAATCATAGTAATAACTCTTGGCAGCACCGCGAGCAAAGCGCCTTACCCTGCGGGGGGCGCTCAGCCCCAATTACTAACCAAAGTGGGGGGGGGGGGCACGCACACGCCCAAGGTCACACGGGGGCAGAGCCAGGGAGAGAAGCCAGGAGTCCTGGCTCCCAGCCCCCCCCATTATAACCACTAGCCCCCACTTCCCTCCCAGAGCCAGGGAGAGAACCCAGGAGTCCTGGCTCCCAGCCTCCCTGCTCTAACCACTAGACCCCATTCCTCTCCAAGAGCTGGGCCAGAACCCAGGAGTCCTGGCTTGTCTCCCTGGGGGTCTCCACTGTTACTCTGGGGCCAGGAGAGGGGCACCCCATCTGCTGTGCTGCCTCCATGCCCCATGAGGCCCTGGGCTCTGTTACCCCCTCATCCGGCACCCATAGGGTAGGTGTGTCCCTGCTCTAACCCCCCATGGCAGCTTTAGCTGTGGAGTTATTTGGGGGTGAGGATCCGACAATGGGGTCTGCTCCCCTGCGCGGGGGAGGGGGGAGCAGGGACATGCTGGGGCCAGAGCTGGGCTCGGCAGCCCAAGGACAGCTGTGGGGATGGCACCAACTCTTGGGGGGGGGGGCAGGAAGGTGAACGGGGACAGGGCATGGCTAGGGGGGTGACACAACCACTGCACTGGACTTGTGACCCCGAGGGACTGACTCCGGGGGATGGGAACGTCCCCACTGAGCCCCCTGCCCCCCTGCCCAACCCCCACTGAGCCCCCGCCTCACTCCACTGAGCCCCCTGCCCCCCACCAACCCCTACTGAGCCCCCTGCCCCTCAGCACTGGGCCTGTGATCCCGAGGGACTGACTCCGGGGGATAGGAACAGTCTCAGTAACTGCCTGAGCCTCCTGCCCCCTGCTGGCCCCCAGCCCCCCTGCCTCACCCCACTGATCCCCCTGCTCCATGCCGACCCCCACTGAGCCCCCAGCCCCCTTGCCTCACCCCCACTGATCCCCCTGCCTCCCTGCCTCACCCCCACAGAGCCCCCTGCCAACCCCCACTGAGTCCCCTGCCCCACTGAGCCCCCGTCCAACCATCGCTGAGCCATTCCCCCACTGAGCCCCACCCCCATCTCTAGTTGACAGTGGGGTGGGGAGCCAGTAGGGAGTGATGGGACTGACAGCACCTGGGGGGGGGGGTGACCCACCCATCCCCATACACACCCCGCCATCCCCATACACACGCCTCCAGCCCCGTACACACCCCTCCATCCATCCCTATACACACCTCTCCATCCATTCTCATACATGACCCTCCATTCCCATACACAACCCTCCATCCAACCCAAAACCCCCCATCCATTCCCATAAAGACCCCTCCATCCCGAAACACACCCCTCCATCCATCCCTATACACCCCCTTCCTCCATCCCCATATACACCCCGCCTTCCCCATACACAACCCTCCATCCCCATATACACCCCTCCAGTCATCCAACCCCAAATACGCCACCGGGTCTATCACTGACTCCAGCTGCCTTCCCCCCCTCCCCACATTCACACCTTGTAACAAGGCACCGCTCCCAATGCACACCCACGGCACCGGCTCCCCATTCACACCCCTCATTCATTCCCCTCTGTCAGCTCCCTTCACTAACCCCCCAACCAATCTTTCTATGTCCTACACCTCTCTCTCACGCCCCGTGTATCTGGGGCTGGATGGTGGGGCCTGGTTTGGGGTCTGGGACCGCTGGGTGGCTGGGGCTCATTCTCCCAAGCGGAAGAGCCTTTGCCTCACGGAAGCCCCCACGTTCCCCATGGGGTTGGTCATGCTGGGAGGGGTGCTGGGCTGGCTGCTTCCTGGGGGTACCCTGAGGCCACGGAGCTCTCTCCAGGCTGGCCGCCCGAGGCCACGTCCTGCCGTTCCCTTCCGGTCCCTGCACCACATGGCCTGCGCCGAGGGCCCCTCTGCCTATCCCGGCCTGGGGAACCACGGAGCCAGGACCCACCGGCTCCCACCCTTCTGCCTCACCTGGGCTGGGCCCCCGCCCCACACACCAGGGCACTGGGTATGGAGTGCCTGGCACAGCTCCCTGTGCCCACCCCACTGAGACCCCCCCGCCTCACTGAGACCCCCACCCCACTGAGACCCCTACACCACTGAGCCCCCATTGAGTTTCCCTGCCCAAACCCCACTGAGATCCCCTGTGCCCAATCCACTGAGACACTCTGCCCCACTGAGACCCCCACCCCACTGAGACCCCCACTAAGCTCTCCTGTCCCCACCCAACAGAGCTGCCTGCCCACTGAGCTCCCAAGTAACCCAATGAATCTCCCCACCCCACTGAGCCCCTCAGCCCCATGAATGCCCCCAATCTCTACCCCACTGACCTCCACCTGCCTCACTGAGTTCCCCACCTCACTGAGTCACCTGCCTCATGAAAACCTTGAACCCTCACCCCACTGAGCCCTCCCTGCCCCACTTGCCCCACTAAGGCCCCCATCCCCAACCCACTGAGCCCCACTGAGCTCCCTGCCCCCACTCTACTGAGCCACCCTGCTGCCCCACTGACCACAGACCCACTGAGCCCTGCCACCCCTACCCCTATGAATCCCCCCTGCCTCCATTGCCTGGAGCCCCTGCCCCCCATTCCCTGCAGCGGCTCCCCATGGATCAGGTCGGACGGGGTGACAGACCCCTCCCCAGCAGTGCACCCCCCACACAACCCCGCATCGTGGCAGCTGCACCAGGACTCACCATTTCTCCATAGCTGTTTTGAGCTCGGCGCAGGGGGGCTGCCCCTCGGGTTCATCGGGGGCCCCCCCTTTGGGGGCCTCTCCCGGGCTGGGGCTGTCGGACATGCTGAGCCGTGTGTCTGTCCGTCCGTCTGGGTGCGGGGCGGGAGCGGTACCCGGGCAGCGGCAGGGGGTGGAGGATCGCGCTTGGGTATTCGAGATATGTCATAACTGCTCCGGGGTTAATGCACAGCGGCTTAGCCTGGGCCAGACGCCTCCCCCCCGCCCTGCCCTCCCCTCTCACTGCCGGCTGAACCTAGCCGGGACCCGGGCTGGAGGTTTCATCATGCGACTTGATCTTTAATTAAAGATTAATCTTTAATTCCTGGAGACTCCAGGACAATCCTGGAGGGTGGCAACCCTAACGGGTCTCTGGGGACCTGCCCCCCAGACGCTCCTTCCCCCTCCATGGCCCGGAGCCCCCCCCCCCCCCCCACCTCCCACCCTGGAAACACAGAGCCCTGCAGGCCACGGATCCCAGCCACGGACTCGCTGGGTTGAAGTGGGGCAGCCTCTGCATTGTGGGAACAGGGACTGATGGAGTTGGGGCGGGGGGCGCTGGACAGGGCAGCCTCCTCATCAGAGAGTGTGCGTGTGTACTGGTGTGTGTGTTTGTTAGTGTGTGTGCAGGGGGGGTTGCGGTGTTGTGGGGGGGCATTTGTGTGAGCATGTGTGCAGGAGGTATTGGGGTGTGGGGGGTGTTGGGGTGTGCGTGTGCAGGGTGTGTTGCAGGGGGTTTGTGTGTGTGTGTTTGTGTGTAGGGATTGTAGGGGTTTGTGAGCGTGTGTGCAGGGATGTTGGTGTGTGTGTGTGCATAGAGGGTGTTGCAGTGTGTGTGTGCAGGGAGTGTTTGTGTGTGTGCAAGAGGGCATTGTGGGGGAAGTGTGTGTGTGTGTGTGTGTGCAGGGGGTTGGGATGTGTGTGTGTGTGTGTGCAGGGAGTGTTGAGTGTGTGTGTATGTGCACAGAGGGTGTTGCGGGGTGTGTGTGCAGGGGGTGTTGGGGTGTGTGTGTGTGCAGCAGATTGTTTGCTGTGTGCGGCAGGGGAAGGCCGGGTTTTAGCAAGGTGTGATGGGGCCCGGATGGCTCTCGGTGAGCTCTGTGGGTCACAGAAAGGGCCGTGTGCGGCTGTGGGGCTGCACGCTCCAGTGGGCTGGGATTTGCTGGCTCATGGACCCCTCGCACTGGGGCTCCCTCCCACACTCCCCAGGGAGCTGCCGCCCGCCCCTGCTCCACCAGGTACAGCAGGGTGCCCACAACCAGACCCCAAACCCAGACCCGTCCCACACCCTACCAGCCCCAGCTGTGCCCAACCACCGAGATTTGGGTCAGGATGGCTGTGCTGCCCAATGCCACCCCCTCTGCCCTGCTCCCCGCTGCCCTGCATCCCAGGTGGGGCCTTGGCACAGGCACGCCACACCCCAGAGCCGGGCGCAGCAGGGGAGCGATCCTGGCACAGACAGGAAAGGCCTTGGCACCCCCAGGGAGAATGAATAGCTGAGTCATTTGGGGATTATGCAACACTGCCATCCACACAGCCACAGCTAATGTGGGGTGCAGTGCCCCCAGTGGCCATGCTGGGTACATGCAGTGTGAATGTTGTGTGTGCTAATAGGGACCTGCAGTGCCCCCCAGTGGACATGCTGGTACATGCAGTGTGAATGCTGAGTGTGCTAATGGGAAACTGCAATGCTCCCCCAGTGGCCATGCTGGGTACATGCAGTGTGAATGCTGAGTGTGCTAAAGGGAGCTTCAGTGTCCCCCCACCCGTCCCACCCAGTGGCCATGCTGGTACATGCAGTTTAAATGCTGGGTGCTAATGGGGTGCTGCAGTGCCCCCCAGTGGCCTAGCTGGTACATGCAGTGTGAATGCTGAGTGTGCTAATGGGTGAGGGGGCAGCAGTGCCCCCAGTGGTCATGCTGGCTACGTGGCGTGCGAGACACGCTTTGCTTGTTCCCTAGTTCTGACTCAGGCCAAAGCCCGTTCTAGCTGGATTCCCCTGGAAGTGGTCCCAGGGCTGAGGCTGGTGGGGGGTGTGTGTGTGCCCCCAAGCATGGTGTGAGACTCAGGAGCGAGGCCTTCTGGCCCCACAGTTCTTGATCCACCCTCACCACTGCAAGGGGCTGTTTATTTCCCAAGCCGCATTTGAAACGGGGGGGGGGGGAAGGTCCGTCCGTTGCCTGGAATGGTGCCCATCCTGCCCCATTGGCCCCAGTGGGGGTCTGGCTCCCACACGCAGCCTCCCCGGGGCGTGGGCACTGGTTGGGCGTAGATGGGACATGCAGCCCAATGACAGGTTTCAGAGTAGCAGCCGTGTTAGTCTGTATCCGCAAAAAGAACAGGAGTACTTGTGGCACCTTAGAGACTAACAAATTTATTAGAGCATAAGCTTTCGTGGGCTACAGCCCACTTCTTCGGATGCATATGCATATGCGAAAGCTTATGCTCTAATAAATTTGTTAGTCTCTAAGGTGCCACAAGTACTCCTGTTCTTTATGCAGCCCAATGGCTCCCCTGGTGGTTAGAGGCTCCATGCCTCCCTCCCCTCGACCACACATCCAGCCCGTCACCAGGAGCTCCCAGAGGGAGGAGGCTGGGGGGAGAGGGGGAGCCCAGCCAGCGTCCTGCCCTCAGTGCGGGGTCCACGGCTAGGAGTAGGCTGGGGCTGTCCAGCCAGACTCCTGAGTCCCGGGCCTGTGCTCCCTGTGTCCAGCCCAGGCCTTGGGCGTAGCTGGAGTGAGAGCAACACGGAGCCCCAGCGATGGGGAATCACCTCATCCCTCTGGGGAGCTGCCCCAGCCCCAATTCCCGCGGCTGGCCCCTGGGCACCTGGCTCCCCAAGGACTCAAGCACCCTGGAGCCCTGGCCAGCGGCTGTGGCCCTGCTCTGGCCGGCTGGGGGAAGGGACCCTCAGGGGTCAAGGGAGGGTGTCTGGGTGCCTGGCACCTCCCAGCCTTCTCTGGGTCGAGTTGGGGGGCTGCAGGACAGACTGAACAAGACCTGCACAGCCTGCTCTGCCCTGTGCCCCCTCCTCTCCCCTGTACCCCTGCTCTGCCCCCTGCCTTGCCCAATGCCCCCTGCTCTCTCCTTTGCCCCCTGCTCTTCCCCCTGCCCCTGGCCTCCCCGGTGACCCCTGCTCTCCCCCACCCACCAGAGACACCCTCTCCGCATCCCTCCCAGAGAAATCCTCGTTGTGCTGCTCCACCTCCCTCCTGCCCGCTGGAGACCCCGGCTCCGCCCTGCTTGGTGCCTCGTTCTAACCTGGATGCCAGCCAGATTCTCCTGCGGGGTCCCAGGGCTGGGGCCAGAGGAAGGGTGAGGGGCTCAGGAGGGAGGCCTCCGCCTGCTCTCCACTCCCTGCTGGAGATGAAGTCACCAGAGGCTGCTCCGGTGGGGGCTGGAGGCTGCCGACCTCACAGGCTTGCACCACCATCAAAGCCACAAGGAGCCGCTTATTTCTCAAGGCATGATTGTGCCAGCTCGATGAAGGGGGGTGGGGGGGAGGGAGTGTCACACTCAGCCAGGCTGGGCTATAAACGCCCTCCCCAGGGCGAGCGCCCGCAGGGCCCAGGCACCAACGCAGCTGCCAAGGGGCACGACCCGCCCTGCCCCATAGTCCCCAGGGGCACCAATTGGGCGCAGAAGGGGCGCGCAGACCGGGGTCTCCCCTGATGGCTGTGTGACCCCAAACACCCACCCCCCAGCTGTGCCTTCAGCCCCTCACTATGGGGCCATCGCTCGCTGGGCAGCCCCCAAAGAACAGGGATCACCGTCGTTTCTGGGATTCTGCAGCTGTCACCGCAGGTTCATAAGGCATTTTCCCCACATCCTGCGGATACCCCCTGAGAATAAGAAGCAGGGGAACCCCCCAGGATCAGGACTTCCATGCGGGCGCAGCTTTCGGGAAGCCGTGGACCACCGAGAACAAAGAAACTTTCTGGACAATCAGTCGACAACTCGTTCACTCGGCCCCACGAGAGCCGGCGCCTGCAAGATCTGTGCACGATTCTGGGCATCCGCTGGGACCTGCCCGACATCCCATTTTATTGCACAGTGCGGCTGGCACAGACAGCAGCAACCTGATCTCGCTGAGCGACAGATGGGCACGTTCGGCCTCCTGCCCTGTCCCTAGCCGTCTGTGGCCGACTGGACAGGTTGGGAGAGAGCCAGACACACAGACAGAGATATGAGACCCCAGGATGTGCTGAAGCTTTGTGGCCCTTGCTCACATGGTGGAAAATCAGCAACTTCACCCCGTCACCCCCAGCATGAGACAAACCAGCCCCACCTGGCTGGGGCCAACGAGTCTGCCCGGCCCTCACCACCTCCCATCCCCCGTCTGCCTGGTCCTCACCACGCCCCATCCCCCATCTGCCCTGCCCTCACCACCTCCCATCCCCCGTCTGCCTGGTCCTCACCATGCCCCCACGCCCCATCCTCCATCTGTCCTGGCCCTTGCCACCTCCCATCCCCCGTCTGCCTGGTCCTCACCACGCCCCATCCTCCATCTGCCTGGTCCTCACCATGCCCCCACGCCCCATCCCACATCTGCCCTGGCCCTTGCCACCTCTCATCTCCCAGGCCCTGTCTGCCCTGGCCCTCGCCATGCCCCCACACCCCATCCCCCGATCCCACATCTACCCTGGCCCTCGCCTCCTGCCATCCCCGTCCATTGTCTGAGACAATCACTCCCAGACTAGGCAAATCTCCTGTGTGTGATGGATGCAGTGAACCAGCCGGAGTTTGCAGAGAGCCTGAGCCAGTTGCTGGGAAAGAGGTGAACTGCCCCCTATGTTTAAGTGGGGCACTGTCTGCCGGCCCCACCCCAGCAGTTACAGCCTGTTTTAAAGGCAATATTGAATAAAGCAGCCGAGTGGCGCCTGGGGCCGCCTCCCCTGGGCTGGGCACAGGGACAGCAGGAGCAGGCACCGCCCCTCTCCAGAGTGGGGGGGAGAAGGGAGGGAGAATGGGTCTATAAAGAGAGGGTCTGGGAGAAGCTGTAACCTTGGGAGTCTAATACAAGCCTGGAGTGGCCAGTAAAATCCTTGCGGGCCCCCACCTTCTACGCTCGGAGTGACAGAGTGAACAAAGGGATTCAGCCTTGACACCATCTGTCAGTCAACCCATCCATCCATCCGTCCATCCATGAACCCATCCATCCGTCAACCCATCTGTCCATTGGCCTTCAACCCATCCATCCATCCATCCATTCATGAACCCATCTGTCTGTCAACCCATCCATCCGTCAACCCATGCATCCGTCCAGCAACCCATCCACCAATCCTTTCATCCGTCAGCCCATCTGTCCATACCTCTCACATACCTCTCCTTCAGTTTGCTCTCTCATTTCAAGGTGCCCATCCCCTGGTTATCTGGGCACTGGGTTTGCCGTGTGATCTCCCCTCACTCTCTCTCTGTATCTCATTTCCAGGGTGCCCATGCCCCTGGTATCTGAGCCCTGGGTTTCCCCTGCAACTTCACCCCCCTTTCCAGTCCAGCCAGGGAGTAGGGGGTGGGATTCTGGTCCGGAGCATGGTGTACAGGACAGGGGCAGGAGATGGAGGGTTGGGGGTGTCTGTGCCAGGGCAGATGCCAGAGCCCATGTTGGGGGTCGAGTTTGGCTAACTCTGTGCCTGACAAACCCAGTTTTGGTCATTCTCTGCCCTGTGATCGACACCAATAAAGTTTCAGAGCAGCCCTTGGCCTCATGTCTCTCTGTGTCTGTCTCCTTCCTCCCCAGAAGTGCCGGCTCACCTGGGGGCAGTGTCACCCCCCCACACCACCCCAAACTGCAGCCCTCATGCTCCATATGTCTTGATAGAGTGTCACTTTTCCAGTGACACCTCACATGACATACACTGTACAAGATTTGCTGCAATGGTATAGCAGTGGTAATATCAAAGAATAAATGGTCATATTCAATCCTCCAGCATCCCAGATGCCTTTTGCACTGCTGTGCTGTGGTAGCTACCATTCCCGGTCTGCTCACACCCAGCCTCCAGCAGGTAAGTCACGTCCAGTTTCCTTAATTACTTGCTCCATTATCTTCCCTGGCACAGAAGTTAAACTAACTGGTCTGTAGTTTCCTGGGTTGTTTTTATTTCCCTTTTTATAGATGGGCACTATATTTGCCCTTTTCCAGTCTTCTGGAATCTCTCCCGTCTCCCATGATTTTCCAAAGATAATAGCTAGAGGCTCAGATACCTCCTCTATTAGCTCCTTAAGTATTCTAGGATGCATTTCATCAGGCCCTGGTGACTTGCAGGCATCTAACTTTTCTAAGTGATTTTTAACTTGTTCTTTTTTTATTTTATCTGCTAAACCTACCCCCTTCCCATTAGCATTCACTATGTTAGGCATTCCTTCAGACTTCTCGGTGAAGACCGAAACAAAGAAGTCATTAAGCATCTCTGCCATTTCCAAGTTTCCTGTTACTGGTTCTCCCTCTTCACTGAGCAGTGGGCCTACCCTGTCTTTGGTCTTCCTCTTGCTTCTAATGTATTGATAAAAAGATGGGGTGGAGGTTCCAGGTAGGAGCCACATGCACACAGAGGTTGGGGGTTCTAGAAAGGAGCCTGGCGCACACTCAGGAGGGGCAGGGTTCTAGACTGGAAGCTGTTACACACTCGGTAGGGGAGGGGGTTCTAGACTGGCACCGGGCACATACATGTGGGTTCCATACTGGTGCTTAGCAGGGGCAGATTTTCCCTCTGGAAAGCACACTGTGCCCCGTAGGGATTGGAAGAAACACAGCACAGCCTTTGCCAAACCAGCCGGGGTTTATCCGTCACTAGGATCCAGGACTGAAGGGGCCTTAGGGTGGACCGCCTGGGACAGGGAAATGTAACTGATGGCCCCATGCCAGCAGCGTCTCACCCCTCCCCCCGCCAAAGCCTCCTGGGGACATTGGGATGAAGGTTTTGTTTGCATTGGTCCCCTCCAAAGGGGTCACTTTTAGGTACGTGAAAGTCTGTGTCACAAGTGAGGGGAAACTGAGGCAGGCCTCATCTGTGGTGCCAAAATTGGCCTTAAGGGGGCGCAACAGGAGTGGGTCAGTTACCGTGCTGCCACATGGGCCAGATACAGGCACTTCTACCACGGGGCTGGCTTCAGGCCTGTGAGGGGAATGGGGCCACCCCATGCACCCAGCTCTAGTCATAGATTCTCCATCGCTGGCAATTTTAAAACCAAGATTGGAGGTTTTTCTAAAAGATCTGTTCTGGGAATTATTTTGGGGACATTCCCTGTCCTGTGCTGTACAGGGCTCAGCCTAGGTCACCCCGGTCCCTTCTGGCCTCGGGGTCTATGACCCTACATGCAGAGACAGACGGAAAGCGGCATGGCCGCTCCACGGGAAACGTGACATTTCCGGAATCTGTTGTCAGTCCGAATGCGAATGAAAAGCCGACGTCTCAGAATTGTCTTGGAAAGGACATGCTGAAAGACGTCAATGCAGGAGCAGTGAAACGTTTGGATAATGTCGGATTGTCTCAAGAACGGCACAGCAATTCGTATCTATATAATCAAAATGGGGCTTTCTCATAATTTAAAATACAGATATCACAGTAATTACATTAACACAATGTTGCGTTCTGATAATTTTGAAAATTAAACTAATATACAGTAATATCTAGATGTCATATTAAAAATCAGATTTCAATATAATGTAAGAGTTGAAATGACAAGAATCGAAATGATAAATTCAAAATGAAACATTTTCTCCTCCTTGGAAGGAAACATTCCGAGTAGTATTTTGTAATAAAGTAAAATGTTTCAGTCCAGCAATTACAAAGTATTATATGGAGTTGGCGCCTATGGTGGGCGCCTCTTTGATCATCTGGTTAAACAATAATAATCCCTTGCTCGTATGCAGTAGATCTCCAAGCTCTTTGCAAAGGAGGTCAGGGTCATTATCCCCATTGTACAGATGGGGAAACTGAGGCAAGGTCCTGCAGCAGAGCCTAGGTCTTGTGCCCTCCCTCGTCACTAGGCCGCCCCACATCCCTGCAGCCTGTTCTGGATTGACTCTGCTGAGCTCAGGCTCTGGCCCTGACCCCAGGGCAGTCGGGGGTGTGTGTGTGAATTGGGGGTTTGACTCAGTGGAGATGAATGGGCCCCTCTGGTCTCCAGGGCAGTCGCTGGGCTCCCTGCATCCCTCCTGCCCCTGGCTGGTCTCCCAGCTCCGTCTCCAGCCGCGGCTGCAGTGAGCGTGGGACTCGGGCAGGGAGGAGGAGACGCCCTCCTGGTAGAACCTGCTCAGCGGGTTCCGGAGCTGACATCCTGCGCCATGTGGCTGGGAGTGATAGAGACGGGGGCACTGGGGAGGCTGTAGCAGGCTCTGGGGAGGAGCAGCAGCGTCTCTGGCTCTAGCAGGCTTGTGGGGGCAGCGTCTGTGGCTCTAGCAGGCTGGGATGATGCTGTCTGGTGTCAGGCTCCTGGCCTGGGGCTGGCTGTTCCTGCCTGTCAGCAGGGCGCTGGAAGGTGAGACCCGGCTCCATGGAACTGCGTGATGCAGTGCCTGCAATGGAGCCACCTTGGCACTGTTGGGACGGTGAGCGGGTAGCATGGGGGCGGGGGCGGGGTCCTGCCCTTAATTGGCCATCGCCCCGGTGTGTGGGACCCTGGCATCCGGGTGCTCCCATGGAGGCAGGGCTGGGAGCAAGCGTGTTTCACTGGCAGACACAGGGCCCTGGAGCATGGCTGAGCGGGGGGTGCAGAGGAGGGGCATGGTGCATGGGTGCTGGGCATGGGCAATGTAGGGCTACCGGGCACAACTGCCAGTTGCATCCAGACCCCCTGCCCGCATCTTCCACCAGGCACCGACGGAGCCTCCCGCCCTGTCCTCCGACATCTGCCTGGAACAGCCCAGATGCCCCCCCCATGCTTCCTCTGGCACAGATTAGCCCCCCTCCGCTTTTCCTGGCACAGCCCCTACCCCACTCCATAAGGAGGAGGGAGAAAACTTGTTCACCTTAGCCTCTAAGGATAGAACAAGAAGCAATGGGCTTAAACTGCAGCAAGGGAGGTTTAGGTTGGACATTAGGAAAAAGTTCCTAACTGTCAGGGTGGTTAAACACTGGAATAAATTGCCTAGGGAGGTTGTGGAATCTCCATCTCTGGAGATATTTAAGAGTAGGTTAGATAAATGTCTATCAGGAATGGTCTAGACAGTATTTGGTCCTGCCATGCGGGCAGGGGACTGGACTCGATGACCTCTCGAGGTCCCTTCCAGTCCTAGAATCTATGAATCTATGAATCTATGTTCCCCCCAGCAGAGACCAGCCCCGCACCCCCAGCGCTCTGTTCTTCCTGTCACTCTGCGTCTGTGTCTCTGTCCCGCTCCCTCTTCCCGTTTCAGACTGCGCCGCCTGCGTCTTCCCCTTCATCTACCAGGGGCGATCGTACCCCACGTGCACCTGGGGTGGAAGCTGGGCTGGGTGGACACTATGGTGCGCCACCACCGCCAACTACGACCAGGACTCCCGCTGGAAGCGCTGCTATGAGACGGGTGAGGGCTGGGGCGTTCCCCCTTCGTCCTGAGGTGGGGGGCACCCTCTGGCTTCCTGTGCAGGGCCAGAACCCCAGGGCGTCTGGCCACGGAACAGCCAGGAACCCACCACACGTCCCACACTCCTTTGCTGACACAAAGCATGGTGGGATGTGCATCAATCACAGAGCCCAGGGGACTGGACTGAGGGGAATGGGGCTGTTTGCACCTCTCCCAGCTGTGGTTTCAGGCTCCCTGCAGATTCAGGCAGTGTCAGTTACATTGGAGGTAGCTTCCCTCCCTCGGCTCTTGGCTCTTGGCAGACTCAGGCAGCATCACCGCATTGGTCACACTTGGGGCAGCTCCCTCCTCTCACAGCAACAGGCTCAGTCTCTCTGCAGACTCAGGCAGCATCGCTGTGTCAGTCACACTCAGGGCAGCTCCCCCCTCTCACAGTGATGGGATCAGGCTCTCAGCAGACTCAGGCAGAGTCTCTGCATTGGTCACACTCAGTTCATTATTTTGAGGTTCTCTCCACACCCATAAGGGTGGGAGGTGGGATTTTTTGTTGAAATGAAAAGGTGAGAAGCAGAGAGAAACAAAGCAAGTGGAGATGTCCCTGGGTGTGACCCCTGCGTCTCTCCACCTCCTGCTCAGGCTCTAGAGGCCAAAGAAACCTACTTCCTACAAGGAAATTGTCTCAGCTCCAAATTGTCTCAGCTACATTTTTCTAGGACAATAGTTCACTGATTCCTAGAGATGCTGGACTCAATGATCACTCGGTTGCTCTCTGTCTTTCCATGCATTGGAGCATCTATTGTTCCTTCCTCGCCCCAAACTCAACAAAAAATTCCTCTTGGTCCATCCAGAAAAAGAAATGTTGGAAATTTTTGGTGAATCAAAAAGTAAAAAAAAAAAAAAAAATCCTGTTGGGTCGAACAAATTGCTTCTTTTCAATTTCAAGCATTTTAAAAACATTTTACTTTACAAAATAAAATGAAAGGAAATTTCTCAAGGGAATTTTTTTAGGGTTTTTTTGCCTAATGGAAACAACAACATGCCAAGGTGGACACGGATTTGTGAAACGTTTTGGTCGCCCCGAATTGGCATTTTTCACAGAAAAAAAGATTTGGTCAAAGAATTTTACCCAGAGCCACTTCTACTATGTCTGTGCTGCGGCAAGGGTCTCTGGACACTACAGCACTGCACGTCTGTAATAACCATGTGCATTGGTCCCTGGTGCCGTGTGTCCTGCCTGTGTCATGCAGCTGAGGGCAGCAGCTCTAGCGAGGTGGGAACATGCTGCAGATAATGGAACGGGCACAGTCCTGCCCTGCCTCAGCCTGTAATGCCCAGAGGCCGGCTGGGCAGGGGGACAATAGAGGGGATGTTGCTTAAGAATCTCAGCAGTGACCTCAGCAAGTGTCCCCATCGCCCGAGATCCCCGGGCGATGGGCTGTTCTCAGGTCCTGCCAGGGCTAGGATCAGGTGAGATGCAGCCACCCTCACGGAGGGGACATGTGTGAGGGGATGTTGGTCAGTGGCAGACCAGGCTCTGATGGGGTACTCCAGTCCCGCCAGGTGGTCACTGCTGTGCTAATGGAGGGGAGGGTGGGTTTTGATGAAAGCCCTTCCCCTCTCCATGCCTCAGTTTCCCCTCCTGCCCTTTGTCTGCGAGCTCTCTGGGGCAGGGATAGTGTCTGGCTTTGTGTCTCTGTGGGGTTCCCCAGGGGTGTAGCAATGAGAGCAGCCCTGCAGAGCCCCCCACACAGCAGTGACACCTCTTTGTCCCTGTCTCTCCTCTCCCAGAGTATGGAGGCAACACAGATGGGCAGCCCTGCGTCTTCCCCTTCGTGTACCGGGGCCGGGCGTTCTATACCTGCACCGACGAGGCCGCCAAGCCACGCAGGTTCTGGTGCGCCACCACTGGGAACTACGACCGGGACCGGCGCTGGAGCTACTGTCCCGACACCCGTAAGGATGGGCAGTGGGGGTGGGGGAAGGGGATCAGTGTAGGGCGGTCGAGGGCCACTCACCTCACAGCCACCGCAGGTGGAATCCCAGCCGGGAACCCCACCACACCCTCCTCCCGGTGCAGGTGTGCCTGGGTGCCGGGCAATGCTGTCGGGGACATTTCAGCCCGAGACACTTGAGCAGAAACGTCAGACCCAGTTCCCAGCACTGGCAGATCTAGCGGGTTTATCCTGAGTCTCCCCACATTTAACATTATTCTTATTATTTTTTAGGTGTGCTATGGTAGGGCCTAGAAACCCCACTCATGGCCAGGACCCTGTTAATTATTTATTAGGTGTCTTACGGTAGCACTGCGAGCCCCAGGACCTCATTGTGCTAGGTGCCGTACCTTATGTATTAGGTGTATTATGGTAGCACTCAGCTCCGCGTGTCAAACCCCAGCTCCTGGAATCCTGTGACTATGGGGGAAGCTCAACTTTCAGGTTAAATGTAGAAAGGAGGTTTCTGCCCCTTGGGGCTTCAGGGAGAAGCTGGGACTGGGAGAACAGCCCGGGAACCAGTTGGGAAATGAGAAGACCCTCCCACTGATTGTTGACAACCTCGTGATTTTGGGGGCCAGAGTCCCCATTGCTGAACGTGTGAGTCTGGCGACACTGAATCTGCCTGACACATCACGGTCCCTTATCCCAAACCGTGCCCGGCAGCTCAGCGGGGTGAGGCAGACCTGTTGCCCCAGGCATGACACTGAGGGCAGCTTTGAGGTGTTATAGGTGTAACAGCACAGGGGTCCCTCCCGGAGCAGGGTTTGCACTAGACAGATGGACTCTGGGGCTGCGGACAGGCTGGTACAACCTTGCACTCTCACACTGATGTAGTATTTGGTAACTTACGGTGCAGAAGCACTGAAACCAGAGATCAGGGGCCCCGTTGTGCCAGGCACTACACAGACCCTGATTGAGATCAGGGCCTCTGACAACCAACTGGAGTTCCCAGAACTGTGAGCCTCTCTGTTACCCCACTCTGCTGCAGCTAAGCTGTGCGTCAGCTCCCCAACCGGCTTATCTGCCCTGCCAGCAAACTCTTCAGGACGCTGCCAGTCCAAACCTCATAGCCTCTCACGGTAGCTCCCCAACCGGCTTATCTGCCCTCCCAGCAAACTCTTCAGGACGCTGCCAGTCCAAACCTCACAGCCTCTCACGGTAGCATGCACAAAACCTGATCAGATTCGCTGCTCCGTCAAAGAGACAGCACCCAGCCGCTTATTGGCTTAACTGGGACTGACAAACCCTCCACGTCAATGCAAACACTGAGCTTGTCTGTGGTAAAAGTAAGACAAGTTTATGAAGTAAAGGACATGGGTTTAAGTGGTGGCAAGCCGACGGAATAAGGACAGAAACGGTCACAAACAAACACCAGTAGAAACACGTTTCTCAGGCGAGATCCGAATGTCAGCCAGTTAAGATCTTTGCCTAAGCAGGTTTCTCACCTGTGCTCAGTTCCTTTGGCTGAAGGATCCACAGATGTCCAGGAGCCCCGGCCTCTTGCATCTGCCCACTCATGGATAACCCCAGGGGGTTCTTTCCCCTTCTTTTTATAGACCTGAAAATCTTTGCAATGTATTCTGTGCAATGTGGGCCCAGCCAAAGTTTCTCTCTCCTGTAGAGGCCGGGCTGTCTTCTCCCCCGCTTGGTAGCTTGATGGCTTTGTTTACCTTAGATGTAAATGGACTGGCATTGTCTCTGCCTGAGGAGCAGGCTGCCAGAGAAGCAAAAGCCCGTTCCTTACTCTAGGGCTTTCTGAGAAACATCATTCCAGCCCCTCTTTATAACTCTTTGTACACACCCCATGTAACAATTTTCAGGATCAGTGTGTTGCCCGTTTGTATGAGATCTGCCCATGACCCTGGTTAGCTGCAGATTCTGCCAGGTGTGTGAGGTGTAGTGAGTACGCCAGGCCTGACGGGCACTGCTGACCCACTGCAGTGTCTCCCCGATGGGCCTCTGTGTCACTGGGCCCCATTGTGCCAGGTGCTGCATAGAGCCTGACTGAGGTCAGGGCCCCTATTGCTGCACAGACACATAGTGAGAGCCAGTCCCTGCCACAAAGAGCTCACAGTCTAACTGAGCTACGGGCAGGAGAGGTGACAGGCACAGAAAGGGGAAGTGACTTGCCCAAGGTCCCCAGCAGGGAACCCAGGAGTCCTACCTCTGAATGCAGTGACTTAACCTCTGCCCCACGCTGTCCCCTTCCCTGTCTCTGTCTCTCCAGTACTGGCTGGCAATTCCACGGCTCCCTGCGCCTTCCCGTTCACCTACCAGAACCAGACCTACCTGGGCTGCACGGCAGATGGGGACGCCAGCGGGAAGCCCTGGTGTTCTCTGACCAGAAACTACGATGTGGACCGGAAACGCATGTACTGTCTGGACTCAGGTAGGGGCCGGGGAGGAGCAGGGCAGAGCTACATGGGGCTTTGCTGCCTGGCTTGGCCTATGAGGACCCAGCATCCTCTAGGGCTGGTCAGCCCCAGGCAGCCCCACTGTAGCCTCGGACACTTGGCCGGGGTGTCTATAGGGAGTGAGATGCCCAGGTCTGAGTTCAGTAGAGTTTCTGCACTGAACTGCAGTTGGCATCTTGCATGGACGGGTGGCCCAGTGGTTACGTACTAGCCTGGGACTTGGTCACTATGACATGAATTCACTGCTCTGCCGTAGCCTTCCTGTGCAACCTTGGAGAAGTCACATAGCAGCTCTGTGCCTCAGTTTCCCTACCCATGTAATGAGGATAATTGTCCTGCCTCACTAGGAGTTAGGAGGGTAAATACCTCGTGACCTGTAGCAATGGGGCAGAGCAGTATGGTGAGTAGATAGACTGGAAATGACAACTGGGGAGTGTCACATCCCAGGGTATTTGAGTGGCTGAGAACTGAGCTGTCGAACACAACAGGCCCGGCCTTGGGGGTGGGGTGGAAAAAAATGCAGCTGTTTCCCTGTTTTGCAAGGTGAAAATGGGCTGACTTTGGAGTGGGGGCGGTTCCCTCAAAAGTTTTTTCAAAATGTTTTCATCAGAACGTTCCTGGGAACGGTTCTCAACATTTACCAAAAGCTGGGCTTCCCGGCCTGTGAAAAATGCTCATGTCCCAGTTTCCAATAACCGCGGGATCCCGGGAATATTTTCCATCGGAATCTCAATGGCAAAAGTTACTGAAGTTTGTGTTGAAAAGGAAACTTTGGACAGTCCCATGTGTCTTGTGAAAATAGCCATTTTTCTGGGAAGAAAAAGGCCATTTTCAAGGGGGGGAAAAACCCCTTTTGTTTGACAAACGTCCCCCACTTAGCTCCAGCATCCCCACAGCCCATGGAGTGAGTCTTCCCAGCCCCTGGGATCCTCTAGTGTAGCCAGACCTTTAGACAGAAGCGGGGAGATAGAACCCCCTTTGCCACCCCATGGGCCATTCATTGCAAGGTCTGGGGCAGCAAGACCCCTGGGGCAGCATGAGCGCCCCGCTGTGCGGTTTGTAGAGCAGGCAGCTGATGGGAGCTCCGGGGGGTGGGGGTGTTGGTGGGGGGGCGTGGTGTGCTCTGGGGGGGATGAATTGATTAGGGACCCCCCTGCCCGGCTCCTTTTGACCCATTGTAACTTTGACCAAATTTCCCCCAAATGACCCGGGATTTTGGGCGCCCAACTTGAGACGCCTCAGCGAGGCCGGACTGACAGAAAGCGCCGCCCTGGCCTGTGACATAGGACATCTGGGTTCTGTTCCCAGCTCTTCCACCCACCCACACTGGATGAGCAGGGGTGTGTCCCTTCCCCAGCTGTGCCTCAGTTTCCCCTCCTCCCTGGCGTCAGTCTGGTCGATTTGGATTCTCAGCTGCTTGGGTCAGGGCCTGTCTGTCGTCATGGGTCTGTGCAGCGCCTGGCGCTGTGGGTCCCGGATCTCAGATGGAGCCCCGGATGCTGCCGTGTCTCACGTTGGGCTCCCAGGATCCCGAGTCTCGGCCGTAGCCCCTGGTACGGGGCTGTAATTCCCCCGGGTGGGGCTCCCCGGACAGGCCAAATGCTGCGCTAATCCAGCCTTCCTTCGCTCTGGCTCGTTACAGATGGGCGCCCACCTGATGCAGCAGAGACCCCAGCCCTGGCCTTGATCCCCCCACCTTTCTCCAGAGCTGGCAGGCGGGGAGCAGAGCAGGGCCAGTGGGGGAGGAAGAGACGCTGGGCGAGAAGATCCATGGGCCAGTCACGATCCAGCCATTAACACGCGTGATGTGGCTGCGTGGCTACTCCAGAGGCCCCCCCCCGGCACCCGGAGCCATGAAAGCCTAGAGAAAAGGGTGTTAAAATCCAGCCCCTCGCAGCCTGCATTTTGCTGGGCTTTGCTCCTGTCCCCGGCTCTTTACCTACATCCCGCACGACCCAGTCCTGCTCCTCCCGGCAGCCACACGCCCCCTGCATCCAGCTCCTGCGCTCACACAGACCCTCAGTGCCCCCCGCTCTATGGACAGCTGGGCCCTGCTGCCTGGGTGTCTGGGGACGTGGCTCTGCCCGGGCAGACCTGAGGGCACTGTGAGGGGCTGGTGTGGACTGACTTGTGAACTCTGCTACTGCACTGGCACTGCCATGGCGAGGGCCCGGCTGATCATCCCGGCTTCCCCTGGCCCTGGGGCCTGTCCTGGGAATTCACCTGCCCCCGGGGGGAGGGAGCTTCGAGTCACCGGTGGCTGCGTCACGCTCGGGGCCAGTGGAGATTGCACATCTCTGCCTCTGCTTCCCTCGGCCAGTCACAGCAAAGGTCTCTGGCTGGAGGCCCCTTTGCTCTGCCCCCTGCTGGTGTCGGCCCAAATCCCGGCCCAGAGCAATACCCGTGCAGAGATGGAGGCCAGCCGGCAGCCGGCTCCTGCCAAGAGACCAGTCGGCAGAGTGGAGAGAGTGATGCACCGAGCCGAGCCTGGACACAGACTGAGCCCCCCACGGCGACCAAGGGGAGAGGGAGGACCCGGTGGGTGAAGCCTGTCCTGTGGTTGTGGGGGACCGATCAGCCACCCTGGCTAACAGGGATGGAGGAAGCGACAATTGCCCTCTGCGATGGGCGTGTAGACAGTCATAACCAATGTGGTTTCTGTGCTAGTCCATCTCCCCCGCGGCCGTCAGTGTCGCTGCCCTTGGGTGTGGCCAGCCCCCTTTGGACTCCCGTTTGCCCATTAAGGGACTGGCCCTGGGCCGTGTTCGCCCCGTGGTTTGATGCTGCAGACGATTTAACGCAGGTGTCGCTGCGTGCTCATGTCACCAGCTGTGCTTTGCCGTTGGTTTGGGGCTGGGCTGGTTGAACCCTTTGTTAGCTGGGGAGGGCTTGCAGGAGTTTCCCCTCTGTACCGTGTCCTTCTGATTTGGTTTTTCTTTGCTCGTTAGCTGAATAAAATCTCCAGCGCACACGGCGCCACTTGGCTTCATAAGCAATTCGGGTTGGAACTAGAGAGAATCTTCGGCATGTTGCAGCCGACTCGGGAGCCCAGAGATTTCCCCCCAGCTCGCCTCCAAATTAACCTTTTGGTTTTAACTGCTTGTCTGGCCCAGGACGTCCCTGAACGACACTTATGCCCCAGTGTAGGCGTCCCTCTGGCCTGGCCCCGTGGCACAGGCAGCCCCGTCCCGCACAGAGTTAAGCAAGCGGCACCTGAGGCCCAGCTCCATGTGCAGCGTCTGTCCAGCACCACGTGTCCCGTACCTGATTCAGGAGCAGGATAGTGAGCGACCTGGGGACTGGCCCAGCTCCTGTCAGACGGGGGATCTGGCATTGGAGACTCACCCACAGAACCATGCGTTTCTCACCCCCTATGTCGCTTCGCCCTATCGCATGTGGCCACTAGGGGGCCTCTTGGGCACAGAGGTTCACTCCAGTAGGGTGGGGCTGATTGACACCCACACAGGGGCTCTGGCCCTGGCTATGTAATACCTCTGCTTCTCCCTATGCCAAGGGGATGCGAACCGATCACAGATACAGCCCCGGCCTGCAGGCACCCAGCCTCCTGCTCAGCCCCTCCCCACGCCGCACGGATGGTACCATGAGGCGGGGAGCTGGGGGGCCCATCCTGCAGGAACCACACTTTGTCCCCTGCTGCCCCGCAGCCCCAGGCAGGAGCCCTCTGATCCCTGGGCAAAGCCCCGGTGAGCGGGGCCGGCTCCAGGCACCAGCCCACCAAGCTGGTGCTTGGGGCGGCACCTGGAGGGGGGGCAGCGCGGCGCTCCGGCCTCGCCGCCCCCCCCCCCCCGGCGCTCTGGCCGCCGGGGGGAGAGCGGAGCCCCAGCCGGGCTCGGCGCCCTCCCCTGCCGCGCTGGGGGGGGGGGGGGGGCGGCTCTGCCGGTGAGAGTGACGGGTTCAGGCTCTGGGCCCCGATCCTGCACTTGGGAATCGGCGCAGGTCAGTGGGAGTCACTGGGGAGAGGAACATTGACCCAGCCCGGGATGGCTCCATGGGGAATAAAGGTGAATGAATGGTGCTCGCTGGGAATGAGATCCCACCCCTGAGACTGCAGAGAGAGAGAGATAGCGGGGTCCTTGCTCAGGGGTTCAGGGGTCCCTATTGGGGCATCATTCCCTATGGGATCCTATAATGGGGCACCATTCCCTCTGGCATCCAGTGGGGGGCACCATTCCCCGTGACAGGGGTTCCCAAACTTTCCCTCCAGCTAACGAAACTGAAAACCATCCACGTGTGTTCAAAAGCCATGTGAAAAAGCGCAGTTCCCGCTCTCACCACACGGGTGCAGCCGAGCTGCGGGACTCTCGCATCCTTCTGACAGCGCCTGCAAACTGCCCAGTGAAACCTGGGGGTGCTGCAGCTCCCTCCGCACCCCTAGTTCCCAAGCCTGGGACACCCTGGCCGGGGGCCCTTATCATGTGCCGGGTTCTAGCTGCTAGTCCTGGCTGGGCTGGGGCAGGACGGGACTTCCTCTTCCCCTGCGCAGCCGCTCCAGAGCTGGGTCAGACCCACCCCTGGGACCCTCCCCTGGCTGCAGGATGCTTCACAGTCTCCTCCCTGGCCAGGCTGCCATTTCCCTTAAGGCCGGCCCTGGTGCCAGGCAGCAGCAGACACTCGGGCAGGGCCTGGCCATTTCCTTGCTGGTCCTGATCACCCACCGCTGAGCCTGGGCCCTGGGGGGCCTGACACTCCAGGGGGCCCGACAGCCACAGATTGCAGGGTGTGGGGGCTTGGAGTGGGAGCAGCCATGAACCATCCTGCCACGCTAGGAGCAGCTGCCTCTCGGGCCGGCCCCTTCTCCTCACCCTCCGCCCATAGCCTGGTAGCTCCGCTTCGCCCTCTGCCACCCACCGGGGATGTGGGGCTCCTCCAACCCTGGGAGGGGCCATCGCCAACTGCCACTCTGCCAATGTGTGCCAATGTCCCCCGTGTCCCCCCCAACTCTGCCCATGGGGGACCAGCTGGGACTGTGTCGCAGCCCACAGTTTGGGAGCCCCCTTCCCTATGGGATCCTATAACGGGGGCACAAATCCCTATGGATCCTATAGGGGGCACCATTCCCTAGGGATCCTATGGGGAGGTATCCTTTAGAGCCCTTCCCCGCTGTGAAACAGGCAGCCGGACCCAGGAAACCCGGGCGCTGCTCTGAGTGGCCCCAGCTGAGCGGCCCCAGCTGAGCTGAGCCATGGTACAACCCTATGGCTCCTCCAGCCGGCCCTGCCCCCCAAGGGGTGAGCTGTGGGCACAGTGCCCCCGGTTCTGCCCACGGCGCGCAGGGGCAGAGTGCAGGGGACACAGTGGAGCAAACTGTCCATTTCCCACGTCCTTCAGGGAAAGCCCAGGCACACGGATGGAGCAGCCACGGACCAGCTGCACCTGAGGAGTCACGGAGCCCAAGGACCAGCCAGCCCTTGCTCCGAGGAAGAGCCAAGTGGACCCCCCCGTCAACAACGTTCTTCAGGCTCTCCGCCCCGCTGCCCCAGGGGGAATCGGCTCCTCTGCCCCCCAGCTGCAACGTCCAGCTTCGTCCCTCCACTCCCTGGCTCCCATAATGCACTGAGCGCACCCCTCCCCCGCCACCGACAGTGCCTCCCCCACAGCTGCTTCCCCAGCTCCCAGGCTGGGTCCCTCTGCTGGTGCCCCAGCAGGCAACCTCAACGCTTGTGGGCTCTGAGTCCCACGCGGCCGGGCTCCTGGCACACGGCCCTTCACTATCCAGCTTCCTCAGCAAACCCCCTTTCCACCCGCATGCTGCCTCTTTTCACCTCCTTCTCCTCTACCCGCCTGCCCACTGCCCCAGCACCAGCTGCCCTCTCACTATCTATCTCTCCGCCAAGGACAGCATCCTGGGCTGCTGCACTGCAGCCGCTGGCCCTAACGCTGCCCCTCAACTGCAGGAGGTGCCAGGCCCAGGGTTGTTACCGAGACAGAGCTGCTTGGGCACAGAGCTCGCTGGAGGCGCAGGCGTGGGGATTTCACAGCCAGGAAGCTGCCTGCTGCCATTTCTTTCCTTGGGGTCAGGGAAATGGGATTGTGGCACACTTTGGGGAATGAACAAGATCGCACCAAGAAGCTCCTCAACACATCCATTTCTCCTCCTCAGGCAAAAGGCCAGGCGCTCACAGCTCGGCCTGGAAGTTTGTTTCTTCAGACTTAATCAGACTCATTTTCTGTTTGGGTGTTGCTGTGGCTTGAAACCCTGGTGCCCAGAGCGATCCCCTTGCACACACCATCGCCCCTTGTTACTGAGCAGGGACTGCCCTGTGCCCATGGCTCTGTGACCCCTGGGCAGAAGGAAGGCAGGGCCTGCTGAGATGGTGAACAGAGGCTGCCCTGGGTAGACATGAAGCAAAGACACTGGCCGGAAAGAGCCTTTATTTTCAAGGGCAGCGAAAAGTGGGAAACGCACCAGGCTGGCCACCCCCTGCCAGAGTGACGTGCTGATCAGACAAAACAGCCCTGGATGAGTCTCAGGATTTGCAAGCCAGCGTTAGGATTTTGGGCACCCATGTTGTGTTGCCTTAAAGGGGCAGCTACTCAGCACCTTAAATGGAGCCTGATCTTCCACAAGCGCCGAGCACCTGCCTTTTGAAGGCGTCTCGAGATGGGCTCCCAAAAATCACTCGTCGCTTCTGAGAATCTTGGCCTGGGTTTTTATCCAGGAGCTCCCTCCGTCGAAGTGGTGTCGTGGGACATCAACGGCTCTGGCACTGCCCGTCTCTTCAGCTCCTCCTTCTCCCTCCTCAGTCAGGACAGAAAACCCACTGGTGGTCCGTGCAGTAGCTGTCAGTGGTGGCACACCAGAACCTCCCGAAGAGATTGTCAAACTTGGTACAAGCAGAGAAGCATTTGCCCTTGTAGGTGAAAGGGAAAACACACGCTTCTCCATTGTCGTAATCTGCGAGAGACAGAAACACTGACTGGTACCATGGCCAGTGGGACATTTCAACTCAGCTAGGAAAGGAATCAGAGGGTTTTTCTGCTAAGGACATGTTCTGTTCATTGGCTGTGAAGGAGCTGTGCTGGGGGAGAGTTTATTTTATCCCTCCTGCTTCAATTTCAACTGCCATCATTAGGTTTCAGAGTCAATTGCCCTTTAGATGGATGGGGCAGTGCCCCTCCCCCTTCAGAGCCATGGTTCCAGGCTCTCTTCAGACGCAGGCAAGCAGCACTGTACTGCTGACACTCGGGTCCCCTTTTTAAATGAGAGCTGAGAGTCCGGAGCACAGTTCTGCGGCGGCGGGATCTTGGATCCAGGAGGCCCTGCTAAGAACTCAGCCACAGAACGCAAAGTCACAGACCGGAGCCGGGGCAAATGGGCTCTCTCCTTCATTGGACTCTTAATGCTTTAGAAGCTCAGCACCTTGCACATCATCACCTACATCCTGTGCCTGGCAAATATCTCCGGCATGGTCGCGGTTGGTCAGTTTCCCTGGGTCACCTCCGCGCATCATTCGCCCTCCACCACGCAGCGTGGCTAGTGGCTCCCCACGGCGCAGTGCACAGAGACACGGGCTGACATAACTTAAAAAACCCAACCCCTGAGTATCCCGACATTCCCCAGTCTGTGAAGATGAGGGGTCTTCCCCTGCCTCGCCCTCCAGCTGGAATTGCTTTAGCAATTCCACCCCCCACCCCAGTCCTCTCTCCCACACCCTCCGCTCCGGTCTCTCTTCCAAAATGCAGGCAGTGTAGTCGTTCCCCAAGGAGGCTGCAGCCGTTGGGTCTACAGGCAGGAAGTTTTCGCAGGCAGAGATAGGAAGGCTTGGACCAGCCTAGGGTGGGAGATTCAAAAGTGCCTCCATGACTGAGCAGCAGAATCCCAGGGAAAGTCACCCTCCCAATCAGTACAAACTCTCAGAAACGTCCCTAAAATACCTCCCACCAAACGTGTAGCTCCTACACGACACACAGGGCTGGGAGGAGAGGTTCTGTCAGCATGAATTTGGGGTGAAAAACACCTTTCCCTTTCTGGAATAATAATAGCTGTACATTATTTATTGGGGTATTACAGTAGCACTAGGCACCCCCATCATAGCCAGGACCCCATTGTGCTAGGTGCTGTACATTACTGAGCAGGTGTATTATAGTAGTACTGGGAGTCCCACTCCTGGCCCAGGACCCCATTGTGCTAGGCACTGTACATTATATATTAGGGTGTAACACTGACCCACCCAAGGGTGTTGGCAGTGGGGATCAAACCTGGGATCTTCTACCACATGAGCTGAAAGACACCTGTCTTTTAGCCAAGGCAATAGCAGGCTCATCATTCTGTAGGGGGCCTAGCCACCACTAGAGGGGGATAGAGCGCCACTCCGAGCAAGCAGAGCCTCACAAGGGGTATTACAGTAGCACTGGGAGCCCCCGTCATGGCCCAGCACCCCACTGTGCTAGGCACTGTAAGAACATAAGAACATAAGAACATAAGAAAGGCCGTACTGGGTCAGACCAAAGGTCCATCTAGCCCAGTATCTGTCTACCGACAGTGGCCAATGCCAGGTGCCCCAGAGGGAGTGAACCTAACAGGCAATGATCAAGTGATCTCTCTCCTGCCATCCATCTCCATCCTCTGACGAACAGAGGCTAGGGACACCATTCTTACCCATCCTGGCTAATAGCCATTTATGGACTTAGCCACCATGAATTTATCCAGTCCCCTTTTAAACATTGTTATAGTCCTAGCCTTCACAACCTCCTCAGGTAAGGAGTTCCACAAGTTGACTGTGCGCTGCGTGAAGAAGAACTTCCTTTTATTTGTTTTAAACCTGCTGCCTATTAATTTCTTTTGGTGACCCCTAGTTCTTGTATTATGGGAATAAGTAAATAACTTTTCCTTATCCACTTTCTCAACATCACTCATGATTTTATATACCTCTATCATGTCCCCCCTTAGTCTTCTCTTTTCCAAACTGAAGAGTCCTAGCCTCTTTAATCTTTCCTCATATGGGACCCTCTCTAAACCCTTAATCATTTTAGTTGCTCTTTTCTGAACCTTTTCTAGTGCTAGAATATCTTTTTTGAGGTGAGGAGACCACATCTGTACACAGTATTCGAGATGTGGGCGAACCATGGATTTATATAAGGGCAATAATATATTCTCAGTCTTATTCTCTATCCCCTTTTTAATGATTCCTAACATCCTGTTTGCTTTTTTGACCGCCTCTGCACACTGCGTGGACATCTTTAGAGAACTATCCACGATGACGCCAAGATCTTTTTCCTGACTCGTTGTAGCTAAATTAGCCCCCATCATGTTGTATGTATAGTTGGGGTTATTTTTTCCAATGTGCATTACTTTACATTTATCCACATTAAATTTCATTTGCCATTTTGTTGCCCAATCACTTAGTTTTGTGAGATCTTTTTGAAGTTCTTCACAATCTGCTTTGGTCTTAACTATCTTGAGTAGTTTAGTATCATCTGCAAACTTTGCCACCTCACTGTTTACCCCTTTCTCCAGATCATTTATGAATAAATTGAATAGGATAGGTCCTAGGACTGACCCTTGGGGAACACCACTAGTTACCCCTCTCCATTCTGAGAATTTACCATTAATTCCTACCCTTTGTTCCCTGTCCTTTAACCAGTTCTCAATCCATGAAAGGACCTTCCCTTTTATCCCATGACAGCTTAATTTACGTAAGAGCCTTTGGTGAGGGACCTTGTCAAAGGCTTTCTGGAAATCTAAGTACACTATGTCCACCGGATCCCCCTTGTCCACATGTTTGTTGACCCCTTCAAAGAACTCTAATAGATTAGTAAGACACGATTTCCCTTTACAGAAACCATGTTGACTATTGCTCAAGAGTTTATGTTTTTCTATGTGTCTGACAATTTTGTTCTTTACTATTGTTTCAACTAATTTGCCCGGTACCGACGTTAGACTTACCGGTCTGTAATTGCCGGGATCACCCCTAGAGCCCTTTTTAAATATTGGCGTTACATTAGCTAACTTCCAGTCATTGGGTACCGAAGCCGATTTAAAGGACAGGTTACAAACCTTAGTTAATAGTTCCGCAACTTCACATTTGAGTTCTTTCAGAACTCTTGGGTGAATGCCATCTGGTCCCGGTGACTTGTTAATGTTGAGTTTATCAATTAATTCCAAAACCTCCTCTAGTGATACTTCAATCTGTGACAGTTCCTCAGATTTGTCACCTACAAAAGCCAGCTCAGGTTTGGGAATCTCCCTAACATCCTCAGCCGTGAAGACTGAAGCAAAGAATCCATTTAGTTTCTCCGCAATGACTTTATCATCTTTAAGCGCTCCTTTTGTATTTTCATCGTCAAGGGGCCCCACTGGTTGTTTAGCAGGCTTCCTGCTTCTGATGTACTTAAAAAACATTTTGTTATTACCTTTGGAGTTTTTGGCTAGCCGTTCTTCAAACTCCTCTTTGGCTTTTCTTATTACACTCTTGCACTTAAGTTGGCAGTGTTTGTGCTCCTTTCTATTTGCCTCACTAGGATTTGACTTCCACTTTTTAAAGGAAGTCTTTTTATCTCTCACTGCTTCTTTTACATGGTTGTTAAGCCACGGTGGCTCTTTTTTAGTTCTTTTACTGTTTTTCTTAATTTGGGGTATACATTGAAGTTGAGCCTCTATTATGGTGTCTTTAAAAAGGGCCCACGCAACTTGCAGGGATTTCACTTTAGTCACTGTACCTTTTAACTTTTGTCTAACTAACCCCCTCATTTTTGTATAGTTCCCCATTTTGAAATTAAAGGCCACAGTGTTGGGCAGTTGAGGTGTTCTTCCCACCACAGGGATGTTGAATGCTATTGTATTATGGTCACTATTTCCAAGCGGTCCCGCTATAGTTACCTCTTGGACCAGCTCCTGCGCTCCACTCAGGATTAAATCTAGAGTCGCCTCTCCCCTTGTGGGTTCCCGTACCAGCTGCTCCATGAAGCAGTCATTTAAAGTATCGAGAAATTTTATCTCTGCATTTCGTCCTGAAGTGAAATGTTCCCAGTCAATATGGGGATAATTGAAATCCCCCACTATTATTGGGTTCTTAATTTTGATAGCCTCTCTAATTTCCCTTAGCATTTCATCATCACTATTACTGTCCTGGTCAGGTGGTCGATAATAGATCCCTAATGTTATATTTTTACTAGAGCATGAAATTTCTATCCATAGAGACTCTATGGAACCTGTGGATTCGCTTAAGATTTTTACTTCATTTGAATCTACACTTTCTTTAACATATAGTGCCACTCCTCCCCCTGCACGGCCTGTTCTGTCCTTCCGATATATTTTGTACCCCGGAATGATTGTGTCCCATTGATTGCTCTCAGTCCACCAGGTTTCTGTGATGCCTATTATATCTATATCCTCCTTTATCACAAGGCACTCTAGTTCACCCATCTTATTATTTAGACTTCTGGCATTTGTGTACAAGCACTTTAAAAACTTGTCCCTGTTTATTAGCCTGCCTTTTTCTGATGTGCCAGATTCTTTTTTATGTGGCTGTTTATCATCTGATCCGGCCCTTACATTATACTTTTCAGTCCTCTGCTCCTGACTATAACCTGGAGATTCTCTATCATCAGACTCTCCCCTAAGAGAAGTCTGTGTCCGATCCACACGCTCCTCTGCAGCAGTCGGCTTTCCCCCATCTCCTAGTTTAAAAACTGCTCTACAACCTTTTTAATGTTTAGTGCCAGCAGTCTTACATTACATATTATATTAGGTACATTATATATTAGGTGTATTACGGTAGCACTGGGAGCCCCAGTCATGGCCTAGCACCCCACTGTGCTAGGCACTGTACATTATATATTAGGTGTATTACGGTAGCACTGGGAGCCCCAGTCATGGCCCAGCACCCCACTGTACTAGGCACTGTACATTATATATTAGGTGTATTACGGTAGCACTGGGAGCCCCAGTCATGGCCCAGCACCCCACTGTGCTGCACAGACACAGATGTGGCCAAGTCTAACCCATGTGGACGAAGCCTTTATGGAGCCCTAGATTTGAAGGCCAGAAGGGGCCGTTGGCCCAGATCCACAGAGGGACGTGGGCACCTAAACCCCAGCATTAGGTGTCACTGCGCCCGTCCCCCCTCCCCCCGCAGCTGCCTCCTGCCCGCATAGGCACCTGGCCTCGCTCGCCGCCAGCGTCTGCACTGTGAAGGCTGCCCAGGCGCTCCCGGCAGCCTCTGGGCCTGCACATGCCGTCTCCCTCCAGGCGCCCGGCTGTCTGTCCCCCCCTGCCCCCAGTGGGAGATGGGCCAGCCCCAGGTCGATTTGCCCTCAGGCCCGATCCGCTGGGTGTGCTGGGCCCCATTCAGAGCCCAGCTGGGGAAGGCAGTGGGGGGTGTCTCCCTCATAATGTTTAGCCCTGGGTTTCAAGCGCTCACCTGGGACGTGGGAGACCCGGGTCCAATCCCCCCTCTGTGTGAGCGAGAATGGACTAAACCAGGGGGGAGGAGGGCTGTGTAGCCTTGTGGTTAGAGCACCCCCAGGGGAGACTCAGGGTCCGGTCCCCCGCTGCAATGGCATTTTATTTCCAGTCTGAATTTGTTTAACTTCAACGTCCAGCCTCTGGCTCTGCCTTTTTCTGCTAGTCTCCAAGGGCCTTATTTCTCAATATTTTAATGCTGTCTTATAGCACACGTCATCGCAGCACGTGTCCTCTCTCGTTCCCGCCCCGCGTGCACGTGTGTGTGTTTTCGGGAGATGAGTGTGTGGCATTGTGAGAGCACCATTGTGTCACTGGCCCGAGCCAGTGCAGATTTTTGCACATGAAGGAGCAGTGGCAAGAGGGAGGGCGACCGATCAATCGTTAAATCAAACGCTCCTAGGAGGGAATTAACTGGCGTCTCAGAAAAGTTTGCCCAGCGGATTTGGAGCTGGGTCGTTCCCTTGCAGCGAGTGGGGGCTGTTTCCCTGGCCGAGCCGAATGGCCGCTGTGCTGCACAGGGGAAGGGTGTAAGAGGCGAAGCCTGCCAGGACTCACCCGTCACGCTGCAGTATCTCCACCTGCTGTCTGTGTCGTAGCTCATGGTGGTCGCGCACCAGCGCAACCTGCTTCTAGTCCCATCCCAGGTGCAGGCCGAGTACGATTTCCCCTTGTAAATAAAGGGGAAGGCACAGGGGGGAGAGACTGAGATGGAAAGTGAAACGGGGAGAGACAAATTACAACCACGAGTGATATAAATGGGCACCGTGCCACTGGAGTCAATGGATCAGATCCCCAAGTGGTGTAATTCTGCCTTGCTTCACTGGAGTCACTAGGTCAGAATCCCCAGCAGGTGTAAATTGACCTGGCTTCATTTGAATTAAAAGGCCAGATTCCGAGCTGCTGTAAATCGGCACAGATCTGCTGAAGCCGCGGAGCGATGCCAATTTACACCAGTGGTGAATCTGGCCCTAAGTAGGAGAGGGGAAAAGCAGCTAGTAGTCAGCTACACCGGCATGGACAGGGGGGGTCTTTGTTCCCACTTAGGAACTGGTCTGATGTCCAAATTCACCCCTGTTTTTTATGTGCTTGCTCTGATCTGGGTTGTTATTGCAGATTATTTACACTAGAAATGCTAAGGGATATAACTGCATCTTGGAACAAGGGACCAGAACCTGATCCTAGTTACTCCAGAGTCGATTTGGAGTCATGCCAATGACTGCAGCTGGAATCAGCCTCAGACCCTCATCTCAGGATTTAATATTAGAATGACCCTTACTGAGAGCGGGGCCCCATTGTGCCAGGCACTGCACAGACCTCAACCGAGATCAGGGCCACACTGTGCCGGATGCTGCATGGACCCTAACTGAGATCAGGGCCACACTGTGCCGGATGCTGCATGGACCCTAACTGAGATCAGGGCCCCACTGTGCCGGATGCTGCATGGACTCCAGCCGAGATCGGGGCCCCACTGTGCCGGGTGCTGCACGGACCCTAACTGAGATCAGGGCCCCACTTTGCCGGGTGCTGCACAGACCCCAGCCGAGATTGGGGCCCCATTGTGCCAGTGGAAAAACATGGGATGCCTCAGAGAGATTAAAATCAAAACAGATGAGATAGACAAGGCATGGGAGGGGAAACTGAGGCACGGGGTGGTGACGTGACTGACCCAGGGTTACAGAGGAAGTCGTGGATTGGTCAGAGCTGAACCCCAGGTGTCCTGACCCCCGGGCCAGAGCCCTAGTCCCCGCTGCACAAGCAGGGATGGAGACTGACAATTAAAAGTAACAAGCCCCGAGGATCCTGATGCTCTCCAGTCTCTGAAGATCTGAGCTTTCCCCCTGCCCTGATGCTAGAATTGCGTTAGCAGCAGCTGGGCTGATTGTCGCTCTCTCTGTTTCCCCTCCTCTCTTTTTTTCTGTCTCTTTTTTCTCATTCACATGTATTTTCCCAGCCTTTGTTTTCCATCCTCCATCCTGTTTTCTCTCCCTCCCCCTCCCGTGTCTCCTGCAGCCCCGCTCTCTCTTCCCAAACGCAGCCGTTGCATTGGTTCCCCAGGGACGCTGCTGGAGTTGGTCTAATGGCCAGAAGGTTTCCCGGGCAGAGATAGGAAGGATCGGACCTGGCTGGGAGATTCAGCAGCATCTCCGTGAGCAGCACAAGTCCCAGGGGAAGTCACCCGCTCCTGAACATTACACACTCCTTGAAACTTTGCGAAACTACCACCCACCGGATGTGTGGCAGGGAGATACCCAACGCTGGGGTGGGATGTGTGGGTGGGGTTTTGTCAGCATGGATTCAGGATGAAAAGCACTAACTCCTGCCTCTTCTTTCTGGACTAATGTGGCCAAATCAAATTTGTGTGGCTGAAACCTTTATAGATTCGTAGATGTTAAGGCCAGAAGAGACCATTCTGGTCAGCTACTCGGCCCTCCTGTATAACACAGTGGTTTCTGCATCCAGCCAGTAGCTTATAGTTGAGCTGGAGAAGATCTTTGAGAAAGACGCCCAGTCTCCAGATAAAGACACCTAGAGAGTCTCCATCATGTGGCAAGTTGTTCCAGTGATTAATTATCCATCCTGAAAAACATTTTATAAACCTCCTTTCCGGTCGCAATTTGCGTAGCTTCAGCTGCCTGCCAGCAGATCTGGCTAAACCTTGGCATGCTAGATTACAGAGCCGTATTTCTGAATACCTTGATACCTGTGACACCACCACGCATTCCCTGCCCCATCTCATTGCTTCTCTGTGTGTGTCTGAACGGTATGGAATTGTGGGAGCTTCATTGTCTGATTGTGCTGAGTGGGAGCGACAGATATTCATGCAAATGGAGAGAGGGAGAGAAGGTGAATGATCCTTAAACCCAACGCTGCTCAGAGAGGATTAACTGGTGCCCCGGGAAAGCTTGGCCAATGGATTTGAAGCTGGGGCTGTTTCCTTGCAGCGAGCAGGGCTGTTTCCCTGGCATTATCACGGTGCACAATGATGGCTGTGCCCTGCAGGGGGAGGGAGCAGGAGGTGCAGACAGTGGGGCTGGCAAACCAGCTCAGGAGAAAGTTAACAGGCTGATTCACATGTGTGTAATTCTTAAAGGCAGGCCAAGAGGCACTGTGGTGTAATCCAGCCCATTCACTTGTGTGATAAGAATCAAGAGTAGACGCTAATTGCATTTGTCTGTATTCCCCGACTTCCTGTGTAACTTACCCTGATGTCACTCAGCAGTTACCTCTACGTTATGTATGCAATGTACACTCAATCACCATTAGATCAAAAGGCCTGCATTTATCAGTTAGATGAAGTTTACTAGAATGAGGATGTTATTGTCTTTCAGTGGTTCTCAGCCTGCGGTCTGTGGTTCGCTTGCGGCCCACTCAGCACACAGCTGTGGCCCATGTGACAACCTCAGGGCCATACAGGTGGTATACATATTGTGTGGTTGCAGTACACATAACCCACAGAGAGTTGCATATGAGGCCCGCAATGGTAAGTAGGTTGAGAACCTCTGTCTTGGTCTATCTGAAACATGTGATTTACATTGAAAACCCACCTGCAAACCAGCGTTGTCGTTTGAATGGCTGCATGAATTGGATTGAACACTAGCAAGGGTCATGGCATTGACCAGTGGGAACCCAAGTTGTCTGTATTGCTGCCTTCTTCATCAAAGCCAGTTCCCATGTGGGGGTGATGACGGTCGGCTTGCTGGCCTGCTTCAGCTATAAAAGGGAAGCCCTGGGCACCATCCTGCCATCACAGCCCACCTACATCGGGAGAGTTTGAGCCACTGGAGTGAGATCCCCCAATAATCATTTTGGGCTGCCCTGCAAGATGCATGGAGGGACTCTAAGAGACGTACTGGGAATTAGCAGACGTTACATCTCTGCTGACAGCTGGACTCCTCTATTCTGATCCCACTGCCATGTGTTTTATTGGTTTTTAACCTTTTAATAACTCTCATTTCTTTTTCTTAATTTATAAATCTTGAGTTAGTTTACTAAGGGTTGGCTGCCTGTGTTGTTCTTGGTGAGATCCTGACGTATCCAGTGAGCTGTGGTAAGTGACTGACCCCTTGGGGTTAGAAGAACCTATTGTATGGTGTTTGGGGTTTTAATAACCTTACACCATAAAGTCCAGCTTGCCTGGGTGATAAACAGGGGCTGGAATGTCAAGGGGATTGTCTGTATTCTGTGGTAAAACTAGCTTAGTGATCCAGGCATGCTCTGTTATTCCTGGCTTGGTGAATCTAATGAGAGACTAGCCCACCAGTCTGGGGGTGTCTGCCCCGTTCTCTGGCGATCTGTCCTGATCTGGCGATCTGGGCATTCTCAGCTGCGACCCGCTCTAGTTAGCACGGCACAGACACAAGGACTCACCCTTCCGGGTGCAGAACTTCCATTTGCCATCCTCGTCGTAGTCGCTGGTGGTCGCACACCAGAGTCGCCTGTCGGTGCTTCCGTCCCTGGTGCAGGCCCAGTACGATTTCCCCTTGTGCTTAAAGAGGAAGGGGCAGGGCAGAGAGTCTGGACCTGAGAGTGAAACGGGGAGAGAGCAGGGAAAGGCAAGTGATGATCAGAAATGGTGTCAATCAGCCCCGCTCCACTGGAGCAAATGGGGCCAGATCCAAGTTGGCGTAAAGCAGCGCAGATCCAGTGAAACCCACGGAGTGATGCCAATTTACACCAGCTGAGGATCTGGCCCTAGGTAACATGGGGGTGGGGGAAGGAACCAGCTCGATCCCCAGAGACAGCTACATTGCCACTCACAGGGAGTTCTCCATTCTCATTTAAGAATTGATCTGACCCCCAACTCCCCTCTGTCCTGTGCCAGCTGGCTTTGATCGGGTTTGTTAGCGCAGATTATCTACCCCAGGGATTTAACTGCAGCTCGGCACAAGGGGCCAGAAGCTGAGCGCAGTGACTCTAGAATCAGTTTGCAGACACCCCTGACTGCAATGGAGTCAGACCCACATTGTCATCTCAGGATTTATTATTACTATCCTCCCTCTCCCCCCACACGGGGCTGACAATGGCTTTTTGGTTCACTGGCAGTTCTGAAAATGTTTTGCAAAAGTTTCATTTTGGGTTGAACCCAAACCAACGTGTTTCAGATTTTTCGGCAGCCTGAAAAAAGTGGAAAAAGCGAATGGGAATGAAATAACGAGAGCACGGCCTCGAGTCTCCCACAGCCTCGGCAAGAGTCATTCTTGGGAGCTAGACGCAAAATCGTGAATAGTTTTAGGTCAGCTGACGCTGCTTTTTTTCAGCAACTAAACTGTCCACCAGGAAACCCACTGTGCCAGGCGCTGCCCAGACCCACAGGGAGAGACAGTCAATGCCTCAGAGAGCTCACAGTCAAAATAGCTGAGTGAGACAGACAAAGGGTGGGAGGGGAAATGGAGGCACAAGGTGGGGAGGTGACTTACCCAGGCTTACAAGGAAGTCATTGAGTCAGTTGACCCGAGTTCTGAGACTTGCTGCTGCAGGGTTTTGTGTTTTTGTTTGTTTTTGCTGGGTAGACGTACCCACAGCGTCTTAGGTGTCCCATTCTCCAAATAATTTAGGCATTGCAAAGCCGACTGAGGTGCGAGACTAAATCTCTTCCAAAGGGATTTAGGCACTTAGTAGACCAAAATCACATTGTCAATGTCAAAATGCTTTTTGGAAATGACATTTAGGATCTTAAATCAGTTGGCTTTGGAACACTGAGGTAACAATTGCTAAATACCTTTGAATACCCGGGCCTTAGTTGCCTGGGGCTAAATTTTCAAAGGTCTTCAGGCTCACAGAGGCAGGGGCGTTTCCCAAGGCACCTCGCTCCAGCTGGAAGTTATGGTCTCAGAAAAGCCTGGCCAGTGGATTTGGAGCCGGGACGTTTCCTTGCAGCGAGTGGGATGGCTTCCCTGGCGTTAGGGCCCAGCGGAACAAACGGAGCGAGAAGCGAAGGCAGCTAGGCCTCACCCATGGGAGAGCAGAACCTCCACCAGCCGTCCTTGGTGTAGCTGCCGGTGGTTGCACACCAGAGCTTCTTGTCCCTTCGTACATCCGTGGTGCATGAGGAGTACGATCTCCCCTTGTAAATAAAGGGGATGGTGCAGTGGGGGGAGGCTGAGCCTGTGAGGGAAGCAGAGAGATAGAGGAACAGACAAACGAGACTCTGCTCTCATGAAGGCTCAGACCAGCTTTCTGTCTACAGCTTGACTCTAATTATTCTAAAATCCGCACGATTACTCAGATTGCCTTGAAACTTGGTGTGTCTCATGAGGGCAGGGGGTTCGGCTTCTGATCCATATTTGGTCCCATTCGATCAAGGGGTCCCCAAGTTACAGCCCCTCTGAAAAAAACAGCTTGGCTTAAAGTTGACTTTTTTGGCAACTTTTTTTTTTTTTTTTTTTGCATGAGATGAAGAGATGAAGCCGGGGCTCAGACCATCACACTGGGGCCTCAGCCGTTTGAGGCTCACTCCCAACCGAGGGCACGGCACCCTCTGGGGAGAAATCTAATTCTAGTGTCATTAGCCAAAGTTTGGGTCTCCAGTTAGTCGCGTGCTGAGCAGTTTTAAGGCTCATGCACGGAACACTTTGCACTGTGCGTGATTAGGTCAGCATGGACTATAGCAGCCACTGGATCTGTGCAACACAGAATTAGCACCATGAGTTCAAACCCAACCCGAGGCAGAAATCGGAAATTAAACAAGGAGCCATCTTGCTACGCAAGGCCTCTGCCACAGTGGAAATGAAATCTGACCACAGCTGAATATCCAGGTAGTGCTGAATGGAGTTTTGAACAGAGAATAAATTACAGGTGCAAATCCCCACTGAGAGGGGAGGGTGATTAGGGGTGGAAGAGTAAGTTGGAATAAGGAAGGATTTGGGGGGGCAGCAAGGGGAGTGGGGATTGTGGGTGGGGGGTCAGGTGGAGTGGGGCACTGGGAAGTGGACATGGTTTGAGGGACTGGAGGAGAATAGGTGCTGTCAGCCCCACATTCTCCGTCCCATGTGTGTGTCAGGATCTGGAGGTGGGGTCTGATTCCCCTCTCCCTACCTTTGTGCATGTGCTTGGATGTGGGGAGCCCCTGTCCCCCTGGGGGGGGTCTGAGCCCCACTCCCTGCACCCCATTTGTGTTGCAGGCTCTGGAGGGCTAGTGCCTCCTTTTCCTCCTTGCTCATGTGAGCAGGTTCTGGGTGATTTGCCCTTCTTGGGGTGTCTGAGCTCCTCTCCTTGCCCCCCCCCATGAAGAGCAGTGTGTGGGGGAGCCCCACCCCTCTGTATGGGGAGCCAAGAACAGCCACCCTAGTATCATGCCCCGAGAACACACAGCTGACCCGGGGGTGAGGAGCTGAGGATGGGTGTGCTCAGTGCATCTCACAGGCTTTCTAGGACTGGGGTGGGGGAGGGGGACCACCCATGGAGATGAAGAGAGTGTCTCAGGGCTCTGGTATCCAGAGTGTCTCAGGGCTCTGGTATCTGGTGTTCACCTCCAGGGGGCGTTCTCCTTCCTCTGACAACACCTCACCATGCTGAATGGGTCACGTCACTCCCATGCCTCCAGGCTGACCCCAGGCTGGGGATCTGCAGAGAGCAAAGCAGTTGCTGCTAGTTAATTTCATCAGTATCGTAGTGCAGCGCCACTGCACCAGCCCTGCCCCGGTGATGCCGGAGATGTTTTTCTGTTTAAAGGTTTTTTTCCCTAAGTGTTGCAAAATCCACATGCACATCCAGATTGTCCAGAACTTTGCCCTGCCTCCGGGGGGCGTGGGGCAAGGCTAGAGAGACAAATCTGAGGTCATTTGAGCAAGAAGTTCCTGAGACATCGTCCCAAACAGCTTGTCTTAAAGTTCACAGATTCTCCCAGCATTTTGGGAGGCACACCTGGCTTCCCAAATACAAATGGTTTAATGGGACGGGGGGAGGGGGCTGAACTGGAACTGCTGGCATAAAGCGTCTGTAACTACCATGTAATAAAACTGTTGCCTTCTTGGGACATGGATCACATCGGAGATTTCTCTTACTGGCTCTATTAGCAGTTACAGGTTCCAACTGTTTTAAAGCATGATTGTTATCCTCCGACTGCTACCATAATGTGTACAGAGGATGGGGGGGGGGTATATAGGAATCACTGTGCCTCACAGCAGCAGTGTGACCTAGTGGAAAGAACAGCACACTGGGACTCAGAAAGCCTGGGATGCTGTCACTGGCCTGCTGAATGATCCTGTGCCTCAGTTTCCCCATCGTAACTAGGTGAATAATGATGTTTCCCCTGATTGAGAGCTACAACTGAAAAGTACTCTGTAAGAGCTCGGCGTTGTCATTGCCTGTCCGCAGGGGTGTCTGAACTGCCTACATGATAATTACACCAACCCATGGGACCACTAGCTCCAATCAACAACTTTTCTCTTTCTGGTCCAAAAGCTGGGAAATCAAATAGCAAAAAGTTTTTTTAACGCAGAGTTAAGGTTGTCCAGCGACAGTTCATGCCCTTTCAGGACGTCAAATTCAGCAAAACTCAAACTGGTGAGCACCAGGCAGCACGGAGGGAAGTGAAGCGCCCACGCCACCTAAACTCTGCCCTCTTGCAGCGATGCCCCAGTGAGTCTGCACCACGTCCTCACCTGGCACTGACCAGCAGTTCCCTACACACAAACCCTTCGCCTGCGCCACAGAAAGACAACCACAGCTGTTGAATGTGACAGCTCCTTCCACCCTTTGCAGCCCCTTTAACCTTGGTTACACGAGACCATCACTCTACATTCACTTACCCGCCACCCTCCTCTCCCACCTCACTGCTGACAGTCCCCATGGCAAGGAGCCCCTGCATCTGCCTAGTGGCACAGCTGACCCCAGTGGGTCCCCAACTTCTTTGCCATTTAATTATTATACACTGGGGGCAGGGGGAATCGATGCCCTGGGAGGAAAGCGATGACCGCTTGAGTGGGTTAGTGGAGATGGTGCTAGACTTGGAGGCTAGCAACCTGCGTTCTAATACCATTGCTGACCTTGGGCAAGGTTGTGCCTCAGTTTCCCCATATGACAAATCTGTTATTTACCCTCCCTACATAAAAGGTTTAAAGCTGTGGAGGAGAGTCTATTGAACAGTCAGAGAGGCCAGGTGGGTGAGGTAACATCTCTTATTGACCCAGCTTCTGCTGGTCAGAGAGATGAGCTATCAAGCTGCACAGGTTGGACCTGAAGATGAGGGCCATGTAAACTCCAAAGTGTGTCTCTCTCACCAGCAGAGGCTGGTCCAATAAAATCTGTTACCGCCCCTACCTCATCTCTCCAATTTTCTGGGACCGACACGGTTACGACATTGATGTATAGTACAGTGAGCAGCTGTTACTCTCCGCTTCCCCTGCTCTCCATTTGGGGGGTGGTGCAGAGGCAGCTGCCTCACCCACTGAGCTGCCCTTGGGTGTCCAAGCTACACACCCATTAGCTATTGCCTGTACTTTATGTTGCACTCCCCCAGCCCTGCGCAGGGACCCTGTATCTGCCCCCCGGATGCTCTGCAGCTGAGTTTGGGACACGCTCAGCTATTTGCAGCAGATCAGTAAATCAGAGCAGAAGTTTTTCCACAAGAAGGAAAAGCTTCCGGACGATTCCCCTATACATTCATAGAATCATAGAATCATAGAATATCAGGGTTGGAAGGGACCTCAGGAGGTCATCTAGTCCAACCCCCCTGCTCAAAGCAGGATCAATCCCCAACTAAATCATCCCAGCCAGGGCTTTGTCAAGCCTGACCTTAAAAACCTCTAAGGAAGGACATTCCACCACCTCCCTAGGTAACCATTCCAGTGCTTCACCACCCTCCTAGTGAAAAAGTTTTTCCTAATATCCAACCTAAACCTCCCCCACTGCAACTTGAGACCATTACTCCTTGTTCTGTCATCTACTACCACTGAGAACAGTCTAGATCCATCTTTTTTGGAACCCCCTTTCAGGTAGTTAAAAGTAGCTATCAAATCCCCCCTCATTCTTCTCTTCTGCAGACTAAACAATCCCAGTTCCCTCAGCCTCTCCTCATAAGTCATGTGCTCCAGCCCCCTAATAGTTTTTGTTGCCCTCCGCTGGACTCTTTCCAATTTTTCCATATCCTTCTTGTAGTGTGGGGCCCAAAACTGGACACAGTACTCCAGATGAGGCCTCACCAATGTCGAATAGAGGGGAATGATCACGTCCCTCGATCTGCTGGCAATGCCCCTACTTATACAGCCCAAAATGCTGTTAGCCTTCTTGGCAACAAGGGCACACTGTTGACTCATTCATTCTCCCACAACCCCCTCCCAGGGGAACAGTTAGATCGGGGTCCTGGAGGGCACAGCCTGGGGCTACCTGGGGGAAGGCGTTACCTGGGGCTGCCACGCACAGGGCCAGGGCGACCGAGCCCCAAGCCAGGAGCCTCCCGCTGGATGGCATCTCCCTGGCTCACGCTGGGCGGCCCTTGGAGTCGCTCTCTCCTTATGGAATCGCCAGGTGGGCCCCTTCCAGAGCCACCTGCTAACAGCTGCCCGGCTGCACATTGTTTCTGTCCCACCCGGAGTGTGGGGAGAGGCAAATCCCCCTCTCCCAGCCCTGAGGCTGGTGCCTGGCCCCTGCCTTTGATAAACTGCCCCGCTCCAGCTGTGCCCCATTGACCCACTCAATGGGCCAGGGCCCAGCTGGTGGCACCAGCCCAGACTCAGCTACATGCTCAGATTCTTGTAACTTTGTAGGCGCCGAGCTGGGGAAAGTGCGTGCGCGGGGGTGGGGGGGTAATGAAGAGGGATGGGTGTGGGGGGTGCTCGAGCAACACTCATGGTGTGGGGGTCAGTGCAGGGTGGGGTCTCTTCCCCCTGGGCCAACCTTTACCCCATCAGGCCGCGCTCTGGCACCAGGACCCTTATTCAGAGGAACGGACCATCCCAGCACCACTGGGTTCTGAAAATCCCAGTTCAACGGCTGCAGCTTTGCCCAGGAACTGGGTTTTGAAAAGTGCTGTTTTTCTACAATCCCTCAGTGAACTGTCCTCAAAGGGCCTTTGCTCCGGGGGTCCCAACGCGCTGATGGAGCAGAGACAGAAGTGGAGAAGCTGGGCCCTTTCCCCTCCCTCCCCTACTGATACCCGCATCGCTCCACAGTTCCTCTCCATCGCTGCTGCACCAGGCCAAGGGCGGGGGCTCCAGGCTCCCCCACCCCTGGATGGAAAGGGGGGTCAGAGCAGTGTGGGGTGTGTGTAGGGAGGGGGTCAGAGCAGTGCAGTGGGGAATGGGGGGAAGGCTTTAGCTCGTTGCCACCTACCCACACCTGTGTCCCCCCACTTGTGAGCCCCCAAAAAGTGCCCCCTGCTGACTCCACATCAGTCCCTGCCCTGCTCCTGCATCCTCCCCCAGCTCCTGGACCTGTGGGGCCCTGGATGACCCTGCCCCTGGGTGGGGCGCAGGCTGGGGGGGAGGAGGAGCGGGCTGGGCTGGACAGGCAGAGACAGGAGATGAGGAGATGGTGCTGCAGCAGCGAAGGGACTCGCATGCAGCCAGGACCTGCTAAACCCGGGGTGACCCTCACAGAGCAGGCAGAGGCCAGGGCAGGCTAGAGCTGGGGTGAGGGATCTGGGGAAGTCGTGGGGTGATTTGCAAGAAAACCATGGAAATGAACTGCCCAGAGTGAAGGGTGCCCGGAGCGGCCTCGTGCCCACGCAGAATGTCGAGCTCAGCGACACTCAGACTCTGCAGCCCAGGGAATTCAGCGCTGAGGGCCACACCGCCCCACAACACCAGCGTCCGGCTCTCACAGGGGCTACAGAGCACACAGGGGAGGGAGCACACGCCTCCGTCTAACACCTTCGCTTTGCCAAGTCAGAGCATGGATTTGGGGCAGGCGCAGCGACCAGGAGCTGCCTCCAGCTGCCGACACACCCGAGCCTGCTCCACGCAGCCCGGCCCTGACTGGCCCAGCATCCCCTGGGCCCTGAGGGTTCCCACGGAGGCGCTGCCATCACTCCGCCCTGGAGGGGGCAGGGCCATGCGCCGGCCTGCGGACGGGCCCTCTGGCAAGGCATGATTTACCCCATCACCCTGTTGCCGGCACAGAGTGCCCGAGGACAGCAACAGCGGGGTCCGTTGTCCGGTGTGCTTCACGCCAATGAACACCCCAGGGTGGAGAAGCAATCAAAGTTTATTTGAGATCTCAAAGTGGTGCAAGGAGACAGGCACGTCTCAAATCAAGCACACCAACATAAGCGGCCTTTGTCTTTTTATACAGTTTGCAGCTAAGCCTTTCCCTTCTTCCCCCATCCTTTCTCACCCCCCCCCACATTCCCACCTCTCCCCCTTTCTCCCTCTGGCTACATTACACGACCTTGGCTGTTTTCAGAGTAGCAGCCGTGTTAGTCTGTATCCGCAAAAATAACAGGAGTACTTGTGGCACCTTAGAGACTAACAAATTTATTAGAGCATAAGCTTTCGTGGGCTACAACCCACTTCTTCGGATGCATAAAGAGTGAACCATATATTGAGGAGATATATATACACACACATACAGAGAGCATGAACAGGTGGGAGTTGTCTTACCAACTCTGAGAGGCCAATTAAGTAAGAGAAAAAAAACTTTTGAAGTGATAATCAAGATGGTTCAGTACAGACAGTTTGATAAGAAGCAAGTGTGAAAATACTTACAAGGGGAGATAGATTCAATGTTTGTAATGGCTCAGCCATTCCCAATCCCTATTTAGCCCTGAGTTGATTGTGTCTAGTTTGCATATCAATTCCAGCTCAGCAGTCTCTCGTTGGAGTCTGTTTTTGAAGTTTTTCTGTTTTAAGATAGCCACCCGCAGGTCTGTCAAAGAATGGCCAGACAGGTTAAAGTGTTCTCCCACTGGTTTTTGAGTATTATGATTCCTGATGTCAGATTTGTGTCCATTAATTCTTTTGCGTAGAGACTGTCCGGTTTGGCCAATGTACATGGCAGAGGGGCATTGCTGGCACATGATGGCATATATCACATTGGTAGATGTGCAGGTGAACGAGCCACTGATGGTATAGCTGATGTGATTAGGCCCTATGATGGTGTCACTTGAATAGATATGTGGACAGAGTTGGCATCGGGCTTTGTTACAAGGATAGGTTCCTGGGTCAGTGTTTTTGTTCAGTGATGTGTGGTTGCTGGTGAGTATTTGCTTTAGGTTGGGGGGTTGTCTGTAAGCGAGGACAGGTCTGTCTCCCAAGATCTGTGAGAGTAAAGGATCATCTTTCAGGATAGGTTGTAGATCTCTGATGATGCGCTGGAGAGGTTTTAGTTGGGGGCTGAAGGTGACAGCTAGTGGTGTTCTGTTATTTTCTTTGTTGGCCCTGTCTTGTAGGAGGTGACTTCTGGGTACTCGTCTGGCTCTGTCAATCTGTTTTTTCACTTCAGCAGGTGGGTATTGTAGTTTTAAGAATGCTTGATAGAGATCTTGTAGGTGCTTGTCTCTATCTGAGGGATTGGAGCAAATGCGGTTATATCTTAGAGCTTGGCTGTAGACAATGGATCGTGTGGTGTGTCCTGGATGGAAGCTGGAGGCATGTAGGTAAGTGTAGCGGTCAGTAGGTTTCCGGTACAGGGTGGTATTTATGTGACCATCGCTTATTAGCACAGTAGTGTCCAGGAAATGGACCGCTTGTGTGGATTGATCTAGGCTGAGGTTGATGGTGGGATGGAAATTATTGAAATCATGGTGGAATTCCTCAAGGGCTTCTTTTCCATGGGTCCAGATGATGAAGATGTCATCAATGTAGCGCAAGTAAAGTAGGGGCGTTAGGGGACGAGAGCTAAGGAAGCGTTGTTCTAAGTCAGCCATAAAAATGTTGGCATACTGCGGGGCCATGCGGGTACCCATAGCAGTGCCGCTGACTTGAAGGTATATATTGTCCCCAAATGTGAAATAGTTGTGGGTGAGGACAAAGTCACAGAGTTCAGCCACTAGGTTAGCTGTGACATTATCGGGGATACTGTTCCCGATAGCTTGTAGTCCATCTGTGTGTGGAATATTGGTGTAGAGGGCTTCTACGTCCATAGTGGCCAGGATGGTGTTTTCTGGAAGATCACCGATGGATTCTAGTTTCCTCAGGAAGTCAGTAGTACCTTGGCTGTGCAGCTTGTTCTCACTGTTTCTTTCTGCAAGTAATCTTGTCCCTCAGCTAGAAGCATGTAGGTTTCCCTTATCACTACTGCTTCCCAGCTGCTGGCCTGTGAGGTTAGTAAAGTTTAACATGCAGGGGCTTTGATTCACTTTGGCCTAGAGCGGGGGGGCTTCATTGACTCTCGGGTCTTCCAACCCCCCGAGTTACCTAGGGTGATGCCTAGTGACACCAACAACTCCCTCCTTTGAGAATACTCAACAAGCTTTTGGCTGAGTTTTCTCATATTCTGTGGACAAGATATGATTGAGTGCCATGGAGCTGGGGTTATTAATGAGAGGGTATGCCGGGATTTCTGGGGAACGGGGGGCACAAAGCCTACGGAGGAGCATCTTAAAACAAGCAATCAGGAGGAGAGTGACCAGGCACAGTACCACACCTGTGAGGAGACACACAAGGCCACCCCCCAGTCCTCCTAGGTCGGGCAACCAACTCCAAAGGGAATCGAAAACTGTGGGTTCCCTTTCCTGGGCCTTAGCATACCCAGCAGTTAGAGAGGTTAAACTCTTGGGCAAAGCAAACCGTCAGGGCCTTATACGTATTTGTTTCTAAGTTTTTAGGGATTCCTCTCCATCCCGCATGTGCCTGGGGGGAAACGGGAGTCAATGAGAGGAGTGCCCCTATGGCAAAGAGTAACACAGTGGCAGACCCTGGACCTGATTCCATTTTGGGCAGGTGACCCTGGGGTCTAACAATTACAATTCCCCAAATACCCACAAAATAACAATTACCAATAGCAGGCAGACTAAAAACAAAAGGGACCAGGCCACCAGGTTAGGCCGGCCCTGTGAAAATAAACACAACCAATGCTCAGAGTTTTTGCGGGGAGTGTGCTGTGGCTGTCCAAAGAGGTCACAGGATATTCCCAGTAGACCTCATTGTCTTTTGAATAACAGTTTAAGTCCCAGGTCGTCGCTGGTAGTCCTTTTCCGTAGGCTGGACGGTCCACCGTTCAGGAGCGGGCACTGCCTTCAGACGGGAGTGATGAATCCAGTTCTTGTGTCCCTCGACCTTTGCTGCTGTGTGGGAGACCAGCAGGACGGTGTGGGGTCCCTTCCACTTCTCTTGGAGAGGCTCGTCCTTCCAGGTCCGAACGAGAACGGAGTCACCAGGTTGCAGGGAGTGGACAGGGGCATCCAGCGGGAGAGGCTTCAAATCTCTGGTATACCTGTGGAGAGAACAGAGAACAGCAGACAGAGAGCACATATACTGAGATAAAAAGCCACAGCCTACCTCCCACTCCCCTGCCAGAACCGGTGTACCATTCATAGGCCATGCCCTTCCAAACATAATCTCGAAGGGACTAAGCCCTAATCTGCCCTTAGGGAGAGCGCGAACTTGGAGCAAAACAAGGGGCAAAGCATCAGGCCACCGTAGGGAAGCCTCTCTGCCAGCGTGGGTGGTCTGATGTAGTTTCTGTAGCACTAGCCGTATTAGATTCTTTGGTAGGAGGATTTTTCCTTCCATGGAGTGGAGCCATCCCTCCTTTGTCCGTTTGTAACAGTACTACTGCCGTCGGTGTACCACTCACAGTCTGCATTAGGGAGGGGTTGATCTTTTAAGTCCGGGCGGCTGGAGTATTGGGCATCTATGATCTCCAAACAGTCGTGTTTCTGCTCCTCTGTCTCTGGTAACAGGGTCGCTGGGTTGAGGGAGGGACAGGTCTGTAGGGTAACTTCAGGATTTTCTAAAAGTTTAGCCTGATACCGAGCCACCCGAGCCTGTGTAAGCCAGAGAGCACCCTTAGTATCCAGCAGGGCTTGGACCATATGGGGAGTATACACTTGCACAATTCCCCCCAGTGTCAGTTTCTCGGCTTCCCCAAGCACTAGGGCAGTTGCTGCAACCGCCCGTAAACATGCCGGCCACCCCTTGGCAACTTGATCCAGTTGTTTAGAGAAATATGCCACGGGATGTTTCCAGGTGCCTAATAACTGAGTAAGCACTCCCAGGGCCACCCCTTTCCTTTCATGCACATACAGTTGGAACAGCTTAGTGTGGTCCGGCAGACCCAGGGCTGCTAGGGTCTTTGGTTAGCACTTCTTTTATCTGTGAGAAAAGAAACCTAACACATTTCATTAATGCCTGGCAGTATTTTGCAGATCTCATAGTTGCTTGGGCACATTCAGGCCCCACTCCTTTTCTTGGTTGTCAGCCAAGTCTTAGCTGTGAACAATGTCCTTGGATGGGGCCAGCATCTTATCTTTGGACTGAGCTTGCTAGCTATATTTTCCAGTTAACTCGTTCTGTTCTTTTTCCTTCTCCCTTTCTTGGCTTCTTTTAACCTACAAAGGAAACTTCCACTCTTCACTCATACACCTTTTCCCAACAATGAACACATACACATTGCCATTATACACCCTTCCAGTAAAATAACTTCTATACAGAGCTTTGGAGCAACAAACCAGGACGAGCACACCCACTTTTGAGGATTCCACTCGGTACAACCTCTGGTGTCCAATAGCTTTCCTTTTTAAAACCTTAAATGCCTTGTCGGCTTCTGAGGACCAGTGAAAGGGGTTGTGATCCGCTCCCTTAACGCATTCGTACAAGGGTTTAGCCCACAGTCCAAACTCTGGGATCCATATTCTGCAGAAGCCTGCCATGCCCAGAAACGCCCTGATTGCTTGGGATAGGAATTTGACAGATAGCTTCCTTCCTTTCGTTTGAAAGCTGATGCTCCTCCTGCCTTATGTGAAACCCTAAGTACAGTACTTCTGGGAGGGCAATCTGAGCCTTACTCTGTGCTACCCGATATCCTCGGAGTACAACAAAGTTCAGGAGGCTCACAGTGGCTTTAAGGCAAGGGATTAGACCCACAGCGGCAATTAACAAGTCATCTACATACTGCAGGAGGAGGACCTTGTCCTCATTGTCCCACTCCTCCAAGTCTCTGGCCAGGGCCTGGCCGAAAAGGGTGGGGGAATTTTTAAATCCCTGGGCCAGCACTGTCCAGCAAAGCTGCTTTTTAACCCTCCTTTTGTCTTTCCACTGGCTCCACTCTGGGGCTTGCATGGCTGAGGGCTCAATTGCAAGGGTCATTATCCAGGCATTCTCAGGGGGTAAGGCGAGGGTTATTTCATCTTCTTTGACCTCCTTAGATGGTCTCTGCCAAATTGGCTTGATATTGTTCATAAGCTCCCAATCCCAGTTTTTTAACCTTTTTAGTTTTTGGCTTTTTTTTTTCTTCCTCCTCCTCCTCAACAGCAGGGTCCTCATGAGGATATTACAGTTATCCCAGTCAGGCTTATGGCTAGCCAGCACCCCTCAAAGACCGAGATAAACTTTCTTGGATTCGTTGAGAATTCCCCTGCCTGTGCCTTAAAGGCTGCTAGGTCCACTGGGTTAAAAGGCACATGCGTATAGACCTGCATAGTAGTGGCCTGATTCCTATCCGAGCCATGTCTGGAAACCACGGTCTCGGCGATCAACGGATAAAAGTCCACCGAGGGGGCAATCTCTGGGACCTGAGACACCTTGTCTTTATATGGTGGGGGTGTGATAGCCGAAGGGGACACCTGACCTGCCATTACAGCTGTGGGGGCGGGGGGGGGGGGGGTTCTGGGGACTAACAGTAGCTACTACCGAACCTGTCGGAGTCAAATTACACTTTTGCAAAAGATCTGACCTATCTCTTAGCAACATAAACAACTGTACATACATATGTTCATTCCATTTACCTGTTTGCTGACAAAACAGAAGTAATTGAAGGATCGTGTTATAATTAAGTGATCCTTCCGGTGGCCACCTTTCCTGGCCCTCTAGCTGATATTGAGGCCAGTCTACTGTACAGAACCTTTTAAATCTACTTTTAGTCAATGGATCTGATTCAAACACTTTCCAGTTCACCAGAATGCATTCTAAGGGCGTACACCTTGTCCTGCCTGGAGTACTCTGTCCCTGCCCCATACTCTAGGGAGACACTGGGCGTCCCCAGGTCAAAACAGGTAAAAGTCCACACCACTGGACTGTTCCTACATTATCCAAGGGACCGGTTCCTCACCGTCGCCCTATCCACAGGACCGGTTCCCCACCATCGCCCGCAGCTGCTTCTCCACTACTCGAGCGCGTTGCATTATTGTGCCCTCTGGGGTCGACCAAACCGCGTCTTTGCCGAGGCCCCCGATGAAGTCACCAGTGCGCGCTGGGCATCGGTCGTCGCCGCAATCCGTCGGCCGCCAGGAGGGATCCGGGCAAGGCTAAATTTCAGCCTCGAGCCCCACGTTGGGCGCCAAAACTGTTGCCGGCACAGAGTGCCCAAGGACAGCAACAGCAGGGTCCGTTGCCCGGTGTGCTTCGCGCCAATGAACACACCAGGGTGGAGAAGCAATCAAAGTTTATTTGAGATCTCAAAGTGGTGCAAGGAGACAGGCACGTCTCAAATCAAGCACACCAACATAAGCGGCCTTTGTCTTTTTATACAGTTTGCAGCTAACCCTTTCCCTTCTTCCCCCGCCTTTCTCACCCCCCTCCTCCATTCCCACCTCTCCCCCTTTCTCCCTCTGGCTACATTACACGACCTTGGCTGTGCAGCTTGTTCTCACTGTTTCTTTCTGCAAGTAACCTTGTCCCTCAGCTAGAAGCATGTAGGTTTCCCTTATCACTACCGCTTCCCAGCTGCTGGCCTGTGAGGTTAGTAAAGTTTAACATGCAGGGGCTTTGATTCACTTTGGCCTAGAGCGGGGGGGCTTCATTGACTCTCGGGTCTTCCAACCCCCCGAGTTACCTAGGGTGATGCCTAGTGACACCAACAACCCCTTGGGGAAATAGAGGGTTAGGTTGCTTTCCATCCAGAGCACCAACTGTGTGTCTCCTTCCATGCACGCCCCGTGTGCTCTGCTGGGGGCTGTTCTCAAAGAGCTGCTCAGCACAGGGTCTCCTGGCCTAGCCTGCAGAACAATCGGTCCTTGGCAGCTATGCTGCTCCATGATCAGATCCCTCGCAGCTTGAGGCAGACCCTTTCACATCCCCGGCCTCGCTACCATCCATCCCTGGATCTAACCATCCCGCTCCTCCGCCCCAATGCCCACCATGAGTGGCGGCCTCGATTTTCCAAAGTAATTAGCCAATTTGGTTGCCTGCCCTGGAGCAGCTTTGTGCGGATCAAGCTGTGTCTAGATGAGAGTTTGGGGGTGGGGGTGTGATGCCAATGTGTTAACACGGCACCTTCACACGTTAGAAGTCCAGCAACAGAGTGGGGGCTATCGAGTTTATTGCACCCAATGCAGCATGTATGATTACCTGACCTATGGGCAGGTGGCGTAGATGTGCAATCAGTGCAAGGAGCTCTGGGCCCTCAGAGACCGTGTACGGGCTTTGGAGACCAGAGTGGCTGAACTGGAGGAGCTAAGGGAGACAGAGAGGTACATAGATGAGACTTTCTGGGACACAGTAGACTAGTCCCACCCCCGGTCTGACGGCCTCTGTGCTGTTGAGGAGGATGAAAGTCTCAGGGAAGGAGAACATCCAACTGGAGCAGAGGGAAACGATCCCATAGTTGGGACCCTCCTTCCAGATGATGTTGTGGTATCCTCTCGCACTGAGGATACCTCTCCGGGGGAGGGAACTCCAGTTATTAGGAAGAGACAGGTAATAGTTATGGTGATTTGATCATTAGAAACATAGATAGCTGGGTTTGCGATGACCAGGAGAACCGCATGGTGACTTGACTGCCTGGTGCGAAGGTTGCGGATCTCTCGAGACATCTAGATAGACTTATGTGCAGTGGTGGGGAGGAGCTGGTGGTCGTGGTACATGTAGGTACCAACGACATAGGGAGGGATAGGAGAGAGGTCCTGGAGGGCAGATTTAGGCTGCTAGGTACAAGATTGAAGTCCAGGACCTCCATGGGAGCATTCTCTGAGATGGTCACAGTTCCACGTGCAGGGCCAGTTAGACAGGCAGAACTGCAGGGTCTCAAAGCGTGGATGAGACAATGGTGTAGGGAGGAGGGGTTTAGATGTATTAGGAACTGGGAAAACTTTTGGGAAAGGGGGAGCCTATACAGGAAGGATGGGCTCCACCTAAGCCAAAATGGAAGCAGATTGCTGGCACTTAACATTAAAAAGGTCATAGAGCAATTTTTTAAACTAACAGGTGTGGAGGAGCACGTGGTTCAGAGAGACATCCCTTAGGGGAGGATCTATTAATGGAGACTCTGTATGTCCCAGGAAGGAGGAGAGGATGGAAGATGATACTATAGGGTAGGATCTGATGAGAAACAGTCAAATGAAAAAAAGTCCCATTCAGTTACATCAGGTAATTGCAGATAGCTAAAAGGTGACAATTTTTAAAGTGCTTATATACAAATGCTAGAAGTCTAAATACAAAGATGGGTGAACTAGAGTGCCTCGCATTAAATGAGGATATTGATATAATAAGTGTAATAGAAAGAGGGCCTGAAACATAAGCCCTTGTATCAGAGGCCTGGTATAAGGCCTGAGGCCTGGGCTAAAGTTGTGGTCAGAGCTTTGTTACAATAAAGCAAAGTCAGGCTGTGAATAGAGGCAGGGCCTGCTCACAGAATGTGACAAGAACGTCTTAGATCTCACACCAAAGACAACACTTGTAGCCAATCCCATAATAAACTATGTACAGATTAATTAACCAGGAACAGGAAACACGAGTTATTTTCAAGGTTAAAGCAGGTGAACATAGATACACAAAGGAGTTACAACCTTAAGTTTCAAAAGGTAATAGAAGCTTCTATAATAAGCAAGCTCCATGTCACCTTTAAGGCTAACCAGAGCTAAGCAGCTGGGGATCTCTTGCTTATGCCGTGAAAACCTTGCACCCCAGAGTACAAGCAGCATAGAGATCCAGTTGCTTCTTGTCAGGGATATTTATCCCTTTCCTCCCTTGTGCAAACTCTGCTGGTGGAGGGAATCCACTTACATGACTCTTCTTCGTGGGGGAGGAGGGAGGGCAGAACAACCAATGGCTTTTGTTCTCTTTAACGACCCACAATGGTCCATGGGTATAAATAGACCTTTCTTGTTGGGCAGGATGTGACACCTTCTGTTGGAGACTTCTCCTGTCTGGTGATTTTTTTTTTTGCACCAGACTGCTAGCACTACCGTAATACAGTTAATAAACCATGTACAGTTATGCTGAAGGCTGGGAGGTAGCTGAACACTGTAGATCAGATGTTTTCCACTCTCCTTCTGAGAGACAAACAGGTAACCACGAATGGATCCAGCACACCACAGGATTCTGCAAGACGGGAGTGCTGGGGACCTTTAGCAATTAGGTTGCCATGCAATGGCTAAGCCGTTAGACCACATTTACATATAGGAATTAAGAAATAAGGAATTAAGAAATAAGTGTTGCAAATCATGAATATTAATGCTTGATGCTTAATTACAGACACCCCAAAGGCCTCATATGGATTGGGCCAGCTAATGACCTTATTATAATCAGGGTTAAAGATCAAATACGGTTCATGGCTGTGCTGTTACTACAAGAAAAGGTATAAAATACCACCCCCATTTCCCATTTCTTTGGCTTTGTCGGGTCCCTGAGACAGTATAAACGGAATCAGGACCTCCCTTCTGGTTGGCATCGCTTTCTTCCCCCTCCATCTCTGCTTCCAGTGGTCTCTGTAAGTTGTAAGTATGCGAAATGCAGGACTGGAAGTATGAGCCATGCCAGAGCCTACTTTACTGTGCTTATTCTACCCGTTCTGTGTATTGATCCTTTCCCAGTATACTGTCTGTATTAAATACTGTTTCTGGGTGTGTTTCACCAGCTTCCAGCTTCTCAGTCAACTGTAAAGTATCCGCCTAGGAAAAGAACCTGTTATCTGTGACAAGGGCAGGTCACCCCCCAATACACAGTGTAATCACTGTTCAGGCTGTCAGAGGCAGAGATAAGAGAGAGTTCAGCCTGGCCCACGCAGCCTTGAACCATGCGACTGTCAAAACCACCTTGGGTCTGTCTCTGTCTCCATCCCCTTGCTCTGATTTCCCGGTGTGTGTGTCTGTGTGTCTCTCTCTGCAAAGGCCGGTTCTTCCCCCAGCCAGCTGGCACCTTTCCCCTCAGTTCTCCAGCTGGGTTCTTTGCCTGGCTTCCCTGCAGAGAGGTGGGAAAATCCCCTTCCTCTTGCTTGTTGGTTGCTAGCCCGTTGTCTTTCCAGCTTCTTCACTGATCTGGGTCGGTTTCTGCCAGGCCTTTACTGACCCATTGGTTCCAACCCAGACAGCGGTGTCACCTGACACCCCGAGTCTCTCGCTCTATCCCAAGAACTGTTTATACGCCATACAGAGGAAGGCAAAGCCCAGAGGGAAACTGAGGCAAACCTACACATATAACCAAAATTCCCTCTCCAATAGAGCGGGGCCACTTGACACCAGCTGGGAACCAGGGCCCATTGACTGCAAGGCAGCAATCCTGCTTTACACCAGGTGGGGGTCTGGCCCCACATTTCCTTGAGGGGGATGTGTCTTTGTCTGGGCGCTGACTGCAGAGGCCCCATGACGTTTCCTCAGGGCATGTGGGACGTGCCAGCCCAGGTATTTAACTTGGCAAGGTTTGATCCAAGCAGTGACCCCCGCGCCCAGCGCTGCTCTCCATCCAGGAGCAAGAGGAAGTTCTCAGAGCCCCTGTTCAGCTCCTCATCCTGTTCCCTGCCCCTAGATCCCAGTGTCTGTAGCCAGCCCGCCCCAGCGCTCGCTTGGTCTGCCAGGTGCCACACCGAGGAGGGCTGGGAGCCTGTCGCACCAGGAGTGAGTGTGAGCATCTGTCAGCAGAGACACGGACCCTTCACCACCTACCATGGAGCCCCAGGTGAGCCCCACCTTTCCCCAACCACCCCTGCCCCATGGAGCCCCAGAGGAGTCCCCTCTGCCCCCACCTTCCCTGCCCCAGGTGAGCCCCCCCTTCTCCCCACCTTCCCTGCCTCATGAAGCAGCAAGGGAGTCCCCACCTGCCCCCTAATTATCCCTGCCCCATGGAGCCCCAGAGGAGTCACCACCTGCCCCCCAATTACCCCTGCCCCATGCAGCCCTAGGGGTGCCCCTTGGCCCCAAATATCCCTCCCGATGGAGCCCCAGGGGAGTCCCCTCTGCCCCCCACATTCCCTGCCACACAGATCACTAGGGGAGTGCTTCATGCCCCCCCTACTATCCATGGAAACCCTGATGACTCCCCCCTTTCCCCCATGGTCTGCTGCCCCATGGAGCCCCAGGGGTGTATCCCCTGCCCCCTCTCCTGTCGGTAGCACAGCAGGGGTTAGGGGATGTGGGTTGGTGGCTCTGGGTTTGTGCCCAGGGCTCAGGGGCGCTGACACTGCAGGGTCCTGTGTAGGTGCCGGGACGGATGCCCAGGGCTGGACTCCTGCTGCTGCCCCTTCTCCTCTGCTTCGGGCCAGAGACCACCGGGAGCATCAACCCGGCCGCACTCAGAGTGATTGTGGATTATGTGAACCAGTGAGTGGGGTTTGTCTCTGTCCTTCCCTGTCCCTGTAGCCCAGGTGTGAAGAGCAGCAGAGAATGTCCCTGGTTGGATCCCACTGGCTTGTAGAGATGCCCAGCAAGGTCAGGGGGCCCCCCCACTGTGCCCGGCTCTGCCCAGACCCTGACCGTAGTCGGAGAGCACCCAGCATGCCCGGTGATGAACTCACCCCTGAATTAGATTAGTCCTGGAGAGGGGTGATTCGGAGGTGCAGGAGGGAATTGGAGCCTGGAGCTGGGAGAAGGGTGATTTGGGGTGTGCAGAGGGAAGGGAGCCCAGAGCCGAGAGGGGGTGATTCTGGGGTACAGAGGGAAGACTGAGCCTACAGCTGGGAGGGGTGATTCTCAGAGGTGTAAGAAGATGGGGCCCAGATCTGAGGGAGGGTGATTCTGTGGGTGCAAGGGGAAGATGGGGCCCAGAGCTGGGAGGGGTGACTCTGGGGTGTAGCGGGAGATGGAGCCTTGAGGAAGGAGTGTATTTGGGGGGGCCTATTCCTGTTTCTCTCCCTTTTACTTGGCATCTCCTGGCTGCTGGGAGCCCCGGGTCCCCTGACCCCGCTGTGCTCTGATCCCTCTCAGGCCCCTCACACTAGGTGAAGCTCAATACCTTCGTCGTGAGCCTGCCCCGTGAGAAGTGTAACCAACCCACCAACTTGGAGGAGCAGCTGCCCGAGGAAGCGCTGAATGCCATGAATCAGGCGCTCGCTAAGCAAGGTGCGCCATTCACCCCTGATGACTGGCCTATCGTAGCTGCTCGGCCTAGACGTCGGAAGACTCACTGGCAGCACAGCGAGTGGCGTCTGCTCCATGGGGACGAGAACAGCTGGGTGGCCCAGCTCAAGGCCAGGACCTGCACACCGAACTGCTGCCTGATCTTATTTACCCGCTACTCGCCCTGCTTAAGAATGTGCCTGGCAGAAAACGGGCCCTACAACATCCTCGGCATGACCAGCGATGCCTTCTCGGACATCGACAACAACTACAAGGCCTTTGTGTTCCGGCGCATCTTTGAAGATGACGACACGGAGCCTGAAGTGACCCGCCAGGACCTGCTGCAGGCCTGGCACCGGCTGCACAATGTGCCCCTGCTGCGCTGCGACAACAACGGCTGCCAGGACTGCGCTTCGGTGGACCCCCAAAACAACCCCTGCCTGGCTGGGAAGGGGTAGACGGTGGAGGTGAGCCAGGAAGCGCGTGGGGATCGCTCTGTCACTGGTCCTCCTTGCATGGGCTTCTGTCTCGCTGAGTGTAACAGAAACACGTCCCAACTGGGCACCAAGCGCCAATCTAGAACCCAATTCCTGTGTGTGTGTCCTGATCTAGAAACCCGTCCCTCTCCCCAAGTGTGCTCCAATCCAGAATTGCCACCACCACAGTGCATCTCAAGCTCCGTTCTAAACCTTCATCACCGCCTCGTGCATGTCAAGCTCCAATTGAGAACATAACTCCCATCCTTCAGTGATCTCTGAGCTGCAGTCTAGAACCCACATCCAACCTGTGAGCTCAGAACTCTGATCTAGAACCCAACCTCCATCCCTGTACGAGGCTGGGGGCGGGAGGAGGGAGCGGACGGGAGCAGGGCACATTGTCTCTGGTGAGTGTCCTGGGGCTGGATCAGATGGGAGAGCCCCTTACTCAGATAATGGTGGTGGGGGGATTCCTGGGCATGGACCATAGCCACGGTGGGGCAATGGGGATCTTGGAGCACGGGGCTCTGTCACTGGGGGCTGCTTTGGGGTTGTTCCATTCTGCAGGTGATGCTTTTTGCTGATTCGCTGCCGTGCGATTGCCGCCAATACAGCTTCTGAGCATCCTGGGGCCTCATGTCTCTGTCCGTGTGTCCGGGTCTCCTATCTCTGTCCGTGCATCGGGGGGGGGGGGGGGGTGTCTCACTTCGTCCCCTGGAGGTGCTGGATCCCTAAGGGGAGTCTGGCTCCAGTGATGCATCTAAAAATCATTTCTTGCCAGTACTGCACTCATGGGAGGGACACAAGGGGGGGACTGTGACCTCCCCACGTGACCCTCCATGTAACTCCTCCTTGCCCCACCCCCACCCTGGGGCCCCCATGCTCTCCCCGTCCCCTCTGACACGCCCCTTACCTGTCTAAAATTTTACAACTGCATCAGTGGTAAAATGATGCTTTGTGCCCCTGGTGCCACCTGTACTTCCAGGTGTCATTGAGGATCCAGCAGCACCCCAAACTGAAAACTTCTTAAATGAAAGAAGGAAGGATGGACCAGTGTGCTCCAATGGGAGGTGGGGGGGGCTGGGCTAGCTCCACATCTTTCCGGTACCCCATACCGGCTAGAAATCTTTGAAGGTATGGGGTTCTGGGGGGTACCGCCCTACTTGAACTCCTGCTGGGAGTGAATCTGGAGTCAACCCGGATAGTGATGGAGCGAGGCACCGAGCTCGCTGTTGATTACCCTGGCCATGTGCTGCCATCTGCTGGTGAGTGGGAGGAAGACAAGTCACGAGCACAAGGAGCAGACCCTAGTTTGCATGTTTCCTGCCAGCCCCCACTGGCTGGATCAGACGGGACGGCAGCTCACGGAGCAGCGGGGAAGGGGCTGAGCGGGGTTGAGTGTGGGGCCCGGGGCAGGAGGCCAACCGCACCCCCGCACCAGTGGGCTCCACAGGCAAAACGTGTGACAAACACCTGATATGTGCGTGTGTGTGTGTGTGTGTGTGTGTGAGAGAGAGAGGGATTCACACCATAACTGACCCAGCACCAGAGTTGTAAAGCACAAAAACCTGTTTTCAAGGGGGTTTTTCACTGCGTCAATCACATGAAACCAGAGCATGGCAGTGCCTAGGGCCCCAGTCCTGCACCAGGCCCCATTGTGCTAGGCGCTGTACAAACCCCAAAGGAAAAGACACTCAGCCCCCACATAGATCAGCAGCCGGGTTTCAGTTGCTCAGATCCCCAGCTTGTTCTGTGAGCTCCAGGAGCCCCTTCCTCAAGTAGCCACTGGAGACTGACATGAGCAATGTTTTCTCAGTGGGTTACCCAAGCACAGGTGCTGAGTTTCTAAACTGCCGGGGGTGCTACCCCTCGACTCTGCCCAGGCCCTGCCTCTACTCCACCCCTTCCCTCAATGCCCCACCCCTGCCCTGCTTCTTTCCACCCCCGCTCCACTCCTGCCCCACCTCTTCCCCGCCCAGTTCTGCCCCCTCCCACGAGCGTGCTGTTCCCTAGCTCATCCCCCCTCCCCCCCAGCGCCTCCTGATGTCACGAAATAGCTGATCACTGGTAGGGATGGGGAGGCGCTGATCAGTGGGCGGGAGGCACTGGGGGGAGGGAGAGGCTTTGATAGAGGGGCTACTGGTGGGTGACCTGGAGCACCCACGGAGTTGGCGACTATGTACCCAAGTACTCACTTGTCAGCAGCAGCGAATTGGTGCCCAGGAATCCTGGATTTCCCCCCCGGCTCTGGGAGGGGAGTGTGGCTTAGTGGTTAGAAACCTGAGACCCCAACCTGGGTCAGTCACTCTGAAAACAGTGTTGGGCTGGAGCAGAGCAAAGTGGATTTTCTCATTTTAGAGCCCTGGGTCCTGGGCTGCTCCTCCTCTCGCTCATTTTTAGCCATTTTTCCAACACCACATTTTTGTCATCAAATTAAAATTGGGCACCTCCAAACTGAGGCACAAAATTTACCATGATCACTTTAAAGTACTTTACCTTGTATAGTATCAGAGGGGGGGCCGTGTTAGTCTGGAGCTGTAAAAAGCGACAGAGTCCTGTGGCACCTTATAGACTAACAGACTATAAGGTGCCACAGGACTCTTTGTCGCTTTTTACCGTGTATGTGAACGATGCTGTATGCAAATGTGGACCACGTCTGTGATGGGATCTTGCTGCTAGAGGAGTATGAAGAAAATAGCGTGCACACACACACGCACACGCGCGCATGCACACATCACCAACACACCTGTTTTTCAACAATTTATTGTAAACATTCTAGACCCTCAAATTGTACAATCAACTCACCAAACAGTCCATCATGGGCCAAAAACGACAACCCAGGTTTTGTTTTATTAAAACTCCCTCAGCAACACGAGATATTCTACTATTTTTGCCACTGTCCAAACAGACGTTTTGCACACAACCCTAGCTCTGGTGTCACGGCCGCTGCACCTAATCCAGACAGATTCCAGCCCCTGGTTACATTTTGATTTTTTGACACTTGTTCAGGGCACTGACCAGACACCGGCCCTTCCGCTGCAGAGGGTGGGAAGAATGATCCTGGGGGTTACGCAGGGGCTTGGGTTCTAGGACGCCTGGGTTCCAGCCTTAGCACGGCAGCTGTGTTTGGCAGGTCCCCTCCTGTCTGGGTGCCTCAATTTTTCCTTCTCTAAACTGGATCTACATCATTTGTGCGCTTCATCAGGCTGTTAACAGCCAGCCCAAATCTGAAAGCAACCATGGAAACGACACCCCACCAGTGTGTGCACAGAGCCAGGGCCCACAGGTGACTGACGCGATGGGGAAGTTCCTCTACACAGCAACTGGGAGGCGCGATGCAGCTCGTGTAGACAGACCCGTGCTAGTGCCTGTAAACAGCAGGGCGGTGGCAGTTGTGCGGTGGGTGCTCGGTCCAGCCGCCCGAGTAGTCGATCATTGTGGTCAGACCTCCCCTGTCACCCGCCCCATCCCTCTCCCACCCTCAGCCCCTCAGCCTGACCCACAAATGGGGGGCGAGGGAGCAGGGATGGGGGGGTGAGGAGCTGGGGGGGAGTGCAGCTGAGGTGAATGGACTCTCGGGGGGGCGGGGGAAGGGCTGGGGCCAGCTGCCAACCAGCACCAGGCCCAGCCCAGCCCAGCCCATCTGCACCTTCGGGTGAACTGGCCAGAGGTGCCCGTCGTGCCAGGCACTGCCCAGACACAGAGTCACAGAGATCAGGGCCCCGTTGCTCTGGGCGCTGCCCAGACACAGAGTCACAGAGATCGGGGCCCCGTTGCTCCGGGCGCTGCCCAGACACAGAGTCACAGAGATCAGGGCCCCGTTGCTCTGGGCGCTGCCCAGACACAGAGTCACAGAGATCGGGGCCCCGTTGCTCCGGGCGCTGCCCAGACACAGAGTCACAGAGATCGGGGCCCCGTTGCTCCGGGCGCTGCCCAGACACAGAGTGAGAGACAGTCTCTGGCCTGAGGAGCGCGCACCCTGACAATTGCTGATTTGGCTGACTGGGGCTGGATTAGACTGAACAACATGTCAGTGCTTTAGCCAGGCAGCACCAATGGGAGCTTTCACCTGCGGTTCCTGGGTGCAGAGTGTGGCCCAGCAATCCCCGGGCGGCGTGGGGTGGAGAAAGCTGAGGGCACTTCCTGGGCAGGGGAGGTGGGGAACAGGATTTGGGAATTATCTGAGTGCACAGTTGGAACCAGAGTGGGGCTAATGCCTCGGCCCTATTCACCTGTGTCTAGTAGAGAGGTGGGGGGCAGGGGGCTCAGCAGGGTTTCCATGGGGCAGGAGTAGGGCAGGGGTATTGTGGTGGAAGATTGTCTCAAACACACAGGCCGTGTCGTTGTTGCTGCCCTGGGAGGCACCACTGGCCGTCCCCATGACGTGAAAGATGTGAAAGAGCCAATTCTCCCGCAGCCACGTCCCCACGCGGGTGAGCTGAGGGGGCAGATCAGGCACCTGCTCTGGCTGTGGGTCCTAGGCAGGAGCCTCCCCTCTGGCCACCGGTGTGTGAGTGCTTCAGGGAAACGATTCTCAAGTGTTCCTGCTCCCCTGAGTGGTGGGGCTGGGGGAGAACCGAATGCACAGGGGAATCACCCTGAAGCTCTTCCTTCTTCTGGACTAACTTCTGCTCTGATTTATTGATCTGCTGCATATAGCTGAGCGTGTCCCAAACACAGCTGCAGAGCGCATCCGGGGGGCAGATACAGGGTCCCTGCGCAGGGCAGGGGGAGTGAAGCACAAAGCACAGGCAATAGCTAATGGGTGCGCAGTTCGGGCACCCAAGGGCAGCTCAGTGGGTGAGGCAGCTGCCTCTGAACCCTCCCACCCGCAACACAGAGGAAGCGGAGAGTAACAACAGCTCCCTGTACTATACAGCGATGCTGTAGCCATGTCGGTCCTGGGGTACTAGAGAGACGAGGTGGGGGCGGTAACAGATTTTATGGGACCAGCCTCTGCTGGTGAGAGAGAGACACTTTGGAGTTTACACGTCACTCATCTTCAGGTCCTGTGCAGCTTGACACTTGTCTCTCTCATCAGCAGGAGCTGGGTCAATAAGAGATGTTACCTCACCCCCCTGGCCTCTCTGACTGTTCTATATACTGCACCTCCGCAGCTTTAAGCCCTTTACATAGAGAGGGTAAATAGCTTCTTCATATGAGGAAACTGAGGCACAGTCTTCACCAAGGTCAGCGGCAGGATTAGAACGGAAGTTGTCAGCCTCCTAGTCTAGCACCATCTCCACTAACCCACTCAAGAGGTCACAGCCTCACTCCACAGTGCAGCAATTGCCCCCACAGTGCATAATAGTTACATGGCAAAGAAGTTGGCGACCCACTGGGTCGACTGTGCCACTAGGCAGATGCAGGGGCTCCTTGTCGTGGGGACTGTCAGCAGTGAAGTGGGAGAGGAGGGTGGCGGGTAAGTGAACATAAAGTGATGGTCTCGTGTAACCAAGGGTGAAGGGCTGCAAAGGGCAGAAGGAGCTGTCACAGTCAGTAGCTGTGATTGTCTTTCTGTGGCGCAGGTGAAGGGTTTGAGTGCAGGGAGCTGCTGGTCAGTGCCAGGTGAGGACGTAGTGCAGGCTAATTTGGGCATTGCTCCAACAGAGCAGAGTTTCAGTGGCATGGGCGCTTAGCTTCACTCCGTGCTGCCTGGCGCTCAGAAGTTTGAGTTTTGCTGAATTTGGTGTCCCAGAAGGGCATGAGCTGCGTTAACGAAGCTTTTTGCTATTTAATTTCCCAGCTTTTGGAACAGAAAGAGAACAGGAGTAATTACTAGCCCCTTCTGCAAGCAGCCACTGGAGATGGACGTGAGCAATGTTTTCTCAGCGGGTTACCCAAGTATTCACTTGTCAGCAGCGTATTGGTGCCCAGGAATCCTGGATTCTCCCCCCAGTTCTGGGAGAGGAGCGTGTCTTAGTGATTATAAATCTGAGACCCCAACCTGGGTCAGTCACTCTGAAAACAGTGTCAGGCTGGAGCAGATCAAAGTGGATTTTGTCATTTTAGAGCCCTGGGTCCTGGGCTGCTCCTCCTCTCGCTCATTTTTAGCCATTTTTCTAATACCACATTTTTGCCATCAAATTAAAATTTGGCACCTTCAAACTGAGGCACAAAATTTACCATGATCACTTTAAAGTACTTTACCTTGTATGTGAAGGATGCTATATGTCAATGTGGATCATGTCTGTGATGGGATCTTGCTTCTAAATGAGTATGAAGAAAAATGACAAAGCACACACACGCACGCACGCACATGCACACATGCACTCACACACACACACACACACACACATCATCATCATCATCAACACACCTTTTTTTCAACAATTTATCGTAAACTTTCTAGACCCTCAAATTGTACAATCAACTCACCAGACAGTCCATCATGGGCCAAAAATGACAACCCAGGTTTTGTTTTGTTAAAACTCCCTCAACAACACGAGATATTCAACCATCCTTGCCACTGTCCAAACACAAACGTGTTGCACACAACCCTAGCTCTGGTGTCACTGCCACAGCATCTAATCCAGACAGATTCCAAGCCCTGGTTCTGCCCCCAGAAGTTGTTGTTGATGGCACCGAAGACCCCGTCCATGAGGTCCCAGATGTAGAAGCAGCTCGAGTCGTTAAGGCAGGTGCCCAGGCACGGCGAGTTCTTGGTGAAGAAGATGAGGCGGCTGTTCCAACCACAGCGCTGGGCCGGGGACCACTTCTTGTATCAGTTGTTGCCGCATTCCTTGCATGGGACGTGGGTTTCTGGGCAGGTCTCCTGGCCCCGGGTCTTGTCCAGGCGATGGGAGAGAGATCTGACATTGTTCTGGTCCGGGCTGAGCAGCAGGAACTCAGAGTGCAGGGTGGGGTTCTTCTTCTGGAACTTGGGCCGGGTGGCTGCGACGTTCTGGCCCTCGAATAGCTCCTTGCTGTTGAGTTTAGCCTGCATCTCGTTCAGCTCCGCCTCACTCTGCTTTACTGAAGCACCCTCTGCCATAGTCACTGACTCCATGGATGCTCTGGGGCTGGAGCTCCCACAGAAAAAAAATAGTGGGTGCTCAGCGCCCATCAGCCACCTGCCAATCAGCTGTTCGGTGGTGGGTGGGAGGCAATGGGGGAGGGGGCGGAGCTGGGGCAGAAAGAGGCGGAGCAAGGGTGGGGCCTTGGGGAAAGAGGCAGAGTGGGGAAAATGAAAGTCGGCACCTGTGCCCTCTGCTGTCAGAAATCTCCTCCCCATGTAGATACTTATAGACCGTGCTCAAGTCATGTCTCTTGGCCTTCTCTGTGATAAGCCAAATAGACTGAGCTCCTTTAGTCCCTCTCTAGGAGATCCAGACCTCAGATCAATCTTTTTTGATCCCTTTTGCAATTTGTCAACACTGTGTTTGCAGTGTGGACACCAGAACTGGATGCAGTATCCCATAATGGTATCGTTAACATTGTATACAGAGGTGATGCCTCCTCTCTGCTACCCAATATTCCTGTTCATCCTGTGGAAGAATAATGCAGTCTTCACTCTTAGGTTGGTTGCAACATGTCAGAGGCAGTTTATTCTCAAGCAATTGCAAGGGGGAGAGAGCTCAATGGACAGGGATTCCCCCTTCTGAGGCAGGTCTCCCAAAGATAAACAATTAGGGCAAGCCTTTATACCTTTGGTTACATACAATATGATCAACAACCTTGTCTTGTTTATACATATTCCTTCCTGATATCTTACTTTCCTCAGCAATTTCTGCTACATTCTTTGTTCCATTCTCATCTAACACAAAGTCAAAATCAGCACCTCTTACCGTTTATTTCCACTCGCTTCCCACTCGCCCAGGCCCTGCCTTAAGTCTCACGTTATTAGAGTTAGAGTTAGCCTGACTTCACTCTTGCTTTATTCTGTTGGAAACTCAGATGTCTACGTCCAAATTCCCTTTATCCCTTTGTCCACTTCCACACTCCCCCCTTTTGTGCTTCCAGCACAACTATCAATCTTAAACCTCCATTTTCATCAAACCTTGTCTTTCTGATTCTAGATCAATTGGTTCAGCCTCATGGGTTTTGGCTGCATGCAATAACAATGCATGGTTAGTATGAACTTGAAAGGTTTTATTATTACTACATCCTTTACAGCAACAACAACATAATCGTAAACTGAATAACAACAATAAAAGCAGTAACATTCCCATTGTATTATTACGATGGGATTATTGTATAACCTTAGTCCCAAAGCACAATACATCATAATTAGTACATAAAGTAAACACTCTATAGGCTGTAGGAAAGGCCTACTTTTCAATTTGATATATATTTTGGAGCATATGAATTTTCCCTTGTAATTCAAGAATTTTCTGGACCTCTAGTAGGTGTGAAAGCAAATTTTGGAACTGGTCAGGTACTAAGGCAGTCCAATTAAAGGGTATCTGAAACCTAAGGCTGATTGTAAAATTCTCTCTGAAGGCCAATAAATAATATGATTGCCTGTAGCAGTGGTGAGATTAAAATGTATGTCTTGCAAGGTGGTGGCCTTAACATACACACAGCTATCATTAGCTTGGAACAGCAGGTGTCTTGTCAGGGTAGTTCCTTGTCCCATACCCTCCCAATAAACATTGTCATGAACTGTGACAACTTCCTCTGGTTTCAGTTTACGTACACACTGAAGTTGTGGGGGTTCTATCGGCCAGAGTATCCATTGACTCCCTATCTCTATCCAAATGTTGGGTGTTATTCCAGGAGCACTGACTATAAATCGATTAGGCATACCAGGTGGTTTAATTTCCCAAATACCATGGTGAATTATCCAATCTCACATGCATCCTCCCCCCGGACCCAGCAGGTTTCGGTATGTGGGAGCCCACACCCCTCCAACCGTCCTGTATGTTTGGAAGGAGCTCTGCAAGTGTCTGCACTTCCCACTCTGAAAATCTCCAAATATGTTTCCATGGCCACAGATCAGATGGCATTCCTGAAGCACTAGTAAGGGCAGTGGGCCAAGCCTGATGCTCAAGGTCATTCAGAAAATCCCTTTTTCTGAACATGCCAGATCCCACTGCAATTCCTTTCCTGCCTCAGTGATATTCAATACCATCTCTGTCAACAGCTTCTGGGTCATTGAGCTAAGGGCAGAAATAATACGTAATTCACCAACCCCGGCCTGTTAACTGTGCTCCAGTAATAAGACCAGTGGCCTCTTCTAATTTCCCTTAATTTCTTATCATATTGTTGGCCTTTGTAAATATTCCAAATTGCTGCTGCACTGTTGGCACCATCCCATAGGGATCACTAAGGTGTAAAGGCCTTGGCCATTGGATTTCATCAGAGTATATGGTATCGTCTGTATTAGGATGTATTACAGGGGTGGTGGCAAAGGTGGAGGGGATGGTGGGGTAATGTTCGTGGCAGCAAGGCGCCCTTGGTATTCATCATCTGAAAGCCAATTAGGGAGGGCTATACATGCTGAAGTACTTGTCCGAAAGCACAGAGCCCAGTTCCCGGAATAAACCCAAACCGCCACTCAATACCACAGTCCCAAGCGGGGTTCCCACAAGTTCCTCCCTGCCAGGTTACGATACTCCGTCTCTTCCACCAGGGCCAATTCTTAATGTCTTTTGTAGTCAAGAATCCCTGGACTTTGGCAGTTACAGTGGAACGAACATATCTTCTTCTTCTTCTTTCCTGGAACAGTTGTGGTTCAGCATCTTACAAGGGAGAGGTTACCAACGTGTCACCCTGTAAAAACTGGGTTCCTCCAGCAGATGGTGAATGTATGGTGGTTCTGTTAGTGGACAAGGGAGAGGTTACCAGCACGTCCCCTTGTCCTCTTCTCTTGCTGTCTAGAAGAAGGAAAAGAAGTACCAGAAGGAGGGACAGGCTGATCAGCAGTCGGAGGGTCATCTTGAGGTGGAGGGGCCTTCTTGCAGTGAGAACCATGGGTCCAGGGAGTCAGTCCTTGGCACTTCACAGCGATGTTGGTAGTTAGCAGAACTTGGTAAGGGCCTTTCCAGTGCGGGGTCAGAGCAGTCTTTCACTGATGGACCTTTATGTAGACCCAGTCTCCTGGTTCCAGCGAGTGACAGGGTTGCTCAGGATCCTTGGGTAGTGCTTATTTCACCTGCGAATAAAGAGACCTAACACATTTCATTAGTGCCTTACAATAATTTAGCTTTGTGTCATCCATTAAATGAATGTCCATCTGGGCAAGGGCCAGAGGTGGCGCTGCTGGAAGTCGCATCAGGCGCTAAGTCCAGTCTTTTGATTGGGAGTGGCCCTCATATTCATCAATGCTAATGGGAGGGCATTTGGCCACTTTAAGTTTGTCTCAGCACAGATCTTGGCCAGTTTATTTTTCAGAATCCCATTCTGACGTTTCACTGTCCCGGCAGATAAAGGGGATCAGGATGTAAAGTGTACCCAGCAACACTCCAAGAACATTTTTCGGCTTTTCAGTTGGTATCAGCTTTTCCTATTTTTCTGAAAAACAAAGAGAGCATGTTTCTACCCCCTTAGGGTTGCAGATTATTGCTTAAAATATTCCTTGCTGATTGCAGATAAAACTGAGGAATTACCCCCATATTTCCTGTATTTGTTTTATAGGCAGGTCAGGTTTCAATGGCTTCTATCTTTATCATTTAGGTGACTTGCATTAACACAAACGCTTTCGGCTTGCTTTTGGATTCAAAATTATCAGCCGTTTAGAGACTCTGTCTCAAAAGGACACAATTACCTTTTAACTGTTAACTCCTGCTTTCAAAACACACAGTGATTTGAAAAGGAAAAACACAACTTATTGTGGCTCCCCTTTCGCAAAGTGACCATTTGATTACACAGAGCCACCTTAAGGCTTAGTGTGGGGCACGGTCTTTCTCTCTTTTACTACAGCTTTTATCTGCTATTTGTTACAAAACAGATTTAAAATCTTTTCCCATTCTCCTGCCTTTGTCTGCCCTGCTGCAGCCACAACTTTGGTCTTTATTTAAAAACATTTTAAATCTTGTAAAGCATTTAGTTACCTTAAGAGTTAAAAGCTAAATACCAAAATTAAACAACACTAGTTTCCTGTGTCAGACAAAAGTATTTCTCGGTTTGCAACTTTAAAACAACACCAATTCATCTCAAACTTATAAAACACAGATTATACACAACAGGAGTGTTCTTTAGCAAATTCGACTAACTTATTCATAGTCAAATGATTTCACTTAAATAACCTCTTTGCCTGGATTATTTATAGACATTCCTTTGGAAAAGGGCCAATTTTTCCGTCAGAATGGCTGCAAAGAAACCAAGAATTTTCTTCTTCTAACACCTTTTCTCTTTTCACATTTCTACAAGTTTCACTGCTTAATTCCCTCCAGTCTCTGCAGAGTTAACTTGCTTCCGCTCTTGGTTTTTACATTTTTTTTTCTCCACCCTGGGGTCTCTTGGGGCGCCCCTTTCAGAGACCTTTGCTCAGTACAGTAACTCCTCACTTAAAGTCGTCCTGGTGAACGCTGTTACGTTGCTGAGCAATTAGGGAACATGCTCATTTAAAGTTGTGCAATGCTCCACTCTTACGTCGTTTGGCTGCCTGCTTTCTCCACAGCTGGCAGCCTCCCTACCCCACCCCCAGTGCCTCCTCCCTCTGGCAGACCCCGCAGATCAGCGCCTTCTCCCTCGTCCCCTCCGCCTCCTGCCTGCGGCAGTCAGCTGGTTTGTGGCATTTAGGAGGCAGGAGGGAGGAGGGAGGACTCAGCGTGCAGGCTCCCCCTGCCTCCTGAACACCGCAAACCAGCTGATTGCCCGGGGCAGGAGGTGGGGGGGGGGAGGGAAGGGGAGCCTGCAAGCCCAGTCCTCACTCCTCCCCCCTCCCTCCTGCCTCCTAAACGCCACAAGCCAGCTGATTGCCCCAGGTAGGCGGGAGTTAGAGTTAGATTTAGCCTGACTTCACTCTTGCTTTATTCTGTTGAAAACTCAGATGTCTACATCCAAATTCCCTTGATCTCTTTTTCCACTTCCACAATCCATCTAACCAGCACTGCATTGGGAGTTCATGTTCTGTTGGCTTCCACCATGACCCCAGCATGCTTTGCAGAGACAATCCCTGTCCTGTACCTGTGACCTGCGCTCTTTGCTCCTAGGTGTCTGACCCAGCACTGGGCTGTGTTAAAACACCTGTTGTCTGAGTGAGCCCAGCTTACCCGGTGATCTAGGGTTCCTCTGTAGAACTGACCGGTCCCCACCGTTATTTACACTCCCCCAGTGTTTGCGCCTCTGCCAAGTTTACCAGCAAGGATTATTGGCTGAGCAAAGCTGGGCCCTACCACCACAGGGCGGCATTACTCGCTCACTCTGTCTGTCTCAGTGTCACCTGATCACCTCTGAACATCACACCCCACCCCTTCCAAAGTGTACAGGATTATGTTAGGCCTCGGGAGGCAGAACCCTATTGATTTTGGTGAAAATCAGAAAACAGGAAGCACATTTGGGGAAGCTTCAGATACCCACAGACACAACGCGGCCTGGATCCCCACAGGCCAGCTCCTCCTCACGTCTCTTTAAGGAGGCTACATGGTGTCACGGAGTCACCGGGTCTGACCTATGCCACAGCCTGGAACCAGCCCCTAGAACAGAGCAGCAGAAGTTCAGCCATAGTCCACTCTGGCCAAGCCAGTGCCAAGATGAGGCAGCCAAGCTGTGATGGGCTCCCATCTCTCCTCTCCAGCTCCCTCTCTCCTCCTCTTGCCCAGGTCCCCTTCCCAGGTCAGAGCTCCTGAATGCTTCCAGAAGGCCAGCCTTATTCCAGTCCCCAGCCCCCTGTTCCCCAGTTCCATTTACGTGTCCGCCTGCCGGGGGTTCCCACTGGTAGGTGCAGAATGTTCAGTTTCTGGGGTGTCTCTTTGTCTTGTGGGACCCTTGGTGGATTTGTGCCGGTTCCTTAATGACCCAGTCATCCCACCCAGACAGTGAGGTGACACACACACATCTCCTGTCTCCCATCCTCTTCCAGGAGCAGTGCTACCCCCTTCCCCCAGTGGGTAGCAATGTAATGTCCAAAGGGAAACTGAGGCATGCCTAGGCTCTAGAAAAATATTATCGAAAATTCCCACTTCAAAACACATGGCACCCCACAGATGTCCACCCCTGCAGAGGCTGGAAGCCAGCCAGCCCCATGGAGGGATACATGTTATTGCTTATGTAGGCCAGGCTGTGCCCTCCTCACTCCAGGTCTTGCCCCCCCTCCAGACACCCACGCATTCCTTATGAGGGTGCAGTGGGTGGGTGGGTAGTGAGGACAGATGGGACTCAGAGTGGAGGGAATACAGCTTATCCTACATAAGCAATGACATGGGCAACCCTCTAGAAAAAGGTGAGAATCCAAGCCCCTGACAAAGGGGTGGGAGTGTGGAGGGTCTGTGAAACATAGAGGGAAGGGATGTGACACCCAGGCTGCTGGTGGCAGGGATGCGGGGATGGAAGGAGACTGGTGTATGCAGTGAATTTGGCTGACACAAGCTAGGAAGTCTGCAACCCCTGCGTGCATGTGTGTATGTGTGTATGCGTGTGTGTGTATATATATTTTCTTCCACATCATTGATACAGATATTGAATAGTATTGGGACAGAACAGAGGCCTGGGGAATTCCTCTGGAACAGTCCCCATTCTCTGAGGATTCTCTATTTGCAATGATATGCTGAGATCTATCAGTTAGCCAGTTTTAAATCTGTTGAATGTGAGCTTCATTGATTTTGTAGAGTGCTAACTTCTTTTATCAGACTGTCATGTGGGACTAAATCAAAGCCCTCACACAGGCAATGTCTATTATTTCAGTGTGATGATACCCCTCATTACTGGGCTGTCCCTGAGAGCAGGCCTAACCCTGTTGACCTCACGCAAAGTACAGAGGGAAACTGAGGCACCCGTAGGCTTAATAAAAATATTACAGAAAATTCCCACTGTGTCATAAGGGGGTGAGTGCGGGGGGGGAGGGGGGGGGGAGGGGGGGACAGGATGCTGGGCAGCTGCCTTCTGAATTTGATACAGGAAATAGGTAGGTGGCCACACAACCTGCCCCTGGAGGGTTTGGGGTCTAGGGCAGCCCTTGAGACACCACTCAGCTATCGCTCTCCATTGCTGTCTCTACGCTTCTCCTCTGGCTGCTTGGCCCCCCACAGCAGAACTCCCCCAGGAATAGGGGTCTGTCTCTGCCCCAGGGCCCCCCTCAGAAGCTCCCTGCACCTGGGCAGGCCGGCCTCACATGGAGACACCCTTGTTCCAGAGGGGATGGGCCAGTAGCTAACGATCCTTACAAAGCCAAGGCCCTCATGTGCTGGCAGGATGGCTCTCCCCACGCTAGTCCTTGCTAAGACACCAAGCACCCCCTGGCAGAGCAGCATCTGGGATTGGCCCCTGGCCGGCCACTCAGACGTGGTCAAACTCTCTTCCAACACACAACACATCCTGGGGTCAGGATGTTTGGTCCAGGCCGTCACGGAAATAAACAGTTCAGCCCCTTCCTCTCCATTCTCCATGCCTGGGCCCATGTCTCCGGCTGGCAGTGCCGGTGGGGGTTGTGTGGGTGGACCAGGAATAACTACTCAGCAAAGCCCTTGCAATTTCCCCAGGCATTCACTGGACAAGAGCCAATTCTCTGTTATCTCTGGGCAGGTCCTGCAATAAGATAGAATTCTCTAGAATCCGGGCTGGGCTGGGTGCCCCGGATTTACCACCTATGCGAATGCCCTGACAGCTGCTCCGTCTCTGCAAACATTCCCCAGAACTCAGGCTGGGCTCGGGTTAAACAGTAACTGAACGGAGTGAAGTTGATTTACAGCTGGTTCCAGCCTCTCTCAGCAGAGACCTGGCTTCTCCCCGTGTCACCCACAGCCCAGGGTGAGTGTCTTCCGCTCCCTTAGCCTGACAGCACGTGGCAGACAAGCATCCCCTCTTGGGCCCAGCCCCTGTAGCCAGGAGTGACCCCTCAGATTCCCCTGTAGCTTAAACACCCCTCTTGGAGAGCTCTACAGAAAGGTGGGAGCCCCTGGGAGTCCCTCTTCATTGGCCCACCTGGGAGGTGTATCACACACACATAAACATTTTACACAGACGTCTGACACAGACCTACCCACTGATCCCAACCTGATCTGCATTCCTCTGCCTCAATTTCTTCCCTGCTCTGGGCTGGAGCTGTCAGGAGCCACCCGGGGCCCATCTGCCGCCTTGCACAGCTTGTGATCTGAAAGACGGGGCCTTCTCTAGCTCAGCTGGCCTGCCATGCCCTGGCTGGGCTGTGCCCTTGGTCCCTCCTGCCCAGCGCTGCTTGTTCCCCGCGGCTCTCACAAGTCTGCCCCAATGAGTCCTGTTGGGAATATTGGCTTTGCTCCCCTCTCTACGCCCTGTGTTCGTGATATCCTGCTGCTCCCCCCGCTTCTCCCTTCAGACAGGGGGCAGATGGATCTTCTCCCCACTCTGGCAAACCCACTGTCCCCAGTTACTGTCCCTTCAATCGATGGTCATTGAATCCCAGGGACCCCTGTTGGCCCTGGTCTGGTGGAGACGTGACCCAGCTCATAGGGGAGGCTCGGCCAGAGGGGCTTTGCCTGGCACAGCCCCTGTGTAATAACTGCTCCCAAAGTCCCAATCCATCCGTTGTGCAGAGAGGCTCCCCAACCAGCCATCGTGGCACGCCTGGGAGAGGAAATGAGAGGACGGGGGAAAGAGAGGAAGCAGGAATTTTTGGTAATTTTTTCTGGAGCCTAGGCATGCCTCAGTTTCCCTCTGGACATTGCATTGGTACCCAGTGGGGGCAGAGGGGGTAGCACTGCTCCTTGAAGAGCACAGGAGACAGGAGATTTGTGCGTGTCACCTCACTGTCTGGGTGGGATGACTGGGTCATTAAGGAACTGGCCCAAATCCACCAAAGGTCTGGCAAGGCAAAGAGACACTCCAGCAACTGAACGCTCTGTACCTACCCGTGGGAACCCCCGGCAGGTGGACGCGTGAATGGAGGTGGGGAACACGGGGCTGGGGACTGGAATAAGGCCGGCCTTCTGGAAGCATTCAGGAGCTCTGACCTGGGCAGGTGAAGGGGACCTGGGCGGGGGAGGAGAGAGGAAGCCGGAGATGGGGCCCATCACAGCTTGGCTGGCTCATCTTCTTACTGGCTTGGCCAGAGTGGACTATGGCTGAACTTCTGCTGCTCTGTGCTAAACTGAGGCCTGTCAGGTTCTGTGGCCAGGTGACTCAGTGGTGCTGGTCTTGGATTCGGGGTGGCTGTGGGCCCACCCCTATGGCACAGTCCTTAGGGCCTGGCCAGCCATGGGGGTCACTCCCAGGGGCTGGTTCCATGCTGTGGCATAGATCAGACCCGGTGACTCCATGACACCATGTAGTGTCCTTAGAGAGAAGCGAGGAGGAGCTGGCCTGTGGGGATCCAGGCCGCAATGTGTCTGTGGGCATCGGAAGCTTCCCCAAATGCACTTCCTATTTTCTGATTTTCACCAAAATCAATAGGGCTCTGCCTCCCGAGGCCTAGCACAATCCCGTGCACTTTGGAAGGGGTGGGGTGCGATGTTCAGAGGTGATCACGTGACACCCAGACAGACAGAGTGAGCGAGTAATGCTGCCCCGTGGTGGTAGGGCCCCATTTCGCTCGGCCAGTAATCCTTGCTGGTAAAGTTGGCAGAGGCGCAAACACTGGGGGAGTGTAAATAATGGTGGGGACTGGTCAGTTCTTTAGAGCAACCCTCGATCACCGGGTAAGCTGGGCTCACTCAGACAGCAGGTGTTTTAACACAGCCCAGTGCCGGGTCAGACACCTAGGAGCAAACAGCGCAGGTCAGAGGCACAGGACGGGGCTTGTCTCCTGGAAAGCGGCGACTCTGCAAAGCATCCAGCGGTCACAGTGGAAGCCAACAGAACATGAGCTCCCAGTGCAATGCCGGAGCTGAGAGCGTGAAAGCAGCGATTGGCTGGAGAAACAGGAATATTGGGTAGCAGAGAGGAGGCATCACCTCTGTATACGATGTTATCGACACCTTTATGGGACACTGCGTCCAGTTCTGGGGTCCATGCTGCAAACAGGCTGTTGACCAATTGGAAAGGGATTGGAAACGATCGATCCGAGATCTGGAAAACCTGTCTCCTAGAAAGAGACTAAAGTCTATTTGGCTTATCACAGAGAAGGCCAAGAGACGTGACTTGAGCATGGCGTATAACAGACGTGGGCAAACTACGGCCCGCGGGCCACATCCAGCCTGCGGGACCACCCTGCCCAGCCCTTCAGCTCCTGGCCGAGGAGGCTGGCCCCCAGCCCCTCCCCTGCTGTCCCGCCCCCCCCCCCCAGCCTGAGCTTGCCCTGCCACCAGCGCTCTGGGTGGCGGGGCTGCGAGCTCCTGCCCAGCAGCGCGGTGGCCAGACATGCAGCTCTAAGCAGCATGGTAAGGGGGTGGGGGGTGGATAAGGGGCAGGGGAGTCAGGGAACAGGGGGCGGTTGGATGGGGCAGAGTTTCTGGGAGTTGGGCGGTCAGGGGACTGGGGGACTTGGATAGGCGTGGGAGTCCTGGGTGGCCTGTCAGGGGGCATGGGTATGGATAGGGGTCGGGGCAGTCAGTGGACAGGGAGCGAGGGGGTTCGATAGGGGGTGGGGTGCCAGGGGGGCGGTTGGAGATGGGGGGGTCCTGGGAGGGGGCAGTCAGGGGTCAAGTAGTGGGGGGCATTGGATGAGTTGCGGGTTCTGAGGGGGGCAGTCTGGGGGTGGGAACTGGGAGGGGGCGGATAGGGGGCAGGGGCCAGGCTGTTTGGGGAGGCACAGCCTTCCATACCCGGCCCTCCATACAGTTTCAGAACCCCTATGTGGCCCTCAGATCAAAAAGTTTGCCCACCCCTGGTCTATAAATACCTATGTGTGGATGAGATTTCTGACAGCAGAAGGCACAGGGGCCGACTTTCATTTTCCCCATTCTGCCTCTTCCCCCAAGACCCCACCCTCGCTTTGCCTCTTCCCACCTCACCTCTTCCCCCTCCCCCAATGCCTCCTGCTCGCTGCTGAAAAGCTGATTGGCAGGTGGCTGATGGGTGCTCAGCACCCACTATTTTTTTCTGTTAGAGCCACTCCCTCAGAACCAGTGATTCAGGGGATGCAGGTGGAGATGGAGCCTAGAGCTGGGAGGGGGGATTCTGGAGGTGCCGGGGGAAATGGAGACCAGAGCTGGGAGGGGTGATTATGGGGGTGCAGGGGCAGATGGAGCCAAGAACTGGGAAGGGTGATTATGGGGGTTCATGGGGAGATGTAGTCCTGAGTTGGGACAGGTGATTTTGGGAGACCAGGGGGAGATGGAGCCTGAGTGGCAAGGAAGGATTCTGGGGGTGCAGGAGGAGATATAATCCAAAGCTTGAACAGGGGGGGCTATTCTGTGGGTGCAGGGAGAAATGTAGCCCAGAGCTGGGAGGGGTGATTATTGGGGTACTGGGGAAATGCAGCCTGAGCTGAGAGGGGTGATTCTGAGGGTGCAGGGGGGATAGACCCCTGAGCTGGGAGGGTGAATCTGGGGGTGCAGGAGTAGATGGGTCCTGACCTGGAAGGGGTTATTCTGGGTATTCAGGGTGATTCTGTGGGTGCAGATGGAGATTGACCCCCACGCTGCAGGGGAGTGATTCTCCGGCTCCAGGCGGGAGATGAAGCCCATAGCTTGTAGATTCTGGGAGTGCAGGGGGAGATGGACTCCAGGTTTGATGGGGTGATTCTGTGGGTGCAGGGGGGACATAGAGCCCATGTTGGGACCAGTGATTCTTGGAGTGCAGTGGGACATGGAGCCCAGAGCTGTGAGGATGATTCTGGGTATACTGGGGGAGATGGAGCACTGAGCTGGGAGCGGTGATTCTGGGGGTGCAGAGGGGAGATGGACCTCAAGGTGAGAGGGTGATTCTAGGGATGCAGGGAAAGATGGAGCCCTGAGATGTGAGGGTGCTTTTCTGGGTGCAGAAGGAGCTGGAGTCCTAAGCAGGGAGGGGTGATTTCGGGGGTGCAGGGAGAGATGACTCTAAAACAAACACAAAAGAACCCAAAGCCTGAACATCTGGGCAATGTGCAATGAAGGGATTGTAGCAATCTGAACAAATTCCATTTAATGGAAAATTACAAGAATGATTTAATCGCACAATTAGAAAGTGATGGGGGAAAGACTTGTGACTTTGCCGACGGACACTCAAGAGCAACCTGTCCCCAGCTCCACTGAACCTGCAGGGAAGGCAGCACTGGCACAGTGACCCCTGCTGGGTCCAGGCACAAGGACATCGCCATTGCGGGGAGCATCTGGCCGAAGGACGGGCTGCCATAATGCAGTTACAAGCAGAGGGGTCACTGCTCAGGGTCTGCCTTAGCGGGGCAGTTTGGGGATTTGTGCACAGTCACTCTCCTCCCAAGGCACTCAAGGAAATTGGCTGTGGCCAGGAGCAGCTGGGCTCTACCCTGCCCTCCCACATGAACCAAACCTCACTGCCGTGGAGCAGGCTAACGAGGGCCACCTGCCAGTATCTGGCTGCCACCGTGGCCAATGCTAGGGACTGGACCAATGACTCCAGGGCTAAACACATGAGTCTTTACACCTCGTGCCAAAGCTTCAGGCTCTCAGGCTGAGCATTGTCACAGACTCCCCACATCTGCAGCACAGGGTAAGAGGTCGACTGCACCCCCGCAGTGGGGGGTTCCACAGGCAAAACGTGCGACAAACACCTAACGTGTGTGTCAGTGATTCACACTGTAACTGACCCAGCGACCGAGTTGTGAAGCACAAAACCTGTTTTCAAGGGGTGTTTTCATTGCATGAATCACATGAAACCAGAGCGTGGCAGCACCTAGGGCCCCAGTCCTGCACAAGGTCCCGTTGTGCTAGGCGCTGTACAAACCCAGAATGAAAAGACACTCAGCCCACACATGGATCAAAACCCGGCTGCTGATCTCTCAGGGTACGTCTTCACTACCTGCCGTATCGGCGGGTAGCAATCGATTTATCCGGGATTGATATATCGCGTCTCGTTAAGACGCGATATATTGATCCCCGAACGCACTCACCATCAACTCTGGAACTCCACCAGAGCGAGCGGCGGTAGCGCAGTCGACGGGGGAGCCACAGCTGTCGATCCTGTGCCGTGTGGACCCCAGGTAATTCGATCCAAGATACTTCGACTTCAGCTATGCTATTCGCGTAGCTGAAGTTGCGTATCTGGGATCGATTCTGCCCCCCTAGTGTAGACCAGCCCTCAGATCCCCAGCTTGTTCTGTGAGCTGGGGAAGTAGCCCCTTCCTCAAACAGCCACTGGAAAGGGATGTGAGCAATATTTTCTCAGGGGGTTACCAAGCATTCACTTGTCAGCAGCAGCATATTGGTTCCCAGGAATCCTGGATTCTCCCCCCGGCTCTGGGAAAGGAGTGTGGCTTATTGGTTAGAAATCTGAGACCCCAACATGGATTAGTCATTCTGAAAGACACAGTGGGGCAGTAACAGATCAGAGGGGCCTCTGTCATCTTAGAGCCCTGGGTCCCACTTTCTCTCTCTCTCATTTTTCCATACCACGTTTTGTCATCAAATTGTAATTTGGCAGCTTCAAAAAAATGAGACACAAAAATTTACCATGATCACTGTCACGGAGTGTGGGGGGACACCAGGCCCTGCACCCCTGGCTTCCTGTGATCCACCATGACTCTCAGCCAGCCAGTAAAGCAGAAGGTTTATTTAGACGACAGGAATACAGTCCAAGACAGGTCTTGCAGGCACAGACAACAGGACCCCCTCAGTTAGGTCCATCTTGGGGTCCCTGGGCACCCTAGCCTCCCTGGGAGGTCAGAGCCCAGTCTGCCTCCCAGCCATGTCTCTAGCCAGCTCTTCCAACTCCCGCTTCAGCAACCCCTCCCACAGCCTTTGTTCAATTTCCCCGGGCAAAAGTGTCACCTGGCCTGGCCTGGCCTCTAACACCTTCCTGGGTTCTCATGTTACATGCTCAGGTATTCTCTGTCGGTCAGTCTCCCATCCCCCAATGCAGACTATCCTAGCCACACTCCCCTGTCAGCATTTAAAGACCACAGTAAGAACAGTCCCAGTTCGTCACATCTCTCCCCCCTTCGAGACCGAACTGAGCGGGGTCACTTTAGCCAGTGACCCGGGGAAGTTCGAACCTACCCCCGTTCCCTTGGATGCCCCAGCATCCCTCCCATTCGTGGCTTTGGGGTCCAGTAAGGGGGTGAGAACCCGGAGTCTGTCTGCAGGATCAACTTGGTGCAGCTCGCAGGCCGTCTCAAAGGCATCCAGGAAGTCATCCATGTCCTCCCCCTCCTTACATGGGGCCAGGATGCACTTATCAAAGCTCCATGCAGTCCTGGGTCCCCCCTCACTCACTGCAGCTGGGGGCTCGCTGCACCTCAGCCTGGCCAGCTCCAGTTCATGCTGCCTCTGTCTCTCCTCATGCTGCCTCTGTTTCTCTTTCTCCACCCGTTCATGCTGTCTCTGTTGTTCACGATCCTCCATCTCTCTCAGTTTTAGCTCTTTCTCCCATTCCAGCCAACTCCGCTCCATGGATGCCGCGCGTGGCTGGGAGGATCCCCTGCTGGCTGGGGGAGTCACGGCGCCCTCGGTATTTGCTGGGCTCCTCCCCACCCTTCCCCTAGGCATAGGACGGAGGGGTCTCGGGAAGCCCTCAGCAGCCGGCTGACCACTCCCAGCTGGGACAGACACTGGTGCCTGCACTGCATCTGCCAGGCTGCTTCCCTCAGAGACAGGGATCAGTTCATTCGAGCGATCTCTCTCCTCCAGCTGGGCAATGAGCTGTTCTTTGGTGAGCCTCCCAATGTGCAGCCCCCTCTGCTTGCACAGCTCCACCAGGTCACTCTTAAGCTGCTTGGCATACATCTTCCTGCTGGCCACTCACAGGCCTGGGTGCTCACCGCTCCCCACAGTTTCCAGGGAGACCCCTAGTGTGCCAGCCCTTCTCGAGGTCACCACCTCTCTGCCAGGGTCGAGCTGCAGACTCCTCCGCCCCTGGGACCACTCGCTGCGATCCCCCGGGGGACCCTGTTACTGCAAAAGTCCTTCTCGCTGGTCACACACTCCCAGGGGTGATAACCGTCTCTCTCTGACTCTTCAGCACGCCTGGTCCCCATCGATCCCCCTTCGTTTACTGCTCCCCAGACACTTACTGCAGGAAGTGCCATCCACGGGGTGCAGTAGATCCCACCGCTGCCCCCAGTTGTCACGGAGTGTCGGGGGACACCAGGCCCTGCACCCCCGGCTTCCTGTGATTCACCATGACTCTCAGCCAGCCAGTAAAGCAGAAGGTTTATTTAGACGACAGGAATACAGTCCAAGACAGGTCTTGCAGGCACAGACAACAGGACCCCCTCAGTTAGGTCCATCTTGGGGTCCCCGGGCACCCTAGCCCCCCTGGGAGGTCAGAGCCCCGTCTGCCTCCCAGCCATGTCACTAGCCAGCTCTTCCAACTCCCCCTTCAGCAACCCCTCCCACAGCCTTTGTTCAGTTTCCCAGGCAAAGGTGTCACCTGGCCTGGCCTCTAACACCTTCCTGGGTTCTCATGTTACATGCTCAGGTATTCTCCGTCGGTCAGTCTCCCATCCCCCAATGCAGACTATCCTAGCCACACTCCCCTGTCAGCATTTAAAGACCACAGTAAGAACAGTCCCAGTTTATCACAATCACTTTAATGTACCTTAAAAATATGTACGTCTCTGTCATAAATATAAAGGGAAGTGTAACAACCTTCCTGTATACAGTAAAATCCCTTCTGGCCAAAGGCACAAAATCCTTTTACCTGAAAAGTGTTAAGAAGCTCAGGTAAACTAGCTGGCACCTGACCAAAAGGACCAATAAGGGGACAAGATACTTTCAAATCTGGGGTGGGGGAAAAAGGCTTTGTTTTGTCTGTTCTTTGTCTGTCTGTTCTGTGTACTTGCCGGAGCAATCCAACTCCATTAGAATTAGTAAGTAATAATAAGGAAATGCGTTAACTTACTTTTATTTTGGCTTGTGATTTTTCTTGTCTAGAGGGAGGTTTATCCCTGGATTTGTAACTTTAAGGTTTTGCCTAGGGGAGAAATCCTCTATGTTCTTGAGTCTTTTGTTATTCTGTAAAGTACTTACCATCCCGATTTTACAGAGGTAATTTTTTTTTACCTTTTCCTCAATTAAAGTTCTTCTTTTAAGAACCTGATTGTTTTTTCATCATTTTAAGACCCAAGGGTTTGGGTTGGTGTTCACCTGTACCAATTTGTGAGGATATTATTCTCAAACCTCCCCAGGAAAGGGGGTGTAGGGGTTTGGGGGGATATTTGGGGGAGGTAGGGCTCCAAGTGGCCCTCTCTAAATGTTTGTTTAAATCACTTGGTGGTGGCAGCATTACCTAATCCAAGGTACAAGGAAGGATTTGTGCCTTGGGGAGTTTTTAACCTAAGCTGGTAGAAATAAGCTGGTAGACATGCGGGTCCCCATGTCTGTACCCTAGAGTTCTGAGTGGGGAGGGAATCCTGACATGGTGGCAGAGCTGTGTGATCATTTTGAACCAGAGATAATTTTGAACAAAAAACCTAGTAGGATTTTTAAAGGATATTTTTTTTTCTTTTTAGCTGCTTAGGCCTTGGCTACACTTGCAGATGTACAGTGCTGTGAGTTAAACCTGACTTCGTGCAGCTGAGTAGGGAAAGCGCTGCAGTCTGTCCACACTGACAGCTGCCCAGCGCACTGTTGTGGCCACATTTGCAGCAATTGCAGTGCTATTGGGAGCGTGGCATTCTGGGTCCTGTCCCAACGCCCTGTGATGCATCGCTTCGCATCCCAGAAATCCCTTTGTTTCCGTCCACCTTTGGCGCCATCTTTCAACGGTTTCTGTGCAGCGCGATCTGTCTGCGGGAAATGGAGTCTGAACTGCTGAGGCGTATGCTGACGAGTCTCACCAGCACGTCACGTTTGGCTATCAAACTATTCCTTAAGATCCAAAGTGACAGTGAGAGTGAGGAGTCCAATGATGCTATCGAGCCGCGTAACGCGTACGACACGAAATTGCTTGTGGCATTCACGGACATGCTCAGCACCGTGGAACGCTGCTTTTGGGCTCGGGAAACAAGCACCGAGTGGTGGGATCACATCATCATGGAAGTCTGGGATGACGAGCAGTGGCTGCAGAACTTTCGGATGAGAAAAGCCACTTTCATGGGACTGTGTGAGGAGCTCGCCCCCACCCTGCGGCGCAAGTACACGAGATTGAGAGCTGCCCTGCCAGTGGAGAAGCGGGTGGCTATTGCAATCTGGAAGCTGGCAACTCCAGACAGCTACTGGTCGGTCGCAAACCAGTTTGGAGTGGGAAAGTCGACCATTGGAATCGTGTTGATGCAAGTTTGCAGGGCCATTAATCGCATCCTACTCAGAAGAACTGTGACTCTGGGTAACATGCAGGAAATAGTGGATGGCTTTGCACAAATGGGGTTCCCTAACTGTGGAAGGGCGATAGATGGGACGCACATTCCTATTCTGGCACCACCCCACCTAGGATCCAAGTACATTAATCGGAAGGGGTATTTCTCTATGGTTCTCCAGGCGCTTGTGAATCACTGTAGGAATTTCATTGACATTAACACAGGCTGGCCCGGAAAGGTGCATGACGCATGCATCTTTCAGAACACTTGGCTGTTCAGGAAGATGCAGGCCGGGACTTTTTTCCCAGAGCAGAAGATCACGGCAGGGGAAGTTGAAATGCCCATTGTGATCCTTGGAGATCCCGCTTACCCGTTAATGCCGTGGCTCATGAAACCCTACACAGGGAGCCTTGACAGCAGCAAGGAACGGTTCAACTACAGGCTGAGCCAGTGCCGAATGACTGTGGAGTGTGCCTTTGGCCGTTTAAAGGCCCGCTGGTGATCTCTATATGGGAAGCTGGACTTGGCCGAAAACAGCATCCCCGTGGTTATATCCGCGTGCTGTGCCCTCCATAATATTTGTGAAGGGAAGGGTGAAAGCTTCACTCAGGCATGGACCTCCGAGGTTCAACACCTGGAGGCTGAATTTGCACAGCCAGAGAGCAGGGCTATTACAGGGGCCCAGCACGGGGCTGCAAGGATTAGGGATGCCTTGAGGGAGCAATTTGAGGGTGAAAACCAGCAGTGATATCTGGTGCCCTGCACGGGAGTGAAGTGCAGTAGTTCCAATCTTTAGGAATCAGTGTTTGCTAAGCAGACAAGCAGATTTGCAGTGCCTGTTTAGTTCCTGGGCTAAGGAGTCTTTTACTTTATGCAATAATAAAGAATGTTTTCAAAGCCAAAAAATCCATTTATTGAAAAGAAAAAAAATTATTTATTGAAAAGAAACAAGGGGGTGGAGTGGGGAACGGTACAATCACAGATTCGCGTATGTCCTGTCTGGTGTGCTGTGCAGTGAGTGCTGCACTTCAGGATAGCTATACTGCATGGTGATGGGGGTTGAGTGCAGAGGGTAAGGGTCGTGGTTTTCAGGGCTGGGTGGTGAAGGTACAGGTGTTGGAGGCAGCGGGTGGCGTGAAGAACACGGAAGTTGGGGAAAGTGGGTTGGAGGTGACTGGGGCACAACGGAAAGAGTTTTGGGACAAGGGCTGTAGGGGGGGTGGCGTTTGCGTTTGCGGTACTTCTCCTCTTTCTGCATGGCTACGAGCTCCTGGATAACGTCTGCTTGGCGCTCCAGGATGCTTATGAGCCTATCAGTGCTTTGCTGCCGGTGCGCTACATTTTCCTGGCGGATCCTGCTTTCTCTCTCCCTCCAGTTCTGTGCTTTCTCATTCTCTTTAATAGATTGCCGCATCACTTCTTGCAGCATGTCTTCTTCGCTTTTTCGCGGTCTCTTCCTGAGTCTTTGCAGTCTCTGAGCAGGCGATAAGAGGGACGGCTGAGGTCTCAAGGTTGATGCAGCTGTATAGGCAAAATTCAACATTTAACAGAGGCAGCATTGTTTATACCAGACAGAGTAATGATTTCCCCCGCACTTAAGGAGTAGAAAACACACAGGGTCTACACAATAGCATAATTTTCCCGTCCGAAACAGAGCACACATATCCCACAGGAGCCTCAAAATAGTGAGTAAGGGGGACTGATTGTTTCAGGGCTGCACTGTCCTCTGGGTTTCTGTGCCTTGGGGAGAGCCAACAGCTTCAGGGGGCACCTACACTGAACACTGTCCCAACATTTTCCACAGGAGTTCGTCCTGGACGATATCTCGCTGCTGAGGGTGACCTGGGAAGCAAGGGAGGGTCTTCTACTGCAATGCAGCTTCCGCCCTGGCCCATATGCAGCTTGCCTGTGTGCAGCAATGGTTCCCCCGCCCCTCGTGGCACAGTGGTGCGGACACATTAGCGTGACTGGGACAAGGACCACGGTGGCTCTCCCGATAAACCTGCGCAAGCGCATTGCACACGTTCTGGATGAGACATTGGAGGAGATTACCGAGGCCGATTACTGCGATGTGATAAACCACATCAATGCACTATTCCGCATCTAGGCATGCATGCCTAACCCTCCTCTCCCAAAGAGCCCGCACCGAAAAAATTCCTTCCCGAAAAAAACCCGCTTACTGGGAACCTGCTCTTCTGTTTGTCCTCCACCAAGTACCAGCCGCTGAGACTGGCTACCTTCCTCCTGGCTCAAGAAGAGCTCCTGGCTGCATGGCTCCAGGGATTCCGGGGTGTCTCCATGCAGCCCACAACCATCACTCCCGTTTTCCTCCTCTTCCTCCTCCCCCCCACACCGGCTCTGAAGTGTCCATGGTGGTGCTCGGAGTGGAGGTGGGGTTAACCCCAAGTATCGCATCCAGCTCTTTGTAGAATCGGCAGGTTGCGGGGGGAGCACCCGAGCGGCCGTTTGCGTCGCGGGCTTTGCGGTAGGCACTACACAGCTCCTTCTCTTTAATCCTGCACTGCAGGGCATCCCGGTCATGGCCCCTTTCCATCATGTCCTTTGATACCTTCCCGAAGGTATCGTAATTCCTACGGCTGGAGCGCAGCTGGGACTGTACAGCTTCCTCCCCCCAAACACTGATGAGGTCCAGCAACTCGCCATTGCTCCATGCTGGGGCTCGCTTGGCGTGTGGAGGCATGGTCACCTGGAAAGATTCGCTGATAGCACTCCACGCCACGCTGGGCTGCGCAAACAGGAAGGGGATTTTTAAAATTCCCGGGAATGTAAAGGGTGGGTCACATGGTTGGTTACCTGAGGCCAGGGGAGTAGAGTTTGAACTGATGATCAGAGTGGCTAGAACAGGCATTGTGGGATACTGCCGAATAATTCTGGAGGCCATTCGCAGCGCATTGGGTGGCCACACTGGCACCGCAGCGCTGCAGCAGCAGCGCAATACTCGTTATTCCTCTCGGAGAGATGGAGTACATGCAGCGCTGCAACCACGGAGATACAGCGCTGCAAATGCCTTGCCAGTGTGGACGGGGAGTGAGTTACAGCGCTGGGGGCGGCTTTACAGCGCTGCAACTCACAAGTGTAGCCAAGGCCTCAGCAACATTAGAGATTAACTGTCCTTGTCACTGTCCAAACACAAAGATGTTGCACACAACCCTAGCACTGGTGTCATAGCCACTGCACCTCATCCAGACAGATTCCAGCCCCTGGTTACATTTTTCTTTTTTGACGCTTGTTCAGGGCACTCACCAGACACCGGCCCTTCCGCTGCAGAGGGTGGGAATGATCCTGGGGAATATGCAGGGGCCTGGGTGCTAGGACACCTGGGTTCCAGCCTCAGCTCTGCCCCTATCTTTGGCAGGTCCCCTCCTGTCTGGGTGCCTCAGTTTGCCCCTCTCTAAGCTAGAGCTATAACATTTGTGCACTTCATCAGGCTGTTAACAGCCAGCCCAAATCTGAAAGCAACCATGGAAATGACACCCCACCAGTGTGTGCACAGAGCCAGGGCCCACAGGTGACTGACACGATGGGCAAGTTCGTCTCCACAGCAACTGGGAGGCGTGACACAGCTCGTGTAGACGTACCCGTGCTAGTGCCTGTAAACAGCAGGGCGGGTGCAGTTGTGCGGTGGGTGCTCGGCCCAGGCACACAAGTAATCGATCACCCTTGTCACCAGCCCCTGGCTCCTTTCAATGGGTTCATTGTACAGCTGATGACCCTTGATGGGCCATTGAACAGGCTAGGCAGTGCTGATGCCAATCTGCCTGGGGGTGTCACTCAGAAACCCAGCACAAGTTTGAAATACAGATATACCCTACATCTCTATAACTCAGAATACAAAGGTGATCAGTGGATCAGGGAAGCATCCAGAGCGGAGAGATCACCCCGGAATGGGGACACCCTAGCCCCTGTCCTAAGTGACCACAGCAGGGTTGGGGGTTGAGCCCCCCAGGAATCCCTGGCCCAGCCTTGTTGGGGTTACGAGGACTCTGCCCCACAGGAGAGTGGAAGGGGAGTCCTCAAGGTCCGGCAGGTTTCTGGGTAAAGGGAGTGAGAGCGAGGACTCAAATCCTTTCACTAGCCCATTTCACTGGGGTAGTGTATAAGCCAATCCCCTCTTACATTTACAAACCCCGTCTCTCCCCTGCGGCTGGGGTGGGGGTCTGGGTCTGTGCCCCTTACTTTGGGGAGGAAAAAGGGGGATGTGGCAGCTGGAGGTGTGGTTGGCACATGGCACCCAAAGGGGAAAGGTCCTGGGTCCTATTCCCTGCCCCCTGAGCCAGCCAGTCCCCCATCCTAGTCCCAGATCAGGGCTGGCGCCCCCTAGAGGGGAACAGGCACGTGTCCCATTCCCCACCCCCCTGAGTGAGCCAGTCCCCCACCCAGGGGCTGTATGGGAGCCAGATTCCCCTAGAGGGAAAGGCCTTGTGTCCCATTCCCTGCCCTCTGAGCCAGCCAGTCCCTCTACAGCTTGGGGCTGGATCAGAACCTGCCCCTCTGCAGGCCGGGGGCAGAACCAGGTCTCCCCAGCTCACCGGCCGGCGCCCATTTCCCTCTCAGGAAATCGGTAACGGGAGTGATGGGAACATGTCAGACTCGCTCCGGCTGCCCATCTCCTTTGGGGGCTGCTCCGTGTGGCTGCTCCCAGGGCTTTGACCCACTAGTGATGGCGCTGTTCAGATGGGCTGTACCCACAGGTGGGGCTGTGACCCGCATGCCAGGGGCTGTGTGTGTCTCCCCCATTTCCCCAGCAGCCCCCCATGCCAGGGTCCCCCATTCTCCTCCTGTGCCTGGAGCTTCATGCGCCCCCGTTCCTCTCTTCCCCCATCCCCTCATTTCCCCTCCCACCCATGCCACGGTGGCTGGTTGGGGAGTCTCTGCACAATGGATGGATTGGCAATTTGGGAGCTGTTATTACACAGGTGCTGTGCCGGGCAAAGCCCCTCTGGCAGAGCCTCCCCCATGAGCTGGGTCACGTCTCCACCAGGCCAGGGGCAACGGGGGTCTCTGGGATTCAACAACCCGTGACTGAAGGGACAGTATCTGGGGACACTGGGTTTGCCGGAGCAGGGAGAAGATCTGTCCGCCCCCTGTCTGAAGGGAGGGGGCCAGGGGGAGCAGCAGGATGTCACCAACACAGGGTGAAGAGAGGGGAGCAAAGCCAATGCTTCCAACATGACTCATAGGGGAAGTCTCGTGAGAGCCGCGGGGAACAGGCAGCGCTGGGCAGGAGAGACCAAGGGCATGGCCCAGCCAGGGCACAGCAGGCCAGCTGGGCTAGAGAAGGCCCCGTGTTTCAGATCACAAGCTGTGTGTGGCAGCAGAAGGGCCCCAGGTGGCTCCTGACAGCTCCAGCCCAGAGCAGGGAAGAATCTGAGGCAGAGGAACACAGATCAGGTTAGGATTAGTGGGTAGGTCTGTATCAGACGTCTGTGCAAAGTGTCTGTGTGTCTGTGATGCACCTCCCAGATGGGCCGATGAAGAGGGACCCCCCCGGGCAGCTGCGGCTCCAGGCACCAGTGCTCCAAATGCGTGCCTGGGGCGGCAAGCCACAGGGGGCGCCCTGACGGTCCCTGCGAGGGCGGCAGTCAGGCAGCCTTCAGTGGCATGCCTGTGGGAGGTCTGCCGGTCCTGCAGCTTCGGCGGCAATTCGGCGGCAGGTATGCCACAGCTGCGGGACCGGCGGATCTCCCGCAGGCAAGCTGCCAAAGGCAGCCAGCCTGCCATGCTTGGGGTGGCAGAAAAACTAGAGCCACCCCTGCCCCAGGGACTCCCACCTTTGGGTAGAGCTCTCCAAGGGGGGTGTTTAAGCTATAGGAGAGTCTGAGAGGTCACTCCTGGCTACAGGGGCTGGGCCCAAGAGGGGATGCTCGTCTGCCACATGCTGTCAGGCTAAGGGAGCGGAAGACACTCACCCTGGGCTGTGGGTGACACGGGGAGAAGCCAGGTCTCTGCTGACAGAGGCTGGAACCAGCTGTAAATCAACTTCACTCCGTTCAGTTACTGTTTAACCCGAGCCCAGCCTGAGTTCTGGGGAATGTTTGCAGAGACGGAGCAGCTGGCAGGGCATTGGCACAGGTGGTAAATCCGGGTCACCCAGCCCAGCCCGGATTCTGGAGAATCTATCTGATTGCAGGACCTGCCCAGAGAGAACAGGGAATGGGCTCTTGTCCAGTCAATGCCTGGGGAAATTGCAAGGGCTTTGCTGAGTAGTTATTCCTGGTCCACCCACACAACCCCCACCGGCCCTGCCAGCCGGACACATGGGCCCAGGCACGGAGAACAGAGGGGAAGGGGCTGAACTGTTTATTTCCGTGACGGCCTGGACCAAACATCCTGACCCCAGGATGTGTTGTGTGTTGGAAGAGAGTTTGACCATGTCTGAGAGGCCGGCCAAGGTCAATCTCAGATGCTGCCCTGCCAGGGGGTGCTTGGTGTCTTACCCAAGACTAGCGTGGGGAGAGCCAGCCAGCCAACATGTGAGGGCCTTGGCTTTGGAAGGATCCTTAGCTGCTGGCCCATCCCCGCTGGAACGAGGATGTCTCCATGTGAGGCCGGCCTGTCCAGGGGTAGGGAGCTTCTGAGTGGGGCCATGGGGTAGAGACAGACCCCTATTCCTGGGCGAGTTCTGCTCTGGGGGGGGCAAACACCCCCAGCAGGCCATGCTGGGGAGGCCGAAACAGCGGGAGGGAAGCTGCATGGCCTGAACATGGGCAGAGCTCGGTGGGATAAAGGGGAGCAGAATTCCCGCTCTTTACTCACCACTGATCCAGTAACGTCAGCCCGGGGTATGGCCCTTTGCCGGGAGTCAGACGCCACTTACCAGCTCCTGCAGGCGTGTGCCACGTCGGCAAGCACAGCCAGGACTGACCCACTGGAGTTGTCTCCAGACATGTCCATGGTGGGGCTGCCAGGACACGCCCTGCTTTGCATGTTCCCTGGGGGTGGGGTGTGCGGCAGCCTGTTCACTCTGCCTATCCTGGGCCATAAATCCATCCGCCCTGGGGTTGGGCGCCTCGGGTCTGAATACGGGCTCCAGGAATGTGGGGGATCCTGAACCCCGCAGCCAGAGGAGAAGCGCAGAGACAGCCATGGAGAGTGAGAGCTGGGAGGTGTCTCAAGAGCTGCTCTAGATCCCAAACCCTCCAGGGACAGGTTGTGTGGCCTAGTGGGCAGAGCACCTGATTGGGTGTCAGGACACCTGGGTTTCTTTGCTTCGTTCTGCCACTGACCAGCTCTGGGACCCTGGGCTGGTCCCTTCCCCTGCCTCTTCTTCCCACCTACCTATTTCCTCTATTAAGTTCAGAAGGCACCTGCCCCTGCACCCACGGCTGCCCAGCATCCTGCTCCCCGTCCCGCTTGCCCCTGTATGACACAGTGGGAATTTTCTGTAAATATTTTTATTAATCCTATGGGTGCCTCAGTTTCCCTCTGTACATTGCGTGAGGGCAACAGGGTTAGGCCTGCTCTCAGGGACAGCCCAGTACATGAGGGGTGGGAGGCGCCTCGCTGGCTGGGCCTCAATGAACAGGATCATTAAGGAATCTGCCCAAAGCAATCCCATCTCCATGCACAGTCCCAGAGGGACAATGGGAAGCCCAATGAGAGGCACATCCCCTACCCCCCAGAACCAGCCACCCAGAGGAAGGATCAGCAGGGAAGCTGAGCAGAGACCCCAGTTCGAGCAAGGTCACAGGCAGGGGCTACTCCAAGACACTGGTTAAAAGCTGGGGCATAGCACCCACTCTGTGGGGCCGGGACACCCCGTCCCTTCCTGCCTGGTCCGTGGCCACCCACACAAGCTGTTTTCTGCAGGACTGCTGTCCTCAGGCAGGCTGGGGTCCAGCCCAAAGGAGGAGGGGCTCGGCCCATGTGTGCCCCACAGAGGGGGTCAGTGTATGGGGACCCCTGCCAGCCACTGCCCAGCAGAGCCAGGATGGGACAGTAGCCAGTGCCACGTGGTGCCCCCTGCTGGGCACTGCTGCTCCTCCCCAGTGCTTCTAACCAGCCAGAGCACAGGGCACCACGTCTGTCACAGCCCACGCATCCCCTAGTGAGCCAGTGTTAGCCGGAATGAGGCATTTGGAAACAGCTTCCCTGGGCAGATCACTCCCAGACTGGGGAACTCCCCAGGGTGTGACCAACACAGCGACGCTGCCTGAGTCTGCTGAGAGCCTGATCCCGTCGCTGTAAGGGGGGAGCTGCCCCCTGCTGAGAGCCCATCACTGGGGCTCTGGTGTGAGCCTCTGTCAGTGAGTGATGGCACCTCCTGCTCCTGCTCCATGGAAACCCTGGTGAGTACCCCCCCGCTCCATCTCGTCCTGCCCCATGGAAATCCTGGGGAGCCTCCTACCCCTTCACCTCCTCCTGCCCCGTGGTAACACTGGTGACTCCCTCCTGTCCCAGGGGGGACCCACTGACCCCTCTCACACAGCGGGGCTGGGCCAGGAGATGTGGGTCAGGGCGCTCTGGGTCTGTGCCCCAGACTCAGGGGTGCTGATGCTGCGGGGTCCTGTACAGGTGTCGGGATGGATGCCCAGGGCTTGACTCCTGCTTCTGCCCCTTCTCCTCTGCTTTGAGCCATAAACCACTGGGAGCATCGACCTAGCTACGCTCAAAGAGATCATGGATCATGTGAATGAGTGAGTGACCAGCCTGGAGAGAAGGGTGGGGGGCGTCTTGGTCCTGCCCTGCACCACTAGCCTTGAAGGGAGCAGCAGGGACCCCTTGTGTCTGCTGGTATCACAGGGTTAGCTAGAGCCACTGCCTCAGAACCGGTGATTCAGGGGATGCAGGGGGAGATGGGGCCCATAGCTGGGAGGGGGAATTCTGGAGGTGCCGGGGAGATGGATCCTAGAGCTGGGAAGGGTGAATATGGGGGTGCAGGGGCAGATGATGCCAAGAACTGGGAGGGGCGATTCTGGGGGTTCATGTGGAGATATACTACAGAGCTGGCACAGGTGATTTTGGGGTAGCAGGGGGGAGATGGAGACCAAGCTGCAAGGGGGGATTCTGGGGGTGCAGGAGGAGATAGAACCCAAAGCTGGGAGGGGGTGTTTCTGGGGCAGAGATGGAACCCTGAGCTGGGAGGGGTGATTCAGGGGATGCAGGGGGAGATGGAACCTAGAGCTGGGAGGATGATTCTGGGGATTCATGGGGAGATGTAGTCCAGAGCTGGGACAGGTAATTTTGGGGGAGCAGGGGGAGATGGAGCTCGAGCTGCAAGGGAGGATTGTGGGGAATGCAGGGAGGAGACAGAGATCAGAGCTGGGAAGGGTGATTCTGGGGGTGCAGAAGTAAATGGACCCAGACCTGGGAGAGGTGATTCTGGGTATTCAGGGAGACATGGAGACCGAGCTGGGAACGGTGATTCTGCGGGTGCAGGCGGAGATTGAGCTGCAAGCTGCAGGGAAGTGATTCGCGGGGTCCAGGCGGGAGATGGAGCCCATAGCTTGTTGATTCTGGAGGTGCAGGGGGAGTTGGAGCCCCGAGCTGGGAGGGGTGATTCAAGGAATGCAGGGGGAGATGGAGCCCCGAGCTGGGAGTGGTGATTCAAGGAATGCAGGGGGAGATTGAGCCCATAGCTTGGAGCGGTGATTCTTGGGGTACAGGAGAAGATGGAGCCTGAGCTGAGAGGGTTACTCTGGGGGTGCAAATCTTGCTCAGTACAACAAGCTGTGTATTTCACCCTGCTCGCTGCGCCTCTGTGACAGGATCCCCCTGGGATGCAGCCTGGGACTGTGGGACCATTGTGCCCCCTGAATTCTCTCTAGTCTGGGCTGTCTCTCACAAGGCCTTGTAAGTGACCAGCAGGCACTGTGATCACTCAGCACAACAGCATGTGGAGCCCCACACCCAGTTACATTGCATGAATGCTCCCAGAGCCACTCATGAATCACACAGAGAAAGGCACCAGAACCAAATCCCCCCAGCTCCCAGCACTATACCCCAGGAATATACCGTCTTGCACTGCTCAAGATGGGCAGTGCACATTTATTAATTGGTTCACCACTTCATCAATGGAAAGTGACCATACAGCAGCCTTCGTCAAACCTGAGCAGATTTGCTACACACTTCATACAAACTCACTGGTAAATCCACCCCCCTGAGCGACATAGTTAAGCCGACCTATGCCCTGGTGTAGCCAGCATGACGGAGAAACTCTTCCGTTGACCTCTCGGGGAGTTGGATTATTACAGCGATGAGAAACCCCCTCCCGTCGGTGTAAGTAGTGTCTGCACTGCAGCACTGCAGCGGTGCCACTGTAACTGTTCAAGTGTAGACAAGCCCAGACAGAGAGAGAGAGACGGGGCCCAAATGGATTCCGCGGCAGCTGGGCCAGGTAGAGCCCTGACGTCGGCCAGTCTCAACTGTGTCATAACCTTCGCTTCTCTGTGCTCACCTATGGCCTGCCCAGTGCTGGGTTCCCGGTGACTGCTAGACCCGGCTCTGTGTTGCAGAGGCTGCCTGGCGTTGCTGCAAAGACTGGCTGAGATGCATGGGACCCAGAAGAGCATCAAAGTCTCTGACCAGGACTGGGTGAAGCAGGAGGGCAGGAGCACAGGGGCTCAGTCTCGGAGGTGGGGAGGCCGTGTGGCCTGCCTTTAAGGAGGAGTGGGACCCCTTGGGGGGCTGGCACACTGAAGGGCTTTTCCAAGGGACTATGTAAAAGCTGGGGCTGTAGCCCATAGGGCTGGCTTGCCTTCCCTCTGTTCCATTGTAACGCAAGGAACCCGCAGGCCTGTATCCTGTCAGACATTAGCTCAAGCAAGTGACACCTGTGCTCCCCGAAGTGCATATTGTGTCCACCCAGAGCAAGATTCCCTCACAGTAGATCGTAGCTAAGGCGAAGGTGCATTGGGCTGGGAGCCAGGAGCTCTGCTCCCATTTCTGCTGTCTAGTGCACATCACAGCCCTTGTTACTGATTTGTTACCTGCACACTCCACCCACCTTTACCCGTCCGTGGGATCAAGGAGTAACCCGGTTAATTTAGGCACCTCCACACTTTCCCACTTCCTAGGGCTTAGGGCCTAATTTTCTGCAGGTTTGCAGGACCTTTTACCAGTGAAAGAGCCTTATATCCTTAGCCTCTATTTATTAATAGCTACCAAAACAGAACACACAGGGGAAGCAGACAATGCTCACCACTCCCAATAAGGGAGACGGACTTTCCTGGGGGCCAGCCAGTGTCAGGTCATCTGGGGCTCCAGCTGCTGCATTGGGGGCTGGCAGGGTGCTGAGGTCTGGCAGCGCTGATCTTGGGCTGTGCCCTGGAGTTAGCGTCCAAAGAACTTCCAGTTTCTATAGTGAAACTTGAATCCGGCTTAGCTGTACCTGAAACAATCATTGTAAACTAAAGTCCCACAAAACAATCCTTGCGCATTATGAAACAATTCTTTACCCAATCAGACCCCACCACCTTAGTTGATTTAAATCTTGCAAAATGAGCTATGCACCAGACAGAAACCACACAGCTAAACAATAGAGAAGTGGCCTCCATAAAGGCAAAATGTTAGAAGTAGCGATTTCACACCCACAACTGTTGCTAAGTGGTTTCTTGACAGACAGAACCCTATGAAAGTTTTCTTAATGATCGTAAGCTCTGGTGCTGGTGGGTACTATTAGGACAGGAGCGCCGCCTTAACAGTCCAATATTACATTGTTTTGATATATTTTAGAGGGAATGTGAGGATGTGACTTTCTGTTTCCTCCTTCATGGCTGCTGCTGCTTACTGCAGAAAAGGGCCTCAGACCGTATAGATTAGTGCCTTCTCCTCTGCCAACTATGAGCCCCCATCCCTCCCCAGATCAGCTGCACAGGCCACTTCAGGCAGAGGTGGGACAAGATCCCAGTTTCAGACACAGCCTTTCACAGTGAACGTGCCACATATCTGTGCTGTTAGCCTAGCTTTAACCACAGTCACAGTCCCCTCCCAGAGCCTGGGTGAGAACCGAGGAGTCCCAATCTGCAGGATTCTTTAACTCTTCAGCAAATCGCTGTGTATCCCAGGGGCCAACTGTGTGTCATGTCCCTCTCTTGGTGTGGCTCCATATAAAAGCTCCAGCTTGCCCCTGGAGCGCAAGTGGTAATGCTCAGGCTTGCAGGGCTGACGGACCAAAGCTCACACCGGGCTGATGATCCCTGGGAGCGCCTGTGGCAGTTGCTGATCTTCTTAAAACCACCCTCCAAGTGTATTTCATTCTCCCAGGGCGCAAACATCCCCTCACCCAGACTGGAGCCCTGAGAGCCTAGACCCGGTCAGTGACGGCGCCAAGTGTCGTGCTCTGCAGCCATTTGCTGCTCAGGGCTGGGGGCAGAGCCATCCGGAGCCCCACGGGCCCTCACTGCCCTTTGCTTTGCCTTCCCTTAGGTCTGGGGTGGCTGAGCAATACGCCTTCACTGTCAGCCTGAACAGACCCTATTGCAGAAACGTAGGTTTTCTGGAAGAGAAGCTGCCCAAGGATGAGCTGAAGAAGATGCAGCGGGTGGCCTGTACTGGCGGCCTGTATGACTCAGACGAAGGGCACACTGTGGCTGCCCGGATGAAGCGCCTGGACTATGGGACGGGGCAGCACACCAAGTGGCGCCTGCTCCTAGGCGACCAGAACAGCCCCGTGCAGAAGCTCCTGGCTGGGACCTCGAACGAGAGCAGCTGCCTGATCTTCTTCACCCTCAACTCGCCCTGTGTGGAGAAGTGCCTGCGGGAGACAGGGACCTACAGGATCTCAAAGATGATGAGAGACACCTTCAGCCCCATCGCCTACAACACCAAGGCCTTCGTTTTCCAGGAGATCTACCAGGAGCTCAACATGATGCCCCAGAGATGGCTGCGGGCCTGGCTCCGGCTGCACCATGTGCCCCTGCTGCGCTGCAAAAACAACCGCTGCCGGTACTGCTTCAGGAACGACATCAATAGCATCAAGTGCCTGGCCATGTGAGCTGCTGGTGGCCACTGCACCCACTTGGCAGGGGGCACAGGGTAGAGCAGAGGATGCAGGGGAGATCAAGGGGCACTGTCGGAGGGATTGGGGGAATGGGGGGCAGAGGGCACCGTCAGCGGGGTGGTGGGTGGTGGGGCAGGAGGCACCAATGGGGGGATGCCAGGGTGGAGGTGGGGGGATCTTTCTTCTTGCAAGGTCTGTAATTTTGCTGAGTCCCGCCCCCACCCTGTATGATTAACACCAATATAGTGTTAGAGCAACCTGCAGCCTCTTGTCTTTGTCCATGCGTCTGGCGCCCTCCTCTCTGTCTGTACATCTGGACTTTACACAGCGTGGGAGACCTCCCAGCCTCCCTGGCAGTGCCCCCTTAATTGGGCCAGGCCTGGCCCCCCACTTTTTGCGTGGGGCTCCCCCTGAACCCAGACCCCTGGCAGAGTCACCCCCATGGGAGTGACACAGGCCAGCCTTTGCCAGACACCCTGCTCGCTATGGAGTAACCTGGCCATCTGCTGCCATCTGCTGGTGAACTGGAGGAAGACATGTAATCAGCACAAGGAGCAGACCCTAGTTTGCATGTTTCTTGCCAGCTCCCACTGGCTGGATGAGACGGCACCGAAGCTCACAGAGCAGCAGAGAGACCCAAACTTCGGTGGGAAGGGGCTGAGAGGGGATCAGGGTAGATCTGTCCTGTACGCCCTCGGCTAGGAGCACGGTGACACGGAGGTAGCCCGTGTCGCCCAGTAGTGCAAGTAGAAATCATTTCTTGCCAGTACTGCACTCATGGGAGGGACACAAGGGAGGGCACGTGACCTTCCATGCGTCTCCTCCCCACCCCGCCCCCAGCCCGGGGCCCCCACACTCTCCCCATCCCCTCCGACATCCCCCTTACCTGTCTAAAATTTTACAGCTGCATCTGTTAAATAGATGCAGTTGTAAAATGATGCTTTGGGCCCCTGTGCCACCTGTACTTCCAGGTGTCATTGAGGATCCAGCAGCAACCCAAACTGAAAACTTCTTAAATGAAAGAAGGCTAGGAAGGACAATCACCCCACTTTCCCTTAACACACTATCAGTGCCTCCCTTATGTCCAAACTAAGCTCCTGCCAGCTTGCCTTTATCTAATATTGCTCTCTGCCAGGCACTAGGAAAGCAGAGATGCTGCACCATCTGGGTTTGATGGAAAAGAGGCACAGAACTGTGTGTGCCCTGTACATCTTGATAGAACTACAGCCCAAATTGTTTTCTTATTTTCCTCAGCATGACATACAGGAGGGGCGATCAAAATCAGCCCGGCAGAACGTGCATGAGAACTGTCTCTGGACGGATAGCAATTGATCAAAATCACATTCTCTGATCTCTTGGGGCCAAATCCTGTTCCCATTGAAATCAAAGGAGTTTTGCTATTGGGTTCAATGGGAACAGGCTTTGACATTTGGAGAGGAAAGAACAAAACCACTCAAGCAAGGGTTATGTTGATTATTCCACAGGTATTAAAGGCTGCTGACTCATGTGAGAAAGTCAGCACACACATAGGCGACAACTCAGTGGGTGGTCCGGGGCCAGAACACCCACAGGAAAAAATTAGTGGGTGCTCTGCATGCACTGGCGTCCAAGCTCCCCTCCTCACCCCACCTCGTCTCCTCCCCTGAGCATGCTGCGTTCCTGCTCCTCCACCTACCTTCCAATGCTTGCCACTGCCAAACGGCTGTAGCAAGCTCTGGGAGGGAGGGGGAGGAGTGGGAACGTGGCACTCTCAGGGGAGGAGGTGGGGAAGAGGCGGGGCCGGGCCGGGGATTTGGGGAAGGAGTCTAATAGGGGCAAGGAGGGGGCGGAGTTGGGGCAGGGACTTTGGGGAAGGGGTTGGAATGGGGGAGGGGCAGGGCGAGAGTGGGAGGGCCAGGGGTGGAGTCAGGGTGGGACCGGGGTAGAGGGGGGTCGAGCACCCACCAGCGCCAGCAGAACTCGGCACCTATGAGCAGATATCTGACCTTTGTCCATTGCAAGGGAGAAATCAGCAAGAAATGAGGCTAGAACAGTGTCTGTCCCATATCCAACTCACAAGTCCATCTGCAAAGGATCAAGGAAATAGGAAGGCTCCAGATTACCTTAAAGTCCTCACTCCCTTGGTTAGATTGCTCCCATTAGTATATGTTCATAGTCCACAGGCTGGAGTAGAAAAGAGGCCAGAGCAGGAAAGAAGCAAAATGGAGATGTTTCCAGGCCTTTTAGCTTCTGACAAGTGAAGGGAAATCTGTTCTCACTGTGAAAGATGGTGTTTGGCATCACATGGGCAAGTCACATGTCCATCGCCCCCAACCATACTCTAGTTAGAACGTTCCCAGGAAAAGTCCATTAAGTGTAGACAGGCGTTTTCCAGGGTCCATTGTGAGCTAAGTGTTCCTTAATGGGCCATTCAACTTGACCTGTCCCTTCATGTGCTGGCTAAATACCTTGTGGGTGTTACCACAGGCGCAAACATAGTAAACACAGCTAATATTCATAACTTCAGATACCAAGATGAATATACATGCATAGAAATAGTATAATCAGAAGTACCAACTATTTCACCTACACGACTATTCCCAAAGAGATTCTGAAAAATCACACCACGTACCTGAGACCCTATGTGCCAGCACCCCACCCCACTGGAGTTTTGTTCTCTGTTATGTAACAACAGAGATGGAGCCAGTGACATGACTCTGTTTAGCCTAAAAGGGCCAGGTTAATTTTTAGCTGTTCAGGTGTGACTGAGCCTTTGAGCCTAGGCAGTGAGGGCAAACGGGCTGGCACACATTCAGGTTAATGGGCTTCAGTGTTCTTTTGCAGGTAACTTTTTAATGTTCATGAACCTGGTATGTGCTGAAGTGGTTTAAAACATAATACAGGTTTTTAGGTTTGCAAATCTGTGAACCTCTGACTCTTTGAGATTTATTTATTTATTTATTTATTCATTCATTCATTCATTCATTCATTTGCTGGTCATAGTGTGGGAGGGTCTCCTCTCCACCCTCTGCTCATGAGGTTATGTATGTGTCTTGTAGCACTCTTCTGAACACCAGTTGGAAGGATTTTTTTTTTTCAGTAAGTGTGGACTGATTTTTTTCTCTTACAAGACATGTAATTTTTGCAGGTTCACACTGATTAAAACAGAAAACAATTGGAGCTGTTAAACTTTCTTCAAATTCCTTAGAAAATTGCTAATTCCCCCCCCACACACTGTTACTCACACCTTCTTGTCAACTGTTTGAAATGGGCCATCCTGATTATCATTACAAAAGATTTTTTTCTCTTGCTGATAATAGTCCACCATAATTGATTACTCTAGTTAGAGTTGGTATGGCAACCCCCATTTCTTCATGTTCTCTCTCTCTATATATATCTTCCTACTGTATTTTCCACTGCATGCATCTGATGAAGTGGGTTTTAGCCCATGAACGCTTATGCCCAAATAAATGTGTTAGTCTCTAAGGTGCCACAAGTACTCCTCGTATATTTTCCAGTACAGTGATGAAATGGGTGTTTGTATATACAAACATCAACATGCTTAACAACTCACTTGCCCCCCAAATATGTAGTATTTCAGTCTGTTTATATGGAATATGAGAGTTGGGTGAGGAGCCATTTCAGCACATGTATGACTTATTAAAAGACAAATTTTAAATTGAACTGTATCCTAAACTGTATTATAGCATTGTACCCAAACATTGCATTTCAATGGGGGATTCAATTTCCTTTATAGGAATAGAACAGACTCCTGAAATTATTACCACAGAAATTATTATGGTCCACAGTCATGCAAATAGTCCCATTGTCTTCAATGGGATTGATCAAATGCTTAAGGGTTTACAGGATTAGGTTCCAAGTTTGTATATTGTTCCGGATGAAACTAACAATGCCTGAGCTGTCAGATCAGAAGGAGCGTCATTCAAATAAAGGTGGGCAGATGTGTGATAAGTCTCAGCTCCATTGCTAAGATGAGTAACATATTTTCAGCAAAGTTCTTGGCAGTTTCCTGAGGCAGCTGGTTAAAGGCTGTCAGTGTCCAGCATTATAATCTTCACTTATAGTTCTCTCAGCCACAAAGCTGGAAAATGAGGCATTTGTTCTCTTTGTGTTGCTGCTCCAGTTCCCGTTAACAAAATGCATGTTAGACTAGTTTGGCTGCAAAGAAGAATTCTGTGTTTAATAACACTGGGGACAACACTGATACCTGTCAGGCTGCAGAACTGGGCTGACATTAGAATCCAAACATCCTCTGGTCAGTGCAAGCAGAGGCATCCCTCTACTGATCTGGACTTGATGTGATGCAGTGTGAATGTCATGGATAATTCAGATCAGTGGAGAGAAACAGAATCAAAAACACTGTTTTACTTAAACACCTTCCCTCCCCCCTCCACCTCTCCCCTCTTGAGGACTCCTGACCAACATAAAACAGCACAATACATATGGTAACAAACTTAGACAAAGGCTTTGTTTAAGTTGTTAGCATATGTATTGTGCTGTTAAAGCCATAAACATGAATGCCCTCCCTAGAGCCCTCCCTAGATTGCAGCCCTGCCCCCTGAGCTGTGTGCTCCAATGGGAGGTGGGGGGGGGGGTGGGCTGCCTCCACATCTTTCTGGTACCCCATACTGGCTAGAAATCTCTTGAAGGAACGGGATTCTGGGGGGTACCGCCTGGGCTGGCTCTAGGATTTTTGCCGCCCCAAGCAAAAAAAAATTTGGCTGCCCCCCGTCCCAGCCCTGGGCTCCTCGCCACACCCCCCTGCTGCCCCAGCCCTGGGCTCTCCCCCACACACACACCTCCTGCCACCCCAGCCCTGGGCTCTCCCCCCCCGCACCCTCCTTCCGCCGCAGCCCTGGGTCACTGGTAACTCGCTCCCAGGGCAGGTCACTCAGCAGGAATTTTAGATGTGCACAGAACACAGACAGGATTGGTTCCCATATGGTTACAGAACTGCAGTAAAGTGGAACAATTGTTTTGATTAGAGGATATCTGGATGCATATTATAAGACTGTCCTACATAAATGAGGAAAAGTTGAGGTGCCTTTATTATTCTTTTGTTCCACTCTTTGTTTCTATGGGGAATTTGCCAATGCAATATCACTGTCTTCCTTTTAAACAAACAAACAAAAAAAAAAGGCAATGGCTGTTGAAAATAGCAATTCCAGTCCTAATAACCACTGGGAAGCATTTCTTGCTCAATTTTATCCCACTTTTTCTACAGCAAGTTACAGTGGATCAGTATATTTGATTTGGGAGAAATGAAGTAACAGCTGCCCGAATTGAGCTTGAGCACTCCTGAATTTTGAGGTGTTCAAATCTGGAAGGCAGGTGCTGGGAGGGGGGCGGGGGCTGTGGCTCCGCAGGGGAGCACAGCAGCATGTATGCAGCAGCATGTCTGGTGCTGCGCGGAGCCAGACACGCTGGTCTGAGTGGCACGGTAAGGGGGCTGGGGGGTTGGAGAAGGGGTAGGGGGTTCCAGGGGGCAGTCAAGGGACAGGGAGCAGGGGGGGTTGGATGGGTCGGGGTTCGGGGGGGGGGCAGTCAGGGGACGGCAGCGGTTGGATAGGCATGGGAGTCCCAGGGGTTTGTCAGGGGACAGGTAGGGGGTGAGGTGCTAGGGGGGAAGTTGAGGGAGGTCTCAGGAGGGGGCAGTTGGAGACAAGGAGAAGGGAGACTTAGATAGGGGGTGGGATCCCAAGGGGCAGTTAGGGGCAGGGGTCCTGGGAGCGGGCAATCAGGGGACAAGGAGCAGCAACTCTTAGATAGGGGGTGGGGTCCTGGGGGGCAGTTGGAGGGGTCTCAGGAGGGGGCAATCAGGGGACAAGGACCAGTGGGACTTAGATAGGGGGTGGGGTCCTGGGGGGCAGTTGGGGCAGGGGTCCCAGGAGGGGGTGAACAGGGGACAGGGAGCAAGGGGGTTGGATGGGTTGGGGTTTCTGTGGGGGGCAGTCACAGGGAGTGGATGGTGGCAGGGTGGGGCTACTCTCCCTCCCCGTGGAGTGTCCTATTTTTTGAATGTTGAAATATGGTTGTGACGTTGTGCAGTCTATATGGTTTTATAAAAACTTGATAATAAGTCAATATAATGTAACTGGGATAGTTTTAGAGAAAATATGGTAATAAGTGAATATAACGTAACTGGGATATGCTTCATGCAAAAGGTCTCTTGTAAGGTATCATTACAAAGCTTATAATCTACTGAGTATGATCATCTGATTTGTATAAATGTACCACTCTTGTATCTAAAACTAGAAATATAAAATGTAACTCTGAGGGCCTATTGTAATTATGTAAAGTGTGGGCCATTAATGATGGTTTGGAATCTTGATGACTCCCATTAACCAGGACCATTGTCTGCAGATGGTTGTGTATACCTGTTAGTCTTCCTGTATATGTGTGTGCTGGCAAGTGGGCAATGAAGTCTTGCAGTGACATGTGATCATGTCACCTGAACTGGAATCCATCTTTAACCTGGTGCTTTTCCAGTGAGCGGGGGGGGGGGGGGGGTGTGTGGAAACCCAGAGGGACAAAGGGTTCCCGCCTTATGCAAAAGATATATGAAGGGGTGGAAGAGAAGAGAGGGGGAGAGGAGCCATCATGAAGAATCCCCTAGCTACCACCTGAGCTGGAACAAGAGCTGTACCAGGGGAAAGAATTGTGCCCAGGCCTGGAAGGTGTCCAGTCTGAGAAAAAGCTTACTGAAGCATCTCTGAGGGTGAGATTATCTGTATTCAGTTTGATTAGGCATAGATTTGCACATTTTATTTTATTTTGCTTGTGACTTACTTTGTTCTGTCTGTTACTACTTTGAACCACTTAAATCCTACTGTCTGTATTTAATAAAATCACTTTTTATTTAGTAATTTACTCAGAGTATGTATTAATACCTGAGGGAGCAAACAACTGTGCATATCTCTCTATCAGTGTTATAGAGGGCGAACAATTTATGAGTTTGCCCTGCATAAGCTTTATGCAGGGTAAAACGGATTTATCTGGGTTTAGACCCCATTGGGAGTTGGGCATCTGAGTACTAAAGACAAGCACACTACTGTGAGCTGTTTTCAGGTAAACTTGCAGCTTTGGGACAAGTGATTCAGACCCTGGGTCTGTGTTGGAGCCAGACGGGAGTGTCTGGCTCAGCAAGACAGGGTGCTGGAGTCCTGAGCTGGCAGGGAAAACAGGAGCAGAGGTAGTCTTTGCACATTAGGTGGCAGCTCCCAAGGGGGTTTCTGTGATCCAACCCGTCACAATGGTATCCCTACCACAGTGCAGCTCTCCATTCAAAGCAGGCTGCAGCATGAGGTCTCAGCTTCCTCACTCCCTCCCCCTCTTTCCTGTTGGTAGTGGCCAAGGGAATGCTGGGAAATGTAGTTCTTTCCCTGCTCCAGGGCTGGCTCTATAGGCAGGGAGCTAACCAAGGAACTACAGCTCCCAGGGCCCCCTGTTGGTTCTCAGCTCCCAGGCTGGATCCCTGCCGCCCCTGCAAATGGGCTACCCCAAGCACGTGCTTGCTTTGCTGGTGCCTAGAGCCGCCCCTGGGTACCGCCCAGGGCCGGCTTCAGCATTTCTGCCGCCCCAAGCAAGCGATTGGTGGCGGCAATTGGAAAAAAAAAAAGCCGCGATCGGTGGCGGCAGTTCAGCGGCAGGTCCTTCGCTCCTAGAGGAAGTGAGGGACCTGCCGCCCCCGAATTGCCGCAGGTGCCGCCCATCTCCCTTGGCCGCCCCAAGCACCTGCTTGTTAAGCTGGTGCCTGGAGCCGGCCCTGGTACCGCCCTACTTGCACTCCTGCTGGGGGTGAATCCGGAGTCAACCCGGATAGTGAAGGAGTGAGGCGCCGAGCTCACTGTTGATTAACCTGGCCATCTGCTGCCATCTGCTGGTGAATAGGAGGAAGCACATGTAACGAGCACAAGGAGCAGACTCTAGTTGCATGTTTCCTGCCAGCCCCCACTGGCTGGATCAGAGGGGACGGAAGCTCACAGAGCAGCGGGGAAGGGGCTGAACGGGGTTGCGTGTGGGGCACGGGGCAGGAGGCTGACTGCACCCCCTTAGGTGTGTGTGTGTCAGGGATTCACACCGTAACTGACCCAGCACCAGAGTTGTGAAGCACAAACCTGTTTTCAAGGGGGCTTTTCACTGCGTGAATCACATGAAACCAGAGCATGGCAGTGCCTAGGGCCCCAGTCCTGCACCAGGCCCCATCGTGCTAGGCGTTGTACAAACCCAGAAGGAAAAGACACTCAGCCCACACATAGATCAGCAGCAGCATTTCAATCCCTCACATCCCCAGCTTGTTCTCTGAGCTCCAGAAATAATTACTAGCCCCTTCCTCAAGTAGCCACCAGAGATGGACATGAGCAAAGTTTTCTCAGTGGGTTACTCAAGCATAGGTGCTGAGTTTCTAAACTGCCGGGGGTGCTACCCCTCAGCTCCGCCCAGGCCCTGCCTCCACTCCACCCCTTCCCTCAATGCCCCAACCCTGTCCTGCCTCTTCCCCGCCCAGTTCTGCCCCCTCCCACGAGCGTGCAGTGCCCTCACTCATCCTCCCTTCCCACCAGCGCCTCCTGATGCCACGAAATTGCTGATCCGCGGTAGGCGCTGGGAGGGATGGGGAGGCGCTGATCGGTGCGCGGGAGGCACTGGGGGGAGGGAAAGGCATTGATAGAGGGGCTGCTGGTGGGTGCTCCAGCCCTGGCACACCCACGGAGTCGGTGCCTATGTACCCAAGTACTCACTTGTCAGCAGCAGCGTATTGGTGCCCAGGAATGCTGGATTCCCCCCCTGGCTTTGGGAGGGGAGTGTGGCTTAATGGTTAGAAACCTGAGACCCCAACCTGGGTCAGTCACTCTGAAAACAGTGTCGGGCCAGAGCAGATCAAAGTGGATTTTGTCATTTTAGAGCCCTGGGTCCTGGGCTGCTCCTCCTCTCGCTCATTTTTAGCCATTTTTCCAACACCACATTTTTGCCATCAAATTAAAATTTGGCACTTTCAAACTGAGGCACAAAATTTACCATGATCACTTTAAAGTACTTTATCTTGTATAGTATCAGAGGGGGGGCCGTGTTAGTCTGGAGCTGTAAAAGCAACAAAGAGTCCTGTGACACCTTATAGACTAACAGACTATGTTTTTACCGTGTATGTGAACGATGCTGTATGCAAATGTGGACCATGTCTGTGATGGGATCTTGCTGCTAGAGGAGTATGAAGAAAATAGCGCGCACACACACACACACACACGCATGCACACACACACACGCACACATCTGTTTTTCAACAATTTATTGTAAACATTCTAGACCCTCACATTGTACAATCAACTCACCGGACAGTCCATCATGGGCCAAAAATGAGAACCCAGGTTTTGTTTTATTAAAACTCCCTCAGCAACACGAGATAGTCAACCATTTTTGCCACTGTCCAAATACAAAGGTGTTGCACACAAACCTAGCTCTGGTGTTACGGCCGCTGCACCTCATCCAACAGAGGGTCCTGTGGCACCTTTAAGACTAACAGAAGTATTGGGAGCATAAGCTTTCGTGGGTAAGAACCTCACTTCTTCAGATGCAAGTAATGGAAATCTCCAGAGGCAGGTATAAATCAGTATGGAGATAACGAGGTTAGTTCAGTCAGGGAGGGTGAGGTGCTCTGCTAGCAGTTGAGGTGTGAACACCAAGGGAGGAGAAACTGCTTCTGTAGTTGGATAGCCATTCACAGTCTTTGTTTAATCCTGATCTGATGGTGTCAAATTTGCAAATGAACTGGAGCTCAGCAGTTTCTCTTTGGAGTCTGGTCCTGAAGTTTTTTTGCTGTAAGATGGCTACCTTTACATCTGCTATTGTGTGTCCAGGGAGGTTGAAGTGTTCTCCTACAGGTTTTTGTATATTACCATTCCTGATATCTGACTTGTGTCCATTTATCCTCTTGCATAGTGACTGTCCAGTTTGGCCAATGTACATAGCAGAGGGGCATTGCTGGCACATGATGGCATATATAACATTGGTGGACGTGCAGGTGAATGAGCCGGTGATGTTGTAGCTGATCTGGTTAGGTCCTGTGATGGTGTTGCTGGTGTAGATATGTGGGCAGAGTTGGCATCGAGGTTTGTTGCATGGGTTGGTTCCTGAGTTAGAGTTGTTATGGTGCGGTGCGTGGTTGCTGGTGAGAATATGCTTAAGGTTGGCGGGTTGTCTGTGGGCGAGGACTGGCCTGCCTCCCAAGGTCTGTGAAAGTGAGGGATCATTGTCCAGGATGGGTTGTAGATCACTGATGATGCGTTGGAGAGGTTTAAGCTGAGGACTGTAGGTGATGGCCAGTGGAGTTCTGTTGGTTTCTTTTTTGGGCCTGTCTTGTAGCAGGAGGCTTCTGGGTACACGTCTGGCTCTGTTGATTTGTTTCTTTATTTCCTTGTGTGGGTATCGTAGTTTTGAGAATGCTTGGTGAAGATCTTGTAGGCGTTGGTCTCTGTCTGAGGGGTTGGAGCAGATGCGATTGTACCTCAGTGCTTGGCTGTAGACGATGGATCGTGTGGTGTGTCCGGGGTGGAAGCTGGAGGCATGAAGGTAGGCGTAGCGGTCGGTGGGTTTTCGGTATAGGGTGGTGTTAACGTGGCCATCGCTTATTTGTACGGTGGTGTCTAGGAAGTGGACCTCCCGTGTAGATTGGTCCAGGCTGAGGTTGATGGTGGGGTGGAAGCTGTTGAAATCATGGTGGAATTCTTCCAGGGTCTCCTTCCCATGGGTCCAGATGATGAAGATGTCATCAATGTAGCGTAGGTAGAGAAGGGGCGTGAGTGGACGAGAGCTGAGGAAGCGTTGTTCCAGGTCAGCCATAAAAATGTTGGCATATTGTGGGGCCATGTGGGTGCCCATAGCGGTGCCACTGGTCTGGAGGTATATATTGTCACCAAATTTGAAATATTGGTCTACATACTGCACAGACCACAGTGAGAGATTATGCCATACACTATCAAAGAAACTGAGGAACCACCTGATCAGCATCCTATACAGCAAACAGAAAAACATCAAGAAAGAGCTCTCCAACCTGGAGACTTTCATAAATAACCAACCCTCCACACAAATGGACTTTACTAAAATAAGACAGGAGATCTACATTACACACTTCACCTCTCTACAAAGGAAAAAGGACCGTAAGCTGTCTAAAATCCTACCTGCCACATGGGGCCACAACAGGGGTACCCCTAACTCACCCAGCAATATCGTCAATTTATCCAGCTACACACTCAACCCAGCAGAAGAGTCTGTCCTATCTCGGGGACTCTCTTTTTGCCCCAGCACACCCACGAACATGATACAGTTCTGCGGTGATCTGGAAGCCTACTTTCACTGCCTCCGACTCAAAGAATACTTTCAAGATAACACTGAACACCGCACTGATACACAGATACCCTCCCACCAACAACACAGGAAGAAGAACTCCACATGGACGCCGCCTGAGGGTCGAAATGACAGTCTGGACCTATACATAGAATGCTTCCGCTGACGTGCACAGGCAGAAATTGTGGAAAAACAACATCGCTTGCCTCATAACCTAAGTCGTGCAGAACGCAATGCCATCCACAGCCTCAGAAACCACCCTGACATTATCATCAAAGAGGCTGATAAAGGAGGTGCTGTTGTCATCATGAACAGGTCTGACTACCAGAAGGAGGCTGCCAGACAACTCTCCAATACCAAATTCTACAGGCCACTTTCCTCAGATCCCACTGAGGAATACACTAAGAAACTGCACCATCTACTCAGGACACTCCCTACACTAACACAGGAACAAATCAACATACCCTTAGAGCCCCGACCGGGCTTATTCTATCTACTACCCAAGATCCACAAACCTGGAAATCCTGGACGCCCCATCATCTCGGGCATTGGCACTCTCACTGAAGGACTGTCTGGATATGTGGACTCCCTACTCAGACCCTACGCCACCAGCACTCCCAGCTATCTCCGTGACACCACAGATTTCCTGAGAAAACTACAGTGCATTGGTGACCTCCCAGAAAACACCATCCTATCCACCATGGATGTAGAGGCTCTCTACACAAACATCCCACACACAGATGGAATACAAGCTGTCAGGAACAGTATCCCTGATGATGACACAGCACAACTTATTGCTGAGCTCTGTGACTTTATCCTCACGCACAATTATTTCAAATTTGGTGACAATATATACCTCCAGACCAGTGGCACCGCTATGGGCACCCACATGGCCCCACAATATGCCAACATTTTTATGGCTGACCTGGAACAACGCTTCCTCAGCTCTCGTCCACTCACGCCCCTTCTCTACCTACGCTACATTGATGACATCTTCATCATCTGGACCCATGGGAAGGAGACCCTGGAAGAATTCCACCATGATTTCAACAGCTTCCACCCCACCATCAACCTCAGCCTGGACCAATCTACATGGGAGGTCCACTTCCTAGACACCACCGTACAAATAAGCGATGGCCACGTTAACACCACCCTATACCGAAAACCCACCGACCGCTACGCCTACCTTCATGCTTCCAGCTTCCACCCCGGACACACCACACGATCCATCGTCTACAGCCAAGCACTGAGGTACAATCGCATCTGCTCCAACCCCTCAGACAGAGACCAACGCCTACAAGATCTTCACCAAGCATTCTCAAAACTACGATACCCACACAAGGAAATAAAGAAACAAATCAACAGAGCCAGACGTGTACCCAGAAGCCTCCTGCTACAAGACAGGCCCAAAAAAGAAACCAACAGAACTCCACTGGCCATCACCTACAGTCCTCAGCTTAAACCTCTCCAACGCATCATCAGTGATCTACAACCCATCCTGGACAATGATCCCTCACTTTCACAGACCTTGGGAGGCAGGCCAGTCCTCGCCCACAGACAACCCGCCAACCTTAAGCATATTCTCACCAGCAACCACGCACCGCACCATAACAACTCTAACTCAGGAACCAACCCATGCAACAAACCTCGATGCCAACTCTGCCCACATATCTACACCAGCAACACCATCACAGGACCTAACCAGATCAGCTACAACATCACCGGCTCATTCACCTGCACGTCCACCAATGTTATATATGCCATCATGTGCCAGCAATGCCCCTCTGCTATGTACATTGGCCAAACTGGACAGTCACTACGCAAGAGGATAAATGGACACAAGTCAGATATCAGGAATGGCAATATACAAAAACCTGTAGGAGAACACTTCAACCTCCCTGGACACACAATAGCAGATGTAAAGGTAGCCATCTTACAGCAAAAAAACTTCAGGACCAGACTCCAAAGAGAAACTGCTGAGCTCCAGTTCATTTGCAAATTTGACACCATCAGATCAGGATTAAACAAAGACTGTGAATGGCTATCCAACTACAGAAGCAGTTTCTCCTCCCTTGGTGTTCACACCTCAACTGCTAGCAGAGCACCTCACCCTCCCTGATTGAACTAACCTCGTTATCTCCATACTGATTTATACCTGCCTCTGGAGATTTCCATTACTTGCATCTGAAGAAGTGAGGTTCTTACCCACGAAAGCTTATGCTCCCAATACTTCTGTTAGTCTTAAAGGTGCCACAGGACCCTCTGTTGCTTTTTACAGATTCAGACTAACACGGCTACCCCTCTGATACTTGCACCTCATCCAGACAGATTCCAGCCCCTAGTTACATTTTGATTTTTTGGTGCTTGTTCAGGGCACTGACCAGACCCCGGCCCTTCCACTGCAGAGGGTGGGAATGATCCTGGGGGCTATGCAGGGGTCTGAGTGCTAGGAAGCCTGGGTTCCAGCCTTAGCTCTGCCGCTGTCTTTGGCAGGTCCCCTCCTGGCTGGGTGCCTCAGTTTGCCCCTCTCTAAGCTGGATCTTAAGGTGTGCTTCATAAGGGTGTTAACAGCCAGCCCAAATCTGAAAGCAGCCATGGAAATGACAACCCACCAGTGTGTGCACAGAGCCAGTGCCCACAGGTGACTGACGCGATGGGGAAATTCGTCTCCACAGCAACTGGGAGGCGTGACACAGGGCGGCGGCAGTTGTGCGGTGGGTGCTCGGCCCAGCCACCCAATTAATCGATCACTGTGGTCAGACATCCCCTGTCACCCGCCCCATCCCCCTCCCACCCTCAGCCCCCATCCCCTACCATCCCCCATCCCATCCCCCCCTTCTCCCAGCCCAGCTTATTCCCCACCCCACTCTTCCCCAAGAAAAGACTTTTCTGGTTTGTCTCTCAGGTGTTTGATTTCTAGCAAGGGTTTTAGGTGAGAATTTGCTGTTCACAGTGATTGTGTATCCAGGGAAAAATCAAAGCTAAATGAACCCCAATCTGCCTCTCTGTTTCCCTTTTACAGGTATTGGTTCCTGGTTTGTTATCAGGATCTATCACCAGAGGCATAGGCGCCGTCTTCTACTGGCCCCGGTGGGTATTCGACCCCCCTCTGCCCTCAGCCCCGCCCCGACTCCACCTCTGCCCTGCCCCTATTCTGACTGCTTCCGCAAATCCCTGCCCCGGGCCGGCTTCTTCCCCACCTCCTCCCCTGAGCGCACCACGTTCCCGCTCCTACCCGCTCCCTCCCGGAGCTTGCTACAGCTGTTTAGTGGCACCACGCGCTGGGAGGTAGGCGGATGAGCGGGGACACAGCATGCACAGGGGAGCAGGTGGAGGCGGAGGTGAGGTGGGACGGGGTGGGATGGGGAGCTTGGCGCTACTAATATTTCCCTGTGGGTGCTCCAGCCCCGAAGCACCCACAGAGTCAGTGCCAGGGGCGGCTCCAGGCATCAGCGCAGCAAGCACGTTCCTGGGGTGGCAAGCCGCGGGGCGTGGCCTGCCGGTCGCTGTGAGAGTGGCAGGCAAGCGGCTTTCAGTGAGGTCTGCCGGTCCCGTGGCTTTGGCACCAATTCAGCGGCGGAGACGCCGATGGCGCGGCACCAGCGGACCTCCCGCAGGTGCGCTGCCGAATCCGCGTGACCAGTGGGCCACCCGTAGGCGCACCGCCGAAAGCCACCTGCCTGCCGTGCTTGGGGCGGCAAAAAACATAGAGCCGCCCCTGGTCGGCGCCTATGACCTGAGGAAGCAGCTCCCTCCCAAGCGTGGTGTAGAAAGGTATGTTTGACACAAGTAAGCAGTGGATTAAGGGTTGGTGACACGAAAGGAGTAAGGGGAAAGCCACAAGTAAACACATAAAACTCAGCAACCAGTGGACAGTAACAAAGGTGCTTGAAGCTCAGACCCCTCCCTTGGCAACAAGAATATAACAAATCCCCAGTGTAGCCGATTGCGAGTCAGGTGTCATCTCTGGGCAGGTCAGACGGCAGCGAGCAGTGGGGCCAGGACCCGCTACCCTCGGCCGAACGCTGGACTTTGGGGAGGAACGCTGGGTCTCGGCTGCTGGACGGTGACAAGCTGCTGGAAGGGAAGCTGCTGACTGGTGGACCAGAGGACCCTGGTGTCACAGGATCCTTCCCAGCTCTCGCTCCGGAGACCCGCGCAAAGCCCGACCGCACACGGCTGCCTCCTGGCCGGACAGCGCCATGGGGACCTGGCGCGGCTCCTTATAAAGAGCGAGTGGCAGGAAAGCTCTGAGGCGATGGCAGTTCCAAGCCAGTTCCAACTGGTCTGAACCAGCGCTTCGTGCCACAGCTTCGGCGCCTTCATTTTCCCACCTTTGGGGACAAAATGGAGTCTGTGGCCGAGCGCCACTTTGAAAGTCCGACTCCATATTGAAAAGTACCAAAGTCCATATGGATGAGGGGAAACAATATAAAAACCCTTATCCTAAACATTTAAAATCACTGATCATATAAAATCACCAACAAGTGGGCCTCCCCGCCCCCAGGCCCAGCCCCACTGACCCCATGGGGAGGGAGCTGGCTCCTGCCAAGCCCAGCCCAGCTCTGCGGTGAGGAACCCAGACCCACTGAACCATGGGAGCAGTGCTGGCCCCTAGCAGGGCTGGTGTGGGGTGGGTCTGTGCTTTACAAACCCCATCTCTCCCCTGAGGATCGGGTTGGGGGGGCTGGGTCTCTGCTCCTTACCCTGGGGAGGAGAGAGGGATGTGGCAGCCGGAGGCGTGGTTGGCACACGGCACCCCATAGGGGAAAGGCCCCGTGTCCCATTCCCCACCCCCCTGGGCCAGCCAGTCCCCTGCCTGGGGCTGGATGGGAGCTGGCACACACAGGAGGAGAAAGGTGCTGTGTCTTCCCCATCCCCTGGATCAGAACCAGCCCCCGCTATGGGCCAGGGACAGACCCAGGCCTCCCCAGTTCACCGGCCGGGTGCCCCCATTTCCCTCTCAGGAAATCAGTAGCGGGAGCGATGGGAACACGTCAGTCTCGCTCTGGCTGCCCGTCTCCTTTGGGGGCTGCTCAGTGCGGCTGCCCCCAGAGCTGTGACCTACCAGCACCTGCACTGTTCAGATGTACCCCCAGAGAGGGCTGTGACTTGCATGCCAGGGGCTGTGTATGTCTCCCATTTCCCCAGCCACCCCTGCCAGGGTCCCCCATTTCCCCCTGTGCCAGGAGCTCTGTGCATCCACCCTGTTCCTCCCCTCCCCCCATCCCCTCATTTCCCCTCCCACCCGTGCCATGGTGGGCTGGTTCGGGGAGTCTCTCTGCACAGTGCTGGGTTTGCTGGAGCGGGGAGAAGATCCGTCCGGCCCCTGTCTGAAGGGAGGGATCTGGGGGGAGCAGCGGGATGTCACCAACACACGGCCAAGAGATGGGATCAAAGCAAATGGTTCCAACAGGACTCATGGGGGTAGACTTGTGAGAGCCGCCGGGAACAGGCAGTGCTGGGCAGGAGAGAGGATGGGCACGGCCCAGCCCAGGGCACGGCAGGCCAGCTGGGCTAGAGAAGGCCCCGTGTTTCAGATCACAAGCTGTGCACGGTGGCAGATGGGCCCCGGGTGGCTCCAGATGGCTCCAGCCCTGAACAGCGAGGAAACCGAGGCAGGGGAATGCGTGTCAGGTTGGGAGGGGTGGGTAGGTCTGTGTCAAACGTCTGTGCAAAGCATCTGTGTGTCTGTGCTGCACCTCCCAGGTGGGCTGGTGAAGAGGGACCCTCCAGCCAGAGGGGTGTTAAGCTACAGGAGACTTTGAGGGGTCACCCCTGGTTGCAGGTGCTGGGCCGTGTGCCGTGTGTCTAAGCTGCCAGGGCAGGTGCTAGGCAGAGGGTCTGCACCCCTAGAGTGTGCCTGGGGACCTCAAGTCAGGGTCCGGGCCTGGGCTCTGTTCAGACTCTGGGATCCAGGGGCTGGGTCCACTCACAGCAATCTGGGGAGTGGCCAAGAGGGGACACTCATCAGCCATGCACTGTCTGGCATTCCCCTAAGGGAGATGGGGCACTCACCTGGGGGAAGTGGGGAGCACTCAGTGGAGTGGGGAAATGGAGAGAGATTGAGCAGACAGGACCAGAGTCCAGCTGGAGTGAACCGGCCCCACTCCCTTGGAATCAGTGGGTCAGAGCCCAACTGGAGTGAACCGGCCCTGCTCCCTTGGAATCAATGGGCCAGAGCCCAACTGGAGTGAACTGGACCCGCTCCCTTGGAATCAATGGGCCAGATCCCAGCTGGTGTGAATGGGCCCCACTCCCTTGGAATCAATGGGCCAGATCCCAGCTGGTGTGAATGGGCCCCACTCCCTTGGAATCAATGGGCCAGATCCCAGCTGGTGTGAATGGGCCCCACTCCCTTGGAATCAATGGGCCAGATAGAATGTGCCGGGCAGACAGATAGAGACATGAGGCCACGGGAAGCTCAGAAGCTTTATTGGCCTTGCTCATATGGCAGAGAATCGGCAACTTCACCCAGTCACCTCCAGCGTGAGACAAACCAGCCCCACCTGGATGGGGACAACGCTCCAGCCTGGAATCTGCCCAGCCCTCGCCACCTCCCACCCCCCACCCCCGTCTGGCCCAGCCTCATGTTCCATCCCGCATTTCCCCCTCCTCCCACCACGTCCCATCCCCGTCTGTCCCATGCTCTCCATGTCCCATCCCCCCTCTGCCCTGCCCCTCGCCACATCCCATCCCCCCTCTGACCCTCCCCCCACCACATCCCATCCCCACTCTGCCCTGACCCTCGCCACATCCCATCCCCCCTCTGACCCAGCCCTCCACCATCTCCCATCCCCCATCTGGCCCACCCCTCGCCATATCCCATCCCCGGTTTGACACCCCCACCCCTTCCTATCATGCCCCCCATCTGCCCCGTCCACTGACATGTCCCATCTGTGGCCCCCTTGTTTGGACTCAGCGCTCCACGCTGGAATTGCACCCACATGACACAGATAGAGCTGCGGCACCACACAGAGCAGGAGAGATCGCAGGGCAAATCCAGGACTGCCGTACCACGGTGGTGGGCACCCTAGAAATGAGAGCAAGGGGGAGGGATTGCAGCCCCCCTCGGTATCTATGGCGATGGCTAGATAGGGGGCATGACAGAGAGGCGGGTGTGTTAGCCAGAGAGACAGAGGGGCGTGTTAGGGATACGGATTGACTAGTGGGTTGACTCGTTGTATCCCAGCCAGCCAACTCATCCCCACTGGGATCCCATCACCCGTGGGCTCTCTGTGGCACCTCCCCCATCTCCGGCACCCCCTCCAGGCAGGGGTTTTGGCTGAGGCTCGTCTCCTCACAGCTGGCACAGCCGTTGTTATCACACTTGTACATTGGGGCGTTTTGGATGGTTTGCCAGGCTTCCCACAATGCCTTCCGCTTCTGGGCCTTGTCTTCCCAGTAGACCTGCCGGAAGGCCAAGGCCCGGAAGTTGTTGTTGATGGCGCCGAAGACCCCGTCCATGAGGTCCCGGATGTAGAAGCAGCTCGAGTCGTTAAGGCAGGTGCCCAGGCACGGCGAGTTCTTGGTGAAGAAGATGAGGCAGCTGTTCCAACCACAGGGTTGGTCCGGGGACCACTTCTTGTAGCAGTTGTTGCCGCATTCCTTGCCCGGGACGTGGGTTTCTGGGCAGGTCTTCTGGCCCCGGATCTTGTCCAGGAGGCGGGAGACGGGGCTGACATTGTTCTGGTCCGGGCTGAGCAGCAGGAACTCAGAGTGCAGGGTGGAGTTCTTCTTCTGGAACTTGGGCCGGGCGGCTGCCACGTTCTGGCCCTCGAACAGCTCCTTGCTGTTGAGTTTAGCCTTCATCTCGTTCAGCTCCGTCTCATTCAGATACATCTTCAGCTGCTCCTCGTCGAGGAGATTACATGCCGCCTGGGGCAGGCTCACCGCGACTGCGTATTGGCTCTTATTGTCAGGGCGAAAACTCGGGGGGGGGAAAGAGGAGAGAGTCTGGGTTACAGATTCATAGAGTTTAAAGCCAGAAGGGAACATTGTGACCATCTAGTCTGAGCTGCTGCATGGCCCAGGCCAGAGAGCCTCCCCCAGCGATCCCTGCCCATGACTCCTGTATGAGCTAGGGTGGATGTTTGAGAAAGAGACATCTAGCCCTTGTAAAAAATCTCCACATGATGGAGAAGCCACCACGTCCCTTAGTAAGTTGTTCTACCGGTTAGACATTGCACCTTATTTCCCCTCTGAAATTGTCTCTCTTTAGCGTCCAACCACTGGATCTCATTCTGCCTCTGTCTGCTTGACTGAAGCGCCCTCTGCCATAGGCACCCACTCCATGGATGCTCTGGGGCTGGATGCTTTGCTCCGGAAAAAAAATAGTGGGTGGTCAGCACCCATCAGCCACCTGCCAATCAGCTGTTTGGCAGTGGGCGGGAGGCACTGGGGGAGGGGGTGGAGCTGGGGCAGAAAGAGGCGGAGCAAGGGTGAGGCCTTGGGGGAAGAGGCAGAGTGGGGAAAATGAAAGTCACCTGTGCCCTCTGCTGTCAGAAATCTCCTCTCCACGCAGATACTTACAGACCCTGCTCAAGTCACAGCTCTTGGCCTTCTCTGTGATAAGCCAAATAGACTGATCTCCTTTAGTCTATCTCTAGGAGATCCAGACCTCGGATCCATCTTTTCCGATCCCTTTCCATTTGGTCAACATCCTGTTTGCAGGGAAGGGGCAGGGCAGGGGTGGAGTTGGGGTGGGGCTAAGGGCAGAGGGAGGTCGAGCACCCACCGGCGCCAGCAGAAGTTGGCGCCTATGCTGTCATGCCCAGGCTCCATAAAAATATTACCAAAAATTCCTGCTTCATCACACATGGCACCCCACATATGTCCAACCTTGAAGAGTCTGGAAGCAATGTTATCTCCCCTCCCCCAGATCCTCTGGAACTTCCCCAGGGTTCCAGGTTGTGTTAAAAATCTACATCCATTTCTGAGAGAGCTCTCAGCCAGTTCTTTTAAAACTCTTGGGTGCAAATTATCTGGTACTGATTTATTCCAAAGGGAGTGTACAGCAAGCACATGACTATTCCTTAGGAAAAGGCTAACTCAAAAAAATCTAAAGGTTTCAAGGGAATACATACATTTTGTGTAATTTTTTGATGAAAAATAATCACAATAATTTGTTTAGATTGAAACATTTGGATACGACTTTATTTTTTTTAACTTTTGTTATATTATGTTGTATTACTGTTCATAATATACCAGTGAAAACATCTGGATTTTTATATTATATTATATTAAACATAAAAGTCAATCTGCTAAAGCTGAAATGGAAACATTTGAACTTATTGAAATGAAATAGTTAGATATGGTCAAACCAAAACCTGTTTTCAATTTTTCCAAAACAAAATTTGGAATTCCCATTCCATGGAAGATTTCAAATTTTTGTTCTGATTCATAAGGGGAAAAAAATAGAAATTTCAGAATTTCCGATGGAACAGGAATTCCGGTTTCTGACCAGCCCTTCACACAGTAATAAGACCCACATCTTCCCCCTGCTCCTCCAGAATCAGCCCTTCCAGCTCTTAGCTCCATCTCCTCTTGCACCCCCAGAATCACCCCTCCTAGATCTGGGCCCCATCTCCCCCTGCACCCCCAGAATCATCCATCTCAGCTGAGGGCTCCATCTCCTCCCTGTTTCCCCAGAATCACCCCCTCCCAGCTCTGCCATGGACTGAGCCATTTATGCCAGAGAGAAAGTCACAGAGGCAGGGGCAGCTCCAGGCACCAGCGCACCAAGCCTGTGAGGGCCGCAGTGAGGTAGCCTTCGGCGGCATGCCGGTGCCGGTCCCGCGGCTTCAGCGGCAATTCGGTGGCGGGTACGCCGAAGGCACAGGACTGGCAGACCTCCCGCAGGCATGCCACCGAATCTGCGGGACCGGGGACCTCCCACAGGCATGCCGCCGAAGGCAGCCTGACTGCTATGCTTGGGGCGGCAAAATACATAGGGCCACCCCTGCACAGAGGGCAAATGTGAAGCATCTTCCCCCCCGTTTCCCTTCGCTTGCCCCCGGGGAGGGCAGAGGGGTCACAGCTAGATGGGAAATGCCCCACTGGGGCATCACTCACCTATCAACATAATCCACGATCACTCTGAGCGCATCTGGGTTGATGCTCCTGGCGGTCTCTGGCCCGAAGCAGAGGAGAAGGGTCAGCAGCAGGAGTCCAGCCCTGGGCATCCGTACCGGCACCTACACAGGACCCCGCAGCGTCAGCACCCCTGAGCCCAGGGCACAAACCCTGAGCCCCCCGACTCACATCCCCTAGCCCCTGCTGTGCTACCGACAGGAGATGGGGCAGAGAAGAATCCTCTGGAGCTTGATGGGGGGGAGGTGAATGGCAGAAGGGACCCACAGGGGATTACTTGGGGAGGGAGCAGGTGGGAAGAGGGGTTACCCCTAGAGCTCCATGGGCCAGGAGGTGGGGGTGGGACAAGGGGGACTTACCAGGGGCAGGAAGAGGCTGGGGGGAACTCACTAGGGTTTCCATGGGGCAGGAGGAGGTGAGGGAGATTCACAGGGTTTCCATGGGGCAGGAGGAGGAGAGTGGGATCTCACCAGGGTTTCCATGAGGGAGGAAGAGGTAGGGAGGACTCACCAGGGAGAAGGCGGGGGGGGGACTCACCAGGGTTTCCATGGGGCAGGAGAAGGCGGGGGGACTCACCAGGGTTTCCATGGGGCAGGAGGAGGCAGGCGGGGGAACTCACCATGGTTTCCATGGGGCAGGAGCAGGAGGTGCCGTCACTCACTGACAGATGCTCACACCAGATCCCCAGTGATGGGCTTTCAGCTGAGTCCCTCCCAGCTCCTCTTTATACCGTTCCCCCAGCCCCTCCCCTGCCCCACTGACCATGTGTGTGGGGGGGTAGAGCAGGAGGGTGGGCGGGTGAGGCAGACTCCACTTCCTAGCTGTGCGAACAGCAGCTGCTAGGCTGGGCCAGAGGGGGGCGCTCTGGGGCTGGGGTGTCCGTGGTTTGCTGCAGAGCTCTGCTCCTGCCCTGAACACGGACCCGGTTCCCAAGCTGGCCCGGCCCACTAATGGGGGGTGACGGGGGTAGGACTGGTGGAGCGAGGAGCCGGTGGGGAGTGCAACTGAGGTCAACAGACTCTCAGGGGGGTGGGGGAGGGCTGGGACCCAGCAGCAAACCAGCATCAGGGCCAGACCAGACCATCTGCACCTTGAGTTGGACTGGCCAGAGGTCCCCATCACACTAGGTGCTGCCCAGATACAGAGTCACCAAGATCAGGGTCCTGTCGCGCTGGGTGCTGCCCAGACACAGGGTGAGAGACAATCTCTGGCCTGAGGAGCGCGCGCCCTGACTAGTGCTGTTAGGGGGTTAAGTGGGTGTCATCGGGCCCAGATTTCCAAGGAAGCTGAATCAGCTGAATCCAAACTGCGAGGTGCCCAATTTGCCCTGGAGTTTGGGGAAGTGAGAGCAGAGGAAGGTGCCGACCCCGCTCGCCAGCTGCTTGGGTTTTGCTGACTGGGGCTGGGTTAGACTGAACAACATGTCAGCGTTTTAGCCAGGCAGCACCAATGGGACCTTTCACCTGCGGTTCCTGGGTGCAGAGTGTGGCCCAGCAATGCCCCGGGTGGCGTGTGGTGGAGAAAGCTGAGGGCACTTCCTGGGCAGGGGTGGTGGGAGCAGGATTTGGGAATTATCTGAGTGCACTGTTGGAACCAGGTGGGGCTAATGCCTCGGCCCTGTTCACCTGTGCCCAGCGGAGAGGTGGGGGGGGGGGGGGGCAGGGGGACTCAGCAGGGTTTCCATGGGGCAGGAGTAGGGCAGGGGTATTGTGGTGGAAGATTGTCTCAAACACACAGGCTGTGTCGTTGTTGCTGCCCTGGGAGGCACCACTGGCCGTCCCCTTGATGTAAAAGAGCCTCTTCTCCCCAGCCACGTCTCCACGCGGGTGAGCTGAGGGTGCAGATCAGGCACCTGCTCTGGCTGTCGGTCCTAGCCAGGAGCCTCCCCTCTGGCCACTGGGGAGCAGGCAACACTGGGACAGCTGGGCTGGGATCAGTGGGGCCGGGAGGCCGCCCCCGTCCCCTCAGCCGAGCTCCACAGTCGCTCTCCCTATCTTTTCCAGCCAGTTCCTGGGCAGAGCCACTTCCCTTCTTCCAGGGCTGCCTGCAACTGGCATGGGGCTGGCTGGAGAATGGCCCTTTGACCCTGCACCACCAGGGGCCAGAGCACAGTGAGGGCAGAGACATGGGCCACCAGCTTGGCCATGGGCTGGCCAGCCCTGAGCTCTGGGCCGGCTGCATCCCTGCCCTTCCTCCAGCCCCGTCACCCCTGGGAGAAGGGCTGGTGGCTAGAAGCAGGGGGACCATTTCCTGCCCCTCCCTAGTCAGCCAGCGCCCTGGGGAATGGTCGTGGGGCATCAGTCACAGGGCCCAGCCAGCGCCTTCCCCGGCCATCCAGCAGGGCTGCTGTGAGAGGATCTAAGTCTCTGTGCATCGCACCCCAGGGATATTGCGAGCTCCTGGAGCCTGACCGGAGGCCAGTCACTGCCCCAGCCTTGGGATCCAGACACCACTCGGGGTGCAGCCCAACCCCCCGGCACCTCCCTCTGGGCGTGGGAACCCAGCCATCCGCCCAGCCCCTGGGCACAGCATGCTCCCTTCCCCAAACTGCCCCTCCAGCATGAAGCTGCTGTTTCCAGTTTCATGCCCTCAGTGTGTGCAGCCAATGTGAAGCAGACAACACACGGGCCCATGGTGCCCTCTGTGACCTCGTTGTGCTCCTTATATTTGGTCATGGAAAACCCAGGGAAGTGTAGATCGTACAGTGCCATGAAACCTCCCAGGACCCCGGTGTCTGGCCCCATTGACTCCAAGGGAGTGGGGCTGGTTCACACCAGCCGGGATCAGGAGCGGGGACATTGACTCTGGCCTTGATTTTGGTCCATGGACTCTCCTTAGTGAGGCCATGTCTGTGGGTCGCATGTGGTGTTTGGGCCCTGAGCCTGAGGGTCCGTCGGTCTCTCTCTCAGTAGGTTATTTTGGGTGTGAGTCCTTCAGGGAAATGATTCTCAGAGGTTTATTTCCTGTGGGAGGTTGAAGTAACACCCCAGACTGTGCCAAGCTCGTGTCACTGCCCTGGGATCGGAGTGAGGGGAGTGATTATTACAGACCAGACCCCCCGCTGGTGCTGAAATCAATGGGGTGACGCCAATCACACCTGCTGGGATCTGGCCCTGTCTGCTCAATCCGTCTCCATTTCCCCACTCCAAGGGGGTGAAAAACAAACCTAGCCCCACACCCTCCGTGTACACACAGCCCTGACCGGCAGGGACCCCAGACTTCATCACCAGAGACCTGACTTCTCCCCCTTGCTCCTGCCCCACAGTCCTGGGTGAGTGCCTCCCGCTCCCTTAGGGGAAAGCCTGGCAGAGTGTGACAATGAGCGCCCCCTCTTGGCCACTCACCAGATTGCTGTGAGGGGATCCAGCCACTGGATCCTGAGTATGAAGAAAGCCCAGACTTTGTCCCTGTCTTGGGGCCACCAGGCACGCTCTTGGGGTACAGACCCTCTGCCTAGCACCTGCTCTGACAGCTTAGACACCCGGCGCCCTGCCCAGTCCCTGGAACCAGAGCCACGGGCAGAATCAGAGATTCCTGGTTACCAGTGTGCTGCTGCTGACAACTGAGTAGTTGTGTAACCCAGTGAGACAACATTTGTCAAGTCCTTCTCCCGTGGCTGGTCTAGGAAGGCGCTAGTGACTACTCCTTGAGCTCAGCTAATAAGAGCCTAAGTTAGGGAGCTAAAGTGTAAGGGGTTCAAACATTGCTGCTGATCTACGTAGGGCAGAGTGTTCTTTTCATTCTGGGTTTGTACAGCGCCTAAGTACTCCTCGGTGTTTTTACAAAAACTAATTCCCCCTTGCTAAATACTCACCCCTTCTTGTCAACTGTTTACATTGGCATCATTAGCACTACAAAAATGATTCCACTCCTTCTTGTCAACCGTTGAGTACAGCCCACTTCCACCTTAATTGAATAGGCTCGTTAGCACTGACCCCCCACTTGGTAAGGCAACTCCCATCTTTTCATATACTGTGTATTTATACCTCCCTACTGTATGTTCCACTCCATGCATCTGGTGAAGTGGGTTTTAGCCCACGAAAGCTTGTCCAAATAAATTTGTTAGTCTCTAAGGTGCCACAAGGACTCCTCGTTGTTTTATCTGTAAGCTTTGTAAAGAGGAAAGAAACCCTTAAATTTTTTTTTTGCTAGCAGTGAATATAAAGATGTTCTATTTCTCGCAAAAATATACCAGCTTGTTTTTTAAAGTTATGTCCGAAGGTAAACTTCTGTAAAGAAATTCTATAAAACTCCCATAGGCTAACTTAAAAGAAGAAGCAACTTATGTAAAAGAGTTAATACATTTTACCAGAGATAAGGAATCTGTTTTCCCCCACCGCACACACTTTGAAGTATAAGACCCTGAAGAAACAAACCTTTTAAAAAAGTTTCCTTAATTTTCATACCTAAATAATTATCATTCTTGCAACACAAAGATTTTAGTCTAAAGGCCATGCCTGATAAGAAAACCCCTATGTACAGGAATGTCAATTGTAAAGAAATAGCAATATAACCATTTACAATCAAAATAAAATTTATTTAACACGTTCTTTTTAACTGTTTTACAATAAAAGTTTAAAGGAGAGAAATTCTGTAGCAACAGGTCCCCCCTCCTTTTTTTTTTTTTACTAGAAGAAAATTATGCAAAGGAGGTAGATAAAAACTGACCCTCTCCCCTTGTTATTCATAGAAACAACCCTCCCTTCACCCCCACACTTTCTTCTTTCCTAATGTTTTTCTAAATCTAAATCAAGAACAAATCAACTTTTAACACATTAATGAAAGCGAACAGGCATGTAGATTTCTTTATTTAGCTTTGTTAAAGACACTTGTGAAAGTTAGCTCAAACTTCCTTATTTCATTTACTGGAAACTGACTTTAGCTTTGTAAAGGGTGAATATCATTGACAATACAAGTTTAAGAGGAATGAATTATAAGGTATAAAAATAATACAGAAGTAAAGGTGCAACAGCGCCCATCCTCCTATGTCTTTAAATAGAAGTTCCTCCTTACTTAAGGAGAGAGATCAATGGATTTCTAAAACGTTAGCCCTAAACTATTGGCTAACCATTGTATGAAAAATGATGAGCCATTTAAATGCGGGGTGTGGGGGAAGACGATTGATTAAAGATGGCAAGGCCCTGGCTAACACCAGCACTCAAACTGCTCATGAAAAGATGTTATACAGGTGACGTTGTGGGACCTGAAGAAACAAACATATCGTTGACACAAACGGTGTTTGAGATGGGTCATTGGAGTGCGGAAAGAGCCATAGCCACCAACAACTGTGACCACAAGAATGACACAGAGGAGAAACAGGAGGTCAGATTGCTGAGCCAAGTTTTGCTTGAGACTCCGGACCCCGACCAGGAGAACCCAAATGATTCAAGCAAAGGAATGTATGAAGACGAGGCGCAGGTATATTATATATAAGAACGTTCAAGGGGGTTTGGCAGGATCCTGGGCACTGGTGCTCGGTTGGCTACAACCTTTTGGCTCAAGCCTGCACAGATACATATTGTTTTGGAGGTTTTTTAAGCTACATGCTGAAGGGGGTCTCTTGACACACAGTGTAAAATGTTTTAAAAACACATTATGAAAAAGTAGGAAGATGCCTTACACGTCTTTCTTACGGTAATTTTTTCAGCAGCTGAGCAATGGTTCTTCGGAGGATTTGGAGATTCTGGACTCCGACAGCTCCGAAGGGACAAATGGATTGGGCCCCATCTGTTTATGCCCAGACCCAAAGACAGATGCTCACCAGGATGCCGAAAGAGAGGGAGATGCTTATTCTATAGGCCTGTACTATCTAACATGGAGGAAGAAATATGGTATTGAGCCTGTGCAAGTTCATAAAACCATTACGTGTGCAATTGTATGAGTTGCTTTGCACAGAATCATCAAGCAGTGCCTGAGAGAGAAGGAAATTGAGGATTGCCCTGGGTTCATCATAGATGCCCCCGATCAGAGGAGTCACGACTGTGTGAACTGGTCTGTAGATGACGTAAACTGTAAAATTAAAGAAATTAGTGGTAGCTTGTGTAAGGAGAGTGTTTTAAATATCATCAAAACAACGAGGAGCCTCGTGGGCCAGTACGATTGACTGGTGCGGTCGGTCCTGGAAATGACGGATTTGTCACTTCCTCCCTGGGCCCCGCCCCCCCCCCAGGGATGGCCCTGGGGCCCAGAATTGCTGTTGGTGGGCCTGTTACTAAGCATGTCCTTTCGACTAAAATCTTTATGCTGCAGAAATGATATAATTATTTAGTTATGAAAATTAAGTAAACGTAGCATCTCTTTAGGCTTGCGTTCTTTAATTTTAAGCCTGTGGTTTCGCTGGAAAAGTTAAAAGCTTTTAAAAAACATGCTGCTTCAAGTAGACCTCATTGTATGCTAATTTTTTTTATTGAATCACGTATGTAAACTCCCCTCAATTGCCAGTTTTCATATTATACCCAGTTATTATTTTGGGAAACTCCATTTTGAAAAGGATAGGCTCGTGTGTCTTAAACATTTTTATTTCACTAAACTTCTACAAAACATTCCTAAAAGAGGCCTTCTTATGTTACAGCTGCTTCAGTGCTTGTTTTTTCATGTTAAACTCTTAAACTTTTTTTAAAAACTGTGACAAGATGGCTGATGTAGTATGGTGGGTCCTGCATTTTTCTTGGCAGGGGGCTAAGATGCCCTTGCCCCTGCTCTTGGGGCACTGAGGGCCCCACTAGTGGCCCGGGAAGGTGGTAAAGGAGGGAAGTGGGGGAGGAATCTGGGTTTGCTCCTCACTCCGTGTCCCAGCCCCTCTCAACCCCTGCCGGTTCTTACCCTCTTCCCCCTTGGGTGGGGTACCTTCAGTCCTTAAACGCTGGGGGAGGGAGTCTCCCTTCCCTGCTGGGGAAGGGTCTTCCTTATTCCAGTTTTCTGATCTTCCAAGTCTCACAGCACACCTCCAAACTCCAGGCCTCTCTCCTTCCTTCTTCTCCCCTGACTGCCTGAAGCAGGGGGTTTTACTGGGTTGCTAACAGGGCCTTAATTGACTACAGGTGCTCCAAGTAACCTCTAGCAACCCTCCCTAGTCTACAGGGAACCACGCCTTAATTAGCCTAGGGCTTATATATCTCCCCTCGACCACTCTCCCACTGCTCCCTGGCCCTCCTGTATCACAAAGCTTTATTTGATATAATTAAACACTGTATATTTAGTGAAAGAACATAAAAGATTTAAACGGGGGGGGGGGGGGAAGGCGAGAAAAGGGGTGAGGGGTTCAGGTGGGGTGGTGTTGGCGATGATGTTCATTTGTTCAAATAACAAGGGTGAGGGGTCAATTTTTATCCACCTCCTCCATGCAGTTTTCTTCTAGGAAAACAAAGGAGGGGACCTGTTACTACATGATCTCTCTCCTTTCATTTTTATTGTCAATGCTGGGGATATGACATTCACTGGTTTTCATGTTTTAAATAAATCTGAACTCTAAAAAGCAAAGTGGTATATTTCTTTGAGAGAAGGGTTTGTTTCTTCAGGGTCAGTGTTTATCTTACATCTTCAAAGCAGTTAGAAGGGGGTGGCTGGTTATTGCAGTAAAATATAAGGTTTTCCTTTAAATTTGAAAAAGTAGCCCATTTCTTTGTAAAAGCTGCTTTCTTGGTGTCTTCTAGTATAAAAACCTGCTAATATAGCTTTATTATTGTCATGCAGTTCTTCAAGCCTTTTATTGTAAACGCTAGGGATACAACATTCTCCATTTCCAAAGCCAACAGCTAAAGTCAATTTCCAGTAAATGAAATAAGGAAGCTGGATATAACTTTCACAAGTGTCCTTCAATGAAATTTCACTGCTGCTGCAAAACTAAATAAAGAAATAGACACGCCTGTTCCCTTTAATTAATGTTTTAAAAGTTTGTTTGTCCTTGGTTTACATTTAAAAACATTAGGGAAGTAGAAAGTGTGTGGTGAGGAAAAACAGATTCCTTATGTCTGGTAAAATGTGTTAACTCTTTTCCATAAGCTGTTTTTCATGTTTCTCTATACTTTTTCTCTCTATTCATTAAAAACCCTCTCTCCTCATTTTCCTCTTTCTTTATGTAACTTTATTTTTACTCTTTTATTTGATTTCTTTCTCTATTATTTCATTCAAAATACCCCTTTTTATTTTCTTTAAAATCCTCTTTTCTTTCTCCCTTTTTTCAAAATAACCCTTATTTGTTCTCTAAAGTACTTTTAAAACTCTCTTTGCTCCTCTTTCTTGCTGCTTTCTATACTTGTATTTCAAAGAAACTTTTTTATTTTCTCTTTTTTAAAAATACTTTCTTTTTCTCTAAAGTCTTCTTAAAATCCTCTCTTTATCCTGTGCTCATTAAACCCTCTCTCAACCTAACAAAGAAATTCAAAATAACCCTTTTTACTTTTTCTCTCTATTCTTATCTTTATATTTTACTCTTTTCTTTCATAAACCTTTTGCTTTTTCTTAATTTATTTAAACAACTCTTTATTTTCTCTTTTCTGTAAAGCACTTTTAAAAATCTTCTTCCTACCATGTGTTCACTGACACTGGTTCTCCTGCGAAACGTGTCAAAACACAGGCACAACAGCACCCCTAATATTCCCCATTAAAAAAAATTTCAAAATGGCCGATGGCGCCAAACGCGTACATGACCAGAAACGGGACTGGAAGGTGGGACATAAATACTAGAAAGGGCATGGAAACCTGTCAAATACATGGTGATGAACCCTATTGAGCAGTATACTACTCAGGCACAGGAGTTCTGGGCAACTCTTGTTCTTAAAAGAAATTGGAGGGTCAAATCTTCTAGTCCTTAATCAAGTAAAACTTCTATTGCCATCAGCGTCTCCAGTCATAGATATTAACATGGGATGCCGAAAGAGAGGGAGATGCTTATTCTATAGGCCTGTACTATCTAACATTGAGGTAGAACTATGGTATTGAGCCTGTGCAAGTTCATAAAACCATTACGTGTGCAATTGTATGAGTTGCTTTGCACAGAATCTATTGTCATCAGCAGCTCCACTCACTATATTAACATGTTCTCAATAACTATACATTTCATACATAAATATCTCAGCCATCTTAACCAGGGCTACACATTATATATGCATTGACTCAGGAAGTACATTTTCTGGCATACTCTGATCAGTGCTGAGCACACAGATGGTGCCCAGTTAATAATAAAAATCATGACAATAATTGTTGACCTTATGGACTCTGTTGATGCGATTTCTGTTCTTTGTTCTGGAATTGGCCTGAATACAACTGAAACCCTAAGAATCTGAGGCATAAACACATCTGATCCTCATACGGCACTTTCTCATTCCTTCCTTTTCTCGAACTCAGAACAAAAAATGACAAAACAAAATGGTTTTCAGTTAAAATGTAAAATTGCACAGCAGCCATTGCTCTGCAACCTGCCACCCCCTGGGAGTTAAATGATCTCCTCTCATTTCACTCTCATTATCTCTCTTTTTTTCTTCATCCTTCCTGACCTCTGTGCTGCTTTTCATGCTGTCAATCATGTCAATCATAACATCCTTCCCAACTGACTGTGGCCATTTTCTGGAGTCTCGGAGAACTGGCCTTCTTGGTTTTGCTCCCATCTATCAGCATCCTCTTTTTTTGCAGCATGCAGCAGAAAGATAGGCTGGTCCAATGGACAAGGAGCTGCCCTGAGAGACCGGGGTTCTACTTTCCCCTCAGACTTCCTGTATGATCTCAGGCCAGTGCCTTAGGGACAGAGCTTCAAAGGTTTTTAGGCACCCAAAGCTGCAGCTTGGTATCCAGTGGTGGGGTTTACAGAGCACCTAACCTTCTAGGTGCTTTAAAAAATCCCACTAGGTGGCTAAATTCCTTTGAAAATCTGGCCTTAAGTCTCTCTAGGCCTCATTGCCCCATCTGTACAATGCGGATAACAGGACTGCTCTTCCTCACCGAGGGGATGTGAGGAGAAATAGGTTTGACATTGTGAGGTGCTCAGATACTATGGGGATGGGGCCACCTAAGTATGACAGGTAGAGTGGGGACTTCTCTGTACCACTGCTCTCCCTTCCCTTTGGTTTGGCCCCTTCTTTTCATCCACATCCCTCAAATCTCCCTCTTTTCTGAATGTAAACTTGGCTCAGAGGGCCTGTCTGTATTGCAGGGGTAGGCAACCTATGGCACGAGTGCCAAAGGTGGCACACAAGCTGATTTTCAGTGGCACTCACACTGCCCGGGTCCTGGCCACCAGTCCGGGGTGCTCTGCATTTTAATTTAATTTTAAATGAAGTTTCTTAAACATTTTAAAAACCTTATTTACTTTACATACAACAATAGTTTTGTTATATATTATAGACTTATAGAAAGAGACCTTCTAAAAATGTTAAAATGTATTACTGGCACACGAAACCTTAAATTAGAGTGAATAAATGAAGACTCGGCACACCACTTCTGAAAGGTTGCTGACCCCTGCTGTATTGCTTCTCAGTCCCCTGCATTCTATCAACACCTCCGCTCCCTCCTGCCTGAAGAGGGATTCCTGCTTTGCAGGCTCATCTAACCACTTCCAGATACTTCACTGAATTACCAGCACTTTCTTATCTTCATCACTGTGCCTCTGTTTGTAAACAAAATACTGATTCCCTGCCCTGGGGGCACAGGCTGGGATCAGGACCTCTCCTCTGCGAACTCACATTCCACACTCATACTGTGCTGTAGTAAAGAGTTCTGCCAGGGAGCACACCTCCTGTATGAACCTCGAGGGGGGGCAGGAGCACCCCCTGCTATCCGTAAATGGCGCCCCATGTCCATTGGCAAAGGCTGTGAAAGGAGTGTTATGGGCAGCCTTGTGGGCAATGGGAAGGTGGGAAGGGAGGCACAAGTCTTTCCCCTTCACTTCTTTATTGTGCGATTGAACGATCCTTGTAACTTTTCATTAAATAGAATTCATTCAGATTGCTACAATTCCTTCACTGTGCATTGCCCAGATGTTCAGGCTTTATCGGGTTCTTTGGCATTTGATTAGAGCCGCCTTCTCGGAACAGAACATATTTCTTCTCCTCTGAATTATCTTAAGGAGCACAGGCTTTAGTGATAGGCACCTGACCCTAGCAGTGCCCTTTACCATCCACCTGTCCACGTCAGCTGACCCCTGCCTAGTTAACGAGCAGGTGAGACTGGATCAAGAAGAGAAGCTGGCCGAAATGAAATCGGCATGTATGAATCACGAAGCCAGGACCGGCCCACGTTTCTATCTAAGTGGCTCTCCTGACCCCCATTCCACTTCCCGAGCCTCGTCCCAACAGTTCAGGTCATGTACATGCCCCAATGCATATGGATGTGCACCCAATGCTGGAGCCGTTGCGCTTTGTCTAGCAGTTCTCGTGAACTCCGGGTTGTCATGCACCCAGCTGAGGGCGTACAGGGTAGATCTGCTCCGGTCCCCTCTCAGTCCTTTCCCACCAAGGGTTGGGTCTCCCTGCTGCTCTGTGAACTTCTGTCCCGTCTGATCCAGCCAGTGGGGGGCTGGCAGGAAACATTCAAACTAGAGTCTGCTCCTTGTGCTCGTGACGTGTCTTCCTCCAGTTCACCAGCAGATGGCAGCAGATGGCCAGGTTAATCAACAACAAGCTCAGTGTCTCACTCGGTCACTATCCGGGTTGACTCCGGATTCAACCCCAGGGCCCAGAATCTGGGGCCAGAACCTGGCCCATTTTGCCCTGCTGCAGTTAAAGGCCTCAGCATGTCTGGGGTGAATAATGTGCAAGAACAAACCAGGTCAGGGCCAGGTTGTAGAGGACAGGGCTGAATCTGGGCATCTGACCAGTTCTTAAATGGGCGTGAAGAACTCCATGGTTAGCGCTCGCGTAGCTGAGTGGGAATTTACCTCATATTCCTCTGTGATGCCATGGAGATGCACCGTTCACACCCAGCTGGGCATCTGGCCTGTTGATGCCAATGGAGCAGGGCCGATTTACACCAGTGGGGGATGTGGCCCATTGACCCCTTTTCTGTTGAGTTGGTCGACGTATTGTAGTTCCAAGAATGCTCTTTTTGGGGGAAGGGGCACGGCGCTGGTGGTGGCTCTGAGCCATGGACTGCTCCAGCCATTGGCATTAATGCAGCGCCCACCAGCAAGAGGAGGCAGGCCAGGGAGTGGGACACAGTGCAGGACATTCCAGCCATGGCCTGTTGCCCAGAGAAGGTGGCAGCGTGAATGTTTCTGTCAGGGGGAGAGAGGGGGAAGCACCAGGGTGAATGGACGGAAGAACAATTCCCAGCGTGCCGTCGGTCGTGCTGGGTGGCACAGCTGTGAATTGCAGTGTTTAGTGGCCAGCTCTCCAGCTGCCCTCGCTGGGTTTGGGGGACCTGTGGCATGCAGTGGGGGGAGGGGGATGTAGCTGCAGCAACTGGCCAGAGAGGAGCCTGTGCCTCTTGGGAGCCCCAGGAAGCCTGTTGCTAATGCTGCCTTGTGTCGCTTGTGTCTCTGGTGGGGCAAAGGGGTCCCCTTGCCAGGGGAACCATCTGCAGGCCGGTGACGCATGGCTCTGCCCCCTCCAGAGCAGTGACGGCAGCGCCTCAGCGGGAACTCTCAGGGCCCGGGGGATGCTGGGCCACTCGGCGCCGGGCTGCATGGGGCAGGCTCAGGCGTGTCGGCCGCTGTGCCTGGCTCACGCCTGCGCTCTGCCTTGGCAAAGCGAAGGTGATACACGGAGCCGTGTGCTCCCTCCCCTGCATGCTCTGTAGCCCCCATGAGAGCCGGGCACTGGTGTGGCCATATTAGCAGGTTTTTATACTGGATGACACTTAAGAAAGCAGCTTCTACAAAAAATTATCTACTTTTTAAAATGTAAAAGGAAAAATGGTTGCATTTTACAATAAAAGCCCCTCACCCCCACTTCCCTTCTAGCGGTGTGAAGATATAAGATAAACACTGACCCTGAAGAAACACAGGCTTTTCTTAAAGCTTTGTAAAGTGTGAATATCATATCCCCAGCATTGACAATAAAAGTTTAAAAGGATTGAATAACTACGTGATAGGAATAAAGCTATATTAGCATGCTTTATAAACATTTTAAAAGATAAATGCCATGGTTTTGTGACTGCATGAAGTTCACAGAGAACCTATCTGAAGAAACCCTCTCCCCTGACTTTCCTCCCACCCCCATTTAACACCTTTATGTTCTTTTGCGAAACATGCAGTGTTGAATCATATCAAATAAAGTTGTTTTAAAAAAATAGTTTAACATGAAAAAACAGCATTGGTCATTTTTGAATGAGGCCTATTTGAAGCAGACCCGTCTGCTTTTTAAAAATCTTTTGCAGCTAAAGCACAGGCTTAAAATTAAATAATGCAAGCCTAAAGAGATGCTAAGTTTACTTAATTTCCATAACTAAATAATTATCATCTCTGCAACACAAAGATTTTAGTCTAAAAGACATACCTAATAAGAAAACCCCTTCTTTACAGGAATGTAAAACTGTAACTAAGGTGAGTTTTGTAGTGAAATAAAGATTGCCAGAATACACCAGCCAGCTTTTTAAAGTTTTGCCTAAAGGAAAACTTCTGTAATGAAATTCTACAAAACTCACATAGGCTAACTTAAAAGGAAATTTATACAAAACATGAAAAACAGCTTATGGAAAAGAGTTAACACTTTTTTTTAAGCAGAGATAAAATCTAAACCAAGGACAAACAAACTTTTAAAACATGTATGTGTGGATCTTAAAACCTTTTTATTTCACTAAACTTCTACAAAACATCCCTAAAAGAGGTCTGTTTATGCTACAGCTCATTCTATGCTGCTTTTTCATGTTAAATGTTAAATTTTTAAACTTTTTTTTAAAACTTTAATATAATTAAACACTGCATGTTTAGCAAAAGAACATATAGGATTTAAATTAAGGGGGGAAAAGTCAGGAAAGTGTGTGTATGGAGCTGTTTCTCTGAGCTTCATGCAGTCACAAAACCAGGGCTTTTGTCTTTTAAAATATTTATAAGAGCATGCTAATATAGCTTTAGTCCTAATAAACATTATTTTGTTGCAGTAGTTAACAGCTTCAAATAACATGGGGGGGGGGGAGGCTTACAAGTTTTTCCTTTTACATTTAAAAAAGTGGCCAAATTTTTGCATAAGCTGCTTTCTTAGTTTCGCCCAGTATAAAAACATGCTAATATAGCTTTGTTCCTATTATGCATTCACATTCACATTTTACAAATCTTACATTAGAGCTTACAGCTAACGTCAATTTCCAAGTTTTGTTTGTCTGTTTTTTGTCCTCTGGCCAAGTCATTTGGCAAAATTCTGAAAAGCAAACTAGCACTTTTTGAAAGAACTGCTTTAAACCTGTCTTTTTATGTTTTATTTTATTATTATAAAACCCCTTCTTTGTCCATGCTGGTGTATCTGAATTTTCACTAGAAAGCACATCTGGTCACTGTTGTTTTTTCATGTTAGCAAAAATAAAAAAAATAAAAATTCCCGGGTTGGAGGCGGAAGACTTTCTCTTCATGTACAGCATGTCTCTCATGCCTTGTGGTGTGACTGAGGGTATATCTACACTACGGGATTAATCCAAATTTACAGAATTCAAATTTTGGAAACAGATTGTATAAAGTCGAATGTATGCGGCCACACTAAGCACATTAATTCGGCGGTGTGCGTCCATGTACCGGGGCTAGCGTCGATCCGGAGCGTTGCACTGTGGGTAGTTATCCCATAGCTATCCCATAGTTCCCGCAGTCTTCCCCACCCATTGGCATTCTGGGTTGAGATCCCAGTGCCTGATGGGGCAAAAAACATTGTCGCAGGTGGTTCTGGGTACAGCCTCACCCCTCCCTCCATGAAAGCAACGGCAGACAACCATTTCGCGCCTTTTTTCCTGGGTGAACATTGCAGACTCCATGCCACGGCAAGCATGGAGCCCGCTCAGCTCAAGACAGCAGTCATGAACATTGTAAACACCTCGCACGTTCTCGTGCAGTTTATGCGGAACCAGGACCAGAAAAACGAGGAGAGGAGGAGGCGGCGACGGCAGCACAGCGACAAGAGTGATGAGGACATGTCTTGCAACGCCAGACAGCTACCGGTCAGTCGGGAATCAATTTGGAGTGGGCAAATCTACTGTGGGGGCTGCTGTGATGCAAGTAGCCAAAGCAATCACTGAGCTGCTGCTACCAAAGGTAGTGACTCTGGGAAATGTGCAGGTCATAGTGGATGGCTTTGCTGCAATGGGATTCCCTAACTGTGGTGGGGCGATAGATGGAACCCATATCCCTATCTTGGCACCGGAACACCAGGGTACCCAGTACATAAACCGCAAGGGGTACTTTTCAATGGTGCTGCAAGCACTTGTGGATCACAAGGGACATTTCACCAACATCAACGTGGGCTGGCCGGGAAGGGTTCATGACGCTCGCATCTTCAGGAACACTAATCTGTTTAAAGGGCTGCAGCAAGGGACTTACTTCCCGGACCAGAAAATAACCATTGGGGATGTTGAAATGCCAATAGTTATTCTTGGGGACCCAGCCTACCCCTTAATGCCATGGCTCATGAAGCCATACACAGGCAGCCTGGACAGTAGTCAGGAGCTGTTCAGCTACAGGCTGAGCAAGTGCAGAATGGTGGTAGAATGTGCATTTGGACGTTTAAAAGGTCGCTGGCAATTGTTACTGACTCGCTCAGACCTCAGCCAAACCAATATCCCCATTGTTATTGCTGCTTGCTGTGTGCTTCACAATCTCTGTGAGAGTAAGGGGGAGACCTTTATGGCGGTGTGGGAGGCTGAGGCAAATCGCCTGGCTGCTGATTACGCGCAGCCAGACACCAGGGCGATTAGAAGAGCACACCAGGAAGCGCTGCGCATCAGAGAAGCTTTGAAAACCAGTTTCATGACTGGCCAGGCTACAGTGTGAAATTTCTGTTTGTTTCTCCTTCATGAAAACCCGCCCCCTTTATTGACTCATTCTCTGTAAGGAACCCACCCTCCCCCTTCCCCCAGCTTGCTTTCAAACCAAATAAAGTCACTATCGTTTAAAAATCATTTATTCTTTATTAATTGATTATAAAAAGAGGGAGAGAACCCGGGTGGGGTTTGGGAGGAGGATCGGCGGGAAGGAAAAGGCCACTAAAAAAAGGTTAAAAAAATGACAGCCTTTTGCTTGGGCTGTCCACTGGGGTGGAATGGGAGGGTGTACGGAGCCTCCCCCCCCCCCCCCCCCGCGTTCTTACACGTCTGGGTGAGGAGGCTATGGAACATGGGGAGGGGGGTTATACAGGGGCTGTAGCGGCACTCTGTTATCCTGCTGCCGTTCCTGAAGCTCCACCAGACGCTGGAGCATGTCTGTTTGCTCACGAAGCAGCCCCAGCGTTACATACTGCCTCCTCTGATCTTCCTGCCACCACCTCTCATCTCGAGGGTCCCTCCTGTCCTCACATTGGTCCCTCCTGTCCTCACGTTCACTGGCATCTTTCCTATACTTTGAAACCGTGTCCTTCCACTCATTCAGATGAGCTCTTTCACTGCGGGTGGATTCCATGATTTCCGCGAACATCTCGTCTCGCATCTTCTTTTTCCGACGCCTTATCTGAGATAGCCTTCGGGACGGAGGAGGGAGGCTTGAAAAATTTGCAGCTGCTGGAGGGAGGGAAAAAAGGAGAGAATTTTTTAAAAAGATACATTTTACAGAACAATGCTTATACTCTTTCACGGTGACCAACACTATTCACATTACATAGCACATGTGATTTCTGTGCAAGGTCGCATTTTGCCTCTTAATATTGAGTGCCTGTGGCTTTGCTGCTAGAGATCACAGACGCAGGTCCGGGCAACAGAATTCGGCTTGCATGCGGCCATGTGGGAACGGCCACCTCTGTCCCCTTAATTAAATTCCCGTATTTCAACCACGTTACCATGAGCGATATCACTTTCCTGAGGATTACACAGCGAGATAAAGAATGGATGTTACTTGAATGCCAGCGAACATCGGGACCATATGCTGCCAGGCTCTGTCATGCAATGATACCAGATTACTTGCTACTAGCATGGTGTGGTCAAGTGTCCTACCATGGAGGATGGAATAAGGCTGCACTGCCCAGAAACCTTGTGGCAAGGCTTTTGGAGTACCTCCAGGAGAGCTTCATGGAGATGTCCCTGGAGGATTTCCGCTCCATCCCCAGACATGTTAACAGACTTTTCCAGTAGCTGTACTGGCCGCGAATGCATCCCAAGTCCTCAGGGCAAAGTAATCATTAAAAAACGCTTGCTTTTAAAACAAGTTTTATATTTTAAAAGGTAAACTCACCTGAGGTCCCTTCCATGGGGTCATGGTCTTGGATACTGGCTTGGGAGGCTTGGGAGGGTACTTCAGTCAGGCTGAGAAAAAGATCCTGGCTGTTGGGGAGAATGGAGTGCTGTGTGCTCTCCGCAAGCTCGTCGTCCTCCTCCTCCTCCTCTTCCCCGTCCGCAGAATCCTCAGGTGTAGCTGATGAGATTACCCCCGCCTCGGAATCCATGGTCAGAGGTGGGGTAGTGGTGGCGGCCCCCCCTAAAACTGCATGCAGCTCGGCGTAGAAGTGGCATGTCCGCGGCTCTGACCCGGAGCGACCGTTTGCCTCCTTTGTTTTTTGATAGGCTTGTCTGAGCTCCTTGACTTTCACGCGGCACTGATCTGAGTCCCTATTGTGGCCTCTCTCCATCATGCCCTTGGAGATTTTTTCAAAAGTTTTGGCATTTCGTCTTTTCGAATGAAGTTCTGCTAGCACTGAATCCTCTCCCCATATAGCGATCAGATCCAGTACCTCCCGTACGGTCCATGCTGGTGCTCTTTTTCGATTATCGGCCTGCATGGTTACCTGTGCTGATGAGCTCTCTGTGGTCACTTGTGCTCTCCACGCTGGGCAAACAGGAAATAAAATTCAAATGTTCGCGGGGCTTTTCCTGTCTACCTGGCCAGTGCATCCGAGTTCAGATTGCTGTCCAGAGCGGTCATAATGGTGCACTGTGGGATAGCTCCCGGAGGCCAATACCATTGAATTGCGGCCACACTAACCCTAATTCGAAATGACAATATCGATTTTGGCGCTACTCCGCTCGTCGGGGTGGAGTACAGAAATCGATTTTAAGAGCCCTTTATTTCGAAATAAATGGCTTCGTTGTGTGGACGGGTGCAGGGTTAATTCGATTTAACGCTGCTAAATCCGAATTAAAGTCATAGTGTAGACCAGGCCTGAGGGTCTGTGTTTTTAACCCGGCTGTGTCAGCCTTTATCTTTATGTTAGAACAGGTGCCGCTCGCTGTAAAAGTTGTATCATTTCTTTACAGAATTTTTTCCTGTTAGCAAACGGATTAAGAAAAGCCTTTGTTTCTTCAGGGTCAGTGTTTATCTTACATCTCCACACTGTGTGAAGGGGGTGGGAGTGGGGGGCTCTTGCTGTAAAATGTAAAATGCCAGAGCACAGCGATAGCCCATGAAGGTTGGCAAAGGACAGAGCCCCCACCCTGCATCCTCCCAACCCCTGCACGCCAGCACTGCTCTGAGAACCCCCCAGATTTCCCCTCACTGCCCCAACCCCCACCTGTTCCCCAGCTCTGAGTCTGGGCTGGTTGTCACCAGCTGGGCCCTGGCCCAGTGAGTAGGTCAATGGGGCACAGCTGGAGCAGGGCAGTTTATCAAAGGCAGGGGCCTCAAGCACCAGCCTCAGGGCCGGGAGAGGAGGATTTGCCTCTCCCCGCACTCCGGGTGGGTGGGATAGAAACAGTGTGCAGCCAGGAAGCTGTGAAATCCCCTTGTTAGCAGGTGGCTTGGGGGGCACCTGGCAATTCCATAAGGGGAGAGCGACTCCAAGGGATGCCCAGTGCAAGCCAGGGAGATGCCGTCCAGCGGGAGGCTCCTGGCTTGGGGCTCAGTCGCTCTGGCCCTGTGTGTGGCAACCCCAGGTAACGCCTTCCCCCCGGGTAGCCCCAGGCTGTGCCCCCCGGGATCCCCATCTCACTGCTCTCCTGGGTGGGGCTGGGGGAGAACCAAACACACAGGGGAATTGCTCGGAAGCTTTTCCTTCTTGTGGAAAAACTTCTGCTCTGATTTATTGATCTGCTGCAAATAGCTGAGCGTGTCTGAAAGGCAGCTGCAGAGGGCATCCAGGGGGCAGATACAGGGTCCCTGTGCAGGGCAGGGCACAGGCACCCCAAGTGTAGTTTATTTGGTAAAATAGCTGCATCCATATCTCACCCCCTTCATCTGTACACAGTAGGGGGGAAGCAGGGAGTACTATTTCCTAGCTGCTATAGAGACATCTTCTCTGTGGTTTTCAAAGAGCTCATACAGGGGGTAAATAACAGATGGGGAAACTGAGGCACAGCCTTGCCTGCAGAGCCAGGATTAGAACTCAGGTTACCAGAGTCCCACTGTAGTACCTTCCCCACAAGCCCCCTTGACCTCTCAAGCACTTGCTGCTTCTCCTGTCAGTGCAGCCTCTTCCTCACTGTGTGTAATAACATCTCTGTTCCTTGTCTTCACCCTGTTTCACTTTCAGGCTGAATCACTTCCCCTTTATTTACAAGGGAAGATCACACTGGAATGCACCAGGGAGGGACGCACCAACGGGGGGAGCTCTGTTGCATGGCCACCAGCAAAGGGAAGTGCTGCAATCTGAAGCCGGAGTCCCAGCAGTCTCCACCTCTCACTCCGGTCTCGTGGATTGCACAGCGGTCACCCAACTCGGCCCCAGTCGTTGGAAGGAAACGGCCCCTGCTCCAAATCATAGAATCGTAGGCCTGGCAGGGACCTCGAGAGGTCATCTAGTCCAGTCCTCTTCACTCACGGCAGCACTAAGTATTATCTAGACCAGGGGTGGGCAAACTTTTTGACCCAAGGGCCACATTGGGGTTGCGAAACTGTATGGAGAGCGGGTAGGGAAGGCTGTGCCTCCCCAAACAGCCTGGCCCCTGCCCCCTCCCACTCCTGACTGCCCCCCTCAGAATCCCTGACCCATCCAACCCCCTCTGCTCCTTGTCCCCTCACTGCCCCCTCCCTAGACCCCTGTCCCTAACCACCCCCCAGGACCCCACCCCCCATCCAACACCCCCTGACAGGCCCCCCCGGGACTCCCACACATCCAACCCCCCCGTTCCCCATCCCCTGACCCAGGGCCGGCTCTGGCTTTCTGGCCGCCCCAAGCAAAAAAAAAAACACCTGCGGCGTGACCGGAGCGCGGGTGCAGGGGGACCGGCTGGGGGGGGGGAGGGGGAGGGAGCGGGAGCGGGCGGGAGAGAGAGAGAAGGGGGTAGCCAGGGCTACAGCAGGGCGCTGCCACGTGGCCCCTCCCGCTGCTCCGCCTCCTGCCGCCTGCCGCGAGGGCTCTGCTCCGGTCGGCGGGGAGGGAAGGAAGAGGACTGCCCTGCAGGGCGCTCTGGTTCTCCGCGCCGCCGCCCCCTACAGGGCAGCCGGAGCGGAATAAAATAAATTTTAAAAAAAGCGTCTGTGCCGCCCAAGGATTGGGCAGAATGCCGCCTCGAACAATCTGCCGCCCCAAGCACCAGCTTGCTCAGCTGGTGCCTGGAGCCGGCCCTGCCCTGACCCCTCCCAGAACCTCTGCCCCATCCAATCGCCCTCTGCTCCCTGTCCCCTGACTGCCCCCAGGATGCCCTACCCCTTATCCAACCCTCCCTCTCCCCGCTCCCTTACCATGCAGCTCAGAGCAGCAGGAGCTCGCAGCCCCACCGCCCAGCCAGAGCCAGCCATGGCGCCATGCTGCCTGGCAGGAGCAGTGGGCCTGAGTGCTGGTGGTGCAGCAAGCTGAGGCTGCGGGGGAGAGGCTGGGGGCTAGTCTCCCCGGCTGGGAGCTCAGGGGCTGGGCAGGACAGTCCCACGGGCCGTAGTTTGCCTGCCTCTGATCTAGACCATCCCTGACAGGTGTTTCTCTAACCTGCTCTTAAAAATCTCCAGTGATGGAGATTCCACAATCCTTGTCCCATGTCCAAACTTCTCTGGAACCCTAGTTCATTCTCGCCGAGGAATGTTTGATTTAGCGATCACTCATTTCTCTCGCTGACTCGCTTCCCACTCACAAGAACAGCTCTCACTCCTTCTCCAGCAAAAAGCGCCGCCCCGCTCAGCGCAATGAAACGACGGTGTGCCTACAATCCCACACGCATGCATGCACAGAGAGAAAGCGAGCGAGCAAGGGAATGCGTGAGAGCGCTGTGTGGCATAAGACAGTAGAAACCAGGCTATTTAATACTAGCAAACAGAGCAGAACTAGATCCAGCGGCTGGAAGTTGAAGGAGACAAATTCAGACTGGAAAAACGAGGCCTGGAAACTGCGCAATCCTTATGCAGCAACAAGGGCCGGGGTCAATATTTAGGGGTTCCTTTGAACATGACAAAACAGAACCGGCTCAAGTCCCCACCCCATAATCTGGGGAAACTAAACCCCACCCCGGGCACCTGGAAGAGGCAATAATTCCCCGCTCGCAAGCCCTGAGTCTGTGTGTAACAAAAGAAAACCCAGCATTAAATTGGGAAAACACTGCAGTCACCATTCAAAAGCCTGTAAACCACAAGTGAATACCTGCCCCCAGTATCTTGGGCAGTGTCCTTTGCCTCAGTGTCCCACCTTGCAACGTGAAAGTCTGGCAGATGAATATCCCTGTCAAGGTTCCCTCCCCACTCTGAACTCTGGGGTACAGATGTGGGGACCCACATGAAAGACCGCCTAAGCTTATATTCCACCAGCTTAGGTTAAAAACTTCCCCAGGGCACAAATTCTATTTTGTCCTTGGAACGGTATTGCTGCCACCACCAAGTGAGTTATACAAAGATTCAAGGAAAAGAACCACTTGTAGTTTCTGTTCCCCAGAATATCCCCCCAAGCCCCTTCATCCCCTTTCCTGGGGAGTCTTGAGAATACTATACCAACCAAATAGGTTAACAAGGTGAGCACAGACCAGCCCCTTGGGTTTTTAGGACACTAAAAACCAATCAGGTTCTTAAAAACAGAACTTTATTATAAAGAAAACAGTAAAAGAAGCACCTCTAAAATCAAGATGGAAGGTAATTTTACTGGGCAATTAGATTCAAAACACAGAGGATTCCCCTCTAGGCAAAACTTTAAAGTTACAAAAAACAAAACAAAACCAGGAATAAATCTCCCTCTTAGCCTAGGGAAAATTCACAAGCTAAAACAAAAGATAATCTAACGCATTTCCTTCCTATTACTTACAATTTGTAATCTTAGATGCTTTAGTTCAGGTATGGCTTTAGGAGATGTATTTTCCCTGCCCTGGTTCCTCGCTGACCCGGAGAGAGCACAAAGAAAAACAAAACAAAAACCTTCCCCCACTGATTTGAAAGTATCTTCTCCCCTTATTGGTCCTTTTGGTCAGGTGCCAACCAGGTTATCTGAGCTTCTTAACCCTTTACAGGTAAAGGAGGGATTTTATGCTACCCTTAGCTGTATGTTTATGACTGACTTTAACATGCCACTCCCCTTTTCCCTCCGCTGCACCCCGCTCACTGGGACCTTTGCTTGTGCGAAGCCGGCAAGGTCCCAGAATTCAGGGGTACATTCATGTGGGTTCTTGCCCCACCCCTAAAGGGGAGGGTTGTGCAATGCCACTGGTGCTGCCATTATCTCTGCCGACACTTGCTGGGGCCTTTGCTGCTGATCTGTGCCACCTTTCCCCCTGCTCACCACTGCCATTTCTGCCGCTGCTGGCTGCCATTTGTAGAATGCCACCTCCTGAGGGTTCTCCCCTTAGCCCAGCTGTGAGTGATTTCACGAGGCCTCCATGTTATCTGTCACTACACCCTATCCCTGCAGGGGACTTAAGTCTCAGCCCCATAAACCTGCTCAACAACCATTTCAAGTCTAGGAATCACTGAGCAGAAACAAAGGCCCTCTACCAAGTCTGATGGGCTCCAACTCTAAACAAGCAAGTAGGACAGAAAACTTTTAAAACAGAACCAAGAACATCAAACCCCCCACTCTGACTCTCACATGGATGTTACACTTAGGGTGACTCCCGCAGTCAGCAGCTGTGTCTGTGATCCCCTAGGCCAGGGGTGGGCCACATCTGGCCCGCAGGACCCTCCTGCCTAGCCCCTGAGCTCCCGGCCGGGGAGGCTCCCCCCGGTCCCTTCCCCGCCTTCCCCCCTCCCCTCTCCCCCGGAGCCACGCCGTCGCGTGAGCAGTGCTCTGGGGCGGCAGGGCTGCGCGCTCATGTGGGAGAGCAGGGCAGCGTGTCTGGCTCCAGCTGGCCAATAAGCGGTGTGGTAAGGGGGCCAGGGCTGGGGCCAGTGGGGTTTTCATAAGGGGCAGTCAGGGGACAGGGAGCAGGCGGGGTTGGATGTGGTGGAAGTTCTGGGGGGGTGGTCAGGGAATGGGGAGTGGGGGGGTTAGATAAGGGGCAGGGAGTCCCGTGGGGCAGTCAGGGGTTTGGGGGCTGGATAGGGGTTGGGGCAGTCAGGGGACAGGGAGCAGGGGGGATTGGTAGGGGGCGGGTTCCTGGGGGGGCAGTTAGGATGGGGGGTCTCTGGAGGGGGCGGTCAGGGGACAAGGAGCAGGGGGGCTTAGATAGGGGGTGGGGTCCCAGGGGGGTGGTTAGGGGAAGGGGGGTCTCTGGAGGGAGCGGTCAGGGGACAAGGAGCAGGGGGGGGTTGATGGGTCGATGGTTCTGAGGGGGGCAGTCAGGGGGTGGGAAGTGGGAGGGGGTCAGATAGGGGGCAGGGCCAGGCTGTTTGGGGGACACAGCCTTCCCTACCCGGCCCTCCATACAATTTTGCAACCCTGATGTGGCCCTTGGGCCAAAAAGTTTGCCCACCCCTGCCCTAGGCAGAGTAGGCGTCTCTATGTAAATACGGTCTGCTCCAGAGGTCTTTTCCCCTGGTTTATCACTAGATGTTGGGGGAGAGCTCATTCAGACCCTGCTTACGGCTGTTTACCAGGAAGAGCAATTAGCCAGTGGAACAACTTTCCACATGATGGAGAATCCACCACAGTCCTAGGTGTGGAGGGGGGAGGGATAGCTCAGTGGTTTGAGCATTGGCCTGCTAAACCCAGGGTTGTGAGTTCAATCCTTGAGGGGGCCATTTAGGGATCTGGGACAAAAATCTGTCTGAGGATTGGTCCTGCTTTGAGCAGGGGGTTGGACTAGATGACCTCCTGAGGTCCCTTCCAACCCTGATATTCTATGATTCTATGTGTCTGTATAGGGAGACTGCATGTCTTTCTTAAAGATCTGCTGTAAGCTACTGGCTGGATGCAGGAACCACTGTGTTATACAGGAGGCTTGACTAGCTGACCAGAATGGTCTCTTCTGGCCTTAACATCTATGAATCTACAAAGGTTTGAGCACATGAGTTTGATTTGGCTACATTAGTTCACAAAGAAGAGGCAGGAATTAATGCTTTTCATCCCGAATCCATGCTGACAAAACCTCGCCCACACAACCCACCCCAGTGTAGTGTATCTATCTGCTACATGTCTGGCGGGAGGTGGGTTAGGCCCATTTCAGACAGTTTGCGGGTGACTTTCCCTGGGATTTTGCTGCTCAGTCACAGAGGCACTTCTGAATCTCCCACCCTAGGTTGGTGCGACCCTTTCTATCTCTGCCTGTGAAACCTGCGCCCCATGCGACCAACCGCAGCATGGGGAACAAATACAAGGAGTGCGTTTAGAGGGGAGATTGGGGGCAGCGTGGGTGGCGTGTGAACCATCCCTTCAGAGGCTGAGTGAGCCCCCACCAGCTTCAGGATAGAAGGGGGGAGGGTGGGGCTTGGGGACAGAACATGGGCGGGGCCACAACCTGGGTCTGGGGAGGCTTAGCCTGCCCTGGGCTTTGATACCCGCTGCCCATGGGGGGCAGTGAGGAAGGGGAAGGAGAAAGGGGGAGGCATGTGGGGCGGAGAGAAGACAGGAGCGAGAATGGAAAAGGAAAAGCAAACCCTGCGGGAAAAGAGAGGAGGGGGAAAAAGCCAGAAAAAGCAGCAGCTGGGCTGAGGGGCCATTCTACCAGCAGAGTCAGGGAAAAGCTCAGATCCTCAGAGGCTGGAGAGTGTCAGGATCCTCGGAGTTTGTTATTTTTAATTATTGTCAGTCTCTGTCCCTGCGTTTGCTGCCGTGACCAGGGCTCCGGTCTAGGAGGCAGGACACCTGGGGATTAGCTCTGACCCAGTCAATGACTTCCTTTGTAAGCCTGGGTGAGTCACGTCCCCGCTCTCTGCCTCAGTTTCCCCTTCCACCTCTTGTCTGTCTCATCTATTTAGATTTTGAGCTCTCTGAGGCATCAGCTGTTCTGCACTGTGTGTCTGTGCAGCTCCTGGCACAGGCCTGATCACAGCCAGGGTCTGTGCAGCACCTGGCATTTTGGGCCCTGATCTCGGTCAGGGTCTGGGGAGCACCCGGCACACTGGGGACCCCAATCTAATACTGCTACTAAATCCTGAGGTCAGAATCTGGGGCCAAGTACAACTGCAGTCATTGGGGTGGCCCCAGATTGACTCTGGAGTAACTGCCATCAGGATCTGGCCTGTGTTCCATGCTGCAGGTATGTCCCTTCGCATTTCCGGTGTAAATCGTCTGCAATAACGGAAGAGCTCAGAGCCGGTTTGTACGGGACAGGACTGAATGTGGGGATTAGACCAGTCCTGAAATGAGAAGGACGAACGCCCTGCGTGTGCCCAGGTAGCTGACTGGGGATTTCCCTGCTTCCGCCCTCTCAGGCTTAGGACAAGATGCTCAGCTGGTGTGAACTGGCACCGCGCTACTGGCTTCAATGGATCTGTGCCGATTTACACCAGCTGGGGGCCTGGCCCATTGACCCCAGCATGGCTTTGGTGGCCCCTTGAAGGGGAGTCTAGTCCCAGGCTACCCCAAGGAGATAATGTAAGGAGATGTAGCCTATCTAGGCAGATAACTGCATCAGAAGCCCCTGGGCCAGCTAGAAGGCCATCAGGGCTGGGGTCCAGGGAGATGTCTGGAGAAAGAGAAGCTCTCCTAAGGGAAGGCTGCTCCCAGAGCACCCAGCCCCGAGGCAGAGAAGGGCTGCACGACCCTGAGCGAAAGGGAGAGGTTTTATTTCAGGGTTATTTGTATGTAATAAAGTAGAACCCCAGCAGGGGGCTGGTGTCTTACGCCCTTTTGGACTGTGTGGAGTTCTTAAGGGGCCCGGAGAGAAGGGAAACTGAGGCAGGGAGTGTGGGTAGTGCCACCCTAAGTTAGCAGGGCTACTACAGGGCAGGCATCCCCTGAGACAGGCTCCAGTGGGGCTGACTGGCACCAGCAGGGGGTTTGGCCCCATTGACTCCAGTGGACAAACAGAGCCTTCCAGCGGCAAAGCCCCTGTGCAGGGAGAACTTGCTGCGAGATTTCGGTGGCCCTGTTCAGCAGGCTGCACTCCCAGCCCGCTCAGGCCCACTGGGGGGATGCGACCTGGGGACAAAGTGAGGGACCCCCAATGTGAAGCATGCTGGAAACGGATAACGTTGTGATTCCTGACCCATCCACTTCAATGGAGCGGGGCCGAGTGGCACTTGCAGGGATCTGGCCCATTGACTCGGGTGGTTGGATGTAGCCTGACCCCTGAATCACACAGGGCAGAGAATTTCCCCTTCCTTCGCTGATGTCAGGGTCAAATTCCCTGGATTTGTCTCATGTCTCAGACCTTGTCTCTCTCCCTCCCGTTCTCCAGCTGCTCCCCGTCGTCTGTCCCGGCCTCCTGTCTGTCCCCGCACACATTGCCCGCGCTGTGGGCACAAGGGCCTTCTCCTGTGCTGCTCCCAGTGCCCGAGGCAGCCTCCAGTCCCAGTTTCTCATCGGATCTCAGCTACAAACCCCTCGCTGCCGGCCCCTTGGTCCTCCTGCTGTCATGATCAGCACACACGGCTCTGCACGAGCCAGTGCTGCGAGCAGAGAAGTTTCCATTGTCGGCTGGCGGGAGGTGGGGCCCCCCGCCCACGGCTGAGCATCGCAGAGGTCGGGGCAGGTGCTGACACTCAGAGCAGAGAGGCCTGCAGCTTCTCGGGCTGACCCCGGAGCAGCAGAGATCAGAGGGAAGAGTCGCTCCTCGCCCCCAGACCCCACGGAGCGGAGCCTGCTGCGGCCCACGGGGCATGGCTGGAGCCGGGGTTTGGGGTCTCGCGGTGCTTGGCGCGCTGAGCCTCTGCCTCTGGGGTGAGTGTTTGGGGAAGCTGGTTCTGCCCCTGCTGTCCTCAGAGACAAAGGACAAAGCTGGGGGGATGAATGTTGGGGGTGGGGTAACGCTGGGCAGAGACATTTTGGGGAGACTCGCGCTAGGAGTAAATTGCTGAGTAGTTCCAGGGAAAGGTACCATAAATATCACTTAGATAGCTAGATAGATAGATAAAGGGGGTGTATGAGGATGGATGGATAGATAAAGGGGGTGTATGGGGATGGATAGATGTGTGTGGGGATGGATAGATAGAGGGGGTGCATGGGGAAGGCTAGATTGAGGGGGTGGATGGGAATGGATAGATAGAGGGAGTGCATGGGGACGGCTAGATAGAGGAGGTGGATGGGGATAGACAGATAGATAGATAGATAGAGGGGGTGGATGGGGATAGATAGATAGAGGGGGTGGATGGGGATAGATAGATAGATAGATAGATAGATAGATAGATAGATAGATAGATAGATAGATAGATAGATAGGGTATATAAGGTGAAATGGAGAGGGGGATGTATGGGGATAGACAGAGAGATAGAGAGAGATGGATAGATAGATAGAGGGGATATATGAGGATATAGAGATAGAAAGATAGAGGGGGTGCATGGGGATGGATAGATAGACAGTGGGGGTTTATGGGGACGGATATATAGATAAAAGGGGTGTATGGGGATGGATGGCTAGACAGTGGGGGTGCATGGGGATGGATATATAGATAAAAGGGGTGTATGGGGATGGATGGATAGACAGTGGGGGTGCATGGGGACGGATAGGTAGATGGATACATATGGAGGTAGATAGATCAGTCTCTTTGTGGAGGGATAGACTAAATCGGGATTAAGACAATTAGTTGAATTAAATAAAGAAGCTGCTAATCTCATCACAGGGCCTGCTCTGGTCAGCGCTGGCCAGCGTGTGATGTTCTCACCAGAGCTGGGCGAATCATTGATTTTTCAGTGCATCCAGCAAACCAAAAAATCAGGGAAAACGCTGGGATCTGTCCCGAAAATGTTCAGGCCTTGTCAGCCAATCGGAAAAGCCCGTTCCTGGGCACCCAGAACATTGCCCTGCAGTCATTTCTAGAGGGCCCCCTTCAGCAAACCGCCTGCGCCTGTCTCGTTCGCCCAGGGGCTCGGGCGCTTGTCGGGACGCGGGATACCCAAGCTTGAATCTATGGTGTGGAGCGGGTGCTCCAGGCCATTCTGCCCGTTCTGGGGGTGGCGAGGGCTCGATCGTCCCTGGCTGAATCTGTTCCACTTTGTGTAAGGACGTGACTAGTCCGTGGGCCGAGGATGGAGAACGGCTCTCCGGCCTGTGGGGATTCAGGCCCTCGCCGGGGAGGCGAGAAATGAAGGCAAAGAGATGGCTTGTGTACAGAGCCCTGGGAGCCTGGCCCTGTGGCCCTCGCTTAGGCTGCAGCGGCAGCCCTGTAACTTCTCTGCGTGTTGTGTAACCTGGCGGTTTGTGCAGCGCAGCCCGTGTGGTCTGTGTCTCTGGGGGTGCGTTGCCACAGCTTTAACCCTGCTTGGTTCGAAGCGCGGCTCTGCTCTGGAGCGGGAGCACACGCCCAGCCGTGTGGTTTCCCACAGCTCCGCTGTCTGTCTCCGTGGGCGCCGGCAGCCCCTGCGTGGGGAGCAGGTGGCCGAGAGCACGTGGCTCTTCAGTCTAGCAGACAAAGGCAGAACGAGATCTTGCGGCCGGGAGCTGGAAATGAGCTGAGCGTGGCTAGCGGGGAGGGGAATTAGGCTCGGGAACAAGGGAGCGAGGGAGGCGACGGATCCTCCATTGTCAATCGAGACCAGGTGTCTCTGAATGCCGAGCTCTAGCTCAGCCACCGGTTCTGGGCTTGCTGGAGGAATGGCTGGGGGGGATCTCTGGCCGGTGTTACGCAGGAGCCAGACGAGACGGTCCCGGCCGTCTGCCCTTAACATCTCTGCAGGTCTGGCCCTACGCGATAGACCCCCAATGGCAGCACGTGCGGCTGATAGTCACACGTCTCTCTCGAAGCCGAGCTCCCCATGGAAATAGCCGCACCGTGTCCGGGCTGACATCTCCCTCTCTCCCTGTCTCCTTACCAAGGTCCCAGCGTTACCAGCGAGGGGTTCTGCGGGGCGCCTGGTGAGTGCTTATCAAGATCGACCGCGACACCTGGGGGAGCTGAATGGATGTGGGGGTGGGGACAGAGGAAGGCAGGACAACTGTGTGTGTGTGTGTGTGTGTGTGTGTGTGTGTGTAAGTTGCCATCTACTGGTCATAGCTCTGAGGGTTCACTCCAGCTGTTATCACGCACTGCAGATGGCTTCTGACCGCTCCTCTGAACAAGCTATACGCTCCGCTCCTATCTAGCGTGTGAGCTCCTGGCGGCTGGGACTGTCTTGTTCCTAGTCTATACAGCAGCATGTCCACCACTCACAAGCTTATCACGGGTCTGGCGATGCTTTGCGTTGTTCTCAAAGCCCTAGCTCCTGGAGTCCTGGGATTAGGCCCCAATCTCAGCTTTCCTTGTTTTAAATAGCCAGTGAGAGACTGGTTGCAGAGAGAAGCTGGGGAACGTGACCCGAGTGTGGCCGAAAGGTTCAGAAACCAGAAGGCCAAAAAAAGAGCCCCAACATTACCTTTCAAAAGAAATCTGATGTTTTTTGAGGCTTTAGGATTTTTGAACGTTTGGGGTTGGTGTTGCTGGTACAGCGCCTGGCGCAATGGGGCCCGGCTCCTTAACAGGGGCTCCTAGATGTTATTGCCTAGTAATAATGATACTTGTGGTGGTGAGAGTCATTTACATACCTCTCTATATAGCCGGTTAAGCCATGAACGCGCCCTGAGAGCCCCAATATGAGCTGTTTAGTTTCTAGCATTTGCTCACTCGGTGCTTTCCCAGTTATTCAGCCTCCTCCTCAGGCTGGTCTTTCACTCCCCCTTTGGTTTTTCTAGGCCGTCTCCCTGCTCCTGAGGTATTTCTCAGCAAGTCCCCCGCTGCCCAGGGGGTCTCTGCTGTGGTGAGATGCCTGGTTCCCTATGACTCGCTGGCGACTCGGGTTATTTTCTGTAAGGCCGAGGAGGAACTGTCCAGCCAAAAGGCCACACGAGGCAAATTCACCTACGAGTTAGCCTGGGAAGTGTCCGTCCAGGAGGCAGGACAGATTTCCTGCGGGTATCAGCGTAAGGACGACCACAACCGAGTGACCAATTCCTTTCTCAGCGTCCCATGGGACCGGCGCAAACCAGGTAACCGCGTGCTGGGCCAGGAGCAGAGCGTTTTCACTCAGATCCCTGACTCTCATGCTGCCCAAGGTTGGCTCCAGTCTGTCTGTCTGTCCATCTGTCTCCAGCTGTTGTCTCTTGTACTGCACTCTTTGGAGCAAGGGCTGTGATATAAAATTATTCTACTTAACTGCCAGGGGGCAAATTTGTCACGTACACATGGGAGAAAGAAGAATGGACAAAATGCAGGGTCAGCTATAGGTAGTCAGGAAGTTCCTTCAAGAGGAAATGTAGCCAAACTCCAAACCTGGAGACAATGGACCTTTCTGTGCCTCCGTCCTGTAGATAGCTAACCGCTTAGTTTGCAAAATAAGCAAGGAGGAGGGGGCAAATAGATGAACAATAAGGGGTCATAAGAGGGGCAGATACATGTAGCTTGCTAATTATGTATGGTAATGATGGCAAATTTTGGCCAATCATAGAATGATAGATTATCATAAGCAACTGCATATAATGCTTTGGTGTAAGTGTTTTCTTTGTTCTTGCTGACTTATGAGCTCGAACCCAATTGCAATTGAAATAAATGGATCACCCCTCCCGGGGCTCCTTGCTTGGCTAGCTGTGTCCTCTCTCCTTATTCCTTAGCTGGAACGGACAGAAATTTCTATGACAGCTGTTTTGTTGTTCTGGGTTTGTACAGCACCTGGCACAGTGGGGATCCTGGGTGTGACTGGGGCTCCTAGGTGTCAGCATAACACACGAAGTCTTGGTCTACACTTAAAGTTACGTCAACATAGCTACATTGGGGAGAGGGCCAGCCTAACCTCCAGCGTAGATGCAGCTGTGTGGACAGACGAATGCTTCCGTCAGCATAGCTACCGTCACTCAGTGTGAAAATCCCCTTCCATTAGTGTAGGCTGCCTCTGCACTGCGGGTGATGCCGGTGTAGCTAGGGTGATGTAGGGATCCTAGGGGCTACGGCAGTGCACCGGGCTGCTCCCATGGGAACCCCAGGGCAGCGCCCCGCAACCGGACGGGGCATCCTTTGTGATTGTTATTATCGGGGGAGCACCTGGTGTGGGTGCTGCACAGACGTGGAAGCCCAGCGCTAGGTGGGCCTTGCCCCAAAGAACTTGGATGCAGCTGGGCCCGGGCAGCGGGTAGCAATCATTGCTCATGCCAGCCTGGCCATGCCCAGCTGCCCATGATACACAGGCCTCATAGCCTGTGAGCTCCAGGCAAGTGTTTGAAGGACGAGGAGGGAGCGGTCTGGCTGGTCTTTGGTCTCTCCACTGAGATGCCCCACCAAGGGACCCCCCAGTATCCTGACCTGTTGTCTGGCTGTTCTCTGGCTGCAATGACCCACCCTGGCAACAGGGAGAGCTCTGGAGTCCAGAGGCAAATGACTTTTCTGCAGTGCCCAGAGATGGGAACTGAACTGAAGGGGAATCCAGGTCTCTGACCAGGGGTGAGTGAAAGCCCTGTCCCTCAGGAAGAGTCCTTAGGTTCAGGAGCAGCGCTGTGGAAATCGGCAGGAGTGAGGGTGGGCGAGCCAGCCAGGGGCGTGCGCCCGCACGACGGGTCGGGAGGTACCGGGGAGTTGGGGGGCAATGGGGAGAGACCGAACTTGTGTTAATACCATCTCCAGTATCGTCAGCCCCAGGCACTCGACGATCATGAGAGCAGCTTCAAATCCTGAGATTTTACGTGTAACAAATGTTGTGGGCTCTTGATTTGCCTTCCGGTTTTTTCAGCCTTTAGGGCGTCACCTCTTCACGCTTCTGTCCACATCCACGAGTGCTAGGAACTTACTAGGTATTAAAATATGGGAGCTGAGAGTCTCACATAATCACCTGATTCTGGAAGCTGGGGCTTTAAAAAAGCTCTGAATGTTATGATCGGTGTGAGGAAATCCCGGGAGCTGGCAGCGCATGTGTCCTAAAATGGGGTTTGGTTTGTATTTAAATACTGGGAGGGAAACAAATATTGTGTCTTTCTCCTGCCCTAAGTCCCCTTTGTGGTTTTATTTTCCAGACTCCAACGTTACCAGTGAGGGGTCGGGCCGATCTCCTGGTGAGTGGTTAATGGCATCAGGAGTGGGAAGGAAACACTTTGGGAACAGGTGTGCGGTGTGTGAGATTTCTGCCTTGAATCACGCCAATTACGCTGAGCGTGGCACCAGGAGTCGATCAACCAAAAGGGCTGTTTGTTGTCAAAAAACTGGGTTTGACAATAATGATTTTTTTGTGAAAAAATCATTTTTATTGAATTTTCATTTTTCAAAATATCTAAATTAAAATTTTAGAAAATAGTCAAGCTTTTTAATTTTTTTCATATTGAAAGAGTGGGAAAATTAACACTTTCTCTCAAATGTTTGCCTCCCCGCCCCTTCCTTTCCCTCCACAGAACAAAAAGGGGAAGTGGTAATGTTAGAGAAATGGAGTGTAAAAATGCTTTTTTCATGTATTTATTTTTTCCCACTTGAAAAAGTGAGAAAAAGTTGGGAGGAAGCAATTTCTCTCAATTTTTAACTAATTTTCATTGCAAAATGTTCTTTATCTCACTTTTTAAACATTCCCTCCCACTTTTCCAGTGGAAAAAAGGGGGGAAAGATTAAAAAAAATATTTTTTCTTCCCCCAGTTGATGTCAGTCCCCATCTTGTTTCCACGAAAAACATCTGGTTTTTTTTAACGTTAAAAAGTGAAACTTTTCACCACTTTTCCAGTGGCACAAAAGTGGGGAGAGAAAGTAGTTTTTTACCCACCTCTCCCACTTCCTTTCCCCCTCTGCAAATATGTGAAACAGGCAAATACATTAAAAAATATGAGACGAACATTTACTTTTACTTTTTCACACTTTGCAGTTGAAATAAAATTAGAAAAGGGGTTTGCCTCCCCCACACTTTCTCTTGCTTTTTAAATGTCTCCCTCCTGTTCGTGCGGGTGTGTGCACGTGTTCCTGCTGCCCCATGCTGGAGGGTATGAACCCTGCTCTGTGTGTGTGTGTGTGTGTGTGTGTGTGTGTGTGTGTTCCTGCTGCCCCCTGCTGGAGGGTATGAACCCTGCTCTGTGTGTGTGTGTGTGTGTGTGTGTGTGTGTTCCTGCTGCCCCCTGCTGGAGGGGATGAGCCCTGCATTCTGTGTGTGTGTGAAAGGGCAGGAAATTGAAAAAGTGAGAGGAGGGGGGGATTATTTCCCCCCAAATCCCCACGCCAATTGCCTGGCAGGTTGTGCGGTGCTCCGACACGGTGGCCCTGTGGGCCGTCCCAGCACTGGAGTTGGGTCTGAGTTATGTGCCCCCCTCGCTGGGACAGAGGCTCCTGCCCCGGGGACGGTTCTGTCTGTAAAGGAGCCAATCCTGGCTCTGGTCACTCTCGTTTGCTATGTTTTGCTTTGGGGCAGCTGGGTCACAGCTCTGTGTTAGGAGTCAGCTGAGCTGGGTTCAGCCCAAGGTCCTTATCTGGCTCCCCATCCCCATCCCATCTGTGCCTCCTTTAATGCCCGTGTCCTCACCGCGGCCTGTGAGGTTGGGTGTGAGGGTTATTGGGCCTGGCTCGGTGCCCAGACGGGCAGGAGGGAGCAGGAGCTCCCAGATGGAGCAGGAGGGAGCAGGAGCTCTCTCTGCCGGATGGGGCTGAGAGTTTGTGGTTCAAAGGGAGGCACAGTCACACGAGAGACCTCGCCTTTTATGGACGTTTTTATGTCCTGCCTGAGGACAAAAAGCCCCACTCAGCTGTGACAGTGACTGGAAACCTCAGCGCTGTCCCGATTCAGCAAAGCCCCAGGCGGAGCACCTGACACGCACGTCAATGCTCTGCTGGCCCAGGGCCCGTCCAGGGGAAAGACGGAAATCTCACCCTGGAAACTAATTTCCTGTGCACCTAAAAACTACTCCTGCTGCATGTGACCCTGGGCCATTGAAATCACTAGCAAAACTCTCAGTGACTTCTAATAGGGACCGCATCAGCCCTTCGTTTTCTTTGAGGATTTCCAGTAAAAGCCAGACTGTCGCTATTGTTTCAGAAACAACTTGGTGTCGCCGCATCTTGTGATTTTATCCCAAATCTTGCCCTATTTGGTGCTTCTCTTAAAGCCAAAAGCTCCTGGAGTCCTGGGATTATGGGAGATTGTCAGCTTTTTTTTTTTAAAGCAAATTTCTAGCCTTGTGTTTGCAGAGAAAAGCTTGGAAACAGGGTCCCTAACAGTTCAAACCCACACAGCAAAAGAACAGAATCCAAAATGTATGATTTCATATAATCTTCTGATTTATAAACCAGTCTCATGATTTTGGGGTCTATCTCGTGATTTTTTGAAGGCTTGGTGCTGCTGGTGTATTACAGAGAATTAGTGCTGTTGTAAATACTGGCCTCTCTGTGATCTGTTGTTATTTTGCGTAAATTAGTTATTTGTGTCATGGAAAATCGACAGATAAGCTGCTGCCGCTGAGCTAAAAAATGCTGAACTGGAGAGCTGTTTGAATGTGCTGGGAATATGTTGCATATATTTAACAGTGAAAATAGTTAATCACTGAAATGGCTTTCTCTACGTGGAGATTCGCCATCACTTGAAGTCTTTAAATCAGGACTGGATGTCTCTGTCTGTAAGGGCTGGTCCACACTAACCCCCCCCTTCGGACTAAGGTACGCAAATTCAGCTACGTTAATAACGTAGCTGAATTCGAAGTACCTTAGTCCGAACTTACCGCGGGTCCAGACGCGGCAGGCAGGCTCCCCCGTCGATGCCGTGTACTCCTCTCGCTGAGCTGGAGTACCGGCGTCGACGGCGAGCACTTCCGGGATCGATCCCAGAAAATCTATTGCTTACCGCCGGACCCGGAGGTAAGTGTAGACCTACCCCAAGATACACTCTGGCTCAGCGGCAAGTCATGGGTTGGATGCAGGAATTGCTAGGTGAGGTTCTCTGCCCATGTGATGGAATCTAGGGAATTTACGGTTTTGTAATTGATTTCAGCGCTCTTCCATTGGGCTAAATACACTTTAGAATGATATGCTTAATATAATCTTAGTTTTTATCAATCTCATGTCAGTTGAAGGAGCCACATTAACAATTGTAGACCCTGATCCTGGAAAGAACGAGGGTTGGGGTGAAATCTTCAAAAGCCCCTACGTGACTAGGGACCCTGAGTGCCATTTTCAAAAGTCATTTAGGCTGTGCTGGGTTTACAATGATGCCAGTGGTGCCACGGAGCCAGGCCCATGCTCAGAAGGGGCCCCGGCCTGCTCTGCTTGCACTGCGCCCCGAGACCCCGCCAGCCCACTGGCTCCCCCCACCCTGTCCACCATTTGCTCCTCTTGGCCTGCCCGCTGAGGGCTCCTCTTCACCCCTTTGCCCCATCCACCGGCTTCTCTCTGCCCCCTGGCCAGACCCCAGTGCACCTCCGGCTCCGGGCAGTCTCTGCTTCCCACCACCTGTGGGGCCCCACCTGTCTCCCCGGAGCTGAGCCGCCTGGGACTGGTGCAGAAGCCTGGCCAATCTCGGCCAGTTGGGGGGGGGGCGTGTAGGGGGCTTGGCTGGGCCCCTCCAGGCAAGTGGGTCCTGATGGAGCCCAGGCAGGCCCTGGCCTGGCTGATCGTGCCACTTCCGAGGGGCCGGAGTGATTCCCTGCCTCGGGACCAGCCCTGGCTGCGCTGGCGGCTCAGCCCGGCAGACACAGTCGCCTCCCAGCAGGGCCAGTGAGTGGGGCCAGGAGGCAGGGCATGGGGGAGGGGGGTCTCTGGAGGGCCTGCGGGGGGGGGGGGGTGCTGGGCTGTGAGGGGGCAGGGAAGATCTCTGTGTGTTGGGGCACTAGGGAGTGGGGGTTCTGTGTGAGGTCTGAACAGTTGTGGTGTTGTGCAGCACGCTGTGCATTTGTGGCAGGGTCTGGGGGGGCGCTGGGCATAGCAGGTCCGGCGGGGCTCTGGCCATAGGGAATCAGGAGGGGGGGGTGTTCTGGTGTTGGGCAGGGGGGCTGTGTGACACGGCATGGGCCCGCCCCTGAGGGGAAGGGGCACGCTGGCTGCACAGGGCCGGGCGGGCCATCGTGCATCTGGCTGATGCCAGCTTGTAAATAGTGCCCTGCACTGGGCAGAGCGGGGCCACCTCTGCCATGCCATATTGCTCCTGACTGGCCCCTCGCTCTGGGGACTGACCCGCCGGTCCCATGCTCCATTGCCCCCATGGGCAGCCCACAAACGGTTAATCCGGCCCTGCATTTAGGCCCAGAGTTTTAAAGGTATTTTCAAAAGCACATAGGACAGTGACAAACACCCATTGAAATCATAAGAACATAAGAACGGCCAGACTGGGTCAGACCAATGATCCAACTAGCCCAATATCCTGTCTCCTGACAGTGGCCAATACCAGGTGTTTCAGAGAAAATGACCAGAATGAATGAATTCTAGGGGACTAGAGACTTTGGAAAATATTACTAGACCCATAAACACCTTTAAAAATCTGTCCCTTAGGTGCTTTTTATTGAAAAAAATATTCAATTTTCATCAAGAAGTTGGAAAGTTTAGACAGCCAAACAAATTTTCCCTTCTCCGAAAAGCCAATTTTGATGGAGAAAAAAAAAGTTTCAGCCAAAGCTCAGCCGGCTCACCAGATAACCCAGGGGGAATCTGGGTCTTATGTAGAGGGTGAGCAAAGCCCAGACTGCATGTTAAATGGCCCGACGGGCTGCTTCAATGGCTGAGGTTGGCAAAGTTGCCTAAGGAATTTGGACTTCCAGTCCGTGGTCAAATGAATCTGCCTGCTTGGCTTTGAAAATCCCCTCCACTGGGTATAACAGGAGAGTCAGGAATCAGCAGGGTGTTTGAAATGCTCGTGGGCCCCCCTGGAGCACTCAGCTGAGCTGGGGAGCCCTTGCTAAGGCAGAAAAATGGCTCTATACTCAGGGAGTCAAAAGGCATCGGGATGATGGTGGGGGATTCAGCTCAGAGGTCTCTGCCCAGAGTTAGCGAAGATCTTAGTGACAGCTGATCTAGCCTAGAGCAGGTCAGGAAAGGTGTGAATGATAATTGCGCAATATCTTTTTTTTAATGAAAAAAATACAAAACGAAACTTCGAAAACGTTCATTTTGAAAAATGATGGTCAGAAATTTTCCATTTCTTTGTGGTGGGGGAGAAACTCCTTCTCTCTCTGATCTGAATTCCGCTGGAAAAAGGTGGGGAATTATTTTTTAAGTGGAATTTTCTGCCCAATTTCAAAATTGAAAATGAAAACAAAAATTAAAAGCTCAAAAACTCTGGCGGATGTTTTTCGCTGGCAATTTTGCGGAAAGAGAAAAAATCGAAGAAAAGGAATTTTTTCTGTGAAAAATTTTGTTGCTGTTGAAACCCCATTTTTTGACACAAACATTTTGCATCCCCAAAATTTCTGCAAGGCCTCGCCCATCCCAGTTCAGCTGGGCACTTGAAGACATGTTTAATTTTAAGCCAGTTGACTTCAAAGGTTCTGACTCAGTTGCTTAGAGCTCAGTAGCTGCTCAGTGCTTTCAGGTGAAGAATGGGGTCGCTCATGTGCTTGGTGTTAAACACGGGTTTAAGGTCTGCGCTGAATCGTGGCCGTTCCTTTGTCTCTGGGTTCTCCTTTCCTTTCTAACCTCTTGTGTTGTTTTGTCTGGCTTGGCTGGGTCTCGCTTGCAACTTCTAGGCTGGAGGCTGAATTCTGGGCTGGGAATGACAATTCCTGTCTTCCTGCTGCTGGTGCTGGTCGTGACGGGTTACCTGCCGCTGTGAAAAGGGACAAGAGGTAAGAGCAGCAGGGACTGGAGAGGCAGTGGGGTCTAGGGGGAAGGGCAGGGGCCTAGGGGCAGGCAGTGGAGTCTGGGGGGAAGGGCAGGGGCCTAGAGGCAGGTAGTGGAGTCGGGGGGAGGGGCAGGGGCCTAGGGGCAGGCAGTGGAGTCTGGGGGGAAGGGCAGGGGCCTAGGGGCAGGCAGTGGAGTCTGGGGGGAAGGGCAGGGGCCTAGAGGCAGGTAGTGGAGTTGGGGGGAGGGGCAGGGGTCTAGGGGCAGGCAGTGGGGTCTGGGGGGAAGGGCAGGGGCCTAGAGGCAGGTAGTGGAGTCGGGGGGAGGGGCAGGGGTCTAGGGGCAGGCAGTAGGGTCTGGGGGGAAGGGCAGGGGCCTAGGGGCAGGCAGTGGGATCTAGGGGGAAGGGCAAGGGCCTTGGGGCAAGAAGTGGAGTCGGGGGCAGGGGCAGGGGTCTAGGGGCAGGCAGTGGGGTCTGGGGGGAAGGGCAGGGGCCTAGAGGCAGGTAGTGGAGTCGGGGGGAGGGGCAGGGGTCTAGGGGCAGGCAGTGGGGTCTAGGGGCAGGCAGTGGGGCCTAGGGGGAAGGGCAGTGGTCTAGGGGCAGATAGTGGGGTCTAGATGGAAAGGCAGGGGCCTAGGGGCAGGCAGTGGGGTCTGGGGAGGAGGGCGGGGGCCTGGGGGAAAAGGCGCTGGCGTAGAGACAGGTGGTGTGGTATAGGGAAGGACACACTTACATCCCACTCCCCACCCATTTGAAGGATTCTTGTGGTGCTCGGCATGTGTCAGCCCCTCTGGACAGGGAACAGCCTCCCCCACCCACAGAAAAACAAGGGTCTGGGTTTAGCCAAGTGCTGAATGATTTTGGGGGCAGCGAGGTTGGGGAGCCCACACTGAGATGCCTCTGAGGGGCCAAACCCCAGAGTTCGGTGCTCAGCGTGCTGGGGAAATCAGCTCCTTTTCGAGGACTGAGGTGGGCTCCTGACCCTCTGAAGCACCTGGCACTGGCCACTGTCAAGAGACAGGATTCTGGGCTAGATGGACCTTTGGTCTGACCCAGTCTGGCCGCTCTTATATTATCAGTGGATAGAAGCAGGTCAGCTGGAGGGGCTGCAGATGTCTATAACCCATGGTTAGAAGTGACCATTTGGTCTGTTGGACTCTAGAACCACCGATTACATTCGGTTAACCATTACAGCACCTAATAATCGTTAATCGACCCTTAGTCAAGGATTTATCAATAGAATCCGATATAAATACTGGCTGACAGCAGTGGGCTCTTTACAGAGGCAGAACCCACCTCCAATAACTGGAAGTTGAAGCTGGGTAAATTCAGACTGGAACTAAGCCGTATAAATGTTTAACAGCGAGGGTGATTAACCGTCAGAATGATTTAACTACAGACGAGGTGGATTCTCCAACACTTGGAGTCTTTAGATCAGTATCCGAGGATACTAATAGATACACCTCTACCCCGATATAACACGAATTCGAATATAACGCGGTAAAGCAGTGCTGGGGGGTGGGGGGGCTGCGCGCTCAGGCGGATCAAAGCAAGTTCGATATAACGCGGTTTCACCTAGAACGCGGTAAGATTTTTCGGCTCCCGAGGACAGCGTTATATCGGGGTCGAGGTGTACGATTTAGCTCAGCCGGAAGTTCTGGGCTAGACACATGAATTACTGGGGGCAGTTCTCTGGCCTGTCATGCAGAAGGTCAGACTGGGATGTGATCACAGTGGTCCCTTCTGGAATTTAATCTGTGCATAGGCGCTGCCTTTGATTTTGTGTTTATACAGGGCCCAGCGCAATCACAGCTGGAGCCTCTGGGCCCCAATGCAATAATGCTAATAATTAATAATAAAGTCATTGTATTTCTTCTGCAGCCCCCTCAGCCCTGGCAACCCCCAGCACCCCGGTAAGTCCCATTGTATATTAAAAGCCCTCTCCATCCATTTCAGATCTGCAACGTTCTTTATGCTCAGGGATTCCCAGGCTGAATTTTGTTTCGTGATCACATCCGTAACCAATGGTGAGATCACTCCAGAACATCGGGCCTGATCTTGTTGCAGATTCTGATCTGTTCCCGGGCCAGATCCCCAGCTGGTGTGAGTCGCCAGAGCTTCATTGGTTTACCTGGACATGCTGGTGGCCACCGTGCTGTTTTGCACCAGGCAGACGCCTGCCCTGCGGAGGACGAGGGGTGTTTGGTGTCCAGGCAGTCACAGCTGGTTCTTTCAAGCACGTGTGCAAATGGAAACATTTCCTGCCACTTCTCTTCGCTTCCTTCTCTCTGTCTCCCCGTCCTGGTTGTTTTATGTAGCTGCTTCCGTGCCTCTAGATGTCCCTCTGCTATGGGGTGCAATTCCCCCTGTGCAGAGGGAGCACGAGGCCCAGGCACCCTATTTTGAAGGTCCAGTGGGAGGTCAGTGGGGCCTGTGTGTTGTGCTGGCCCCTGTGTGCGGGGGCGGTTGGGGAGCACAGCCCCTGGGAAAGGCTCAGACACTCCTGCAGCAGGTGATGTCCCATTGTTTTCACTCTGCAGCATCCCCAGCCACCAGGAGAAGAGGCCGGGCTGTGCATGCAGCCGGCTGCCAGTGCCCCGGTGCAGCTGGTCGATTCAGAGATCTACGGGCCCCAGACGGAGCGAGAATACCAAGCAGAGAGAGGCACCTACCTCAGGCAACGTGGACCCAGATCAATGCGGGGTCAGTCTCAGACCCGGTGTAACTCCAGCCCTAGGCGCCTCAGCCACTGGGTACGTCTACACTGCGATCAGAAACCAGCTGCACGGAATCCCAGAGCCCAGCTCAGCTGACCTGGGTTCCCAGAGCTATAGAATTGCAGGATAGATGTTCAGACTTCGGCTGGAGCCCAGGATCTCTGATCCACCGTCCTTGCGGGGTCCCAGAGCCAGGGCCCAGACCGAGCCTGAACGCCTACACTGCAATTCTACAGCCCTGAGCTGGGCCAGCCGCGGCCGTGCCGGGCGTCTCGATTGCAATGTGGACGTACCCGTAGGGCCAGGCTTTCAAAGGGATTTCGGTGCGTAGGGAAGCAGAGAGGCCCCACTGGGATTTTTAAGGACCCAAGGAGGTTTGGCGCCTCAGTCCCATTGACACCGATGGCTGTCAGGGGCTGTGTGAGGGCTTTGGGAAGTGGCTCAGGTGCTGATCTGCTTCTTTGGGAGCCCAAATCCCTTAGCACACCTGGCCCTGAGCAACTCCCTCCCTCCTCAGGGGGCACGGGGGTGGGGGTGGGGCAGCTGCATCGACTCCGATGGCACTGAGCGCGCTCTGAGAGGTAGGCACGTGCGGATGGGCCTGACCCCGGCTGGGTGCTGCTGTGATACGGGAAATAATACATGGATTGTCTCCACTTGGGAAAGATCAGTGCCCCCCTCCCCCCCAATGTCACCCTGGGGCAGACGTGGCAGATGCAGGCCCCTCACAGCATCGCCCTGGGGCAGTCATGGGGAGTACAGGCCCCCCACAATGTCAAGAGGGGCCTTACACCTAATGAAGAGACATGGTAAAAAACGCTGATTATTTTTTGAGGGATTTTTTTTTTAAATTCATTTTTGTCTAAACATCCCATGAACATTTGTCAGTTCTTGGATGAAAACTCAAAGTTGACTATGATGATACAGTCAGGTTTCCAAAACTTACGGTTTTCTGTAAAAAAAACAGGATTTTTGAAAAAAAAAATCTGTTTTCAAAACAAGTTTTTTGCTCAAAAAGTTTTGGAGTCCAGGGAAAGTTGTTGTTTTCTTTAACCACCTGCCTTTCTTTAACCAACCCCCGAATTGTTCTCCAGAAATTATTTTTTTATTTTTGGTTTCTGGTTTTTCACACAAAAAATGGAAAATGTTCACTGGATTACAATGTTTGTTTTGATCAAAAATGCCTTTTTTTCATGCACAAAATGTTTCAATGAAAGAATTTCCACCAGTTCTGCCAAAGCATCTCCGGTTCTGTCCAGTCACGGCTGATGATCCAGGGGAGTGGCTGGTTTAGCTCTACCCAGGTCTCCTTTGAAACACCCAGCATCCTGTTTCAGTGCCCCCTCCCCTGTGGGCTCCCCCTCTGTGCTGGGCGAGGGTGTCCCTGACCCAGATGCTGCGAGCCCTGAGTCTAACCCCCAGACGTGAGGGAGGTGCCAATGTTTTCTGTCTGAGCTGCCCCACAGAATCCACTCAACTGTCCCCCCTCACACCTTTCTGGGCTTTTTCCTCACACTGAGCATCTGCAGGGATCTGTTTATTCATTGGCCGATCTATTGCACTCAGTGCACGCACAATGTCAGGCGACACAGCGCTGGCACATCCTCCTACTCATGGGGACACACATGGATAATAGCTTACTACTGCTACTAGCTGACGGAGCTGCTCCTTTAGCTCCACTGACAGCATTCTCTGCCTTTTTATGCTGAAAGTCACAGGTTCAAACGCTACTATTGCTGGCTCAGGATGGGGGTTATTACATTGGCACAGGCCAGCTAGCTGCCAGGGTGTGGAGAGGCCTGTAAAAACCAAAATATTTCAGTTCTGAAAGGCTGCAGGGGGGCCTCATGGTGGCCGTAGTTCAGGGGCTCCATGGACCATTCTTTATTGGCCAGGCTCCCCAGTCAAACCCTGGCCATCTCCCCTGGTGGCGAAGGGAAGCTGTGCATCATGGGAATTCTCGGCCCCAGTCTTTTTTGGCTGAAATCCAAAATTTCACCGGCTCAATTTTAACCAGCTGTAGAGTGGGTGAAAAACAAGTGTGTGGGGGAGGTGAGGGATATTTGAGCCATTCCACTTTCATTTAAGAAATAAGCAAGTTTCTAGCCCTCACGGTCACAGAGGAAAGCTGGAAAACGTGACCCGAGCAGCCCCGAAAGGCTGAGACCAGAAGGCAGCAGCAGCCCCTCCCTCTTCCCCACCCCACCAAAATAATTATTCATTTGAAAAATGCTTGATGGATTTTAAGCCAGTCTTGTGATCTGGGGCCTGACCGTGTGAGAGCTCGGGGCGGCCACGCTGCTAGCACTGGTGCAATGCGGGCTTGACTGGGGGCCACATGTAAATCTCCACTGGCACATCTGAGCCGTGGCATTTCTCTGGCAACCCCAGACCCCTCTGAATACGCCGCTCCCCTGCAGCAGCATCCCCAGAACCCCCCAGTCCCTGCCGGCATGATTCTGCTGCCCCCCTCTGCCCTCGGCTGGTCAGTTCTCACTTCCCACGGTGTCCCCCCGGTCTGGCTGGCTCAGGCCGGGCGGCGGCTACTTTCTCCAGCACCCAGGTGATGAGCGGGGCAGACGCCAGTAGGAGCAGGAGCAAAGTGCTGCGGAGGATCCAAACCCAAAGCGGGATGGCAGGGCCTGGAACGTGGGAAAAGACAAGGGCCATGAGATCGCAGCTGGGACCGTTTATGGGGACAGAGCGGGGGTATGGATTGTGTCCGGGCTGTAACTGCAGTGCCAGGGACTCTGCCAGGGGCCCTGGGCATAGGAACCAGAGCAGATCTTGGCAGAATAGTAACACCGACATTGTGGCACGCTGATGGAGCCGGTGTTACTATAGGTGCCAACTCCATGGGTGCTGAAGCACCCACCAGCCACAGCTGTTCGGCGGCTGGGGAAGGCACTTGGGGGAAGACAGAGAGCAGCGAGTGGGGGGCAGGCAGGGGCCTCAGGAGGGGGTGGAGTGGGGACAGAAAGAGGCGGAGCGAAGGCGGGGCCTCGTGAGAAAAGGTGGAGTGAGGGCGGGGCCTCAGGGCAGAGCAGGGGTGGAGCACCCCCGGGGAAAAATAAAAGTAAGGGCCCCGGGTGTTACTTAGAGTTGCCAACATTGTATTTCAAAAATAAGGGACTGTTTTCCTAGCACCCCCACCCTACTCCTCCTCCCAGTATTATCATTATGATTCTTAGCATTAATAATAATAATGAATAACTCACCGACATTTGCCAGGGGTATTTCTTGCTGCTTTTTGCAGCACTCAGCAATCCCTGATCTTGTTGTACAGAGATGAAGACACAAGGGACGTCCCTTCTAATAAGGGATCGCTGGCAACCTCAGGTTAGTGTCCCTGTAGCGCCTACGGGGGGGCTAGGATCGTGCTTTGGCGACAATAATCCTGGCCGGGCGCCTTGGCAACCAGCCCGACTTGGCCTTTGTTTATGAACAAACCCGAGGTGTGCTGAATCAGCAGACTGCCCTCTGCTCGTGCCGCTGACCCCGGCGCTCCGAGAACAGCCTGTGGCATTAGCCACACTTAGCACATCGTGTCTGCGCAGCGCGGGCTGGGGGCGTTACGCGCTCTGTACATCCACAGCATATCACAGCTCCCATCCCGCGTGGCTGCTGACAGACACAGAGCTGAGACCCCTGCCATGCTGTCTGCAGTCACAATGGGCCTTTCCCCCAGAACTGCCCCCTGCCCCTTCCATTCAATCCCGGGGAAACGCCAGGACATCAGAGCTTTGCCACGTTCGCAGCTTTGGGACGCCCCAGTCTGACCCAGTGAGCGGCGAGAGACGGATTTTCAGACAGTGCCGAGCGCCTGCCTCTGGACCAGGGCCGGTTCTACTGTTTTCGCTGCCCCAAGCACTGTGCCGAATTGCCACCGTGGACGGCGGGGGCAGTCCATGTGCTGTTAGGGCGGCACGTGCATTTCCGCGGCGGCGGCAATTCGGCAGCAGCTTCTGTCTTCAGCCGGAAGACAGAAGCTGCGCCGCCGCGGGCAGCTGAACATAGAAGTTGCCGCCGAATTGCCGCCGCCGCGGAAACGCGCGTGCCGCCCTAACAGCGCACGGACTGCCCCCGCCATCCACGGCGGCAATTCGGCACGCTACTTGGGGGCAAAAACACACAGACTGCCGCCCCTTGCAGATTGCCGCCCCAAGCACCTGCTTGGAATGCTGGTGCCTGGAGTCGGCCCTGCTCTGGACTCAGGGCTTCGAAGGGGTCTCCTGGTAACCCCCAAATCACACCGCGCTTTAGGGAATCTCAGGCTGCTGCACGATTGATTGCAATCCTCACACCATGGGCTCTCTGCCCTCTCTAGTGGCCCGGGACAGCTGGTGAAGCCTCCCTGAGTTACCCAGCATGCACTGCACGCTGGCCCTTATACACTGCACCGGGGCACAGAGGGTGCCCCACTGAAGGATCAGGCACAATCAGGCCCCTCTGGTTTCCAAGCACTCAGCATGCGCAGGCAGGCCCGGATTCCCAAGGGACCGCCGGCGCGAGCGCTGGTTAGTGCCTCAGAGGGGATGGAGCGCTTGGGAAACTGGGCCCAGCTGTAGGATCTGGGTCTTGCTGAACATCCGGGCCTCAATGGGCCTGCACCTGCCCCCATCCAGGTGCGTGGGAGCAGAACCAGAGCCAGCGAGAGCAGGGGCTGCTGAGAACAGCAGGGACCCGGCCTGGAGCGGAGTGATGACGATGTTGCCCTCGGCCCTACATTGCTTTGGCCAATCTAGAGCGCCCAGACCCTGGGACGGTCACACACCTCTGTGAGCAGTGTCTGCCCGAACCACCCCGTTACCTTCAGGCTCGGCATCAGCTGTGGAATCTGTAGGGCGAGAACGAGAGTTGTTATGAGGTGTCAGGATGGCTAACCTGGGGCAGGGGTTCAGATCCATGCACTGTGCTTAACTGTGTTTGAGCAAACAGCCTAGAAATCGGTTTGTGGTGTGTAAGGCCAGACGGGGCCGTTAGCTCGTCTGATCTGACCTGCCGTGTGTCACAGGCTGGAGAATTCTCCCCAGTTCCCGCTGTCAAACTCCTTAACTTGAGTTTGGCTAAAGCATCTTCCACAAAGGCCTCCAGCCTGGATCCGAACCCGTTCCCACACTGGGAAAAAACTGTGCCTTGTTTCTAACTGGAACTTGTCTGGTTTCAGCTTCTGGCCATCGGTTCTCGCTTGGCCTTTCACCGCTAGATCAAAGAGCCACAGGCGCCGACTCAGTGGGTGCTCTGGGACTCAAACATCCACAGAGAAAAGAATAGAGGGTGCACTGCTCAGCACCCTCCAGCCACAGTGGTTCCAGCCCTGGGGGCTGGCTGCCGATCAGCTGTTTGGTGGGAGGGAGATGCTTGGGGGAGGGGAGACGGAGAGGAGGGAGAGACAGGCAAGCGGGGGAGCCTCGGGGAAGGGGTGGAACAGGGACAGGACGAGGCAGAGCGAGGGCGGGACCTCGGGGGACTGGGCAGAGCAGGGGCGGGGCCTCCGGGGCGGAGTGGGGTGGAGCACCTACCGGGAAAAATACAACTCAGTGCCTGTGCAAAGAGCCCTGGAGGCCCCAGTATTTTTTCTTTAGTATTTTCTTAATGCCAATTGGAAAGTGCTCCTCCTGGCCAAGCCGCGGAGCTGTGTCCCTGCAGCTACTAAACAAGGACAGCGTCTAGTCAATAAATCAGCTGCAGGATGACGATATGGCCACAGAACTAGGGGTCCTTTGTAACCGAGCTATAGGTGATTGATCTGCATCCCTGACACCCACGGGGCAGTACGTTGTGCTGCCCGCGTTGGCTGGCTGTGGACTCACCTGTCACACGCAGGAACTGGGAGGTGCTCAGAATCGAATTCGTCTCTTGGTTCTGATTGCCTTTGTGCTGATACAGACAGGCAAAGCTCGCGGAGCGGTTTGCCCTCACGCCATAGCGCAGGTCGTAGGCAAATTTGCCTTCCTGTATTGGCTGGACTGCGAGATCCTTCCCGTCTCGACAGAATATAACCCGGGTAGCAGGAGAGAAAGCAGGCACTTTACACTTCACCACAACGGTGTCCCCGGGGCGACTGGCCACCGTGTCTAGCAGTATCTGTGGGGCTGGGAGATCCCCTGGAAAACACAGGAGCGGCTGTTGAGAACAGATTGTGTATGGAGGAAGGGTGGCTTTGTGGGTTAAACAGTGGACTCAGGACACCTGGGTTCAATTCTGGGTGCTGCCACAGAGTCGCTGTGTGACCTGGGACCAGGCACTGCATTGCTCTGCCTTCAGCTCCCAATCTGTGACATGGGGCTAATCCGCCTTTCTTGGTCTGCCCGGTCTACTTAGCCTCCTGGAGGCAGGCCTGTGTGTCACTGTCCGTGTGCAGCGCCTGGCGCAGTGCAGCCCTTGTCTCAGCCAGGTTTCTCAGCTGGTTAATGACAGTTCACTCAACCCCCGTCTCTGTGTTTTGAGAGATGGCTACGGATTGCAGCAGGCCGCTCACTAGTTAGTGTTATGCTCCCCACACACCCAGAGGAGTTAAATAAAAACATGATTCCTCTGGCTGGAAGGCTGCAGCACAACACGGCTTCATTGCTGCTTAGAATCCAGAACGATAACACACAAAACCAAATCCAGAGAGAGACAAAGCAGGCTGCTCCCTCAGGTCGCGGGGCCCAACTCCCCCCAGCTCTCTATCTGCAGAAATCACTCTGCTGCCCTGAAAAGCAGGACCAGGAACACTGGAGAATTTAAAGGGACAGTTTACACTTTTAACACAGCTTTCTCTACCCCTTGACCAGGGATCTGCAACCTTTGGCACGTGGCCCCTCAGGGAAATCCGCTGGTGGGCCAGGACGGTTTGTTTACCTGCCGCGTCCGCAGGTTCAGCGGATTGCATCTCCCACTGGCCGCGGTTCGCTGTTCCAGGCCAATGGGGGCTACGGGAAGCGGCGGCCAGCACATCCTCGGCCCACGCCACTTCCCGCCGCCCCCATTGGCCTGGAACCACAAACTGCGGCCAGTGGGAGCTGCAATCAGCTGAACCTGTGGACGTGGCTGGTAAACAAACCGTCCTGGCCCACCAGCGGATTTCCCTGAGGGGCCGTGTGCCAAAGGTTGCTGATCCCTGCCCTAGACTGTTAACAGCTCACTCAGGGTTTCCTCTGGTTGCTCCTATTTCTGCAGTGACTGGGGTGTAGAGGATTTTCTTTGTCTTGGAGGTGAATCTCTGAAGTGGAACCACCTGCTGTGTGTGTGGGGTCCCATCCTGGTATGTTTCAGGGTCCTTCACTGGACACCAACAAACAAACTCCTCCTGGCTGTGAGGAGCTGCCAGTTCATGTCCTGGTCACACTCATCCTATTGCTGATTGGGAAGTGGCTTGGGAGGGAGGGGGCTGTATGGTGAAGGCCTAAGGGCCTGTCTCTGTCTTTCTCCCAGCTCTCTGGCCATGGAGGTGTTGGGTCCAGTCCTGCAGGCCAGACAGGCTCAGGTGCTGTGTTTCTTTCTCCTGACTAAACCACTCTGCAATCACTGCTGAGAGCGTTTATTCTCTTCTCTGCCTAGTACATCCCCGAGCCCTACCCACCATGGGACTTCACGGTTTATATTCTGCTGGCAGGCAGGGAATGCTCCCCCATGGCACAGAGGGGGCACTGAGACACAGGGTGGATTAAGGGACTTGCCCAGGGTCACACAGGGAGTCTGTGTCAGGAATTGAACCCAGATCTCCTGAATGCAAGCACAGCACAGCACCCTACCCACTAGGCCACCCTCCCCGGCCAGCCTCCACTTGTGCTGCCCTTTCAGAGCCCAGCCCTGTGTGTATCTCCATTGGAGCCAAGGGATGAGCTCCCACTGGCCGCAGCTGGACCTGTCGCAGGCAGCCGGGCTCCAGGGTGACTCAGGTGAGCAGGGCTTGGCCCCAGCCGTTCCCAGCTGGCCAGCGTCTCTGCGGCTGCCTCTCTCCCGGGCTCGCCGCTGGGCTGCAGGTGCGACGGGAACACGCTCACCTGGGGAGCCGCAGATCTTGGCCATGGCCAGAGGGAGACCTGTGACAGGAGGGAAGGGACAGGGGTGAGAATGTGGCGAGGGCCGTGTGGGGATCCCAGAGCAGGGTGTGTCCCAGTGAGAGCACCATGGCCATCTCAGGGACAGCAGGTGAGAGAGCTTATCAGGGAGGGTAAATCTCCCCCACCCGGATATCCAGGGCCAGGCCCTGCGCCGCGGGGTCCCTGAACAGCGCTGGGCTCTGGGAGAGCCCCACTGACCCTGCACAGGCTACCTGTGAAGTCAAGGGGTCGGCATCCGGCCCCATGTTCGCAAGATCACCCAGGGCTCATCAGAACCAACAGAAAAGCTCCTGCTGGGTCTAATGGGATCTGGATACAGCCTGTCTGTTTGGGGCTGACTGGAAAATTACCACACGGCTTGGTTTTCCGTGCCTCAGTTAAAACCACAGGAACTGCCAGAGTGGGTCAGAACCGAGGTCCACTTACCCCAGCATCCCGACTCTGACAGGGGCAGAACCAGACGCTGAGGAGGAAGGTGCAAGAAACTCGCAGTAGCAGCTGTGGGATAATTTCTGCCACTAAAAGTTCCTTCCACTCCGCGATCGGTTACGGGCGGGTTCATGCCCTGGATAGAGCTGCTCAAAAATGCCAAGTATTTTTGCAGGAAACGTTGAAAAAAATCATTAAAAAATTTCTACCAACAAATTCAATTTTGTATTTAAAAAATCCCCAAATCTGGGGCATTTGAAAACCATTTTGGGGGTAGAAATATTCAGCGTCCAGCAGAAATGTTTGGGTTTGGAAAGCCGAAGGCTGAAAACTCTTACCGCAAAGTGACATTTTGTACCTTTTGGTAATAGACGGTGGGGTTTGGGTCACATCTGGGGCCAAGATAAAGTGACTCGGGACAAGGGACTATGGATAAACGGGAGCATCGGGACAGCCCCCTCCCCCACCCGCTATTCCAGCCACTCCCGCTCTCGGGCTGCAGCTGAGGGACGTTTCTCCATGAAAACAACGCTGCGATGGAAGTCGGTTTTCTGGCCAAACCAAACATTCCCACTCTGGCCACAAAGTTTTGATTTTTTTAACTGAAAACCCCCCAACCAAAAATTTGACTGCCCCAGATGTGACCCAAACTCCACCATCTATTACCAAAAGGTACAAAATGTCACTTTGTGATAAGAGTTTTATTTGGTTGTATTGGTAACTATTTTCTCTTTCTGTTCGCTCTGCTTATGCCACGTAAGTCTCTGCACTTTCTTAACGAACTTAGTCTCCATTTTACCATAAACCATCTCGGTGCTGTGTTCAAGGGACTGAGTGTGTCTCCCCCACCCCTAACAAAGCCCCCCCAATCCTGATTAACAGACCCCCACCCCGACAATACCCCACAATCCTGACCCGCAGCCCCTACCTCATTCACAGGTTTTAAGGCTAGGAGGGAGTATTATGACCATCTAGTGCAGGGGTAGTCAATTATTTTGTGTCAATGGCCAAATGTCTTGTCAAGGTATAGCCAAGGTCCAGACTCCAGAGAGAACAATAATAATAATAATAAATAAAAAGATTTGGGGGTCTGTTCAAAAGCAGGTGGTGGTCCGGATTTGGTCCACGGTCCACCAATTGACTAACCCTGACCTAGCCTGACTTCTTGCAACACAAACACCAGCAAATCTCCTCTGGTGATCCCTGCATCCAGCCAGTCCTCGCTGGGCAGAGCAATAAACAATTACACCTGCTCTGGTGGTAGTGCAGAGGGGGCCCTGTGCATGCTAGGGGTGAACGTCAGCGAGGACGCCGGTTTCACGAATCAAGGGGAGCCGCCGTTGTAAACGCAGCTCGTGCCCCGTCGCTACCCTTCTCCAAGCAGCTGGCGTCAGGGATGAAGCCAGCAGCGAATATCCTGCCCCACAACAAACCTGAGAGAGGGGAAACAGCTCCAGCGACGGTTGGAACCGAAGGCCAGATCCCCAGCTGGTGTAAATCGGCCCCGCTCCATTGGAGTTACCCCAGTTTACACCGGCTGAGGAGCTAGCCCAGAAAATCCAGCTGTGACGCGGCCGCAGCTGTGGAAAGGTGACACTGCCCGAGCTGCGTTACAGCCACACAGACATTCGCTACATCGAAACGTGCTTGTGCAGCTTTATACTGCAATAGCATTGCATGCAGCCCTGTGTGCATCTTATACAGAGCGTCCCAGCCCGAGAGAGACGCTCAGCTGGGGCCTTCATCTCACAGGGTGCTTTGGCTTTGCTCAGAACACCCCTGCCCTGTAATTGTCCCAGGGATGGAGAAATCCCCAGATTGGATGGTCTCGCGGTCCCCTTAGCCCAGGATCCTATCTCTGACAGCGACAGCACCAGATGCGGTAAAGCAAAGGGCAAAGATCCCTGCAGCTTTGGGCTAACCTGCCCCCAAGGCAAATTCCCACCCAGCGTTCAGTGGGTACCGCTCAGCACCCCCCTGCAGCAGATAGGCCTTGTGTCCCTTCCCAAACGCCTCGGTATCGTTTTTAATCTTCACTGCACTATCTCTGGACACTCTTGTTCTCCACAGACATGGGGAGAAATGGGAATCCTGTTCTCCGTCCTGTTTTTCGAATCCCGCTAAACTCAACACTCTCCTCTCACAATGAGTTCCACAGGCCAGCTGGTGCGGTGGGGCAGAAAGCATTTGATTTTGTCACAGTTTTAACAACCAGCTCACGCCTTGCCAGAGCAAAGCTCAGACTCGGAGATGCAGTGCGGAGACAACTCCCGCATGCAGCCCAGGGCTCAGGACCCCAACTCGGTGCTGACGCGCCCAGACAGCTGGAGAGCTCCCCACTCGGCACGTCCCTGACTCGCACGGAGAAGAAAATACCCTGAGAAACACGTCGCCCTGGCTAGTCACTGGCTGGTCAGCAACGCGCCAGCCAAAGGGCTCAAAGGCAGCCAGCCCGTCCTCCCGTTATCCTGCAGCCCGACAACGCGGCCGACACTCACCAAGGATCCACAGGCCATGAGGCAGAAACATGGTGAGAATCCCTGGTCCCCATCCGCTCTGCAAACAGCCCAGCAGCTCCAGCCCCCTAGGGCTTAAATACCAGCAACAGCCACTCTCTGACCTACCTCCAAATCAGTCACTCTCTGACCGCCTCCCGCGCTTCGGGGGCTGTGTGGGACAGAAACCGCAACGGCTCCTGTGCTCTGCCTCTCCCACAGCTTCTCAGGGCCCCAGCACATCAGACACCAAGGGCTGGATCCTCTGCTGGGAGAATGACTCCAATGGCGCATGGCTGATTCACACCCGCTGGGGATCTGGTCTGTTGAATTTCACCCAGTTAGGGACCAGGCCGTCTGAGACGCTTCTGGGCCGGGGCCCACTGGCGGATGCCCTCGTGTCTGCACATCCCTGTTTTGTTGTGTGCTGCTCAGAAACCTTTGGCCCTGAATCGCTCCCTCTGGGCCTGATGAAAGTCCCTGGGAGGCTGCAGGGCTGAATCGGGCCTTCAGCGCTGACGCTTACAAACGTATGGCTGCAGTCAAGGCCCCATGGACTCTACAGCTGGCTGGACCAGCCTGGGGGGACAGCTGTGTGGGGAGCTGCTCCTGGTGGGGAAGGGTGTGGGGGTGAGCTGGGGAGATCTATCAGCATTGCTCCCATGGCTGTGCAGCCCGCAGCAGGATCTGGGCTGGGGGCTGCTGGGCGTCTGTGCCACTCTGAATAAAAGGGGTTTGTTTAACACAACTCCTCTGGCATTAAAACTGAAGAAGTCTGCTGCTCTTGGGGGGACTCTGCATGGATGTTTTATCAATGGAGGGTTTACTGAAGTCAGTATGAAATGAACTGCCCAACCAGAGCAGCAACACCCGGTGCTCTGTATTTTGATAGTAAATACCATTTATTTGATGCTGTCCCCATATTTGTAGTGTCTAGTGTGCTGCAGGTTGTCATCTGTAGGGTTCAGAATTAACAGTCTAGCAAGATGATCAAGGGCAGTTCCTTCCCCTCACAGCAATGGGCTCAGGCTCTCAGCAGACTCAGGCTGCATAGTTGCATCAGTCACACTTGGGGTGGCTCCCCCTCACAGCGACAGGCTCAGGCTCTCAGCAGACCCAAGCAGCGTCAGTTACACTGGGGGTGTGTCAGGTTGGCTAGGTGAGGATGAATGTTAATGGTGCTTGTAAGGCAGAGGTGGGCAAACTATGTGGCCCGCGGGACCGTCCTGCCCAGCCCTTGAGCTCCCGGCCAGGGAGACTAGCCCCCCATCCCCTCCCCCACTGTCACCCCTCCCCCACAGCCTCAGCTCGCCGTGGGGGCAGTTAGGGGCGGGGGGGTCCCAGGAGGGGGCAGTTAGGGGACAAGGAGCGGGGGGGTTGGATGGTGGGGGTTTCTGAGGGGGACAGTCAGGGAGTGGGAAGTGGGAGGGGGTGGGTAGGGGGTGGGGGCCAGGCTGTTTGGGGAGGCACAGCCTTCCCTACCCGCCCTCCATATAGTTTTAGAACCCCGATGTGGCCCTCAGGCCAAAACGTTTGCCCACCCCTGATGTAGGGTGTTGGTTTGGCGGGTGTCTGTAGGTCTGAGCGAGCGGATGTGCGTGGGGCTTTGTGTGCGGTAGGAGGGGTCAGTGTGTCTGTCTGTCAGTCAGTGGGTCTAGGTGTGTTGGGTGTGTGTGTCTGTGTGTGCTGTAGTACATCCGATTGGTCTGGGCTGTGTCAGGTGCATGTGTGTGGGTCTCAGTGTGTTAGCGGCTTTGTGTGTGTCAGTGGGTGCTGGGCATGTGGGGCTCATACACCCCCGAGTCTCTGGTGGCACCTCAGCTGCAAAACACCCCACACTGAGTCTCCATCCCAGGGACAGCTCAGCTGGTGATAGCTATTGGGCAGGGGGCAGTATGTGGTCCCGGACCAGCCTCCTGAGGTGCAAGGCTCATGACAGGAGTTATGGGGCCCCCACTGAGCCCCGGCACCTGGGGCTGAGAAGATCCTGAAGGTTCCCTGGGGGTCGCCAGGAGGCCTCTGTGTGTGGCTGAGCCTGGGGTGCAGGGAGCGGCCGCCCCACCTCATGCTCTCTGCCAGGTTGCAGACGCCTGGTCTGGCCGAGGCTGTGACACCTCCCCGACAGGGCTGGCTATTTCCCAGCTGCGGGCAGGCCTGGATCCCATTGGTGGAGCACGGGGGCAGCTGGGCCCAGCTGAGAGCAGGCCCCCACCCCTTGTGCTGGGCGCTGCATATCCAGAGGTCCATGGGGGCAGGGCCCATCTGTCACAGCCCATCAGCGCACAGGAGCGATGGCCAGTGTCTGAACTGTAGCAAGCAGCTCGATGGCTCCAGCCGTGCTGCAGCTGCGCCTGGGGGGCGGGGTCCTGTGGCCCCGGGGGGCTGCTCCCATTGGGCGCTCATGGGCAGCCCCAGAATAAAGGAGGCTGCCGGCTGACTGGAAGTACCAGGCCCAGCTCACGCAACGAGAGGGCTGAAGCTGCAGCAAAGTGTAAATGCAGGAACCAAAGCCGCGGCCAGGCCAGCCCCGTGTGCAGGGAGCTATTTATAGTCGTGGCTCAGACGCACGTGCGCCCCTGCTCTGCACGAAGTCACATCCCTGGCCTGTGTGCTCACAGCACCCCTGGCTGTGGCTGCTGCAGGCCGTATCCCCAGGCGGGAGCCCGTCCCCGCAGGCAGCAGCTTGCACGGTAGCAGTGTCCGGTGCAGAAATAGCAGGCTGGGGCCAGATCTCGGCAGCTGCACGCTCGCTCTGCTGGTGGTGTAGTCGCTGCTCTTTGTCCCCTCCATTCCCACGCGATCCGCTCGCCGAGCCGCAGCCAGACCGGAAGCGGGGAGCTCTGCTCCGAGTAGCAATGGAGCAGGGCATGAGAACGGGCCAGAGCGGTTCTCAGGTCACCTTCAGCCAAACCTCCAGTCGCCCCGTGACAAGCCAGGCCCAAGGAGAGACCCACGCAATGTCGTGCCTTCCCTGGATTCTAAGCCCTCCTGCTGCTCTAGGTTTGTGCAGCACCTTGCACCATGCGGTTGGGGCTTCGACAAATAAGTAATATATAAGTAACACCCATGCAAAACCCTTAGCCAAAGTCCTAGAGGATTTACTTTGCTCTATGTCACCCTTCGGCCAGGCGGTGTCAGCAGCAACAAAGGGCTGGTTTCCATATCTAGGGGTTCCTCTTAACAGAACTGGCTCGAGACCCCGCCTGGTAATAAAACTAAACCCCACCCCATGGCACCTCAAAGAGGCAAAACTTCCCCACTCACAAGCACCACAATGACTCAAAAGTAAGTAACCGATAGAAAAGAGACAACAAGTGAAACACCCGCCTCACAGTATCTTGGGCAATGTCCTTTGCCTCAGGTTCCCACCTTGTGGTGTGAAAGTCCAATGGACGGAGATCCCTTTTTCCCTCCACTGCACCCCACTCACGGCTGGTTGCTGCTCACTGCCTTTGCTGCCACTTCTGCCGCTCGCTGCAAGGCCATGGTTCAAGGTTCTGCCTCTTAGCCCAGTTCTTAGCAATCTCAGCACTGAGGGATTTCACTGGGCAGCAGAACACCACACGGCTGCTGCAACCTCTTGGTTATCTTTCCCCCCAGCTCTGTCCCAACACCAGCTCTAAGGCGCTCACCCTCTAGACCAGCTTATCAGTAAGTGCATCTCGAGTGAGAACTAAATAGAAACAAGAAGTCTAAATTGAATCTGAGCAGCTGTGTTTTCAAGCACTAAAGATGCACGGTGGACAGTATCTATCACTCTTTAATCGCAGTCCAAAGCACCAAACACGACCGTCTCTTCCCGTCGCCTCAGACTTTCCCAGGGCTTTGGCATCACTGCCCACTGCTTAGCGAGTGACGTTCGTAGCTTAGATGGAGCTACTATAAGGTGGGTGCATAACTGGTTGGAAAACCGTTCCCAGAGAGTATTTGTCAGTGGTTCACAATCAAGTTGGAGGGACATATCGAACGGGGTCGCACAGGGATCAGTTCTGGGTCCAGTTCTGTTCAATATCTTCATCAATGATTTAGATAATGGCATAGAGAGAACACTTATAAAGTTTGCAGATGATACCAAGCTGGGAGAGGTTGCAAGTGCTTTGGAGGATAGGATTAAAATTCAAAATGATCTGGACAAACTGGAGAAATGGTCTGAAGTAAGTAGGATGGTAGAGTCCTGCCCTGGAATTCTATGGACAGGGTCTCGCTCTCCTCTGGCTCTATAGGAGGTTACAGTTGTTTCTCTTGTGCCCTAGTCATTGCTAAGGAACCTGACTGGTTTCCTGGCTATTAAGCTCCCCAGTTTTCCATGCTGGATTTGGGCACATCCCCTCCTGCCTTTCCAGGCCTGGACTCTCTACACAGCTCTGACGATGCACCTCAAAGACATCCCCACTGCTATGCCAGCCCTGGGCTCCCCCCACACACAGCTCTATGGGCACCTGAGAATGGGAGCGTGCTAGGTGGGGGCCGGCTAAGCTAGCTAAGGGGGGATGCCCACAAGGGTTGTCCTAAACTGTGTCCCTCTCATGGACTTTGGCACCTATTTTGCGATCCAAAGCCAGGAGCCCTCTCCTGAAGCCAGGCAGTCTTTTGCCAAATGGATTAGGGCACTTAGCTGATAGGGGGCTGATTCCTATTCAAATCCCTTCTCTCCATCATGCAGAGAGGAGACTTGAGGCAGGGGTCTCCCACATCCTGGGTGGGCAGCACCCTAACCACTAGAGAGATCACTGCCTCCCTTTGGGTGGAGTCAAGTAGCCTCTGAGCACGCCTCCCGGCTCAGGCCCAACATACAAGCTCCGAGAGATTTTTGCTGTCAATGTTCGGAGATACCTTGCAGCACCTTCACAGAGGCTTGCAGAAAAACCTCAGAAAGGGTTTAAATATCGCAAAAATTCCAACTCTCCCAATGGACATAATTAAGATGGTGACAGTATCGGGACACTGATTTTCATAAAACAGTAATTAGTTTTAAGATTAAGGCTCTAAATAAGTAGAAATTAATGATAGTTTACATTTAGAAAATCCAAGATGGCGGACCAAAATGGCGGAGACAGAGATGACATAGTTTAAATTTAGAGAGTGGCAGTCGCTGGGGGGGGGGGGGGTTGTGGTTCACAGAGGTGCCTAAATCCCGCTGTAGATCAGAGCATCTGTGTCTCAGCTCCCAGGCTGTACAAGGGGAACACGATCCTTCTGTTTCCCACCCTGTGTGTGTCTGTTTAGACAGTGAGCCCTTTGGGGCAAGGGCTAGCCCCCATTCTGTGTCTGTGTAGCACCTGGTGTGACAGGCCCTGATCTCAGCTGGGACAGGGGCGACCTCCCTCTCTGTGTCTGTGCAGCACCTGGCACCATGGGGTCCTGATCTCAGCTGGGACAGGGGCTACCTCCCACTCTCTGTCTGTGTAGCACCTGGTATAACGTGGCCTTGATCTCAGCTGGGTCTATCTCCCACTATATGTCTTTGCAGCACCAGTGTGATGGGGCCCTGAGCTCATCTGGGACAGGGACAATCTCCCACTCTTTGTACAGCGTCTGGCATGCTGGGGCCCTGATCTTAGCTGGACAGGGCAGACGTGAGACATCCAAGGGGCCATGTGCCCTATCAGTGATGGCAATCGCCCCCACACCCACCCACAGATTAGCCCCAGTTGCTGTTCTCTGGCCACTCATCCTGTGACTCACCTGACGGGAACTTTACACTGATCAAAAAATAAACACCAAGGAAACTAACAAGAGAAACCCAAATAATTAACAGGAGATGGGACCTTTCACTCAGACACTCTGCGCTGTTATAAGGTAACATTTCTATTGTGGTAGCACCTAGAGACTGACCCGGTCAGGGCTCCATTGTGCTGGGCGCTGTAAAAACAGAGCAAATGACAGCTCCGGCCCACAGAGCTCACAGTCTGACAGCTGAATCCCAAGCCTCCACTGGAGACAGAAGAAAACCCAGCTCGGGTACAGAATATCGAAGCAGGGACAGAGACCTCGTTCCTTGGTTTCTCATCCAGCACCTGGCCACTGAGCCCCGACTGCATGTTACTGTTATTATTTATATAATGGGACCGACCAGAGATCCCAGCCAAGGTCAGGGCCCCTTTGCGCTGGGTGCGGCGCAGACACTAAGGACTGGTCTGCATGGGGAAATTGACCAATAGAACTATACTGGTCTAACTAACCCACTACAGCTAACCCGGGATGGCTCCCCATGGGGACACTCTTATTCCAGTGTACGAGGGGCTTGGTCCAGTTTAGCTCATGTCACTTTGAAACTGGTGTAAACTAACCCTGCCCAAGGCTCTCTCTCTGATTCTGGAAGAAGAGTGTCCCCACCGAGAGTTATCCCAGGATGACTGTAATGGTTTAATTACACCAGTGTGGTTCTGCTGGTCCATTTCCCTATGCAGATGAACCCTTAGTGAGAGACAGCCCCTGCCTGGAAGAGTTCACACTCCAAGGGGGGAATTTTCAAAAGCACCTGAGGGACTTAGGAGCACGAGGCAGTGGGCACAGAGCACAGTCACACACTTGTGCTCCTAAATCCCTTAGGGGCTTTGGAAATTCTCCCCTGAGACAAGGCAGACTTATTATCCCCATTTCACAGATGGGGAGCTGAGGCCCAGAGACATGAAGTGACAGGCCCAAGGACTCTGCAGCAGAGCTGGGACATGACTCCCAATCTCCCAGAAGTGTCACCTTGGTGCCTTAACCATGAGCCCAGCCTTTCCCCCTAATCATACAGCCTCTTTGCAGGAGGGATTATTTGCACGGAAGGAAGGAGCCAGGCTGGGCTGTCTGGCTGGGACAGTTCATGGCAGGGCTAAGATCTGACAGAGCTCGGCGTGGCCCTGGCCTGGCTGGGGGTGAGCAGAGGTCTGCAGGTTGCAGGGCGGAGTGACTAACAGCGTCCCCAATGGGGGGGGGGGTACTGAAGGAGGCTGGAGGAGTTACCTGGGCAAAGACTGTTACCACAGGGACCTATTGTGCAGCACTGACCAATGGTGACTCCCCAAAACCCCGCTCAGTGCCGGTCACTGGTATCTCCCCTGCTCATGGCTTTTTAATGGGGTTTCCCCACTCTCAGTCCCTCTCCCCCCAGGATGCAGCTGCTTCCCCCATGCATCCCTGCAGGCTCGGGCAGGCTGCATTTCTCCAGCACGAAGGTGATGATGGGCGCAGACACCAGGAGGAGCAGGACCAGGACACAGCGAGCGGCCCAGACGGCAGGGGACATGACCGGCCCTGCAACATGGAACGGGATCCGGTTATGTCTGTAAAGCAGCGTGTGGGACTGATACAGGGCAGCTGCAGTGTAACGGGGACCCCGTGTGAGCTCCCAGAGGCCTAGCTCTAAGGGCGGATCATGCTGCAGGGGGCTGGTCTGTGATGGAAGCTGTTGGAGAGGCTCCTCCCTTTGCCCAGCACAGCCCTGAGGGGTCAGAGGAGCAGGTAATGGCCCAGGTTTACTCAGGCTGCACCAGGACTCTGTGCAAAGGCCTCACAATAGCCAGCAACAGATGCAGCAGCCCAGACTCTATTGCCCCTCTCCAGTGTGGCTGGCAGTTCACCGTGGGGGTGACCCGCCTGGGAAGAGGGGCAGCATGAGGCCTTGGCACCAGCTGTGTGCTCAGGAGAGAGTGGACATGGGACGTAAGCGATGCCGGGGGCTGTGCTGCCCATCTGCCTTGGGGGAATCGCACCGGCAGAGCCCAGCCCATCGGGGGTGACTGCGCTGCAGGCTGAGGAGTTACCTGCCCCAGGGTGAGTTTGGCCCAGACTTTATGCCCTGAGGTCAGAGCTGGGGGCACAGAGCCGAGCTCTGATAATCAGGGGGTGACAGAGCAATAGCCCGTTACCTGTGCGGGTCGGCTCGTCCCCTCCTCCGCTGCTGCTCGCGCTGCCTGTGGGACAAGGGGAAAGAGAATTGCACCATGTGGGAGAGATGCCTGCAGCCTCCGCAGGGACCGGCCTCCCAGCAACAGACAGAGCGGTTCTGCCAGCCACTGGGGCCAGATCCCTCGTGGGTGTAAATCAGCATCACCCTGCTGGAGTCACTGAGCCCAGATCCCCAGGTGCTGTAAATTGGCCTCCCTCCATTGGAGTCCATAGGGCTATGCCAGTTTACACCAGCTGAGGAGCCGGCCCCTGGACTCTCTCTCTTCCTCTGAGGCCTGGTCTACACTATGAGTTTAGGTCAACTTTAGCAGCGTTAAATCGAATTAAGCCTGGACACGTTCACACGACGAAGCCCTTTCTTTCGACTTAAAGGGCCCTTTAAACCGGTTTCTTTACTCCACCTCCGACAAGGGGATTAGCGATAAAATCGGCCTTAGCGGGTCGGAATTGGGGTAGTGTGGACGGAATTCGACGTTATTGGCCTCCGGGAGCTATCCCACAGTGCTTCATTGTGACCGCTCTGGACAGCACTCTCAACTCAGATGCACTGACCAGGTAGACAGGAAAAGCCCCGCGAACGTTTGAATTTCATTTCCTGTTTGCTCAGCGTGGAGAGCACAGGTGACCACGCAGAGCTCATCAGCACAGGTAACCGTGATGGAGTCCCAGGATCGCAAAAGAGCTCCAGCATGGACAGAACGGGAGGTACGGGATCTGCTCGCCATATGGGGAGATGAATCAGTGCTAGCTGAACTCCGAAGCAGTAAACGAAATGGCAAAATATTAGAAAAGGTCTCCAAGGCCATGAAGGACAGAGGCCATAACAGGGACGCACAGCAGTGCCGCGTGAAAATTAAGGAGCTACGGCAAGCCTATCACAAAGCCAGAGAAGCAAACGGAAGGTCCGGGGCAGAGCCGCAAACATGCCGCTTCTACGCGAGCTGCATGCTATTCTAGGGGGTGCAGCCACCACTACCCCAACCGTGTGCTATGACTCCCTCACTGGAGAAACACACAGGGAAGCGGGTTCGGGGTACGAGGAAGATGAGGATGGAGATAATGTAGATAGCTCACAGCAGCAAGGAAGCGGAGAAACCGGTTTCCCCAACAGCCAGGATATGTTTATCACCCTGGACCTGGAACCAGTAACCCCCGAACTCACCCAAGGCGTGCTCCCAGACCCTGAGAGCACACAGGGGACCTCTGGTGAGTGTACCTTTGTAAATATTACACATGGTTTAAAAGCAAGCGTGTTTAATGATTAATGATTAATTTGCCCTGGCAATCGCGGCCAGTACAGCTACTGGAAAAGTCTGTTAACGTGTATGGGGATGGAGCGGAAATCCTCCAGGAACATCTCCAGAAAACTCTCCTTCATGTACTCCCAAAGCCTTTGCAAAAGGTTTCTGGGGAGGGCTGCCTTATCCCGTCCGCCATGGTAGGACAGTTTACCACGCCAGGCCAGTAGCATGTAGTCTGGAATCATTGCATAACAAAGCATGGCAGCGTATGGTCCCGGTGTTTGCTGGCATGCAGACAACATCCATTCCTTATCGCTCTTTGTTATCCTCAGGAGAGTGATATCATTCACGGTCACCTGGTTGAAATGGGGCAATTTTATTAAGGGGACATTCAGAGGTGCCCCTTCCTGCTCTGCTGAACAGAAATATTCCCCGCTGTTAGCCACGCGGTGGGGGGGAGGGGTGAAGTGATCATCCCAGAGAATTGGGTGTGTGTGGGGGGGGAGGGGAGTTAGTTTGGTTTGTGCTGCATGTTAACCCGGAAACCGCAGCCCCTCCTTTTACATTGCAAACCCATTTTAAATGGCCAACCCAACGGGTGATTGGTATGGGAAATGAGAGCGCTACATGTTAAGAAGGTTAAAAAAGCCAAAAGACTGTGTCTTACCATAGCTGCCTGCAAGCCGAAATCTGTTGCCTGGTACTGCGTGAGTGATCTCTCACACCAAACCGGCAGGCCCTCAATATAAGAGGAAAAATGCGACCTTGTAACGAAAGCACATGTGCTGTGTAATGTGAACAGCAAAATTTAACGTGAAAGAGTGTACCCATTGTTCTCTAAAATGTGTCTTTTTTAACCACCTCTCCCTTCTCCTCCACCAGCTGCAAATGTTTCTCCTTCACAGAGGCTAGTGAAGATTAGAAGGAGAAAACGGAGGACGCGGGACGATATGTTCACGGAGCTCCAGATGTCCTCCCACGCTGACAGAGCACAGCAGAATGCGTGGAGGCAGTCAATGTCAGACTACAGAAAAGCACAATATGAACGAGAGGAGAGGTGGCGGGGTGAATCGCGGGATGAACAGAGCAAGTGGCGGGCTGAAGATGATAGGTGGCGTCAGCTTGCACACAGAAGGCAAGAGTCGATGCTCCGGCTGCTGGAGCATCAAACTGATATGCTCCAGCGTATGGTTGAGCTGCAGGAAAGGCAGCAGGAGCAGAGACCGCCGCTACAGCCCCTGTGTAACCAACAGCCCTCCTCCCCAAGTTCCATAGCCTCCTCACCCAGACGCCCAAGAACACGGTGGGGGGGCCTCCGGCCACCCAGTCACTCCACCCCAGATGATTGCCCGAGCATCAGAAGGCTGGCCTTCAATAAGAGTTAAAGTTTTAAACTGCAGTGTGTCCTTTTCCTTCCCTCCTCCCCCACCCATCCCGGGCTACCTTGGCAATTATCCCCCTAGTTGTGTGATGAATTAATAAAGAATGCATGAATGTGAAGTAACAATGACTTTATTGCCTCTGCAAGCGGTGCTCGAAGGGAGGAGGGGAGGGTGGGGTGGTTGGTTTACAGGGAAGTAGACTGAACCGGGTGGGGGGGGGGGGCGGAGGGTTCATCAAGGAGAAACAAACAGAAGTTTCACACCGTAGCCTGGCCAGTCACAAAACTCGTTTTCAAAGCTTCTCTGATGCGCACCGCGTCCTGCTGTGCTCCTCTAACCGCCCTGGTGTCTGGCTGCGCGTAATCAGCGGCCAGGCGATTTGCCTCAACCTCCCACCCTGCCATAAATGTCTCCCCCTTACTCTCACAGATATTGTGGAGCGCACAGCAAGCAGCAATAACAATGGGGATATTCTTTTTGCTGAGGTCTGAGCGAGTCAGTAAGCTGCGCCAGCGCACTTTTAAACGTCCAAATGCACATTCCACCACCATTCAGCACTTGCTCAGCCTGTAGTTGAACAGGTCCTGACTCCTGTCCAGGCTGCCTGTGTACGGCTTCATGAGCCATGGCATTAAGGGATAGGCTGGGTCCCCAAGGATCACGATAGGCATTTCAACATCCCCAATGGTTACTTTCTGGTCCGGGAAGAAAGTCCCTTCCTCCAGCTTTCGAAACAGAGCAGAGTGCCTGAAGACGCGAGCATCATGTACCTTTCCCGGCCATCCCACGTTGATGTTGGTGAAACGTCCCTTGTGATCCACCAGGGCTTGCAGCAGCATTGAAAAGTACCCCTTGCGGTTTATGTACTCGGTGGCTTGGTGCTCCGGTGACAAGATAGGGATATGGGTTCCGTCTATGGCCCCACCACAGTTTGGGAATCCCATTGCAGCAAAGCCATCCACTATGGCCTGCACATTTCCCAGAGTCACTACCCTTGATATCACCAGGTCTTTCATTGCCCTGGCAACTTGGATCACAGCAGCCCCCACAGTAGATTTGCCCACTCCAAATTGATTCCCGACTGACCGGTAGCTGTCTGGCGTTGCAAGCTTCCACAGGGCTATCACCACTCACTTCTCAACTGTGAGGGCTGCTCTCATCCTGGTATTCTGGCGCTTCAGGGCAGGGAAAAGCAAGTCACAAAGTTCCATGAAAGTGCCCTTACGCATGCGAAAGTTTCGCAGCCACTGGGAATCGTCCCACACCTGCAACACTATGCGGTCCCACCAGTCTGTGCTTGTTTCCCGGGCCCAGAATCGGCGTTCCACGGCATGAACCTGCCCCAGTAACACCATGATTTCCACATTGCTGGGGCCTGTGCCTTGTGAGAGGTCTATGTCCATGTCAATTTCCTCATCACTCTCGTCGCCGCGCTGCAATCGCCTCCTCGGCTGGTCCTGGTTTTGCTTTGGCATGTCCTGGCTCTGCATATACTCCAGGACAATGCGCGTGGTGTTCATAGTGCTCATAATTGCCGTGGTGATCTGAGCGGGCTCCATGATCCCAGTGCTAGCTATGGCGTCTGGTCTGAAAAAAGGCGCAAAACTAGTATCTGACGGACCAGAGGAAGGAGGGAGGGAGGGAGGGGCGAGTGACGACATGGCGTACAGGTACAGGGAATTAAAATCAACAAAGGTGGCTGTGCATCAGGGAGAAACACAAACAACTGTCACACAGAATGGCCCCCCCCAAAGATTTAACTCAAAAGCCTGGGTTTAGCAGGCTGTTGATTTCACGGAGGGAGGGGGAAGCAAATGAATACAGAACAAATCTATTTTTTACATCTTAAGCTGGCAGACGACGGTGCAGCATGACTGATAGCCCTCGGCATCTTCTGGGTGTTTGGCAGAAAATACTGGGCGCTTGGCAGTTAGTGTACTAAGATTGATAGCCATCATCGTCAAGACAGTTCAATAGGACTGAGCATGTCTGCCCAGGTGCCTCTGATCGAACCGCAATATGACGACGACGGATATCAATCTTAATACACCATCTACTGCCAAAAGGCAAGGGGCTGCTGCTGTGTAGCAATGCAGCCCCACGTCTGCCAGCCCCATGTCTGCCAGCACCCAGATTGCCCTCGGCCTCTTCTGGGTGCTTAGCAGAAAATAATTGGCGCTTGGCAGAAAATGGCATACTACGATTGATAGCCATCATCATCAAGACAGTTCGCTAGGACTGAGCATGTCTGCCCAGGTGCCCATGATTGACAGCCACTGCAATATGACGATGATGGATACCAGTCGTAATATACCATCTTCTACCAAAAGGCAAGGGGTTGGTGCAATGCAGCCCCACGGCTACCAGCACCCAGCTCGCCTATAAAGGCTACCAGTCATGCTGCACCGTCTACTGCCAAAAGGCAGTTAGCTGCTGCTGCTGTGTAGCAATGCAGTACCACGTCTGCCGGCACCCAGATGACATATGGTGATGGTGAGCTGAGCTGAGCGGGCTCCATGCTTGCCGTGGTATGTTGTCTGCACAGGTAACCCAGGTAAAAAGGCGCGAATCTATTGTCTGCCGTTGCTCTGATGGAGGGGGAGGGGCCTGACGACATGTACCCAGAACCCCCTGCGACACTGTTTTGCATCATTCAGGCATTGGGATCTCAACCCATAATTCCAATGGGCGGCGGAGACTGTGGGAACTGTGGGATAGCTACCCATAGTGCAATGCTCCGGAAGTCGACGCTAGCCTCGGTACTGTGGACGCGGTCTGCCGACTAGAGCACTTAGAGCATTTTATGTGGGGACACACACAATCGGCTGTATACAACCGATTTCTATAAAACCAGCTTCTATAAATTCGACCTAATTTCGTAGTGTAGACATACCCTGAGTGTCACACTGAGTTTCCCTAGTGCAGACTCAGCGAGGACGTCACTGTCCATTTAACAAACCAACATTTCATTGATTCCTGGCACCTGGCACTGAGGTCAAAGCTCTGCAGGAGTGAAAATGGCCCAGGAAGCCCTGAGCCAGGATTTCCCTGACCCCCAATCAGATGCTCTTGTCTGTGGAGCACTCCCGGGGATCTGAATGTGCTGGAGACCTCTGCACCCTTCAGACAGCCCGGGGCTCGCCTGGTGGGCAGAGCGGGTTGTGTGATAGGCTGTGTGCACAGGTGACATTCCCCAGCCGCCCCTGGTCCTGGGACAGCACCAGGCCTACGCCCTGCTCACGCCCAGTGCTGAGGGTTCAGGGGAGTTAAGTGCTGCCTGGCCCTGAGGCTGGCCCCTCTGCACAGGCCGGGTTTCACTGCAGAGAGCTGGGTCTGCCCCTGGGGTAAGTGCTGTAGGCAGAGGAGTTACCCCAGGGTGAGTTTGACCGAAAGTTTCTATGCAACGAGGGGAGAGCTGGGGAGACAGAGCCGGGCTCAGATCCCTGGGGTCTGGCCCAAGAGTGTCTCTGTGAGCTGTGGGGTCTGACTCCTCTCCACTGCTGCTCGCCTGGCCTGTGCAAAGGGGACAAGGAGAATCTGGGCCTGTCAGTGCCTCCAGGTGGCACTCAGTGTGTGAGAAACAGGCTGCGATGGCTGAGCCCAGCCCCCTACACTAGTCAAATGGGACATGACTGTTACCCGAATGGGAACCTCCCCAGAGGGGCTCCCCCGGCTCTGTCAGACCTGCCAAGTGTCACACACATCACAGGCATTTGGCAGCCCTGTCACCCTGCGTAGAAGCTGTAGGTGTGGGCCTGGACTCCCCACTCAGTGTCCTGGAGCCAGGGGGTGGCACTCAGCTACGAGCCAGGAGACCCTACGCTCTAGGCCCAGCTCTTCCACTGAGTGTTATTAACTTCTCTGTGCTCTTCACAGCCCCAGGTACTGCCTCTACGGTACAGATGACAATTGTCATTCACTCCTTGTACAGATCAATGTGGTGGCAGAAGGTCACTTGAGGCAGTGCTGGGAATACAGAAAATGTATTGAATACAGCAAACGCCAGTCCCATCTAGTTTCTCTAGCTGCCTTTCAGAGGGAATGTGCCAGATTTATGTGCTTGGCTATGCTGCCCTTAACACTACCCACAGTCTGCTCCCAGAGCCAGGAAGAGAAGCCAGGAGTCCTGGGAACCAATGTCCCCCTCCCGTCTCACTAACAATTGAGTGACACACATACAAAGCAGGTGTCATGTCTCCATCTAGGGGCTGGTGCACATGGAGGATAACAACCTACTTCTGCCCATCATCCTGTCACTCAGCTGTGTGTCTCTGGATTCTCTCTCAGCCATTGTATGAACGATTGTACTTGCTCTGCCGTTCATCACTCTTACCAGTGATGCTGAACTGCTTGGCAGGGCTGAGCTGGGATCTGCTCACCCAGTTGTCTCTGTCGTTGGTCTCGTACCCGCAGGAGTAATTTCCGGAGCTGCCCCTGGACACTGTATGGTTCCAGCTGTAGATGACCTTCTTTGAGCCTCTCTGTGATGAAATCTCTTCCCCGTCCTTGCAGAAGATGACACGGGTGGCTGGGGCCCGGGAGAACACGGAGCACTGGAGCAGCACAGAGTCACCTGGCCAGGCAGACGTCAGGCTCAGGTAGAGGGTGGGGGCACGGCGAGCGCCTGGGAAGGGGAATGGGTCAGAGCTGTCAGTGAGGCTGTTGGTGGTGCCCGTTTGCGGGGGGAGCCAGGAAACAGTTTGCCAAAGGAAGCTAGTTACTGTGGAAGCAGCTCACAGCTGCTCAGAGTATGTCTACACTGCAATCAAATCCCCATGGCTGACCCATGCCAGCTGACTCAGGATGGCAGGGCTTGGGCTATGGGGCTGTTTGCACAGCACAAGCCAGCTGTGGGTGTCTAACTGCAGTGTAGATGCACTCTGCCTGCTGCGGGGTCTACGCAATGTGTCTGGAGCAGGCTCTTATTTCAGCACAGCTGTGTAATGGGGGGATAATGTCAGATCTGAGCGTGTCAGCTCTTCGGGGGCAGGGACCAGAGCTTCACATAGGGGGGTGCAGCACCTGGCGCTGTGGGGCCCTGATCCTTGAGGGGGCATCTGGGGCCACAGTAATCATAATAATTAATAATAATCATCTGTAGCTGTAAGCCTTTTCTATCAATACAACCCCCTCTGGCATGAGTGTGTCTGGGGACAGACAGACAGACGGACTCACCGGGAGCAGAGCAGATCTCCTGGCTGCTGGGACTCAGCGCTGGGAACAGAAAGATGCCGTGTGGTTAGTGCTGGAGATAAAATCTCCCCCTTTTCTGAGGTCCCTCTTCAGGGACAAAAACTGCCTTTAATAGACAGGGAAATAAATTCCTGACTTGTGTTTTGGTGAAGAAGCAAACCAGGCAGGACGTTAGATCTGGGACAGGACAGGTTCATCTCACACACACAGACCTTGGCTGAGCTGGGAACTGCCTTTCCCTTCAGCTCTCTAGAGCAGGGGTTCGCTCTGAGGCCCCCCTCACATGCTATAAAAGCACCATGGCCCACCTGTGCCACAATAACTGCTTTTCTGCATATAAAAGACAGGGCTGGCATCAGGGGGTAAGAAGCAGGGTAATTGCCTGAAGCCCCCACAAAGCTCCATTGCTCAGGCTTTGGTTTCATCTCTGTCGGGGGAGGGGGGGCTCCGGGCCCTGGGCTTCAGCCCCGTGTAGTGGGGCTTCAACTTTCTACCCTGGGCCCCAGCGACTCTAATGCTGGCCTTGCTTGGTGGCCTCCCCTGAAACCTGCTCACCACCCCCCAGGGGCCCTGGACCCCTAGTTGAGACCTGCTGACCTAGAGGGCCAGATCCTCAGCTGTCGTAAACCGGCATTGACTCCAGTGGACCTACACTGATTTACACCAACCTGGGATCTGGCCCAGTAACTCTCACACTCAGTGTTTACACTGGTTCCCATTTCTCTCCCACTAAAGAGGATTTGCCACCAGCCTCGGCCAGAGGCTGCTCTGGGTTCTGTTTCCTCCCAACCTGCTACGAATTAGCACAGGAATCCCGGATACTCACTGGGAAGCAAGAGGCACAGAGACGAGATCATCGGGCTGCGGGGGAACCACAAGGGATGGAAGCGGTTCAGAAACTACTTTTGCTCCTTATGGGGTCAGGAGGCAGCAATCCGCAGTCGCTCCTGCTCCCACCAGCCCCCTCTGCCCTGTCTGACTTCAGCAGAAGGGAAGCTCTGGTCTCTCTCTCTGCTCCGATCTGCCTCTGTCTGCTCCCTAGGGTTGGATGCTCCAGCCAGCCATGGGCGGCACGTATTGTAGGCTGGGGGAGGCTGTGCCCAAACAGCCCGGCGTGGCCCCCCTCCTGCTTGCCCTTCCCCCTTGGCCCCAGGCAGGCTGGATGCTCCTCTTCAGGGAAGCGCTGCATGCTGGGACTGGGGCTGGGGCGAGGGTGGCCGCAGTCAGGACTGGGGGTGGCTGGGGCTGCCCAGCGCTGGAGGGCTCCCAGGTGCTGGAGCCATGCCACCCAGCACTCAGTGGGGAGGGGGGGGCTGCTGGTGCTTCCCACCCTGTGCTGAGGGAGGGCTGGGGGCACTGGGGCTAGGGGCACCACTCGCCACCTGCCCAGCGCTCAGGAGCTGGGATGGCCATGCGCCGCCTGCCCGGCGTGCTGGGGTGGCGTCTGGCTGATGGCCACAGGGAGCGGGAACTCTGGGCTCCAGTGGGGAAGGGGGTCGGGAAGGGTGGGGCCTCAGGCAGGAGGGACGGGGCCGGTCAGGGGCTAGTCTCCCCAAGGCAGTGGGTCACCCACCGCCCTTGCACCCAGCCCCTGTCCCTGCTCCCAGGCCCCCATGGATCTGCAGGGCCCAGGCAGCAGAGATGCTGCAGCCTCTCTCTGTCCTGCTCTGTCTCCTCCTCGGGTTCAATAGTCGTCACCACTCCCCATTTCCTGCCCCGCGCCTTCCCCCTTTCCAGCCCTGGCCACAGCATCTCTATTTAGGGCTGGAAGATTGAGAACCCAAGGGGCCTGGTTTGCATATTTGAGTCTAAACATATCAGTGACGAAATGCCTCCCATCCCATCTCACTGCCTGGGGACTGAGACATCCCCTGGCTAAAGGCACAGCTGGGCCATGGTGAAAGGTCACGGGGTGCTTGGGGGGCTTTGGATGTTGGATGAGCCTGAACCTTTTGCCTCCACCCTGGTCTCCAGTCCCTGGTGAGAAGGACACAGCTCCCCCAGGGGGAAATTCACCCTCTGGTTTTAAGTGAGAAAAAAGTGGGGAGCCTCTGTACAGGGTGAATTTCAGCCTCAGAGAACACCGACCCTGGGACTAAACCTGCCTTCCCCACCTGCTTAGTCATCACTGCTGCGTCCTCCACACTCAACTCCAGCCACTTCTGCTCGTCCTGCCCTGACTGCCCCCGCTCCCCATTCTGGGTTCCTGAGGCGTCTCCTGTCCCTGCTGAGAGACGGGCACCAGGGCACTGCCAGACGGGGAAGAACACAAGGCAGTTGAGAAAGAGCATCCAGAAGTGACCTCTGAGCAGGTGGGGAGCTGGAATCAGTGTGACTAAGCAAGTGATGGAACCAGGGCAAAAGGCCAAACAAATGTGGGAAAGAAAGGAAGTCTTGTGAATAGACGTTAACACCTGTGCAGGAAGCCAAGCAGCTGAGGGCCTCAAGGGAAATGTGTCAGGATTACAAGGCAGAGGCGTTTTTCAGAGCAACTTTGCAGAGTAATTGATGCAGAAGTGGATTGTCCTGGGATGGTGGCTGGCCACATCTCACCATTGGGATGGACTCAGCTCTGCAGAGCAGCTGGACAGGGGATTGTTAGGGAGGCTCAGGTGTTTGAGGGATGTTCGGGGAGCTGAAATGATATGGGGCTAGTCAGGGGAACTAGATGTAAGAGGGGGTAGGGAGGCACATTCCCCTGATGGGAGGCCTGTGATGGAGGCTGTTGGGGAGACGCCTCCCTTTACCCAGCACAGCCCTGAGGGGTTGGAAGAGCAGAAAATAGCCCAGGTTTGCTCAGGCTGCACCTGGATTCTGTGCAAAGGCCTCACAGGAACCAGCAACAGATACAGCAGCCCAGACCCTATCGCCCCTCTCCAGTGTGGTTGGCAGTTAACCACATGGGTGACCCCGCCCTTGGCACAGGGGCAGCACGACGTCTTGGCACCAGCTGTGTGCTCAGGAGAGGGTGGAAGTAGGACGGAAGCGATGCCGGGGGCTGTGCTGCCCCTCTGCCCTGGGGGAATCGCACCGGCAAAGCCCATCCCATCCGGGGAGACTGTGCTGGAGCCCTGGGGTGAGTTTGGCCCAGACTTTATGCCCTGAGGTCAGAGCTGGGGGCACAGAGCCGGGTTCTGATAAACAGGGTGTGACAGAGCAATGGCCCATTACCTGTGTTCGTTGGATCCTCCGCTCCTTTGCTTCTGCTCACGTTGCCTGTGGGACAAGGGGAAAGAGAATCACATCCTGTGGGAGAGATGCCTGCAGCCTCCACAGGGACGCGCCTCCCAGGAACAGACAGAGCGGTTCTACCAGGCACTGGGGCCAGATTCCCAGCTGGTGTACATCAGAATCACTCTGCTAGAGTCAATGGACCAGATCCCCTCCATTGGAGTCATAAGAACATAAGAATGGCCATACTGGGTCAGACCAATGGTCCATCTAGTCCAGTATCCTGTCTTCCGACAGTGGCCAATGCCAGGTGCCCCAGAGGGAATGAACAGACCGGGGCAATTCATTGAGTGCTCCGTCCCCTGTTGTCCATTCCCAGCTTCTGGCAAACAAAGGCTAGGGACACCCTCCCTGCCCATCCTGGCTAATAGCAATTGAAGGCCGTATCCTCCATGAACTTATCTCCTTCTTTTTTTAACCCTGTTAGTGTCTTGACCTTCATAACAGCCTCTGGAAAGGAGTTCCACAGGTTGACTGTGCATTGTGTGAAGAAATACTTCCTTTTGTTTGTTTGAAACCTGCTGCCTTTTAATTTCCTTTGGTGACCCCTAGTTCTTGTGTTAGTAGTCCATAGGGCACTGCCAGTTTACACCAGCCAAGGAGCTGGTCCCTGGACTCTCTCGCTTGCTGTGAGTGTCACACTGAGTTTCCCCACTGCAGACTCAGCGAGGACGTCACTGTCCATTTAAGAAACCGTCATTTCATTGATCCCTGGCACCTGGCTCTGAGGTCAAAGCTCCATGGGGGTGAAAATGCCCCAGGAAGCCCTGAGCCAGGATTTCCCTGACCCCCAATCAGACATGCTTGTCTGTGGAGCACCCTCGGGGACCTGAATGTGCAGGTGAGCCCTGCTCCCTTCAGACAGCCCGGGGCTCGCCTGGTGGGCAGAACGGGTTGTGTGATTGGCTGTGTGCACAGGCGACATTCCCCAGCCGCTCCTGTGCCAGGGGCAGCACCAGGCCTAGACCCTGCTCACGCCCAATGCTGAGGGTTCAGGAGAGTTAAGTGCTGCCTGGCCCTGGGGCTGGCCCCTCTACACAGGCCGGGTTTCACTGCAGAGAGCTGGGTCTCCCCCTGGGGTAACTGCTTCAGGCAGAGGAGTTACCCCAGGGGTGAGTTTGCTCCAAAGTCTCTATGCAGCGAGGGGAGAACCGGTGGGGGCAGAGATGGGCTCAGATCCCTGGAGTCTGGCCCAAGAGCGTCTCCGTGAGCTGTGGGGTCTGACTCCTCTCCACTGCTGCTCGCCAGGCCTGTGCAATGGGGACAAGGAGAATCTGGGCCTGTCAGTGCCTCCAGGTGACACTCAGTTAATAGGGGCCTATTTCAGGTAGAGCCAGGGAGCAGTTTGCAAAAGGAAGTTGATTGCTGTGGAAGCAGGTTGTAGCTGGTAAGGGTACGTCTACTCTGCAGCTCCTGTCCCTTACCAGTGATGCTGAGGCTCTGAGCAGGGCTGAGCTGGGATCTGATCACCCGGTTGTCGCTGTCCATGATCTCATATGCACAGGAGTAATTCCCAGAGCTACCCCTGGATACTGCATGGTCCCAGCTGTAGGTGACGTTCTCCTCCGAGCCCGTCTGGAACCAAACCTCCTCCCCATCTTTACAGAAGATGATGTGGGTGGCTGGGGCCTGGGAGATCACAGAGCACTGCACCAGCACGGAGTTCCCCGGCCGGGCGGACGTCTGGCTCAGGTAGAGGGTGGGCGCTGGGAGAGCACCTGGGAAGGTTTAGGTTGGACATTAGGAAAAAGTTCCTAACTGTCAGGGTGGTTAAACACTGGAATAAATTGCCTAGGGAGGTTGTGGAATCTCCATCTCTGGAGATATTTACGTTAGATAAATGTCTATCAGGGATGGTCTAGACAGTATTTGGTCCTGCCATGCGGGCAGGGGACTGGACTTGATGACCTCTCGAGGTCCCTTCCAGTCCTAGAATCTATGAATCTATGAAGGGGAATGGGTCAGAGCTGTTAATGGGGGGCCTATTTCAGGTGGAGCCAGGGAGCAGTTTGCCAAAGCAATTTGGTTGCTGTGGAAGCAGGTTGTAGCTGCTAAGGGTACGTCGACACTGCAATTAAAAACCCGTGGCTGGCCCGTGCCAGAAGACTCAGGCTGGCACGGCTCGGGTTATGGGATTGTTTGCATACCACAAGCCAGTCGCGAGCGTCAAATTGCAGTGTAGACGTACTCTGCCTGCTCCAGGGCTGTGAGCTCTGCGCAATGTCTCTGAAGCAGGCTTTTGTTTCAGCACAGCTGGGTACCGGGGGACAATGTCAGATCTGAGACTGTCAGCTCTTCGGGGGCAGGGACCAGAGCTTCACATAGGGGGGTGCAGCACCTGGTGCGATGGGGCCCTGATCCCTGAGATGGGCATCTCGGGACCACAGTAAAAATTATAATTAATAATTAACTGCTGTAGCTGGAAGCCTTTTCTATCAATACAAATCCCTCTGGCATGATGGATAGACAGAGGGGTGAGTGTGTCAGGGGACAGACAGGTGGATGGACTCACCGGGAGCTGAGCAGATCTCCTGGCTGCTGGAACTCGGCGCTGTGAACAGAAAGGTGCCGTGTGGTTAGTGCTGGAGATAAAATCCCCCCTTTTCTGAGGTCCCTCTTCAGGGACAAAAACTGCCTTTAATAGACAGGGAAAACATTCCTGATTTGTGTGTTGCTGAAGATGCAAACCAGGCAGGACGTTAGATCTGGTCCATGGCAGGTGCCTCATGCACACAGACCTTGGCTGAACTGGGACCGCCTTTCCCTTCAGCTCTCTAGAGGGCCAGATCCTCAGCTGGTGTAAACTGGCATTGACTCCAGTGGAGAGACACTCATTCACACCAGCTGAGGATCTGGCCCATTAGCTCTCATACTCAGTGTGACGTTATGAGTGTAATATAATATCTCATTGAAAGATAACAGGGCCAGAAAAAGTTAATTAACTCACTGACTGACTTGACCCATGGGTGAACGTTAAGGACTGGTTAGGAAGATATGTAAATTAATAGAGCTTTGAAATGTAAATCTGCATTGTAAGAGATCTCAAGGGTAGATGTTTGCTCAGGTCTTGTGATGTAAACAAACAAGTCTTGTCTATTGCTGTAACTTTAATTCAAAGATCAAAAAGGAATATTAACATTTATAATGATACTTGAGGGAAATAGTATTATTGTCTCTATGTCTCTTTGAAGGTTGTGGTAACCTGTATCTAAACTGTTTAATGGATAAATTACCCTGTGCCAATTGCCAGGATGTTTGGAAGGAAAATTAAACCTATTGTTTTCTCAGGCCGAAAGGCTGCTGGAAATGTATAAGGACCCTGGGACATGATCCTACTTCATCTCAGATCTGCTTTGGGTTTCAAGAGGGGGAAACCTTAAGCCACAAGGATTGAGATCCCCAGTCATTAACTGGAGCCACCCTGAAGATGGACATTAAACTATAACCTATGGACAATATCTAAAAGGACTTTTGGCAACTACAAGCTCACCTCTGCTATGTATCTGAACCTCAAGAATTGAATTCAAGTCTGTATGTATATTGATCTTTTAACCAACACTCTCTCTCTTTTCTTTTTTAATAAATTTTAGTTTAGTTAATAAGAATTGACTATAGCGTGTATTTTGGGCAAGACCTAAGTTATAATTGGACCTGGGTATGTGGCTGATCCTTTGGGATTGGAAGAACTTTTTCTTTTATACGATGAGATAAGATTTTCAGTAATCATCATCGTATCTAACAGGTGTGTCTGGACGGAGGCCTGAGGCTGGGTACTTGAAGGGAACTGCGTTGTTTGGACTTCTAAGTAACCAGTGAGGTACTACAGAAGCTGTTTCGTGCTGGCTTAGTAAATCTAAGTATTGAAATAACCACCAGCTTTTGGGGTTTGTCTGCCCCGTTTTGTTTGCAGTTCACCCTAATTGAGTGACCTTAGCGGGCTCCCATGGGCAGCACCGTCACACTCAGTGCTTCTACTGGTCTCCATTTCTCCCCACTGAAGAGGATTAGTGGACAATCAGAGCCAGAAGCTGCTCTCAGTTCTGTTTCCTCCCAGCCTGCTACGAATTAGCACAGGATTCCCGGATACTCACTGGGAAGCAGGAGGCACAGAGACAGGATCATCAGGGCGGTGGGGGGAACCGATCAGGATGGAAACAGCCCAGTGGCTTCTGCTCCTGACAAGATTAGTAGGGGACAATCCACAGTCGCTCCCAGATGGCACCTGCCCCCTTTCCCCTTTCTGAATTCAGCAGAAGGGAAACTCTCGTCTCTCTGTCTGCTCCGACCTGCCCCCCTTTTGCTCCCCTTGGTAGGACACTCCAGCCAGCCCCTCTCCCAGTTCCTGGGGTCTGCAGGGCTCAGGCAGCAGAGTCACTGCAGCCTCTCTCTGACCTGTTCTGTCCCCTCCTTGGGTCTGATAGTTGTCACTGCTCCCCGTTTCCTGCTGTGCGCCGCCCCCTTCCCCACCCTGGCCACATGTCTCTATTTAGGGCTGCAAGATTGAGAACTGAAGGGGCCTGGTTTGCATATTTGAGTCTTAACAGATCATTGAGGAAACACCTCCTCTCCCATCTGACTGCCTGGGGACAGAGACAGCCCCCTGGCTAAAGGCACAGCTGGGTCAAAGTGAAAGGTCACCGGGTCATTGTAGGGCCCGAGATGTTGGATGAGCCTGAACCTTTTGGCTCCACCCTGGTCTCCAATCTCTGGTGTGAAGGACCCAGCTCCCCTAGGGAGAAATTCACCCTCTGGTGTTAAGGGGATATAAATGGGGTCTGAGCTTCCTGTGGGAGCCTCTCCACAGAGGTGAATTTGTGCCTCAGAGAACAACAACCATGGATCTGCACAGTCTCCCCCTGCCCTGTCCTCCATTCCCAGCTCCAGCCACTTGTGCCCTGACTGCATCTACTCCCCATTGTGGGCTCCTGAGGAGTCTGCTGTCCCTGCTGAGAGACGGGCACCAGGTCCCTTCCCCCTATCCTGGTCCCTTCTGCATCCCTGCTCATTCTGCTGTCCCTGCTGCGAGATGAGTACCAGGGCACGGCCGGATGGGGAATAAAGAGCATCCAGAAGTGACCTCTGAGCACGTGGGGAGCCGGAATCAGTGTGACTAAGCAAGTGGGGGAACCACACAAAGAAATATGTGGGAAAGAAGAAAGTCTTGTGAACAGACGTTAACACTTCTGCAGGAAGCCAAACAGCAGAAGGCCTCAAGGGAAATCTGTCAGGAGCACAAGGCAGAGCAGTTCTGCAGAACAACTTTGCAGTCATTGATGCAGAAGTGGATTGTGCTGGGATGGTGGCTGGGCACATTTCACCACTGGGATGGACTCAGCTCTGCAGAGCAGCTGGACGGGGAGGTTTGGGGGAGCACAAATGCTCAGGGGATGGTCAGGGGAGCTCAAATATTCAGTGGATGATGGGGGAACTCATGGTTGGGGGAGATCAGATGTTGGGGATAGGTGGGGTTTCAGATGTTTGGGGAATGGACTGGAGGCTGTGTTTGAGGGATGTTTTGCAGAGATCAGATGATGGAAATGATCAGGGTGCTTAGATGTTCAGGGTATGACTGGGGGAGCTCAGATGATTGGGGATGGTCGGGGGAGCTAGCTGTAAGGGAGGATCATGCTGCAGGGGGACATGTTCCCCTGATGGGAGGCCTAAATGTTGGAGGCTGTTGGGGAGGCTCCTCCCTTTGCCCAGCACAGCCCTGACCCTGCCCTGGGCATGGGGGCAGCACGAGGCCTTGGCAACTGCTGTGTGCTCAGGAGAGGGTGGAAGTGGGACATAAGTGATGCCGGGGGCTGTCCTGCCCCTCTGCCTTGGGGGAATCGCACCGGCAGAGCCCAGCCCATCGGGGGTGACTGCGCTGCAGGCCGAGGAGTTACCCACCCTGGGGTGAGTTTGGCCCAGACTTTATGCCCTGAGGTCAGAGCTGGCAGCACAGAACCGGGTTCTGATAATCAGGGTGTGACAGAGCAATAGCCCCTTACCTACGCGGGTCGGCTCCTCCCCTCCTCCGCTGCTGCTCATGCTGCCTGTGGGACAAGGGGAAAGAGAATCGCACCGTGTGCGAGAGACGCCTGCAGCCTCCCAGTGACAGACAGAGCAGTTCTACCAGCCATTAGGGCCAGATCCGCAGTGGGAGTAAATCAGCATCACTCTGCTAGAGTCAATGGACCAGATCCCCACCACTGGAGTCATAAGAACATAAGAATGGCAATCCTGGGTCAGACCAATGGTCTATCTAGTCCAGTATCTTGTCTTCCCACAGTGGCCAATGCCAGATGCTTCAGAGGGAATGAACAGACCAGGGCAATTCATTGAGTGATACGTCCCTGTTCTCCATTCCCAGCTTCTGGCAAACAAAGTCTAGGGACACCCTCCCTGCCCATCCTGGCTAATAGCAATTGAAGGCTGTATCTTCCATGAACTTATCTCATTCTTTTTTGAACCCTGTTAGTGTCTTGACCTTCATAACAGCCTCTGGCATGGAGTTCCACAGGCTGACTGTGCATTGTGTGAAGAAATACTTCCTTTTGTTTGTTTTAAACCTGCTGCCTTTTAATTTCCTTTGGTGACCCCTAGTTCTTGTGTTATTAGTCCTTAGGGCTCTGCCAGTTTACACCAGCCAAGGAGCTGGTCCCTGGACTCTCTCTCTTGCTCTGCGTTTCACACTGAGTTTCCCCACTGCAGACTCAGGGAGGACGTCACTGTCCATTTAACAAACCGTCATTTCATTGATCCCTGGCACCTGGCACTGAGGTCGAAGCTCCATGGGGATGAAAATGCCCCAGGAAGCCCTGAGCCAAGAGCATCTCCATGAGCTGTGGGGTCTGCCTCTTCTCCACTGCTGCTCGCCTGGCCCTTACCAGTGATGCTGAGGTGCTGGGCAGGGCTGAGCTGGGATCTGGTCACCTGGTTATCACTGTCCATGATCTCATACGCACAGGAGTAATTCCCGGAGCTACCCCTGGATACTACATGGTCCCAGCTGTAAGTGACGTTCTCCTCTGAGCCCGTCTGGGACGAAACCTCCTCCCCATCTTTACAGAAGACGATGTGTGTGGCCGGGGCCTGGGAGATCACGGAGCACTGCAACAGCACGGAGTTCCCCGGTGAGGTGGATGTCTGGCTCAGGTAGAGGGTGGGCGCAGGGAGAGCACCTGGGAAGGGGAATGGGTCAGAGCTGTTAATGTGGTGCCTATTTCAGGTGGAGCCAGGGAGCAGTTTGCCAAAGGAAGTTGGTTGCTGTGGAAGCAGGTGTAGCTGCTAAGGGTATGTCTACACTGCAATTAAAAACCTGTCGCTGGCCCGTGCCAGCAGACTGAGGCTATGGGGTTGTTTGCACAGCATGAGCCAGTCGCTAGCGTCCAATTGCAGGGTAGATGTACTCTGCCTGCTCCAGGGCTGTGGGGTCTGCACAATGTCTTTGGATCAGGCTTTTATTTCAGCACAGCTGGGTACCGGGGGGATAACTTCAGATCTGAGACTGTCAGTTCTTCCGGGGCAGGGACCAGAGCTTCACATAGGGGTGTGCAGCACCTGGTGTGTTGGGGCCCTGATATCTAAGAGGGGCATCTGGGGAGCACAGTAAAAAATATAATTAAAAATAAACTGTTCTAGCTGGAAGCCTTTTCTGTCAATACAGACCACTCTGGCATGATGGATAAACAGAGGGGTGAGTGTGTCTGGGGACAGACAGGTGGATGACTCACCGGGAGCTGAGCAGATCTCCTGGCTGCTGGGACTCAGCGCTGGGAACAGAAAGGTGCCGTGTGGTTAGTGCTGGAGATAAAATCCTCCCCTTTTCTGAGGTCCCTCTGCAGGGACAAAAACTGCCTTTAATAGACAGGAAAAAATTCCTGATTTGTGTGTTGCTGAAGAAGCAAACCAGGCAGGACGTTAGATCTGGGACATGGCAGGTTCCTCGCGCACACAGACCTTGGCTGAGGTGGGAACCGCCTTTCTCTTCAGCTCTCCAGAGGGCCAGATCCTCCACTGGTGTAAACCGGCATTGACTCCAATGGAGCTACACTGATTTACACCAGCTGGGGTTGTGCCCCCACTGACTCCAGTGGAGTGACACCCATTCACACCAGCTGAGGATCTGGCCCATTAGCTCTCATACTCAGTGCTTCTACTGGTCTCCATTTCTCCCCACTGAAGAGGATTTGTGGACAATCAGAGCCAGAAGCTGCTCTCGGTTCTGTTTCCTCCCAACCTGCTACGAATTAGCACAGGGTTCCCGGATACTCACCGGGAAGCAAGAGGCACAGAGACAGGATCATCAGGGCGGTGTGGGGAACTGATCAGGATGGAAACAGCCCAGTGGTTTCTGCTCCTGATGAGGTTAGGAGGGGACAATCCACAGTCGCTCCCAGATGGCACCTGCCCCCTTTCCCCATTCTGAATTCAGCAGAAGGGAAACTCTGGTCTCTCTCTCTGCTTCAATCTGCCCCTGTCTGCTCCCCTTGGTAGGACACTCCAAACAGCCCCTCTCCCAGTTCCTGGGGTCTCTAGGGCTCAGGCAGCATAGTCACTGCAGCCTCTCTCTGACCTGTTCTGTCCCCTCCTTGGGTCTGATAGTTGTCACTGCTCCCCATTTCCTGCCGTGCGCTGCCCCCTTCCCCGCCCTGGCCACGTGTCTCTATTTAGGGCTGCAAGATTGAGAACTGAAGGGGCCTAGTTTGCATATTTGAGTCTTAACAGATCATTGAGGAAACACCTCCTCTCCCATCTGACTGCCTGGCGACAGAGACAGCCCCCTGACTAAAAGCACAGCTGGGTCAAAGTGAAAGGTCACCAGGTCATTGTGGGGTCAGAGATGTTGGATGAGCCTGACCCTTTTGCCTCCACCCTGGTCTCCAATCCCTGGTGTGAAGGACCCAGCTCCCCTAGGGAGAAATTCACCCTCTGGTGTTAAGGGGATATAAATGGGGTCTGAGCTTCCTGTGGGAGCCTCTGCGCAGAGGTGAATTTGTGCCCCAGAGAACAGCAACCATTGATCTGTACAGTCTTCCCCTGCCCCGTCCTCCATCCCCAGCTCCAGCCACTTCTGCCCTGACTGCCCCCGCTCCCCATTGTGGGCTCCTGAGGAGTCTGCTGTCCCTGCTGATAGATGGGAACAAGGTCCCTTCCCCCATCCTGGTCCCTTCTGCATCACTGCTCATTCTGCTGTCCCTGCTGGGACGCGGGTCCCAGGGCACTGCCGGATGGGGAATTGAGAAAGAAAGTGACCTCTGAGCAGATGGGGAGCCAGAATCAGTGTGACTAAGCAAGTGGGGGAACCACACAAAGAAACATGTGGGAAAGAAAGAAAATTTTGTGAACAGATCTTAACACCTCTGCAGGAGGCCAAACGGCAGAGGGCTCAGATGTTCAGGGGATGATCAGGGGAGCTCAAATATTCGGTGGATGATGCGGGAACTCATGATTGGGGAGATCAGATGTTGGAGATAGGCAGGGTTTCAGATGTTTGGGGAATGGACTGCAGGCTGTGTTTGAGGGATGTTTTGCAGAGATCGGATGATGGAAATTAGCAAGGTGCTTAGATGTTCACAGTAAGATTGGGGGAGCTCAGCTAATCAGGGGATAGTCGGGGGAGCTAGTTCTAAGGGGGGATTACACTGCAGGGGGGCATGTCCCCCTGATGGGAGGCCTAAGTATTGGAGGCTGTTGTGGCGGCTCCTCCCTTTGCCCAGCACAGCCCTGAGGGGGCGAAGGAGCAGGGAACGGCCCAGATTTGCTCAGGCTGCACTGGGACTCTGTGCAAAGGCCTCACAAGAGCCAGCGACAGATGCCACAGCCCAGACCCTATCGCCCCTCTCCAGTGTGGCTGGCAGTTCACTGCAGGGGTGACCCCGCCCTGGGCACAGGGGCTGCACGACGCCTTGGAACCAGCTGTGTGCTCAGGAGATGGCGGACGTGGGATATAAGCGATACTAGGGGGCTGTGCTGTCCCTCTGCCCTGGGGGAATTGCATCGGTAGAGCCCATCCCATCCAGGCTGACTGTGCTGCAGACCGAGGAGTTACTCATCCCTGAGGTCAGAGCTGGGGGCACAGAGCTGGGCTCTGATAATCAGGGTGTGACAGAGCAATAGTCCGTTACCTGTGTGGGTTGGCTCCTCCCCTCCTCTGCTGCTGCATGCGCTGCCTGTGGGACAAGGGCAAAGAGAATCGCACCGTGTGGGAGAGACGCCTGTAGCCTCCGCAGGGACGCCCCTCCCAGTGACAGACAGAGCGGTTCTACCAGCCACTAGGGCCAGATCCCCAGTGGGTGTGAGTCAGCACCACTCTACTGGAATCAATGGGCCAGATCCCCAGATGGTGTAACTTGGCATCCCTCCATTGCAGTCCATAGGGCTCCGCCAGTTTACACCAGCCGAGGAGCTGGTCCCTGGATCTGCCCCTGTTGTAAGTGCTGCAGACAGAGGAGTTACCCCAGGGGTGAGTTTGCCCCAAAGTCTCTATGCAGTGAGGGGAGAGCTGGGGGGACAGAGCTGGGCTCGGATCCCCAGGGTCTGGCCCAAGAGCGTCTCCGTGAGCTGTGGGGTCTGACTCCTCTCCACTGCTGCTCGCCTGGCCTGTGCAATGGGGACAAGGAGAATCTGGGCCTGTCAGTGCCTCCAGGTGACACTCAGTGTGTGAGAAACGCGGCTGCGATGGCTGAGCCCAGCCCCCTACACCAGTCAAATGGGACATGACTGTTCCCCAAATGGAAAACTCCCCAAAGGGGCTTATCCTGGGTCTGTCAGACCTGCCAAGTGTCACACACTTCACGGGCTTTTGGCAGCCCTCTCCCACCTGTGTAAGGGTTGTGTGTGTGTGTGTGGGGGCATTTCCCACCAGGAGTCCTCGAGCTAGGGGGTGACTCTCAGCTACCAGCCAGGAGACTCTATGCTGTCTTTCCAGCTCATCCACTGAGTGTTATTAACTTCTCTCTGCACTTCACAGCCCCTAGTACTATCCAAGCGCTCTTGTCCCTGCAGTTTAGGTGACAGTTGTCATTCACACCTTGTATGGATAATGAAGAGTACACAGGGTCACTTGAGGTGGTGCTGGCAATAGAGAGGAGGGTTCTCACATAGCAAACCCCAGTCTCATTCACTTCGTCTTGGTGCCTTTTAGAGGGAATGTGCCAGATTTATGTGCTTTGCTATGCTGCCTCTAATACTAACCACAGTCTGCTCCCAGAGCCAGGAAGAGAATCCAAGAGTCCTGGGAACCAACAACCCACTGCTGTCTAATTAACAGTTGTGTGACCGACAGACAAAACAAACATTGTGTCTGCAACAAGGGGCTGATGCACACAGAGGATAACAACCTACTTCTTCTGCCTGGCACCCCTGTCACTGAGCTATCTGTATCTGGATTCTCTCTGCCATTGCATGGACAATTGCACTAGCCGTGTTGATCACCCCTCTTACCAGTGATGCTGAGGTGCTGGGCAGGGCTGAGCTGGGATCTGGTCACCTGGTTGTCGCTGTCCATGATCTCGTAAGCACAGGAGTAATTCCCGGAGCTACCCCTGGATACTGCATGGTCCCAGCTGTAGGTGACGTTCTCCTCCGAGCCCATCTGGGATGAAACCTCCTCCCCATCTTTACAGAAGATGATGTGTGTGGCTGGGGCCTGGGAGATCACGGAGCACTGCAGCAGCACGGAGTTCCCTGGCCGGGCAGACGTCTGGCTCAGATAGAGGGTGGGGGCAGGGAGAGCGCCTGGGAAGAGGATTTGGTCAGAGCTGTTAATGGGGCTGTTGGTGGAGCTCGGTCCGTTTCAGCTGGAGTCCAGGGAGCAGTTTGCTAAAGGAAGCTGGTTGCAGTGGTATGTCTACACTGCAATCAGAAACCCACGGCTGACCCATGCCAGCTGACTCGGACTCACAGGGTTCAGGCTACGGGGCTGTTTACACAGCACAAGCCAGCCACAGGCCTCTACTTGCAGAGTGGACGTACTGTGCCTGCTCATGGGGTGCGGGATCTGGGCAATTTGTCTGGAGCAGGCTCTTATTTCAGCACAGCTGGGTACCGGGGGGATAATGTCAGATCTGAAACTGTCAGGTCTTCGGGGGCAGGGTCCAGAGTTTCACATAGGGGGGTGCAGCACCTGGCATGATGGGGCCCTGATCCCTGAGTGGGGCGTCTGGGGCCACAGTAATAATAATAAACTTCTGTAGCTGGAAGCCTTTTCTATCAAGATAGATAGACAGACAGACAGAGGGGTGAGTGTGTCTGGGGACAGAGAGATGGGCGGACTTACCGGGAGCTGAGCAGATCTCCTGGCTGTGGGGACTAGGTGCTGGGAACAGAAAGGTGCCGTGTGGTTAGTGCTGGAGATAAAATCTTCCTCTTTTTTAATGTCCCTCTTCAGGGACAAAAGCTGCATTTAATAGACAGGGAAAGCATTCCTGATTTGTGTGTTGGTGAAGAAGCAAACCAGGCAGGACGTTAGATCTGGGGCATGGCAAGTTCCTCGCACACACAGACCTTGGCTGAGCTGGGACCTTCTTTCCTATAGCTCTCCAGAGGGCCAGATCCTCAGCTTGTGTAAACCAGCATTGACGCCAGTGGAACTACACTGATTTACACCACCTGGGGATGTGTCTCCTTTGACCCCAGTGGAGCGACATCCATTTACACCAGCAGCTCTCACACTCAGTGTTTACACTGGTTCCCATTTCTCTCCCACAAAAGAGGATTTGCCGACAGTCAGGCCAGGGGCTGCTCTCGGTTCTGTTTTCTCCCAACCTGCTACGAATTAGCACAGGATTCCCGGATACTCACCAGGAAGCAAGAGGCACAGAGACAGGAGCATCGGGGCGCTGGGGGGAATCTCAAGGGATGGGAACAGCAAAGAAGCATCTGCTGCTGCCGGGGTCAGCAGGGGACATTCCACATTCACTTCCTGCTCCCACCTGCCCCCACTGCCCTGTCTGACCTCAGCAGAGGGGAAGCTCCAGTCTCTCTATGCTGTGATCTGCCCCTGTCTGCTCCCCTTGGTAGGAAACTCCAGCCAGCCCCTCTCCCTGCACCCAGTCCCCCTGGGGTCTGCAGGGCACAGGCAGCAGAGACGCTGCAGCCTCTCTCTGTCCTGCTCTGTCCCCTCCTCGAGTCTGATATTTGTCACCGCTCCCCATTTCCTGCCCCGCGCCATCCCCTTTTCCCGTCCTGGTCACAGCGTCTCTATTTAGGGCTGGAAGATTGAGAACTGAAGGGGCCTGGTTTGCTTGTTTGAGTCTAAAATGTCACTGAGGAAACACCTCCCATCCCATCTCACTGCCTGGGGACCGAGACAGCCCCTGGGGCTGGCACAGCTGGGCCAGGGTGAAAGGTCACTGGGTGATTGCGGGGCCTGGGATGTTGGATGAGTCTGAACCTTTTGCCTCCATCCTGGTCTCCAGTCCCTGATGGGAGTGACCCAGCTCCCCCATAGGGTAATTCCCTCTGGTCTTAAAAGGGGCATAAATAGGGTCTGGGCCTCATACTGGACCCTCTGCACAGGGGTGAATTTCACCCCCAGAGAACAGCAACCATGGGGATGTACTGGCTTCCCCACCTGCTTAGTCTCCATCACCCTATCCTCAAAACCCAGCTCCAGCCACTTCTGCACACCCCACCTTGATTGCCCGTTCTGGGTTCCTGAAGAGTCTATTGTCCCTGCTGGGTACAGGACACTGCCAGGTGGGGAAGAACACAAGGCAGTTGTGAAAGAGCATCCAGAAGTGACCTCTGAGCAGGTGGGGAGCTGGAATCTGTGTGACTAATCAAGTGAGAGAACCAGGGTAAAAGGTCAAAGAAACATGTAGGAAAGAAAGTCTTGTGAACAGATGTTAACACCTCTGCAGGAAGCCAAACAGCCGAGTGCCTCAAGTTTCAGAGTAGCAGCCCTGTTAGTCTGTATCTGCAAAAATAACAGAAGTACTTGTGGCCCCTGAGGGTACATCTACACTACCCGCCGGATCAGTGGGTAGCGATCGATCTATTGGGGATCGATTTATCACATGTAGTGTAGATGCGATAAATTGATCCCCAATCGCTCTCCCGTCGACTGTTGAACTCCAGTTCGGTGAGATGCTCGGGGATCGTAGGGGGGGTCAGATGTTTGGGGAATGTTTTAGGGAATGGAATGATTGAGGGAACTCAGATGTTTGGTGGATGGTCAGGGAAACTCAGATGGTGAGGGGAGCTCAGATGTTGGGGATTGTTGGGGGACTCAGATATTCAGGGCATGATCAGGGGGCTCAGATGTTGTGGATTTTTGTGGGCCTCAGATTTTTCGGGTAAGGGCCAGGGGCTCAGATGTGCAGGGTATGGTTGGGGGTTCAGATGCTGGGGATGGTTGGGGAAGCTCAGATGTTTAGGGGATGGTCGGGATGCTCAGATGTTTGAGAGATGGTCAGGTGAGCTGTGACACTGACAGCCTGGTCAACTTGTGTGTGACCCATAACAACTTAACAGGAGGCGCTGAAATGATCAACAGGGCCATTCCTTGGAGATATTTTCAAAGCCATGTTAAGTAGACTCAAATATTTAACATGTTTGCCTGTGTTAGAGAATCAAAAGTAGATACTAATTGTATTCATCTCCTTCCCCAGAGCACCCACCAAGTGGGCTCCTATGGCATTGATAGTCTGAATGGCTAATTGCCTTACTGACAGGTTTCAGAGTATGCATCCGAAGAAGTGGGTTGTAGCCCACGAAAGCTTATGCTCTAATAAATTTGTTAGTCTCTAAGGTGCCACAAGTACTCCTGTTATAATTGCCTTAGGTGAATGAATGTAACTAGTTACCTGTGTGTGCATAGGAAACAGAAGATTAACTTCAAAGCAAAGGGCTTGCTGGGACAATTGCTGTCAAGAGGCTACCAGCCTGCTAGAGAACTATAAAATAAAGCTTGGGGCCTGATCCTTTTAATCTCAGATCTACTTAAACGTTGACAGGAACTGAGCCACAGGACTGAGGTCTCTAGGTTTGCTCTGGATTCACCCTGGAATTCTCATGGAAGGATTTGAACAACGTAGAGATAAGGAGACGAATGAAGAAGTCAGAAAAATGACTGGACAAGGCACCCTCTCACAAATCATCTACAAAAGACGACATCAGTGGCTGGGGCACGTGCTGGGAATGGAAATAGAATGCTTACCAAGTACTGCTCTTGAATGGAAGCCAGAAAACGCAAGAAGAAAGAGGAAGACCACGAATAACATGGAAACGAACAGTTCTGAACAACATCAAGCACCTCCACATGAAATGGGAAGATTTGGAGAGAAGGGCAGTTGACAGGCAAGGATGGTAAATGTGGGTAGCCCAATGTGCAGCAAAGCACGAATGGACTAAGATCTAAGGTCTACATCTGAACTGCCTATTGGGCTATAACTTTTTTAATTGATTCCAGTAGGACTTTTACTAATCAGCACCCCACCATCTCTGCTATGAAACTGACCTAAGGACTTTATACACATTTGTATGTATATTCATCTCTTAACTATATATAACTCGCTTTCTGTTTTTTTAGGATTGGTAGAACTTTAATTATGGTAAATAAGGTTTTCAATAGACCTTCACTATATTAGATTTGGCTGTCTGGGTGGGAGCCAAAGGCTGGATTGCTTAAAGGGGACTATTGTTTGGCTTCTTGGTAACCAGTGTGATATTACAGAAGCTGTTTGGTTACTGGCTTGGTGAATCTAATGATAGAATAAACTATCAGTTTTGGGGGTTGTCTGCCCTATTGCTTGCAGTTTGCCCTGAGTAAGCATTCTCAGTGTGGCCCCTCCAGGCAACAAGGTCACAGGAGCTCATATATTTGGGAGATGGTTGGGGGATGTTGGTGATGGTTGCTAGACTCAGAAATGGACCAGGGGCACAGATGTCTGGGGGGATGTTTTGATGAACTCAGAAATTCAGGGGATGATTGGGGGAGCTAAGATGTTTGGGGAATGGACCAAGGACTCTGATGTTTGGGGGATGTTTTGTGGAGCTCAGATGTTGGGGAAGGTTGGAGGAACTCAGATGTTCAGAAGATGGACGGGGGAGCTCAGATGTTTCAGGGACAGACCAGGCCCACAGATGTTCTAGGCTTCTTTTGGGGGAGCTCAGATGTTTGGGGGTTGGCTGGGGGAACTCATGGTTGGGGGGCTCAAATGTTTGGCGGAATAGTTTCAGGAGATCGGATGTTTGCCCTCAATCAGCCCAGCCAAAGGCCATGGACTTTATGGGCATTTGTCAGCCCTGTCCCCCTGTGTAGGAGCTGTGGGTGTGGGCATGTACTCCCCACACGGAGTCCTGGAACCTGGGGGTGACTCTGAGTTACAAGCCAGGAGACCCTGTGCTCTAGGCCCAGCTCTTCCACTGACTATTAGTAACTCCTCTCTGCACTTCACAGCCGCTAGCTCATGCCGCTATGGTATAGGGCACAGCTGTCATTCACCCCTTGTATAGATAAGGAAAAGTTGCACAAGGTCACATGAGGCAGTGCTGGGGTTAGAAGGGAGGTTTTCACACAGCAAATGCCAGTTGAATCTATTTTGTCTTGGTACCTTTAAGAGGGAATGTACCGAATTTATGTGCTTGGCTATGCTGCCTCTAATACTAACCACAGTCTCCTCCCAGAGCCAGGAGGAGAACCCAGAAGTCCTGGGAACCAATAACCCACTGCTGTCTAACTAACAGTTGTTTGACCAACAGACAAAGTGAGTGTCGTGTCTGCAACTAGGAGCTGGTGCATATGGAGGATAACAACGTATTTCTTCTGCCTGACACCCCTGTTGCTTAGCTATCTGCATCTGGATTCTCTCTCTGCCATTTCATGGACAATTGTACTTACTCTGCCGTTCACTCTCCTTACCGGTAACACTGAGGTGCTGGGCAGGGCTGAGCTGGGATCTGTTCACCTGGTTGACGCTGTCCTTGATCTCGTACCCGCAAGAGTAATTCCCGGAGCTGTGCATGGACACCACATGGTCCCAGCTGTAGATGACCTTCTCCTTTGAGCCCTTCTGGGATGTAACCTCCTCCCCGTCTTTACAGAAGACGATGCGGGTGGCTGAGGCATGGGAAATCACGGAGCACTGGAGCCACACGGAGACCCCTGGCCAGGCAGACGTCTGGCTCAGGTAGAGGGTGGGGACAGGGAGAGCACCTGGGAAGGGGAATAAGTCAGAGCTGTCAATGGGGTTGTCAGTGTCCCCCATATTAGGGGGAGCCCAGGGAGCATTTTGCCAAAGGAAGTTGGATACTGTGGAAGCAGCTCTCGGCTGCTAAGGGTACGTCTACACTGCAGTTAAAAACCTGTGGCTGTCCCGTGCCTGCTGACTCGAACTCACAGTGTTCGGGCTACTGGGCTGCTTGCACAGCATGAGCCAGCCACAGGCCTCTAATTGCACTGTAGACGTACTGAGCCTGCACCAGGCCTGTGGGGTCTGGGAAATGTCTCTGAAGCAAGCTCTTATTTCAGCACAGCTGGGTACCGGGGGGATAATGTCAGATCTGAGACTGTCAGCTCTTCGGGGGCATGGACCAGAGCATCACATAGGGGTGTGCAGCACCTGGTGTGATGGGGCCCTGATCGTGAGTGGGGTGTCTGGGGGCCACAGTAATAATGATAATTAATAATAATCTTCTGTAGCAGGAAGCCTTTTCTTTCAACACAAACTCCTCTAGCATGATAGATAAAGGGATGAATGTGTCTGGGGATGGACAGACAGACAGACTCACCGGGAGCTGAGCAGATCTCCTGGCTGCTGGGACTCAGCGCTGGGAACAGAAAGGTGCCGTGTGGTTAGTGCTGGAGATAAAATCCCCCCCTTTTCTGAGGTCCCTCTTCAGGGACAAAAACTGCCTTTAATAGATAGGACAAAATTTCCTGATGCAAGTTTTTCTGAAGAAGCAAACCAGGCAGGCCGTTAGCTCTGGGGCATGGCAGGTTCCTCGCACACACAGACCTTGGCTGAGCTGGGAACCACCTTTCCCTTCAGCTCTCTAGAGAAACTCTCTAGTAAACGGGCATTGACTCCATTGGAACTACACTGACTTACACCAACTGGGGATGTGCCCTCGTTGACTCCAGTGGAGCGACACCCATTCACACCAGCTGTGGATCTGGCCCAGTAGCTCTTATACTCAGTGTTTACACTGGTTCCCATTTCTCTCCCACTAAAGAGGATTTGCCGACAGTCTGGGCCAGGGGCTGCTCTTGGTTCTGTTTCCTCCCAACCTGCTACTAATTAGCACAGAGTTCCTGGATACTCACCGGGCAGCAAGAGGCACAGAGACAGTATCATGAGGCTGGTGGAGGGAACTAATCAGGATGGAAACGTCCCAGCAGTGTCTGCTTCTGATGGGATCGGGAGGGGACAATCTGCAGTCGCTCCCTGCTCTGATCTGCTCCCACTGCCCTGTCTCACTTCAGCAGAAGGGAAGCTCTGGTCTCTCTCTCTTTGCTCTGATCTGTCCCCTTCTACTCCCCAGGGTTGGATGTATCGGTCATTTCCTGCACTGCGCAACCCTGCACCGGCCACAGCGTCTCTATTTAGGGCTGGAAGATTGAGAACCGAAGGGGCCTGGTTTGCTTGTTTGAGACTAAACATATCACTGAGGAAACGTCTCCCGTCCCATCTCACTGCCTGGGGACCGAGACAGCCCCCTGGCTAAAGGCACAGCTGGGCCAGGGTGAAAGGTCACCCGGTGATTGGGGGGCCTGGGATGTTGGATGAGCCTGAACCTTTTGCCTCCAACCTGGTCTCCAGTCCCTGGTGAAAAGGACCCAGCTCCCCCAGGGGGAAATTCACCCTCTGGGGTTAAGGGGACATAAACGGCATCTGGGCCTCGAGTTGGACCCTCTGCACAGGGGTGAATTTCCCCCACAGACAACAGCAACCACGGGACTGCACTGGCTTCCCCACCTTCTTAGGCCTGGTCTACACTAGGAGTTTAGTTCGAATTTAGCAGCGTTAAATCGAATTAACCCCGCACCCGTCCACACAACGAAGCTATTTAGTTCGACATAGAGGGCTCTTTAGTTCGACTTCTGTAGTCCTCCCCGACGAGGGGAGTAGTGCTAAATTCGACATGGCCATGTCGAATTAGGCTAGGTGTGGATGGAAATCGATGGTAATAGCTCCGGGAGCTATCCCACAGTGCACCACTCTGTTGACGCTCTGGACAGCAGTCCGAGCTCGGATGCTCTGACCAGCCACACAGGAAAAGCCCCGGGAAAATTTGAATTCCTTTTCCTGCCTGGCCAGTTTGAATCTCATTTCCTGTTTGGACATCGTGGCGAGCTCAGCAGCACTGGCAACGATGCAGAGCTCTCCAGCAGAGATGGGCGTGCAATCCCAGAATAGAAAGAGGGCCCCAGCATGGACTGATCGGGAGGTCTTGGATCTGATCTCTGTGTGGGGCGATGAGTCCGTGCTTTCCGAGCTGCGCTCCAAAAAACGCAATGCGAAGATCTACGAGAAGATCTCCAAAGCCATGATAGAGAGAGGATACAGCCGGGATGCAACGCAGTGCCGCGTGAAAATCAAAGACCTGAGACAAGGCTACCAGAAGACCAAAGCGGCAAATGGACGCTCCGGATCCCAGCCCCAGACATGCCATTTCTACGAGGCACTGCATTCCATTCTAGGTGCGGCCGCCACCACTACCCCACCACTGACCGTGGACTCTGAGGATGGGATAGTGTTGACGGCTGGTTCCTCGGAGATGTTCGCGGACGGGGAAGATGAGGAAGGAGATGAGGAGGACGAGGCAGTCGACAGCGCTTACAACGCTGATTTCCCCGACAGCCAGGATCTCTTCATCACCCTCACGGAGATCCCCTACCAACCGTCCCCAGCCGTTAACCCGGACCCTGAATCAGGGGAAGGATCAGTCGGTAAGTGCTTTAAACATGTAAACATTTATTTATAAAAGAACAGGAATATTAACAATGGGTTTTGCATGATTAGTTTGCCCGAGGTGTGTAATTTTTTAGTCCTTGGCAGTGCAAGTACTGCAAACGAATCTAACAATGTCCGGTTTCTCATGATTAGTTTTCCCTGGGTGCTCTACTTTTCTGCCCTTGCCAGTGCAGCTACTGGAAAAGAGCGTCAATATGTCCGGGGATAGAACAGAAATCCTCATGGGAGATCTCCACGAAGCTCTCCTGGAGGAAATTGGAAAGCCTCTGCATGAGGTTCCTGGGGAGAGCGGCCTTATTGCGTCCTCCGTGGTAGCACACTTTTCCACGCCAGGCTAGCATCAGGTACTCGGGGATCATTGCCTCGCAGAGCATGGCGGCATACGGCCCTGGTTTCTGCTGGCTTTCCCGCAGCATGCGGTCTTTCTCTGGGTCAGTGATCCTCATGAGGGTGATGTCACTCATGGTGACCTGCTTTGAATTAGGGGAATGTTAGTAATTGGGACTGCTTCCTTTACTAAACTGTAACCGGTGGTTTACAGCCACGCGGTGGAGGAGGGACAGGGGCAGCATACAGGGATCTTTCCCGGGGACAGCCGTGAGGGGGTGGGACAGGGGCAGAGTTCATGCTTGCTGGATTGCCGGCAGCAGGAACTGGACAATGCTAGGAGCATTGCTTTGACCGTGAAAGGAGAGCACTGCTATAAATTAAGTTTTAAGCAGCCAAAAGTCCACGGCTTACCATGTCAGCCTGCTGCACGAATTCCGCTGTCCTGCCCCGCTTGTCTGATCTCCACTGCAAGACCCCAGGCACTGAATGGGAAGGCCGAAAATTCGACCTTGTCCTGAGTGCGCATGTGATAGGTGCTGTGCATGGTCTTGTTCACAGAGACAGACTAGACTATGTTCATTGTTCGCAAAAATGTATCTTTGTAAGGAATTCACTCCCTTTTTGCCATCACACAGCTCTGACTGTCTCTCGACCTACCCCAACATCCCCCTCACAGAGGCTGGCGCAGATTAGGCGGAGAAAGAAAAGGACACGGGACGAGATGTTCTCAGAACTTATGGGCTGCTCCCGAGCCGAGGCGGCCCAGCAGACCCAGTGGAGGGAGAACATGTCGCAGTACCAGCGCTCACACAGCGAACGGGAGGACAGGTGGCGGCAGGAAGACCAGCAGGCGACTCAAACGCTGCTTGGACTAATGAGGGAGCAAACGGACACGCTCCGGCGCCTTGTGGATGTTCTGCAAGACCGGAGGCAGGAGGACAGAGCCCCGCTGCAGTCTATCTGTAACCGCCCTCCCCCGCCACAAAGTCCCATACCCCCCTCACCCAAAGTACCAAGAAGGAGGGGTGGCAGGGGCCGTGAAAACTGTCACTCCACCCCTGCAGAGTGCTCAAGTACAAGAAGGCTGTCATTCCCAAAATTTTGATAAGTCCTTTCCTTCCCGCCTCACCCAAGCCCCCGTCCCAGTTTCATCCCCTAACTGTCAAGTTGATAATAAAAAATACATTTCTGTTAATTACTGTTTCCGTCATGTTCTTTTAGAGGACAGTGTGTTTGAAGGGGGGGAAGGCGGTTGGTAACTGGAGAGGACAATCACCTTAACCAGGGCACAGACACGGGGGCAGGTTCAGCAGCAGGTACCACACACAGTGCAGTCACTAGGCACCCTGATCAGTGATGGAGGTGGTTTTCATGTTCTGTGTGGGGGGGGCTATGTGACTTTGTGGCAGGGGAAGGGCGGTTACAGATCTTATGCAGCGGTCCTTATCCTGGATCACAGAGCCACGCAGGAGGGGATCTGTAACCGTCCTCCCCCGCCACAAAGTCACATAGCCCCCACACACAGAGTCCCGAAAAGGAGGGGTGGCAGGCTCCGTTGAAACAACCAGTCCGCCACTGCGGACCGCTCTAGGAGCAGGAGCCTGTCATTCCTCGAGTTTAGAAGCGGTCTTTACATCACTACGCCCCCTCCCCACCACAGTCTGCGTCCCAGTTTCAACCCTTTACCGCAAAATCAGTAATAAAGAGAACGGTGTTAATGAACAAAGTTCCATTTATTTTATTTTTAAACGTGTGTTGGAAGGGGGTGAACGGGGTGAACGGGGTATGTAACTGGAGAGGATAGTCAACATTAACTGGGTAAAGAAACAGGGGCAGTTTCAGCTTCTCTTTAAACAAACTTAAGTCACAGGTTACCCTGCTCACTGAGGAACCTGGCTTTCAAAGCCTCCCGGATGCACAGCGCGTCCCGCTGGGCTCTTCTAATCGCACGACTGTCTGGCTGGGCGTAATCAGCAGCCAGGCGATTTACCTCAACCTCCCACCCTGCCATAAAGGTCTCCCCCTTGCTCTCACAGAGATTGTGGAGCACACAGCAAGCTGCAATAACAATGGGGATATTGGTTTCGCTGAGATCTGAGCGAGTCAGTAAGCTTCTCCATCTCCCCTTGAGATGTCCAAAAGCACACTCCACCACCATTCTGCACTTGCTCAGCCGGTAGTTGAAGAGTTCTTTGTCAGTGTCCAGGGCGCCTGCATAGGGCTTCATGAGCCAGGGCATTAGTAGGTAGGCTGGGTCTCCGAGGATCACTGTAGGCATCTCCACATCCTCAACAGTTATTTTGTGGTCCGGGAAGAAAATACCTTCCTGCTGGCGTCTAAACAGACCAGAGTTCCTGAAAACACGCGCGTCATGAACCTTGCCAGGCCGTCCGACATTGATGTTGGTAAAACGTCCCCTATGGTCCACCAGTGCTTGCAGCACCATTGAAAAGTAGCCCTTTCTGTTAATGTACTGGCTGGCCTGGTGGTCCGGTCCCAGGATAGGGATGTGAGTTCCATCTATAGACCCACCGCAGTTTGGGAATCCCATCACGGCGAAGCCATCTATGATGACCTGAACGTTTCCCAGGGTCACTACCTTTGACAGCAGTAGCTCAACGATTGCGTTGGCTACTTGCATCACAGAAACCCCCATGGTAGATTTGCCCACGCCAAAGTGATTCGCGACTGACCGGTAGCTGTCCGGCGTTGCAAGCTTCCAGAGGGCTATGGCCACTCGCTTCTGGACAGTCAGGGCTGCTCGCATCCGGGTGTCCTTGCGCTTCAGGGCAGGGGACAGCAACTCACAAAGTTCAAGGAAAGTTCCCTTACGCATGCGAAAGTTTCGCAGCCACTGTGCTTCATCCCAGACCTGCAGCACTATGCGGTCCCACCAGTCCGTGCTTGTTTCCTGGGCCCAGAATCGCCGTTCCACAGCATCAACATGACCCATTGCCACCATGATGTCCACGGCGCGGGGTCCCGTGCTTTGTGAGAGGTCTGTGCCCCTCTCAGACTTAATGTCCTCACCGCGCTGCCGTAGCCTCCTCGCCCGATTTCTCTGCATCTGGCTGTGAAAAAGGTGAATGATAAGGTGCGAGGAGTTGACAACGGCCATAACTGCAGCGATGATCGCAGCGGGCTCCATGCTCGCAGTGCTGTGGCGTCCGTGCTGTCACTCGGCAGAAAAGTGCGCGAACTGATTGCCCGCCGGCGCTTTCAGGGAGGGAGGGCGGTAGTGACGGTTGAATGACGACAGTTACCCAAAACCACCCTCGACACATTTTTTCACCCAGCAGGCCTTGGGGGCTCGATCCAGAATTCCAATGGGCAGCGGGGTCTGCGGGAACTGTGGGATAGCTGCCCACAGTGCACCGCTTCCAATGTCAACACTTGCCCCGTTAGTGTGGACTCACAAAGTCGAATTACTGTTCTTAGTGTGGATACTCACGTTCGACTTTGTAATATCGGTTCCACAAATTCGATTTAAGTAAAATCGAACTACTCTCGTAGTGTAGACATACCCTTAGTCTCCCCCTGCCCCGTCCTCCATCTGCAGCTCCAGCCACTTCTGCCCTGACTGCCACCTCTCCCCATTCTGGGCTCCTGAGGAGTCTGCTGTCCCTGCTGAGAGATGGGCACCAGGTCCCTTCCCCTACTGGTCCCTTCTGCATCCCTGCTCATTCTGCTTCCCCTGGAGAGACGGGAACCAGGTCACTGACAGATGGGGAAGAACACAAGGCAGTTGAGGAAGACCATCCAGAAGTGACCTCTGAGGAGGTGGGCAGCTGGAATCAATGTGACTAAGTGAGTGGGGGAACCAGGGCAAAAGGCCAAAGAAAAATGTGGGAAAGAAAGAAAGTCTTGTGAATGGACATTAATACCTCTGTGGGAAGCCAAACAGCAGAGGGCTTCAAGCGAAATATGTCAGGAGTACAAGGCAGAGCAGTTTTGCAGAGCAACTTTTCATGGTAATCGATGCAGAAGTGGATTGTCCTGGGATGGTGTCTGGGCACATTTCACCACTGGGATGGAGTCAGCTCTGCAGAGCAGCTGGACAGGGGAGGTTTGGGGGAACTCAGATGATCTGGTAAGGGTCAGTGTGAGCCCTGGTCTACACTATGGGGTTAGGTCGAATTTAGCCACGTTAGGTCAATTTAAGAATGACTGCGTCCATACAACGAACCCCGTTCCATCGACCTAAAGGGTTCTTAAAATTGACTTCTGTATGCCTCCCCGGCGCGGGGAGTAGCGCTAAAATCGACTTTGCTGCGTCGAATTTGGGGTAGTGTGGACGCAAATTGACAGTATTGGCCTCCAGGAGCTATCCCAGAGTGCTCCATTGTGACCGCTCTGGACAGCACTTTCAACTCCAATGCACTAGCCAGGTACACAGGAAAAGCCCCGGGAACTTTTGAATTTCATTTCCTGTTTGGTCAGCGTGGCAAGCTCAGCAGAACAGGTGACCATGCAGTCCCAGAATTGCAAACGAGCTCCAGCATGGATCAAACGGGAGACACTGGATCTGATTGCTGTATGGGGAGAAGAATCTGTGCAGGCAGAACTCCAATCCAAAAGAAGAAATGCTGATATATGCCAAAATCTCACAGGGCATTTTGGTCAGAGGCTACACCAGGGACACACAGCAGTGCCGCATGAAAGTTAAGGATCTCAGGCAAGCCTACCAAAAGACAAAGGAGGCAAACGGTTGCTCTGGGTCAGAGCCCCATACATGCCGCTTCTATGATCAGCTGCATGGCATTCTAGGGGGGGACCCTACCACTATCCCACCACTGTCCGTGGACACCTGCAAGGGGGGAGTCTCATGGAACATGGAGGAGGATTTTCCAGATAAGGAAGAGGAGGAAGAGGAGAATATGCAGCAGGCAAGCAGTGAATCCGTTCTCCCCGGCAGCCAGGAACTTTTCATTACCCTGGAGCCAATACCCTCCCAAGGAGGGATCCCCAACCCTGAAGCCAGAGAAGGCACCTCTGGTGAGTGCACATTTGTAACTACAGTACAGGGTTTAAAAGCAATAGTGTTCACGGTCACCTGGTTGAAATAGGGGAATTTTTGTAAGGGAACAGTAATAGGACCCCGTTCATGCTGGGCCATTTGCACTTGGCTAAAAGGGATCATCCTGGAGAATAACTATGAGGTGGGGGGAAGGGATCATCCCAGAGAATAGCCATGCGGTGGGGTGGGGGTAGGTGTGTGCTGCACATCTACCCGAATACTGCAGCCCCTCCTTTTAAATGTGAAACCTAACCCATTGCTTGCTCTGGGAAAGGGGGGCTCTGCAGTGTGAAAACATTCCCACATGTTATGAAGGTGTAAGAAGCCAACCCAATTTTACTCTCCCTTTTTATCTCCCCCCAGGTGCAAATGTTTCTATGCTTCCCCCATCATCTCCATCTCTGTGGTTATCGCAGATTAGAAGGCAAAAAAACCACACTCACAATGACATGTTTTCCGAGCTGATGCAGTCTTCTCGTACTGATAGGGCACAGCTCAATGCATGGAGGCATTCAGTGGCAGAGGCCAGGAAAGAATTAAGTGAGCGTGAAGAGCGGAGGTAGGACACGATGCTGAGGCTAATGGAGGAGCAAACGGACATGATGAAGCGTGTGTTAGAGCTGCAGGAAAGCCAACAAGAGCATAGACCCCCACTGCATCCACTGTATAACCGCTAACCCTCCTCCACAGTTCTATAGCCTCCTCACCCAGATGCCCAAGAACGTGGGAGGGGGAGGCTCTGGGCACCCAACCACTCCACTCCAGAGGATGGCCCAAGCAACAGAAGGCTGTCATTCAAGCAATTTGATTTGTAGTGTGGCTACAATAAACCATGTGACCTTGTCCTTCCCTCCTCCCCCACCGCACCTGGGCTACCTTGTCCGTTATCTATTTAAAAAAAAAAATTACTAAAGAAAGAATTAATGGTTTCAAAACAATAGCTACTTTATTTTGAAGGGAAGGAGGGTGGTTGGCTTACAGGGAATTAAAATCAACAAAGGGGGCGGGTTTGCATCAAGGAGAAACACACACACCTGCACACCGAAGCCTGGCCAGTCATGAAACTGGTTTTCAAAGCCTCTCTGATGCGCAGTGCACCTAGCTGTGCTCTTCTAATCGACCTGGTGTCTGGCTGCTCATAATCGGATGCCAGGCAATTTGCCTCAACCTCCCACCCTGCCATAAACGTCCCCCCCTTACTCTCACAGATATTATGGAGCACACAGCAAGCAGCAATAACAATGGGAATGTTGGTTGCGCTGAGGTCTGACCTAGTCGTCAAACAGCGCCAGCGAGCTTTTAAACGTCCAAAGGCACATTCTACCACCATTCTGCACTTGCTCAGCCTACAGTTGAACTGCTCCTTACTACTGTCCAGGCTGCCTGTGTCAGGCTTCATGAGCCATGGGAGAAAGGGGTAGGCTGGGTCCCCAAGGATAACTATTGGCATTTCAACATCCCCAGTGGTAATTTTCTGGTTTGGGAAGTAAATCCCTTCTTGCAGCTGTTCGAACAGCCCGGAGTTCCTAAAGATGCGAGCATCATGCACCTTCCTGGCCATCCCACGTTGATGTCATTGAAACGTCCCTTGTGATCCATCAGTGCTTGCAGCACAATTGAGAAGTATCCCTTGCAGTTTACGTACTGGTTGGCAAGGTGGTCCAGTGCCAAGATGTGGATATGCGTTCCATCTGTCACCCCACCACAGTTAGGGAACCCCATTGCAGCAAAGCCATCCACTATGACCTGCACATTTCCGAGTCACTACCCTTGATAAGAGAATGTCAACGATTGCACTGGCTACTTGGATCACAGCAGCCCCCAAAGTAGACTTGCCCACTCCAAATTGATTCCTGACTGACCGGTAGCAGTCAGGTGTTGCAAGCTTCCACAGGGCTATCACCACTCGCTTCTCAACTGTCAGGGCAGCTCTCATCTTGGTATTCCTGCACTTCAGGGTGGGGGAAAGCAACTCACAGAGTTCCAGGAAAGTGGCCTTACGCACGCGAAAGTTTCGCAGCCACTGTGAATCATCCCATACCTGCAACACTATGCGGTCCCAGCAGTCTGTGCTTGTTTGCCTGGCCCAGAATTGGCGTTCCATTGTATCAACGAGCCCAGTGCCACCATGATGTCCCAATTGCCACAGCCCGTGCTTTCAGGAACGTCTGTGTCCATGTCCTCATCAAAATCCTCCTCATGCTCTTAACCCGGTTCTGCATATACTCAAGGATAATGCGCGAGGTGTTTACAATGCTCACAACACAGCAGCGGTGACGGTGAGCTGAGCGGGCTCCATGCTTGCCGTGGTATGGTGTCTGCAGGAGAGCAGGAGAGCAGAGTTGCAGTGGAAGCGGTGGATGACGACGGTTAGCACTGCGCAGATTTCTGACAACTTGGAGAAATTTGCTATTGAGACTGAACACATTTACAAGAGCAGGAGAGCAGAGTTCAGCGGAAGCAGTGGATGACGACGGTTAGCAGTCCTACTGCACCGTCTGCTGACAGCAGCGCCCAGGACACAACAGCAGTGGTGATGGTGAATTGAGCTGAGCGGGCTCCATGCTTGCCATGGTATGGCGTCTGCACGGGAAAAAGGTGCGAAACGATTGACGTTGCTTTCACGGAGGGAGGGGCAACTGACGACATGCAGGGCCGGCTCCAGGCACCAGCATTCCAAGCAGTGCTTGGAGCGGCAATCTGCAAGGGGCGGCAGTCCGAGTGTTTTTGCTGCCCCAAGCAGCACGCCGAATTGCCGCCGTGGACAGCGGGGACAGTCCGTGTGCCGTTAGGGCGGCATGAGCTTTTCCGTGGCAGCGCCAATTCGGCGGCAGCTTCTATGTTCAGCTGCCCGCGGCGGCAATTTGGCGGCTTCTGTCTACCGGCTGAAGACAGGAGCTGCCACCGAATTGCTGCCACCGCGGAAATGCGAGTGCCGCCCTAAAGGCACACGGACTGCCCTTGCCGTCTGCGGCGGCAATTCGGCGCGCTGCTTGGGGCGGCAAAAACAGTAGAGCCGGCCCTAACGACATGTACCCAAAACCCACCTACGACAATGTTTTTGCCCCATCAGCCATTGGGAGCTTAACCCAGAATTCCAATGGGCGGCAGAGACTGTGGGAACGGTGGGATAGCTACCCACAGTGCACCACTCTGTAAGTTGATGCTAGCCACGGTAGTGAGGACGCACTCCGCCGACTTAATGCGCTTAGTGTGGACATATGCAATCGACTGTATAAAATCAATTTCTATAATATCGACCTAATTTTGTAGTGTAGACATACTCTGAGACTGCCTGTTATGAGCAGTGGCCAGAAGACAGCAGGGTGAAAAAGTGTTAATATTTTCGCAATATTTTAAAAATCATTATATCAAACCTTGTGTGGAAAATATTTCCCCCATTTTTTCCTCTCTCTTGGTGGCAAAATGCTAAAAATGGAGGAAGGGGAAACCAAAACCTGAAATAAAAAAAAAAACCTCTGAAAAGTCAGTCATTTAAATGAAAATTTTCATCTTTTTTTTTAAACATTTCCAGTTTCGTTTTTACAACCCCCCCAAGACAGTTTTAATTTTTTCTTTGAAAAAATTGAAACTTTGGAAAAAAAGAAAATGTTTGACAAAAACTCTCTTTTTTAAAAAAGATCATTTTTAGAGTAGAACATTCTGGTGGCTGTAGCCCAGAGTGATCCCTGCGGCTCTGGGTCAGGCTGAGCTGCTGGCACCCTTGGATGGCAGCCGGGCCCTGCTTGGAGCTCAGATAATCCTGCCCAGAAAGGGCCTGATCCAAAGCCCCTTAGTGTCAATGGAAACCCTCCACTGACTTCACTGGCCTTGGGATCAGGCCGCCGTATGAGGGGGTCGGTTCTCTTGTGACAGAGAAATGGCTCCGGAGCTTTCACAGGGAGAGACCCCAACCCAAACGGGCCAGAGAAACAGGAACAGGGAAAGTCTCCACCATGGGAGGGTGAAGAGGAGGTTGATGACGGGATCATGGACAGTGCAAAATGAGATGTGAAGAAGGGGAACTCACCCCATGCCCCTCCTAGCCAGAGCTGTCAACGCAGCTGAGACGTGAAGCAAGACCATCCCCAGAGTTCCTCCTGCTGAACAGACCCTGCAGCTGCCTCACTCACACAGACCCTGAAAGGAGCAGAGAAATGGCTCCATATAGGAGAGAAATGACCAGGGCTCCTCTCTATGCTAATATTTTAGCAGAGACTTGAAAGTACTCAGCTGCACAGAGCCTGTGATAGATAGATAGATAGATAGATAGATGGCTATGTTTGGGCACAGAGAGATAGACGGAGGATGTATATATGGGGATACATAGACAGATACAATATTATTTTTAAATACCGTGCTGGGTTTATCGTTAAGCACAGAGACCAAGACTTTCAAAAAACAATTAGTGAATTTGGGGGCCCCATTTAAGCCATCCTGATTTCCAGCAGGTGGGGGCTCAGTGCAGTCTGGCTGTCACCCCTTAAGCTGTCTCATGCTGGGGTCCCCAAAAAACTGGTCATTTTGGAAGGTTTGGCCGGAAGTGCTTGTGCCAATTAAGCATGTGCAGAATCTGTGTGTGAGACCAGCTGTCGGGTGCAAGGGGCTGCGTCCCCAAGGCCCATTCTAGCCCTAGCCCTCGAGTGAGACTGCAATCAAGGGCGATCAGTGCCAGCTGTGATGGGGATTTTGTGATAAAGCTTCTCTGACACAACCACACTGTGTAGATGCTGAGCGGCCAGTCCAGCTCTCAGCTACACCAACCTTCCCAGCAGGGTGAACATTGATCATTTCCTGCTGAGGCAACAGAGGCAGCTGTGTGAAAGCTGTGGGCCCCCTGACATGTTCCCAAAGCACCTGAACTAGACCCAGCACCTGGCCATGAAACACAAAGTCCCTGCCACTATAGTACTTCCCAGGAAGTTATCTGGTATCAGCTAAAGGATGAATTTATACTGCTCCAGTTACACCAGTATAAGTCCCTGTGTACACCCGGGTTCTGGTATAAGAGCCTTTGTGTGGTTTATCTTTTCTTATTTTGGAAGCAATATTAACGATAAGCTGCACATTTTTAACAGTGAGGATAATTAACCATGGGAAAAACTTACCACGGGCTGTGGTGGATTCTCCATTACCGACAATTTTTAACTCAAGGGTGGATGTTTTTGTCAAAGAGAAGCTCCAGTTCAAACAGGGATTATTTGGGGGCAGTTCTCTGGCCTGTGTTATACAGGAGGTCAGACTATGTGATCACAGTGGTCCCTTCTGGCCTTAGAATCTATGAATATACCTGACAAAGGCTCTGATTCCACAATAAGAGTGTCCCCGGGGCAAAGCTAGAGCAGTTTAATTACACTGGTAAATTTCCCTGTCTATAGAGAAGCCATGAGATGAAACAGCTCTTCCCATCAATGCTCTGCCTGTCCTTGTGCATTACAGTATCTGAGCCTCTCACAAGCATTAATGGGGGTTCTCCTCACACACTCCCGAGAGGTAGGGAAGTTCATCTTCATTTCACTCATGGGGAAACTGAGGCACAGAGAGAGACTAAGTGGCTGAGCACAGGACACACAGTAGACCACAGACGAGTCAGGGGTTGAACCAAAGACTTGTGATCCCCAGTCCACTGCCCTAGCAACTAGATCATCCTTCCTCCCTTCAGCCCCCAGCCCTCCCTAAGCCTGGGTTACTATGACCAGCCTTGTACCTGCCTGGAAGGCCAATGATCCTGGGCTATTTCAGCCAAAGAGGGGAAGAGTCTGGATGGGACGGGCCTGGGAAACAGGGAAAAATCAGAGATACAAACTGGGAAATCTGCAGCAGGGGATCCTGCCTCCCTCCACTGGCCCAAACCCCAGGGCAGCCAGGGCAGAATTGGACCTGTCTCCCCCACCCTCCTGGGGATGTCCTGCTTTGAGCAGGGGGTTGGACTAGATGACTTCCTGAGGTCCCTTCCAACCCTGACATTCTATGATTCTATGATATTGATAAAGCCCGATGCTGCAGGACTAGAGAGCGACTGACTGCTGCTCAGAAGAGGCAAGGGAGAGGAGAGTTAGTGTCATGAGTAGCGGTTCCTGCTCAGCAACTCTCTGCACACACAGTCCACGGGAAAAATTTACCATGGGCTGTGGTGGATTCTCTAGTACTGGCAATTTGTAACTCAAGGGTGGATGTTTTTGTCAAAGAGAAGCTCTAGTTCAAACAGGAATTATTTGGGGGCAGTTCTCTGGCCTGTGTTATACAGGAGGTCAGACTACGTGATCACAATGGTCCCTTCTGGCCTTAGAATCTATGAATAAACCTGACAAAGGCTCTGATTCCACAGTAAGAGTGTCCCCGTGGGAGTTATACCAGCAAAGCTAGAGCGATTTAATTATACTGGTAAATTTCCCTGTCTATAGAGAAGTTCTAAATAAGCAGCTCTCCTTGTCAGTGCTGTCTCTCTTTCTACATCCCCTGTCACTGGAGTATCTGAGCCCCTCACAATCATTAATGGGATTTATCCTCACACACTCCTGAGAGGGAAGTTCAGCCTCATTTCACAGAAGGGGAAACTGAGGCACACATACTCAGTGATTGAGCACAGGACACATAGGAGTTTTCTGCTGAGTCTGGGATTGAACCCAGGGCCTTGTTCCCCACTGCAGTTCCCTAGTCACTTGATCAGCCGTCCTCCTCTCAGCCCCAGCCCTCCCAAAAGCCTGCTGACAATGACCAACCTTGTAGCTGCCTGGAAGGTCAATGACCCTTGGATATTTCACCCAAAGAGGGGAAGAGCCTGGATGGGGTGGGAATGGGAAACAGGGAAAACCTCAGAGACACAAGGTGGGAAATCTGATGCAGCAGTCCCACCCTCTATTTGTACTGGCCTTGATCCTGCCTCCCTTCCCATCGCCTAAACCCCAGGCAGTCAGGGCAGAATTAGACCCGTCTCCCCACCCTGCAGGGGATATTGATGGACCCAGATGCTGCAGGACTACAGAGTGACTGGCTGTTGCTCAGCAACTCTCTGCACACCCAGTCCAGCTGCTCTGTGCAGCCGCACAGGGAGGGAACCACAGGATGAGACGACAGAACCCTGAGCATCTGTAGAGTCTCCCGTGCACACACCTCTTCCCCCACCCAGCAGTGAGCTCTCCCCAGCCTGACCACGAGCTAGCAGCGCAGCGGGGCGGGGGCGTGTCACACACTGTGGTGTGGGATTGAATAACCCGCTCTGACAATGTTATTTTTGTCCTCACATGTTAACCTGCCTCATTGTCTCTCTCGCTCTCCATTTAGTCTGTTGTCATGAGGTTTCCAGGGCAGTTTATTTTCATAGTTGTACATTTAAAGGCCAGAAGGGACCAATGGGACCATCTAGTCTGAGTGTCTGCACAGCACAGGCCAGAGAGCCTCCCGCAGGGATCCCTGCATTGAGCTGCTCACTTCTGAGTGAGCTAGAGCCTGTCTGGTAGAAAGAGACGTCCCCTCTCGGTTTAACGACTCCAAACCGGCTCCCATTTCTAAACATTAAGGTGACTGTGGCAGATCAGTACAAGAGGGGACCAGGGGGAAGGGAGATGCTGGACTGGGACAGAGCAACTGGAGATGGGCCCTGAGGTTTAGCTGCAGCTGTGGTTCCTAATCTGACCTTCCCCAGAGATTAGGGATGTGGACTTGGGGATCCAGTTTGTGCCTATGATAGAGACAGCCCCAGGCCACACAGTTAGGATCAACACTCCCCAAAAGTCCAGGTGTGGTTGGGCCACCTCATGGTGAATGGGGAATAGGGACGAGGTGAAGCTGTTGGTCTTGGCATAGATTTCAGGAGCTCAATGGCATGGCTAAATCTGGTGCGTATTCAAGATCTGACACTGACAGACTGACTGAGCAGCTAGGCCAGGCCACAGACATACCCAGGATAGACTTTAGCAAAGGTTGCTGGGAGGTTTAACACTGTAGTCAAGAGTACAATCCATGGCAGATTGTCAGGGCTGGGACTGTGTTGTATGATCCCGATTGTATAGCACCATGGACACCAATGGCACTGAGGAAACAACACAGTCACACTGACGACTGCACCAGGGCCAGCTGTGAATTTAAAAATCAAGATAGTTTTCAATACAAAACTAGATTCTTGGGGGAAAAAATTTGATTGATTTATTTGTGTCAGTCTCTGCTTTCTTTGAAAATTTTTGATTTGTTATTGGAAAACCAAAAGCCCCAAAGTATTTCAGTTTTTAGAAGTTTTCAGCTGAAAATTTTCAGTTTTCAGATGCCAAAACTGACATTTCCCTCCCAATTTTCAGGTTTTCAGTTCACTGATGAAAAGTTAAACTTTTATTGCTAAAAAATTTCAAGGGAAATTAATCTAAATTTTCCACAGACAAATCCATTTTCCTCACCGCCCCAGGGTGCACCATGTTTAAGCCCTCACTGGTTGCAGGTGGAATCTGCCAATGCTCCGTTCTGGCCTATGTCCCTATGATCTCCTAGAGATTGATGTTTATTAGCCTGACGGACTGTGTAACAAGTGCGGGAATGTTGGTAATCAGAGAATCATGGAAATATTGGGCTGAAGAGACCTCAAGACGTCATCAAGTCTAGCCCCCTGCAGCGAGGCAGGACAGAGTAAACCTAGACCATCCCTGACAGGGGATTTGTCCAACCTGTTCTTAATAACCTTCAATGATGGGGATTCCAGAAACTCCCCTTGAAGCCTATTCAAGAGCTTAACTTCCCTTATTGTTAGAAAGTTTTTCCTACTATCGAACCTAAACAGATTAAGCCCATTAGTTCTAGTCCTACCTTCGGAGGCACTGAGAATAATTGATCACTGTCCTCTTTATAACAGCCCTTAACATATCTGGAGACTATCAGGTCCCTCCTCAGTCTTCTTTTCTCAAGACTAAACATGCTCAGTCTTTTAAATCTTTCCTCATAGGTCAGGTTTTCTAAACCTTTGATAATTTTAGTTGCTTTCCACTGGACTCTCTCCTATTTGTCCACATCTTTCCTAAAGTGTGACACCCAGAACCGGACACAGTCCTCCAGCTCGGACCTCACCAGTTTCCAGGAGAGCGGGACGACGCCCCATGTCTTACATATGATGCTCCTGTTAGTACACCACAGAATGACATTAGCCTTTTTTGTCACTGAATCACATTGCTGACTCATATTCAATTTGTGATCCACTGTGACCCCCAGATCCTTTTCAGCAGTATTGCCACCCAGCCGGTTATTCCCCATTTTGTAGTTGTGCATTTGATTTTTCCTTCCTAAGTGACGTACTTTGCACTTGTCTTTATTGAATTTCATCTCATTTGATTTCGGACCAATTCTCCAATTTGTTGAGGTCATTTTCACTTCTAATCCTGTCCTCAAAGTGCTGGCAACTCCTCCCAGCTTGGTGTCATCTGCAACTTTTATAATCATACTTTCCACTTCATTATTCAAATCATTAATGAGAATAGTGAATAGTACCAGACCCAGGACAGACTCCTAAAGGACCCCACTAGATTTGGCCTCTCAGCTTGACAGAGAATCACTGATAATTACTCTTTGAGTATGGTCTTTCAACCAGTTGTGCACCCACCTTAAAATAATTTCATCTACAAAACATTTCCATGGTCTTATTATGAAAGTATCATGTGGGACTGTGTCGAAAGCTTTACTAAATTCTAGATAGATCCCGTCTTTTGTTTCCCTGCTATCCACTAGGCCAGTAACTCTGTCAAAGGAAGAAAGTTAGGTTGGTTTGGCATGATTTGTTCTTGACAAATCCATGCTGGCTATTCCTTATAACCTTGTTATCCAGGTGCTTAACAACTGATTGTTTAATAATTTGTTCCAGCATCTTTCCAGGTATGGAAGTGAGATTGACTGATCTATAACTCCCTATAACTAAAAAGCGTGTCTCTCTCACCAGCAGAACTTGGTGCAATAGAAGGTTTTACTTCACCCGTCTTGTCTGGCTAATACAAACCAGACACACCCAACAAACCAGGGGCCCCACAGTCCCTGGGCCAGCTGGTCTCCAGGCCAGCTCACAAAGGTGGGAATTTTGCATGGTGCCTCTCCAGCGCTGGCACCTCAGCAGGCAGAGCCCGTCTCTTCCCCATGCTCGCTCGGGCGTCTGGCCATAGCTGAGCAATGCCAACGTAACCCCCGTGTTTGCATTTCAGGGTGCGGTGACGTCACTAGGGGAACAAACAGTCAGGGGCTACGTGGCCCTTTGCTCTGTGGGCTGGAGACTTGCTGGAGCCTGGCGGGGCCCTGCTGGGACGGGCCGAACCCTCCAGCCCTGGATGCGGCGAGCTTGGGGGATGGGCCGGAGCCGCCTGCAGCTACTTGGGAAACGCCTGTGGGGGGAGGGGCCTGGGGACCGTCAAGGGGGGGAACGGTCAACTGTCACCTGGGGATGATGGGTGGAGCCCAACAGTCACCTGGGGGGGATGGGGAGAGCCCAACTGTCAACTGAGAAGGGTGGCTGGAGGGGGGACCCAACTGTCACCTGAGGGAGGATCTCAATAGCTGTGTGGCCTGGTGGGGGGAAGTTCGGGAATATCCCTACAGCAGAGACCCCCACACGCTGCCTTTAGAAGAGGAGACCCCCACCACGAGGCTACAGGGCACATCCCAGAGCCGAGTGGCCACTCCAGGGTCAGTGTCGGGGGCTTCGTCTGTTTCCGATGGGCGTGTTTTGCAGACGTTGGTGCTGGGTTTACAGGTTCTGCAATGTCGCTGTGTCTGGGTGTTATTGCAGGTCACCTGTGGATGGAGCTGGGTGAATAGTTTTGGGCTGGCAGCAAACAGAAAACCAGAGCAGGGATTCGGGTCGGTTCTGAACGCTTTTGGAATTTTTCAGGAAATCGGGAAACTCTGCTTCAGGTCGTAGAAAACTTTTTACTCAGGGAAGCTTCCTAAGAATGCCTGTCCCCCACTCCCCCAACCTTTATCTTGGGGTGAGGGAACTTGCCTGGGATGTGGGAGACCCACATTTGGACCCAACTTTGGAGCAGGGTCTTGAACTCAGCATGAACATCCTGACCCCCAGGGCACAGGCCATTCTGGGGTGCGCTGCTCTCCTGTGGAGCTGTTCCACTTTGCATAACTACATAAATATTAATTGGGCCAAACAGCAAGTGAGTGAAAACAACTCTATAGGCTGGGGATTGAGGGGCTCACTTGGGTGGTAGGACCTAGGGACTCAAATCCCTCCTCTGAATGAGGAAGAGAGAAGATTTGAGTCAGCGTCTCCTACCTCCCGAGTGCCTTAATCCCCAGGCTGGAGAGTCGTTCTCGTGCTCTTTGGCCCAAGGAATAGCAAATCGTTACCTACTATTTACGAGTCAAACACACACTTCTGAAGCTAACCTGAACAACGTATTCAAAACCTTCGTCCAGCTAAAACTAATTGGGTCAAATTTGTGAATAGTTTTGGGTTGGCCAAAAAAAGCATTTTTCGGTGAGTAAACTATTTGTCCAGAAATTTTCATCCAGCTCTACTTGTGAGAACACAAACTGGTTTGTTGTTGTGGGATCGTTTGTGAGTGCCAGGACTGCACACAAAGGGGTTTGTGTGGAGGTCTGTGACTGCTGAGGTTGCATTTTGATTTATTTTTGTAGGTGCATCTGTGAGCCCTGGGACACTTTCCGTGTGGGATTGTTATTGTAGGGTTGTCCTTAAGTACTGAGGCTACTCATATGTTGGGGCTGCATGCATACTGGTTTGCTATGAAAGGGTCTTTTTGTGAGCTGTGGGGCCACTCCTGCTGGTTTGATTTTATAGTGATGCTTGTGAGTGAACGGGCTGTGATCACACTGGATTGTTGTTGTAGGGATGCTTGTGAGTGCTCGGCCTGGGGTCGCACTGTATTGTTATTGTAGGGTTACTCATGAATGCTGGCTGTGTTGTTAATAACAACAGTGAGGTGGAATGAGAATCCCCAGTTGTTTCCATGTGTAAATTGCTGCCTTGCTCAGTGTGAAACTCCCAGGCTGTTCTATGGGGCAGGGGAGGTGACTTCACTGTTGGGGGGAGACCTTCCTTATTTCTCTGCTTTGTTTCCCCAACTCTGCCCCAGAGCAGAAACTCCCTCTCTCTCCCAAAGTCATCCCTCAGGGGCTTTTTTTTTTTTTTTTATCCACTGCTGGGATAAGGGCAGGTCCATAGGTTTGGGCCTTACCCACAAGGGGCCCCCTGTTTCTCCAAGAGCAGAGTGTGTGAGAAGCTGAAGCCACCTACAGTTTGTGTGTGTGTGGAGCAATCCCATTGGGTGCCCCATCATGCTAGGACCCCCACTCTGTTACATGTGACTGAGGGGAGCAGGGGCAGTCACAGCCGTGGACACACCCTGAATGTGCTGCTGGAGGAAAGGAGGCCACGCCCCATCCCAGAGTCTGTGCCCTGAGCAGAAGCCTGGGCCGTTGAACCCGAGATGTCAGGAAATGTCGGGGAGCGGTGGGCCAGACCCCCGAGGATGCAGCGAGCAGGAGGAGAGGCAGAGAGGTGAGCGCACTGGATTTTTAAATCATTTTTTTATTGGTTTTACACTTGGTGTGTTTGGCAACGGCAATTTTTTTTTTCAATAATGTAGCTTCTTCTATACACAGGTTTGTTTATTTTGTGGTTGTGATTTGAATGCTGGGGCTGTGCACACACTGGGTTGTTGTCATTTCTGTGTCTGCTTTCAGATTTGCCCTGGTTGTTAACACCTGGATGAAGCACACAGATGTTACTTGCCCTGGCTTTAGGGGGCAAACAGAGGCACACAGACAGGAGGGGACTTACCAAAGTTTACACGGTGAGTCATTAGCAGAGCTGGGAATGGGACCCAGTGCACCAAGCCCTGGCGTTAGCCCCAAGATCCTTCTTCTCACCCTCTGCAATGGGAAGTCTCGTGTCTTGTCAGTGCACAGAACTGACACCACTGGGCATGGAAACAAAACAGAACTGGGGGCTGGGATCTGTCTGGATTAGGGTGCATCCATAGTTGCACCGGAGCTAGGGTTGTGTTAAAGACATTTGTGTTTGGACAATGGAAAGGATGATGCATATACTGTGGTTTTGAGTGAGTTTTAATAAAACAAAACCTGAGTTATAATCTTTAGCCAGTGATGGATTGTTTGGTTTATTCATTGTACAGTTTGTGTTTCGTACCATATCCCCATGGGCCAGCCAGTTCCCCCAACCTGGGACTGGATCATTGCCTGAGTCCCCTCTATCGGGGAGGCTCCATTTCATTTCTGGCTGAGATTGGAGGCTTGAAATCATGGCTCTCTGATCTCTGTTTTTAGCTGAGGCTGCCATGAGATTCTCCACTGTGTGGGGTCAGAACTGAGGGGAACAGAACCAGACAGAGGGAGAGAGAAATTTTCCTGTTGAGAAACCAGCCCTTTCCTCATGCGGAATTTCAGGAGAAGCCAATGTGGGGGTGGCCACAGGGACGTTACACGGGTGCTAATGGCAGCGGAGGTGTCTGCTAGACAGTCTGTCTGCTACTGTCAGCTCCACAACCCACAAGACAGAGAAGTTCATGAAACAAAAACCATGACAATTTTTTTACAAATGGAGATATCCTATCTCCTAGAACTAGAAGGGACCTTGAAAGGTCATCAAGTCCAACCCCCAGCAGCAGGACCAAGTACTGATTTTTGCCCTAGATCCCTAAGTGGCCCCCTCAAGGATTGACCTCACAACCCTGGGTTTAGCAGGCCAATGCTCAAACCCCTGAGCTATCCCTCTCCCCGAGACAAGGTAGAATTATTGTACCCATTTTACAGATGGGGAACTGAGGCCCAGCAAGATGAAGTGAGAGGGCCAAGGACTCTGCAGCAGAGCTGGAACTTGAAACCCAATCTCCCAGCAGTGTCACCTTGGTGCCTTAACCATGAGCCCAGCCTTAAGCCCTAAATGTGCAGTTTCTCTGGAAGGAGGGATTATTTGTACAGAAGGAAGGACAGGGCTGGGCTGTCTGGCTGGGACAGTTCATGGCAGGGCTAAGATCTGACAGAGCTCGGCATGGCCCTGGCCTGGCTAGGAATGAGCAGAGGCCTGTAGGCTGCAGGGCAGAGAGTTGCCAGGTACCCAGTTTTTGTCCACAAGGTCCAGTCGAAAAGGGGAACTGGCAGTGCCCAGTCAGGTGTATTGACCGGACCCACCCTGACGGTCCACTTATTGGGGGGGGAGGGGGCAGTGGGTCATTAACCCACATCAGTCCCTACTCAGCTAGGGCCACCTCCTACCTCCAGGCAGGCTCTGCATCTGGCTGCAGTAGCTCCCATCCCAGCCCTGGAGCAGAGGCAGCCCAGCACAGGTTGAGGGGAGGTGGAGACGATCCAGCGATGTGGAGTGGGGGCAGAGCAGCGAGGGATGGCGGGAGGCGGGAGAGGGGTGAGCGGGGGGGGGGGGGGTGCACAGTCTGGGGAAGAGGCAGAGAAGGGGCAGGTGGGGCGGGGACTCGGGGGTCTGGTTTTCAGCCAATAAAAATTTGGTAACCTTAGTCAGTGACTGACAACGTCACTGATGGGGGAAGGGAGGGGGACTGAAGGAGGCTGGAGGAGTTACCTGTTACAGCAGGGGCCTATTCTACAGCACTGAACAATGGTGTCTCCCCAACACCCACTCAGAGCTGGTCACTGGTATCTCCCCAGCCCCCTCCTCACCCTCCCTCCTGCTCACAGCTGGTCAGTGGGGAGCTCCCTTTGCCTCCTCCCCCAAAATGCTGCCGCTCCCACCACAAGTCTCCTCCACCTCCGCAGGATGGGCAGGCCCCGTTTCTCCATCATGAAGGTGATGACGGGCGCAGACACCAGAAGAAGCAGGACCAGGGCACAGCGGGTGGCCCAGATGGCGAGGGACATGGCCGGCCCTGCAAATGGAAAGGGACACGGTAATGGCCGTGTGCAAAGCCGCGTGTGGGACTGCAGTGCCAGTACTGTAATGGGGACCCCGTGTGAGCTCGAGGAGGCCTAGATCTAAGGGAGGATCATGCTGCTGGGGGCACGTTCCCCCGACGGGAGCCCTAAGTGATGGCGCTTCTTGGGGAGGGTCCACCCTTTGCCCCAGTTTGCTCAGGCTACACCTGGATTCTATGCAAAGGCCTCACGAGAGCTTGTGACAGACCCAGCAGCCCAGACCGTATCGCCCCTCTGCAGTGTGGCTGGCAGTTCACCATGGGGGCGACCCCATCCTGGGCAGAGAGCAGCACGAGGCCTTGGCACCAGCTGTGTCCTCAGAAAAGGGTGGAAGTGGGACGTAACCAATTCCATGGGACTGTCCTACACTTCTCTCCTGGGAGAATTGCAACGGCACAGCCCAGTTCGTATTAGGGGTGACTGTGCTGCAGGCCGAGGAGTTACCCACCCCGGGGTGAGTTTGACCTAGACTTTATGCCCTGAGGTCAGAGCTGGGGGCACAGAGCTGGGCTCTGATAATCAGGGGGTGACAGAGCAATAGCCCGTTACCTGTGCGGGTCAGCTCCTCCCCTCCTCCGCTGCTGCTTGCGATGGCTGTGGGACAAGGGGAAAGAGAATCGCACCGTGTGGGAGAGACGCCTGCAGCCTCCGCAGTGACAGAGCGGTTCTGCCAGCCACTGGGGCCAGATTTCTCATCGGTGTAAATGAGCATCACACTACTGAAGTCACTGGGGACAGATCCCCAGGTGCTGTAAATTGGGGTCCCTCCATTGGAGTCCATATGGCTCTGCCAGTTTACACCGCCGGTCCCTGGACTCTCTCTCTTGCTCTGAGTGTCACACTGAGTTTCCCCACTGCTGACTCAGCGAGGACGTCACTGTCCATTTAACAAACCATCATTTCACTGATCCCTAGCACCTGGCACTGAGGTCGAAGCTCCGCGGGTGTGAAAATGCCCCAGGAAGCCCTGAGCCAGGATTTCCCTGCTCCCCAGTCAGACACACTTGTCTGTGGAGCACCCTCGGGGACCTGAATGTGCGGGAGACCCCTGCACCCTGCAGACAGCCCGGGGCTCACCTGGTGGGCAGAGCGGGTTGTGTGATAGGCTGTGTGCATGGGTTATATTCCCCAGCCGCCCCTGTGCCTGGGGCAGCACCAGGCCTAGGCCCTGCTCATGCCCAGTGCTGAGGGATCAGGGGAGTTAAGTGCTGCCTGGCCCTGGGGCTGGCTCATCTGCACAGGTCGGATTTCACTACAGAGACCTGAGTCTCCTCCTGGTTTAAGTGCTGCAGGCAGAGGAGTTACTCCGTAGATGAGTTTGGCCCAAAGTCTCTATGCAGCGAGGGCTCAGATCCCCGGGGTCTGGGCCCAAGAGCGTCTCCGTGAGCTGTGGGGTCTGACTCCTCTCCACTGCTGCTCGCCTGGCCTGTGCAATGGGGACAAGGAGAATCTGGGCCTGTTAGTGTCTCCAGGAGACACTCAGTGTATGAGAAACGCGGCTGCAATGGCTGAGCCCAGACCCCTGCACCAGTCAAATGGGACATGACTGTTCCCCGAATGGAAACCACCCCAAAGGGGCTCATCCTGGCTCTGTCAGACCTGCCAAGTGTCACACATTATGGGCATTTTGCAGCCCTGTCACCCTGCGTAGAAGCTGTGTGTGGGGGCATGGACTCCTCACTCAGTGTCCTGGAGCCAGGGCGTGGCACTCAACTACAAGCCAGGAGACCTTACGGTATAAGCCCAGCTCTTCTACTGAGTGTTATTAACTTCTCTGTGCTCTTCACAGCCCCAGGTACTGCCTCTATGCTACAGGTGACAACTGTCATTCACTCCTTGTACAGATCAACATGGTAGCAGATGGTCACTTGAGGCAGTGCTGGGAATACAGCAAAAGTATTGAATTCAGCAAACACCAGTCCCATCTAGTTTCTCTCACTGTCTTTCAGAGGGAATGTGCCAGATTTATGTGCTTGGCTATGCTGCCCTTATCACTATCCACAGTCTGTTCCCAGAGCCAGGAAGAGAACCCAGGAGTCCTGGGAACCAGTGTCCTGCTCCTGACTCACTAACATTTGAGTGATACACATACAAAGTAGGTGCCGTGTCTCCATCTAGGGGCTGGTGCACATGGAGGATAACAACCTACTTCTACCCATCACCCAGTGACTCAGCTATGTGTCTCTGGATTCTCTCTCAGCCATTGTATGAACGATTGTACTCGCTCTGCCGTTCATTACTCTTACCAGTGATGCTGAACTGCTTGGCAGGGCTGAGCTGGGATCTGCTCACCCGGTTGTCTCTGTCCTTGGTCTCGTACCTGCAGGAGTAATTCCCAGAGCTGCCCCTGGATACTGTATGGTCCCAGCTGTAGATGGTCTTCTCCTCTGAGCCTGTCTGTGATGAAATCTCCTCCCCGTCCTTACAGAAGACAATATGGGTGGCCGGGGCCTGGGAGAACACGGAGCACCGGAACTGAATGGAGTCCCCTGGCCGGGCGGACATCTTGCTCAAGTAGAGGGTGGGGGAAAGGTGCGTGCCTGGGAAGGGGAATAGGTCAGAGCTGTCAGTGGGGCTGTTGGTGGTGCCCGTTTACGGGGGGATGCAGGAAGCAGTTTGCCAAAGGAAGTTGGTTACTGTGGAAGCAGCTTGCAGCTGCTCAGAGTATGTCTACACTGCAATCAAATCCCCATGGCTGACCCATGCCAGCTGACTCAGGATGGCAGGGCTTGGGCTATGGGGCTGTTTGCACAGCACAAGCCAGCTGTGGGCGTCTAACTGCAGTGTAGATGCACTCTGCCTGCTGCGGGGTCTACGCAATGTGTCTGGAGCAGGCTCTTCTTTCAGCACAGCTGGGTACCAGAGGGATAATGTCAGATCTGAGCGTGTCAGCTCTTCGGGGGCAGGGACCAGAGCTTCACATGGAGGGTGCAGCACCTGGCCCCATGGGGCCCTGATCCTTGAGGGGGCGTCTGGGGCCACAGTAATAATAATAATAATAATAATAATAATCTTCTGTAGCTGGAAGCCTTTTCTATCAATACAAACCCTTCTGGCATGAGTGTGTCTGGGGACGGATAGACAGACGGACTCACCAGGTGCTGAGCAGATCTCCTGGCTGCTGGGACTCGGCGCTGGGAACAGAAAGGTGCCGTGTGGTTAGTGCTGGAGATAACATCCCCCACTTGTCTGAGGTCCTTCTTCAGGGACAAAAGCTGCCTTTAATAGACAGGGAAATAAATTCCTGATTTGTGTTTTGGTGAAGAAGCAAACGGGGCAGGACGTTAGATCTGGGGCAGGGCAGGTTCCTCGTGCACACGGACCTTAGCTGAGCTGGGAACTGCCTTTCCCTTCAGCTCTCTAGAGCAGGGGTTCTCTCTGAGGCCCCCCTCAGATGCTATGAAAATTCCATGGCCCACCTGTGCCACAATAACTGGTTTTCTGCATATAAAAGCCAGAGCCAGTGTTAGGGGGTAGAAAGCAGGGCGATTGCCTGGGGCCCCCAAGCTACAGGGGCCCCCACAAAGCTACATTGCTCAGGCTTTGATTTCATCTCTGTCTGGTGGGGCTCAGGGCCCTGGGTTTCTACCCTGGGTCCCAGCGAGTCTAATGCTGGCCCTGCTTGGTGGCCTCCCCTGAAACCTGCTCACCGCCCCCCAGGGGCCCTGGACCCCTGGTTGAGACGTGCTGACCTAGAGGGCCAGATCCTCAGCTGTCGTAAACCGGCATTGACTCCAGTGGAGCTACACTGATTTACACCAACTGGGAATCTGACCCAGTAGCTCTCATAGTCAGTGTTTACACCAGTTCCCATTCCTCTCCCACTTAAGAGGATTTGCCGACAGTCGGGCCAGGGGCTGCTCTGGGTTCTGTTTCCTCCCAACCTGCTACGAATTAGCACAGGGATCCCGGATACTCACTGGGAAGCAAGAGGCACAGAGACAAGATCATCGGGGCTGCGGGGGAACTGCAAGGTATGGAAGCAGCTCAGCATCTACCTTTGCTCCTTATGGGGTCAGGAGGCAACAATCCGCAGTCGCTCCTGCTCCCACCAGCCCCCTCTGCCCTGTCTGACTTCAGCAGAAGGGAAGCTTCAGTCTCTCTCTATACTCCGATCTGCCTCTGTCTGCTCCCTAGGGTTGGATGGTCCACCCAGCCATGGGCGGCACGTTCTGTAGGCTGGGGGAGGCTGTGCCTCCCCAAACAGTCCAGCATGGCCCCGCCCATGCTCCACCCGGAAGTCCCGCTCCTGCTTCCCTTCCCCCTTTGCCCCAGGCAGGCTGGATGCTCCTCTTCAGGGAAGCGTTGCATGCTGGGATTGGGGCGGGGCCTGAGGCAGGAGGGGTGGGGCCAGCAAGGGTCTAGCCTCCCCAAGCCAGTGGGTCACCCGCTGCCCTGGCAGCCAGCCCCTGTCCCTGCTCCCAGGCCCCTGGGATCTGTAGGCCTCTCTCTGACTTGCTCTGTCTCGTCCTCAGGTCTGATAATCATCACCACTCCCGATTTCCTGCCCCGCGCCATCCCCTTTTCCCGCCCTGGCCACAGCGTCTCTATTTAAGGCTGCAAGATTGAGAACCAAAGGGGCCTGGTTTGCTTGTTTGAGTCTAAACATATCACTGAGGAAACACCCTCCATCCCATCTCACTGCCTGAGGACCGAGACAGCTCCCTGGCTAAAGGCACAGCTGGGCCAAGGTGAAAGGTCACTGGGTGACTGGGGGGCCTGGGATGTTCGATGAGTCTGAACTTTTTGCCTCCACCCTGGTCTCCAGTCCCTAGTGAGAAGGATCCAGCTCCCCTGGGGGAAATTCACCCTCTGGATTTAAGTCAGAAATAAATGGGGGGTGGGCCCTGTGCAGGACCCTCCGTACATGGTGAATTTCAGCCTCAGAGAACACCGACCATGGGACTGCCCCTGCCTTCCCCACCTGCTTAGTCATCACTGCCTCGTCCTCCACACTCAGCTCCAGCCACTTCTGCTCGTCCTGCCCTGACTGCCCCCGCTCCCCACTCTGGGTTCCTGAGGCGTCTCCTGTCCCTCCTGAGAGAAGGGTACCGGGCCACGGCCGGATGAGGAAGAACACAAGGGAGTTGAGAAAGAGCATCCAGAAGTGACCTCTGAGCAGGTGGGAGCCAGAATCAGTGTGACTCAGCAAGTGGGGGAACCAGGGAAAAAATCAAAGAAACTTGGGAAAGAAAAAATATCTTGTGAATGGACGATAACACCTCTGTGGGAAGCCAAACAGCAGAGGGCCTCAAGGGAAATCTGTCAGGAGCATAAGGCAGAGCAGTTTTGCAGAGCAACGTTGCAGAGAAATGGATGCAGAAGTGGATTGTTCTGGGATGGTGGCTGGGCACACTTCACCACTGGGATGGAGTCAGCTCTGCAGAGCAGCTGGACAGGGGATTGTTAGAGGGGATCAGATGTTTGAGGGATGGTCGGGTAGCTCAGATGATATGGGGCTAGTCAGGGGAACTAGATGTAAGAGGGAGCAGGGGCACACGTTCCCCCGATGGGAGGCCTGTGATGGAAGCTGTTGGGGAGGCCCCTGCCTTTGCCCAGCACAGCCCTGAGGGGGCGGAGGAGCAGGGAATGGCTCAGGTTTGCTCAGGCTGCACCAGGACTCTGTGCATAGGCTTCACAAGAGCCAGCGACAGACGCAGCAGCCCAGATCCTATCGCCCCTCTCCAGTGTGGCTGGCAGTTCATCGTGGGGGCAACCCCACCCTGGGCAGAGGGGCAGCATAAGGCCTTGGTACCAGCTGTGTGCTCAGGAGAGGCTGGAAGTGGGACGTAAGCGATGCCGAGGGCTATGCTGTGCCTCTGCCCTGGGGGAATCGCACTGGCAGAGCCCATCCCATCCGGGGTGACTGTGCTGCAGGCCGAGGAGTTACCCACCCCGGGATCAGTTTGGCTCAGACTTTATGCCCTGAGGCCAGAGCTGGGGGCACAGAGGCGGGCTCTGATAATCAGGGTGTGACAGAGCAATACCCCTTACCTGTGCGGGTCGGCTCCTCCCCTCCTCCGCTGCTGCTCGCGCTGCCTGCGAGACAAGGGCAAAGAGAATCGCATCGTGTGAGAGAGACGCCTGCAGCCTCCGCAGGGACGCGCCTCCCAGCGACAGACAGAGCGGTTCTGCCAGCCACTGGGGCCAGATCCCCAATGGGTGTAAATCAGAATCACTCTGCTAGAGTCAATAGACCAGATCCCCTCCATTGGAGTCATAAGAACATAAGAACGGCCATACTAGGTCAGACCAATGGTCCATCTAGTCCAGTATCCTGTCTTCCCACAGTGGCCAATGCCAGGTGCTTCAGAGGGAGTGAACAGACCAGGGCAATTCATTGAGGGATCCGTCCCCTGTTGTCCATTCCCAGCTTCTGGCCATCTAGCCCCATATCCTGTCTTCCGACATTGCCAGGTGCCCCAGAGGGAATGAACAGCCCAGGGCATTGAGTGATCCATCCCCTGTTCTCCATTCCCAGCTTCTGGCAAAAAAAGGCTAGGGACACCCTCCCTGCCCATCCTGGCTAATAGCAATTGAAGGACGTATCCTCCATGACCTTATGTAATTCTTTTTTGAACGCTGTTAGTGTCTTGACCTTCCTAACATCCTCTGGCAAGGAGTTCCACAGGTTGACTGTTTCACAGGTTGTGTGAAGAAATACTTCCTTTTGTTTGTTTTAAACTTACTGCCTATTAATTTCATTTGGTGACCCCTAGTTCTTGTGTTATTATTCCATAGGGCTGTGCCAGTTTCCCCAGCCGAGGAGCCAGTCCCTGGACACTCTCTCTTGCTCTGAGTTTCACAGTGAGTTTCCCTTCTACAGACTCAGCGAGGACGTCACTGTCCATTTAACAAACCGTCATGTCATTGATCCCTGGCACCTGTCACTGAGGTCGAAGCTCCGCGGGGTTGAAAATGCCCCAGGAAGCCCTGAGCCAGGATTTCCCTGACCCCCAATCAGACGCTCTTGTCTGTGGAGCACCGTTGGGGATCTGAATGTGCAACCCACCAAGTTTCACACACATTATGGGCCTTTGGCAGCCCTCTGATTCTTTGTATTAGTTGTGTGTGTGGCCATGCACTCCCCACATGGAGCCCTGGGGTGGCATTCAGCTCTAGGCCCAGCTCTTCCACTGAGTGTTAATAACTTCTCTGTGCACCTCACAGCCCAGGTACTAGCCAAGAGCACATGCCCCTATGGTGTAGGTGACACTGTCATTCACCCCTTGTACAGATCAACTTAGTGGCACAAGGTCACTAGAGGGCAGAGCTGGAAATAGAGCAAATATATCTAATATGGCAAACCCCAGTCCCATCCAGTTTATCTTTCTGCCTTTCATAGGGGAGGTGCCAGATTTATGTGCTTGGCTATGTTGCCTCTAATACGAAGCAGAGTCTGCTCCCGGAGTCAGGAAGAGAACTCAGAAGTGCTGGGAACCAACCACCCCACTGTTCTCCCACGAACAGTTGAGTGACCCACCAACAAAGCAGGTGTCATGTCTCCATTGAGGGGCTGGTGCACATGGATTATAACAACCTACTTTTGCCGGTCCACCCCTGTCGCTCAGCTATCTGTCTCTGGACAATCTCTCTGCCATTGCATGAACGATTGCACTCGCTCTGCTGGGTACCCCTCTTACCAGTGATGCTGAGGTGCTGGGCAGGGCTGAGCTGGGATCTGATCACCCGGTTGTCACTGTCCATGATCTCATACCCACAGGAGTAATTCCCAGAGCTACCCCTGGATACTGCATGGTCCCAGCTGTAGGTGACGTTCTCCTCCGAGCCCGTCTGGGACGAAACCTCCTCCCCATCTTTACAGAAGACAATGTGGGTGACTGGGGCCTGGGAGATCACAGAGCACTGCACCAGCACGGAGTTCCCCGGCGAGGTGGACGTCTGGCTCAGGTAGAGAGTGGGGGCAGGGAGAGCACCTGGGAAGGGGAATGGGTCAGAGCTGTTAATGGGATAGCTATTTCAGGCGGAGCCAGGGAGCAGTTTGAAAAAGGAAGTTGGTTGCTGTGGAAGCAGACTCAGGCTGGCACGGCTCGGGCTATGGGGTTGTTTGCACAGCACGAGCCAGTCGCGAGCATTAATTACATTCTAGACCATGGGTCTGAAACACGCGGCCCGCGGGCCGCATGTGGCCTGCGAGGTTATTTTCTGCGGCCCGCGAGCTCCTCGCAGCCCACCGGTCCTCCCCCAGCGTTTACCTAGAGTGGCTCCGGCCCGACACACACCGGGGGCAGGGCAGGCTACCTGCCTGTCGTCCCAGCCCCCGCACCGCGCCGGGAAGTGGCCGGAACGTGGGGAAGGGGGGGCACATTGATGTGTGTGTTGATGTTGCTTCAGGCACCACCCCCAGCAGCTCCCATTGGCCGCGGATCCCCGTTCCCGGCCAATGGGAGATGCTGGGGGCGGTGCCTGAAGCAACAGCAATACACACATCATGGCGCGGGGGTGGGGCAGGGCAGACAGGCAGTCAGGGAGCCTGCCCTGCCCCCGGTGTTTGCCGGGCCAGAGCCCGCCCCCCGAAACCCTCCTGCAGCCGAACCCCCTGCCCTGAGCCCCCTGCCGCACCCCATACCCCTCCTGCACCCCAACCCCCTTCCCTGCGCCGCCTGCCTCACCCTGCACTCTGACCCCCTGACCTGAACCACCTGCCGCACCCTGCACCCCTCCTGCACCCCACACCCCACCCACTGCCCTGAGCCCCCACCTGCACCGCTCACCCCTGCCCTGACCCCCTGCCACACCCCACACCCCTCCGGTACCCCCTGTGGGCAGGGAGGGGGAGGAGTTGGGGTGGGGATTTCGGGGAAGGGGTTGGAATGGGGGCAGGGCAGGGGTGGGAAGAGGCGGGGCAGGGGCGGGGCCTCATGGAAGGGGTGGAGTGGGGGCGGGGCCAAGGGCAGCAGGGGCGAGGTGTCAGTAATGCGGCCCTCGGGCCAATGTACTAGTCCTCATGTGGCCCTCGTGGTCATTTGAATTTGAGACCCCTGTTTTAGACATACTGGCCTTAATAATAATCTGCTGTAGCTAGAACCCTTTTCTATCAATACAGACCACTCTGGCAGGATGGATTGACAGAGGGGTGAGTGTGTCAGGGGACAGACAGACAGATGGATGGACTCACCGGGAGCTGAGCAGATCTCCTGGCTGCTGGGACTAGGCGCTGGGAACAGAAAGGTGACGTGAGGTTAGTGCTGGAGATAAAATCTCCCCTTTTCTGAGGTCCCTCTTCAGGGACAAAAACTGCCTTTAATAGACAGGAAAAAATTCCTTATTTGTGTGTTGCTGAAGAAGCAAATCAGGCAGGACATTAGATCTTGGACATGGCAGGTTCCTCGCGCACACAGACCTTGGCTGAGCTGTGACCAACTTTCCCTTCAGCTCTCTAGAGGGCCAGATCCTCAGCTGGTGTAAACCGGCATTGACTCCAGTGGAGCTACACTGATTTACACCAGTTGGGGTTTTGCCCCCATTGACTCCAGTGGAGTGACACCCATTCACACCAGCTGAGGATCTGGCCCATTAGCTCTCATACTCAGTGCTTCTCTGGGTTCCCATTTCTCCCCATTGAAGAGGATTTGTGGACAATCACGGCCAGGGGCTGCTCTCAGTGCCGTTTCCTCCCAATCTGCTACAAATTAGCACAGGGATCCTGGACACTCACTGGGAAGCAGGAGGCACAGAGACAGGATCATCAGGGCGGTGGGGGGAACTGATCAGGATGGAAACAGCCCAGTGGCTTCTACTCCTGATGAGGTTAGGAGGGGACAATCCACAGTCGCTCCCAGATCCCACCTGCTTCCTTTGCTCTGTCTGAATTCAGCAGAAGGGAAACTCTGGTCTTTCTCTCTGCTCCCATCTGCCCCCGTCTGCTCCCCTTGGTAGGAAACTCCAGGCAGTCCCTCTCCCAGTCCTCAGGGTCTGTAGGGCTCAGGCAGCAGAGAAGCTACAGCCTCTCTCTGACCTGTTCCGGGTCTGATATTTGTCATCGCTTCCCATTTCCTGCCCCACGCCATCCCCTTTTCCCATCCTGGCCATGACGTCTCTATTTAGGGCTGCAACTTTGAGAACCGAAGGGGCCTGGTTTGCTTATTTGAGTCGTAACAGATCATGGAGGAAACACCTCCCCTCCCATCTCATGGCCTGGGGCTAGAGACAGCCACCTGTGGGGAAGGGATAGCTCAGTGGTTTGAGCATCGGCTTGCTAAACCCAGGGTTGTGAGCTTAATCCTTGAGGGGCCATTTAGGGATCTGGGGCAAAAATCTGTCTGGGGATTAATCCTCCTTTGAGCAGGGGGTTGGACTAGATGATCTCCTGAGGTCCCTTCTAACCCTGATACTCTATGATTCTAAAGGCACAGCTGCACCATGATGAAAGGTCATTGGGGGGGCCTGAGATGTTGGATGAGCCTGACCCTTTTGCCTCCACCCTGGTCACCAGTCCCTGGTGAGAAGGACCCAGCTCCCACAGGGGAAAATTCACCGTCTGGTGTTAAGGGGATATAAATGGGGTCTGGGCTTCATGTGGGAGCCTCTGCACAGGGGTAAATTTGTGCCTCAGAGACTCCACTGGTTTCCCCACCTGCTTAGTCTCCCCCTGTCCTGTCCTCTATTCCCAGATCCAGCCACTTCTAACCTGACTGCCCAAGCTCCCCATTCTGGGCGCCTGAGGACTCTCCTGTCCCTGCTGAGAGACGGGCACCAGGTCCCTTCCCCCTATCCTGGTCCCTTCTGCAACCCTGCTTATTCTGCTGTCCCTGCTGAGACACGGGTACCAAGTCACAGTTGGATGGGGAATAACACAAGGGAGTTGAGAAAGAGCATCCAGAAGTGACCTCTGAGCAGATGGGAGACACAATCAGTGTGACTAAGCAAGTGGGGGAACCACACAAAGAAACATGTGGGAAAGAAAGTCTTGTGAACAGATGTTAACACCTCTGCAGGAAGCCAAACAGCAGAAGGCCTCAAGGGAAATCTGTCAGGAGTACAAGGCAGAGCAGTTTTGCAGAGCAACTTTGCAGAGTAATGGATGAAGAAGTGCCTTGTTCTGGGATGGTGGCTGGGCACATTTCACCACTGGGATGGAGTCAGCTCTGCAGAGCAGCTGGAGAGGGGATGTTTGGAGGAGCTCAAATGTTCAGGGGATGTTCGGTGGAGCACAGATGCTCAGGGGATGGTCAGGGGAGCTCAAATATTTGGTGGATGATGGGGGAGCTCATGGTTGGAGGAGATCAGATGTTGGGGATAGGTGGGGTTTCAGATGTTTGGGGAATGGCCTGGAGGCTGTGTTTGAGGGCTGTTTTGCAGAGATCAGATGATGGAAATGATCAGGGTGCTTAGATGTCCAGCATATGCTTGGGAGAGCTCAGATGATCAGGGGATGGTTTGAGGAACTAGCTGTAAGGGGGGATCATGCTGCAGGGGGCACGTTCCCCTGATGGGAGGTCTAAGTGATGGAGGCTGTTGGGGAGGCTCCTCCCTTTGCCCTGAGGGGTTGGAGGAGCAGGGAATGGCCCAGGTTTGCTCAGGCTGCACTGGGCCTCTGTGCAAAGGCCTCACAAGAGCCAGTGACACACGTATGCTGGGGGGCTGTTCTGCCCCTCTGCCCTGGGAGAATTGCACCAGCAGAGCCCAGCCAATTGGGGGTGCCTGCGCTGCAGGCTGAGGAGTTACCTACCCCATGGTGAGTTTGGCCCAAACTTTATGCCCTGAGCCGAGAACTGGGGGCACAGAGCCGGGCTCTGATAATCAGAATGTGACAGAGCAATAGCCCGTTACCTGTGCGCATCGGCTCCTCCCCTCCTCTGCTGCTGCTCGCGCTGCCTGTTGGACAAGGGGAAAGAGAATCGCACCATGTGGGAGAGATGCCTGCAGCCTCTGCAGGGACGCTCCTCCCAGCGACAGACAGAGCAATTCTACCAGCCACTGGGGCCAGATCCCCATCGGATGTAAATCAGCATCACTCTGCTGGAGCCATGGGCCAGATCCCCAGCTGGTGTAAATTGGCCTCCCTCCACTGGAATACATAGGGCTCTGCCAGTGTACACCAGCCAAGGAGCTGGTCCCTGATTCTGCCCTTGTTGTAACTGCTGCAGGCAGAGGAGTTACCCCCAGGGTGAGTTTGGCCCAAAGTCTCTATGCAGCGAGGGGAGAACTAGGCGGACGGAGCCGGGCTCAGATCCCCAGGGTCCGGCCCAAGAGCGTCTCCGTGAGCTGTGGGGTCTGACTCATCTCCACTGCTGCTCGCCTGGTCTGTGCAATGGGGACAAGGAGAATCTGGGCCTGTCAGTGCCTCCAGGTGACACTCAGTGTGTCAGAAACGCGGCTGCGATGGCTGTGCCCAGCCCCCTACACCAGTCAAATGGGACATGACTGTTTCCCAAAGGAGCTCAGCCTGGCTCTGTCAGACCTGCCCAGTGTCACACACATCACGGGCATTTCGCAGCCCTGTCACCCTGCATAGAAACTGTGTGTGTGGGCATGGACTCCCCACTCGGTGTCCTGGAGCCTGGGGGTGCACTTAGCTACAAGCCAGGAGAACCTGTGCTCTAGGCCCAGCTCTTCCATTGAGTTTTATTAAATTCTCTCTTCACTTCAGAACCCGTAGTACTATCCAAACGCTCTTGTCCCTGCAGTTTAGGTGACAGTTGTCATTCATCCCTTGTATGGATAATGAAGGGTACACAGGGTCACTTGAGGTGGTGCTGGCAATAGAGGGGAGGGTTCTCACATAGCAAACCCCAGTGTCATTCACTTTTTCCTGGTGCCTTTAAGAGGGAATGTGCCAGATTTATGTGCTTGGCTATGCTGCCTCTAATACTAACTACAGTCTGTGCCCAGAGCCAGGAAGAGAACCCAGGAGTCCTGGGAACCAACAATCCACTGCTGTCTAACTAACAGTTGTGTGACCAAGAGACAAAACAAAGGTCGTGTCTGCAGCTACGGGCTGGTGCACACAGAGGATAACAACCTACTTCTGCCTGGTACCCCTGTCACTGAGCGATCTGTATCTGGATTCTCTCTGCCATTGCATGAACTATTGCACTTGCCGTGTTGATCACCCCTCTTACCAGTGATGCTGAGGTGCTGGGCTGGGCTGAGCTGGGATCTGTTCACCTGGTTGTTGCTGTCCTTGATCTCGTACCTGCAGGAGTAATTCCCGGTGCTACCCATGGACACTGGATGGACATAGTTGTAGGCGACCTCCTCCTCCGAACCCGTCTGGGACAAAACCTCCTCCCCATCCTTACAGAAGATGACGCGGGTGACTGGGGCACTGGAGATCATAGAGCACTGGAGCCACACGGAGACCCCCGGCTGGGCGGACGTCTGGCTCAGGTAGAGGGTGGGGGCACGGAGAGCACCTGGAAAGGGGAATGAGTCAGAGCTGTCAATGGGGTTGTCGGTGGAGCCCTGTCCGTTTCAGCTGGAGTCCAGGGAGCAGTTTGCTAAAGGAAGCTGGTTGCAGTGGTATGTCTACACTGCCATCAGAAACTCACGGCTGACCCGTGCCAACTGACTCGGACTCGCAGGGTTCAGGCTACGGGGCTGTTTACACAGCATGAGCCAGCCATGGGCCTCTCATTGCTGTGTAGACGTACTGTGCCTGCTCCAAGGCTGCGGGGTCTGTGCAATACCCCTGGAGCAGGCTCTTGTTTCAGCACAGCTGGGTAGCGGGGGGATAATGTCAGATCTGAGACTGTCAGCTCTTTGGGGGCAGGGACCAGAGCTTCACATGGGGGGTGCAGAAACTGATGCGATGGGGCCCTGATCCCTGAGTGGGGTGTCTGGGGTCACAGTAATAATAGTAATCATTAATCTTCTGTAGCTGGAAGCCTTTTCTATCAAGATGGATAGATAGACAGAGAGACAGACAGACAAAGGGATGAGTGTGTCTGGGGACAGACAGACAGACGGACTCACCGGGAGCTGAGCAGGTCTCCTGGCTGCTGGGACTCAGCGCTGGGAACAGAAAGATGCCGTGTGGTTAGTGCTGGAGAAAAAATCCCCCCTTTTCTGAGGTCCCTCTTCAGGGACAAAAACTGCCTTTAATAGACAGGGAAAACATTCCTGTTTCATGTTTTGGTAAAGAAGCAAACCAGGCAGGACGTTAGATCTGGGACATGGCAGGTTCCTCGCGCACACAGACCTTGGCCGAGCTCGGACCAACTTTCCCTTCAGCTCTCTAGAGGGCCAGATCCTCAGCTGGCCTATACCAGCATTGACTCCAGTGGAACTACACTGATTTACACCAGCTGGGGATGTATCTCCTTTGACCCCAGTGGAGTGACACCCATTCACACCAGCTGCGGATCTGGCCCAGTAACTCTCACACTCAGTGTTTACACTGGTTCCCATTTCTCTCCCACTAAAGCGGATTTGCCGACAGTCAGGCCAGGGGCTGCTCTCGGTTCTGTTTTCTCCCAATCTGATACAAATTTGCACAGGATTCCCACATACTCACTGGGAAGCCAGAGGCACAGAGACAGGAGCATCGGGGGGACTGGCAGGAATCTCAAGGGATGGAAACAGCCAAGCAGCATCTGCTGCTGCCAGGGTCAGCCGTGGACAATCAGCAGTGGCTCCCTGCTCCCACCTTCTGCCTTTGCCATGTCTGCCGTCAGCAGAAGGGAAGCTCTGGTCTCTTTCTCTGCTCAGATCTGCCCCGTCTGCTCCCCTTGGTAGGAAACTCCAGCCAGCTCCTCTCCCTGCTCCCAGGCCCCCTGGGGTCTGCAGGGCACAGGCAGCAGAGACGCTGCAGCCTCTCTCTGACCTGCTCTGTCCCCTCCTCGGGTCTGATATTTGTCACCGCTCCCCATTTTCTGCTCCGCGCCATCCCCTTTTCCCGTCCTGGCCACAGCATCTCTATTTAGGGCTGGAAGATTGAGAACCGAAGGGGCCTGGTTTGCTTGTTTGAGTCTAAACATATCACTGAGGAAACGTCTCCTGTCCCATCTCACTGCGTGGGGATGGAGACAGTCCCTGGCTAAAGGCACAGCTGGGCCAGGGTGAAAGGTCAATGGGTAATTGGGGGGACTGGGATGTTGGATGAGTCTGAACTTTTTGCCTCCACCCTGGTCTCCAGTCCCTGGTGAGAAGGACCCAGCTCCCCCAGGGGGTAATTCCCTCTGGGCTTAAAAGGGACATAAATAGGGGCTGGGACTAATGCTGGACACTCTGCACAGGGGTGAATTTCCCCCCCAGAGAACAGCAACCATGGGGCTGCACTGGCTTCCCCACCCGCTTAGTCTCCTCCACCCTGTCCTCCACACCCACTTCTGCACACCCTGCTTTGATTGCTCCTGGTGCCCATTCTGGGTTCCTGAGGAGTCTGCTGTCCCTGCTGAGTACAGGACACTCCCAGGTGGGGAAGAACACAAGGCAGTTAGGAAAGAGCGTCCAGAAGTGACCTCTGAGCAGGTGGAGAGCCAGGATCAGTGTGTCTAAGGAAGTGGGGGAATCAGGGTAAAAGGTCAAAGAAACAGGAAAATAAGAAAGTCTTGTGAATAGATGTTAACACCTGTACGGGAGAGCTCAGATGCTCGGAGGATCATAGGGGGGCTCAGAAGTTTGGGGAATGTTTTGGGGAAATGAATGATTGAGGGAACTCAAATGTTTGGTCTATGGTCGGGGAAACTCAGATGGTGAGGGGAGCTCAGATGTTGGGGATTATTGGGGGACTCAGATGTTCAGGGCATGATCAGGGGGCTCAGATATTGTGGATTTTTGTGGGCCTCAGATTTTTGGGGGATGGGCCAGGGGCTCAGATGTGCAGGGTATGGTTGGTGGTTCAGATGCTGGGGATGGTTGGGGAAGCTCAGATGTTCAGGGGATGGTCAGGGTGCTCAGATGTTTGAGAGATGGTCAGGTGGCTGCATCATCTTGACTGTGGGTGCTGGAGATAGGTGACTTGCTGAGCAGTTTTTGGTTAAAGTCTGCAGCTTTGGGGGCGTGGACCTGGGTCTGTGTTGTAGCACACTAGCGTGTCTGGCTCAACCAGGCAGGGTTCTGGAGTCCCAAGCTGGCAGTGGAAAACGGGCTCAGAGGTAACTTCAGCACATCAGGTGACAGTCCCAAGGGGGTCTCTGTGACCGAACCCTTCACAGGTAGAACTTTAAGTATGGTGAATAAGGTTTTCAATAAACCTTCATTATGTTAGATTTGGCTGTCTGGGTGGGAGCCAAAGGCTGGATTGCTCAAAGGGGACTGTTGTTTGGCTTCTTGGTAACCAGTATGATATTACGGAAGCTGTTTGGTTACTGGCTTGGTGAATCTAATGATAGAATAAACTTCAGTTTAAAAATCAGTTTTGGGGGTTGTCTGCCCTGTTGCTTGCAGTTTGCCCTGAGTAAGCATTCTCAGTGTGGCCCCTCCAGGCAACATGGTCACGGGAGCTCATATATTTGGGAGATGGTTGGGGGATATTGGTGATGGTTGCTGAGCTTAGATGTTTCGGGGATGGACCAGGGGCTCAGATGTTTGGGGAATGTTTTGTGGAACTCAGATGTTGGGGAAGGTTGGAGGAACTCAGATGTTCAGAGGATGGACGGGAGTTTAGGGACAGACCAGGGCCACAGATGTTCTAGGGTTCTTTGGGGGAGCTCAGATGTTTGGGGCATGCTAAGGGGAGCTCAGTTATTTGGGGGATGGTTTGAGGAACTCATGGTTGGGGGCTCAAATGTTTGGGAGAATAGTTTCAGGAGATCAGATGGTTGGGGGATGGTTGGGGAAACTCGGACTTGGGGGATTATTGGGAGGTCTCAGATGATCAGGGGATGATTTGGGGAGAGAGATCACAGGGGAGATCATGTGCAGAGGGCACATTCCCACAGTGGGAGGCCTAAGTGATGGAAGCTGTTGGGGAGGCTCATCCCTTTGCCCAGCACAGCCCTGAGGGGTTGGAGGAGCAGGGAACAGCCCAGGTTTGCTCAGGCTGCACCTGGATTCTGTGCAAAGGCCTCACAAGAGCCAATGAAAGACACAGCAGCCCAGACCCTATCACCCCTCTCCAGTGTGGTTGGCAGTTCACCACGGAGGCTCAGATCCCTGGGGTCTGGCCCAAGAACCATCTCCTTTAGCCATCAGGTCTGACTCCTCTCCACTGCTGCTCGCCTGACCTGTGCAATGAGGATGTGGAGATTCTGGGCCTGTCAGTGCCTCCAGGTGACACTCAGTGTGTGAGAAACGCGGCTGCGATGGCAGAGCCCAGCCCCCTATGCCAGATAAATGGAACATGACTGTTCCCCGAATGGAAACCTCCCCAAAAGAGATCCCTGAGTGGCTCAATCAGTCCAGCCAAGTGCAATGCACTTTATGGGCATTTGTCAGCCCTGTCCCCCTGTGTAGAAGCTGTGGGTGTGGGCATGCACTCCCCACATGGAGTCCTGGAGCCTGAGGATGACTCTCAGCTACAAGCCAAGAGACCCTGTGCTCTAGGCCCAGCTCTTCCACTGACTGTTAGTAACTCCTGTCTGCACTTCACAGCCACTAGCTCATGCTGCCATGGTATAGGTCACAGCTGTCATTCACCCCTTGTACAGATAAGGAAAAGTTGCACAAGGTCACATGAGGCAGTGCTGGGATTAGAAGGGAGGTTTTCACACAGCAAACACCAGTCAAATCCACTTTGTCTTGGTGCCTTTAAGAGGGAATGTGCCAGTTTTATGTGCTTCTCTATGCTGCCTTTAATACTAACCACAGTCTGCTCCCAGAGCCAGGAAGCAAACCCAGGAGTCCTGGGAACCAATAACCCACTGCTGGCTCACTAACAGTTGTGTGACCAACAGACAAAGTGAGTGTCATGTCTGCAACTAGGGGCTGGTGCATATGGATGATAACAACGTACTTCTTCTGCCTGACACCCCTGTCGCTCAGGTATCTGCGTCTGGATTCTCTCTCTGCCATTTCATGGACTATTGTACTCATTCTGCCGTTCAGTCTCCTTACCGGTAATACTGAGGTGCTGGGCAGGGCTGAGCTGGGATCCGTTCATCCGGTTATTGCTGTCTTTGATCTCATACCCGCAAGAGTAATTCCCAGAGCTCTGCATGGACACCACATGTTCCCAGCTGTAGATGGCCTTCTCCTCCGAGCCCTTCTGGGATGTAACCTCCTCCCCATCTTTACAGAAGATGATGCGGGTGGCTGGGGCCTGGGAAATCACAAAGCACAGGAGCCACACGGAGACCCCTGGCCGGGCAGACGTCTGGCTCAGGTAGAGGGTGGGGGCAGGGAGAGCACCTGGGAAAGGGAATGAGTCAGAGTTGTCAATGGGGCCATCAGTGTTCCCCATTTTAGGGGGAGCCCAGGAAGCATTTTGCCAAAGGAAGTTGGTTACTGTGGAAGCAGCTCTCAGCTGCTACGGGTACGTCTACACTGCAATGAAATCCCACAGTTGACCAATGCCAGCTGACTCAGATTCACAGTATTCGGGCTATGGGGCTGTTTACACAGCACGAGCCAGCCACAGGCCTCTAATTGCAGTGTAGAAGTACTGTGCCTGCTCCAGGGCTGCGGGGTCTGTGCAAAGTGTCTGGAGCAGGCTCTTATTTCAGCACAGCTGGGAGCCGGGGGGGGATAATGTCAGATCCAAGACCGTCAGCTCTTCGGGGGCAGGGACCAGAGCATCACTGTAGTGGGGCAGCTGCCCCACTCCTTGGTAAACAGGGCTGTGGCCAGGTGACCCAATCAGATAGGCTGATTGGCCTAGCACCCTCAGCTGTGGGCATGCCCCAGTCAGGGCCCAGTTCGCCCTTATAAGAGGGCAGTGGGTCAGGAGCATACAGTCTCCCTCTAGCTGAGGAGGAAGATGGACCTGGATGCCTGAGTACTAAAGAGTACTGGAGTGAAGCAGGGCCGGGGAAAGGCCAGAGGAGCTGGGGAGCTCTGGGCCAGCAATTCCCCAGGCTGCAGGGCCTTGAACAAGGCCCCTGGAGGTACTGGGTTGCAGGGAAAGGCAGCAAGTCAAAACCTCCCTTGCCTATGATGACTGGCTTATACAGACTGCAGTTGGCCCCAGTGAAAGGGGCTAGATGGTGACTGGCATAGGCTGAGGCAAGGTGGGGATAGAGGGTGTGGGTGCCCCAGGGAGGGGAGACCCAGATCCGTGGGGTATTGCCTGGAGGGGCAGCACCCCATGTAAAAGGGTACCAGGATCTGGGAGGGACATGGGGGCCAGCAACGGCAAGATACCGGCAGAGGGCACTTTGGAGCTGGTAAAAAGAGGTAATTCCCAGACAACCTGCAGAAGGCACCGCAGTGGTGACCCTTGACCATGCTACAATCACATGGGGGGTGCAGCACTTGGTGTGATGCGACCCTGATCCCTGAGTGGGGTGTCTGGGGGCCACAGTAATAACAATTAATAATAATCTTCTGTGGCGGGAAGCTGTTTCTATCAACACAAACCCCTCTGGCATGATAGATAACTAGAGAGGTGAGTGTGCCTGGGGATGGACAGACAGACGGACTCACCGGGAGCTGAGCAGATCTCCTGGCTGCTGGGACTCAGTGCTGGGAACAGAACGGTGCTGTGTGGTTAGTGCTAGAGATAAAATCTCTCCCTTGTCTGAGGTCCCTCTTGAGGGACAAAAACTGCCTTTAATAGACAGGACAAAATTTCCTGATGCAAGTTTTTCTGAAGAAGCAAACTGGGCAGGCCGTTAGCTCTGGGGCATGGCAGATTCCTCAAACATACAGATGTTGGCTGAGCTGGGAACCGCCTTTCCCTTCAGCTCTCTAGAGAAACTGTCTAGTAAATGGGCATTGACTCCAATGGAGCTACACTGACTTACACCAACTGGGGATCTGCCCCCATTGACTCCAGTGGAGCGACACCAGCTGGGGATCTGGCCCAGTAGCTCTCATACTCAGTGTTTACACTGGCTCCAATTTCTCTCCCACTAAAGAAGATTTGCCAACAGTCTGGGCCAGGGGCTGCTCTGGGTTCTGTTTCCTCCCAACCTGGTACTAATTAGCACAAAGTTCCCGGATACTCACCGGTCAGCAAGAGGAACAGACACAGGATCATGGGGCTGGTGGATGGTACCGATCGGGATGGAAACGTCCCAGCAGTGTCTGCTCCTGGTGGGGTCGGGAGGGGACAATCCGCAGTCGCTCTCTGCTCTGATCTGTTCCCACTGCTCTGTCCCACTTCAGCAGAAGGGAAGCTCTGGTCTCTCTCTTTGCTCTGATCTGCCCCTGTCTGCTCCCCCGAGTTGGATGCTCCGTTCAGCCCCTCTTCCTGCTCCCAGGCCCCTGTGGTCTGTAGGGCTCAAGCAGCAGAGACACTGCAGCCTCTCTCTGACCTGCTTTGTCCCCTTGGGTCTGATATTGATCACTGCTCCTCATTTCCTGCACTGTGCAACCCCGCACTGGCCACAGCGTCTCTATTTAGGGCTGGAAGATTGAGAACCGAAGGGGCCGGGTTTGCTTATTTGAGTCTAAAATGTCACACAGGTAACAACCGTCCCGTCCCGTCCCATCCCATCTCACTGCCTGGGGACCAAGACAGCCCCCTGGCTAAAGGCACAGCTGGGCCAGGGTGAAAGGTCACTGGGTGATTGGGGGGCGTGGGATGTTGGATGAGCCTGAACCTTTTGCCTCCACCCTGGTCTCCAGTCCCTGGTGAGAAGAACCCAGCTTCCCCAGGGGGAAATTCACCCTCTGGGCTTAAGGGGGCAAAAATGGGATCTGGGCCTCATATTGGACCCTCTGCACAGGGGTGAATTTCCCCCACAGAGAACAGTACCCACGGGTCTGCACTGGCCTCCTCTCCTGCTTAGTCTCCCCCTGCCCCATCCTCCATCTGCAGCTCCAGCCACTTCTGCCCTGACTGCCCCCGCTCCCCATTGTGGGCTCCTGAGGAGTCTTCTGTCTCTGCTGAGAAATGGGTACCAGGGCACTGCCGGATGGGGAAGAACACAAGGCAGCTGAGAAAGAGCATCCAGAAGTGACCTCTGAGCAGGTGGCAGCCAAAATCAGTGTGACTAAGCAAGTGGGGGAACCAGGGCAAAAGGCCAAAGAAACATGTGGGAAAGAAAGAAAGTCTTGTGAATTGACGTTAACACCTGTGTGGGAAGCCAAAAGGCTGATATCCTCAAGGGAAATGTGTCAGGAGCACAAGGCAGAGCAGTTTAGCAGAGTAATTGACGCAGAAGTGGATTGTCGTGGGATGGTGGCTGGGCACATTTCACCACTGGGAGGGAGTCAGCTCTGCAGAGCAGCTGGACAGGGGAGGTTTGCGGGAGCTCAGATGCTCTGGTAAGGGTCAGTGTGAGGCTGCCTGTTATGAGCAGTGGCCAGAAGACAGCAGGGTGAAAAAGCATTAATATTTTTGCAATATTTTTACAATAATTATTTCAAACCTTGTGTGAAAATATTTTCCCCATTTTTTTCCTCTCTCTTCATAGCAAAATGCTAAAAATGGAGGGAGGGGAAATCCAAAACCTGAAATTAAAAAAAAAAAATCTCTGAAAAGTCAGTCATTTAAATGAAAATGTTCCTCTTTTTTTTTAATGTTCCCAGTTTTGTTTCTACAAAACCCCCAAAACAGTTTGAGAAAAACTCGAACTTTTTAAAAAAAGGTCATTTTTACATCACAGCATTGTGGTGGCTCTAACCCAGAGTGATCCCAGGGGCTGTGGTTCGGGCTGAGCTACTGGCACCCTTGGATGGCAGCAGGGCCCTGCTTGTAGCTCAGACAATACTGCCTAGGGTTACCATTCGTCCGGATTCCCCCGGACATGTCCGGCTTTTTGAGCTAAAAATAGCGTCCGGGGGGAATTTGTAAATGTCCGGACTCCCCCCCCACCCCGCCATGCAGAGCACGCGCGGCTAACAGGGCAGCCGGCCGGATGGTGCCACTTACATGGGGCTCCGACAGCCAGAGAGAGCTCCTCCTCCTCTCCCCTGCAGCAGAGATCACTCCCTCCCTCTTCCCTCCCTGCATTCGCAGATCGCCTACGGCAGTCTGGAGCTCCTCCCCCGCTCCTCCTCCACTGCTGCCCAGCGTGCCGGGACGAGCGTGCTGGGACGAACGGCTCAGGCCGTTCCTGAGCAAGTTCACAGAGACATTAGGCGAAGGCCAACAACGAGGGGGCCAGGGGGTCGGAGAAGGGGCAGGGAGGTTCTGGAGGGGGCAGTCAAGAGACGGGGGGGTCGGGAGTTCGGGGGGGGCTTTCTGGGGGTGTGTGGATAAGGTTGTGGGCAGTCAGGGTACAGGTAGGGGGTAGGGTCCTGGGGGGCAGTTAGGGTGGGGGGGTCTCAGGAGGGGGCAGTCAGGGGACAAAGAGCAGGGGGAGGGTTGGGGGTTCTGAGGGGGGCGGGAAGTGGGAGGGGCAGGGGCGGGGCTAGGGCAGGACAGGGGCGGGGCTAGGGCAGGGCTCCTCCTGTCCTCTTTTTTGCTTGCTGAAATATGGTAACCCTAATACTGCCCAGAAAGGTCCTGATGCAAAGCTCCTTGGTGTCAATGGAAAGACTCCACTGACTTCACTGGCTTTGGGATCAGGCCCCTGTGTAAGAGGTTCGGTTCTCCTGTGACAGAGAAATGGCTCCGGAGCTTTCACTGGGTAAACAGGGCTGTGGCCAGGCCCCAACCTACACCCAGGGCCGCCGAGAGCGGGTTCGGGCCCCGGTGAAAAATGTTTTCAGGCCCTCCAGCAAGGGCGGACTGGCTAAACACGGCCAATGAGAGGGAGGGGAGCCGGGGAAGCTGGGCCCCGGGCCCCCTTCTGGACCGTCAGGCCCCAGTAATTTGTACCGGCTTCCCCCCCCCTCGTCGGCCCTCCCTAGACCGGACAGAGAAACAGGAACAGGGAAAGTCTTCACCATGGGAGGGTGAAGGCAGTAGCGTAGCTAGTGGGGTGCAGCACATTTTCCAAAAGCGGAGCCCACGGTCCGCTCTGAAGCTTGGTCTGCCCGGCTGTAGGCAAGGGAGGGTAGCACGCCTGGAGGAGCCATGGGGAGGGGGCGGCACGGCCGGAGGAGCGAGGGGGTGCAGCATGGCGGCCCGCAACTCCGCCCCCCCCAGCTGCAGACAACTTTGATGCACTGACCGGGTCCCGGGGCGCCCCCGAGGCAGGGAGGGTCTCCCCCGCCTCCTCGTGGCAGCCACACCGAGCGGACCCGCAGCCGGTCACTCCCAGCAGGAGCCTCGGCGCCACCCTCGGCTCACTGGAATAAAGCTCCCCCGAGGAGGGGAGAGCGCTTCCCCCCTCCCGCCGCGGCCTGTCAGCACGACCCGCCCACAGCCAGGCTCCGCCAGCAGCCCCGGGCAGGGCAGCGCTGCCTTCTGCCCCCAACCCCCAAGGGGTAGCGCCAGCGCTGAGCCTGGGCTGGTGCTGCACGCGGCGAACCCCTCCGAGGCAGTGACAGCAGGGTTTGCTCTCTGCTGCTGGCTGGGCCAGGCCTAGTGGCCGGGCCCCGGAAACAAGCAGCAGAAGGGCAGGCAGCGGACTCCCAGGCTCTCCCGGTCCCGGGGTCAGCTCCAGCCCCCTCTGCACAGAGAACCCCGGGGACCTCAGCCCATGGCACTCCCATCCCTGGTAACCCCTCCCCAAGCTCCATACCCCGTGTACCCCTCCCATGTACCCCATGCCCCTGCCTTTCCCTCCCCTTCACCTCCTCTCATACCCCAATCCTCTGCCACACTCCCTACATCCTCCCCTCAAGTCAAACCCCTGTCCCCCTCCCTCCACATCCTCCCCTTCACCTCCCCTCGTACCCCCGTCCTCTGCCACCCTCCCTACATCCTCCCCTCCACCTCTCCTCAAGTCAACCCCCCTGTCCCCCTCCCTCTACATCCTCCCCTTCATCTCCCCTCATACCCCCGTCCTCTGCCTCCCTCCCTCCACATCCCTCCCCTTCACCTCCCCTCAACCCCCCTATCCTCTGCCAGCCTTCCTCTACAACCATGGGGGGACAGCGTGGCCGGAGGAGCGAGGGGGGGCACAGCATGGCCGCAGTGTGGCTGGAGGAGCCAGCCAGGGAGGGGGGGCACGGCGTGGCTGGAGGAGCCAGGGGGCGTGGCCAGAGGAGGGGCCGGGGGGCGCCTTTTTTATGTTTGCTCCCCCTGCTCTTAGAACCTGGCTACACCACTGGGTGAAGGGGATGTTGTTGAGAGGATCATGAACAGTGCAAAATGGGATGTGCAGAAGGGGAATTCACCCCATCCCCCAGCCAGAGCTGCAAATGCAGCTGAGACGTGAAGCAAGAGCATCTGCAAAGTGAGTTCCCCCTGCTGTACAGACCCTGCAGCTGCCTCACTGCACAGACCCTGAAAGATGCAGAGAGACGGCTCCACACAGGAGAGAAATGACCAGGGCTCCTCTCTACGCTAGTGCTTTAACAGAGACTTGAAAGGACTTAGCTGCACAGAGCCTGCAATAGCGAGGTAGATAGATGGATGGGGTGGATGGGGATAGATAGATAGATAGATAGATAGATGGCTATGTTTGGGCACAGAGAGATAGACAGAGGATGTATATATGGGGATAGATTCAGATACAATATTATTTTTAAATACCGTGCTGGGTTTATCGTTAAGCACACAGACCAAGACTTTCAAAAACAATTAGTGAATTTGGGGGCCCCATTTAAGCCATCCTAAAGGGGCTGATTTCCAGCAGGTGGGGGCTCAGTGCAGTCTGTCTGTCACCCCTTAAGCTGTCTCATGCTGGGGTCCCCAAAAAACTGGTCATTTTGGAAGGTTTGGCCAGAAGTGCTTGTGCCAGTTATGCATGTGCCGAATCTGTGTGTGAGACCAGCTGTAGGGGTGCGAGGGGCTGTGTCACCATGGCCCATTCTATCCTTGCTCCTCGGGGAGACTACAATCAAGGGTGATCAGTGCCAGCTGTGGTGGGGATTTTGTCATAAAGCTCCTCTGGCACAACCACACTGCGTAGACGCTGAGCGGCCAGTCCAGTTCTCAGCTGCCCCAACATTCCCTGCGGTGTGAACATTGATCATTTCCTGCTGAGACAATAGAGGCAGCTGTGTGAAAGCTGTGGGCACCCTGACATGTTCCCAAAGTACTTGGACTTGACCCAGCACCTGCCCATGAAACACAAAGCTCCTGCCACTATTGTACTTCCCAGGAAGTTATCTGGTATCAGGTAAGGGGTGAATTTATACCACTCCGGTTATACCAGTGTAAGTCCCTGTGCACACCTGGGTGGGTCTGGTATAAGAAGAGCCTTTTTCTGTTTATCTTTTCTTGCTTTGGAAGCAACATTAACGATAACTGCACATTTTTAACAGTGAGGATAATTAACCATGTGAAAATCATACCACGGGCTGTGGTGAATTCTCCATTACCAGCAATTTTTAAATCAATTGTGGATTTTTTGTCAAAGAGAAGCTCTAGTTCAAACAGGAATTATTTTGGGGCAGTTCTCTGGCCTGTATTATACGGGGGGGTGGGAGGGTGGGTCAGACTATGTGATCACAGTGGTTCCTTCTGCCTTTAGAATCTATGAATAAACCTGACAAAGGCTCTGATTCCACAATAGGAGTGTCCCCGGGGCAAAGCTAGAGTGGTTTAATTACACTGGTAAATTTCCCTGTCTATAGAGAAGTTCTAAATAAGCAGCTCTCCTTGTCAGTGCTCTCTCCTTCTACATCCCCTGTCACTGGAGTACCTGAGCCCCTTACAATCATTAATGGGATTTATCCTCACACACTCCTGAGAGGTAGGGAAGTTCAGCCTCATCTCACAGATGGGGAAACTGAGGCACACATACTCAATCACTGAGCACAGGACACACAGCAGTTTTCTGCTGAGTCTGCGATTAAACCCAGGGCTTTGTTCCCCAATGCATTTCCCTAGCCACTTGATCATCCTTCCTCCTTTCATCCCCAGCCCTCCCAAAAGGCTGCAGGCAATCACCAACCTTGTAGCTGCCTGGAAGGCCAATGACCCTGGACTGCTTCACCCAAAGAGGGGAAGAGCCTGGAGGAGATGGGAATGGGAAACAGGAAAAACCTCAGAGACACAAGGTGGGAAATCTGCCGCAGCAATCCCACCCTCTATTTGTACTGGCCTCGATCCTGCCTCCCTTCCCATCGCCTAAACCCCAGGGCAGTCAGGGCAGAATTAGACCCGTCTCCCCACCCTGCAGGGGATATTGATGGACCCAGATGCTGCAGGACTAGAGAGTGACTGGCTGCTGCTCAGCAACTCTCTGCACACCCAGTCCAGCTGCTCTGTGCAGCCGTTCAGGAAGGGAACCACAGGATGAGCCGACAGTGCCCAGAGCATCTGCAGAGTCTCCTGTGCACATACCTCTTCCCCCTCTCAGCAGTGAGCTGTCCCCAGCCTGACCCCGAGCTAGCAGCCCAGCGAGGTGGGGGTGTGTCACACGCTGTGATGTGGGATTGAAGAACCTACTCTCACAATGTTATTTTTGTCCTCACATGTTAACCTGCCTCATTCTCTCTCTCACCATTTAGTCTGTTTTCATGAGGTTTCTAGGGCAGCTTATTTTCATAGTCGTACATTTCAAGGCCAGAAGGGACCAGTGGTACCATCTAGTCAGAGCATCTGCACAGCCCAGGCCAGAGAGCCTCCCGCAGAGATCCCTGCATCGAGCTGCTCACTTCTGGCTGAGCTAGAGCCTGTCTGGTAGAAAGAGACGTCCCCTCTCGGTTCAAAGACTCCAAACCAGCTCACATTTCTAAACACTAAGATGGTTGTGGCTGATCTGTACAAGAGGGGACTGTCCTCTTTATAACAGCCCTTAACATATCTGGAGACTACACATCTACTCCGATATAACGCTGTCCTCGGGAGCCAAAAAATCTTACCGTGTTATAGGTGAAACCGCGTTATATCAAAAATTGCTTTGATACACCGGAGTGCGCAGCCCCGCCCCCCCCCCGGAGAACTGTTTTACCGCATCATATCTGGATTCATGTTATATCGGGTCATGTTATATCAGGGTAGAGGTGTATCAGGTCCTCCTCAGTCTTCTTTTCTCAAGACTAAACATGCTCAGTTTTTTAAATCTTTCCTCATAAGTCAGGTTTTCTAAACCTTTGATAATTTTAGTTGCTTTTCACTGGACTCTCTCCAATTTGTCCACATCCTTCTGAAGGGTGACACCCAGAACCGGACACAGTCCTCCAGCTCAGACCTCACCAGTTCCCAGGAGAGCAGGACAATGATGTCCCATGTCTTACAATGCTCCTGTTAGTACACCACAGAATGACATTAGCCGTTTTGTGATTGCATCCCATTGCTGACTCACATTCAATTTGTGATCCACTGTGACCCTCAGGTCCTTTTCAGCAGTATTGCCACCAGCTGGTTATTCCCCATTTTGTAGTTGTGCATTTGATTTTTCCTTCCTAAGTGACGTACTTTGCACTTGTCTTTATTGAATTTCATCTCATTTGCTTTCAGACCAATTCTCCAATTTGATGAGGTCATTTTCACTTCTAATCCTGTCCTCAAAGTGCTGGCAACTCCTCCCAGCTTGGTGTCATCTGCAACTTTTATAATCATACTTTCCACTTCATTATTCAAATCATTAATGAAAATAGTGAATAGTACCAGACCCAGGACAGACTCCTACAGGACCCCACTAGATTTGGCCCCTCAGCTTGACAGAGAATCACTGATAATTACTTTTTGAATACGGTCTTTCAACCATTTGTGCACCCACTTTAAAATAAAAACAACAAGGAGTCTGGTGGCACCTTAAAGACTAACAGATTTATTTGGGCATAAGCTTTCGTGGGTAAAAACCTCACTTCTTCAGATGCATCTGTTAGTCTTTAAGGTGCCACCGGACTCCTTGTTGTTTTTGTGGATACAGACTAACCGGCTACCCCCTGATACTTGACACTTTAAAATAATTTCATCTACACCACATTTCCATGGTCTTATTATGAGGGTATCATGTGGGACTGTGTCAAAAGCTTTACTAAATTCTAGATAGATCCCGTCTTTTGTTTCCCTGCTATCCACTAGGCCAGTAACTCTGTCAAGGCAGGAAGTTAGGTTGGTTTGTCATGATTTGTTCTTGACAAATCCATGCTGGCTATTCCTTATACCCTTGTTATCTTCCAGGTGCGTATTAACTGATTGATTAATAATTTGTTCTAGTATCTTTCCAGATATGGAAGTGAGATTGACTGATCTATAACTCCCTCTAACTTGAAAGCATCTCTCTCACCAGCAGAAGTTGGTCCAATATAAGGTTTGATCTCACCCACCTTGTCTGGCTAATAAAAACCAGACACACCCAACAAACTGGGGCCCCACAGTCCCTGGGCCAGCTGGACTCCAGGCCGGCTCACAAAGGTGGGAATTTTGCATGGTGCCTCTCCAGCGCTGGTGCCTCAGCAGGCAGAGCCCGTCTCTTCCTCACGCTTGCTCGGGCGTCTGACCGCGGCTGAGCAATACCAGCGCAACCCCCGTGTTTGCATTTCAGGGCGCGGTGACGTCACTAGGGGAGCCAACAGTCAGGGGCTAGGTGGCCCTTTGCTCTGTGGTCTGGAAACTTGCTGTAGCCTGGTGGGGCCCTGCTGGGATGGGCCGAACCCTCCAGCCCTGGGTGCGGCAAGCTCGGGGGATGGGCCGGAGCCGCCTGCAGTTACTTAGGAAACTCCTGTGGGGGGAGGGGCCTGGTGAGCAGAGTCAGCGACGGGACCGTCAAGGGGGGGAACGGCCAACTGCCACCTGGAGGGTCTGGGGGATCCTAACTGTCACTTGAGGGCAGATGGGGGGGAGCCCAACTGTCACCTGAGGGAGGATCTCAATAGCTGTGTGGCTGCGGGGGAGGTTCAGGAAAATCCCTACAGCAGAGACCCCCACACGCTGCCTTTAGAAGAGGTGACCCCCACCCCGAGGCTGCAGGGCACATCCCAGAGCCGAGTGGCCACTCCAGAGTCAGTGTTTGGGGGTTTCATCCATTTCTGATGGGCGTGTTTTGCAGACGTTGGTGCCGGGTTTACAGGTTCTGCGATGTCGCTGTGTCTGGGTGTTATTGCAGGTCACTTGTGGATGGAGCTGGGTGAATAGCTGATATTTCGGGCCAGCAGCAAACAGAAAACCAGAGCAGGGATTCGGGTCGGTTCCAAATGCTTTTGGAATTTGTCAGTAAATCGGGAAACTCTGCTTCGGGTCATAAAAACATTTCATTCAGGGCAGCTTCCTAAGAATGCCGCCCCCCCAACCTTTCTCTGGCGGTGAGGGCACTTGTCTGCGATGTGGGAGACCCACTTTTGGACCCCACTTTGGAGCAGGGTCTTGAACTCAGCATGAGCACCCTGACCCCCAGGGCACAGGCCGTTCTGGGCTGGGCTGCTCTCCTGTGGAGACTGTTCCACTTTGTATAACTACTTAAATATTAATTGCATCAAACAGCAAGCGAGTGAAAACAACTCTATAGGCTGGGGATTGAGGGGCTCACTTGGGTGGTAGGAGCTAGGGACTCAAATCCCTCCTCTGAATGAGGAAGAGAGAAGATTTGAGTCAGTGTCTCCTACCTCCTGAGTGCCTTAATCCCCGGGCTGGAGAGTCTCGTGCTCTTTGGCCCAAGGAATAGCAAATTGTTACCTACTATTTAGGGGTCAAACACACACTTCTGAAGCTGGCCTGAAAAAACGTATTAAAAACCTTTGCCAAACTAAAACTAATTGGGTCAAATTTGTGAATAATTTTGGGTTGGCCAAAACAGTATTTTTCAGTAAGTAAACTATTTGTCCAGAAATTTTCATCCAGCTCTACTTGTGAGAAAACAAACTGGTTTGTTGTTGTAGGATCATTTGTGAGTGCCAGGACTGCACACAAAGGGGTTTGTTTGAAGGTTTGTAGCTGCTGGGATTGCATTTTGATTTATTTTTGTAGGTGCATCTGTGAGCACTGTGACACTTTCCATGTGGGATTGTTGTTGTAGGGTTGTCCATAAGTATTGAGGCTACTCATATGTTGGGGCTGCATGCATACTGGTTTGCTATGAAAGGGTCTTTTTGTGAGCTGTGGGGCCACTCCTGCTGGTTTGATTTTGTAGTGTTTGTTAGCGCACGGGCTGTGATCACACTGGATTGTTGTTGTAAGGATGCTTGTGAGTGCTCGGGCTGGGGTTGCACTGTATTGTTATTGTAGGGTTACTCATGAATGCCGTCTGTGTTGTTAATAACAACAGTGAGGTGGAATAAGAATCCCCAGTTGTTTTCATGTGTAAATTGCTGCCTCGCTCAGTGTGAAACTCCAATGTGGGGTGAAGCTGTTCTATGGGGCAGGGGAGGTGACTTCACTGTTTGGGGGAGATCCCCCTGTGTTTCTCTGCGTTGTTTCCCCAACTCTGCCCCAGAGAAGAAACTCCCTCTCTCTCCCAAAGTCATCCCTCAGGGGGTTGTTTTTTGTTTGTTTTTTATAAATTCCACTGCTGGGATAAAGGCAGGTCCATAGGTTTGGGTCTTACCCACAAGGGGCCCCCCTGTTTCTCCTAGAGCAGGGTGTGTGAGAAGCTGAAGCTACCTTTGTAGTTTGTGTGTGTGTAGAGCAATCCCTTTGGGTGCCCCATCATGCTAGGACCCCCCCATTCTGTGACATGTGACTGAGGGGAGCAGGGGCAGTCACAGCCGTGGACACACCCTGAAAGTGCTGCTGGAGAAAAAGAGGCCGCACCCCATCCCAGTGTCTGTGCCCTGAGCAGAAGCCTGGGCCCTTGAACCCGAGATGTCAGGGAATGTCGGGGAGTGGCGGGCCAGACCCCCGAGGATGCAGCGAGCAGGAGGGGAGGCAGAGAGGTGAGCGCACTGGATTTTTAAATCAGTTTTTTATTGGTTTAACACTTGGTGTGTTTGGCAATGGCAATTCCCCCCCCCCCAATAATGTTGCTTCTTCTATACACAGGTTTGTTTATTTTGATGTTGTCTTTCGGATGCTGGGGCTGTGCACACACTGGGTTGTTGTCATTTCCGTGTCTGTTTTCAGATTAGCCCTGGTTGTTAACACCTGTATGAAGCACACAAATGTTACTTGCCCTGGCTTTAGAAGGGCAAACTGAGGCACCCAGACAGGAGGGGACTTACCAAAGTTTACATGGTGAGTCATTAGCACAGCTGGGATTGGAATCCAAGTGCATCAAGCCCTGGCGTTAGCCCCATGATCCTTGTTCCCACCCTCTGCAATGGGAAGTCTCGTGTCTTGTCAGTGCATGGAAGTGACACCATTGACCTCTGGAAGCAAAATATAACTGGGGGCTGGGATCTGTCTGGATTAGGGTGCAGCCGTAGTTGCACCTGAGCTAGGGTTGTGTTAAAGACATTTGTGTTTTGACAATGGAAAAGATGGTGAATATACTTTGGTTTTGAGTGTGTTTTAATAAAACAAAACTTGGGTTAAAATCTTTATCCATTGATGGACTATTTGGTGTATTGATTGTATAGTTTGTGTCTCATTGCACACTCCACTGGGCCAGCCAGTTCCCCCAATTTGGGACTGGATCAGAGCCTGAGTGCCCTCTATTGGAAAGGCCCCATATCCCATTTCATTTCTGGCTGATATTGGAGGGTTGAAACCATGGCTGTTTTTAGCTGAGGCTGTCATGAGGTTCCCCGCTGGGTGGGGAGTGTCAGAGAGGGGTTAGAACTGAAGGAACAGAACCAGACAGCGGGAGAGAGAAATTTTCCTGTTGAGAAACCAGCCCTTTCCCAATGCGGAATTTGAGGAGAAGCCAATGTGGGGGTGGCCACAGGGATGTTACGTGGGTGCTAATGGCAGGGGAGGTGTCTGCTAGACAGTCTGTCTGCTACTGTCAGCTCCACATAACAGAGAAGTTCATGAAACTCTGGTGCAGAGACAAAAAACATGAAAAATTTGCACAATTGCAATTGTAGCTTTGGCCAGTGGATGGCGGTATAAAGGTGTGACTGGAAAAAATAGAGACAAGGCCTGGGAGGTAGTATCTTTTATTGGACCAATACAGGTAAAATGGAGTATTCCACTGGGATTGGTGTAAAGTGCCATCTAGTGGATGGGAAGGTGCCTTCACTGGTATAAGCCAGCAGGGGTCAGAGATGAAATATTTCCTGGGTTTTTTGTTAGCTCTGCTCCCCTACTTTAAGAATTGCACGTTGTCTAGTAACTCTTGCAGCACCGTTGACATTCCCAGCCAAGTGTATATCGCTGAAGACCCTGTATAGACGTGAGACATCCAAGGGGGCATGTGCCCTTCAGTGATGGCAAACGCCCCCACACCCACCCACAGATTAGCCCCAGTCGCTGTTCTCTGGCCACTCATCCTGTGACTCCCCCGATGGGAACTTTACACTGATCAGAAAATAAACACCAAGGAAACTAACAAGAGAAACCCAAATAATTAACAGGAGATGGGACCTTTCACTCAGACACTCTGCACTGTTACAACATAACATTTCTATTGTGGTAGCACCTAGAGACCAACCAGGTCAGGGCCCCATTATGCCTGGCAGTGTACAAAAAGAGAGCGAATGACAGCCCCTACCCCAAAGAGCTCACAGGCTAATATCTGAATCCCAAGCATCCACTGGAGACAGAAGAAAACCCCAGTATGGTACTGCTTACCACTATATGCTGGCTAGCATCTATATCTCTCATATTAATAATATGTACAATCCTCACCATATATATATATGATATGCATTAAGCACAAATAATATTAAACACAAATATTAGAGCAATTATGTAGCTTAAGTTGGCCTACAATTTTATTATAGTCCTGTTCACTTGCGCTTAGTATCCTATCACATCTTGCATTTGCTGAAGGAAGCTTTGGCTTATAAATAGGGAAACTGTCAGGATCAGGACATGTGAGGATTTTATCTTAGCAATATGTAGGGAGTTACTCTTACAGATCTGTATTCGAATGTCAAAGGAAGAGGGCAAGACATATGATTATTCCAGCCTAGTACAGACCTAGGGGTTGCCGTCATGCCCCTTGGTACCATGCGTTCAGAACAAAGAAATAAGGGGTACGCCATGGTACCAGAAAAACAAGGTAGAAAGCTGATTGGTTAAATCTAGTGTCAGATGACATACCCAGCACCTTTTACCTCTGAACAGGTAGGGTATAAAAAGAGGGCTTGGGGAGCACACCTTTTGTGTAAGGGGAATGTAACAACGCTGCACGAGATGGCTTCTCAGAGACTGGTATCGTATTGAACCTTTTCCCTATACTATATCATTGTTGGCTTAAACTAATAAACCTGACTGATATTGGTAATTTGGGCTCTTGAATACATTTCATAACAAACAACAGTGTAGTCAAGCCATTGATTTTACAATTTATCCACAGTACAGAATATCAAATCAGAAATAGAGACCTTGTTCCATAGCTCCTGTCCACCGAGCCCCCAACTGCAATTTACTGTGACTATATACGTTACAGCAGCCCCTGGAGACCCCAGCCATGGTCAGGGTCCCTTTGCACTGGATGCTGCACAGACACTAATGGCTGGTCTGTATGGTACTCCTGGGGGAATTCTGCGCCAAAAAATGAAAAAATCCTGTGCAAAATATTTTTAAATTCTGCAAAATTCTGCAAATTTTGTTTGTTAAAATAACACAATATAATCACGCCAGTTTCAATTGTTTTGGCAATTTATTTAAAACTATGATACAATGGGTGAAGAATGGGAGTTGGGAGCATTGGAGGAAATCCCCAAACCCCCTTTGTCTAATAGTAATGTAGTTTGACCCTTTATTTCTAGTTATTAATACACAAATACATGCAGCCATATGCTCAGTATTACATCACAGGCAACTGAAGAGCAAGTGAGGGCTGGTGGATCAAACTCACAATTTATATTGGCTACTGACTATCTCCAGAAAGGTCAGTAGGAAACAGTTCACGGAGCACGTTTTGATGGGAAAATTTATCAGTCCAAAAATTACATTATGCTGTGCCTGAGGGGACAGAGGCTGCCACACGCCTACCTCCAAACACCCCAATGCCCTGGCCCTCCACGCCGGGCATGCTGGAGTAGTGAGCCCGAATCTCACCCACTCGCCCAGCCCCACCTCCCAGGGGGAGTACTTTGGCCTGTCACCTCAGCTCCCATCTGTGAAATGGGGATAATAATTTTGCCTTGTCTCAGGGAAGAATGTTCAAAGCCCTAAGGGATTTAGCAGCAGAAGTACATGACTGTGCTTTGTGCCCACTGCCTTGTGCTCCTAAATCCCTCATAAGTGCTAGAAAATCTTCCCTTAGATTGTGACCTCTTCTGGGTGGGGGTTGTCCCTCACTAAGGGTTTTTCTGCACAAGGAGCAGCTGGCAGAGACGTAAATCATTGCGGGGGTGGGGGAACTGGGCATGCATGGGGAGATGTCAACCACCACCAGGGGGGCAGGGCTGGGCATGCGTGCCATAGGGTGCTTCTCCTGGGGACGCTTTTACTCAAATGTATGAGGGGCATTTTCCAGTTTACCTCATAGTGAAAATGGTGTAAATTAACCCTGATGAAGGCTCTCTAATTCCGGAATAAGGGTGTCCCTACAGGGAATTATCCCAAGATAACTGCAGTGATTATTGACATCAGTATAGTTCTGCTGGGCGATTTCCTTCTGCAGACAAACCCTTAGTGAGAGACAGCCCCTGTCTGGAAGAGTTCACAATCTAAGGGAAGATTTTCAAAAGCACTTGAGGGATTTAGGAGCACAAGGGAGTGGACGTGTCATGCACGTGTGCTCCTAAATCCCTTAAGGACTTTAAAAATTCAGCCCTGAGACAAGGTAGAATTATTGTCCCCATTTCACAGATGGGGAGCTGAGTCACAGAGAGATGAAGTGACAAGCCCAAGGACTCTGCAGCAGAGTTGGGACTCGAACCCCAGTCTCTCAGCAGTGTCACCTTGGTGCCTTAACCATGAGCCCAGCCTTAAGCCCTAAATGTGCAGTGTCTCTGGAAGGAGGGATTATTTGTACAGAAGGAAGGACAGGGCTGGGCTGTCTGGCTGGGACAGTTCATGGCAGGGCTAAGATCTGACAGAGCTCGGCATGGCCCTGGCCTGGCTGGGAGTGAGCAGAGGCCTGTAGGCTGCAGGGCAGAGAGTTGCCAGGTACCCAGTTTTCGTCCGGAAGGTCCTGTCGAAAAGGGGAACTGGCAGTGCCCAGTCAGCTGTACTGACCGGACCCACCCTGATGGTCCGGTTATTGGGGGGGGAGGGGGCAGTGGGTCATCAACCCGAATCAGCCCCTGCTCAGCCAGGGCCACCTACTACCTCCAGGCAGGTTCTGCATCAGGCTGCAGTAGCTCCCATCCCAGCCCTGGAGCAGAGGCAGCTCAGCAGGTTGAGGGAGATGGAGACGATCCAGCGACGAGGAGTGGGGGCAGAGCAGCGAGGGATGGAGGGAGGCGGGAGAGGGGTGGGGGGGGGACAGGGTCTGGGGAAGAGGCAGAGAAGGGGTGGGGCCTCAGGGGAAGAGGCAGGCAGGGGCGGGGACTCGGGGGTCTGGTTTTCAGCCAATAGAAAGTTGGCAACCCTAGTCACTGACTGACAATGTCCCTGATGGGGAAACGGAGGAGGACTGAAGGTGGCTGGAGGAGTTCCCTGGGGAAAAACTGTTACCGCAGGGGCCTATTCTGCAGCACTGACCAATGGTGTCTCCCCAACACCCGCTCAGAGCTGGTCACTGGTATCTCCCCAGCCCCCTCCTCACCCTCCCTCCTGCTCACAGCTGGTCAGTGGGGAGCTCCCTTTGCCTCCTCCCCCAAAATGCTGCCGCTCCCGCCACAAGTCTCCTCCACCTCCGCAGGCTGGGGCAGGCCCCGTTTCTCCATCATGAAGGTGATGACGGGCGCAGACACCAGAAGAAGCAGGACCAGGGCACAGCGGGTGGCCCAGATGGTGAGGGACATGGCCGGCCCTGCAAATGGAAAGGGACACGGTAATGGCCATGTGCAAAGCCGCGTGTGGGACTGCAGTGCCAGTACTGGACACAGAGCAGCAGCTCTGTAATGGGGACCCCGTGTGAGCTCGAGGAGGCCTAGATCTAAGGTGGGATCATGCTGCAGGGGGCCCTAAGTGATGGCGCTTCTTGGGGAGGGTCCACCCTTTACCCCAGCACTGGGTCACTCTTACCACAGTTTGCTCAGGCTACACCCAGATTCTGTGCAAAGGCCTCACAAGAGCTTGTGACAGACCCAGCAGCCCAGACCCTATTGCCCCTCTCCAGTGTGGCTGGCAGTTCACCATGGGGGTGACCCCACCCTGGGCAGAGGGCAGTATGAGGCCTTGGCACCAGCTGTGTCCTCAGAAAAGGGTGACAGTGGGACGTAACCAATTCCATGGGGCTGTCCTACCCTTCTGTCTTGAAAGAATTGCAACGGCACAGCCCAGTTCGTACTAGGAGTGACTGTGCTGCAGGCCGAGGAGTTACCCACCCCAGGGTGAGTTTGTCCCAGACTTTATGCCCTGAGGTCAGAGCTGGGGGCACAGAGCCTGGCTCTGATAATCAGGGGGTGACAGAGCAATAGCCCGTTACCTGTGCGGGTCGGCTCCTCCCCTCCTCCTCCGCTGCTCGTGCTGCCTGTGGGACAAGGGCAAAGAGAATTGCACCGTGTGGGAGAGATGCCTGCAGCCTCCCAGCGACAGTCAGAGTGGTTCTAACAGCCACTGGGGCCAGATTTCTCGTGGGAGAAAATGAGCATCACACTACTGGAGTCACTGGGGCCAGATCCCCAGGTGCTGTAAATTGGCATCCCTCCATTGGAGTCCATAGGGCTTTGCCAGTTTACACCACTGTTCCCTGGACTCTCTCTCTTGTTCTGAGTGTCACACTGAGTTTCCCCACTGCAGACTCAGTGAGGATGTCACTGTCCATTTAACAAACCAACATTTCCCTGATCCCTGGCAGCTGTCACTGAGGTCGAAGCTCCGCGGGGGTGAAAATGCTCCAGGAAGCCCTGAGACAGGATTTCCCTGACCCCTTGTCAGACGCACTGGTCCGTGGAGCACCCTCGGGGATCTGAATGTGCTGGAGACCCCTGCACCCTTCAGACAGCCCGGGGCTCACCTGGTGGACAGAGCGGGATGTGTGATAGGCTGTGTGCACGGGCGACATTCCCCAGCCGCCCCTGTGCCTGGGGCAGCACCAGGCCTAGACCCTGCTCACGCCCAGTGCTGAGGGTTCAGGGGAGTTAAGTGCTGCCTGGCCCTGGGGCTGGGCCCTCTGCACAGGCCGGGTTTCACTGCAGAGAGCTGGGTCTCCCCCTGGTGTAAGTGCTGCAGGCAGAGGCGTTACCCCAGGGGTGAGTTTGGCCCAAAGTCTCTATGCAGCGAGGGGAGAGCTGGGGGGACAGAGCCGGGCTCAGATCCCTGGGGTCTGGCCCAAGAGTGTCTCTGTGAGCTGTGGGGTCAGACTCCTCTCCACTGCTGCTCGCCTGGCCTGTGCAATGGGGACAAGGAGAATCTGGGCCTGTCAGTGCCTCCAGGTGACACTCAGTGTGTGAGAAAAATGGCTGTGATGGCTGAGCCCAGCCCCCTGCACCAGTCAAATGGGACATGACTGTTCCCCAAATGGAAACCACCCCAGAGGGGCTCCCCCTGGATCTCTCAGACCTGCCAAGTGTCATGTGCTCCACGCGCATTTGGCAGCCCTGTCACCCTGCGTAGAAGCTGTGGGTGTGGGCCTGGACTCCTCACTCGGTGTCCTAGAGCCAGGGGGTGGCACTCAGCTACAAGCCAGGAGACCCTACGCTCTAGACCCAGCTCTTCCACTGAGTGTTATTAACTTCTCTGTGCACCTCACAGCCCCAGGTACTGCCTCTACAGTACAGGTGACAACTGTCATTCACTCCTTGTACAGATCAATGTGGTGGCAGAAGGTCACTTGAGGCAGTGCTGGGAATACAGAAAAAGTATTGAATACAGCAAATCCCAGTCCCATCTAGTTTCTCTAGCTGCCTTTCAGAGGGAATGTGCCAGATTTATGTGCTTGGCTATGCTGCCCTTAACACTACTCACAGTCTGCTCCCTGAGCCAGGAAGAGAACCCAGGATTCCTGGGAACCAATGTCCCCATCCCGTCTCATTAACAACTGAGTGACACACATACAAAGCAGGTGTCGTGTCTCCATCTAGGGGCTGTTGCACATGGAGGATAACAACCTACTTCTGCCCATCACCCTGTCACTCAGCTGTGTGTCTCTGGATTCTCTCTCAGCCATTGTACTCTCTCTGCGGTTCATTACTCTTACCAGTGATGCTGAACTGCTTGGCAGGGCTGAGTTGGGATCTGCTCACCCGGTTGTCTCTGTCCTTGGTCTCATACCCACAGGAGTAATTCCCGGAGCTGCTCCTGGATACTGTATGGTCCCAGCTGTAGATGACCTTCTCTGATCCTTTCTGCGATGAAATCTCCTCCCCGTCCTTACAGAAGACGATGCGGGTGGCAGGGACCTGGGAGAACACGGAGCACTGGAGCCGCATGGAGTCACCTGGCCGGGCGGACGTTGGGCTCAGGTGGAGGTTGGGGGCACGGCGAGCGCCTGGGAAGGGGAATGGTTCAGATCTGTCAGTGGGGCTGTTGGTGGTGCCCATTTAGGGGGGGAGCCTGGAAGCAGTTTGCCAAAGGAAGCTGGTTACTGTGGAAACAGCTCACAGCTGCTCCGAGTATGTCTACACTGTAATCAAATCCCCATGGCTGACCCATGCCAGCTGACTCAGGATGGCAGGGCTTGGGCTATGGGGCTGTTTGCACAGCACAAGCCGGATGTGGGCATCTAACTGCAGTGTAGATGCACTCTGCCTGCTGCAGGGCTGTGGGGTCTACACAATGTGTCTGGAGCAGGCTCTTATTTCAGCACAGCTGGGTAACAAGGGGATAATGTCAGATCTGAGACTGTCAGCTCTTCGGGGGCAGTGACCAGAGCCTCACATAGGGGTGTGCAGCACCTGGCGCGATGGGGCCCTGATCCCTGAGAGAGCGTCTGGGGCAACAGTAATCATAATAATTAATAATAATCTTCTGTAGCTGGAAGCCTTTTCTATCAATACAAACCCCTCTGGCATGAGTGTGTCTGGGGACAGACAGACTGACTCACCGGGAGCTGAGCAGATCTCCTGGCTGCTGGGACTCAGCGCTGGGAACAGAAAGGTGACGTGTGGTTAGTGCTGGAGATAAAATCCCCCCCTTGTCTGAGGTCCCTCTTCAGGGACAAAAGCTGTCTTTAATAGACAGGGAAATCAATTCCTGATTTGTTTTTTGGTGAAGAAGCAAACGGGGCAGGACGTTAGATCTGGGACATGGCAGATTCCTCACGCACACAGACCTTGGCTGAGCTGGGAACCCACTTTCCCTTCAGCTCTCTAGCCTAGTGGTTTCTGCTCCTGATGAGCTTAGGAGGGGACAATTCGCAGTCGCTCCGAGATCCCACCTGCTCCCTTTGCCCTGTCTGAATTCAGCAGAAGGGAAACTCTGGTCTCTCTCTCTCTTCTCCGATCTGTCCCAGTCTGCTCCCCTTGGTAGGAAACTCCAGTGAGTCCCTCTCCCAGTCCACGGGGTCTGTAGATGTTGGATGAGCCTGACTCTTTTTCCTCCATCCTGGTCTCCAGTCCCTGGTGAGAAGGACCCAGCTCCCCCAGGGTGAAATTCACCCTCTGGGGCTAAGGGGACATAAATGGAATCTGGGCCTCAAGTTGGACCCTCTGCACAGGGGTGAATTTCAGAGAACAGCAACCACGGCACTGCACTGGCCTCCCCACCTGCTTAATCTGCCCCTGTCCTGTCCTCCATCCCCAGTCACTTCTGCCCTGACTGCCCTTGCTCCCCATTCTGGGCTCCTGAGGAGTTTGCTGTCCCTGCTGAGAGAAAGACACCAGGTCCCTTCCCCCTACTGGTCCCTTCTGCATCCCTGCTCATTCTGCTGTCCCTGCTGAGAGATGGGTACCAGGGCACTGCCGGATGGGGAAGAACACAAGGCAGTTGAGAAAGAGCATCCAGACGTGACCTCTGAACAGGTGGGGCTGGAATCAGTGTGAATTAGGGGGGGGGATAGCTCAGTGGTTTGAGTGTTGGCCTGCTAAACCCAGGGTTGTGAGTTCAAGCCTTGAGGGGGCCATTTAGGGATCTGGGGCAAAAATCTGTCTGTGGATTGGTCCTGCTTTGAGCAGGGGGTTGGACTAGATGATTTCCTGAGGTCCCTTCTAACCCTGACATTCTATGACTAAGCAAGTGGGGGAACCAGGCAAAAGATGAAAAAAAGAAAGTCTTGTGAATAGACGTTAACAGCTCTGTGGGAAGCCGAACAGCAGAGGGCCTCAAGGGAAATGTGTCAGGCACACAAGGCAGAGCAACTTTGCAGAGAAATGGATGCAGAAGTGGATTGTCCTGGGATGGTGGCTGGGCACATTTCACGCCTGGGATGGAGTCAGCTCTGCACAGCAGCTAGACAGGGGATATTTGGAGGAGTGGGGATGTTCAGAGGAGCTCAAATATTAGATGGATGATGGGGGAGCTCATGGTTGGGGGAAATCAGATGTTGGGGATAGGTGGGCTTTCAGATGTTTGGGGAATGGACTGGAGGCTGTGTTTGAGGGATGTTTTGCAGAGATCAGATGATGGAAATGATCAGGGTGCTTAGATGTTCAGCGTATGCACGGGAGAGCTCAGCTGATCAGGGGATGGTTTGAGGAGCTAGCTGTAAGGGGGGAACATGCTGCAGGGGGCACGTTCCCCTGATGGAAGGTCTAAGTGATGGAGGCTGTTGGGGAGGCTCCTCCCTTTGCCCTGAGGGGTTGGAGGAGCAGGGAATGGCCCAGGTTTGCTCAGGCTGCACTGGGCCTCTCTGCAAAAGCCTCACAAGAGCCAGCGAAAGACGCCGCAGCCCAGACCCTATCGCCCCTCTCCAGTGTGGCTGGCAGTTCACCGCGGGGGTGACCCGCCCTGGCCACAGTGGCCGCACGAGGCCTTGGCATGAGCTGTGTGCTCAGGAGAGAAGGTTCAGAGAAGGGCAACTAAAATGATTAGGGGTTTGGAGAGGGTCCCATATGAGGATAGATTAAAGAGGGTAGGACTTTTCAGCTTGGAAAAGAGGAGACTAAGGGGGGATATGATAGAGGTATATAAAATTATGAGTGATGTGGAGAAAGTAGACAAGGAAAAGTTATTTACTTATTCCCATAATACAAGAACTAGGGGTCACCAAATAAAATTAATCGGCAGCAGGTTTAAAACAAATAACAGGAAGTTCTTCTTCACACAGCGCACAGTCAACTTGTGGAACTCCTTACCTGAGGAGGTTGTGAAGGCTAGGACTATAACAGCGTTTAAAAAGAGAACTGGATAAATTAATGGAGGTTAAGTCCATTAATGGCTATTAGCCACGATGGGTAAGGAATTGTGTCCCTAGCCTCTGTTTGTCAGAGGGTGGAGATGGCTGGCAGGAGAGAGATCACTTGATCATTACCTGTTAGGTTCACTCCCTCTGGGGCACCTGGCATTGGCCACTGTCGGTAGACAGATACTGGGCTAGATGGACCTTTGGTCTGACCCAGTACGGCCGTTCTTATGTTCTTATGAGAGGGTGGAAGTGGGATGTAAGCGATGCCGGGGGCTGTGCTGTGCCTCTGCCCTGCGGAAATTGTACCAGCAGAGCCCATCCCATCCAGGGATTACTACACTGCAGGCCGAGGAGTTACCCACCCCGGGGTGAGTTTGGCCCAGACTTTATGCAGTGAGGCCAGAGCTGGGGGCACAGAGCTGGGCTCTGATAATCAGGGTGTGACAGAGCAATAGCCCGTTACCTGTGCGGGTCGGCTCGTCCCCTCCTCCGCTGCTGCTCGCGCTGCCTGTGGGACAAGGGCAAAGAGAATTGAGACGTCTGCAGCCTCCACAGGGACGCGCCTCCCAGCGACAGACAGAGCGGTTCTGCCAGCCACTGGGGCCAGATCCCCAACGGGTTTAAATCAGCATCACTCTGCTGGAGTCCAACGTCCAGATCCCCAGCTGGCGTAAATTGGCGTCCCTCCACTGGAATCCATAGGGCTCTGCCACTGTACACCTGCCAAGGAGCTGGTCCCTGGGTCTGCCCCTGTTGTAACTGCTGCAGGCCGAGGCATTACCTCAGGGTGAGTTTGGCTCAAAGTCTCTATGCAGCGAGGGGAGAGCTGGGGGGACAGAGCTGGGCTCGGATCCCCGGGGTCTGGCCCAAGAGCGTCTCCGTGAACTGTAGGGTCTGACTCCTCTCCACTGCTGCTCGCCTGGACTGTGCAATGGGGACAAGGAGAATCTGGGCCTGTCAGTGCCTCCAGGTGACACTCAGTGTGTGCGAAACGCAGCTGCGATGGCTGAGCCCAGCCCCCTGCGCCAATCAAATGGGATATGACTGTTCCCCAAATGGAAACCTCCCCAAAGGAGATCCCTGAGTGGCTCACTCAGCCCAGCCACATTCAATGCACTTTATGGGCATTTGTCAGCCCTGTCCATCTGTGTAGAAGCTGTGTGTGGGGGCATGGACTCCCCACTCGGTGTCCTGGAGCCTGGGGGTGGAACTCAGTGACAAGCCAGGAGACCCTACGCTCTAGGCCCAGCTCTTCCACTGAGTGTTATTAACTTCTCTCTGCACTTCACAGCCCCTAGTACTATCCAAACGCTCATGTCACTGCAGTTTAGGTGACAGTTGTCATTCACCCCTTGTATGGATAATGAAGGGTACACAGGGTCACTTGAGGTGGTGCTGGCAATAGAGGGGAGGGTTCTCACATAGCAAACCCCAGTCTCATTCACTTTGTCTTGGTGCCTTTTAGAGGGAATGTGCCAGATTTATGTGCTTGGCTATGCTGCCTCTAATACTAACCACAGTCTGCTCCCAGAGCCAGGAAGAGAACCCAGGAGTCCTGGGAACCAACAACCCACCGCTGTTTAACTAACAGTTGTGTGACCAACGGACAAAAAAAACATTGTGTCTGCAGCTATGCGCTGGTGCACACACATAACCTACTTCTGCCTGGCACACCCGTCACTGAGCTATCTGCATCTGGATTCTCTCTGCCATTGCATGGACAATTGCACTTGCTGTGTAGATCATCCCTCTTACCAGTGATGTTGAGGTGCTGGGCAGGGCTGAGCTGGGATCTGGTCACCTGGTTGTTGCTGTCCTTGATCTCGTACCTGCAGGAGTAATTCCCGCTGCTACCCCTGGACACCGGATGGACATAGTTGTAGGCGACCTCGTCCTCTGAGCCCGTCTGGGACAAAACCTCCTCCCCATCCTTACAGAAGACAACGCGGGTGACTGGGGCACGTGAGATCATGGCACACTGGAGCCACACGGAGACCCCCGGCTGGGCGGATGTCTGGCTCATGTAGAGGGTGGGAGCATGGAGAGCGCCTGGAAAGGGGAATGGGTCAGAGCCGTCAATGTGGCTGTCGGTGGAGCTCGGTCCATTTCAGCTGGAGCCCAGGGAGCAGTTTGCTAAAGGAAGCTGGTTGCAGTGGTATGTCTACACTGCAATCAGAAACCCACGGCTGACCCATGCCAGCTGACTCGGACTCGCAGGGTTCAGGCTACGGGGCTGTTTACATGGCACAAGCCAGCTGCAGGCCTCTACTTGCAGAGTGGACGTACTGTGCCTGCTCTGGGGCTCCAGGGTCTGTGCAATACCCCTGGATCGGGCTGTTATTTCAGCACAGCTGGGTATCGGGGGGATAATGTCAGATGTGAGACTGTCAGCTCTTCGGGGGCAGGGACCAGAGCGTCACATAGGGGGGTGCAGCACCTGGCGCAATGGGGCCCTGATCCCTGAGTGGGGCGTCTGGAGTCACAGTAATAATTATAATCATTAATAATAGTCTTCTGTAGTTGGAAGCCTTTTCTATCAAGATGGATAGATAGATAAACAGAGGGATGAGTGTTTCTGGGGACAGACAGACAGACGGACTCACCGGGAGCTGAGCAGATCTCCTGGCTGCTGGGACTCAGCGCTGGGAACAGAAAGGTGACGTGTGGTTAGTGCTGGAGATAAAATCTCCCCCTTGTCTGAGGTCCCTCTGCAGGGACAAAAACTGTGTTTAATAGACAGGGAAAACATTCCTGATTCATGTTTTGCTGAAGAAGCAAACCAGGCAGGACGTTAGATCTGGGACATGGCAGATTCCTCGCACACACAGACCTTGGCTGAGCTGGGACCAACTTTCCCTTCAGCTCTCTAGAGGGCCAGATCCTCAGCTGGCCTAAACCAGCATTGACTCCAGTGGAACTACACTGATTTACACCAGCTGGGGATGTGTCTCCTCTGATCCCAGTGGAGTGACACCCAATCACGCCAGCTGCGGATCTGGCCCAGTAACTCTCATACTCAGTGTTTACACTGGTTCCCATTTCTCTCCCACTAAAGAGGATTTGCCGACAGTCTGGGCCAGGGGCTGCTCTCGGTTCTGTTTTCTCCCAATCTGGTACAAATTTGCACAGGATTCCCACATACTCACCGGGAAGCAACAGGCACAGAGACAGGATGATCGGGGTGGTGGGGTGAATCACAAGGGATGGAAACAGCCAAGCAGCATCTGCTGCTGCCGGGGTCAGCAGGGGACAATCCGCAGTGGCTCCCTGCTCCCACCTTCCCCCTTTGCCCTGTATGACTTCAGGAGAAGGGAAACTCCAGTTTCCATCTCTGCTTAGATCTGCCCCGTCTGCTCCCCCTGGTAGGGAACTCCAGCCAGCCCCTCTCCCTGCACCCACGCCCCCTGTGGTCTGCAGGGCTCAGGCAGCAGATACACCGCAGCCTCTCTCTGACCTGCTCTGTCCCCAACTTGGGTCAGATATTTGTCACCACTCCCCATTTCCTGCCCCATGCCATCTCCTTTTCCTGCCCTGGCCACAATGTCTCTATTTAGGGCTGGAAGATTGAGAACCGAAGTGGCCTGGTTTGCATGTTTGAACCTAAAATCTCACTGAGGAAACACCTCCCGTTCCATCTCACTGCCTGGGGACCAAGACAGCCCTCTGGCTAAAGGCACAACTAGGCCAGAGTGAAAGGTCACTGGGTGATTGCGGGGCCTGGGATGTTGGATGAGCCTGAACTTTTTGCCTCCACCCTGGTCTCCAATCCCGGGTGAGAAGGACCCAGCTCCCCCAGGGGGTAATTTTCTCTGGGCTTAAAAGGGAAATAAATAGGGTCTGGGCCTCATGCTGGACCCTCTGCACAGGGGTGAATTCCCCCCCCCCCCCGAGAACAGCAACCATGGGGCTGCACTGGCTTCCCCACCCGCTTAGTCTCTTCCACCACACCCAGCTCCACCCACTTCTGCACACACCACCTTGACTGCTGCTGCTGCCCATTTTGGGTTCCTGAGGAGTCTGCTGTCCCTGCTGAGAGATACAGAACACTGCCAGGTGCGGAAGAACACAAGGCAGTTGAGAAAGAGCTTCCAGAAGTGACCTCCGAGCAGGTAGAAGCTGGAATCAGTGTGACTAAGCAAGTGGTGGAATCAGGGTAAACGGTCAAAGAAACATGTAGGAAAAAAAGAGTCTTCTGAATAGATGTTAACACCTCTGGGGGAAACCAAACATCTGAGGGCCTCAAGGGAAATGTGTCAGAAGTAGAAGGCAGAGCAGTTTTGCAGAGTAATTGATGCAGAAGTGGATTGTCCTGGGATGGTGGCTGGGCACATTTCACCCCTGGGATGGAGTCAGCTACACAGCAGCTGGACAAGGGTGTACTGGGGATCTCAGATGCTCGGGGATCGTAGGGGGGGTCAGATGTTTGGGGAATGTTTTAGGGAATGGAATGATTGAAGAAACTCAGATGTTTGGTGGATGGTCGAAACTCAGATGGTGAGGGGAGCTCAGATGTTGTGGATTGTTGGGGGACTCAGATGTTCAGGGCATGATCAGGGGGCTCAGATGTTGTGGATTTTTGTGGGCCTCAGATTTTTGGGGGATGGACCAACAGCTCAGATGTGCAGGGTATGGTTGGGGGTTCAGATGCTGGGGATGGTTGGGGAAGCTCAGATGTTTGAGAGATGGTCAAGTGAGCTGTGACCCTGACAGCCTGGTCAACTGGTGTGTGACCCATAACAACTTAACAGGAGGCACTGAAATGATCAAGAGGGCCATTCCTTGTAGATAGTTTTCAAAGCCATGTTATGTAGACTCGAATCTTTAACATGTTTGCCTTTATTAGAGAATCATGAGTAGATTCTAATTGTATTCCTCTCCTTCCCTGGAGCACACACGGAGTCCGATCGTATGGCATTGATAGTCTGAATGGCTAATTGCCTTACGTGAATGAATGTAACTAATTACCTGTGTATGCATAAGAAACAGAAGATTAACTTCAAAGCAAAGGGCTTGCTGGGACAATTGCCATCAAGAGGCTATCAGCCAGCTAGAGAACTATAAAAAAAGCAAATCTCAGATCTGCCTAACCTTTTACAGGAACTGAGCCACAGGACTGAGGTCTCTAGGTTTACTCTGGATTTGCCCTGGAATTCTCATGGAAGGATTTGAACAACGTAGAGATAAGGAGATGATTGAAGAAGTCAGAAAAATGACTGGACAAGGCACCCTCTCACAAATCATCTACAAAAGATGACATCAGTGGCTGGGGCACGTGCTGGGAATGGAAATAGAATGCTTACCAAATACTGCTCTTGAATGGAAGTCAGAAAACGCAAGAAGTAAGGGGGAAGACCGTGAATAACATGGAAATGAACAATTCTGAACAACATCAAGCACCTCAATGTGAAATGGGAAGATTTAGAGAGAAGGGCAGTTGACAGGCAAGGATGGTAAATGTGGGAAGCCCAATGTGCAGCAAAGTACGGGATGGACTATGGTCTAAGGTCTACATCTGAACTGCCTATTGGGCTAAACGTTTTTTAATTGATTCCAGCAGGACTTTTACAAATCAGCAACCCCACCATCTCTGCTATGAAACTGACTTAAGGACTTTATACACATTTGTATGTATATTGATCTCTTAACTATACATAACTCGCTTTCTTTTTTCCTTTGTTAATACATCTTAGATTTAGTTAATAAGGATTGGCTGTAAGCATGTTTTTGGGTGAGATCTGAAATATTCATTGACCTGTTGGGGAATATGTCCGATCTTTTGGGATTGGTAGTGTGACATTGCACTTCATATGTTTTATGAAAATATGTTTATAAGTGTGAATATAATGTAACTGGAATATACTTTATGCAAAAGGTCTCTTGTAAGGTATCATTACAAATTTTATAATCTACTGAATGTGTTCATCCTATTTGTATGAATGTATCATTCTTGTATCTGAAGTTAGTAATATGAAGTATTACTCTGAAGTTCTATTGTAACTATGCAAAGTGTGGGCCACTAATGGTGGCTTGGAATCTTGATGGCTCCCATTAAGTAGGACAATTGGTTTTAAATGGTTCTGTTTACTTGTAAGGCTTCCTGTATACATCGGTGCCAGTCAGTGAGTAATGAAGTCTCACAGGCCATGTGAGTATGTAACATGATATTAGAATCCATCTTATACCTGGTGCTTTTCCCTTTAGAAGGAAGGGTGGGAACCCAAAGAAAGACAAAGGATTCCCGCGTTGTGCCAGAGATATAAAAGGGGGTGGAACAAAACAAAGGGGGCTGCCATTCATGAGAAATCCCCTAGTTACCACCTGAGCTGGAATTAACAAGGGCTGTACCAGCGGAAAGGATTGGGCCCAGACTAAGAAGGAGTCTAGTCTGTGAAAGAAGCTTATTGGAACCTCTCTGAGGGTGAGATTTACTTGTATTTAGTTTCTTAAATGCATTAGGCTTAGACTTGTGTGTTTTGTTTTATTTTGCTTGGTAACTTACTTTCTTCTGTCTGTTGTTACTTGAAACCACTTGAATCCTACTTTTTATACTTAATAAAATCACTTTGGTTTATTAACAAACCCAGAGTAAGTGATTAATACCTGGGGGAGCAAACAGCTGTGCATATCTCTCTATCAGTGTTATAGAAGGCAGACAGTTTATGAGTTTATCCTGCATAAGCTTTATACAGAGTAAAACGGATTTATTTGGGGTTTGGATCCCATTGGGAACTGGGTGTCTGGGTGCTGGAGATAGGTGACTTGCTGAGCAGTTTTTGATTAAAGTCTGCAGCTTTGGGGGCATGGACCAGACCTGGGTCTGTGTTGCAGCAGACTAGTATGTCTGACTCAACAAGGCAGGGTTCTGGAGTCCCAAGCTGGCAGTGGAAAACTGGCTCAGAGGTAACTTTAGCACATCAGGTGACAGTCCCAAGGGGGTCTCTGTGATCGAACCCGTCACAGGTAGAACTTTAAGTATGGTGAATAAGGTTTTCAATAAACCTTCACTATGTTAGATTTGGGTGTCTGGGTGGGAGCCAAAGGCTGGATTGCTGAAAGGGGACTGTAATGTGGCTTCTTGGTAACCAGTATGATATTACAGAAGCTGTCTGGTTACTGGCTTGGTGAATCTAATTATAGAATAAACTTCCATTTAAAAATCAGTTTTGGGGATTGTCTGCCCTATTGCTTGCAGTTTGCCCTGAGTAATCATTCTCAGTGTGGCCCCTCCAGGCAACATGGTCACAGGAGCTCATATATTTGGGAGATGGTTGGGGGATGTTGTGATGGTTGCTGAGTTCAGATATTTCGGGGATGGACCAGGGACTCAGATGTTTGGGGGGATGTTTTGGGGAGCTCAGATATTTAGGGGATGGTTGGGGGAGCTAAGATGTTTGGGGAATAGACCAAGGGCTCTGATGTTTGGGGGATGTTTTGTGAAGCTCAGATGTTGGGGAAGGTTGGAGGAACTCAGATGTTCAGAGGATGGACGGGGGAGCTCAGATGTTTGGGGGACAGACCAGGGCCACAGATGTTTTGGGATGTTTGGGGGAGCTCAGATGTCTGGGACATGGTCAGGGGAGCTCAGATTTTGGGGGATGGTTGGGGGGCTCAAATGTTTGGGGGAATAGTTTCAGGAGATCAGATGTTTGGTGGATGGTTGGGGAAACTTGGATTTGGGGGATTATTGGGAGGGTGCAGATGATCAGGGGATGATTTGGGGAGAGAGATCTCAGGGGGGATCATGTGTAGGGGGCACATTCCCACAGTGGGAGGCCTAAGTGATGGAGGCTGTTGGGGAGGCTCCTCCCTTTGCCCAGAATAACTCTGAGTTGTCGGAGGAGCAGGGAACGTGAAAAGGCCTCACAAGAGCCAGCAACAGATGCAGTAGCCCAGACCCTATCGCCCCTCTCCAGTGTGGCTGGCAGTTCACCACGGAGGCTCAGATCCCTGGGCTGTCAGGCTTGACTCCTCCCATCTCTGTGAGCTGTCAGGTCTGACTCCTCTCCACTGCTGCTCGCCTGGCCTGTAGAATGAGGATGTGGAGATTCTGGGCCTGTCAGTGCCTCCAGGTGACACTCAGTGTGTGAGAAACGGGGCTGCGATATCTGCGCCCAGCCCCCTACACCAGTTAATTGGAACATGACTGTTCCCTGAATGGAAACCTCCCCAAAGGAGCTCCCTGAGTGGCTCAATCAGCCCAGCCAAATGCCATGGACTTTATGGCCATCTGTCAGCCCTGTCCCGCTGTGTAGAAGCTGTGGGTGTGGGCATGGACTCCCCACATGGAGTACTGGAACCTGGGGGGTGACTCTCAGCTACAAGCCAGGAGACCCCGTGCTCTAGGCCCAGCTCTTCCACTGACTGCTAGTAACTTCTCTCTGCACTTCACAGCCGCTAGCTCATGCCGCTATGGTATAGGTCACAGCTGTCATTCACCCCTTGTACAGATAAGGAAAAGTTGCACAAGGTCACATGAGGCAGTGCTGGGATTAGAAGGGAGGTTTTCACACAGCAAACACCGGTCAAATCCACTTTGTCTTGGTGCCTTTAAAAGGGAATGTGCCAGATTTATGTGCTTGGCTATGCTGCCTCTAATACTAACCACAGTCTGCTCCCAGAGTCAGGGAGAGAACCCAGGAGTCCTGGGAATCAATAACCCACTGCTGTCTAACTAACAGTTGTGTGACCGACAGACAAAGTGAGTATCTTGTCTGCAACTAGAGGCTGGTGCATATGGACGATAGCAACGTACTTCTTCTGCCTGACACCCCTGTTGCTCAGGTATCTGCAGGTGGATTCTCTCTCTGCCATTTCATGGACAATTGTACTCGCTCTGCCGTTCACTCTCCTTACCGGTAATACTGAGGTGCTGGGCAGGGCTGAGCTGGGATCCGTTCACCCGGTTATCGCTGTCCTTGATCTCATACCCACAAGTGTAATTCCCAGAGCTGCGCATGGACACCACATGTTCCCAGCTGTAGATGACCTTTTCCTCCGAGCCCTTCTGGGATGTAACCTCCTCTCCATCTTTACAGAAGATGATGTGGGCTGCTGGGGCATGGGAAATCACGGAGCACTGGAGCCACACGGAGACCCCGGGCCGGGCAGACATCTGGCTCAGGTAGAGGGTGGGGGCAGGGAGAGCACCTGGGAAGGGGAATGGGTCAGAGCTGTCAATGGGGCAGTCAGTGTCCCCCATTTTAGGGGGAGCCCAGGAAGCATTTTGCCAAAGGAAGTTGGTTACTGTGGAAGCAGCTCTCAGCTGCTAAGGGTACGTCTACACTGCAATGAAAAACCCACGGTTGACCTATGCCAGCTGACTTGGACTCACAGTGTTCAGGCTACGGGGCTGTTTACACACCTTGAGCCTCTCATTGCAGTGTAGACGTACTGTGCCTGCTCCAGGGCTGTGGGGTCTGTGCAACAGCCCTGGAGCAGACTCTTATTTCAGCACAGCTGGGTTACAGGCATGATAGATAAAGGGATGAGTGTGGGGGGGGACAGACAGACAGACGGACTCACCGGGAGCTGAGCAGATCTCCTGGCTGCTGGGACTCAGCGCTGGGAACAGAAAGGTGCCGTGTGATTAGTGCTGGAGATAAAATCTCCCCCTTTTCTGAGGTCCCTCTTCAGGGACAAAAACTGCCTTTAATAGATAGGGAAAAATTCCTGATTTGTGTTTGGTGAAGAAGCAAACAGGGCAGGACATTAGTTCTTGGGCATGGCAGATTCCTCGCGCACACACAGACCTTGGCTGAGCTGGGACTGCCTTTCCTTTAAGGTCTCCAGAGGGTCAGATCCTCAGCTGGTGTAAACCGGCATTGAGTCCCGTGGAGCTACACTGATTTACACCAGCTGGGGATCTGGCCCAGTAGCTCTCACACTCAGTGTTTACACTGGTTCCCTTTGCTCTCCCTGCCTCCACAGTCCTGACCAGGTGCTGGTCTCAGCTTTCTTTCCTCCCTGCCTCCTATGAATTAGCACAGGGGTCCCACATACTCACCGGGAAGCAAGAGGCACAGACACAGGATCATTGGAAAGGTGGAGGGAACCGATCGGGTTGGAAATGACACAGCAACTTCTGCTCCTGTTGGGGTCCGGAGGGGACAATCCACAGTCACTCCCTGCTCCTACCTGCGCACTCTGCCCTGTCTGACTTCAGCAGAAGGGAAGCTCCAGCCTGTCTCTCTTCTCCGATCTGCCCCTGTCTGATACCCAGGGTTGGATGCTCCAGCCAGCCCCACTCCCTGATGCCAGGCCCCCCTGGGGTCTGTAGGGCTGATGCAGCAGAGTCTCTTTCTGATCTGCTTTGTCCCCTCCTTGGGTCTGATACTCATCACCACTCCCCGTTTCCTGCCCCACGCCGCCCCCCTTCCGTGCTCCGGCCACAGCATCTCTATTTAGGGCTGGAGGATTGAGAACTGAAGGGGCCTGGTTTGCTTGTTCGAGTCTAAACATATCACTGAGGAAACACCCCCGGCCCATCTCACTGCCTGGGGACCGAGACAGCCCCCTGGCTAAAGGCACAGCTGGGCCGGGGTGAAAGGTCACTGGGTGACTGGGGGACCTGGGATGTTGGATGAGCCTGAACCTTTTGCCTCCAACCTGGTCTCCAGTCCCTGGTGAGAAGGACCCAGCTCCACTGGGAGCAAATTCACCCTTTGGGATTAAGAGGGAAATAAATGGGTCTGGGCCACATGCTGGACCCTCTCCACAGGGGTGAATTTCACCCCCAGAGAACGGTAACCATGAGACTACACAGCCTTCCCCACCTGCTTAGTCTCCACCTGCCCTGTGCTCCACACCCAGCTCCAGCCACTTCTTCCCGTCCTGCCCTGACTGACCCTGCTCCCCATTCTGGGCTGCTGAGGAGTCTGCTGTCCCTGCTGAGAGATGGGTACCAGGGCACTGCCGGATGGGGAAGAACACAAGGCAGTTGAGAAAGAGCATCCAGAAGTGACCTCTGAGCAGGTCGGGAGCCGGAATCAGTGTGACTAAGCAAGTGGGGGAACCAGGGAAAAGGCCAAAGAAACATGTGGGAAAGAAAGAAAGTCTTGTGAATAGACGTTACCACCTTTGCAGGAAGCCAAGCAGGAGAGGGCCTCAAGGGAAATCTGTCAGGAGCACAAGGCAGAGCAGTTTTGGAGATCAACTTTTCATCGTAATTGATGCAGGAGTGGATTGTCCTGGGATGGTGGCTGGGCACATTTCACCGCTGGGATGGAGTCAGCTCTGCAGAGGAGCTGGACAGGGGAGATTTCGGGGGAGCTCAGATATTTGGGGATGGCTGTGGGAACTAAGATGTATAGTGGATGGTCAGTGGAGCATAGTGTGAGACTACCTGCTAGAAGCAGTGCCCAGAAAACAGCAACATGAAAAAGGGTAAATATTTTTTGCGATTGTTTCTAAATCAGTTTTTCAAATTCTTTTGTGAAAAATATTTGTTTTCATAATTTTTTCCCATTTTTTCCCTTTTCTTGGTGGGAAGATGGAAAAAAGGGAGGGAGAGGGAATCCAAAATGAGAAATCTTTTTAAAACTATTCAGTGAACAAATGAAATTTGTCATCAATTTTGTTTAATTTTCCAATTGTTATTTTTAAAAAAACAACAAAAACATTTTAAATTTTTTCTTTGAAAAAATGGAAATGTCAGAAAAAATGAAAATGTTTAACAAAACTTCTCACTTTTTTTAAATGGTCATTTTTAGATCACAAAATTTTGGTGGCTCTGTTCCCAAGTGATCCCCGGGGCTGTGGTTCAGGCTGAGCTGTTGGCACCCTTGGGTGGCAGCTGGGCCCTGCTTGTAGCTCAGACAATGAACAGGAACAGAAACAGGGGAAATCCCCACCATGGTAGGGAGTAGGGGGGGCAAAGGGGAGATTGATGATGGGATGTGAAGAAGGGGAACTCACCCCAGCTCCGCCAGCCAGAGCTGCAAATGCAGACACGTGAAAAGCAACCGTAGAGTGAGTTCCTCCTGCTGCAAAGACCCTGCAGCTCCATCACTCGCACAGACCTGAAAAGAGCAGAGAGACGGTCCACACAGGAGAGAAATGACCAGGTGTCTTCTCTAGGCTAGTGCTTCAACAGAGACTTGAAAGGAATCATCTGCACAGAGCCTGTGACAGAGACAGAGACTGATCGATAGATCAATAGATAGGTAGGGGGTTATGTATGGGGCTAGAGAGCTAGACGGAGGATGTATATGGGGATAGATAGATGGATAAGCTCAGTGACCAAGACTTTCAGAAACAATTAGTGATTCTGGGGCCCAGTTGATGCCACTTTAAAGGAGCTGACTTCCAGCAGGTGGGGGCTCAGTACAGTCTGTCACCCCTTAAGCTGTCTCACGTTGGGCTCCCAAAACCACTGGCCATTTTGGAAGGTTTGGCCAGAAGTGCTTGTGCCAATTATGCATGTGCCAAATCTGAGTGTGAGACCAGCTGTAGGGGTGCGAGGGGCTGCGTCCCCATGGCCCAGTCTGTCCTTGGCCCTCAGGTGAGACTGCAATCAAGGGAGATCAGTGCCAGCTGTGATGGGGATTTTGTGATAAAGCTCCTCTGGCACAACCACGCTGTGCGGACGCTGAGCGCCAGTCCAGTTCTCAGCTGCCCCAACATTCTCTGCGGTGTGAACATTGATCATTTCCTGCTGAGGCAATAGAGGCGGCTGTGTGAAAGCTGTGGGCCCCCTGACATGTTCCCAAAGCAAATGGACTCGACCCAGCACCTACCCCGATAAACCACACAGCCCCAATGCTATAGTAATTCATGGGAAGTTATCTGGTATCAGCTAAGGAGTGAATTTATACTGTCCAGTTACAGCAGTGTAAGTCCCTGTGCACACCCAGGTTCTGGTATAAGACAGACATTTTCTGGTTTACTTTATCTTGTTTTGGAAGCAATATAAACGATAAGGTGTAAATTTTTGACAGTGAGGATAATTAACCACTGGAAAAACCATGGGCTGTAGCAGATTCTCCATCACTGGCAATTTATAAATCAAAGGTGGATGTTTTTGTCAAAGAGATGCTCCAGTTAAACAGGAATTAGTTTGGGGCAGTTCTCTGGCCTGTGTGATACAGGAGGTCAGACTAGATGATCACAGTGGTCCCTTCTGGCCTGAGAATCTATGAATAAACCCGACAAAGGCTCTGATTCCACAGTAAGAGTGTCCCCATGGGAATTCTACCAGCAAAGCTAGAGCGATTTAATTATACTGGTAAATTTCCCTGTCTATAGAGAAGCCATGAGATGAAACAGCTCTTCCCATCAATGCTCTGCCTGTCCTTGTACACCCCATGGCATTACAGTATCTGAGCCTCTCACAAGCATTAATGGGGTTTCTCCTCACACATTCCCGAGAGGTAGGGAAGTTCATCCTCATTTCACTCATGGAGAAACTGAGGCACAGAGAGAGACTAAGTGACTGAGCACAGGGCACACAGAAGTCCACAGCCGAGTCAGGGGTTGAACCAAAGACCAGTCCACTGCCCTAGCAACTAGATCATCCTTCCGCCCTTCAGCCCCCAGCCCTCGCTAAGCCTGGGTTACTATGACCAGCTTTGTACCTGCCTGGAAGGCCAATGACCCTGGGCTATTTCCAGGAGCGCCGCCAGCTTTTTTGCCGCCCTAGGTGGTGGAAGGTCCTGCCCCCGAAATGCCGCCCCCAACAGAGGCGGCGGAAGGTCCCACCCCCGAAATACCGCCGACGACCGGGGCGGCCGAAGATCCCCAAATGTTAGTGCCCTAGGCGACCGCCTGGGTCACCTAATGGGTTGCGCCGGCTCTGGCTATTTCAGCCAAAGTGGGAAAGAGCCTGGATGGGATGGGACTGGGAAACAGGGAAAAAATCAGAGATACAAGCTGGGAACTCTGCCACAGGGGTTTTAATTGATCTCACAGAGCGTCCCACCCCCCACTGCTTCTGGGCTAGATCATGCCTCCCTTCCCCAGGCCCAAACCCCAGGGCAGGCAGGGCAGAATTGGACCCGTCTCCCCGACCCTGCTGGGGATATTGATGGAGCCAGATGCAGCAGGACTAGAGAGCTATCGGCTGGTGCTCAGAAGCGGGAAGGGATAGGAGAGTTCGTGTCATGAGTAGCGGCTCCTGCTCAGTGACTCTCTGCAAACACAGTCCAGCTGCTCTGTGCAACCATGTAGGGTAGGAACCACAGATGAACCAACAGCGCCTTGAGCATCTGCAGAGTCCCCCGTGCAAACACCTCTTCCCCTGTCCCCAGCAGTGAGCTCTCCCCAGCCTGACCCTGAGCTAGCAGCCCAGCGGGGCGGGGGTGTATCAAATGCTGTGATGTGGGATTGAATAACCCACTCACAGTGTTATTTTTGTCCTCACATGTTAACCTGCCTCATTCTCTCTCTCTTTCTCTCTCTCTCTCTGGCTCTCCATTTAGTCTGTCCTCATGAGGTTTCCAGGGCAGTTTATTTTCATAGTTGTACATTTCAAGGCCAGAAGGGACCAATGGGACCATCTAGTCAGAGCGTCCGCACAGCCCAGGCCAGAGAGTCTCCCCCAGGGATCCCTGCATCGAGCTGCTACCTTCTGGCTGAGCTAGAGCCTGTCTGGTAGAAAGAGACGTCCTCTCTCAGTTTAACGGCTCCCATTTCTAAACACTACAGAGATACAGGCTCACCTGTGACTTAAAAAAAAGAAGGGAGACAGGGCACGTGCAGACTGCAAAAAATCCTGTGGCAGAGCGAGTCTCAGAGCCTGGGTCAACTGACTTGGGCTCATGGGGCTTGTGCTACAGGGCTAAAAATAGCATTTCTGCTTGGGCCCAGGGTCACTGCCACCCCCTCTGAGAGCAGTGCGCCCCGAAGGGGCACAGTTAGAACAAGCCTCCTGCTGGGTCTGGCTGGGCTGGATTCACTGCAAGGAGCCATGGAGAGAGGCAGGGATCACAGTTGCCCAAAGCCCAGTTTCAGAGCCATGGAGGCCTCAGGGATGGGGAGTGGATGGAGGGCAGGGGTGTAACAGCACTCAGTGCAGACCTGCAATGGGCCTCCCATGGGATGGGAGGAAGAACAGGAACCCATCGGTGTATAAACTCCTCACTGCTCCCCCTGTCTCCGCAGTAACCGAACACCTGCCCTGGGTCCTGGCCAGATCATACCTCTGCCAGGTTAATGTGTTGGTTGCAGAGTTTGAATCTCAGAAACTCGTCTCTTTCATCAACAGATGTTGTTCCAATACAAGATATCGCCTTGCCCTGGTTAATGTTTGACAGGTGCCCTGATGCTTTCACTTTCCCCGCTCAGAGTTCACACACAGCTCCGGGATCCATTTCCCCCTCTGCCCCAACACGTCAGTTCGGTTCCTTGGGCGTTTTGTGTGGGGCTGGGACCCCTGGCTCGCCGCATTGCATCTCCTGGGAAATGCTGAATCCTTAAGGTAGGCCCCTCCCCATTATTACCCCCTTTCCTTCACTCTTAGGGGTGCTCATGCCCCTGCCCCCGGGAGCATGTTCCCCTGCCATCGCCTGTTCCCACCTCCCATCAGTGCTGGGCAAACCCCGATGGTGGGTGTGATTCACTGCTCAGCCCATTATCCCCTCACTTCAGGGTGTAGCCAGCTGGGGTTCCTTGTGACATTTCCCGGAGGGTGTGATGGGGTGCACGGGTGATTTGGTGCCTCTTCAAAAGGGCCGCACAGCCTGCCCTGCTGATGCCCCTAGGAGGAGGGGCTCCCAGGCCAGAAGTGTGGGGGGGGGGGAGGGGAGCGGTCATTTGGCTCAGAGATCTAAATGGAAGGTGCCTCCCTGGCTATTATTATTATGTGTATTACAGTAGCACCTAGTGCCCCAGCTGAGATTGGCGCCTCCATTGTGCTGGGTGCTGCCCAGATCACAACTGAAGTCAGAGCCTCACTGTGCTGGGTGCTGCACATATAGACCGTGAGAGACCATCCCTGCCCCAAAGAGCCTCAATCTGGCATCAGGTGTAGCTGAGCCTAGCTGGGCTCAGACCCTTTCAAGCCTCGTCTCCATGGGACATTACATTGTGTTAGAACATGTGTTAACCCAGCACAGGACGCTGACCGCACAGGCCTGGTCTGTGCTGGAGGGATGTGTGGTGTTAGATAACGTATTAACTGTCAGACCTAGTAGTTCATCAAGTCATCAGCTCACGCTCTGCCAACAATAGCAGCCTTGAATGTCGGCCTGTCCCCTCGAGCACCTTCGCGCTTTCTCCCACGCTGCCGCCATGCACGAGAACAGCTCCCTGCCAAAGTTCACAAAGCCACCATCTTCCCTTCTTCAAAATCCCCCCCCCCCCCCGAGCCTGCCTCTGCCATGGGGCCTATTGAGCGCTGCCGTCTGGCGCTAGCTAGGCTAGCGGCCAGCTGGGACTCTGCTTCCCTGCTACGCTCCCTCTTCTGTTTTGTTATCTCATCCTCCCAACCCATCACCACTGAAGGGTTTGTCTGTTCACCCACTGGCTGTGTCCTGTGTGACATTTAGATGGTGAGTTCGCTGGGGCAGGGACTGTTGTTGCTATGTGTCTGTGCAGCACCTGGCACAGCGGGGTCCTGTCCCCTGACTGGGGTTCCTCGTTAATACTGTAATGCAAATCAAACACAACAGCAATAACTAGTCTGGTGTGACGAGCACTGTGCTGAACATGGTTTTTCTCCTGGTGTGGAAAAGGACGGCTGTGGTCAGCATTGTGTCAGCTGGCCACGGCGACCCCTGGGAGTCACTCTAGTGTTGTTATTGTGGTGGCTGGCACCTGGGGCCCAGTCCTGGAGCAAGGAGCCCAGTGTGGTGGACGCTGCACAGACACAGAACAGAGACAGTCTCTCTCTGCCCCAAAGAGCTCAGAGACCAAGGGAAAGACTCTAGGATTATCCACGACCAGCTGACACCATGTTACACACGACATGTTGTGTCTTCACTGAGGCTGAATTCCTAGCTGGAAACTAGAGCTGGTCAAGAATGTTTCATAAAAAACTTTTGTAATGAAAACTGGCTTTCAAAACTATATGAACATTTTCACCAAATTAAATTTTATTTAATTTGAAAATTGTCATTAAAATGTTTCACAACAAAAAATGTTCATTTCGATTCCAGTCTAGTGGAATCAAAAATTTTTTTTTTTTTTACTTTTAAGGAGGCAAAAACTAAGAAGTGAACTTGAAAAAATTTAATTCTGAATCCATTTGATTTTAATTGAATTTCCAATCTATTTGAAACCATTATTGCTTTGTTTTGAGTCGTTTTGTCAGAATATTGGACGATTTCAGGAAAACTTTTGAATGAAAAGAAAATTTTCCTCAAAAAAAAATAATCCCCATTTTCACCAGCCTCCCAGAATGCTCAGCACCTGCCGGGCCTCGGCTCTGTGGCTCTCCCAGAGCCCCGTTTTGCACAAGGGCAAACAGGTAATAAAATGGCCTAGAAACCTACGCTCACCTTTTGCTCTGGGGCGGGGCCGGAGATACAAGGATGACAGAGAGCACTTGGACTGGGGGCCAGACTCCAATTCCTCCTTCCTGGGCCAGCAGGTGCTGGGAGTTCTGCGAAGGTTGGGGCTGGATTCAGGCACTGCAGGACAGTTGGTTCTCCCTGACATGGAGCCCCCGTACACCTGCACCCTACTCAATGGACTGACAGTGGCTGGATCCCACCTTCCCCTCCTAGAAAGGCCAGCACATGGGCCCCCTCTGCCCCCAGTAGGGTTGGGACATTCCCTCCCTCACCTCCACTACTTCCCTTAGCCGTGGGGTGTCAGTTCTGCAAGATACATTTCTGCAAGATTATAATTTATTGAGGTTTGCTCATAAGGGACAGTATTATGAATATAGGATTTTGAGCCGTGCCTGGTAGCAAGGTGGAGAACACTGTGTAGCTGTGCATGGCAGTTCACCACAGACACTCTCTAGTTTGTTTTTAATTAAAGTTTATTCCTTTCTCATTCACTGGGTTGTTGTTTAATGAACCCCAAGATCATTCCATGGTGTCAGAAGTGCCGAGTGACAAAGAGACTGCAGAAGTCATTTTGAGGTTAACTCCTGCATTTGAAACTGAAAGTAGAAGCAAGGGGACTGGTGGCACAGCAAACAGAGAAGAAACAAAAGCTTTTCTTTGTGTTTTATGAGCACGGTACTAGTTTAACTACCTGAAGAAGGGAAGAAAGCCAAATGGTTGTTTTGCAAACTCAATCCAGTCTGCAACTGTCAGGCAATGTAGTAGAGAACTGGAAGAAATTCCGACAGAGATTTGAATTGTATTTAGCAGCCATAGGGGCAGAGGAGAAAAATGATAAAGTGAAATCATCAGTGTTTTTGCATGTCGTTGGGGAGGAAGCATTGGATATTTATAACAAGTTTGAAGAAGGTGAAAGAATGAAGTTAAGTAAAATTCTTACTACATCTGAGGGACATTGCACGCCAAAAAGAAATGAAACCTCTGAAAGGCACACATTTTTTACATGCATGCAAAAAACTGATGACACCATAGAGCAATATGTTAGAGAATTAAGGAAACTCAATAAAATCTGTGACTTGGGTGATTTGAGAGACTCTCTGGTCAGAGATAGACTCAGTTGTGGCATTAAAGACAATGTGTTAAGAGAGAGACTGCTCCGTGACGGAGATTTAACTTTAGAAAAAAGCTCTTCAGATCTGCAGGGCAGCAGAAACTGTGAAAGCACAAGTCAAAGAGCTGAATTCAGCAGGAGGGCTTATCCATGTATGAAGTACAAAAGAATATAGCCTGGGAAGCTCAAATCAAGAAGTTGAACCAGTCGCTATGAAAACCATTGGTAGTGGTGGACTGGATACAGACAGTTATGTGGATAGTCATCTGTCTTGGATGGTATCGACACAACAAATCCTGTATCTTGCACTTGCAGTCCCTTCTAATCTTATGATTCTATGTGGAAGGTGTGGATCACAGCATGGCCCCAAACAGTGTTTTGTGTTTGGAAAACTCTGTCATAAATGTGGGGAAAATAATCATTTTGCAAAATGCTGCAGATCCCAAATGTAGAAAAGTCAAGTGCATTCAGTTGAAGACAACCTGGTTTTACATAGACATGCTGGGATTAAGCAAACCTGATGAGAGGGGCTGGATACTGCCTATGAAAGTGAATGAAACAATTATTCCACTGAAATTGGATACAGGAGCTCAGGTTAATATTCTGTCTGAAGGACATGATGAGAGACTGAAAATAAGACCAAAACTGGGACCAACAAAAATAAAAGTAACTGGTTATTCTGGAACAAATATATCAGTGATGGGGAGGTGCATTGCTAGCATTAACTATAAAAACACCACATACACGCTCCTGTTCATTGTGGTGCCAAAGGAGGTGACACCAATTTTAGGCCTGGCCACCTGTGAAAAACTCAATCTAGTAAAATGGATGCTCTCACTACAAGATCATACTGAATGTGGCTATGAGGCACTCATTTGGGAATATCTTGATCTGTTCGAAGGGTTGGGTTGCTTTCAGGGTGAACATACAATCCAGATAAACAAGCAGTTCCCTCCAGTTATCCATCCTTGTAGAAAGGTGCCATTTTTACTCTGTGATAAACTCAAGGCTGAGCTCACAAGGATGGAAGTAATGCAAGTAATACAAAAAATCAAAGAGCCAATGGAATGGGTGAGCTTCCTAATTATTGTGGAGAAAAATAACGGCCAGCTACACATACGCTTAGATCTGAGAGACTTCAACAAGGCTATAAAAAGAGAACATTTCAAACTGCCAACCAGGGAAGAGATTATAGCTCATACAATAGTTCAATAAATTGGATGCACCCTCAGGATTTTGGCAGCTAAAATTAACTGAAGAAAGCTCAAAACTATCACATTTAATACCCCATTTGGAAGATACAGATTCTTACACTTACCCTTTGGCATAGCTTCAGCACCAGAAGCGTACCACAAAACCATACATATGATTGTTGCCTGCTACAGGATCTATTAATATATTCATGGGTATCGACACCTCAATGGATGATATCATGATCTGGGGCCCAACTAAAGAGGAGTAGACTGGGAAGTCTTGAATGCAACTAGAGTTGCAAACTTGAAACTAAACAGGGAGAAATGTGTTTTAGGGGTTATAGAACTGACTTTTATTGGAGATATTATTTCCAACAAAGATGTAACACCTGATGAGAGGAAGGTTTCAGCCATTGAAATGATGCCATGTCCCCAGTCAAAGAAAGATGTCCAATGGTTCCTGGGAATGCTTAATTATCTTGGAAAATTCATACCTAATCTATCTACAAAAACAGTGGCTTTGAGGCAACTCCTAGAAAATAAATATAAATGGTACTTGGGTGCAGAACAGGAGGAATCATGGGAAGGTTTGAAATAACAACTGATACAAGAACCAGTATTGAAGTTCTATGTGCTAGACAGGCATTTTAAAATTTCAGAAAATACTTTACTGTCTGGATTAGGTGCGGTTATTTTAGAGAAACATGGAGATTGTTAGCCACCAGTGGCGTAAACATCCAAATCACTGATTGAGGCAGAAACCAGATACACACAGATTGAGAAGGAGCTTTTAGGAATATTGTTTGCCTGTGAGAGATTCAATTAATATATTTATGTCCAGGCAGTGGATATTGAAACAGACCACAAGCCCCTGATAATGTTATTTGGCAAACCACTAAATTGATTTAGTTGGGAATTGGTCCTGCTTTGAGCAGGGGGTTGGACTAGATGACCTCCTGAGGTCCCTTCCAACCCTGATATTCTATGATTCTATGATTCTAAATGACTGTATCTTAAGGATTCAAAGAATGTTGATAAAGCTACAGAAGTATGTTCACTGCAGATGCACTTTCTAGAGTGATGACTCCCACTTCAAAACTAAAGTAGACCTTAGAGATAGAGAGGCAAGGCTACATAGATTGGATTGTAAAGTCAATTCCTGTAGCTAACAGGAAACTGCAACAAATAAGAGGTGAAATGGAGAAAAACTAATTGTTGGGGATCCTTAAAGAAGTTATAATGGAAGAGTGGCCTGAAGAAATAACTAGTTGCTGTCCAAGTGTAAGAGACTATTGGAACTGCAGATATGAAATACCCCGGGATAATTCTGCTCCAAAAAATGAGAAATTCTGCAAAATTCTGCCTATTTTATTTGTCAAAATAACACAATGTAATCACACCAGTTTCAATTATTTTTGGTCATTTATTTCAAAATACCTGTCAGCAAATATGTCTGTAACAATACAGACAAAAAAAAAAAAGATTTAGGAAATGTTTTGGGTTTTTTGTTTGACAAATAGATTCCTTACTAGGCATATTAATACAGAACTGTGAGTAATAATTCATTTAAACTACAATACAGAACCATATTCCCCACTCCCCTCAGAAGCAGTGCAAAGGCTTGGGAGAGTTGGGGTAACAGAGGAGCTGAGGGAGAGGGAAGTAATTGCTGGGAAGGAGTCTGGGTGTGAACTTGGAGGGTTGTTGGGTGTGGGTGGGAGAAATACAGAACAGGTTTTGGGGTGGTGGGGAGGGATTGTTAGGGAGCCTTCCCCATGCAGACCCCGGCTGGTCCCCAGCCTCTCCCATTCAGTCAGATACATCTGCGCCGTCCCCATGCATCCCTGCAGCCCCCTCCATTCCCATGTGTCCCTGCACCCCTCCCCTGTCCTCGTGTCCCTCCACCCCCACTCAGACTGTGTCCCTGTGCCCCCACCCAGCCACCCCATTTCTTCATGTATTTCTGCACCCCTCCCCCTGTCCCCATGGGTCTGTGAACCCCCACTCAGACACCCCCATTCAGACACCCCATGTGTCCCTGCACCCCTGTCCCCATGTGTCCTTGCACCCCCACTCAGCCACTTCTCCTCCCCATCCTTATGTGTCCCTGTACCCCCTCCCCATGTCCCTCCACCCCCACTCAGATACCCCCATTCAGACACCCCCATGTGTCCCTGCACCCCTGTCCCCATGTGTCCTTGCATCCCCACTCAGCCACTTCTCCTCCCCCATCCTTATGTGTCCCTGCACCCCTCCCCCTGTCCCCATGTATCCCTCCACCCCCACTCAGATACCTCCACTCAGAGACCCCCATCTGTCCCTGCACCCCATCCCCATCCCCATTTGTCACTTTGCCCCCACTCAGCCACCCCCTTCCCTATGTGTCCCTGCATCCCTGTTCAATGAGCCACATCCCCACATCCCCATGTGTCCCTGCACCCCTTTCCCTTGTCTCCATGGTCTCTTATACCCCATTCAGCTGGACCCCCTAGCCACATGTGTCCCTGCACCCCTGTCCCCAGTGTGTCCCCTTGTGGCCCTGTTCTTCCACTACCATTCAGCCCCTGCCCCAGTCTGTCCTCCCCCAGTAGCCCTTATGAACCCATCTGTAACTCTCCAGCAGCCCATGTGCCCCATGCTGTCTGTCCCTGGCCCACAACTGTGAGGAAGACAGCCCCTTCTCTTCCCTATTGGCAGCTGGGTTTGGCCCAGGAATGGCTGCTCTGTTCTGGCAACACAGCAGCCCCTGGTGGGCAAAAGGCATAACTGCAACAACTTTGCAGCAGAATTTATTTTGGAGGGAAAAAATTCTGCTCGACACATAAATTATGCATGTGCGCAGTGGTGCAGAATTGCCCCATGAGTAATGAACCTATTGTGATAGATGGGGTAATTTTCAAGGGCAACAAGGTTGTAATACCAATGAGCCTCCAGAAACAAATGCTATAGAAGATCCAGGAGGATCATTTAGGAATCGAGAAGTGCAAACAATGATCATGAGAGGTGATGTATTGGCCGTGGATCAATCACTACATTATAACTAGAGCAGGAAACCTCTTTTCATACTTGAAATAAAAGCCATGCCAACAGACAGAGCTGCTGAGACCTCACCCAGTTCCACAAAGGCCTTTTGAGAAGGTCAGCACTGACTTATTTACCTGGCAATGAAAGGATTATTTAATATTCACATTTTATTATTCTCTGTATCTAGAAATTTGCACACTGCACAGTAGTAATAGTAAGTCAGTGACAGCCGGCATGAAAATAATCTTCTCCAGACGTGGAATTCCAGATGAAGTCTTTAGCAATAAGAGGCTGCAATTTTCCAGTGCAGATTTTAAGTAATTTGCCATAGATTGGGATTTTCATCACAAAACAGCAAATCCAAATGATCCCCAATAGAACAGACTTGTGGAAAGGTCTGTGTGGACAGTAAAAAACCTTATGAAAAAGACTTTTGGTGGTGAGGGTGATATGCATACAGCTATATTGATTTACCGAATTACAGCTCTGGAGAATGGCTCCTCTCCATGTCAGCTGTTAATGGGAAGAAGGATCAGATCTCATTTACCAGTCACTGATAACTTGTTGAAATCTCATAACAATGAAACCAGATGGAAGATGAAAGAAAATCAGAAGTGGAAGCAGAAATATTATTTTGAGAAAAGGGCCTGTGATCTCCCAAAATAACAGAATGTTGGGAATCATTAAGAAAGGGATAGATAAGATAGAAAATATCATGTTACCTCTATATAAATCCATGCTATGCCCACATCTTTTAAACTGCATACAGATATGGCCTATCTCAAGAAAGATCTATTGTAGTGCCTAAGCCTTAACCCTGTCCTGGCACTGGCCTGTAGTGTCTAGGCTTTCACCCTCCCCTGGACACGGGCCTATAGCACCTAGGCCTTAACCCTGCCCCGGGCATGGTTCTATAAGGCCTAGGTCTTAACTCTTCCCTCAGGAATATCATGTCATTCCCAAATGACCTTGGATGGGCTCAGAAGGGAGGTCTTGTTGGGTGCATGGTCCTGATTGTTATGCTCCCCACATATACAGAGGTGTGACATAAAATCATAAATCTTCTGGCTGGAAGCTTTGCAGCGTAACACGGCTTTAATGCTCAGAATCCAGAACAAGGACCCAAAAGAGAAAGAGACAAAGCAGGCTGCTCCCTAAGGCACAGAGGCCCAGGTCATCCTGCCTTGCTCTAGCCTGCTCTGTGTAGAGCTGCCTGCTGGACCCAGATCACACACTTCACTACAGAGCCCCCTGCCTGCCAGCAGGACCAGGAAAACCCCCATTTACAGTGACAGCTTACAATTCCAATACAGTTTTCAATGCACCATGCAATGATGGACAGGCTTGGAGGGAGCTGGATGTGAAACAGAAATAGCTCCACAGATGCTAAGGCCAGAAGAGTCCATTGAGTCCATCCAGTCTGACCCTGTGTACACAGGCCGGAGAGTTGGGGGGAGAATGTCTGAGGCTCTGAGCAGAGCTGAGATGGCCCCTGATGACCCTCAGTGTATCTTGTAATGTCTACTGATGTGATGGTCTTCTGTTGATGTCAGAGGAGGGGGAGCAGGTATCTGACAGCACCCCCTGGTGTCTGTCACAGCCACTGCCAGCCCCATACCTATCACTTGGCAGCATCACTTACAAAGGTGGATGACTTCTTGTCAGTCTGACCTGTAGAAAGGTGCCCAGATATCACCCAGTGGCCAGGGTATGAGACGGGTCCCCTCTGGGCCTGATCCACACAGCACGTGACTGAGAATATATTATTGCCCTTATATAAATCGATGGTACGCCCACATCTCGAATACTGTGTACAGATGTGGTCTCCTCATCTAAAAAAAGATATACTGGCACTAGAAAAGGTTCAGAAAAGGGCAACTAAAATGATTAGGGGTTTGGAACGGGTCCCATATGAGGAGAGATTAAAGAGGCTAGGACTCTTCAGCTTGGAAAAGAGGAGACTAAGGGGGGATATGATAGAGGTATATAAAATCATGAGTGATGTGGAGAAAGTGGATAAGGAAGTTATTTACTTATTCCCATAATACAAGAACTAGGGGTCACCAAATGAAATTAATCGGCAGCAGGTTTAAAACAAATACAAGGAAGTTCTTCTTCACGTAGCACACAGTCAACGTGTGGAACTCCTTACCTGAGGAGGTTGTGAAGGCTAGGACTATAACTGCGTTTAAAAGAGAACTGGATAAATTCATGGAGGTTAAGTCCATGAATGGCTATTAGCCAGGATGGGTAAGGAATGGTGTCCCTAGCCTCTGTTTGTCAGAGGGTGGAGATGGATGGCAGGAGAGAGATCACTTGATCATTGCCTGTTGGTCCACTCCCTCTGGGGCACCTGGCATTGGCCACTGTCGGTAGACAGGATACTGGGCTAGATGGACCTTTGGTCTGACCCGGTACGGCCGTTCTTATGTTCTTATGTCACAGCCCCAGCTGCTCAGCCTGGCTCTTTAGCTCACACTGTAGAGCCGCATGCAGTTAGCTGTGGAGAGCCCCGGGTCAGGCATCTGCTGTGTTATCCCAGATGGAGACAGGCACAGAGCCAGGCCCCTTCTGCAGGGGGGACAGCGGTGTGGGTACCACTTGGGTTACCTCGGAAGTGGCCCTGATCTGCTGCAGGCTTCCCCTGCACTGGTATTGGGTGGGCACCTGCACCAGTGGCTGATTAGAGAACCGACAAGGGGAGGAAATGCGGGTGGATACCCGGCACTGTCTGGGGGTGGAAATTCCTAGTGCCAGGCCTGGGCAGGTGGCAGGGAAGCCTGGGAGGGGTGAAATCCTCTCCTGTCCCTGGGGAGTTGCTCTGTCTGGGAGCAGAGTGGGTCAGGTCACATGCTGGATGGGGCATGTTCCCTGCACTGCCAGCCCCTCATGCAGTCTGGGGAGTGTTAACCATCCCTGCTCTCTCCTTACAGGTCCCTGCCCGGGATGTCCCCATGGCGACGCGGTGGTGGCTGTATGTGTGCAGCCTGGGGATCCTTCTCCTGGCGCCGTGTTCTCTCTCTGGTAAAAGCGTTTGAATCCCAATTATTGCCCTCCCTGTCCCCCATGTACGCTGCCCCCTGCAGGGCTGAGGTAGGGGGATCTAAGGCCCAATTACACCCCCACCCTCTGGGACCGCCTCAGTCCTGCAGAGTAAAAGGGTCCAGGTCCAGGAGGCTGTGGGGTGGGGATGATGTTGGGGTGACCAGGGCATGTCCTAGCTCTGGGTGGCAGGATTGTCGGATCTTGCAGCAAGTCACCCAGCTCCTGTTACCCCTGAGAGAGGTTCCTAGAGCCCCCCTGACACTGATCCCTTCCTGTCCTGCCATGGCACCGAAGGCACCGTGCTGCCAGACCTGCCCCATTGGGAACCTGGATTCTCATGGCCTGCAAGGCTGAGATCTTCCCACCTGCCTGAGGGATGGGGGTGCCCAGTTCCCATTAGGATGAATGGGAGCTGCAGCATCGCTTACTCCAAGCCTTCAGCCACCATGAGTCAGGAACCAATAATCAGGAGATTGGCTAAAAAATCATCAGATTAAAAACAAAACAAACCCACCTTTTTGGGATCTTCTTGTTTCCTTTGCTTTTTGAGCCTTCCATCACCCTTGGGTCCCATTTTCATGCTTTCCTCTGCAATCACTAGAGCTAGAAACTGATTTTTGTTTTAAATGAAAGCTGAGATTCTCACAGAATCACATGCCTCCAGGAGCTGGGGCTTTATGAAAAACACATAGTAGCTCAAGGGTTGGCACCCTCTGCTCTTTCTGATCATTCAATCTGCTCCTGGGATTGTCTATTGCAGAGAAGTTCTCCCTGGCTGGCTCCCCGCGTCCCGTGGTGGGGGTAGTTGGCCGGGATGTGGTGTTACCCTGCCAGCTCACACCCCCAGCCCGGCTTCTCGGCATGGAAGTGCTGTGGAGGAAAATTGAACCAGGATTTGTTCTGATTCATGAGTACTCAGATGAGGGTACCCAGGGCCTTCCAGGGGAGGGTTACCAGACGCGGACGGAGCTGTTCCCGCAGGAGTTTAGCAGTGGGAACGTCTCTCTGAAGCTGAAACGGCTCCAAGTGGCAGATGCTGGGACATACCAGTGCCTTGTGAGGAACCCAGAATGGACCCAGGAAGCCACCACTGAGCTACAGGTCACAGGTGAGACACGGAACTAAGGGGCAGCCAGACCCTCCTCTGCCACTGGGGGTGCCCCTGCACTGAGCCCAGCACTGCAGTAAGGGTCCTGTGCTGTAGGGAGTGGTGTGCAGGACTCGGTAGGGGGCCCTGTCCCCTGACACTCAGCACTGACCCCACTGTGGTGCTAGCAGGCTCAGTGCTGCATTAAACGACCTCTTTTAAATGAGACATAAAGCTACGGCTCTCAGCTCTCATGCTCATTGCGGTGCTGTTTGAGGGAGTGGGACCTTTACCCCCATGTTCTGCCCAAATCCCAGCTCAGGTGATAATGAAATTTGACTTCCCTGAAACTCCACCTGCAGTTTCCCAGGGTTGGGATATTGTTTTTTATTCCCTGGACACTGACCCCACATTCAGTGCTGCACAAGGGCAGTGGAAGGGACGGTCTCTGCCCATTGAGCTCACTGAGTAACGTAGCCCCAGTCAGTACAGTTCAGAAACATCAAGCCCCTGGTGAGGGGCCCTCTTGTGATAATGCAGAGCATTGAGGTTGTTTTAAATCATCTCCCATCTTCAGTGGCTCCTAGTCCAAAGGATCCACAGGAGACATGTGCTTTTAGGGAGAGATTTAAAAGAGGGGAGGGTGGTTGTGTGCAGCACAGGAAGAGGGAAATCCAAGCACGAGGGGTGGCTTGGCCTGGGGCACCATTAGCAGTGCAGTAGAAGGACACCAGAGGGGACAGTTATTAGAAGAGTGGCATAGGATGAGTCGTAGCAGTGACGTAGGCAGGGTCACTATTCCTCACCTTCTGCTCTGTACCAAAGTGCAGTGATCCTGACAGCTGCTGGGCTGCACCCCAGATGTAGCTGCATTTCAGCAGCGGGTGCAGTGATCTCTGTGTAGCTGTATAAGCCTGCACCTTCCTCTGTGAGCCTGCAAGGCTCAGTGCTCTATGGAAATGGAAGATGATATTATTTAATTTCCCGAGTCGTCAGGATGAGGGATCCCAGGGAGGCTTTGCACGTATAGGAATGGAGCTTTCCAGCCACAGCCCCCTATATCCAGCGGTATCTGAGGACTCACATGGTGCTACCAAAGACATGATTTTCTGATACACACACTCTTTGTCTCCTCGCAGCTTTGGCTCCAGTGTTGATTGACGTGCTGGGCCCCCGGGGTCAGGGGATCGGGCTGATCTGTAGATCCACAGGCTGGTTCCCCAAACCCGAACTCCAGTGGGTTGGCAAGAATGGGCAGAATCTGATGATGGAGATTGTGACCGACATGACTCAGGAAAGGGAGAACCTGTATAGTGTTGTGAGTCACGTCACTGTCACAGAAGGAGAAGACAATGGAGACATCAGCTGCATAGTGCGGAATGGCCTGCTGGAGACCGAGCGACAATCGGCCATTCACCTCTCAGGTGAGTCCCCCCGTGCAGAAGGGGTTGTTGTTAGTGCTGTGGAGAATTGTTAAAGTTGCTAAGTTGTTACTGCTGCTAGTGTTGCTCTTCTGGGAGCTCCGATGTCAGCTGCACCAGCAGACGGTGCAGCGTGTTAATTCAGCCGACCCTGATGTTATTCATAGGAAAGATCACAGGCTCAGTTCAGTGGCGATGGCACTCAGCCAGGTTTATTGTGGACAAAGCCTAGAGCCCTGTAGAAGCCACAGTTACACTAATGCATGTATGCCTGCAACAAGGTACCCGCTCAGCCTGTGCACCAGGATGCTGTCCCCTCAGCTGGACAAAGATGCCTCACTTATCACTTCTCCTTTTAGACACTGATACCAACAAGTTACGTATTACATTCCAGAGGTTGTTAGTTATCACCCTTATCGTTGTACCTGCCAGCTGGAACAAAATATCCTCATCCATTAACCTGTCATCCCATCCTTATCCTACAAGGGGTCGGTGTGTTCCTGTACCATCTCTTAGGAATGCATTTACATAGTTACTTGAGAGAGCTGTGTGTTTTTGAACTATCCTCTTGAGTCAGGAATGTGCCTACTTGGTGCTAGCTAATAGCTGGTGTATTGTTATTTTTCCAAGGCCAGGCCTACTCTGGTTCACAGCCTTTGGTTCACACTTTTAGTTATACCTAGGGCTCCAACAAGGCCTACAGGGGTCACCACGGTAGTGCGGAGCCTGGAATTGCACTCAGCTAGCGCCTCTTTCTGGGACTGAGACAGAAAATGTCCTTCTAACCTGATTTGTGGGGCTATTAGTGACGGAGGTTTCTGTGAATTGGACAATCTGCCTGTCAGGAGCTGGGGCTGAGTCTTGTGAAATGAACTTGATATTGTTCTTTGAGGAGATGTTGCATTTGGTTGATAAAGGTAACTGGGGTGACATCATAGATTCAGGGTTTGTCTACACTAAAAACACTACAGCTGCAGCTCTATGGTTTAAACACTTACTACTGCGATGGAAGGGGTTCTTCCATGGCTGTAGTAAATCCACCTCTCCGAGGCGGTAGCTAGGTTGACAGAAGAATTCTTCCATCAACCTACTGGTGGCTACACCGGGGGTTAGGTGGCTTAAATACGTCGCAGAGGGTGTGAAATTTTTCACAGTTCTGAGCGATGTAATTAAGCCGACCTAACTCTGTGTTGTAGACCAGGTCTCAGACTCCATAAGGGTTTGACTTAGTCCTGCATGAAACTGATAAAAAAAATTAGCACTGTACAAACTCAATGTAGCCCATGCTATATGGATTAAAAACTGGCTAACTAATAGATCTCAAAGTCATTGTAATGAGGAATCAGCCTCAAATGGGGATATTTGTAGTGCTGTCCCAGGGGGATCTGTTCTGGGCCAATGCTATTCAATAGCTTTATCAATGAGCTAGAAGGAAATGTAAAATCATTGCTGATAAAATTTGCAGATGACCCCAAAATTGGTGGAATGGTAAAAAATGGTAGTGCAGACTGACCTGGATCGCTTGGTAAGGTGGGCTCACTCTAATAACATACTGTCAGTCATCCACACCCATGCTGTGGCTCCAGCGAAAATTCCCATTTTGTCACACATGCATTTCAACATAGCCAAATGCAAGGTCACACATTTATAAACAATGAGTGTAGGTCACACTTACAGGATGGGAGACTGTAACCTGGAAATCTGAAAAGGACTTGGATGTGAGCTCCCCGAGTGAGGATGGTGAATGCAACCCTTGTATGTATAAATGACAATTTCTATCAGGAGAAAGGAGGTGACATTACCTCTGTGTGTGGTGTTAGTGTAAAGCCGACAGACCCTGGTCGTCAGCAGGCAGGATCAAACCTGGGGCTTCTGGAGCTTAGGGCATGAGCCTCTACCACATGAGCTAAAAGCCAACTGGCTGTTAGCTAAAGCTGTAGCAGAGATTCATTTTATCTCTCTCTCTCAGTGGTCTCGGTGCCACTAGCTGGGACAGAGTACCACACCCAGATGGCATGTGGGTTACATAAGCAAGACCACTGTGGAATACTGTGTCCCATTCTAGTGCCCACACTGTCAGTTGGGGTAATGACAAATTGGAAAGTGCTCAGGAAATAGCTACAAGAATGATTAGAGGTCTGGAAACCTGCCTCACAGTGAGAAACATAGGAGCTCAAGTTATAGAGCTTATTCAATGGAAGGCTAAAAGGTGACTTGATCATAGTCTGTAAGTACCTAAATGGGGAGGAAATTTCTGACAGCGGATAGGTCTTTAACCTAGCAGACAAAGGCAGAACAAGTTCTGATGGCTGGAAGTTGAAGCTAGACAAATTCAGACTAGAAATAAGGTGCAAAATGTTAACATTGAGGGGAATTAACCATTGGAACAACTGACCTAGGGAGCTGGTGGATTCTCCATCACTTGGAATCTTTCAACCCAAACTGGATGACTCTTTCGATAAGATCCGCTGTGACTGGACTGGATGCAGAGATCACAGGGAGAGGGTCTCTGGCCTGGGTTATACAGGAAGTCAGACTAGATGATCATAATGAGCCCTTCTGACCTTAACATCTATGAATCCATAACATACTGAGGCCAACTGGGAAAATAATTGTTCTCTGCTGAACTTATCTGGACTGGACGTGGTGACTGAGAGCTGGGAGCTGTGTGACAGGGACCATCCGAACAGCCAGGCAGTGCTGGGCAGGCTGGGCAAGGAGTCTCTGACTTTTAGCTTGTAACAGCGGGAGGGATTTGGGCAGAGCAGAGTCCTGGCTCTTGGAACTGATGCTGTCCTGGCTTCTCCGGTTTCAATGGCTCCCATTAGTGGCTGTGATTTGAGCCTGGAGGGGACATGCCCTTCAGTCCTGGGAATTTCGGAGGATCTCTGATCCAGAACTCAGCTGTCAAGCCACGTGGCAAACCCCGTTCTCCAGCTCCAGAATGGGACCATGCTCCTCTCACACTGCGCTCTCTGTTTGCCAGGTGACGTCTTCCCCCGTGTTTCTCCCTGGCGGGCTGCATTCTGGGTGATTTTCACTCTGTTTCTCATTGCTGCTGGAGCTTGTGCATATCTTGGATACACAGGTAATGGGAATGTGTTACTTGCATGTTTAGAGCCTGGTCCTAGAGGGCACTGGACTGGGGCATGGGAGTGTCTTATTGTTCAGATATTGACCTTGTTTTGGTTTTAGGAAATAAACCAAACTAACAAACACACTGAGGTCCCCGGCCCCACATGTATCAACAAATTGCTCAGTGTTTCCCCTTCCTTCTCTGCCTCACTGCAATGTCTGATTCTCTGTCTCACAGCGAAACGAAAGGCCTCTCAGAAGAAACGCTCTAAAGAGGAGGCTAAATTATTTTGTGGTAGGTCTCCTGCTCTATCTCTTATTGTGTCTATTGAGATGAATGAGCTTTGTGACTGCTTGGTATTACCTGTGGGCTCAGTGCAATGAAAGGGATGGAGCCAGGAGGTTTTTGCCTAGTGGTTCCTCATCTCCCCCATGTTCTCCACACACTGATGGTAACAGGTTGGTAAATGTGTATTTTGCAGCAGATACCCAAGTGTCCGTGCTTGTGAGATTCCCTGTGTGTGTGTGCGACATGATGACAGTTTGCAATGACAATTCTGGGTCAGATTCTGTCCCACTCATCCTGGGCAATTGCTCGGTGATTCTATTCTCCATAAAGGAAACGACATGGGAAGGTCAATGACGCTCTGTGAGATGATTCCATCCTTGTGACTGTCGAATGCACAGGACACAGGGAGGGTGATTAACCACTGGAACAAGCTCCCCAGGGCAGTGGTGAATTCTCCATCTCCTGATGGCATCACATCCAGACTGGGCACCTTTCTGGAAGGTGCTGTAGCTAAACCTGAGTTATTGGCTCAGTGTGGGGGGAACTGGGTGGGATTCTCTGGCCTGTGATACACAGCAGGTCAGAGGAGATGAACTAATTGTTCTGCTTGGCCTGAAACTCTATGAATCAAGCAATAGACACAGCAGCACCACGTGTCTAATTTATTCCACTGTGAACTTTTCAGTATTTAAGAACAATATTGATTTTCATTGTGATGGTGCTGAGTGGTGCTGACCCATTCTGCTGGGCACTATGCACACACGCAGGGAAATACAGATGAAAGGTGCAGAGAATGGATACAACATGCCAGCACAGTGACTGGGGTTCTCACGGCAATCACAGCCCAGAAGAGCCCTAAGGCCCCCCTCTTTCATCTCCTTTGCCCTCTGTCATGTCCCCTTGTGGCCACCATTCCTACAGCTGGGAAAGGCTGGATGGGACTCCCTGAGCAATCAGTGCGGTTCTGTAACTAGCCACAGTGGTCGCTGTGTAGTAACTGACCCCACTCCACGGTTCTACTAGCCCTGCTGCACTAGCCTAAGGCCTGTGCCACACACAGCCCTGCACCAGTTTAACTCAAGGTGTGTTTTGTAACATAATTAGTTAAACTCGTGTAAAATTGTGTGTAAACAAGGGCTAAGGAGTGAGAGACTCCCCCAGGTCTCGAGCCTGTAGGTGCATATCACTAACCGCCAGCCCTGCTCCTGTCAAACCTGCCGGCTCCTGCACTGGGGCTGGGAGTGCGGGTATGGGATGTCTGTGACTAACCCCAGACATTAGGGAGTGTACAGCAACACCCAGTGTGTGTCTCTTTTCTCTTCCCCATTTCAGAACCTGAACAGACTGAGAAGACGACCTTGGAATCAGGTATTTTGCTAAACCCCTAGTGAACGTGTGTCTGCGCTTTCACACTATAATGAGATGGGAAAATCACCACATGCGCTGTATGGACTTCAGTCACCTTCATGCTCATTTCCCCCCTGCCCTGGAAACAAACAATGCAGAATTTGTAGCTCACATTTCAGTATCATCCGAAACAACAGAGACTGAATTTAATGCACGTGGAATGGTGGGCCTCAGGCTATGTCTACACTGCCCAATGGTTCAGATTACAGGGGTGTGAATAGGAATGTGCACCAAAGTGCTGCCCTGTAACAACCCTGTGTGGATTCCATGGGTATGAACTAAAAGATTCTTAGTTAAAAATTTAACGTAGTCCTAACTGAAGAGAGACGGGTGAGTGTGCACCAGCAGCATCCACACGTGAGAATCCCAGCATAGCACTTCCGTGCATGTTGCAAATCACACCCCCGTAGGCTGTGTTGCCCAGGGTCATAAATCCAAAGCAGTGGTAACGTAATTGTTTCACTCCACGTGGTGTCAGGAATAAATCAATGGGAACATAGCACTTCCAGCTGATGAAAGCGTGATACAAATAAGTGTGCTCTTATCTAAAATGACTATTTATTAGATTTAAGCACAAACAAACATACACAATAGGTTTAGAACATCCCAAATAATTACCTACAATCTGAGATGGTATCGAGTAATTAACAGCAGGACAACGATGGCCAGTTACTTCCAAGCCGGAGAGAAGGAAAAAGTCTCTCAGTATAGCTCCAGAGAACCGCTCCAAAATACATTCTATTATCTACTCTTTTTATAACTAGCTTTTACAAAACACACAGCTCATAGTGACCCTTATTGGGTCATCACGTCTCCTCACTTCAATAAACTACTTATCACTAAACCATTCCTAACAATCTTAGCCATAAGAAGCTTCTGTATCAAAGACGCCCAAACTCAAGGTCTCCATCCACTTATTTTATTGCAGTCCCATCATTTGCTGACTCTTTCCTCCCCTCCTCCCTTTCTAATTAGCAGAAATCACAAGCCTGCAGCTAGTATGTGACCTTGCCTCCAGAAGCCCAGCTTGTCCAAATTAACTCTTAACTATGTGGTGTTCTATTTTATTAATTCCTGGTGGCTGAATGCACACTCTGTGGCTGTGATTAGCTTAGTCAAGTTCTGGGGTAACACACACCTCAATTCCGGGGTAACAGCCAAACAATGGGGCTCTGTAGACAAACCCTTAGTCAGGGGCTGGGCAAACTTCCTCCATTCAGGTCTGTGGATTTATCTCAGTTCTGAACTGCAAAATCGCTGCTATGCCAATGCTGGACTCCACAGTCCTGTCCTCTTCCCCCTACCCCCGAGGCTAAGCCTTGGCTGCAAATGAACACAGACTCTGTGTCTGGGCTCGGTGAGGTGCATTCTGATGGGCCCCACCACCCACATTGTTCTCACAAGAGCTGGGGCAGAACCTGACCCCAGATCTCTAGCAGTGGACAGTAAATCCAGTGCCACACAGTGCCATGGAGCTGTTCCCAAGTTAACTCCTGCCAACCACTGACCCTAGAGTTACACACTTCTGCAAATCAGCAAAACAAAGGGATTGCCCAGCACAGGAATGGGAGGTCTGAGTCTGGGTGACAGGCTGCAGCAATGCAGGCCTCTCTCTATGTGATACATGTTCTGGCAGTGCTGTCAGTGGGGGAGGGGTGATGCCCCCATTGGCCATTTGTGGGCTCTGTTTAGGGCTGATCTGGGACCTTGTTTGTTGTTCATTAACAACAGTTTTGTCTGACATGTCCTGTCAGTTCTGAGACCCTTTGCGCATTGGGTCCATCTACACTACAGGAGGAAGCGAGCTTCTCAGCTTGGGTAGCCAGACCAATGCTAGGTACCGGGGGTGGGGGGTGGCTCAGTGTACCTACCCGAGTGTGTTCCCGGGGGTCTGAGCGGGTTTGTACTTGAACAGCCAACCCAAGCTGCTGCACCTGCTACCCCCAGATACCTGGCTACTTTTAGTGCACTAGCTCAAGCAGAGCTAGCGTGTCTCTGTTTGCCCAAACTGGGAAGCTCACTCCCAGCTGCAGTGTAGACGTACCCAGAGTTTGGAACAGCCCCATGTCACTGTGCTTAGAATAACCACGCTGAACCCACGATGGTCTCCTTCTCTTCTCTCCCCAGAGTGCCAGGAGCTGCGTGAGAAGCTTGGTAAGTTCATACACCTCCCCACTAGAGCCCCTGGGCAGCAGCTCCCAGCCACACACGGTGCTGAGCAGATCCAGAAGCACCGACACCGCAGGGCAGGGCTGAGTGAACAATTTGGGCCAAAATCAGAGTCACATTAGAATCACCCAGTCCATTGGCAGCACTATGAGCTCTCTGCAGCAGACGCAGGGTTACCTGCTCTCATGTCTGGATAGACAGACAGGTGTCACCTTGGCTTGGACAATCCAATGCCAATCACATTGTTATGGTGCAGGAGAAGGGGGCCAGCCACTTTCTATAGATGACTGTGGCAGTGCAGGCTGTCCTTTCCCAGAACATGGAGATGAGCAAGAGACCAGATTCACGCTCACATTTCCATGCGTTGTTGCCAAGACTGGACGCCAGGTCTGAGCGCTAATCCTCTCCAGATCTGTCTATGCCCCGGTTACACTTGGAGTGTGTAGCTTTGTTGCTCCAAAAGGTTATTAGTAATTCTCTTTAGTTGGTAGGGTTGAGAATGTCAGAGCTGCATATATCCAGACATGCATGTTCCATCTAAGTTAAATGTTTTGCAAATCCCAGCCTGATTTTTATCCTGTCAGTGTCCCTTCAAAATCCCCCAGTCTGCTGGGGGCCTCAACAACCAAACAGCAGCTTCTCACAGGCCTGGATTGTGCTCTGGGTGACACTGATGTCAATCCAGATTCGCCCCAGTGAAGCATCTGGAGTTATGGATTTACAGCAGTGTCACTGACAACAACAGAGAGTCCTTTTTACAGATCCAGACTAACACGGCTACCCCTCTGATACTGAGAACAACATTTGCTCCAGTCCCCGATACTAAGAGACAATATAAAGGCATCTCTGACAGCCAGTCGTTGCTGTCAGCAGAGATCTCTGGGGTGAAAGGGCCTGTCTCTCACTTCACACAGCCGGGACATTTCTCCTTCAGCAGTGAGGGCCCATGAACCACATGTAAAGCGATCACTCCACAGCAGCTCCCAAAACTGAGCCTTCTGCCTAAATGACAGGGAATAACTCCGTCTCTTTCCATTTCAGACAAGGCGGTCACACAGCTAGGTAAGAGGATGTGTTTCCATGTCACATTTCACATCACTCAGTTCCTTTCTATTTGCCAATGACCCTCTCCCAGAACAGCATCTCCTGAGGGAGCGAGTTCCCTGTGTTTGCCGGGCCCCTGACCATGTTTGTTCCTCTTCCCTTGCAGAGTTCAGGAGGGCTCGGAGCTACATGGGTGAGTGGGGCTGGGAGGGGCTGAGCAGATGCTGCACTGGGGTTAGTGGTATCGGCATTACATAGCTGAGCTGGCAGAGGTGTGGGGTCCCCATGGGGCAGGTGGGAAGGGCGTGCGCTGGCTGCAGAGCCATGGGGCTGGATGCCATGTATGGTCCTGAACATGCTGCCCTGAGCTGTAAGTCTCACCCCTGGGCAGGTCCCTCGCAATCCCCCCTCAGCTAGTCCTGATGACCCCCCATCTCCCATTGGCCCTTCAGTGATGATCCATCCCTACCCGCTCATCTGCCCCTACAGCCCCACTCAGCCCTCCCGCCGCAGCCTGCAGAGTCTTCACCCCCTGGACACCTTCCATGGCCACCCAGAGCCCTAATGCCTCCCAGGGACAGATCCTGTGCAGGGGGGAGTTAGAAGATGCAAGGAGCCCAACCCCCTCTGCCCCTCCCCCCACCTCTCCACCAGTTCAGGGACCAGGCCCAGCCACAGCCTGGAGCTCCAACTAGTCACCTCAACCCTTAACACTCTGTCCTTCACTCCGGCTGTGCTGGCTGGAATCTCTCCTGTGGGATCGTAGGGTCCCTGGCTGACCTGTGGCTAATGGGGTTATTCTGGTTTTTCTCCCCAGTCCTCATCACCCTGGATTCAGATTGCAAACACCCCAAACTCACTGTGTCTGCGGATGGCAGAACAGTTCAGCACAACCCCCCATCCCCAGGGCCGGCTGCCCCCTCTGCCACTCTGATCGCCGTGGGGAGGGAGGGGTTTGTGGCCAGGAAGGATCACAGGGGCGGTGGTGGAGTTTGCAGGGGGTACTGGGAGGTGGAGGTGGGGGACAGCCGGGACTGGGAGCTAGGGGTGCTGAGTGAGTCTGTGAGGGACAGAGTGAGACAGGAGAGGCTGGAGAGACTCCCTGAGGGGGGGTGCTGGGCTCTGGGGAGATCTGGGGAGCGGTATCACCCCAGTGAGGCCGACACTGTGATCCAGACCTGGGGTGTGACACCGACAGTGATTGGGGTGTATCTGGATCTAGAAGGGGGGAGACTCTCATTTTATAGTGTCAGTGCAATGGCCCTTATCCTGGAGATTCCTGTGGAAGCTTCTGAGAGATTGTTCCCATTCCTCAGCCCTGGGCATACTGCAGGGCAGGACCAGGGGAAACCCCTCAGCATCTGCCCCCCCAGCGACTGGGATTTCCGCCAGGAATTAATGGTTAGTGGGTCTGTTAGTCAGGGAGATCCAGGGGCAGGAAACAACACAGGGCCACCTGCAACAGGAGAAACAGCTCCAGCCCCTGGAGACAAGCAAGTGAAAGAAAACAGCGCAGGGCCAACTATGAGAAAAAGTGTCCAAAAACTCCTGCCCACCAGCTGGATCCCCATGTGGTGGAATGGGCATAAAACAGAGCAGGAGCATCCACAACTGGAAACAGCCCCCAAAGAGAAGGGGGAAAAGAAACATCAAAACCCTGAGGTCTGAACCCCTCCCATGGGGCAAAGGGAATCATGCGAGAAAAATGCTCCGAACTTGACTCCCGAGGGGTCTCTGGAGATGACTTTTGTTCCAGGGATACCAGGGCCAGGAAATACGACGGGGGAATCAACCCAAGCGCCGACACCTGGGAAAGAACCTCGCCCCACAAGGAATTTGGGGAAATGGCGACACCTCAGATGTTTCCTCCCCCTGAACTCAAAGGAAAACCGCAGCGATTCATGATAACGCTTTGACCCATCCGACCCCCAGTTACATCGGAATGTGTTGATTGGAGGGAACTGCGTTTACGCGACTGTTAAATGTAGGAAATTCAATACACACTGGTCGGTCGGGGGATGCAGAGGGGAAGGGTCTCGCAGTGGCACTGACTCACTCCCATTGCAGACACACACACACTGCTCCTGCCAGCCTCAGGCACAAGGTAGGGGCTTTAGGGGCTGCAGCCCGGGCCCCCGGCTCAAGGGGGACCCCGCAAAAATGAATCACAGGGAGCGATCTCTGGGGCGCTCAGGCTGCTTGCCCTGGCCCCACATCACACCGCTGCTGGCACGTCTCTGAGGCCCCTGGCCGGGGGGGGGGAGTGGGAGGTGGCTCCACTCTCTGCCCTCGCGCTGCCCCCGGCCAATGGGAGTTACGGGGGCAGCATTTGCGGGTGTGGGCAGTGCACGGAGACACGTTGTCCCCCTCCCCCGAGAGGTGCACAGAGACGTACCAGCAGCCAGCCGCTTCTAGGAGCGATGTGGGACTATGGCAGGCAGGCAGCCTGCCTGAGCCCTGCTGCGCTGCCAGCCTGGAGCCGCCTGTGGTAAGTGCCTCCCGGATGGAGCCTATCCCTCGCACCCCCTCCTGCACCCCAACCACCTGCCCCAGCCCGGAGCCCCCTCCTGCACCCAAACTCCCTCCCAGACCCTGCACCCCCTCCTGAACCCCAATCCCCTGCCCCAGTCCCCTCCTGTACCAAACTCCCTCCCAGGAAAAAGACTTGTATACAGGGGCCCCACAAAATCTAATAGCCCCAGGCACACAGGAGAGTTAATCCGGCCTTACTCAGGCAGTGCGAGTGGGTAACAGGATCAGGCCCTCTGTTGTCAGACTGGATTGTGATAGCACCCTGAGGGCTGAGCAGCACCCTGAAGGCTGAACCCGCCTCCCAACTGCTGGAGCCCTCCCCCGGGCTCTGGCAGGGCTGGCTGGTCTCACGGGGCAGCAGGGATGATGGACGATGCTGCAGAAGCTTCTCGTGGAACAAGTATGTGGGGAAGTTCAGATGATGTTGGAAATTGTAGTGGGGGGGGTGCAGGAGGGGAACAGGCTGCCAGCTGCAGTGTTGTGAAGTCTCATGGTATTTGCTGTTTCCCTTAAAGCCCCAGCTCCTGGAGCCTTGGGATTGTGGGAGAATCTCAGCTTTTGTTTAAAGCAAATAAAAAGTCAGTTTCTAGCCTGTGGCTGTGGTGTGGAGCTGTAAAGTGTGACCCCAATGCCCCTGTGCGCCGTGTCTGGCTTTACTGCTGGGTGTGCTGCATTTGAACCCTAGGGCCTGGCTGTTGGTTTAGTGCAGGGTGTGATGGGACCCAGCAGCGCATGGGGGGCTGGGAGCCCTGGGCAGTGCCGCCCACAAATGCTGGGTCCACGCTCGGTAAAAGGTGTGTGTGCGATGAGCTGGCTGGGCCCAGGCAATGCTCTCAGCATCAGATCCCAGTGGAGACAAGGCCGCCTCGGCGCCGGGTTATTTTACCTCCCTGTAGCTGGTGGAGGGGAACCCCAGGGAGGTGTTAACGGTGTGAAAACATATACCTCATAGCACAGGAAATATGCCCCAGCCTGGCACACTCTGTTCTGGCTAATCCCAGCCCCAAAGGTGTTTTGCCAGGCACTGAAGAGGAATCACCTGAGCTTGACCATTCTGAGCTTCCAGGAACTGCAGCCAAAACCCAGCAACCAGAGGGACAAAATGAAACCAGTGTGAGCTAGAGGCATTTGCAAGAGTAATGGGGCCATTCCCGGAGCCCCAGAGATCCCTCCAGGCCCCATTTCCACTTTACTCCCTCTTCCTCCAGCCCCTTCCAGGCCAGATCCGCCCTCCAAGGAGAACTCCTTCCAGGCCTCATCATTGCTGTATGGCCCGTATCCAAGGTCACCCATGCATATCCCAGGCACTGCCCCCGGGGGCCCATGGGTAGAGCTGCTCCAAAGGCTTTGCTGCAGGAATGTCCTTGCTGAAAAGTGGGGGATTCTCAGAAATGGGAGGGGGGGGGGGGGGTCTTTGGGATTTTTCCTTTTCTTTGGAGAAAACATTTTTAATGTTTTGACAGGCAATTCCAGCCCAGAGCAATAATTGGTGTTGATTCGGGTTTTGAAAACAAAAACGCCTGGAAATTTCAAGTTTTGTTTCCCCTCCTTGTTCTCATTTTCAAGGGCTGAAGGCAGCTGCAGCATTGAGGCTGAGGGGGCTGGATTCCCTTTGTGTGACAGGCCTCCTCTGGCTCCCTGGTCCTGCCAGTCACGTGCCTCTGGGGTGGCTCCATGGCTCTGTGCTGCCATTATGGGGCGGGGGGGAAGGAGGGATGAAGCATATGACCCATCCAATGAGGCTCTGCAGGACCTCGGCTGTCGCTGAGACTCAGCCAGTGGGAGCTCTGGGAGCTCTGTATCCATCAGTCTGGAGTATGGCCAACACAGAGCCCAGAGCGCGCATCCCGCCAGGCCCACGTACACCTGCCCCGATCCGTGTCTACCCCTGGAACAGCAGTTTGAGGCTCCTCCAGGTGTCACCACGGATCACAGCATCCTCCCAGCCAGAGGGGAAAAGCTTTCACAGCACATCAGGCCAGTGCCTGTTAACCCCTAAGAGGTCGCAGGGGGCCTCGTGTAGGGCACAGGGCAGGAGGAAGCGTGGCAGATTCCCCAGGGTGCTGCCATGCAGGGGTAATCCCAGTGAGCCTGTTGGGGTTAGGGATCAGCTCCTCATGGCCAGAGTGGGCCTGGTGCTTTACAGATCCCAAACACCTCATGGTTTTATCCTTTTCAAGAGCCATCACAACAGAAGACGCTCAGGGGCTTTTGGTCTGAGCCCGGTGGGACTCGCTCACTTTCCCGCACTCTGTGAGGGCGGCTCTGTCACTGCTCAGACCCCCGGCTCTTGGGCATCAGAGTCAGGCTCCCCTGGAGAATGTCAGAGACGGAGAGAAAGAGCCACAGAGACACCAGCTGAGCCAGAAATATCACCGTGTGAGAGATTCTTCAATCCCACATCACAGCCTGTGACACCCCCGCCCCGCTGGGCTGCTAGCTCGGGGTCAGGCTGGGCAGAGCTCACTGCTGGGCGGGGAAAGAGGCGTCTGCACAGGGGACTCTGCAGATGCTCATGGCACTGTCAGCTCATCCTGTGGTTCCCTCTCTGCACAGAGCAGCTGGACTGTGTGTGCAGAGTCACTGAGCAGAAGCCGCAGCTCACAGCACCAACTCTCCTCTCCCTTCGCTCTCCTGAGCAGCAGCTGGTCGCTCTCTAGTCCTGCAGTGTCTAATTCTGCCCGGGGGTTGGGCTGGGGGAGGGAGGCAGGATTCAGCCCAGGGTCCAGGCCCAGCAGGGGGTGGGACACTCTGAGATCAATGAAGCCCCTGCAGCTTATTTCCCAGCCTGTGTCTCTGACACTTGCCTTGTGTTTTCGGGCCCATGCCAGCCAGGCTCTCCCCACACTGGGACACAAACAGCCCCTGTGCGTTGGCTTCCAGGGCCAGTAGGGACGTTAGCTCAGCCAGTCTGACCTGGACAGCCCAGAGACTCCCCCAGCCCCCTGCATTGAGCCAATAGCTCGTGTGGACCAAAGCCTCTCCCAGGAAGGCTCCAGCCTGGCTCTGACACTGTCAGGGGATGGAGAATCCCCCCCTGCCCTGGGTGGTTTGTCCCAGTGTTAATCACCTGCCTGGCTAGAAATTGGGGCCTGTTTCTCACTGGGACTTGTCTGGCGTCAGCTGGGCCCAGGCTCCCCAAGGCTCAGCCTGTTCCCTGTGTTAGATGGGGGAGGGATGTGATGGGGAAGGGTTTGTGGGAGCTTTGGGTGAATAGCCCCAAGTCACTGGAGCCCTGGGCTGTGGGCTCAGCTCTGACGTAGCATTGTCAGCCCTAGAGCTCACAGCCCATCGCCAAGGGGGGCTGGACAGGTGGGGACTGGCTGCCCCAAGCGCCTCCGTGAGGGACCAGGGGGTGGATGGAGCCCAGCTCCCCTAATCCTGGGGACTGGACGGCGCCACCTCCCCGGAGGCAGCAGCGTGTGGCCCAGAGGTGACAACTAAGGGCTCCTCAGGCGACACACGGCCACAGCTGGTGTCCCAGCGGGGGACCTCCCAGCGCCTGTGCAGGGCACGGCTCACACATGAGGGCAGGCGGCTGGGGGCTGTCTGGCCCCGCTCTGCATGGAGAAGGAGCTGCTCTTTCTCACCTGCTCCGGGTCCTTCAGCACCTGGGGCCAGATTCAGGAGCTCAGTGATGGAGACGGGCCCCTCGTGCGACTGACAGAGTGCGCAAGGAAGTGAGGTGCCTAACTCTCATTGGCTGCCAACAGGAGTCAGGCGCCCAGCCTGCCTAGGAGCTCTACTGAATCCCACTATGCGCCTGGCTTCAGCGCTAGGTGCCTAAATACCTTTGTCACGCTGGCTCCTGGTGCAGAGAGGCAGCATGGCCTAGTGGACAGAGCACTGGCCTGGAAATCAGGTGTTCTGACTCCTGTTCCTGGCTCTGCCCTGCTGGGTGACCTTGAGCCAGTGATATTCCCACCTTCCTGTGCCTCAGTTTCCCCATCTGTTTCCCTCCTGCGTAAAGCACTTTCACATCTGTGGATGAGCAAGGTATGATTATTGTTAAACCCTCCAGCCAGGCCAGGCCTGTGCTGCCCTCTGTTACTAAATCAGGGGAGTGTTTTTACTGATATATTTGATGTGTGTTTGATTCTCAGGCTTCCGGCGCTAAATAAAGACGCTGTGGCTGGCGGGGTGTATGTGTATGGGACAGGAAACGGGGAGCGGTGACGATCAGACGTGAGGACAGGACGGGGCAGAGCAGAGAGGGGACAGAACATCCCTGCTGCCTCAGCCATAGGTCCCTGATGGGGATTCAGACAGAGACAGTGTCTGGGTTCGCAGCCCAGCCCTGAGGGGCTGAGGGAGAGTTTGGGAAGGGAGAGGAGTCTTCCACCCTGAGGCCTAAAACAGAGCACGGGGGAGAGGGGGGAGGTTGTGCTCTCCCCTCAGTGTAAGGAGCAGAGGGGGCAGGACTCACTGCAGATTGTCCCTTCCTGACCCCGTCAAAAGCAGAAGCTGCTGGGCTGTTACCACCCTGATTCAGACCCCCTCACTGTCCCGATGATCCTGTCTCTGTGCCTCTTGCTGCCCGGTGAGTATCTGGGACCCTGTGCTAATTCGTAGGGCGTTGGGAGGAAACAGAACCGAGAGCAGCCCCTGGCCCAGACTGTTGGCAAATCCTCTTCAGTGGCAGGAGGGTTGTGCTGTTGTGATGTTCGAGGGAGTGGGACTGTCCCAAACCAGCACAGGGCCAGCGCTTGGTGCGGGGGATGGGCTGGGACTAGCAGTTGGCACACGCTGGGGTTACAGTGACAGCTTCATAGAGCTTAAGGCCAGGAGGGACCATTAGCCCATCCAGTCTGACCCCCTGATAGCCCAGAGCAGAGAACTTCCCCCAGCTCCCCTGCACTGAGCCCAGTCACTTGTGTTTGATTAAAGCATCCCCCAGAAAGGCCTCTGGCCTGGCTGTGACTCCCCCACTTCCCTGGGGAGCTGGCGCCGGGGGTTAATCCCCAGCACGGGGAGAAACTGCTGCCTCCTTTCTCACTGGAGTTTGCCCAGACTCTGCGTCCAGCCCTCGGGTCTGTTTCTGCCTGTCTCTGCTGCACTGAGGAGCCCGTCAGCACCTGGGGTTTCTCCCCAGGAAGGAGCTTAGACACCATGACCAGCCCAGCTGTCTGACCAGCTCCACACACGGAGCTCCCCCGGCCTCTCCTGTGAGGCCTGTTCTCCAGCCCTCGCAGCATTTGTCTGGCTCTGCTCTGCACCCGCTGCACTTTTCCAACAGCCTTTTAAACTGGGGCTCCCAGAACCAGGCACGGGATTCAGTATCGTCCTCACCAAGGCCACACGCTGGGGGAAATCCCCTCCCTGATCCTATTCCCTGCTCCCCTCGTTACACAGCCCAGGGGCGCATCAGCCCTGTTCCCCAGCGGCGCCCTGGGAGCTCATGTCGAGTTACTTGTCCCCTGGCACTTCTAAATCCTTTCCCGGGTCCCTGCTGTCCCGGCCCAGGCCCCAGGCTGCAGGTCTGGCCGGCGTTCCTTGTTGGGAGCTGTGACCTGGCATTTGACTGTGTTCAAACCCCTGGTGTGTCACTGGGCCCAGCTCCCCACGCCAGGCACATGGAGTCAGGACAGGCTGGGCTCGGGGCAGGATGCTCATGGAGTGTCAGCTCAGCCTGGAGGCAGAGAGAGCAGGGAGGGCTGTTGCCATTGGAGGGTGAGGGATTATCGGGGTCCAGGCCCAGGGCTCTTTGTTACCGACGGGCCAGAAACCCTGAGCTGGGATCCAGGCTGGGCTCCGGTTCTGGATTCCCCCAGAATTTGGGGGTTCTGGGTCTGGGGCTCAGGGTCAGACTCTTTATAGTGCCAGACCCAAGTCACACAACTTGGATCCAACCCCAGATCTGTGTTTTTGGGAGAGGACCCAGGGGTCAGGGCTCTGCACAGTGCCTGGCACTGCCTCAAGGAGCAGGTGGGGGTGCTCCTGGTGGGATGGGAGGAGCTGAAACCGGGGCCTGTGCTCATGCGGGGAGCAGAGATCCCATCAGCTATTCAGGGCGTCTCACGGCAGGGAAGAGTCTAGCCCGGTACTGAACACACGGCACCTTTCTGTTCCCAGCGCTGAGTCCCAGCAGCCAGGAGATCTGCTCAGCTCCCGGTGAGTCCGTCTGTCTGTCTGTCTGTCTGTGCCATATCTACCCATGGCATTTACCCCTCTGTCTCCAAGGCATCCAGCCACACCCCTTGGGCTGCTCCTTGCTCAGTGCGGTGCCAGCAGACGGGGCTGTGTGGGATCCGAGCAGGGTGAGCAGGTCTCCTGACCATCCCCTCCCAGCCATGTTGCCTGTCAGCTCTGCTCTGTCCAGGGGCCAGTGTGACACGTGGGTGAGAGAGTCACATCCACAACCCATCCCACCCCCGGGGCACTGGCCCTGGTAAGCAGAGAACCCCACGGCTTTGACCCCAAGGTATTTACCTTCCCATGGCCCCAGCTTCCAGCCCCTCACCTCTCTCCTGGCCGTACTGCCCCAACTGCGTCAGTGGGGTGCCCGCACTGGGGTCTCTTGTTCTAGGAGAGTGCGCAGCACCAGACAATGGGAACCCAGTGTGACGGGTTGGATCACAGAAACCCCCTTGGGAGCTGCCACCCAATGTGCAAAGACTACCCCTGCTTCTGTTTTCCCTGCCAGCTCAGGACTCCAGCACCCTGTCTTGCTGAGCCAGACACTCCAGTCTGCTCTAACAAAGTCTCAGGGTCTGAATTACTAGTCCCAAAGCTGCAAGTTTACCCGAAACCAGCTCACAGGAGTGTGCTTGTCTTTAGCACTCAGATGCCCAACTCCCAATGGGGTCTAAACCCAGATAAATCCGTTTTACCCTGCATAAAGTTTATGCAGGGCAAACTCATAAATTGTTCGCCCTCTATAACACTGATAGAGAGATATGCACAGTTGTTTGCTCCCCCAGGTATTAATACATACTCTGAGTAAATTACTAAATAAAAAGTGATTTTATTAAATACAGACAGTAGGATTTAAGTGGTTCAAAGTAGTAACAGACAGAACAAAGTAAGTCACAAGCAAAATAAAATAAAATGCGCAAATCTATGCCTAATCAAACTAAATACAGATAATCTCACCCTCAGAGATGCTTCAGTAAGTTTTTCTCAGACTGGACACCTTCCAGGCCTGGGCACAATTCTTTCCCCTGGTACTAGTGAGGACCTAGTTGAGGAAATGGTAGTAGGGGACAACCTTGGCTCGAGTGACCATGAGCTAATTCGGTTTAAACTAAATGGAAGGATTAACAGAAATAAAACTGTGACTAAGGTTTACGATTTCAAAAAGGCCAACTTTAATAAATTAAGGCGACTACTTAGGGAAGTGGATTGGGCTAACATACTTAGAGAGCTAAAGGCAGATGAGGCCTGGGATTATTTCAAGCTGAAGTTGCACGAGCTGTCCGAGGCCTGGATCCCGAGAAAGGGGAAACGATTAGTAGGCAGGAGAATTAGACCTAGCTGGATGAGCGGGCGTCTCAAAGGGGCGATTAAGAAAAAACAGAAAGCGTACAAAGAATGGAAGAGGGGACAGATCGGCAAGGAAACCTACCTTATTGAGGTCAGAGCATGTAGGGATGCGGTGAGAAAGGCCAAAAGCCGTGTAGAGTTGGACCTCGCGAGGGGAATTAAATCCAATAGTAAGAGGTTTTATAGCCATATAAATAGGAAGAAAACAAAGAAAGAGGAAGTGGGACCGCTGAAGCATGTAAATGGAGTGGAGATTAAGGATAATCTAGGCATGGCACAATATCTAAATGAATATTTTGCGTCGGTGTTTAATAAGGCTAATGAAGGGCTTAGGAATAGAGGGAGCGAGACAGAGGGGAATAAAGGAGGGGCGATTGCAATTACAGTATCAGAGGTGGAAGCCAAACTTGACCAGCTAAATGGGACTAAATCGGGCGGACCAGATGATCTCCATCCTAGAATATTGAAGGAGCTGGCGCGAGAAATTGCAAGCCCCTTGGCGATAATTTTTAATAAATCTGTAAACTCGGGGGTGGTACCGATGGACTGGAAAATAGCTAATGTGGTTCCTATTTTCAAGAAGGGGAAAAAAAGTGACCCGGGTAACTACAGGCCTGTTAGTTTAACTTCTGTAGTATGCAAGGTCTTGGAAAAAAATTTGAAGGAAAAAGTAGTTAAGGACCTTGAGGTGAATGGCAATTGGGACAAATTACAACATGGGTTTACGAAAGGCAGATCGTGCCAAACCAACTTGATCTCCTTCTTTGAGAAAGTAACAGACCTTCTAGATAAAGGAAAGGCGGTGGATCTAATTTACCTCGATTTTAGTAAAGCGTTTGATACTGTGCCGCACGAGGAATTATTGGTTAAATTGGAAAAGATGGGGATCGATATGAAATTCCAGAGGTGGATAAAGAACTGGTTAAAGGGGAGACTGCAGCGGGTAGTACTGAAAGGTGAACTGTCGGGTTGGACGGAGGTCACCAGTGGGGTTCCTCAAGGTTCGGTTTTGGGTCCGATTTTATTCAATCTATTTGTTACTGACCTCGGAACCGAATGTAGGAGTGGGCTGATAAAGTTTGCGGATGACACAAAGTTGGGAGGTATTGCCAATTCGGAGAAGGATCGGGATATTCTGCAGGGAGACTTGGATGACCTTGTAAATTGGAGTAACAATAATAGGATGAGATTTAATAGTGAGAAGTGTAAGGTGATGCATTTAGGGATGACTAATAAAAATTTTAGTTATAAGTTAGGGACGCATAGGTTGGAAGTGACGGAGGAGGAGAAGGACCTCGGAGTCCTGGTTGATCGCAGGATGACTATGAGTCGGCAATGTGACGTGGCTGTGAAAAAAGCTAATGCGATTTTGGGATGCGTTAGGCGAGGTATTTCTAGTAGGGACAGGGAGGTGCTGCTTCCGTTATACAAGGCGTTGGTGAGACCTCATTTGGAGTACTGTGTGCAGTTCTGGTCTCCTATGTTTAAAAAGGATGAACTCAAACTGGAACGGGTACAGAGAAGGGCCACTAGGATGATCCGAGGAATGGAAAACCTTTCCTATGAAAGGAGACTCGAGGAGCTCGGTTTGTTTAGCCTAACCAAAAGAAGGCTGAGGGGGGATATGATTGCTCTCTTTAAATATATCAAAGGGATTAATACCAAGGAGGGAGAGGAATTATTTCAGCTCAGTAGTAATGTGGACACGAGAACGAATGGATATAAACTGGCCGTGGGGAAGTTTAGGCTTGAAATTAGAAGAAGGTTTCTAACCGTCAGAGGGGTGAAATTTTGGAACAGCCTTCTGAGGGAAACGGTGGGGGCGAAAGACCTTTCTGGCTTCAACATTAGGCTTGATAAGTTTATGGAGGGAATGGTTTGAAGGGGTAACGTGATTTTAGGCATTAACGTGCCATCGCGGGTAAAATGAGGGTCCGGCTGTAGAATCTTGCCTGTATGCTCGGGGTTCTGCTGATCGCCATATTTGGGGTCGGGAAGGAATTTTCCTCCAGGGTAGATTGGCAGAGGCCCTGGAGGTTTTTCGCCTTCCTCCGCAGCATAGGGCAGGGGTCGCAGGCTGGAAGATTCTGTTGTGGGTGGGTCAGCTTTTGTGGCCTGCATCATGCGGGAGGTCAGACTAGATGACCATATTGGTCCCTTCTGACCTTAAAGTCTATGAGTCTATGAGTCTATGAGTCTACAGCTTTTGTTCCAGCTTAGGTGTTATCTAGGGGATTCTCCATGATGGCTCCTCTCTCTCTCTCCGTTCTCTTCCACCCCTTTATATATCTTTTGCATAAGGCGGGAACCCTTTGTTCCTCTGGGTTTCCACCCCCTCCCCTCACTGGAAAAGCACCAGGTTAAAGATGGATTTCAGTTCAGGTGACATGATCACATGTCACTGCAAGACTTCATTACTCACTTGCCAGCACACACATATACAGGGAGACTCACAGGTAAACAGCCATCTGCAGACAATGGGAGTCATCAAGATTTCAAACCATCATTAATGGCCCACACTTTACATAATTACAATAGGCCCTCAGAGTTACATTTTATATTTCTAGTTTTAGATACAAGAGTGGTACATTTCTACAAATAGGATGATCACACTCAGTAGCTTATGAGCTTTGTAATGATACCTTACAAAAGACCTTTTGCACAAAGCATATCCCATTTGCATTATAGTCACTTATTATCAAATTTTTTATAAAACTATCCCAGTTACATTATATTCACTTATTATCATGTTTTTATAAAACCATGTAGACTGCACAACGTCACACCCAGCCCAGCCAAGCCCTTAGGCTCTTACACAACCCAAATTAACCCACTTGATAAAGCTTCTGGACACCAGAGAGAGCTCGTCCCCCCATCGGCCCAGCTGGGCTGGAATCAGAGCCTCCATCTGAGACATGGCACAGACCCACCTGCCATTTACCTGCTGCCCTACTGACAGCGCTGGGCACCACCGACAGCTCTGAACCATTCCCCTTCCCAGGTGCTCTCCGGGGCCCCATCCTCCACCTGAACCAGACATCCGCCCGGCCAGGGGACTCCGTGCGGCTCCAGTGCTCCATGTTCTCCAGGGCCCAGGCCACCCGCGTCATCTTCTGTAAGGATGGGGAGAAGGTTTCATCCCGAAGGGGCATATTGCGAAAACTCACCTACGACTATGACCATGTGGTGTCCAGGGGTAGCACCGGGAATTACGCCTGTGGGTACGAGATCAAGGACAGCAACAACCGTGTGATCAGATCCCAGCTCAGCCCTCCCCAGCGCCTCAGTGTCACTGGTAAGGCGCATATGAGTGAGTGAGTGAGTGTGTGTGTGTGTGTCCGTGTGTCCCATCAGAGCCTTGCCCAGCAACTCAGTGTCATGGGAAAGAGGGGTGAATGGCACAGTGAGAACAATTACATGAAAACCCCCTGAAAATCCAAATGCTGAAATTCCTCCATTTTCAAAACCTGACATCAAAAATTTCTAATAAAACATCTTTGTTCAAAGCTTGTCACAGGAAACCTCCCCCAACCCGTGTTTCACCCATCACAGCGCAGACGGCTCAGCCCTGGCACTGGGAGATGGGAACATCATAGAAATGTCAGGCTGGAAGGGACCTCAAGAAGTCATCAAGACCAGTCCCCAGTACTGAGACAGGATCAAGTAAACCTAGACCATCCCTGACAGGGGGTTTGTCCAACCTGTTCTTAATAACATCTGACAATGGGGATTCCACAACCTGCCTTGGAAGCCCGTTCCAGAGCTTAACTTCCCTTCTCGTTAGAAAGTTTTTCCTTCTATCGAACCTAAAACTCCCTTGCTGCAGATTAAACCCATCAGTTCTTGTCCTACCTTGAGTGGGCACTGAGAACAATTGATCCGCATCTCTGTATAACAGCGCTAAATGTATTTGGAGACTGTTATCAGGTCTCTCCCGAGTCTTCTTTTCTCAAGACTAAACATGCCCAGTGTTTTTAACCTTTCCTCCTACGTCAGGTTTTCTAAATCTTTCATCATTTTTGTTTCTCTTCTCTTGACGATCTCCAATTTGTCCACAACTTTTCTGAAGTGTCACACCCAGAACTGGACCCTGTACTCCCGCCGAGGCCTCACCAGTGCAGAGTAGAGCAGGACAATGACCTCTCGTGTCTTACATACAACGTTAGCCCTTTTCACAACTACCTCGCACTGCTGACTCAGATTCAGTTTCTGATCCACTCTAACCCCAGGCCCCTTTCAGCAGCACGGCCACCAGCCAGTTATTGCCCATGGTGTAGTTGTGCTAGGGCAGCGTATGGGCCTGGAATGGGGCCATCCTCTGCTCTGATCTCTTGTGTATGTATTGCCTAGGTGATGACTCCAGCAGTGGTGGTGTCGGGGGTTCCTCCCCACAAGGTAAATGCTTCTGAGGTGTTTTTTTATTCTGGGGACTCTATTTGGGAGAAGGTGGGTCCTGAGCTGGACAACCACCAGTCTGAGTGTGATCGCCGTGGCGATGGATGTAGAGGAAACACACAATGACACAACAGGGTGACAGGCTCGTCCAGTGCGGCACATTGCTCCTGCAGCTCTCCCAGGCTTTGACCAGCATTGCTGAGCTGGGCAACATCGTTGCAGGGCAGGAAAATGGCTCTTTCAAAGGGGGAATCCCAAACCCTTCTGGTGGGAAAGAGTTTCCTCTGGAGTTCACTAACCCCTTCTGTTAAACCAGCAGCCAGTGAATTATTTCCTCCCTCTCCACTCACTGTATTTGTTGTTGTTCTTGAAGGAGGCACCAGAGGCATCATCACACCTGGGCTCACAAGTTCTGTCTCGCTGTGTAATTAGTTATTTACACTCTGTGCTCCAGTCCTGGAACAGAGGCGTCACAAACAGCAGGCAGGCAAACGCCTCTTTAAGGAATCTCAGCCCAGCACCAGTGCCTGGTTCCCAGGCAGCAACCATGTCCCAGGAACTGACTTTAGCAGAGCCCCAATCTGGCTGTTTGCCCCAGCTCCCACCAAAGCGCCTGCATCAACAGACCAACACCGAAGGAGTATGCCTGCAAAGGCTGCGTGCAGCGCTTGTATGGCAAGGAAAAATGGTTTAGTAATAGCATGACCTAGTGACTCCTGCCAGGGTGACACTAATGTTAGCTGTGCCTCAAAAGCTGCTGGGAACATAGCATTTCTGTCCTGTGAGAAATCCTGAATCAGGATGAAAAGTCAAAATTTCAAATTTTGCAAGGAACAGAAATTCAGCAACATTTCGATTCTGAAGGACTGAAGAGCCGTGTCGAAAGGTTTTGATTTTGAAGAATCAGCATTTTCTGATGGAAAACTCTTCCCCTGGGTATTTTTTGACAAGCTCTGCACACATCTCTGCATGCCATACAGATCTCTGGCCCTCACTCAGGAAAGCTCTCAAGTGTGTGCTCCAGTCCAACCCTATCCAGGACAGCACCTATGTATGTGCTTAACTTTAAGCACCTGCTACAATCCCATTGCTGGACCTAAAATGGCTGTTTGAAGTTAAGTTTGTACCTGGGCGCTGTCCCGAATAGTGATGCTTCCCTGAAGCAGGGCAGTTCCCACAGGGATGTTTCCTGCCTTGAGGAGCTCACCCTGAGAGCTGGGGGGAAATCCAGGTTTGTTGCCACAAAAAATTGTGAAGAAAACTATTTCATTCAGAACTTGTGATGGGAAATTTCAGTGTTTTGATGAAAAAATATTCATGAAGCTCAACAAAAACTTTTCATTTGGCCTCATTTTGACTAGACAGTTTCTTTTCCTGGGGGGTTTCGGAACCAAAATGAGACAAAACTGTCAATTCAAAACTAAACTAAATGTCTTTCATTTCAAAATTATGTTTGTGGAAAGACTAAGAAGGTCCTTGCACGTGAATTGTTTCGGGGAAACTTTTTGATTTCAGATAAACTGTGTTTTGATTAAAAAAAAAATGGCAAAAAATTTTTTTTGGAAAAACTTCAACGAACTTTACTCACAAAGAACAGCCAATAACGTCGCCCTGCAGATAACCGCGGGGTGAGCTCCCCGGGTATGTTCATGAGGACTTTAGGGGTCACTTACCACAGGACTCTGCCAGCTCCAGCCAGTGGACTTGCCAGTGGCTGCTTGGAGAGGCCATTCACATCGAGGTTCTTTCCTAGGGACGGATCTGAAGCTCCTGTTGGGAATTACAATCCCTGCTGTCCTGGTTCTGACTGTGGTGCTTTATCTGCTGGGAAAGAAAGGTGGGTATGACTGTGAGGCTAAGCCGTGTTAGCAAATGTACACACAGACATGACAGAGACAACCCCTTAGGTCCCCTGTCCCCAGTGCGCCTGGGATGGGGGGAGAGAGATGATCAAAGGCACAGTGAAATTGTGGTTTTGGGAGGCTGGCTGGTGAGAAAGATCAAAGAGATGATGAAAGGGATTATCATTGTGATTATTTCTATTGCATTAGCATCTTGGCACCCCAGTCAGGAATCAGGCCTCCACTGTGCCAGGTGCTGCTCAGATCAGTAATGAAGGGGACAGTCCCTGCCCCAGAGATGGTCACAATCTAGGACTCAGTCAGGGCAGTGTGTACGGCTGGAATATCGACACGCAGATCACTAACGCTGCAGTTCAGGAAGGCATCCCCTAGTCAGGAAGGGCCCTTACATCTGTGCCCGTGTGTAAGTGGTTTCCTGAATCAGGATCTAACAACTCTAAAAATAGAGCTCTGGACACAGCTCTACCCTGCCAACCTTTCCTCACACAGCGTCCCCAGCCCCAAGCTTTCACAGCACTCGAGTCACCCCAACAATCTCGAGATTGGCTTAAAACTCATGGGATTTCCAACAAGTCACCAGTGTGTGTTCTTTGTATTTGCCTGGGGGGATCTGATCTTTGCGGGGTCTCTCAGGTCACATTTTCAGGCTTTTCTCCCCAAACACGAGGGTTATAAATTTACACTTTTTTTTTTTAATGGAAGCCAAGATTCTCATTGAAGCCCCTGACTCTCAGACCTGGGGCTTTACGTAGAACATGAATTGCCAGGAGATTGCCACTAAAATTGTCAGGCTTGGCCACACCACTCCCAGGGGTAGTCAGTGGGGCTCGTGGAGGAGAGAGCTGGGCTGGGCTATGGTGACAGTCTCTGTATCAATATGATGATAAATTTGGGCCGTGATGCTCAGTTTCCATCTCTCTCTCTCTCTCTGTCCATGAGAAAACGTGTCTTCGTCTCTGATCACATTGTCTCACTGCTTCCAGTTATGTCTCTACCAAGGGATCAAAGGTAGGAGGCGATTTTTCCCTCTCCCATCTCGTTTTCTTTCTGGGTCCCTTATGTCTGCCTCACAGAAGGGCTGGCAGCTGAGTAGCTCAGCTCTCCTGATGCAGGGGGTGTCAGTCTGTTCTGGAGGAATTTTTGAAAAGGCCAGGGAAGGATGAACTCCCTGGTTGTGGTGGAATCTGGGGGTTAGGAGGAGACGCTTTAAGGAAGAGGTTTGCCAAAGCAACGTGTTCCCATCGAATTCACTGGCAGCAGAATGAGCGTGTTTGAAAATCACCCCAAGATGTTTGAAAGAATGAAAGTGACCCTGCTTCACACTCAGGGGGTGTGGGGTCTGGTCGGCCACAAAGCGACACCGACCGACCCAGCCAGTTCCCTAGAACCGGGTCTGTTCTTCTGCGGCAGGGCTGGGAGTGGCCAGGCTTGGCTGGGAACCAAGGGTCTCCAGTCCATCCAGCTGCTGTGGGTAACATCAAATGTTAGCTCCGTCGGCTGCATCTGGTTTAGTGCCAGGCTTGGCATGTCCACACACGGACTTGCCCCAAAACGGCCACAGTGGGTTCGCTCACAGCAGCCGTGATTTTGGTGCAGGTCTGTGCATGGGGTGGCCGTAGCGCTTCTCTGCCTGCTGGGGAGATAGGGTGACCAGATGACAGGAAGAAAATATCGGGACACAAGGGGGGGGGGTCACTGGCGGAGCAAAACAAACCAAAAACTGAGTGCTGCCGGTGTAACGACACAAACAGCTCCCTCTCCCAATTCTCTACTGTGGCCCAGTGCTGCCGGCAGTCGGGGGCAGGAGCTGAGAACAGCCGAGTGCTGCAGGCAGTCAGAGGAGATTATGCACCCTCCCTTAGCTATGTTTCAGAGTAGCAGCCGTGTTAGTCTGTATCCGCAAAAATAAGTACTCCTGTTATTTTTCCCTTAGCTATGCATACCTTCAGCCTCTGGTTTTCAGGAGAGGGGGGGAAAAAACCAACGGAGAACAGCTGAGTGCTGCCGGCGGAGAAAAAAAAAAAAAAAAAAGCGGAGTGCAGCGTCCCAACCGAAGATCAATCGGGACGTGGGACAAATACCTAAATATCGGGATGGTCCCGATTTTATCGGGACGTCTGGTCACCCTATGGGGAGAGCCGGGCAGCAGGGACACCCATGGGGATTCAGAGCGCGCTGTCCATGTGACCAACATGCTGTGCTGAGGGGGCTCTGAGCCAGTCGCCTCTGCAGCACGGCCCAGGGGAACCAGCTCATTGGGCTCCAGGCTGCCCCCAGTTTCCTTGGAGCTGCTAAGTGCCGCTGGCTCTGTCTGCCCATCACCCAGTCAGGGGGTTCTGAGGGAACCCTCCTCCACCGTCCACACACACAGACTCTGCAGGGGCCCCGCAGAGAGTGTCTAAGGGTCGCCCCCGATTGCTCAGCAGCCAGAATCTGCCACTCAGGGCTCCCCCAGACTCCTGCTCCCCTCCCCCCCGACTTCCCAGTCACCTTCTGCAGCCAGCCAGGCCCGCTGCTGCCCTTCTGAGGGACACGGGGCCCATACGCTTGTTCTAAACCCTGCCTGGCCCATGCCGGCCTCACAGCCCCAGAGCTCGGAGTCGATTCATCAGCTGCACATTGCCCCATGAGGCACTCCAGCAAATCTACATGGCCCCGGCCCAGCTGGATATGATAGGGGGAGAAGCCAGCCCTGGGGGTGAGGCAGAGAGAGCCAGGTGGGAGTCCAGGGAGTCCATGGGGTGACCAGCTGGACACAGAGAGGGAAAGGCGCATGGGGAGACTAAGGGCAGTTTCCAGGCTCTGCCAGTGTCCGGCCCAGCCTGGATTCCCAGTGCAGCGACTCTGCCAATAAAACTGGTAGGGGTAGGGGGGACATGACACACAGAACCTCAGTACCAGGGGTCCTCTCCCCTGACTCCCAGCTGTGTATGTTCCCTGCCTGCCTCCTGCGCCCCATCCTATAGGGCTCCTTAGCTGCCTCTCCCCAAATATTCCCTCCCTCCTTCCCTCCTCCTGCCATATGATCAGTCTCTGCCCCCAAACACCCCCACCCTGCTCCCCTGGGACGTGGGAGCTGGTTAGCCGACTGCGCCAGAAGTGGGGTCTGAAGCTGCATTTTCACACTGTGCAGAGTTGAGCCTTAACGATGAACATTCCGTCTTTCTACACTGTGAGCAGCCCTGGGCCAAAATTCCAGTTTTATTTGAATGAAAAAATTTCAAATAAACAATTTTGTTCAAAATCTTTCACAAAAAATGTTTTTCTGACAAAATAATTTAAAGTTAAACAAAACAAAATAAAAATGTCCATTCAATGGAAAACAAAACGAGCATTTTGTTTAAGACTTTTTCGTTGAAAATTTCATTAAATAAGATGGTTTTGGCCAAACATTTGATTTTGATTAAGCTATTATTCATGAAAAAATATTATGTTGAAAAATGTCACCCAGTTCTAACTTTGTGAAAATTACCGAGTTCTCTTCAACTTCTGTCCTGAGATGTCAGGGATTTTCAGTTCCCCCCAAGCTTAACTCCATGCTGACCTAGTGGGGTTTTTGATTAATTGGTTTCTTGGCCATTTTGCTGAAGTAGAACAGGACGTTCAAGTCTCATCTTTATTAGCCTTTCCCTGCATAAACAGTGAAGCCGCCATGTTCCCTGATTACCCAGACGTAGGGCCTGCTGCCTTTCCACTGAGTGTGAGCTGAATGGAGATGTAAGGTCCTAGCAGGAGAATGAGCTATAGGAAGAAATCTCCTCACAGCTGGACCTCTGAAAGCAGACTCAGTGTCACCAAGGTGACAGAGAGAGCACACGGCATCACTGATAACCCCTGTCCATATTACTCCCCACAGGGAACGAGCCCAGCACAACACCAGCAACACACATGAAGATCATATTGAATGTAAGAGCTTTTGGAGAGTATTGGGGTTACCGGGGTCACCTGCACATGAGGGAGAAAGGCAGGGAATGGGAGTAAATGTGTTAATTGGTGGGGGCTGGACAGATCCCAGCTTAGACTGTCTGGCCAAGAGTTACAACAACAAATTTCCTGTGATCAAAGTGGATGAGGACAAAGAGTTCTTGGGCTCCCAGGACTTGTGCATCTGAGTCCCTGAGGTTCCTTTTTTCCACCCTTTGTAACCCCCAGTCCTGCATTGCCATAGCTTAGGGGACTGAGCCAAAGTGCTACCACTTACTGTCCTTCATGGAAAGGGCATATCCTGGGGAAAGCTCCCATTGGAAATTGTTCCACCTCCTTCACTGGGAGCTGGGTGCAAGAGTGCCTCATGGGAGCCATAGTTCAGGTGCCTCATGCTCCTGTTCTCTTTGAGCCGGGCTCTCTGGCTTTCCCATGATGCACCACTTTCTCCCCTCTTGGAGAAGGGATGTAGACCCTGGTTGCAGTGTATCATGGGAGATGAAGTTCAGCCAACCAGCTCAACCCATAGAGGAGAATATCAGCAAGAGGCAACTGAACTACAAGTCCCACCACGGTGGTATTTGAATCAGAATATTCCTGTTTTTGGCCAAAATATTTCAGTTTTGGGGCACTCATTTTTTGAACAAAATGTTGAAATTTTCTGCCAAGAGGTGACCCTGTTTCTGACAAAATAGCTCTGTGGAAACCCAGACAGACAGTTTCCACTGAACATCTTCAACAGTCACATTAAATCCTTCTGCTTCGGTATCCCCTAGCGACCTGCTCAGGATCAGGCTCTATTGTGTTCAATGCTGCCCACGGGGGAGCCCTGCCCTGGCTGGGGGAGACGAGGGAGCAGGGGGGTTATAATTCATGCTCAGCGAGGTGCCTTCCCTTAAGGGCATTTACACCCAAGTGACAATGTGTAACTGTCATTCTCTCCCCAGATGCCTCCGTGAATTGGCTGGGAAGCTCCAGGGTGAGTCTCAGCTTTTATTAATGATAAAGTAAAGTGATAGAAAAGAGCGATTCGTTTGCCTGTTCCAGCTCGGCAGAGACCCGTGGGCTTGGAACATGGATTTACTCAGGATTCCCAGGCTTCTGGTTGTGTCTGTTACCCTGGTCTCACTGCTGCTGCCCCAGATCTCCACGCAGGAACAAGTCGCTATCTCCCATAGTTGCTGTGAGCCTGGCGAGTCAGGCCCTGCACCCCGTGGACACACAGACAAACATCCAAGAAAGAGGAAAACATCCTTCCCAAACTCCACACCACAGTGATGGGGGAGAATCCCCCACAGCCTGAAAATCTATCTGGCTACAGAGGGGCTTCCCCCACCAGCCTCTGCAGTCAGATAAACAACCAAGGCAGAGATGTTCAAGGTTTCAAAGTTCCCATTCAGACTCCTGGGAACTGGATGGTCAAATCCCCCAGGCAGGTTTGAAAACCTCCAAAATGTTACCCAAGTGGGAATCGGCTCTAGTGAGACGGATCCAATTAGTGAAGTCCCAGCACCACTCGCTGGTAACCCTCCTCCACCACAGGCCTCCCTAAGGGGAAGGAAGACAGGCAATGGGTGAAATCCTGGGAGTTTCCCAGTGACTTCAATGGGGGCAGGATTTCCCCCAATGGTCTCCATGCGATGTAGGTGTCAGTGCGGCGTGCACGGTCTCACACTGCTAGCAGCGGATGTGCGGTGGTGCACACACCCTGGGTATTATGTTAGTGGCAGGGAAAGCTGCTAACACAGAGCTTCTGTCCCCCAATTGCTTCCTTATGATAATTATTTAGCCACACTCCAGCTGACATTGGCAATGAACAATAACCCTGGATTTTTATTTCTCCTCCTCTAAAGATCCATGGGAGGAGTTTGGGTCACGGACGTTCTGTCCTAGTATTATTATTATTTTAATATGTATCATTTTATTGAGTGTTTAAAGCAGTGTCACAAAGGGAAGAGCTGTGTGCTGCTATCATGATGGTAGCTGGTCTCCTTGGAGTTAAGGGTGAAGTTAGCATTCTGTCATCGCTCTTATTTTCACACACACCTCCACAAACTCATTCCAGAGAGTATGACATTTGAATACCATGTCTCATCATCATCACTATGTAGATCTTGTCCTGAAAGTTTGGGGCAAACAACTCCAGTCTCTCAGAGAGAGGGAGTTTCATTCACTTTCCAGAGATTTTCCTAAAATTACTTTGGCTGTTCTTATGCATTAACGATCTGGAGGATCGCGTGAATTGCACCCTCTGCAAGTTCGCAGATGTCACTAAGCTGGGCAGAGAGGTAGATATGCTGGAGGATAGGGATAGGGTCCAGAGGGACCTAGACAAATTGGAGGATTGGGCCAAAAGAAATCTGATGAGGTTCAACAAGGACAAGTGCAGAGTCCTGCACTTAGGATGGAAGAATCCCATGCACTGCTACAGGCTGGGACCAACTGGCTAAGTGGCAGTTCTGCAGAAAAGGACCTGGGGATTATGGTGGATGAGAAGCTGGATATGAGTCAGCAGTGTGCCCTTGTTGTCAAGAAGGCTAATGGCATATTGAGCTGCATTAATAGGAATATTGCCAGCAGATTGAGGGAAGTGATTATTCCCCTCTATTTGGCACTGGTGAGGCCAAATCTGGAGTATTGCGTCCAGGTTTTACACCCCCCCCCCCCTACAGAAAGGATGTGGACAAATTGGAGAGAGTCCAGCAGAGGGCAACGAAAATGATTAGGGGGCTGGAGCACATGACTTATGAGGAGAGCTGAGGGAACTGGGCTTATATAGTCTGCAGAAGAGAAGAGTGAGGGGGGATTTGATAGCAGCCTTCAGCTACCTCTAGCGGTGTTCCAAAGAGGATGGATCTAGGCTGTTCTCAGTGGTAGCAGATGACAGGAAAGGAGCAATGGTCTCAAGTTGCAGTGGAACAGGTCTAGGTTGGATATTAGGAAACACTGTTTCACTAGGAGGGTGGTGAAGCACTGGAATGGGTTACCTAGGGAGATGGTGGCTTCTCCATCCTTAGAGGTTTTTAAGGTGAGGCTTGACAAAGCCCTGGCTGGGATGATTTCGTTGGGGATTAGTCCTGCTTTGAGCAGGGGGTTGGACTGGATGACCTCCTGAGGTCCCTTCCAACCCTGATATTCTATGATTCTATGCTAACAAATGCTGATTTATCCCTTAGAGCTTTTAGTAATTGACTGTAGGACAGGGTACTATTTGCAGAGATTTTTGTGACTCATGTGAATTCCAAAGCTGGTTTAACCCTCTCAATATTATACATGTTGGTTCTTGAAGCGTGGTAGTCACCCTGCTCCTGCGCGGAGGGGTTAAAAGCAGCCCTGGAGAGGGCTGTGGCTGGGGAAAGGCTGATTGGGATGTGCCCCATCAGGCCACAGCTGGCCCTATAAAAGGGCTGTGAGCCAGGCACTCAGGAAACACTCTCTCTGGCCTTTTGAGAGAGAAGGACCTGGCTGCCTGGGAAGCTGAGGAGGGTACCTAGGGTGGAGCAGTGCTGGGGAAGGGCAGAGGGAGCTGGGCAGCTCCAGCCTAGGAAATCCCCAGGCTGCAGGCCTAGTTAAGGGCCCACAAAAGGTACTAGGGCTGCAGAGGGGCAGCCCAGAGATAGGCAGAGGCAGCTGGTCCAACCCCCCTTGCTGATGACAAGTGGTTTACAGACTGCAGTCTGCCCCAGGGAGTGGGGGCTAGATGATGACTGGCAGTCGCAACTGAGGTGAGGTGGGGATAGGGGGTTGGGGGTTCCCCTGGGAGGGGAGACCCAGAGTGAGGGTGTGCTGCAGTGGGCAGAACCCCTGGGCAAAGGGCACCGGGGTCTGGGAGGGACACGGGGGCCAGCAGCAGCCGAGACACCGGCCTCCAGAGGACGCTCTGGGCTGGAAGAGCTAATTCTCGAGATGCCCAGCAGGAGGCGCTGTGCTGGTGAGTCGTTGCCCCGCCACAGTTCTCCTTTGACCCAAGCAGTTGGCCAATAATCTAGGTCTTGTTCATAGTAAGATTGAGAGGTGAAAGTGATGACAGAGACAGGTATGGTCATAGATACAACCCCATTTATTTGCATAACATCATTTTCTTTGATCCCAACTCCAAGCCTCTTTCCAGTCAGCACTCTGCCCAAAAGCTCTCTCTTTCCAACTGGGGGACAAAAAAGGGGCCAGACCAAGGCCAGGGAGGGGAAATCTAAGCTGCATGCCTCAGATAGGTTAATGTAGGAAGTGAGGCCGATGATGTTTCCCAGCCTAGATGCCCCTTAGAACTGCTCCTGATGTACGTAAAGCAGTGCTGTCAGATGGACATTTTCTGGCTTCATTTCTCTGGTTTTAAGCTGGCTTAGTAGAAAAGTAACATTACTGTGTTTTATCTTAAAGCATCCACCGCCCCAGGGAGAAGAGATGCCGACATATGCAGCGATCACTCTGCAGTGGGACAGATGTCATTAATGCTCCATTGCTGAAATGCAGGACTCATCACAGCCCGGCCACATCAGACCCTCCTGAAATCAGAAGCAACTGTAGGGGCCATGCAGTAAGAAAGTGAGAGACCTTCTCTGGGGCCACAGCTAGACCATGCGCAGTGACCCAAAGTGCTGTAGGACACTAGAATATTCTTAGGGCAAATGCTACTTGTTTTCCTTTTGGAAAAAAGTTTCTTCTGAATAAAATTGGGAAAAAAAAACACCTCTGTATTCTTACCCCCGACTCTTTATATGGACAACTCAGCTCCCAAGTCCTCTCAGCTCTGTTTAGAGATTCCATTTCCATCCCAAAGTGTACAAAAATCATGAGGCAGCTCCCCCAAAATCCCAAGATTAACTCAAGAATTCATGAGGTGTTTTTTTTTAATTATGTATTTTGTTTGCTTTTATTTGACTTCTGATGTTTGACTTTTTGGAGGTCAGGTTTTCCAGGTGTTCTTCACAACCAGGAAGGCTAGAAGCGTACGCATTTCAACAAAACCCAAGGTTCTCACGTAATCCCAGCACCTCAGGAGTGGGGCTTTAAGAAAAACAGGAAATATTATGAGATGCACTGTCAACAGCGTCAGGGTCACCTTTGAATTTGCAGGTCTGTTCAATGTCATGCAGGTTTGTAGGGATGTGATGAAATATAAATGTCAAGCAAAAAGTATTAGTCATAAGAACATAACATAAGAACATAAGAACAGCCGTACCGGGTCAGACCAAAGGTCCATCTAGCCTAGTATCCTGTCTACTGACAGTGGCCAATGCCAGGTGCCCCAGAGGGAGTGAACCTAACAGGCAATGATCAAGTGATCTCTCTCCTGCCATCCATCTCCATCCTCTGACAGACAGAGGCTAGGGACACCATTCCTTACCCGTCCTGGCTAATAGCCATTAATGGACTTAACCACCATGAATTTATCCAGTTCTCTTTTAAACTCTGTTATAGTCCTAGCCTTCACAACCTTCTCAGGTAAGGAGTTCCACAAGTTGACTGTGCGCTGCGTGAAGAAGAACTTCCTTTTATTTGTTTTAAACCTGCTGCCTATTAATTTCATTTGATGACCTCTAGTTCTTGTATTATGGGAATAAGTAAATAACTTTTCCTTATCCACTTTCTTCACATCACTCATGATTTTGTATACCTCTATCATATCCCCGCTTAGTCTCCTCTTTTCCAAGCTGAAGAGTCCTAGCCTCTTTAATCTCTCCTCATATGGGACCCGTTCCAAACCCTTAATCATTTTAGTTGCCCTTTTCTGAACCTTTTCTAGTGCCAGTATATCTTTTTTGAGATGAGGAGACCACATCTGCACGCAGTATTCGAGATGAGGGCGTACCATCGATTTATATAAGGGCAATAATATATTCTCAGTCTTAGTCTCTATCCCCTTTTTAATGATTCCTAACATCCTGTTTGCTTTTTTGACCGCCTCTGCACACTGCGTGGACATTTTCAGAGAACTATCCACGATGACTCCAAGATCTTTTTCTTTTAGTCACAAGCTATGGCTTTGTGAAACTGTTCGTTGGCCTCATCCAGAGAGTGCATCCATGTGGATGCAAGAGAACATCATGCCAGTATTTGGCTCCCTAGAAAGCAGTCACTGCATGAAGCAATTACATCGCTTTGGTGTCTGGGTTTGAGCTGATGTTTGGCAGGAATTCTAGACTGACAGCCAGGTTTCTGTAAGTGCCAGCACCCAGCAGCTGATAAAAACTCTCATTTGAGAACAATGATTGACAGCTGCTGGGTCCTGAGTGCTTTGGAAAATCTAGCCACTGCATTTAGGAGCCTAACTGAGAGCCGAACCCTGGAAAATCTGGCTGTGGTGGGAGCTTTCCAATGAGTGACATAGGCCCTGCTGCTGGTACAATCAGCACCTGAGTGATGTCTCTGGATCATGCTGCACACACTTGTGGATTTGGGAATCATTCTTTCCCTCTTGTACCTTTGTTCTGTGTTGCTAGTTCAATCTCTTTGAACCGTTGTGTGTTTAACTATCCAGAGAAGCCCTTTTCTGCAGGGCTTTGAGCTCCCTGACACCTTTCCATAGCGACTCGGGGCAGCTGTCAACTTTCAGGTAATTAAGAAAATGAATTCTGTCATGGGAAAAAGCATCATCTTCTTTCTGATCGGAGTCTTCTGCTGCAGGTTCATGCAGATGATAACCCACCTCCTTCCTCCCTCTCAGCTGGCTTTTCTTTAGCTTTGCCACCCCCAGCGCTCAAAACTAAGAAGTGAGGCCACCCAAATCATGAGATTGGCTTAAAAAACAAGAGACTTTTAGAAATCAGTGTTTGGTTCTTTGTATTTGCCTCCTGGTGTTGGAGCCTTTAAGGTTTTTTCTACACAGGGCTGCCCAGGAAAATTAATCTGAATTAACTAATGGTATGAATTTAAAGTGGATTATTTAAACTGCATTAAATTCCTGTGTGGACACTCTTACTCAGAATTAAAGCCCTAATTCAATTGGTAGCTAAACTCACTTCCAACATGAACTGAACCGTGAGTGGGAGAGTGGAGTGAGGTCTGGGGAGATACCACGGAGCAGTTCAAAGCAGGGTGTCGAGGAGACACCATTGGCCAGTGCTGCACAAGCCCCTGTTGTAAGAGTCTTTGCCCAGGTAACTCCTCCAGCTCGTTGGGGACATTGTCAGTCACTCTGCCCTGCAGCCTACAGACCTCTGCTCACTCCCAGCCAGGCCAGGGACACACCGAGCTCTGTCAGATCTTAGCCCTGCCATGAGCAGTCCCAGCCAGACAGCCCAGCCCAGCTCCTTCCTTCACTACAAATAATCCCTCCTTTCAGAGACACTGTATGGTTAGGGGGAAAGGACAGATTCAAGTTTAAGGCATCTGGGAGATTGAGATTCAAGTCCCAGCTCTGCTGCAGCGTCCTTGGGCCTGTCTCTTCATCTCTCTGTGCATCAGCTCCCCATCTGTGAAATGGGGACAATAATTCTGCCTTGTCTAAGGGGACAATTTTCAAAGTCCCTCTGGGATTTAGGAACAGAAGTGTGTGATTGTGCTCTGTGCCCACTGCTTTGTGCTTCTAAATCCCTCAGGGGCTTTTGAAAATCCTCGCTTAGATTGGGAACTCTTCTGGGCAGGGGCTGCCTCTCACTAAGGGTTCATCTGCACAGGGAAATGGACCAGCAGAACTACATTAGTGTAACTGAATCACTGCAGTTATCCTGGGCTAACTCCCCTTGGGGACACTCTTCTTCTGGAATCAGAGAGCCTTGGGCAGGGTTAGTTTACACCATTTTCAAAGTGACATAAGATAAACTGGACAAAGCCCCTTGTGCACTGGAATAAGAGTGTCCCCATGGGGAATTATCCTTGGTTAGCTGTAGTGGGTTAGTTAGACCAGTATAGTTCTGCTGGTCAAATTCCCCCTGCAGACCAGCCCTTAGTGTCTGCACAGCACCCAGTGCAAAGGGGCCCTGACCTTCGCTGGGGTCTCTGGTGGGTGCTTTTATATAAATAATGGCAAAATGCAGTCTGGGCTCAGCCAACAAGCGCTGGACAAGGAGCCAAGGAATAAGGTCTCTGTCCCTACTAGGGTTGCCAACTTTCCAGTTTCTGAAAATTGGACATCCCTGCTCCACTTCCTCCCGTGCTCCACTCCTCCCCGCCAGGCCAGGAACCACCACATTCACCCACCCCACCTGTTATCTGCGGGGGAAGGGAGATTCTCCATAAGCCACTCACTCAAGTCACACAAAAAGTCTGTGGAGGAGCTGGGACTAAAACCCAGGAGTCCTGACCTTCAGTCCCCACTTGCTCTAACCCATTAGCCCCAACTCCCCTCCCAGAGCTAGGGAGAGAGCCCAGAAGTCCTGACTCCCACTTCCTCCAGGCCTCCAATGCCAAGGCAAGGGACGGTCCCAAACACGCCCAGCTGTCCCCTGCCAGTCTGGCTCTGTGGAAGTGAGAGCAGGGCGCTGCTCACTTCCATCTGGGGAACTTTCCCCATTGTTTGTAGTCACCCCCCGGCAGCTGTGACTTGCTCACCTGGATTGGCTCCAGAAAATTTACATGGAAATATTGGTTCCAGGGTCTCCTCACTTCACCAGAGGGGTTTAACGAACCTCTGCTCTTGGTTCCTCTGCACCCCACAGTGAGGGGCTCCTGGGGTCCCAGCTACTGGGCTACCTTGGCTGCAGCTGGGGCGGCTGGCTGCAAAGCGCTGGAGCCTGCCAAAGTCTGCCGCCCAGAGTGAGCGGGTGCTCTAGTTCCCAGGGAGCGGCGCCTGGCCCTGGGAGCACCCGGGATCCTACCTGGGCAGTAATCGTGCCATGGGAAGCAGCCCTGCGTGGCGCACTGAGCCCAGTCTCCTCTGCAGTCGACAGGGGGTGAATGGAGCAGGGCCGGGACCTGCTCTTCGAACAGCCCATCTCCCGACATGCACACCCTGCAGGTAGCATGTTGCCTCCTTCCTTCCGCGGCCGCTTTGGTTTGCTCAGAGCTTGCCGTCCTCTTGCCCGCTTGGCTCGCAGCACCACTGCAAACCTGTGGGTGCTGCCTTTCCTGAGCCCTGGGCTGACCCCCTACTTAAGCGGAGCTGCTGCCCCGGGCTGTGAGATGCCCCCTGTAGCTGCCACTGAGCATGGGCAGCAGTTATCATAGGCAGGGGGAGCCCATGCTACACCCCAGGGCCAGGCCCCTCCTACAGTTCCCAGCACTCTGCGCTGGCTGTCCCAGGCCGGCTGGGGCTGGCCTGCCTGCCTTCTGCAGGGACTCGGGGCAGCTGGTGCTGGGGCCGTGGTGACCATCAGGCACTTGGACTGCACCGCCCGGAGCACCGGGACTGGGGGCACTGCTACCTGGTGCTCCGGGGCTGGCCGCCCTGCACACCAAGTGATGGGGGCCATGGTGGGGTTGTTCTGGGCTCCTGTGGGGGAGAGGGAGAGGGGAGGCTTCTGGCACAAGGAAAGGGACCGGGGGTTAGCCTCCCCCAAAAGCCGGGTCACTGGCCATCCATGCAGCTGAGGCTCTCTATCAACAGGGTGAGCAGCTGCTGGTCTTCCCGCTCTCTCGGCAGGGAGGCTGATCACGGTTACTCTGGTAACCGGACTTTTAGTGCTGACCGGACATTGCCAGGTCCCCTTTTCGACCCGACATTCCAGTCAAAACCAGGACACCCGGCAACCCCAGTCCCTGCTTCGCTATTCCGTACCTGAGCTGGGTATTCTTCTGTCTCCAGTGGAGCCTTGGGATTCAGCTGTCAGACTGGGAGTGTAACCCATGTGTCTAACAGGGAGATATCGCTGTAGAAGATCTAGAGAGATGCGGGGAGAGGAATAAGTTGTGTCTGGGGCATTGCTAGGCAGATGCACAATTAGCATTGCACACCCACAAGTTTTGAAACTGGATGTAGCAGTTTGGAACATGCTCAATAGACTCCCTGTAGCTGGACTCATAAACTCCATTGAAGCCAGTAGTCAGGGCAGCTGCTTTACAAAAATACATGTGACCTGCATGGGCTGGGAGAAGCTCAGCTCCGGGAGCAAAAATCAAGCTGCTTTCTTGTAACTCTGAATTTTGCAGAAGGTTAGTGCTATTGTTAACTTTCCAACAGAGAAGCACAAAGCCCTGTTATAAAAAAAAGGGAGGGAAAACTAACCTCTTTCCTTTTAATTTGATACATTAAATGTTACTTAATTTTATTAAAACCAGTCTGGTTCACCAATTCACTTCTTATTTAAATGTAATAATAAAGAAAAAGTTCATCTATATTTTGGTATTCTCAATTTTTCTATTTGTTTGTAACAGGGTTTTTCATACATATACAGTACTTAATACTAATTAATTACTTTATTAATTAGGTAACTAAGTAATTTCACAGTCCAGCAGAGGTGAAGAAGTCTGCATGAAGTCCAAGTAAAAATTTCTGCACATAAGAGAAAAAGAAAGATATTTTACAGTGCTTTTCAGAAATCTCTATAAAGTTAATAAACAAAGTCTCTTATGTAAAACTGAGGGGCTCTCAATCTAAGCTTTTAGAACTCTAAGTTATTTCTCACTTTTTGTGAAAACTAACCTGTTTAAATTTAATTTTTCTTTTATTTACATTTATACGTAACTAAAATTAATATGTAAATTAAAACACAGCCTTTTTATTTAGTAAACAATATTGAGCTATTATTTTTATCATTTTATCATTATAAAATATTATGAAGTTAATTCCTAAAAATGAAGTTCATTCCTTTTAAATGAATTGTAAAAAGCTTAACCCAGTGCAATCATTTCTGAAAATCCTCAATAACTAAATTTTGGCTCTGCATGTGCTCTTCTATAAAAATTGTGTTAAAACACTTAACAACAACAACACACACAGATCCTGCCAGCACAGTAACTCGGTGACAGTATTTTGGAGATTCACACCATAATTTACAGATGATCATCATTTTTAAGTACAAAACCTGTTTCTAAGTGGGCTCCTCACTGTGTGAATCCCTCAAAGCCAGATTGCTATGATTCTGTGGTAGCACCTAGGACCCCAGTCATGGACCAGGATCCCATTGTGCTAGGCGCTGTACAAACCCAGAACATGAAGAGAGTTACCCCAGTGTAGATTAGCAACATGGCTTGAACCCTTAAGCATCAAATACCCAGTTCAGACCCTTGTTATCTGAAGCACATAAGTAATGACTAGGTTCTTTTTAAACCAGCTACTGGAGAAGGACGTGACAAACCCTTTCTCAACACGTTACACAAGTATTCACTTGTCAGCAGTAGAATATGGTTGATCAAGAATAGAGGCTTTTACTCCGGCTCTGGGAGAGGGGTGTGGCTTATATTGAATAGAAATATAATAACCTAGCCTGTGTTAGTTACGCTGAAAAGTGGTGTGGTGCAGTAAATGACTAGAATGGAGTTTGTCCTTAGAGACCTGGGTCCTAGGCAGAGCCGTAATGAGGAATTTTAGTCCCTGGGGTGAGCGTGCCTCCCCCCAAGATGTGGGGGTTGATCCACCTTCACCCCTCTCTGGGTTGGGCACACAACCAAAAATCAGAACTACAGATAAGAACTGATTGAACTGGTACCTTGTCACAGGCATACATGTGATAGTGGCTGGGTGAAGGTGGTGCGCCCTCCTCTAGCCACCTTCACCCACCCACTAACACATGTATGCCTGCAACCCAGGGCTTTGTCAAGCCTGACCTTAAAAACCTCTAAGGAAGGAGATTCCACCACCTCCCTAGGTAACCCATTCCAGTGAAATTATTTTTCCTAATATCCAACCTAAAACTCCCCCACTGCAACTTGAGACCATTACTCCTTGTTCTGTCATCTGCTACCACTGAGAACAGTCTAGATTCATCCTCTTTGGAACCCCCTTTCAGGTAGTTGAAAGCAGCTATCAAATCCCCCCTCATTCTTCTCTTCTGCAGACTAAACAATCCCAGTTCCCTCAGCCTCTCCTCATAAATCATGTGCTCCAGCCCCCTAATCATTTTTGTTGTCCTCCGCTGGACTCTTTCCAATTTTTCCACATCCTTCTTGTAGTGTGGGGCCCAAAATTGGACACAGTACTCCAGATGAGGCCTCACCAATGTTGTATAGAGGGGAATGATAATGTCCCTCGATCTGCTGGCAATGCCCCTACTTATACAGCCCAAAATGCCATTAGCCTTCTTGGCAACAAGGGCACACTGTTGACTCATATCCAGCTTCTCATCCACTGTAACCCCTAGGTCCTTAGGTATGTGCGAATCAGGAAAAAACAAGCAAATGAATGCAGTGCAACAGAAACAGCATTGAATCTTAGAGACAAATTTCGCGTATCTACTTACTTCACTTTAATTGATACACTTGAAGCTCATATGAAGAGGAGAGGTGAAGTGTACAAAGAAGTATCAAGTAGATTTTCTTTTCTAAATGATATGGACTTATCTGAGGAATGTAACCCTTCTGCCCATCTGACTTGGCAGCAACAAGGGCCGGGTTTAGTATCTAGGGGTTCCTTTCAATAACACAATGCAAAACCAGCTCGAGCCCCCACCCGGTGACCTGGGACAATTACATACCACCCCCCTGGGCGCCTCTAAGAGGCAATACTTCCCCTCTCGCAAGCACGGAGTCTGAGTGTACTAGAAAATGTTTAATAACATGAGGTAAACGACATCAGCATTAAATTGGGAAAACACCACAAACAGGATTCATAGCACAAACCATGAGCAAAAGACCCACTCCAGCAAATTGGGCCGTGTCCTTTCCCTTTGGTTCTTGAATCCAGTAACCCAAAAAATGGAAATGGGGGGGGGGGGGGAAGGGGAGCATGCAGGGTGCTAAGGGACACCTTTCGTGGTCCGAGGGCAACTGTCTGCCTCTCCGTGGGGTTCCGCTGCAGCCTTCACCATGAGCCGAGCCACTCCACTCCACCAGCTGTCCCGTGAGCCGCTCCTGCCGCCCCACGAAATGCTCCACTCTACCAGCTCCTCCAGCTGTCCCCACAAACTGCTCAGCTCGCCATTCCATGGGCCACTCCAACCGTCCCACAAACTGCTCAGCTCCACTCCCCTCCACTCACCGTCCCGCAAACTGCTCCGCTCTGCCAGCTACTTAGCAATATAGCTTCAGGCTCCCCCACTAGTTAACACAGCAGTCAGTGATCTCAGCTCATAGTAACTTTAGCTCTTTAGTGATTTCAGCTTGTAGTAGGGGAGTCCCAGTGCTGGTGCACTATTGGCCCAAAGTGAATTCCACATAGCAGCCTATAACCAGACTTTCAAGAGAATCAAAATTAGCTCTGCTATTCAACAGTAGTAAAACAATTAGTGTTTCATGCTCTCAAAGGGGCCCAATCCATCAAGTACAAACACCTATCCCCAGCCTCTCTCAATTCACTGGGGTTTGGAACCCATATCCATTGTCTAGCGAGTGCTACTTAGATGATGGCGAGACCCTCTGTCATAAAACAGTTTCATTGTCCTTGAATCACATAATCAGGGTAACAACACTTTATTCCTCCTGCCCCAATAACAGAGAAACTGGGGATCCCACAGCAGCCAAAGTGACCAATTTTGGGCTGCCGTGGGCTCATGCTAGGCGCGGTGGGTGTGCCTATGCAAACAAGATCAGCCCCTGGAGTTCTTTTCCACACTCGCCATAATTCACCACCAGATGTCAGGGTAGAGCTCATCCTGACTCTGCTTACAGGAACAATATTCACAGGGTTCCCAAAAGCTAGTTGACTCATACCCTGTTGACTTGAACATGAATCTCTGTGGAGAAGTACGGCAGTTCCACTATTATATGTGCACAAAGTTTAATGAAACAGGAAAAATGAAATTCAGTCACATTGATCTTCATGACACAATACTGAAAGACGGAATACAATGTGTATTTCCAAATGTAGAGATCGCACTACATATTTTTCTAACATTGATGATTACTAACTGCTCCTCAGAAGGCTCTTTTTCTCAGCTGAAAAGAATAAAAAACCCTCAGAGAACAACAATGTGTCAGGACAGACTTGATTCACTTTCCCTATTGTGTATGGAAGCGGACATGTTTCGTCGAGTCAGCTTCGATGAATTTATCCAGAATTTTGCAATCAGAAAATCTAGAAAGAAACTATTTTAATTTCAGCATACATGTAAATTTTGTGTCATTTCGAAAAATAAAATTTTATTTTATGGTATAGTATTGTTTTTATTTTGAATTACATATGGGGGGGGCACCATAATCTTTTTAGTGCTTAGGGCCTTTATAGGTCTTAATCCAGCCCTGCCTGTGTCTAGACTAGTACAAAGATGCCTCTCCTATGACTTAAGGAACAGAAGTACTTGTGGCACTCCTGTTCTTTTTGCAGCTACAGACTAACACGGATGCTACTCTGTCTCCTATGACTTCTCCTTTCATACACTGATATAAAGAAGTCACGTATTCCACTTTAGATCTTGTCAGTTACTACCCTTATCACCACCCTTATCCTTGTTCCTGCTGGTTCGAACAAACATCCTTATCCATTATCTTGTCATCCCCTCTTCATCCTTAGGAATGGTTGGTGTGTTCCTGTACCATCTCTTAAGCCTGTAATTACAGAGTTACTTTAAAACTTTGTGTGTCTCTGTACCATCCTCTCAGGTCAGTAGTGTGATTACTTGGTTAGCCAATACCCAGTGTTTTACTATTCTACCAAGGCCAGGCCTGCTTTGGTTCGCAGCCTTTGGTTCATACTGTTAGTTATGCCTAGGGCTCCAGCATGGGTGGCCCGTAATGGAGGCTGGGGGAAGCTAAGCCATCACAAACCTCCTCCTCCTGGGTTCGGGCCATGGTGGGGCTCAAAGCTGGGGCTTGAGGCTCCTCCGTCTGGCCGGGCTGGCTGGGGCGGCTCACGTGGACCAGCTGGGGAGGCTCAGGTGGGTGGGCAGGCCGGTGTATGGGCCGGCACTTGGGGTGGCTCAGGCGGGTGGGCTGGCTGGGGCTCGCGGGGGGGGGGGAGGGGAGGTTTGGATGGGCGGGCTGGGATAGCTTGGGCAGTAGGGTCAGCACTCAGGGCAGCTCGGACGGGTGGGCGGGGCGGGACTCGGGTGGCTCAGGCCGGCCAGCTGGTGCTCCTCTGGCCTGGGCGGGCAGGACCTTGGGCAGAAGAGATTAGGGAGGGGGCTAGCCTCCCCAAATGGGGGGTTCACGTGCCACCCATGGGCTCCAGCAAGACCTGCACCCACATGCCCACATTTGTGTCACAGGCATTCAGGCTAATCTGCAACAACCTCTAGGAGATCACAGAACAGAGCATTGGCAGATTCCACCTGTGATCCTTGAGGGCTTAAGCTTGGTGCACTCTGGGGCGGGGCAGAAAATGGAATTTTTTTTCCCTGTGTAAAATTTACATGAATTTTCTTTGAAAATTTCAGCAATAAAATTATAACTTTTCATGAAAAAACTGATAACCTAAAAATTGGCTTAGGGCGGGGAATATTAGGTTTTGGCCACTTCCAAAATATTTTGGACTTTTGGTTTTCCAACAAAACAAAAATGTTCAAAAAAAGGAGAGACTTCCACAAATAAAAAAGTAAAATAAAAATATTTAGTCAAAATCTAGTTTTCTATCCAAAAAAATATCTTGAGGTAAAATTCTCAGCTGGGCCTGGTGCAGTCGTCATTGAACGTTGTCTTTCCTCAGTGCCATTGGTGTGCTGGTGCTGTACGTTCAGGTATCATATAGAATGGCCCCTACCCTGAAAATATGACATGGGTTGTACTCTGGAGTGTTAAACTTCCCAGTATCCTTTGTTACAGTCTGTGGCCTGGCTTAGCTTCCCAGTCAGTCTGTCAGTGTTGGGCCTTCGGTACACAACAGATCTGCACACTCCACTGAGCTTCCTGAAATCTGTGTCAAGACCAACAGCTCCACCTCATCCCTCTTCCCCCTTCACTGTTAGGTGGTTCAACCATCCCAGATTGCACATCTTCTTCCCTTTCTCTGTCAGACTCTGGATCACCATCTCTGGTACCTATTGAACTTTTGCTCAGAGCAGTAGTCCCCACACCCAGACTTTGGGGCTGTCTCTATAATAAACTCAAACAAAAACCACAAGTCCACACCCCCAGACTTTGGGGAAGGTCAGATTAGGACCCACAGCAGGAGCTATAGCTCAGGGCCAATCTCCAGTTGCTCTGTCCCAGTGCAGCATCTCCCTTCCCCCTGTCCCCTCTTTCACTGATCAGCCACAGCCATCTTAGTGTTTAGAAATATGAGCTGGTTTGGAGTCGTTAAACCGAGAGGGGACGTTTCTTTCTACCAGACATGCTCTAGCTCAGCCAGAAGTTAGGAGCTCAATGCAGGGATCCCTGGGGGAGGCTCTCTGGCCTGGGCTGTGCAGATGCTCTGACTAGATGGTCCCATTGGTCCCTTCTGGCCTTTAAATGTATGATTATGAAAATAAACTGCCCTGGAAACCTCATGAGAACAGACTAAATGGAGAGAGAGAGAGAGAATGAGGCAGGTTAACGTGTGAGGACAAAAATAACACTGTGTGAGCGGGTTCTTCAATCCCACATCACAGCATGTGATACTCCCCCTCACCCCACTGGGCTGCTAGCTCGGGGTCAGGCCAGGGAGAGCTCACTGCTGGGTGGGGGAAGAGGTGTGTGCACAGGAGACTCTGCAGATGCTCAGGATGCTGTCGGCTCAGCCTGCGGTTCCCACCCTGCGCGGCTGCACGGAGTAGCTGGACTGTGTGTGCAGAGAGTCGCTAAACTAGAGCACTGACTCTCTCCCTTCCCTCTTCTGAGCAGCAGTCAATTGCTCTCTACTCCTGCAGCATCTGGCTCCATTAATATCCCCACCAGAGCTGGAGAGCCGGGTCTAATTCCACCCTGCCTGCCCTGGGGTTTGGGCTGGCGGGAGAGAGGCAGGATCTAACCCAGAAACAACGGGGGGTGGGACGGTCTGTGAGATCAATTAAATCCCCCGGGGCAGAGTTTCCAGCTTGTATCTCTGACGTTTTCCCTGTTTCCCTGTCCCGTCCCATCCAGGCTCTTCCCTCTTTGACTGAAATAGCCCAGGGTCATTGGCCTTCCAGGCAGGTACCCAGTTGATCACTGTCACCCAGGCTTTTGGGACGGCCGAGGGCTGAAGGGAGGAAGAACAATCTTGTGCCTAGGGCAGGGCTGCCCAGAGGGGGGGGCAAGTGGGGCAATTTGCCCCAGGCCCCGCAGGGGCCCCCACGAGAGTTTTCTGGAGCTGCTCTGTGAAGGACCCGCTGCAGAAGACCCGAAGCCGCTCCAGGTCTTCAGTGGCAATTTGGTGGCAGGGGTCCTTCCGCCCAGGCCCCCTGAATCCTCTGGGCAGCCCTGGCCTAGGGCAGTGGCCTGGTGCTCAAGAGCCCTGATTGAGTTCAGTCCCTGACTCAGCTGCACACTCCTGTGTGCCCTGCGCTCAGTCACTTAGTCTCTCCCTGTGCCTCAGTTTCCCCATCTGTGAAAGGAGGATGAACTTCAGGAGTGTCTGAGGATAAACCCATTAATGATTGTGAGGGGTCAGATACTCCAGTGATAGGAGATGTACAAGGAAATGGAAAGCATTGATGGGAAGAGCATTTTATGCCAGAGCTTCTCCATAGACAGGGAAATTTACCAGTATAATTAAACCGCTCTAGCTTTGCTGGTGTAACTCCCACGGGGACACTCTTGTTCTCGAATCAGAGCCTTTGTAAGGTTTATTCATAGATTCTAAAGCCAGAAGGGACCACTGTGATCATCTAGTCCAGTGGTCCCCAACCTTTTTGTGGCCAGTAGCACATTCATGTTTTCAGAAGTGTGTGGCGGGCGCCAACAATTTTTCAAGGCTTATTTTGTATTTGTACATTAAATAATACGAAAAACATCATATTTAATATTACATAATATATGAATCCAGAGAGAAGCCGGAGAGAAGCCGCGATGACAGAGAACACCGGCGCCCGCAGCCCCGGAGTACTCTGTCCCCAGCAGGTGCGGGGCCCTGGCTTCTCTCCTCTGCTGGGCACTAGGCGGGCCCCGCGCCTGCAAGGGACAGAGAATACCGGCGCCTGCAGCCTGCAGCCTGCAGCCTTTGGGCCGCGGCTTCTCTCCGGCTTAAGCCGCGGCCGCGCACCTGCCTGGAACCGAGAACACCGGCGCCCGCAGCCTGCAGCCCCACCGTTCTCTGTCCCCGGCAGGCGCGGGGCAGCAGCTTCTCTCCCCTGCTGGGCACTAGGTGGGCCCCGCGCCTGCCGGGAACAGAGAACACCGCGCCCGCAGCCTGAGTTCTCTGTCCCCGTCAGGTGCTGGGCTGTGGCTTCTCTCCCCTGCTGGGCACTAGGCGGGCGCACATAAATGCCCCGGCTGCCATCCAAGAGTGCCAGCAGCTCAGCCTGACCCACAGCCCCGGGGATCACTCTGGACTAGAGCCACCACAATGCTGTGATCTAAAAATGACAGATTTTTTTCAAGGTGAGAGTTTTTGTCAAACATTGTCATTATTTCCAAAATTTTCATTTTTTCAAGGACAAAATTAAAACTGTTTTTGGGATTTTGTAAAAACAAATCTGAAAACTTAAAAGAAAAAATGAAAATTTACATTTAAAAAACAATATTTGCAGAGAATTTTTTTTTAAAGTTTCAGCTTTTGGATTTCCCCTCCCTCCATTTTTACCATTTTGCCACCAAGAGATGGAAAAAAAATATTTTTCACAAAAGGTTTTGAAATAATCATTTTAAAATACTTGCCACAAATATTTACCCTTTTCCACACTAGCGTTTTCTGGGCACTGCTTATGACAGGTAGTGTCAAACTCTGCTCCTCTGACCCTCACCTGAGCAGAGCTGACCATCCCCTGAGCATCTGAACTCCCCCCACGCACCCCTGGCCAGCTGCTCTGCAGAGCTGACTCCATCCCAGAGGTGAAATGTGCCCAGCCACCATCCCACGACAATCTGTTTCTGCATCAATTACCATGAAAAGTTGCTCTGCAAAGTGCTCTGCCTTGTACTCCTGACACATTTCCGTTGACGCCCTCTGCTGTTTGGGTTCCCGCAGACGTGTTAATGTCTGTTCATAAGACTTTCTTTCCGTAAGTGGGGAAATGGTCCGGCTATTTTAGGGGTCACCAAAAGAAATTAATAGGCAGCAGGTTTAAAACAAATAAAAGGAAGTTCTTCTTCACGCAGCGCACAGTCAACTTGTGGAACTCCTTACCTGAGGAGGTTGTGAAGGCTAGGACTATAACAATGTTTAAAAGGGGACTGGATAAATTCATGGTGGCTAAGTCCATAAATGGCTATTAGCCAGGATGGGTAAGAATGGTGTCCCTAGCCTCTGTTCGTCAGAGGATGGAGATGGATGGCAGGAGAGAGATCACTTGATCATTGCCTGTTAGGTTCACTCCCCCTGGGGCACCTGGCATTGGCCACTGTCGGTAGACAGATACTGGGCTAGATGGACCTTTGGTCTGACCCAGTACGGCCTTTCTTATGTTCTTATGTTCTTATGTTCTATTGTGGGGAACTTTCCTGGGTTATTCACTACCCCAGTGGAATTGCCTAGTGAAAGGATCTGAGTCCTCACTCCCACTTCCTTTACCCAGAGGCCTACCTGACCTTGAGGACTCCGACTGTCCTGTGTGGCAGAGTCCTTGTAACCCTGACAAGGTTGGGCCCAGGATTCCTGGGGGGCTCCTGCCCATGCCCTAGCTGTGCTGCAGGGATGGCATGGATCGGACACTTGCTCTGGCTGTGGCCACACACCCTCAGGCTCGAGGTGGCAGAACCCTTCTCCCCAGCGTCAGCCCGCTCCCCCCATAAGGCCTGCAAGGCCTCTTGACAGGTGGCGTCTCCCCGCGCTGGGCCCTCTGCCCAAGGTTCCCCGTCGCACTCCCCAGCTGCTCACCGCACCCAGCTCCAGACTGCCACAGCTCCAGCTCCAGCCCCAGCACTGCTGCTCCTTTGCCTCCTCTGGCCTCTCTGGCCCTGGTTGCTGCCGCTGTCCTCCCACCACGGATCTGCCTCCTGGGCTGCTTCTCTTGTACTCTCTGCTTGCGGTTGATGCTGCTCTGCTCCCAGCTCAGCTTGGGCTCCTGCTCTCTCCTTAGCTCTGCCCCACTCTGACCCAGGGCAGTTCCAGCTCACATGGAGGACGGGACCCTCCTGGCCTCCTGACTCCCTCATCAGCCTGCCTGCCCTGTCAATCAGGCTGACCTGGAGCATTGGCCTCTCCCCACTGCCTCTGGGGACTGTCAGTCTCAGGGACCTGATTTTCCATCGACCCTTCCACTTGGTACTGGGAGCTACCCAACCAAAAACCCACATAAGTTTTAATAAGGGGCCAACAGTCCCTTATATTTCTATTGCACATGGTTCTTTGGCTTTTCCCCTGGTCCCCCACTTGCTTAGTCACACTGATTCCAGCTCCTCACCTGCTCAGAGGTCACTTCTGGAGGCTCTTTCTCAACTGCCTTGTGTTCTTCCTTCCCTGGCAGTGGGGGGTGACTTGAGAGGGAACCAGGATAGGGGGAAGGGACTTGGTGCCCGTCTCTCAGGAGGGACAGCAGACTCCTCAGCAGCCCAGAATGGGGAGCGGGGACAATCAGGACAGGATGTGCAGAAGCGGCTGGAGCTGGTTGTAGAAGATTGGGTAGGTGGAGACTAAACAGGTGGGGAAGCCAGTGCAGTCCCGTGGTTGCTGTTCTCTGGGGCACAAATTCACCCCTGTGCAGAGGCTCCCACACGAAGCCCAGACCCCATTTATATCTCCATAGCACCAGAGGGTGAATTTCCCCCGCGGGAGCTGGGTCCTTCTCACCAGGGACTGGAGACCAGAGTGGAAGCAAAAGGTTCAGACTCATCCAGCATCCCAGGTACCCCGATCACCTAGTGACCTTTCACCCTGGCCCAGCTGTGCCTTTAGCCAGTGGGCTGTGTCGATCCCTGGGCAGTGAGATGGGACGGGAGTTGTTTCCTCAGTGATATGTTTAAGACTCAAACAAGCAAACCAGGCCCCTTCGGTTCTCAATCTTGCAGCCCTAAATAGAGACGCTGTGGCTGGATCACGGAAGGGGAGCGGCTCGGGGCAGGAAATGGGGAGCGATGATGATTATCAGACCCAAGGAGGAGACAGAGCAGGTCAGAGAGAAGCTGCAGCATCTCTGCTGCCTGAGCCCTACAGAACCCAGGGGTCCTGGGAGCAGAGAGAGGGGCTGGCTGGAGCATCCAACCCTGGGGAGCAGACAGGGACAGATCAGAGCAGAGATAGAGACCGAAGCTTCCCAGACAGAGCAGTGTGGGCAGGTGGGAGCAGGAAGCGACTACGGATTGTCCCCTCCCAACCCTGTCAGCAAAAGAAGCTGCTGGGCTGTTTCCATCCCGATTGGTTCCCACCACTGCCCTGATGATCCTGTCTCTGTGCCTCCTGCTTCCCGGTGAGTATGTGGGAACCCTGTGCAAATTTGTACCAGATTGGGAGAAAACAGAACCGAGAGCAGCTCCTGGCCCGACTGTCGGCAAATCCTCTTCAGTGGGAGAGAAATGGGAACCAATGTAAAGACTGAGTGTGAGAGCTACTGGGCCAGTTCCCCAGTTGGTGTAAATCAGTGTAGCTCCACTGGAGTCAATGCCCGTTTACAGCAGCTGAGGATCTGGCCCTCTAGAGAGCTGAAGGGAAGGTTGATCCCAGCTCACCCAAGATCTGTGTTCGCGAGGAACCTGCCAAGTCCCAGATCTAACGTCCTGCCTGGTTTGCTTCTTCACCAAAAGAGGAATCAGGAATTTTTGTCCTATCTATTAAAGGCAGCTTTTGTCCCTGAAGAGGGACCTCAGACAAGGGGGAGATTTTATCTCCAACACTAACCACACGGCACCTTTCTGTTCCCAGCGCTGAGTCCCAGCAGCCAGGAGATCTGCTCAGATCCCGGTGAGTCCGTCTGTCTGTCTGTCCCCAATCTGCTCATTGCATTTACCCCTCCCTCTCCAGTTGCCTCTCCAGGGCGTTTAGTCGTGACCCTGTGGGAGGCTCCCTGCTCAGTGCGGTGCCAGCAGCAATGGCTCAGGAAGGCAGATGGGGCTGTGTGAGATCCGGGCAGGGAGAGCAGATCTCTCGGTTGACCCCTCCGTGTCCCGCTGCCTCTCAGCTCTGCTCTGATCCGGAGCCAGTATGACATGCAGAGAGCCACGTCCACAGCCCATCCCACCCTGGGGCACTGGCCCTGGGAAGCAGAGAATGCCACGGTTCTGACCCCAAGGGATTTACCTTCCCAAGGCACCAGCTCTCAGCCCCTCATGGTAACAGGTCTCTCCCCTGGAGGTCACTCCCCACATGGACTCAGCCTGCACCTCGCTTTTAAATGTCAGCAGCACCGTTAATAGTCAGCCCTGGGCGGGCAGGCAGCATTCGAGAGGGTACGGCCAGAAGGGACCATTATATAACCCAGGCTGAGCTCCCGTATGACTGAGACTGAGGTGTTGGCTGGGCCCTAGACAACCCTCAATCACCAGGGCCTGGCCACGCTGAGTGGTCGCCTCTCTCCCGGCCATACTGCTCCTGCTGGGTGAGCGGGTGCCCTCATCGGGGCCGACAATGGGAGCCCAGCCCGGCTGACCCTCCAACTCTTCAGCAACCCAAATAATCCCATTTAATAAAGCTTCCGGTCACAAGAGAGAGCCCATCCCCCATCTGCACAGCTGGGCTGGAATCAGATCTTCCATCTGAGACATGGTACAGACCCACCTGTCATTTACCTCCTGCCCCACTGAAAGCGCCGGGCACCACCAACACCCCACTGACAGCTCTGACCCATTCCCCTTCCCAGGTGCTCTCCCTGCCCCTGCCCTCCACCTGAGCCAGACGTCTGCCCAGCCAGGGGACTCCGTGTGGCTCAAGTGCTCCGTGTTCTCCCAGCTCCTGGCCACCCGCGTCATCTTCTGCAAGGACGGGGAGGAGGTTTCGTCCCAGAGGGGCTTGGAGAAGAAGATCACCTACTACTATAGCCACATGGTGTCCGGTGGCAGGTCTGGGAATTACTCCTGTGGGTATGAGATCAAGGACAGCAACAACGAGGTGACCAGATCCCTGCTCAGCTCTGCCCAGCGCCTCAGCCCAACTGGTAAGAAGGGGCACGTGTGTGTACATATATATACCAGCTCAACCCTGGAAGATGGGGTCAGGGACTTCATAGAAATGTCGGGCTTGAAGGGACCTCAAGATGTCATCAAGTCCAGCCCTCTACACTGAGGCAGGACCAAGTAAACCTGGACTGTCCCTGATAGGGGGTTTGTCCAACCTGTTCTTAATAACCTCTGACAATGGGGATTCCACAACCTGCCTTGGAAGCCCGTTCCAGAGCTTAACTTCCCTTCTTGTTAGAAAGTTTTTCCTTCTATCGAACCTAAAACTCCCTTGCTGCAGATTAAACCCCTCAGTTCTTGTCCTACCTTGAGTGGGCACTGAGAACAATTGATCCCCATCTCTGTATAACAGCGCTAAATGTATTGGAGACTATTACAGGTCTCTTCTGAGTCTTCTTTTCTCAAGACTAAACATGCCCAGTGTTTTTAACCTTTCAAGTTTTCTAAATCTTTGATCATTTTTGTTTCTCTTCTCTTGACTCTCTCCAATTTGTCCACAACTTTTCTGAAGTGTGAAAACCAGAACTGGACTCTGTATTCCAGCTGAGGCCTCACCAGTGGGGAGCAGAGCGGGACAATGATCTCCCGTGTCTTACATACAGTGTTAGCCCTTTTCACAACTACCTCGCACTGCTGACTCAGATTCAGTTTCTGATCCACTCTAACCCCAGGCCCCTTTCAGTAGCATGGCCACCAGCCAGTTATTGCCCATAGTGTAGTTGTGTTAGGGCAGCATATGGGCCTGGAGTGGGGCCATGCTCTGCTCTGATCTCTTGTGTATTTATTGCCTAGGTGATGACTCCAGCAGTGGTGGTGTCGGGGGTTCCTCCCCACAAGGTAAACGCTTCTGAGGCGTTTCTTTATTCTGGGGACTCTATTTAGGGAAAAGTGGGGCCTGGCCTGGGCAATCCCGAGTCTGAGTGTGATCGCCGTGATAATGGCTCTTGTGTATTTATTGCCTAGGTGATGACTCCAGCAGTGGTGGTGTCGGGGATTCCTCCCCACAAGGTAAATGATTCTGAAGTGTTTCTTTATTCTGGGGACTCTATTTAGGAGAAGGTGAGTCCGGGGCTGGGCAACCCCTAGTCTGAGCGTGATCGCCGTGGCAATGGATGTAGAGGAAACACACAATGACACAACAGGGTGACGGGCTCGTCCAGTACGGCACATTCTTCCTGCAGCTCTCCCAGGGTTTAACCAGCATTGCTGAGCTGGGCAACATTGTTGCAGGGCAGGAAAATGGCTCTTTCAAAGGGGGAATCCCAAACCCTTCTGGTGAGAAAGAGTTTCCTCTGGAGTTCACTGACCCCCTCTGCTAAACCGGCAGCCAGTGAATTATTTCCTCCCTCTGCACTCACTTTATTTGTTGTTGTTCTGGAAGGAGGCACCAAAGGCATCATCACACCTGGGCTCACAAATTCTGTCTCTCTGTGTAATTAGTTATTTACGCTCTGTGCTCCAGTCCTGGAAGAGAGGTGTCACAAATAGTATGCAGGCAAACCCCTCTTTAAGGAATCTCATCCTAGCACCAGTACCCGGTTCCCAGGCAGCAACCGTGTCCCAGGAACTGACTTTAGCAGAGCCCCAACCTGGCTGTTTGCCCCAGCTCCCCCCAAAGCGCCTGCATCAACAGACCAACACCCAAATAGTATGCCTGCAAAGGCTGCGTGCAGCGCTTGTATGGCAAGGAAAAATGGTTTAGTAACAGCGTCACCTAGTGACTCCTGCCAGGGTGACACTAATGTTAGCTGTGCCTCAAGAGCTGCTGGGAACACGGCACTTCTGTCCTATGAGAAATCCTGAATCAGGATGAAAAGTCAAAATTTCAGATTTTGCAAGGAACAGAAATTCAGCAACATTTCGATTCCAAAAGACTGAAGAGCCTTTTCGAAAGGTTTTGATTTTGAAGAAACAGCATTTTCTGATGGAAAATTCCTCCATTAGGTATTTTTTGACCAGCTCTGCACACATCTCTGCATCCTGTACAGATCTCTGGCCCTCACTCAGGAAAACTCTCAAGCGTGTGCTCCAGTCCAACCCTATCCAGGACAGCACCTATGTATGTGCTTAACTTTAAGCACCTGCTACAGTCCTTAAAATGGCTGTTTGAAGTTAAGTTTGTACCTGGGCGCTGTCCTGAATAGTGATACTTCCCTTAAGCAGGACAGTTCCCAAAGGGATGTTTCCTGCCTTGAGGAGCTCACCCTTTATGCTGGGGGAAAATCCAGGTTTGTTGCCACAAAAAATTGTGAAGAAAACTTTTCATTCAGAACTTGTGATGGGAAATTTCAGTGTTTTGATGAAAAAATATTCATGAAGCTGAACAAAAAATTTTCATTTGGCCTCATTTTGAGTAGACAGTTTCCTTTTGGGGGGATTTTGAAACCAAAATGAGACAAAACTGTCAATTCAAAATTAAACTAAATGTTGTCTTTCATTTCAAAATTATGTTTGTGGAAAGACTAAGAAGATCCTTGCACGTGAATTGTTTCAGGGAAAGTTTTTGATTTCAGTTAAACTGTGTTTTGATTTAAAAAAAAAGTTTGGCAAAATTTTTTTTGGAAAAACTTCAATAAACTTTACTCAGAAAGAACAGCCAATAACGTCGCCCTGCAGATAACTGTGGGGTGAGCTCCCCGGGTATGTTCATGAGGACATGAGGGGTCACTTACCACAGGACTCAGCCAGCTCCAGCCAGTGGGGACTTGCCGGTGGCTGCTTGGAGAGGCCATTCACATCGAGGTTCTTTCCTAGGGACGGATCTAAAGCTCCTGCTGGGAATTACAATCCCTGCCATCGTGGTTCTGGCTGTGGTGCTTTATCTGCTGGGAAAGAAAGGTGGGTATGAGAGTAAGGCCACGCAGTTTTAGCAAATGTACAGACAGGTGTGGCAGAGACAACCCCTTAGATCACCTGTCCCCAGTGTGTCTGGGATGGGGGAAGAGAGATGATCAAAGGCACAGTGAAATTGATCATTTGGTTTTAGGAGGCTGTCTGGGGAGAAAGATCAAATAGATGACGAAAGGGATTATCATTGTGATTAATTATTTGTATTGCAGCAGCACCTTGGAGCCCTAGTCAGGGATCACAGCCTCACTGTGCTAGGTGCTGTACATTATTTATTAGGTATGTTACTGTAGTGCTCTGGAGCCCCAATCAGGGATCAGGATCCCCACTGCTCCAGCTGCTGCACAGATCAGTAATGAAGGGGACAATCCCTGCCCCATAGATGGTTATAATCTAGGACTCAGCCAGGGGCACATGTCTGGATGGAATATCGACATACAGATCACTAACGCTGCAATTCAGGAAGGTATCCGCTAGTCAGGAAGGGCCCGTACGCCTGTGCCCGTGTGTAAGTGCTTTCCTGAATCAGGACCTAACAGCTCTGGACACAGCTCTGCCCTGCCAACCTTTCCTCACCCAGCGTCCCCAGCCCCAAGCTTTCACAGCACTCGAGTCACCCCAACAATCTCAAGATTGGCTTAAAACTCATGGGATTTCCAACAAGTCACCAGTGTGGGGTCTTTGTGTTTGCCTGGGGGATTTGATCTTTGCGGGGTGTGGCAAAGTACCTTCTTCTCCTCAGCAGGCTCAGTCCTTTTTAGCCTTGGAGACACAGGCTTGGGCAAGGCAAATCCTTGTAGGTAGCACAGGGTCTGGCTATTCCTCTTCTCAGTCAGCCCCTTGTGCTTGTTTATCTTCCCTTCTGGGGACAGAGTGCGGCCTTCCTTGCAGGAAGGGTTCAGAACCTTGCTGCTCCCAACTTACTGGCAGCTTCCCTGGTTCTCTCACTCTCTCTCCCCCCCCTTCCACGCCGGGGAGGGTTTAAAAAGGTCCCAAGCAGTTGGAGCCAGCTGAACCTAATTAGTTCCCTAGTAACCTCTTGCCCAGCTGAACCTTATTTCCCCATGGTTCTCTCTCTTCAGTGGCTTGGGAGAGGCCTTTTTAACCCCCTGGGACTGATTACTACCCCCCCCCCCCTTTGTAGCTGTTTGTCCTGGGTTTGCCACAGGGGTCTCTCAGGTCACATTTTCAGGCTTTTCTCCCCAAACATGAGGGTTATAAATTTAGGGGTTTTTTAATGAAAGTCGAGATTCTCACTGAACCCCCTGACTCTCAGACCTGGGGCTTTACGTAGAACATGAAATGCCGTGAGACTGGAACTTAAATTGTGATACTTGGGGACAGCGCTCCCAGGGGCAGTCAGTGAGGCTGGTGGAAGGGAGAGCTGGGCTGGGCCATGGGGATGGGGCTCTGCATCAATGTGATGATGAATTGGGGCCGTGTCACTCAGTTTCCGTCTCTCTCTCTCTCTCTCTCTGCCCACGAGAAAACATGTCCACGTCTCTGATCACATTGTCTCACTGCTTCCAGTCATGTCTCTACCAAGGGATCAAAGGTAGGAGGAGATTATTCCCTCTCCCGTCTCCATTTCCTTTCTGGGTCCTTTTCTCTGCCTCATGGAGGGCTGACAGCTGCATGGCTCAGCTCTCCTGCTGCAAGGGGTTTCAGTCTGTTCTGGAGGAATTTTTGAAAAGGCCAGGGAAGGATGAACTCCCTGGTCAGGATGGGATCTGGAGGTTAGGAGGAGACACTTTAAGGAAGGGGTTTGCCAAAGCAGCATGTTCCTATCAAATTCACCAGCAGCAGAGTGAGCGTGTTTGAAAATCGCCCTTGGGGGTTTGAAAGAATGAAAGTGACCCCGTTTACATTCGGGAATGTTGGGGCTGGTTGGCAACAAAGCGACACCGAGCGACCCAGCCAGTTCCCTAGAACCGGGTCTGTTCTTCCAGGGCGGGGCTGGGAGTGGCCAGGCCTGGCTGGGAACCAAGGGTCTCCAGTCCATCCAGCTGCAGTGGGTAACACCCAACTGGTGTTCTGTCCCATCTAGTGGCACCGAGACCACTTAGAAAGAGAGATAAAATGAGTCTATTCTACTACCTTAGCTAAGAGGTAGTTGGCTTTTAGCTCAATCGGTAGAGGCTCATGCACTAAGCTCCAGAGATCCCAGGTTTGATCCTGCCCGCCAAAGACTGGTGTCTGTCAGCGTTACATTAGCTCCATCAGCTGCAGCTGGTTTAGTGCCAGTTCTCGGCGCGTCCACACACGGACTCGCCCCAAAACACCCACAGTGGGTTCCCTCACAGCGGCTGTGATTTCGGTGCAGGTCTGTGCCTCTGGTGGCCATAGTGCTCCCCCACCTGCTAGGGAGAGCCAGGCAGCAGGGACACCCATGGGGATTCAGAGGGCACCATACGTGTGACCAATGTGCTGTGCAGAAGGGGCTCTGAGCTGGTCACCTCTGCAGCATGGACCGGGGGACCAGCTCATTGGGGCTCCAGGCTGCCCCCAGTGCCAGGGGAGCTGCTAAGTGCTGTTGGCTCTCTGTCTCCCCACCACCCTGTCAGGGGGCTCTGTGGCACCCCTCCCCTCTCTCCACACACAGAGACCCTGCAGGGACCCCTCAGACTGTGTCTACGGGTCGCTCCCCATTGCTCTGCAGCCAGCACCTACTGCTTCAGCCCTTTTGAGGGCCACAAGGCCCATATGCTTGTTCTAAACCCTGCCTGACTCATGACAGCCTCATGGCCCCAGAGCTTGAAGCTGATTCATCAGTTGAAAATTGCCCTGAGAGGGACTTCAGGAAATCTACACGGCCCCAACCCAGATGGGAATGATGGTGGGACCAGCCAGGGAGTCCATGGGGTGACCGGCTGGGTGTCCAGTTGGACACAGAGAGGGAAAGGCACGTGGGGAGGCTAGAGGCAGTTTCTAGGCTCTGCCAGTGTCCAGCCCAGCCTGGGTTCCCAGTGCAGCGACTCTGTCAATAAAGATAGTGGGTGCAGGGGCAGGGTCGGAGAGGACATGACACACAGACCCTCCCTGACACTCAGCTGTGTATGTTCCCTGCCTGCCTCCTGTGCCCCTCTCACCTATACGGCTCTGAGCAGCTGCGTCTCCCCAAACATTCCCTCCCTCCCTCTTCCTGCCATATGACCAGCCTCTGCCTCCAAACACCCCCACCCTGCCCTCCTGGGATGTGGGAGCTGGTTAGCAGACAGGGCGAGAAGTAAAGAGGCTGGGGACGTGAAGTTGAATTTCCACACTGTGCAAAGACTTTGCAGTTGATCCTTAATGATGAATGTTCAGATTTCCAGCACTGACACATTGTGAGCAGACGTAGGCCAAAAATCCAGTTTTATTTGGGTGAAAAATATGCAAAGGAACTGAGTGTGAGCTGAATGGAGATGTGCGGTCCTAGCAGGAGAACCAGCCATCATGGGAAGAAATCTCCTCACAGTCGGATCTCTGAAAACAGAGAGAAAACACACAGCATCACTGATACCCCCTGTCCTTGTTACTCCCCACAGGGAACGAGTCCAGCATGACACCAGCAACACTCCTGGAGATCATATTGAATGTAAGAGCTTTTGTAAAGTGTTGCAGTTACTGGGGTCACCTGCACATGAGGGAGAAAGGTGGGGGCTGGGAGTAAATGTGTTAATTGGTGGGGGATGAACAGATCCCAGATCAAACTGTCTGGCCAAGAGTTACAACAACAAACTGCCTGTGATCAAAGTGAATGAGGAGAAAGAGTTCTTGGCGTCCCAGGGCTCATGCATCTGAGTCCCTGAAGTTCCTTTTTCCCACCCTTTGCCTGTAATCCCCACTCCTGCATTGCCATGGCTTAAGGGACTGAGGCAAAGTGTTACCACATCCCGTCCTTCATGGAAAGGGCACATTCTGGGGAAAGCTCCCATTAGAATGTGTTCCACCCTCTTCACTGGGAGCTGGGTCTGCCCAGTGCTGACCAGTCCTTCCTAGCCTCTGAAAATGTGGACCAGGATGTGACAACACAGCAATAAGTCCCAACAGACTGTGCCTTGGTGGGGAATTGGTGCCCACCTGTTGCTGTATTGTGAGGCCCAAGGCTGAAGTCTGAGATACGTACGTGGGGGATACTCTTATTTCAGAGTGTGAGAGGTTGGAAGTATAAATAGAGAAAACTCTTGTTTAAAAAGCCCCTAAATGTGCAAAGTGTTTGGAAGCCCTGAGGAGTGCACATCCCAGAAGGAGATTTAGCCCCCTGAGAAGCAGTCACGCACAAGCTGCCGGACTCTGTTCCACTTAGAATAATAGAATCATAGAATATCAGGGTTGGAAGGGACCTCAGGAGATCATCTAGTCCAACCCCCTGCTCAAAGCAGGGCCAATCCCCAACTAAATCATCCCAGCCAGGGCTTTGTCAAGCCTGACCTTAAAAACCTCTAACGATGGAGATTCCACTATCTCCCTAGGTAACCCATTCCAGTGCTTCACCACCCTCCTAGTGAAAAAGTTTTTCATAATATCCAACCTAGACCTCCCCCACTGCAACTTGAGACCATTGCTCCTTGTTCTGTCATCTGCCACCACTGACAACAGCCAAGCTCCATCCTCTTTGGAACCCCCCTTCAGGTAGTTGAAGGCTGCTATCAAATCCCCCCTCACTCTTCTCTTCTGCAGACTAAATAAGCTCAGTTCCCTCAGCCTCTCCTCATGTGCCCCAGCCCCCTAATCATTTTCATTGCCTTCCATTGGACTCTCTCCAATTTGTCCACATCCTTTCTGTAGTGGGGGGCCAAAAACTGAACACAATACTCCAGATGTGGCCTCACCAGTGCCAAATAGAGGGGAATAATTACTTCCCTCGATCTGCTGGCAATGCTCCTACTAATGCAGGCCAATATGCTATTAGCCTTCTTGGCAACAAGGGCACTCTGTTGACTCATATCTAGCTTTTCGTCCACTGTAATCCCCAGGTCCTTTTCTGCAGAACTGCTGCTTAGCCAGTCGGTCCCCAGTCTGTAGCAGTGCGTAGGATTCTTCCTTCCTAAGTGCAGGACTCTGCACTTGTCCTTGTTGAACCTCATCAGATTTCTTTTGGCCCAATCCTCCAATTTGTCTAGGTCCCTCTGGACCCTATCCCTACACTCCAGCATATCTACCTCCCCCCCCAGCTTAGTGTCATCCGCGAACTTGCTGAGGGTGCAATCCATCCCACCATCCAGATCATTAATGAAGATGTTGAACAAAACCAGCCCCAGGACCGACCCTTGGGGCACTCCGCTTGATATGGGCTGCCAGCTAGACATCGAGCAGTTGATCACTACCAGTTGAGCCCGATGATGTAGCCAGTTTTCTATGCACCTTGTAGTCCATTCATCCAATCCATACTTTTTTAACTTCCTGGCAATAATTTAATTATAAATTAACCCAGTGGATCACTAAATCCTCGACCTGGTTGGAAAATAGGTTTTTTTCTGTGGAATATTTAGATAAAAATGATTTTTCTTTAGTTTTTCTCAAAAATTTCTGTGGGATATTTCAACTTTTCAGTGAAATATCAAAAATTGAAATATTTCAACTGAAAAAGAAAATATTTTGATTCAAAAAGGTGCAAGAGTGCCTCGTGGGAGCTGTAGTTCAGGGGCCTCCTGCTCCTGGTCTCCTCTTTGAGCCAGGCTCTCTGGCTCTCCCAGGATGCACCACTTTCTCCCCTCTTGGTGATGGTAGGCAGTACATCATGGGAGTCCCTGGCTGTGGTGCATCATGGGAGATGAAATCCAGCCACACAGCCCTGCCTGTAGAGGAGAATATCAGCACAAGCACAGACAATTCGGGCCTCCCCATGCTGGGGGGCACAATCTAAAGGGGAGGACACACGTCTCCTCTTCCCAGCGACTTCCCCTCCCTGTGCCCAGCCCGGTGCCGCCGCTCTCTCCCTTCCCCACGTTACCCATGGGGCTCTGTCTTTCTCCTTTTGTGCCTCCTCCCTGGCACATTTGGCCGGGTTCCCTGGCAGCCGGGCCTGGGCAGGGAGCAGGAGAGAGCCACGTTTTGCGTGGCTTAAGCTGGCCACTCTGGGTCGCTGACTCTTTGCAATGCAGCAGCTGCCTGACAGAGCCTGGCTGGGGAGGCGGTGGGCCAGCCCCGGCCCGGGTCCAGCTGCCAGGGACAGGGGACGAGCGAGTCAAAAACACGCTGGGAGGGAGAGGGGCTCACTCAGCCCCTATCCCCGGCAGCTGGGCCCAGGCGTGGGGAGGGCGGGCGGCTCACTGCCACCACCTCCCCCGGCAGGCTTTGCAGGCAGCCATCACGCCACACAGAGCAGTGACCTGGAGCAGCCAGCATGAGAAGTGCTTGGTTCCGCCCCTTCCATTCCCTGCTCAGGCCCAGTTGCCAGGGACAGGGGCGAGCGTGCTGGGGGACAGGTGCAGCGGGAGAAGGACAGATCCCCTCTCCCTCCCCCCCAGCAGGCCAATCTGGGGGGCACTTGACCCTATACGCCCTCCCCCCACTTGTCACCTCCGCTGCACAGGCCCTTGATCTACAAGTCCCATGCAACACCATGGTGGTATTTTTAATGACAATATTCCTGGGGTTGGTCAAAACATTCAAAATATTTCAGTTTGGGACCATTCTTTTTCTGAGAAAATATTTTTTGAGAAAATATTGAAATTTTCTGCCAAAAGCTGACCCTGTTTGTAAGAAAATAGCTCTGTGGAAACCCAGACAGACAGTTTCCACTGAACATTTTCAACAGCCGCATTAAATCCTTCTGCTTCGGTAACCCCTAGCGACCCTGCTCAGGCTCCCTTGTGCTCAGTGCTGCCCAAGGAGATGCCTTCACTTAAGGGCATTTACACCCAAGTGACCATGTGTAAATGTCATTCTCTCCCCAGATGCCTCCGTGAATTGGCTGGGAAGCTCCAGGGTGAGTCGCAGCTTTTATTAATGACAAAGTGAAGTGATAGAAAAGAGCAATTTGTTTGCCTGTTCCAGCTCGGCAGCGACTCATGGTCTTGGAACATGGATTTACTCAGGATTCCCAGTCTTCAGGTTGTGTCTGTTCCCGTGGTCTCACTGCTGCTGCCCTAGATCTCCACCAGCAAATCGCTGCAAGCAGGATTCATAAACATAAAATCATGAACCAAACACCCACCCAGAGTACGTTGGGCAGTGACTTTTTGCCTCTGGTTCTTTTGTCCAACAACCAACAGTTCCTTTAACAAGTCCCTCCCTTCTCCCTCCACCACACCCCACTCACAGTTCTTGTCCTTGGTCAGTGAAGCCCCTGAGTTCAGGGGAGCATCTGCAGGAGTTCACATCCCACCTTGGTGGGGAGAGGGGAAGGCACCTTGCTCGCTCTGCTATCTAGGCACTTGCTTTGGGGCTACACTGCTCCACCAGCTGCCTCATGAGATATCACCAATGCACCTCGCCCCCTTCTGCTGCCACTTGCTTCCCTTCTGTGACCTCTGTGGGTTGGTCTCCTGACTTTCCACCCAACTTTTAGTGATTCTTAGCTCTTGGAGGGGGAACCTCAGTGCTGAAGCAAGCTGGGTAGAAACACTGATCCACAGTGGATGATTTCAGCTCTAGGGATCACTGGACAAAACAAACAGATTCCTAATGGAGCCTTGATTAGCTCCATCTTTGAACAGTGTGGAGACACATGTCAAACCATGCCTAGGCCTCCATTAAGCAGAGTCCCCCAGTCACCAGGCAGGAACATCTGTCTTCATCCCCTCTTGCCCTTCACTGTGGTCTGGTATCCGAACCCCCTGCTTAGCAAGTTCAGTTCAGTTGAGGGTGATCCCCTCGGTCAGGGCAGGCTCTGCTTCCCTTTACTCATACAATAAGGATAAGAACATTTCATCACCCTGCATTCAGTACTGCAGTGATTTGTAACCCAACACCAGCCAAAGTTGGTCACCTTGACAATACAGCTCTGTCTGCTCATACCTTGGCCGAGTGGGTGTGTTCATGTAAACACAGTGTGATCCTGAAGCCTTTTCCCCTCCCCAGCTCATCGCTAGCTGTCAGAGGAGAACATAAGAGGAGGAGGAATAAAAATCCAAGGTTATTGTTCATTGCCAGTGTAAGCAAGGTGTGAATGAGCCCTCCCCTCACAGCTAGTGATGAGCTGGGGAGAGGAAAAGGCTTCAGGATCACACTGTATTTACACTCTGCCTAGGTATGAGCAGACAGGGCTGTGTTGTCAAGGTGACCAACTTGGGCTGGTGTTGGGTTACAAATCACTGCAGTACTGAATGCAGGGGTGATGAAATGTTCTTATCCTTATTGTATGAGTAAAGGGCAGCAGAACTGTGCTTAGCCTGCCCTGACTGATGGTGTCATCCTCAACTGAAGTGAACTCACTTAGGAGGGGTTATGTAAGAAGTGGGGACATTGGTGTTACCCAGCCTAGATGCCCATAGAACTGCTCCAGCTGTACATACAGCAGTGCTGTCAGAGGGGCATTTTCTGGCTTCATTTATCTGGCTTTAGGCTGGCTTAGCAAAAAAATAACATTACTGTGTTTCATCTTAAAGCATCCACCACCCCCGAGAGAAGAGACGCCGATGTATGCGACCATCGCTCTGCAGCGGGACAGATGTCATTAATGCTCCACTTGCTGCAATGCAGGACTCGTCAGTGCGCAGCTGCATCAAAGACCATCCAAAAATGGGAGGCAACCGTAAGGGCCGTGCAGCAAGGAAGTGGGGGACCTTCTCTGGGGCCACAGCTGGACAATGCACAGTGACTTGAAGTTCTGTTGGAGAACTGGAATATTCTCAGAGCAAATGCAGCCTCTTTGCCTTTTGGAAAAAATGTTTCTTCTGAATAAAATTGGGAAAATACCCAAACTCTGTATTCCTGCCCCCGACTCTTTATATCGACAGCTCAACTCCCAAGTCCTCTCATCTCTCTTCAGAGATTCCATTGCCAACCCAAAGGGTACAAAAATCATGAGGCAGCCCCCCCAAAATCCCAAGATTGCCTTAAGAATTCATGAGATTTTAAAAAAAAATTATGTTTGCATCCTTTGATTTGCCTTCTGATCTTTGAGCATTTAGGGGTCACATTTTCCAGCTTTTTGTCACAACCAGGAAAGCTAGAAACTTAGTTTTTTAAACAAAAGCAAAAATTCTCACCTAATCTGAACACTCCAGGAGCTGGGGCTCTAAGAAACACAGCAAATATCTTGTGACTCGCTGTTAAATCATGAAAACAATGAGGAGTCCGGTGGCACCTTAAAGACTAACAGATTTATTTGGGCATAAGCTTTCGTGGGTAAAAACTTCTCCATGCGTCTGAAGAAGTGGGTTTTTTACCCATGAAAGCTTATGCCCAAATAAATCTGTTAGTCTTTAAGGTGCCACTAGACTCCGCATTGTTTTTGTGGATACAGACTAACATGGCTACCCCTCTGATATTTGTTAAACCATGAAAACTGACAACAGTGTTAGGGCCACCTTTGAATTTGCAGGTTCTGTGACCCTGTTGAATGCCTTCTTGGCTTGTAGGGAAGTTATGAAATTCAAATATCAATAAAAATATTTGTCACAAACCATGGCTTTGTGAAACTATATGTGTTACTGCAGCCATGTATGGTTGCAAGAGAACATGATGAGAGCATTTAGCTCCCTGGAAAGCAGTTACTGCATGAAACAATTACATGACTTTGGTGTACATGATCCAAGGACCTCTGGAGGCCAACTAGCAGAGGGCCCAGGGGCACACAAGGGTTACAAGGAGCTCTTAGGTCTGGGATTTACATTTCAGTTAAGAACATAAGAACAGTCATATTGGATCAGACCAATGGTCCATCTAGCCCAGTATCCTGTCTACTGACAGTGGCCAATGCCGGGTGCCTCAAAGGGAATGACCAGAACAGGCAATCATCAAATGATCCATCCCCTGTTGTTCACTTCCAGCTTCTGGCAGACAGAGCATGGGGTTCCATCCCTGGCCCTCCAGCTAATAGCCATTGCTGGACCTATCCTCCAGGAACTTATCTGGTTCTTTTTTGAACCCCGTTCTGTTAACTATTTTGAGTAATTTTGTATCCTTTTCAAATTTTGCCACCTCACTGTTTACCCCCTTTTCCAGATCATTTACACTGGTCTACAATTTTTGAGAAGTTGTCTGCTTCAGAGATAAAATGTGCTATTTATTATGTATTTTGATGTGCTGAATTCAAATATGGCAATTAAAACAACTGATTGGCTACTGTTTCTAAGATATTTAAGTTTTTACATTTTATGTCTATGTATATTGTGTAGATAGTAGAGTTTTAATCATAAATTGTAAACCTAGGTCTTTTCATGTGTTTATGGTTGCTTTACCTGATAATATTTCACCTGTCCTGTTTATGTAACACTTTAAAAATCAGCAAAGGGGTTATATAAATAAAATTTATTATGAAACAAAAGGCAAAAAACTATTATGTACATAGTTTAGTCCTATTCAGTGTCTACTCGGCGCTTCTTGGCTTGTCTCTTGTATTCATTAAATGGAGCATCTCTTGTCACTGTCCAGCAATAGTCTGCAAGCATTGATGGGCTCCATTTGCCCTGATAGCGTTTCTCCATTGTTGCAATGTCCTGGTGAAATCGCTCGCAGTGCTCGTCGCTTGCTGCTCCACAGTTCGGTGGAAAAAAATCTAGATGAGAGTGCAAAAAATGTATCTTTAGTGACATGTTGCAACCAAGGCTTTTGTATGCCTTGAGGAGGTTTTCCACCAACAACCTGTAGTTGTCTGCCTTGTTGTTTCCGAGAAAATTTATTGCCACTAACTGGATGGCTTTCCATGCCGTCTTTTCCTTGCCACGTAGTGCATGGTCAAATGCATCATCTCGAAGAAGTTCACGAATCTGAGGACCAACAAAGACACCTTCCTTTATCTTAGCTTCACTTAACCTTGGAAATTTTCCACGGAGGTACTTGAAAGCTGCTTGTGTTTTGTCAATGGCCTTGACAAAGTTCTTCATCAGACCCAGCTTGATGTGTAAGGGTGGTAACAAAATCTTTCTTGATTCAACAAATGGTGGATGCTGAACACTTTTCCTCCCAGGCTCCAATGACTGTCGGAGTGGCCAATCTTTCTTGATGTAGTGGGAATCTCTTGCACGACTATCCCATTCGCAGAGAAAACAGCAGTACTTTGTTTATCCAGTCTGCAGACCAAGCAAGAGAGCAACAACCTTCAAATCGCCACAAAGCTGCCACTGATGTTGGTCATAGTTTATGCACCTCAAAAGTTGTTTCATGTTGTCATAGGTTTCCTTCATATGGACTGCATGACCAACTGGAATTGATGGCAAAACATTGCCATTATGCAGTAAAACAGCTTTAAGACTCGTCTTCGCTGAATCAATGAACAGTCTCCACTCATCTGGATCGTGAATGATGTTGAGGGCTGCCATCACACTATCGATGTTGTTGCAGGCTACAAGATCACCTTCCATGAAGAAGAATGGGACAAGATCCTTTTGACGGTCACGGAACATGGAAACCCTAACATCACTTGCCAGGAGATTCCACTGCTGTAGTCTGGAGCCCAACAGCTCTGCCTTACTCTTGGGTAGTTCCAAATCCCTGACAAGGTCATTCAGTTCACCTTGTGTTATGAGGTGTGGTTGAGAGGAGGAGGATGGGAGAAAATGTGGGTCCTGTGACATTGATGGTTCAGGACCAGAAGTTTCATCCTCTTCCTCTTCCTCGTCTGACTCAAGTGAGAATGATTCTGGTGCATCAGGAACCGGCAGTCCTTCTCCGTGGGGTACTGGGCGTATAGCTGATGGAATGTTTGGATAATGCACAGTCCACTTTTTCCTCTTTGACACACCTTTCCCAACTGGAGGCACCATGCAGAAGTAACAATTGCTGGTATGATCTGTTGGCTCTCTCCAAATCATTGGCACTGCAAAAGGCATAGATTTCCTTTTCCTGTTCAACCACTGGCGAAGATTTGTTGCACAAGTGTTGCAGCATATGTGTGGGGCCCACCTCTTGTCCTGATCTCCAATTTTGCAGCCAAAATAAAGATGATAGGCTTTCTTAACCATAGTGGTTATACTGCGCTTTTGTAATGCAAAAGTCACTTCACCACAAACATAGCAGAAGTTATCTGCACTGTTCACAAAAGTACGAGGCATCTCTGCTCACTTTGGCTAAACAGAAATGTGTCCCTTTGCAAAATCAAACTCTGACAAATAAGAGAGCACGACACTGTATGATTTCTAGAGCTGATATAGGGCAATTTGTTCAGCAGAGTGATGTAAGCTTCGTTATGATTGCATCATCCATGACTTCTAGGAATAACATGATGCAATTCATATCATGTATGATGCAATACCAGCTTCAGATTGCATCATTCATTGTTTTGCCTAAAAAGCAAGTACTGTCCAAACCCAGTCGTAGATTTATTCATAGATCCAGTCAAAGATGTATTTTAGTCATTTCTGGTTTAAATTGAGATCCCTTCCCTTTATAACTCACTTATCCTCCGCCATTCCCAAGTCAAGGGTCGTATATACTGACCCAATAGCATATCTTGAAAACTAGAGCCAATCAACAATTTTAAGCATCATTTTTGTTCTCAGTGACCCAGAATTAGTAAAGTTTGACTACATTTATTTCAGAAGCATTTTGGCTGTAGAGCAGTGTTATCAATATGTTGAACAGCACTAGTCCCAGTAAAGATCTTTGTGGGAGAGTCCACTATTTACCTCTCTCCATTGTGAAAACTGACCATTTATATCTACCCATTGTCTTCTGTCTTTTAACCTGTCATCCATGAGAGGACCTTCCCTTTTATCCTATGACAGCTTACTTTGCTTAAGAGCCTTTGGTGAGGGACCTTGTCAAATGCCTTCTGAAACTCCAAGTGCACTATATCCACTCGATCACCCTCATTCACAACCTCCCTCAAAGAATTCTAATAGATTGGTGAGGCAAGATTTCCCTTTGCAAAAGCCAGGCTGACTTCCCCAACAAATCACATTTATCTATGTGTCTGATAATTCGGTTCTTTACTATAGTTTCAACCAATTTGCCCAGTACTAAAGTTAGGTTTACCAGCCTGCAATTGCCAGGATCGCCTCTGGGTTCTTTTTTAAAAAATTGGTGTCACATTAGCTATCCTCCAGTCATCTGGTACAGAAGCTGATTTTAAAATGTTAGGTTACATACCACAGTTAGTAGAGCTGCAATTTCATATTTCAGTTCCTTCTGGTCCTGGTTGACTTATTACTCTTTAATTTATCAATTTGTTCCAAAACCTCCTCTATTGACACCTCAGTCTGGGACAGTTCATCAGGTTTGCCACCTAAAAAGAATGGCTCAGGGATGGGAATCTCCCTCACATCCTCTTCAGTGAAGACTGATGCAAAGACTAGACTTGTCTTCCTTGAGTGTCCCTGTAGCATCTCGATCATCCAGTGGCCTCACTGATGGTTTGTCAGGCTTCCTGCTTCTGATGCACTTCAAGTTTTTTTTGCTGTTAGTTTCTGAGTCTTTGTCTACTTGCTCTTCAGATTCTTTTCTGGCCTGACTAATTATACTTCTACACTTGACGAGCCGGAGATTATGTTCCTTTCTATTTTCCTCAGTAGGATTTAACTTCCAAGTTTTAAAAGATGCCTTTTTGCCTCTAATTGCTTCTTTTACTTTGTTGTTTAGCAATGGTGGTACTTTTTTTGCTCCTCTTACTATGTATTTAATTTGGGGTATTGTACCTATTGGGTTCCGGGAAGTGGGCGGGCTGCTAAAGGATCCCCCCCCCAGCCTAAGGGGAGGACCCACAGGACCTAAAACCCAAATGATTACGGGGGACAACTAATGTAAAAACAGGGACAGGAGTGCGATTAAAGGGTCAAAAGAAGGGAACCTGACGGGGGCACCGAGCAGAGAACCCCGGACAGCGCCCACTGCTCCTCAAAGGTGTCAAGGGAGCCAGTGGACGCCGCCCAGAGGAACTCTGCCCGGATACGTGAACGGACAGAGGATCGGAAACAGGCCCCCCAGTCACAGGAACCTCCATCGGCCAACCTCCTCGCCCTGGTTTTATAGATGGCCTGTTTAGCCAGGGACAAGAGGAAGTTGACCAGGAGGTCCCGTGACTTTGTGGGGCCACGGATAGGGAGTGCATAAATGAGAAGGTGAGGGGAAAAGTGTAACCAAAAACGCAACATAATGTCGGTGAGGAGCCGGTGTAGGGGCTGCAACCTGGCACACTCTAAGTAAACGTGAGCCAGGGTCTCCCTCACGCCGCAGAAAGGACAGGTGTCAGGGACAGGGGTAAACCGCGCCAAGTACACGCCCGTGCTCACGGCCCCATGAAGGAGCCGCCAACTGACATCCCCGGCGGGCCTCGGGACCAGGGTGGAATAGAGGCTGGCCCACCGGGGCTTCTCACCCTCGACAGGTGGCAGGAGGTCCCGCCCCTTCGTATCGGGGCGGGACACGAGGGTGAGGAAGTGAAGAGTGTGGAGCACGAGCGTGTATAGATGTTTCCTTGGCGCGGTCAGGAAACGAACCGGCTGCAAGTCGTGCAGCCGGCTCACGGAGAAGGGGTGGGGAGGCCGGTTGGCTTCTGGTCATCCCCCGTTGGGGCCCCTGGCACGGCCCCGTGGCCCACCGAGACGGGCAGGCAAGGGGCGGACCCTCTACGTGGCGCCCGATGGACCGACGCCACATGGCCCGCCTCAGTCCCCGGCTCAAAGGGGGGCGGCGGCGGAGGGAGAACAGCAGCCCCTAGTTGGTCGGGACTGGGGAACACAAAGGCCGCTCCCTGGGGGTCATCCTCCGGGAAAGGGAAGGAGACGGCCCCTGGGGCGGCAATGGCATCGCAGGAGGTGGAAGGGATAGGAATCAGATCAGGAGTAAGGGCAGGGCCAGGGGCAGGAGTAGGGTCGGGGAGAGGGACAGAGGTGGGACCCTGGGCCCCAGGAGCTGGACTGTTGGAAAGTAGCTCCTCTCGGTCCGGCCCAGGGGTCTGAGGGTTAGGGAGGGGGTCCCCAGGAATACCGGGCTCAGGCTCTATGGCAGGTAGAACAGCCACGGCAGCAGGAGGTGAACAATCTGCAACAGGGCCCCCACCCGGAAAGGAACTCGGTTGCCCCACGCCAACGAGGGATACCCCTGGTAACTCGTGTCCCGGCCGCGAGGCACCGGCCGTCACCTGAACAGGCTCGGCGGCCGTCAACGAGGTGTCACCCGCAGCCGGGCAGGTCAAAGAGTCCAGGGGCTCCTCTAAGGCAGGAGCAGGAGCAGCGGTTAGGGGAACAGGAGACGGAGAAGGGGAGGCCGGGGTGAGGTCGGCCAGATCGAGGCCCGCTGGCAGAGGGTCGTCCTCCCCCTGGGTGACCGGGATCAGACCCAGGGCCTCGATCTCCTCATAGATAGAAGGGAGCTCACCTCCCACCACCCCGGGGTCTTCCCCGCTAACACCCGAGGCGACACTTTCCTCGGGCATCGCAGGGGGTACAGGTGGCAAGGGGGTAGGAGGGGCTTCAACGGGGGCCTCCGCAAGGAGGGACTGCGGAGGACGGATGGTGGGATCCTCCGGTGCTGCCACACCTTCCCCAGCCGGCAACGGTTGATGTAATGTACCCGCGGGCAAGGCGGAAGGCTCGGCAACGGTGCCCCCCTTCCTGGTTTTCCAGGGGGCCTCCGCACCAGATGGCAGGAGCGGAGCTCGAGCCTTCCACTTGCCCCGCTTTCCCTGTACTAGGGTCCAGCCCTCCATGGCATTATCTGTGGGCTGGGTGACAGGGGTTGGGTCGGGGGGCAAAGATGATGGCTCGAGGACCTGAGGAGGTAACAATGGGGCAGCAGAAGGGGGGGCGGATTCTCCTTGGGGAGGGCCCTCTCCCGCGCCCGGCAAAACCCCCACCGCACCCTCCTCTACAGGCCCCGCCACAGTGCACGTAGCAGAGGTGGGGCTCTCCCGCTCGTCTGGGCATGGTGGGGAAGGTACCCCTAAGGCCCGAGCGGGAGCAGTGGTGGTCCGAGAAGGAGGAGTGGCGGCTCCGGGTACCGGGCAACCAGGGGCGCCAGCAATGGTGGGGCTAGCGCCCTGCCGGGGCTCGGGGGTCCCAGACGCTCCTCCGTGCCGGGCCAAGGGGCAGTCCCTCCAGACGTGCCCTATCGCCCGGCAGAGGTAGCACCGGGCCTCCCCCGTGGAGTAGTGCACCCGGTGATGGGCCCCCTGATAGTGGACCAGGAAAGACCCCTCGAGCGCCTCTCGGCCACGCGCCGCCGGCAGCAGTTGGAGCTGCACGTGCTGGCGGAACGAGAGGACGTGACGGAGGGCAGGGTCTTTGCAGCCCAGCGAGAGAGGGCGGACGATGGAAATTGGTTTCCCCAGGTTAGAAAGGGCGGGCAGCAGGGCGACATCGGGGAGGAAAGGAGGCACGGAGGTGAGGACCATACGGACACCCAGGTCCTCCAGCGGCTCCAGGGGGATGAACACGCCCCCCACCGCCAGGCCCTTCTCCACCGCCTCCTGGGCGGTGGCCACCGAGGCAAGGAAGAAAACAACCTTGCCATACATTTTGGAGGCCGCCACGATGGCCGTGGGCCCCACCACCCTCGCCAACGCCCGCACGTAGGTCTCCACGTGGGGCGAGGCGGGCACCAGGAGGCAACGGATGCCGTGCTTCCGACTCAAGGTGGGAAAGGGGCCCAGGCCACTACGGATGGAATCCGAGGCGGTGGATGGACGAGATGGCGTACCGGCAGGTGGGGGGGCCGCCGCCACCTGGGCATACGCCCTGGGGGCCGGGGGAGGGGCACCCGCAGAGCTGGTGGAGGGAGCAGTGGGAAGGGACGCCGCGGCCGGTGGCGGGGCCGGGGCAGTGGGGGTAGCCCCTGCCATGGAGGGCCCAGTCTTTCTAGCGGGGCTCTTTCCCTTCTTTTTGCCCTGGCCTTTCCTGCCGGCTGGGGCAGCTCCCCCAGAATTGGAGGGAGCGAGGGACGTGGCAGCAGCGGAGGTCACCCCGTCACCCGCCACTGCCGACACCGCAGCGGGGGCGGTGGCAGGTGGTTTGGCAGCGGCGGTTGAGGAAGAGGCCAAGGGGACAGGCGGGGGAGGGGTGATAGAGTCTACTTGGGGGGGCTCGCCCGCCATCTTCCCCTCCATTATGAGCAAGGTGGGAGGGGAAAACACACTGGAGAAAAGGGGGGCGGGGAAAGTGGAAGCAGGTCAACCACTCCTCCCCGCTAGGCTGCAGGCAGGGGAGGAGGGCGCCGAAACGGGGGGAGATGGGGGGGTATCAAGGGCTTGGGGGGAGGCAGTCACCGACACCGGCTCCTCTAGTTGCACGAGGGGAGGGAAGGTCACAATAACAGCAGGGGGTGCAGTGAGTAACAAAAATGTGATGGGGGGCACAAGCACATAGGAGGGGGCATGGGCACACGAGGGGGGGGTCAATCAGGGCAAGGGGGGGCACAAAGGAAGGGGAGCAACTAGGCTGGGAATGGGGCAGAGGAACCAAGGGGCTAACCGCAGGGCTGGGGACTAAACTGCAGAGGGAAAAGGGCGGGGCAGGCAAACAAACTGAAGCTGGGGAGGGGCAAAAGGCTACGGAGGGCAAATGGGGCAGGCAGCAAGGGGCAAAGCTGGGAGGCCTATTGCGGAGGGGAAGGGGTCAGTCCAGGGGGGGTAGGTGCGCCCATGAGCGCTTGTGTAAAGTCAATGTGTAGGCTGCATGCCTGCCGCTGCAGGCCCAAACGATGTCAATAGGGCGCGGCAGGCCAGGAGAGCAGCAGAGTCCCAGAGGCAGGAGCGGAGGCAGATGGTAAATGGGCTGTGGGGGTGGTGGAGGGGGCAACGGTGGGGGTTTGGGGGGGGGACACAGATGGACCAGGGGGCAGGCTCCACACCACAACCCCTGTGGCCCCACAAACACAGTCTAGACCCCCACCACTAGAGCACAGTTAGAAAATTAAGTCCTGAACGGCCCCCTCCACAGTGGTCTCCAGAGTCTTGTGCGCTCCCCCAGCAGCCGATGGTCTACATAGTCCTCGTCCTCTACCTCCAGGCTCCAGCAGCTCCCCAGGACACACACAGCAGCGGCAGCAGCAGCAGCTCCTCCAGCAACCCTGGCAGCCAGGCAGGAAAGACCCCCCATAGGTGGTAGTGGTGATGGTGAAGGTGGGGTCTTGGCTTCTCCCTCCAGAGATGGTGGGGAGGGGGGGCTGGCCGGCAAGGCCCCCCCACCCCTCGCTCAGTAGCAGTGGCAGCAGCAGTAGCAGTCCAGGGAAGGAGCTCCAGCCAGCAGCAGCAGCAACCCGGGGAAGGTGCTCCAACCAGCAAGGCAGGTGGAGTGGAGAAGGAGAAGGGAGAGCTCCAGCCAGCAAGGCAGCCCCAGAGGACACTGAGCGTGCTCTGTACCTATTGGGTTCCGGGAAGTGGGCGGGCAAAGCCCACTGCTAAAGGATCCTCCCCCCAGCCTAAGGGGAGGACCCACAGGACCTAAAACCCAAATGATTACGGGGGACAACTAATGTAAAAACAGGGACAGGAGTGCGATTAAAGGGTCAAAAGAAGGGAACCTGACGGGGACACCTTGGCGCGGTCAGGAAACGAACCGGCTGCAAGTCGCGCAGCTGGCTCACGGAGAAGGGGTGGGGAGGCCAGTTGGGTCCACGGGGCAGGGGCCCAATAAAGAGGTCCGGAGGACCAGGGGTGGAGGGTGGGCGGGGCGTGCCCTCGCGCAGGACCTGGTCGAGGTAGACCCGAGCAGCGGGCGGCAAAGTGGCCCTCACCTCCTGAAGTACGCGCCGGGGAGTGCAAGGCCTGGAGAGCCCCATGCGCCGTGCGAGCGTCAGGGGATCCAGCCAGACTCACCGGTCATAGTCCAGGAGGTCTCCGACTCTCGTGACTTCTGCCAGGACCAACCTCTGGCACACCGCGGGGGACTCCGCCACCTGCACACAAAGCTGGGGGTTGTGTTGCAGGGGCTCCACGAGGAGATCTGCCCCCCCGGTGGCCGCCACGGACCTGGTTGCTGAGAACAGTTTCCACGTCCAGAGGAGGTCCTGGTAGAAGACCGGCAGCCCGGAGAGGTCTCGCGGAAGACCTCTCAGATCGAGATAAAAGAGCTGCCGGTCGTATCGGAGCCCTCGGAAGCGGCGGAGGAAGGCGTGCGCCAGTACTCTCCACGCCGGACTACCTGCACCATAAAGGAGCCTCTGCAGGGCCTGGAGGCGGAAGACATGGACCTGAGTGTGAAGGCACTTCAGGCCCCGCCCTCCCTCCTCCAGGGGCAGATGGAGGACCCCCACAGAGACCCAGTGCAGTCCTGGCCAAAAGAACTCCAGAATCGCCCTCCGGAGGTCGGCCAGGAAGCCCGGGGCCGGGACCAGGGTGTTGAGACGGTACCAGAGGATGGACAGGACTAGTTGATTGAGTACCAGTGCCCTACCGCGAAGGGAGAGGCACCGGAGTAGTCCTGTCCATTTCCGGAGCCGCTCTGTCACCCTGCCCTGTAAACCTTGACAGTTCTCCGGCGGAGATAGAGCAGCGGACCCGCGCTCCACCGGATGGCCTGAAGCGCGGGTGGGAGGGAGCTCGCCTGCCACCCGGCCCCTACCACCAGGCCAGAGCTCTTGACCCAGTTGACCCGGGCGGAGGAGGCCGCCGAGTACACGGTCTGGCAAGCCTCCACCCGCACCAAGGCGCCCGGGTCCTGGACCACGAGGAGCACATCATCGGCGTACGCCGACAGGACCAGCCGCAGCTCCAGCTCCCGAAGCACCAACCCCGTCAACCTCCTGCGGAGGAGACAGAGGAAGGGCTCCATCGCCAGAGCGTAAAGCTGGCCCGAGAGGGGGCACCCCTGCCGCACTCCCCGCCCGAAGCTGACCGGTTCGGTCAGGGTCCAGTTGAGCCTGACCAGACACTCTGCGGAAGCGTACAGCACCTGGAGAAAACCCACAAACTAGGGTCCGAAGCCTAACGCTCGCAGAGTGCCCAGGAGATACCCGTGGTCCACCCTGTCGAACGCCTTCTCCTGATCCAGGGACAGGAGGGCGAATGACAGACCATCCCTACACCCAAGCTCCAAGAGATCCCGGACCAGATAGAGGTTATCAAACATGCTATGGCCCGGGACGGTGTAGGTCTGGTCTGGGTGGATCACGTCCTCCAGCACGGACCCCAGCCGCAGCGAGATGGCCTTGGCTACGATTTTGTAGTCTGTGCTGAGGAGCGAGACGGGACGCCAATTCCGTAAGTCGCGGAGGTCCCCCTTCTTCAGCAATAAGGCGAGCACGGCTCGCCTGCACGAAAGAGGGAGGACCCCGCTCAGCAAGGCCTCGGCCCAGACGGTGACTAGGTCTGGGGCGAGGACGTCCCAGAACACGCGGTAGAGCTCCACGGTCAGCCCCTCCATGCCCGGAGATTTATTGGTGGGCATGCGGCGGAGGGCTTCCGAGAACTCGGCCAGAGAGAGAGGCAACTCTAGCCGGTCCCAGTCGCCCGCGCTGACCGTCGGGAGTCCGTCCCAGAGCACTCTGCAAGTGGTAGGTTCGGGCGGATCGGGGGAGAAAAGGCGTGCGTAGAAGGTCCTGGCCCGCTCGCACATCTCCACCGGATCCATGAGGGGGGTGCCGTCCTCCGCCAGGAGGCAGGTGACGTGCCTCTTGGCCCCCCTCCTTTTCTCCAGGGCGTAGAAGAAGTGGGAGCCGGGATCCATCTCCCGAAGGAGGCGGATGCGGGATCAAACAAAAGCACCCCGGGCTCGATGATCGTCGAGGGCCCGGAGCTCCTCCCGCTTCTCCCGTCACGCTCCGCAAAGGGATGGATCCTCAGGGCTGGCGGCCAGACGCCTCTCTAGCTCTAAGACCTCCCGTTCCAACTGCCCTATCGCCGCATCCCTCCGTCGGCTGGCGCCCCGGGTGTAGTCGCGGCAGAAGAGCTGGGTGCACACCTTTCCTAGGTCCCACCATCGCCGCGCCGAGGGAAAGGCACACCACTGCCCTCGCCAGACCAGCCAGAACTCCCGGAAGGACGCCACGAAGCCCACATCCTCCAGCAAGCTATTGTTAAAGTGCCAATAGGCCGGCCCCGGCCGGCCCCGGTGACTAGATGGTGATCTGAAAAGGGGGCCGGCTGGACGTCGGAGGAGTGGGCCCGTGAAAGATGGAAGCGTGACAAGTAAATGCGGTCCAACTGGGAGTGGCACGACCGATGGGCTCCCACCCGGACATAGGTGAACGTGGAGACATCGTCCGGGTGGTGGTCGCGCCAGACGTCCACCAGGGAGTGATGTTCCACAATCTCCCGGAGGACGTCCGCGGCGGCCGGGTACTGCTCGGTCCCCGAGCGGTCCCGCTCCTCGAGGGTAGCATTGAAGTCCCCGCCCAGGACCAGGCACTCACGAGGATCCAAGGAGCTGAGGAAGGCGGACGCCTGCTGATAAAAAGGCAGCCGCTCCGGGCCCGATGTCGGGGCATAGACGTTGACAAGGTTGATCACAAGCCCCTCCATGCGGACCTGGAGGTGCAGCAGGTGGCCCGGCACAACCTCGGCAACCCCCAGCACCTCGGTCCGTAGGTCGGGGGAGAACAGGGTAGCCACTCCAGCCGTACGAACTGTGAGATGGCTAAAATAGACCCTGTCCCCCCACTCCAGCCGCCAGCTGTCCTCGGCAGCCGGATCCGTGTGGGTCTCCTGCAGGAAAACCACAGAGTACCCCCCCTCCCGAAGGCAGGAGAGCACCTGGCACCTGCGGAGACCCACCCTACAGCCCCAGGTGTTCAATGTTGCAAAAGTGATAGGTGGCATGAGGAGGGCTGGGGGGGATCCTCGTCGGAGGGATGCTCACGGCCCCCATTGGTCCACGCAGCAAACCGTGACCCACCCCGAAGGTGAGCAAGGAGTCACGGAAGCTGCGGACCCGCTGGTAAGCCGCGGCACCCTGCTTCCCGGTCCTTTTACCCTCCCCCATGAGGGCCCTCGCAGCCCAGAGGATCTGGTGGAAATCCCCCCCATCGCTGGAGAGCGAGCGGCACCTTATTGCGGGAGCCACGGACGTCTTCCAAAAACTCCCACAGCTCTTCTCTCAGCGTATGGGGGGGTGGGGTAACTGGCTTCTGGTCATTCCCCATTGGGGCCCCTGGCACGGCCCCGTGGCCCACCGAGACAGGCAGGCAAGGGGCGGACCCTCGACGTGGCGCCCGATGGACCGGCGCCACATGGCCCGCCTCAGTCCCCGGCTCAAAGGGGGGCGGCGGCGGAGGGAGAACAGCAGCCCCTAGTGGGTCGGGACTGGGGAACACAAAGGCCGCTCCCTGGGGGTCATCCTCCGGGAAAGGGAAGGAGACGGCCCCTGGGGCGGCAGTGGCATCGCAGGAGGTGGAAGGGATAGGAATCAGGTCAGGAGTAAGGGCAGGGCCAGGGGCAGGAGTAGGGTCGGGGAGAGGGACAGAGATGGGATCCTGGGCCCCAGGAGCTGGACAGCTGGAAGGTGGCTCCTCTCGGTCGCGCCCAGGGGTCTGAGGGTTAGGGAGGGGGTCCCCAGAGATGCCGGGCTCAGGCACTACGGCAGGTGGAACAGCCTCGGCAGCAGGAGGTGCACAATCTTCAACGGGGCTCCCACCCGGGAAGGAACGCGGTTGCCCCACGCCAACGAGGGATACCCCTGGTAACTCGTGTCCCGGCCGTGAGGCACCGGCCGTCGCCTGAAAAGGCTCGGCGGCCGTCAGCGGGGTGTCACCCGCAGCCGGGCAGATCAAAGAGCCCAGGGGTTCCGCTGAGGTAGGAGCAGGAGCAGGAACAGCAATTAGGGGAACAGAAGATGGAGAAGGGGGGGTTGGGGTGAGGTCAGCGAGATCGAGGCCCGCTGGCAGAGGGTCGTCCTTCCCCTGGGTGACCGGGATCAGACCCAGGGCCTCGATCTCCTCATAGATAGAAGGGAGCTCACCTCCCACCACCCCGGGGTCTTCCCCGCTAGCACCTGAGGCGACGCTTGTCTCGGGCATCGCAGGGAGTATAGATGACAAGGGGGCAGGAGGGGCTTCAACGGGGGCCTCCGCAAGGAGGGACCGCGGAGGATGGATGGCGGTAGCCTCCGGTGCTGCCACACCTTCCCCAGCCGGCAACGGTTGCTGTAATGTACCCGCGGGCAAGGCGGAAGGCTCGGCAGCGGTACCCCCCTTCCTGGTTTTCCGGGGGGCCTCCGCACCAGATGGCAGGAGCGGAGCTCGAGCCTTCCGCTTGCCCCGCTTTCCCTGTACTAGGGTCCAGCCCTCCATGGCATTATCTGCGGGCTGGGTGACAGGGGTTGGGTCGGGGGGCAAAAACGACGGCTCGAGGACCTGAGGAGGTATCATAACTATAAAGGGAAGGGTAACAGCTCTCCTGTGTACAGTACTAAAATCCCTCCTGGCCAGAGACTCCAAAATCCTTTTACCTGTAAAGGGTTAAGAAGCTCGGGTAACCTGGCTGACACCTGACCCAAAGGACCAATAAGGGGACAAGATACTTTCAAATCTTGGGGGGGGGGGGGGGAAAGGCTTTTGTGTGTGCTCTTTGTTTTAAGGGGTTGTTCGCTCTTGGGACTGAGAGGGACCAGACATCAATCCAGGTTCTCCCCATCTTTCTAAACAAGACTCTCTTATTTCAAAATTATAAGTAAAAGCCAGGCAAGGCGTCTTAGATTTACTTTGTTTTCTCAACTTGTAAATGTACCTTTTACTAGAGTGTTTATCTTTGTTTGCTGTACTTTGAACCTAAGACAGAGGGGGGTCCTCTGAGCTCTTTAAGTTTGATTACCCTGTAAAGTTATTTTCCATACTGATTTTACAGAGATGATTTTTACCTTTTTCTTTAATTAAAAGCCTTCTTTTTAAGAACCTGATTGATTTCTCCTTGTTTTAAGATCCAAGGGGGTTTGGATCTGTATTCACCAGGAGTTGGTGAAAGGAAGGAGGGGGGAAGGGTCAATTTCTCCTTGTTTAAGATCCAAGGAGTTTGGATCTGTATTCACCAGGGAATTGGTGAGAGGTTTCTAAAAGCTTCCCAGGGTAGGGAATGGTGGCAGCGGACCAGAACTAAGCTGGTAGTTAAGCTTAGAAGTCCTCATGCAGGCCCCTACATTTGTACCCTAAAGTTCAAAGTGGGGTTACAGCATTGACAGGAGGTAACAATGGGGCAGCAGGAGGGGGGCCGGATTCTCCCTGGGGAGGGCCCTCTCCCGCGCCTGGCAAAACCCCCACCGCACCCTCCTCTACAGGCCCCACCACAGTGCACGTAGCAGAGGCGGGGCTCTCCCGCTCGTCTGGGCATGGTGGGGGAGGTACCCCTAAGGCCCGAGCGGGAGCAGTGGTGGTCCGAGAAGGAGGAGGGGTGGCTCCAGGTACCGGGCAACCAGGGGCGCCAGCAATGGTGGGGCTGGCGCCCTGCCGGGGCTCGGGGGTCCTGGACGCTCCTCCGTGCCGGGCCAAGGGGCAGTCCCTCCAGACGTGCCCTATCGCCCGGCAGAGGTAGCACCGGGCCTCCCCCGTGGAGTAGTGCACCCAGTGATGGGCCCCCTGATAGTGGACCAGGAAAGACCCCTCGAGCGCCTCTCGGCCACGCGCCGCTGGCGGCAGTTGGAGCTGCACATGCCGGCGGAACGAGAGGACGTGACGGAGGGCGGGGTCTTTGCAGCCCAGCGAGAGAGGGCGGACGATGGAAATTGGTTTCCCCAGGGTAGAAAGGGCGGGCAGCAGGGCGACATTGGGGAGGAAAGGAGGAACGGAGGTGAGGACCAGACGGACACCCAGGTCCTCCAGCGGCTCCAGGGGGACGAACACGCCCCCCACCGCCAGGCCCTTCTCCACCACCTCCTGGGCGGCGGCCACCGAGGCAAGGAAGAAAACAACCTTGCCATACATTTTGGAGGCCGCCACGATGGCCATGGGCCCCAACGCCCACACGTAGGTCCCCACGTGGGGCGAGGCGGGCACCAGGAGGCAATGGACGCCGTGCTTCCTAGTCAAGGTGGGAAAGGGGCCCAGGCCGCTACAGATGGAAACAGAGGCGGTGGATGGATGAGATGGCGTACCGGCAGGCGGGGGGGCCGCCGCCACCTGGGCATACGCCTTGGGGGCCGGGGGAGGGGCACCCGCAGAGCTGGTGGAGGGAGCAGCGGGAAGGGACGCCGCGGCCGGTGGCGGGGCCGCGGCAGTGGGGGCAGCCCCTGCCATGGAGGTCCCAGTCTTCCTAGCGGGGCTCTTCCCCTTCTTTTTGCCCTGGCCTTTCCTGCCGGCTGGGGCAGCTCCCCCAGAATTGGAGGGAGCAAGGGACGTGACAGCAGCGGAGGTCACCCCGTCGGCCACCGCCGCCGATGCCGCAGCGGCGGCAGATGGTTTGGCAGCGGCTAAGGGGGCAGGCAGGGGAGGGGCGATAGGGTCCACTTGGGGGGGCTCGCCCGCCGTGTTCCCCTCCATAATGAGCAAGGTGGGAGGGGAAAACACACCGGAGAAGGGGGGCAGGTAAAGGGGGAGCAGGTCAGCCACTCCTCCCTGCTAGGCTGCAGGCAGGGGAGGAGGGCGTCGAAACGGGGAGGGATGGGGGGGTATCAAGGGCTTGATGGGGACAGTCACCGACACCGGCTCCTCTAGCTACACTAGGGGAGGGAAGGTCACAATAACAGCAGGGGGTGCAGTGATTAACCAAAATGTGATGGGGGACACAAGCGCACGGGAAGGGGCATGGGCACACGAGGGGAGGGGTCAATCGGGGGGGCGCAAAGGAAGGGGAGCAACTAGGCTGGGAATGGGGCAGAGGAACCAAGGGGCTAACCGCAGGGCTGGGGTGGGTCAACCGAACTAAACTACAGAGGGAAAAGGGCGGGGCAGGCAAACAAACTGGAGCTGGGGAGGGGCAAAAGGCTACAGAGGGCAAATGGGGTAGGCAGCAAGGGGCAAAGCTGGGGGGCCCGTTGCAAAGGGGAAGGGGCCAGTCCAGGGGGGGCAGGTGCACCCACGAGCGCTTGTGCAAAGTCAACGTTCAGCTGCCTGCCGCTGCAGGCCCAAACGATGTCAATAGGGCGTGGCAGGCCAGGACAGCAGCAGAGTCCCAGAGGTAGGAGCGAAGGCAGATGGTGAATGGGCTGTGGGGGTGGTGGAGGGGGCAACGGTGGTGGTGGGGGCTTGGGGGGGGACACAGATGGACCAGGGGGCAGGCTCCACGCCACACCCCCTGTGTCCCCACTAACACAGTCTAGACCCCCACCACTAAAGCACAGTTCGAAAAGTACTCAGTCCTGAATGGCCCCCTCCACGGTGGTCTCCAGAGTCCCGTGCGCTCCCCCAGCAGCCGATAGTCTATGTAGTCCTCTTCCTCCACCTCCAGGCTCCAGCAGCTCCCCAGGACACACGCAGCAGCAGCAGCAGCTCCAGCAACCCTGGCAGCCAGGCAGGAAGGACCCCCCACAGGTGGTAGTGGTGATGGTAAAGGTGGGGTCCTGGCTTCTCCCTCCAGAGATGGTGGGGAGGGGGGGCTGGCCAGCAAGGCCCCCCCACCCCACGCTCAGCAGCAGTGGTAGCAGCAGCCCAGGGAAGTAAGGGAGAAGGAGCTCCAACTAGCAAGGCAGGTGGAGTGGAGAAGGAGAAGGGAGAGCTCCAGCCAGCAGGGCAGCCACAGAGGACACTGAGCACGCTCTGTAGAGGGGTGGACACCCGCTCCTGCCCTGAGGGGTTGGAAAAGCCCTGTAGAAGGCTGGGGCTGTAGAAAGGAGCAAAATCCTGGCTGATTGGGGAAGTGGCTGCAGCTGGGGCCATGCCCCAAACTGAGCCACTCAGCCTGATAAGAAGGCCAGGGCAGCCAGAAGCTGAGGAGTCTCTCTCTGACTGGAGAGAGAGAGACAGACCGCCCGCCCGCCCGCCCGCTCGCTCGCTCACCCACCCGGGGACCTAAAATGAGGCAGGGCTGGGAAGCCCTAGGCCAGCAACTCCCCAGGCTGCAGGGCCTGGTCCTAGGCCCATATAGGTATAGGGGTTGCAGCGGGGCAGCCTGAGGGTGGGTAAAGGCAGCCCGTCCAAACCCCTTGTTGCTGGTGATGATTGGCTGATAGACTGCAGTCTGCCCCAGGGTGTGGGGGCTAGATGGTGACTGGCAGTAGCCACGACTGAGGCAACATTGGGATAAGGGGTGGGGGTTCCCCTGGGTGGGGAGACCCAGAGAAAGCATGGGGTACTGCCAGGGGGGCAGCACCTAAGCCAAGGGCACCGGTTCCGGGAGGGACATGGGGGCCAACGACAGGCGGATCACCAGCCTGCAGAGGGCGCTCCAGAGGCTGGTGAGCTAATTCCCTGGATGACCAGCAGGAGGTGCTGCAGGGGTGAGTCCACGTCTGATTACAGGTATACATTAAATTTGAGCCTCTATTATGGTGTGTTTAAAAAATTTCCGTGCAGCTTGCAGGCATTTCACTTTTGAGACCATACCTTTAAATTTCAGTTTAACTAGCTTCCTCATTTTTTCTGTAGTTCCCCTTTCTGACATTAAATGTTACTGTGGTGGGGCTTCTTTGGTGTTATCCCCCCCCCCCCACAGGAATGTTAAATTAAATTACATCATGGTTCCTATTACCAAGTGGTTCAGATATATATTCACCTCTTGGACCAGATCCTGTGCTCCATTTAGGACTAAATCAAGAATTGCCTGTCCCCTTGTGGGTTCCAGGACTAGCTGCTCCAAGAAGCCGTCACAGATGATGTCAAGAAATTTTATCTTTGTATCCCATCCTGAGGTGACATGTACCTAGTCAATATGGGGATACTTGAAACCCCCCATTATTATTGAGTTTCTTGTTTTTATAGCCTCTCTAATCTCGCTAAGCATTTCAGTCACCATCACCATCCTGGTCAGGTGGTCAGTAGTATATCCCTAGTGCTATATTCTTATTCTTCAAGCGTGGAATTTCTATCCATAAAGAATCTATGGTACAGTTTGGTTCATTTAAGGTTGTTAGGACATTTGACTCTGGGCTTTCTTTCACATATAGTGTCACCAGCATGACCTATTCTGTCATTCCTATATATGTTGTACCCTGGTTTTACTGTGTCCCATTGATTATCATTGTTCCACCAAGTTTCTGTGATGCCCATTAGATCAATATCCTCATTTAATACCAGGCACTCAACTTCACTCATTTTAGTATTTACACTTCTAGCATTTGTATACAAGCACTTATCAAATTTCTCACCTTTTAGCTGTCTGCCATTATGTGATCTAATTGCAGGGTGGAGCCCATCCTTCCTGTATAGGCTCCTCCTTTCCCAAAAGGGCCCCCAGTTCCTAATAAATCTAAAACCCTGCTCTCTACACCATTGTCTCCTCCACACATTGACACCCTGCAGTTCAGCCTAACTGGCCCTGTCCGTGGAACTGGAAGCATTTCAGAGAATGCTCCCATGGAGGTCCTGGACTTCAATCTCTTACCTAGCCACCTAAATTTGGCCTCCAGGAAGGATAGGAGAGAGGTCCTATGTCATTGGTATCACAGGCTCTTCTCCAGCACTACACATACTTCTGTCTAGAAGTCTTGTGAGATCCACAAATTTCTCACCTGACAGGCAATTCACCATGTGGGTCTCCTGGTCATCGCAAACCCAACTATCTATGTTTCCAATGATCAATCCCCCATTACTATTACCTGTCTCTTCCTAATAACGAGAGGGTATTCCTCAGAGCAAGAGGATACCGACACCATCTGGAGGGAGGGTCCCAACTATGGGATCATTTCCCTCTGCTCCACTTGGTTGTTCTCCTTCCCTGAGACTCTCATCCTCCTCAACAGCACAGAGGCTGTCAGACTGCAGGTGGGACTGCTCCACTGTGTCCTGGAACGTCTCCTCTATGTACCATCTGTCTACCTTAGCTCCTCCAGTTCAGCCCCTCTGGTCTCCAAAGCCTGTACACAGTCTCTGATAGCCAGGAGCTCCTTGCACCAGATGCGCGCACACACACACCACCCACTCACAAGGCAGGTAATCCTACATGCTGCAGTTAAACTGGATAGCCCACACACTCTGCTGCTGGACTTCTGCCAGCCTTCGTTTTACTTCTGCTGAATTTTGTCTTTTTTGGGGGGGGGGAGGGAGGGTTTATTGACCTGAGTTTAGAGACCATTCACCAAAGTGCATCATGTGAGCTTTCTACTGAAAGCCTGGGTCCCACTGGCATAATTTTTGGCTCACAGATAGTGGCATGAATGAGTGATTGGAAACAATAGGTAAAATGGAGTTTTCCAATGGGATTGGTACAAAGCCCCGTCTAGTGGGTGGGAAGGTGCCTTCACCTGGAAAAGACTGTAAGGGTCAGAGATGAAATATTTCCAAGGGTTTCATGTTATTTCTGCTGCCCTATTTTAAGAATTGCACATTGTCTATAAACCTCATAACGGAGTCCTGGTGCCACCATTGATGTTCCTGGATGTGAAATGCAGCTAAGTGTGTATTGCTGAAGGCCCTGTATAGACATGGGACATCCAAGGAGACATGTGTCCTTCCAGTGGTGGGAAACGCCCCGGCACCACACACAGATTAGCCCCAGTCTCTGTTTTCTGACCAGTCATCCTGTGATTCACCTGACGGGAACCTTACACTGACGGGTAAGTAAAACCCAGAGAAACAAACAGTAGAAACCCAAATAATTAAAAACAGACAGGATCTTTCACCCAGACTCTCCATTGTTATGATGTAACATTTCTACTGTGGTAGCACATAGAGACTGACTGGGTGGGGGCCCCGTTGTGCTGGGCGCTATACAAACAGAAAGCAAATGGCAGCACATGCCCCACAGAGCTTGTGTAACTTTTGGTTGGGCTAGAGTTTACTTTACCACTTCCACACTTTTTTCTTCTTTTTTCTTTTCTTTTTTTTTTTTTTTTTAAAAGAAAAGCGCATGGAGACCCACAATTTAATTATTTGAGGATTTTCAGGAAGGATTGCATAGGGTTAACCTTCGTACAATTAAGTTTAAAAGGAATGAACTTTATTTTTTAGGAATTCATTTTATAAAATGTTATAATGGTAAAAATAATAGCTTAATTTTTATTAAATAACAAAGCCATTTTATAATTTACATATATTATTTTCATTACATATAAATCTAAAGAAAAGAGAAAAATTAAACAGGTTAGTTTTAACAAACAGCGAGAAGTAAGAGTTCTAGATTGAGTTCACATGAGCTTCACTTAGAGTCTTTGTTTATTAACTTTATATAGCTTGCTCAGTGAAAAACACGGTAAATATTTTTTCTCTTGCTTACAGAAGTTTTTAACTGGAATTCATGGAGACTTTTTTTCTCATCTGTTGGACTGTGGAATTACTTAGTTAATACTAATTAATTAGCTCAATATATAAATGAAAAACCCTGTTACAAACAAATACAAAACCTGACAATGGCAAAATATAGATGACTTTTCTTTATTATTACATTGCAATAAGATGAGAGTTGGTGAACCAGACTAGTTAAGACAATTTGACTAAAATCCAATAACGTTTAAGGTATGCCATAATAATGAAAGCAGTTTTCCCACAATTTTTTTGGTATAACTAACACTTCTAGTGCTTCCTGTTGGGAAGTTAACACTAGCACTAACCTGCTGCAAAATAATTCAGAGCTACAGGAAAATAGTTTGCTTGTTGCTCCTGGAGCTGAGCTTCTCCCAGCCCAGGCAGGTCACATGTTTTTTAGTAAAGCAGTTGCCCTGACTACTGGCTTTCAATGGAGTTTGTGTCCAGCTACAGGGAGCCTATTGAGCATGCTCAAAACTACTACCCCCAATTTCAAAACTTGTGGGTGTGCAATGCTAATTGTGCATCTGCCTAGTAATAATGCCCCAGACACAACTTATTCGTCTCCCCACATCTCTCTAGATCTTCTACAGCGATATCTCCCTATTTGGCATGTGGGTTACACTCACCGTCTGACAGCTGAATCCCAAGGCTCCACTGGAGACTGAAGAATACCCAGCCAGGGTACGGAATATCAAAGCAGGGACAGAGACCTCTGTCACGGAGTCCCTGGGCGATGCTCTGGAACTGCTCCCCACAAAGCCAGTCAGGACTCTGGGGAGCCTCCTCTCCCTTGGAGCAGACTGTCTTCAGGGCAAGAAGCTCACATGGCTTCACCTCCTGGGTCTCTCCTGGGAGCATTCAGCATATGCCCCTCCGTGTGCTTCCCACAGCGAGTCCGCACAGGGTGGGTCCTGGGGAAGCCAGAAGACCTGCACGCACCCCCACTTTGCAGTCAGACGTGACTCTCAGCCAGCCAGTAAAACAGAGGTTTATTAGATGACAGGAACACGGTCTAAAACAGAGCTTGTAGGTACGGCAGCAAACGGGACCCCTCGGCCGGGTCCATTATGGGGTTCAGAGAGCCAGACACCCACATCTGCCCTCACTCCTCGTCCCCAGCCAGCTCCAACTCTGAAAACCCCTCCAGCCCCTCCTTCTCTGGGCTTTGTCTTTTTCCCAGGCCAGGAGGTCACCTGATCTCTTTGTTCACCTTTAGCTATTTCCTTGCAGGGGGGAAGGGGCCCTGGCCATTTGTTGCCAGGGAGACAGTGTCAGTGACTTATGCGCACTGGCCTTTCCCCACCACCTAGAGACTTAAGAAATGCATAGGGGAAACTGAGGCACCCACACAGTATTCAGAGGAAACATTAAGAACAGTTCCACTTCATCACATCTCTCCCCCCTTCGAGACTGAACTGAGCGAGGTCACTTTAGCCAGTGACCTTGGGAAGTTTGGACCCACCAACGTTACCATGGATGCCCCATCATCTCTCCCATTCCTTGGTGGGAGTTACACCAGGCCCTTCCCGCTTCACACCCTCCCGTGGCTCTGTTGTGCTTGATGGCGCTTGCAGGCTGCATGTGAAAAGGTTTATGCGGCCCATACCCTTTTGCCACCCCAATACCCCTGGGGTTTAAACTGAGATTGGGTCTTTTCCCAGTGCTCCAGTTTGGAGCGCTGCAATTCAGGCTCGCTTGGTTAAGAACCCCCATCTTGACCTTGGCCACCCTCTAAACAGGTGTCTCTGTCCCTAGCAGCTTGGCAAAGTCTGGGTTTACCAGATTTACTGGGCCCTGGACTAGAGCCTCCTTCAGTATACAGAGAGCCCTCTGGCACTGCTCAGTCCAGACCACCTTGCACTGTTCAGCTTTTACCGTCAGTCCTGCCTCCTTGAGGCAGCCCAGCACCCTCTTCACCTGGGAAACATATCCCTCCCAGGTCTGGCTAAAGACACATGTCATCAACATACGCCAGGGCCAAGTTCTCCATCCCCCTCAGCTAGTCTAGAATCTCCCCAGGCCTAGGCATGGGGTAGGCATCGGATACCGTGATGGCTTTAAGCTTCCGATAGTCCCCCACAAAACCCAATCATCCTGTCTTCCTTGGAGACCAGCCCCATGCGTGAGGCCCGTGGGCTGTTGAACAGCTGGATCACATCTAAAGCCAGCATGTCCTTGACCTCTCTCTCCAGGTTTTGGGCTGCTTTCCCAGTGACTCTGAACGGGGAACACCTGATGGGGAGATTGGCTCCCACCTCAGGGAAGAGATCCACCAGGGGGGTGTTCCCCCTTCTCCTCCCAATCCTCCCTTTTCAGGTCCAGGGGTCCTCTCACTTTCCTCCCATACAGCAGCTCGAAAGGGAAGAACCCTGTGGATTCCTGGGGCACCACCAGCTGCCTCCCAATTTCCCCCAGTTCTATTTCCCCTTGGGGAGCCCATTCCTGGTACAGGAATCCCTTCTCCCACAGGACTCTGTCCCTGCAGCCTTCCCCAAGGGGGTTTGCAGCACTGTGGCCAGCAAGTTCCCTCAGCTTCTCCAAGGAGGGATCCTTCCTCAGCTCAGTCTGGAATTCAGCTGCTGGGGAATGGAGTGGGACCTGCTCCCTCTCGCTGGCTGGGCCTGGGGTCACAGCCCTACTGAGCCCTGTCCCTGGTAGCTTCCTCCCTGCTGTGTAATCACTTCCCAGCAGCACGTCTGGACCAGGCAAACCTGGTTGGCAGCCGACCTGCTCTGCCTGGGTGTCCCCCCCCCCCCCCCACTCAGCCGGGGTCTCAGCTCCCACCATGCTCAGCGCTGTCCCAGTGGGGGCAGGCAGCGAGCTTTCTGCTCTCCTTACAGCATTAGAGCTAGCGTGAGCCCCCTCTCTGGTGTGCAGGGAGACAGGGAACATTTCTCTGACACACTCCGCCCCAAGGGTCTGGTTACAGGTAGGCAGGTATCCTGAGGCCAGCAGCCCCTCCCTCCTGCCAGACAGGTCGTTTGCATTTTCACTGACCATTTCCATCTTAGCCAATTGGTTCCCTGGATTCAAATTCAAACCCTCGACCGTTACAGGAGCTGTGCCTGGATCCTGTCCCAAAGAGACAGTCACCCCCCAATAGGACCTCACAGCCAATATCATGGAGAACCCCAACTACCAGCCAGCCCAACCCCTCCTGGGTCTGCACAGGGATCTGGGCCATCGGCAGGACAAGGGGCTTTGTCCCGGGGACCTTCACCCAGGTCACACAGCCCCTCAGCATCTGCGGCTGCACCACCTGGGGCCCGACAACAGTTCTCTCTGTCCCAGGGTCTTGCCACCCCAGGCATGTCTCTCCATTGACCACCAGCTTCCGCTCCCACTGGGGGTCTGAGGGGCCGGAGCCCAGGAGACTCCACGCAGACATATAGGCCGGGCCAGGAGTGGGAGCCTGTCCACCACCCCACCCCACCCATCTGGCTGACAGCGTTTATGGCCTTGGGACCCAGCAAGGGGGCTAGATACCGGGGCTTTTCCACAGGCTCCCCCTGGTTCAAATCCCCAGCCTGCTCGAAGGCAGTGTGGTGGGCATCCACATCCCCCCCCTCCTTAACCAGGGGCAGCAATTTAGTGTCAAGGCTCCCTGCGGAACTGGCAGCCCGGGGTCTATCCCCACTCACCCCTGGGGAGCCCCCTATGCCACTCCGCTCCACCATCGCCAGTCCATGCTGCTGTTGCTTTTCCTGCAGCTTTCCCTTGGGCTCTTGCTCTCTCTCACGGTCCTCTCACTCTCTTGGACTCGCCTCCAGTCCCATCCGTCTCTGACCCCATGGGGAACCCAATTGTGAAGACCCCCGTCTGGTTGGGGACCAGACTCTTGGGGATGCCTGGCTACTGCTCCTGCTGCTTCCAGATCCCCTTGGAGCCCCATCTGGGTCAGGAATCTGCTCCTTAGAGCGGTCCTCGTCCTCCAGCTGCAGGATGAACTGGGCCTCGGTGAACTTCCCACTGCGTAACCCTCTCTTTTTGCACAGGATTACAATGTCCTTCTTAAGGAGATGGTGATAGGTCATCACTCCGCTGTTCCCAAGTTGCTTTGGACTCAGAGGCCCGTGTGCTCTCAGCTCCCCCATGGTTTCCAGGAAGAACCCCTAGTGTGCCAGCCCTTCTCATGGTCACCACCTCTTTGCCAGGGTTGAGCTTAAGACTCCTCCACCCCTGGGACCGCTCGCTGCAATCCTCAGGAGGACCCCGTTACTCCAACAGTCATTCTCGCTGGTCACACACTCCTAGGGGTTAATTGCCCCCTGAAACCGTTCCCCCTCTGTTTTACTGCTCCCCAGTCACTTACTGCAAGAAGCGCCATTCACGGGGTGCCGTACATCCCACCTCTGCCACCAGTTGTCACGGTGTCCCCGGGCAATGCTCTGGAACTGCTCCCCACAAAGCCAGTCAGGACTTTGGGGAGCCTCCTCTCCCTTGGAGCAGACTGTCTTCAGGGCAAGAAGCTCACACAGCTTCACCTCCTGGGTCTCTCCTGGGAGCATTCAGCATATGCCCCATCCGTGTGCTTCCCACAGCGAGTCTGCACAGGGGGGGTCCTGGGGAAGCCAGAAGACCTGCACGCACCCCTACTTTGCAGTCAGACGTGACTCTCAGCCAGCCAGTAAAACAGAGGTTTATTAGATGACAGGAACACTGTCTAAAACAGAGCTTGTAGGAACGGTGGCGAACGGGACCCCTCGGCTGGGTTCATTATGGGGTTCAGAGAGCCAGACACCCACGTGTGCCCTCACTCCTTGTCCCCAGCCAGCTCCAACTCTGAAAACCCCTCCAGCCCCTCCTTCTCTGGGCTTTGTCTCTTTCCCAGGCCAGGATATCACCTGATCTCTTTGTTCACCTTTAGCTATTTCCTTGCAGTGGGGAAGGGGCCTGCAAAACAAATGGCCAGGGAGACAGAGTGTCAGTGATTTATGCACACTGGCCTTTCCCCACCACCTATAGACTTAAGAAATGCATAGGGGAAACTGAGGCACCCACACAGTATTCAGAGGAAACATTAAGAACAGTCCCACTTCGTCACAACCTCGTTCCTTGGCTCCTCGTCAAGCACCTGGCCACTGAGCCCCGACTGCATTTTGCCATTATTATTTATATAACAGGACCCTCCAGAGTAGGGCAACCAGATAACAATTGTGAAAAATCAGGACGGGTGTGGGGGATAATAGGAACCTATATAAGAAAAAGAGCCCAAAGTCAGGATTGTCCCTATAAAATTGGGACATCTGGTCACCCTACTCCAGAGACCCAGCCAAGGTCAGGGTCCCTTTGTGCTGAGTGCTGCAAACAGCAATGGTTGGTCTGAATGGGGAAATTGACCAGCATAACCATACTGGTCTAACTAACCCACTACAGCTATCCTGGGATAACTCCCCGTGGGGGCACTCTTATTCCAGTGTACAAGGGGCTTTGTCCAATTTTAGCTTATGTCACTTAGAAAACGGTTTAAACTAACCCTGACCAAGGCTCTCTGATTCTGGAATAAGGGTGTCCCCACAGGGAGTTATCCCAGGATGACTGTAATGGTTTAATTACACCAGTGTGGTTCTGCCGGTTGATTTCCCTGTGCAGATGAACCCTTAGTGAGAGACAGCCCCTGCTCCGAAGAGTTCACAATCTAAGGGGGAGATTTTCAAAAACACCCGAGTGACTTAGGAGCACAAGGCAGTGGGCACAGAGCACAGTCACACACTTGTGCTCCTAAATCCCAGAGGGACTTTGAAAATTGTCCCCTTAGACAAGGCAGAATTATTATCCCCTTTTAACAGATGGGGAGCTGAGGCCCAGAGAGATGAAGTGGCAGCCCTGAGGACTCTGTATGTAAGCAGAGGAAGGGTCCCGCTATTGTGGGGAACTTTCCTGGCTTGTACGCTACCCCAGTGAAATGGGCTAACAAAAGGATCTGAGTCCTCGCTCCCACTCTCTTAATGCAGAGGCCTGCATGACCTCGAGGGCTCCCCTTCCTCCCTCCAGTGTGGCAGAGTCCTCGTAAACTCAACAAGGGTGGGCCCAGGATTCCCAACCTTGTTGTGGTCACTTAGGACAGGGGCTCGGGTGTCCCCACTCCGGGGTGCTCTCTCCGCACTGGATGCTTCCCTGCATAGGCGCCAACTTCTCCTGGTGCCGGTGGGCGCTTGACCCCCACACCGCCCCCGGCCCCACCCTGACTCCACCCCCTGTCATGCCCCCATTCTAACCACTTCCCCAAAGTCCCAGCCCCTATTGGACTCCTTCCCCAAATCCCCACCCCAGTCCCGCCTCCTCCCTTGAGCACACCATGTTCCTGCTCCTCCCCCTCCCTCCCACAGAGCACCCACAGAGTCAGTGCCTATGCTTCCCTGACTCATTGATCATTACATATATTCAAGCAAATACAATGTATTAAACAGCAATCAATTTAAACAATAAGGAAAAAATGGGAAAGGTTAAAGGAAAACACATAACCCTGCTCTGTGGTACGGGAACATCACCAACAGCCACTGCAGAAATGTAAGGGCAGTTCACAGTCTGTTCCTCACATGTGCCAGGCTTCCCGCCCAGGCCCTGGCTGTACTGCAGGGATGCTGCGAGTTGGACACTTGCTCTGGCCACACACCCTCAGGTGCCGGGTGTCAGGACCATTCTTCCCAGCGTCGGCCCCCCGTGTCGGGGTTACAAACCCCCTCCAAGTCTGCCCTGCAAGGCCTCTTGACCGGTGGCATCTCCCTGCCCTGGGCCCTCTCCCCAGCTGCTCACTGCAACTGGCTCCAGACTGCTGCAGCCCCAACTCCAGCCCCAGCACTGCTGCTGCTTTGCCTCCAGCTCCCTGGGCTGCTTTTCTGGCCCCTCTGGCTCTGGTTGCTGCAGCTCTGTTCCCAGCACAGGTCTGCTCCCTGGGCTGCTTCTCTGTTTCTCCGTGGCCGGCATGGCCCTGCTCCCAGCTCAGCTCAGCTCCAGCTCCTGCTCTCTCCTTAGCTCTGCCCCACTATGGCCCAGGTAGCTCCAGCTCAGACAGAGAACTGGACCCCCTGGCCTCCTCACTCCCTCATTAGCCTGCCTGCCCTGTCAATCAGGCTGACCTGGAACATTGGCCTCTCCCCATTGCCCTTGGAGACTGTCGGTCTCAGGGTCCTGATTTCCCATCAACCCTTCCCCTTAGTACTGGGAGCTACCCAACCAAAAAATCTCCACTGAGTTTTAGTAGCCGAGCTGGGAATTCAATCCCTGTCTCCCGGAAGTTCCATGATGGTGCCTTAACCATGAGCCCATCTGTTCCCCCAATCATACAGCTTCTCTACTGGAGGGATTATTTGTACAGAAGGAAGGTCAGGGCTGGGCTGTATGGCTGGGACAGTTCAGGGCAGGGCTAAGATCTGACAGAGCTCGGTGTGGCTCCGGCTTGGCTAGGAGTGAGCAGAGCTCTGCAGGCTGCAGGGCAGAGTGAATGACAGCATCACCATCCGGGGAAGGAAGGGGGAAACTGAAGGAGGCTGCAGCAGTTACCTGTTACAGCAGGGGCCTATTGTGCAGCACTGAGCAATGGTGTCTCCTCAACACCCTGCTTTGAGCTGCTCAATGGTATCTCCCCAGGCCCCTCTCCACTCTCCCACTCACACTTCAGGTCACTTTGGAAGTGAGTTTAGCTACCAGTTGAATTAAGGCTTTAATTCTGAGTAAGAGTGTCCACACAGGAATTTAATGTAGTACTTTAAATTTATACCTTTAGTTAATTGGGATTAATGTTCCTGAACCTCTCTGGGTTACTTTAAAGGCTCCAACACCAGGAAGCAAATATAAAACCCAACACTGATTATTTATAAAAAGTCTCTTGTTTTTTAAGTCTGATTTTTTTAGCGCTGGGGGTGGCAAAGCTAAGGAAAAGCCATCTGAGAGGGAGGAAAGGAGGTGGGTTATCGTCTGCATGCACCTGAAGCAGAAGACTCCAATCACAAAGATGACGCTTTCCACCCCTCCCCCAATTCAGTTTCTTAATTACCTGAAAGTTGAAAGCTGCCCCGAGTCGCTGTGGAAATATGTCAGGGAGCTCAAAGCCCGGCAGAAAAGGGTTCTCTGGATAGTTAAACACACTCACAACAGTTCAAAGAACTTGAACTAGGAACACAAAACAAAGGTACAAGAGGGAAAGAACAATTCCCAAATCCACCAGTGTCTGCAGCATGATCCAGAGATATCACTCAGGAGCTGATTGTACCAGCAGCAGGGCTTCTGTTGCTCATTTGAAATCTTGCAACATGGCCAGATTTCCCAGAGTTCAGCTCTCAGTTAGGCACCTAAATGCAGTGGCTAGATTTTCCAAAGCACCCAGGACCCAGCAGCAGACAATCACTGCTATCAAATGCAAATATTTGTCAGCTGCTGGGTGCTGTCACTTACAGAAATCTGGCTGTCAGTCTAGAATTCCTGTCAAACATCAACTCAAACCCAGCCCGTGGACGGTGTGAGGCTGGTAGCGGTCCCCGGCGTGCCAGGACCGGGTCTTCTTGGAGTCGGGTTGCTTGGGAATGCAGCCCAAAGCTGGTGGTAAACTCCATCTAAGGCTAAATACTGGCATGAGACCGATAGTCAACAAGTGCCGTAAGGGAAATTTGAAAAGAACTTTGAAGAGAGAGTTCAAGAGGGCGTGAAACCGTTAAGAGGTCTACACTGTCCCGGGCCACAGCATCTTCAACAACTTGTATCTGGTCTGGGACCTCTTGGAACTCGGGTGTAGGGATGGTCTGTCGTTCGCCCTCCTGTCCCTGCATCAGGAGAAGGCGTTCAACAGGGTTGACCACGGGTATCTCCTGGGCACTCTGCGAGCGTTTGGCTTCGGGCCCCAGTTTGTGGGTTTTCTCCAGGTGCTGTACGCCTCCGCAGAGTGTTTGGTCAGGCTCAACTGGACCCTGACCGAACCGGTCAGCTTCGGGCGAGGAGTACGTGAGTACGAGAGGTGCCCCCTCTCGGGCCAGCTGTATGCTCTGGCGATCGAGCCCTTCCTGTGTCTCCTCCGCTGGAGGTTGACGGGGTTGGTGCTGTGGGAGCCGGAGCTGAGGCTGGTCCTGTCGGCGTACGTCGACGACGTGCTCCTCGTGGTCCAGGACCCGGGCGACTTGGTGCGGGTGGAGGCTTGCCAGGCCATCTATTCGGCAGCCTCCTCCGCCCGGGTCAACTGGGTCAAGAGCTCTGGCCTGGTGGTAGGGGACGGGTGGCAGGCGAGCTCCCTCCCACCCGCGCTTCAGGCCGTCTGGTGGAGCGCGGGTCCGCTACTCTATCTCGGCGTTTACCTTTCTGCCACGCATCCATCTCCGCCGGAGAACTGGCAAGGTTTACAGGGCAGGGTGACAGAGCGGCTCCGGAAATGGACAGGACTACTCCGGTGCCTCTCCCTTCGCGGGAGGGCACTGGTACTCAATCAACTAGTCCTGTCCATGCTCTGGTACCGGCTCAACACCCTGGTCCCGGCCCCGGGCTTCCTGACCACCCTCCGGACGTTGATTCTGGAGTTCTTTTGGTCAGGACTGCACTGGGTCTCTGCGGGGGTTCTCCATCTACCCCTGGAGGAGGGAGGGCAGGGCCTGAAGTGTCTGCACGCTCAGGTCCACGTCTTCCGCCTCCAGGCCCTGCAGAGGCTCCTTTATGGTGCAGGTAGTCCGGCATGGAGCGTATTGGCGCACGCCTTCCTGCGCCGCTTCCGAGGGCTCCGATATGACCGGCAGCTCCTTTGTCTCCATCCGAGAGGTCTTCCGTGAGGCCTCTCCGAGCTGCCGGTCTTCTACCAGGACCTCCTCCGGACCTGGAAACTGTTTTCAGTGACCAGGTCCGTGGCAGCCACCGTGGGGGCAGATCTCCTCGCGGAGCCCCTGCTACACAACCCCCAGCTCCGTGTGCAGGTGGCGGAGTCCCCCATGGTGCGCCAGAGGTTGGTCCTGGCAGAAGTCACCAAAGTCGGAGACCTCCTGGACCACAATCGGGGAGATTGGCTGGATCCCCTGATACTCGCTCAGCGCATGGGGCTCTCCAGACCTCATACTCCCCGGCGCGTACTTCAGGAGGTGAGGGCCACTTTGTCTCCCACTGCTCGGGACTATCTCGACCGGGTCCTGCGAGAGGGCACGCCCCGCCCACCCTCCACTTCGAGCCCTCCAGACTTTTTCATCGGGCCCCTGCCCCGTGGACCCAACCGGCTCCCCCGTCCCTTCTCCATGAGCCGGCTGCACAATCTGCAGCCGGTTCTGTTCTGGACCGCACCAAGGAAACATCTATACACGCTCATGCTCCATGTTCTTCACGTCCTCACCCTCACGTCCCGCCCCGAGATGAAGTGGCGGGACCTCCTGCCACCTCTGGAGAGTGAGGAGCCCCGGTGGGCCAGCCTTTATTCTACTTTGATCCCGAAACCCACCGGGGACATCAGTTGGTGGCTCCTTCATGGAGCCGTGAGCACGGGCGTGTACTTGGCATGGTTTACCCCTATCCCAGACACCTGCCCCTTCTGCGGCATGAGGGAGACCCTGGCGCATGTTTACCTGGTGTGCGCCAGGCTGCAGCCCCTATTCCGGCTCCTCACGGATATTTTGTTAAGATTTTGGTTGCACTTTTCTCCTCACCTTTTTATTTATGCACTCCCTGTCCATCGCCCCACAAAGTCACGGGACCTCCTGGTCAACCTCCTCCTGGCCCTAGCAAAACTGGCCATCTATAAAACCAGAGTGAGGAGGTTGGCCGATGGAGTCTCCTAGTCACAGGAGGGCCTATTTCAGGTCCTCCATTCGTTCACGTATCCGGGCAGAGTTCCTCTGGGCGGCGTCCACTGGCTCCCTTGATGCCTTCGAGGAGCAGTGGGCGCTGTCCGAGGTTCTCTGCTTGGTGTCCCCGTCTGGTTCGCTTCGTTTGACCCTTTGACCTCACTCCTGTCCCTATTCTTTTATTAGTTGTCCCCCATAATTTTTTGGTCTCCAGGTCCTGTGGACCCCCCCCCCCCCTTAGGCTGGGGGGGGGATCCTCAAACCCAGACACCAAAGCCGTTTAATTGCTTCAAGCAGTGACTGTTTTCCAGGTAGACAAATACTGGCATAATGTTCTCTTGCATCCACATGGCTGCATTCTCTGGATGAGGCTAAAAACAGTTTCACACAGCCATAGTTTATGATAAATACTTTTTGTTTGTTATTTATATTTCATCACATCCCTACAAACCCGCATGACATTAAACAGATCTGCAAATTCAAAGGGGACCTTGATGCTATTGTCAGTTATCATGATTTCACAGCACATCTCATAACATTCGCTGTTTTTCTTAAAGCCCAACTCTTGAGGTGCTGGGATTATGTGAAAATCTTGGGTTTTGTTGAAATGAGTAAATTTCTAGCCCTCCTGGTTGTGAAGAAGACCTGGAAAACCTGACCTCCAAACAGTCAAACACCAGAAGTCAAACAAAGGCAAGCAAAATGCATAATTAAAAAAAAAATCTCATGATTGGGTTTTGGGGCGGGGGGCTGCCTCATGATTTTTGTACACTTTGGGTTGGCAATGGAATCTCTAAACAGAGCTGAGAGGACTTGGCAGCTGAGCTGTCGATATAAAGAGTCGGGGGCAGGAATACAGAGTTTGGGTATTTTTCCCAATGTTATTCATAAGAAACTTTTTTTTCTAATAGGAAAACAAGTAGCATTTGCCCTAAGAATATTCCAGTGTCCCACAGCACTTGGGGTCACTGTGCATTGTCCAGCTGTGGTCCCAGAGAAGGTCTCTCACTTCCTTGCTGCACAGCCCCTTTGGAGGTTCTGTGATGCAGCTGTGCGCTGACGAGTCCTGCATTTCAGCAAGTGGAGAATTAATGACATCTGTCCCGCTGCAGAGCGATGTCCGCGTATGTCGGTGTCTCTTCCCTCGGGGGCTGTGGATGCTTTAAGATAAACACAGTGATGTTAGTTTTCTGCTAAGCCAGCCTGAAGCCAGAGAAATGAAGCCAGAAAATGTCCATCTGACAGCACTGCTGTACATACATCAGGGGCTGTTCTAATGGGTAAATCCCTGTTCCAAGACCACGGGTCTCTGCGGAGCTGGAACAGGCAAACAAATCGCTCTTTTCTATCACTTCACTTTGTCGTTAATAAAAGGTGTGACTCACCCTGGAGCATCCCAGCCAATTCACAGAGGCATCTGGAGAGAGAATGACAGTTATACATTGTCACTTGTGTGTAAATGCCCTTAAGGGAAGGCACCTTGCTGAGCAGGGTCGCTGGGGATACCAAAACAGAAGGATTTAATGCGGCTGTTGAAGATGTTCAGTGGAAACTGTCTGTCTGGGTTTCCACAGAGCTATTTTGTCACAGAGTCAGATTTTGGCAGGAAATTTCAACATTTTGTTCAAAAAATGAGTGCCCCCAAATATTTTGACCAAAACCAGAAATATTCTGATTCAACCTTGGTGCCTCATGGGACTTGTAGTTCAGTTGCCTCATACGCATATTCTCCTCTACAGGCTGGACTGGCTGGCTGGGCTTCATCTCTCATGATGCACTGCAACCAGGGACTCCCATGATGTACTACTTCCCATCACCAAGAGGGGAGAAAGTGGTGTATCATGGGAGAGCCAGAGAGCCTGGTTCAAAGAAGAGACCAGGAGCATGAGGCACCTGAACTATGCCTATGAGCAGGGCTGTCCCTAGTCATTGTGATGCCCTACTGTAGCGGGGTGGTTACCCCGCTCCTGCCCTGAAGGGCTTAAAACAGCCCTGCGGGAAGGATGTGGCTGGGAGCTGCTAATCTGGGCTGATTGGGAAGTGGCTGCAGCTGGGCCATGCCCCAATCAGGCCTCAGCTGGCCTGTATAAAAAGGCTGGGAGCCAGGAGCTTAACAGAGTCTCTCTCTGCTTTAGAGAGAGAGAAGGGCCTGGCTGCAGGGTGCTAGACACAGGGTACCTGAGTGGAGCAGGGCGGGGGAAAGGCTGGGGAGGTGGGGAGCTCCAGCCTGGATAGCCCCAGGCTGCGGCCTAGCATAAGGCCAACAGGTACTGGGGGTTGCAGAGGGCAGCCCAGGGGTAGGCCAAGGCAGCAGGTCCAAACCCAACCTTACCTGTGATGAGTAGCCTATACTGCAGTCTGCCCCAGGGAGCAGGGGCTAGTTGGTGACTGGCAGTGGCCTTATTCTGAGGCGAGGTAGGGATAGTGGGTGGGGGTTCTCTGGGGAGGGGAGACCCTAGTACTGAAGGGTGTACTGCCAGGGGGCAGCACCCCAGATAAAAGGGCACCGGGGTCTGGGAGGGACATGGGGCCAGAGGACAGGCGGATCACTGGCCTGCAGAGGGCGCTCCAGGATGCTGGAAGAGCTAATTCCCGGAGTCACCAGGAGGAGGCGCTGCAGGGGTGAGTCCGCTCCTCTACACCTACGCAGCGGTCCCATGGGGGGGGGGTGATCCCATGCCTCTGCAGGGTGGGGGGTGTCCCCAGGCCTCTGCAGGGGCTGGGGCTGTGCCTAAGGTCTATTGGGGACAGGAGCACGCTTGGGGGGGTAGGTGGCATTGTGCTGGCTGGGGACGGGTCGCTCCACTTCCTGCCACCCAGTGAGTGGAGGGTGCGCTTGTCCCCTGGGATGTAGCTCAGGGGAATGTGTGGAGTGGGGGTGGGGCTAGGGCAGAGCAGGTGTGGGAAGAGGTGGGGCGGCGCTATGGGGAAGGGATCGAGTGGGGGCAGCTTTCCTGGACAGCTCAGCTGGCCGGGGGACCGGGCTGGCCACTGGAGCAACACACAGCTGCGTAGGGTATCAGGAAATTTGGGGCAATTTGGTACCCCACATTTCTTGGTGCCCTACGCAGCTGTGTAGTTTGCGTATGGGTTAGGACGGCCCTGACTATGAGGCACTCTTGAACCCAGCTCCCAGGGAAGGGGCTGGAACACTTTCTAATGGGAGCTTTCCCTGGGATGTGTCCTTTCCATCAAGGACGGTAAGTGGTAGCACTTTGGCTCAGTCCCCTAAGCCATGGCAATGCAGGACTGGGGTTTACAGGCAAAGGGTGGGAAAGGAACCTCAGGGACTCAGATGCACGAGCCCTGGGACCCCAAGAACTTTGTCCTCATCCACTTTGATCACAGGCAGTTTGTTGTTCTAACTCTTGGCCAGACAGTCATAGGCGCCGACTCCGTGGGTGCTCTGGAGCACCCACGGGGAAAAATTGGTGGGTGCTGAGCACCCACCGGCAGCTCCCTGCCCTGCCCCAGCTCACCTCCACCTCCTCCCCTGAGCGCGCCGCGTGCCCGCTTTCCCCCCCTAACTCCCAGCGCTTGTGCCATGAAACACCTGTTTCGCGTGGTAAGCGCTGGGAGGGAGGGGGGGAGAGGGGGAACACGGCACGCTCGGGGAAGAGGCGGAGCCGGGGTGGGGAATTGGGGAAGGGGTCCAATAGGGGCAGGGAGGGTGTGGAGTTGGGGTGGGGACTTTGGGGAAGGGGTTGCAATGGGGCTGGGCAGGGGTGGGGAAAGGGTGGAGTTGGGGCTGGGTCAGGGGTGGGGGTCACGAGCACCCACCAGCGCTGGGGAAAGTTGGCACCTATGCAGACAGTCTGACCTGGGATCTGTCCATCCCCCACCAATTAACACATTTACTCCCAGCCCTGCATTGCTTCCGCATGTACAGGTGGCCCCAGTAACCCCAATACTCTCCAAAAGCTCTTACATTCAATATGATCTTCAGGAGTGTTCCTGGTGTCACACTGGACTTGTTCCCTGTGGGGAGTAATAAGGACAAGGGGTATCAGTGCACTCTCTCTCTGTCACCTTGGTGACAGAGTCTGTTTTCAGAGATCCGTCTGTGAACAGATTTCTTCCCATGGCTGGTTCTGCTGCTAGGACCTTACATTTCCATTCACCTCGCATTCAGTGGAAAGGCAGCAAACCCTACTTCTGGGTAATTAGGGAAGGTAGCGGCTTTACCATTTATGGAGGGAAAGTCTAATAAAGATGAGACTTAAACATCCCATTCTACTTCAGCAAGATGGCCAAGAAATCAACCACTCAAAACCCCACTAGGTCAGCACAGAGTTAAGATTGGAGGGAACCGAAAATTCGTAACATTTTAGGACAGAAGTTGAAGAGAACACTGTCGTTTTCACAAAGTTACAACTGGGTGACATATTTCAACAGGAATTTTTTTCATGAACAATATTTTAACCAAAGTCAAATGTTTGGCCAAAACTGTTTGCTTTAATGAAATTTTCAGTGATTTTTTTTTAAACAAAATGTTTACTTTGTTTTCTTTCTAGTGGACATTTTGTTTTGTTTTTTGAGCAAAACCCCCCACATTTTCTGTGAAAAATTTTGAACACAATTTTTTATTTGAAAATTTTCCACCAGATAAAACTGGATTTTTGGCCCAGGTCTGGTCACAGTGTAGACAGGCTGAATGTTCATAGTTAAGGCTCAACTTTAATGTCAGGGGAGAGGACTCCTGGTCCTGAGGGTCTGTGTGATGTGTTCCCCCTACCCCCACCAGTCGCTGCACTGGGAACCCAGGCTGGGACGGACACTGGGAGAGTCTGGAAACTGCCTCTAGTCTCCACATGCACCTTTTCCTCTCTGTGTCCAGCTGGTCACCCCATGGACTCCCTGGATACCCACCTGGCTCTCTGCCCCACCCCCAGGGCTTAGAATGAGCGTATAGGCCCTGTGGCCCTCAGAAGGGCTGCAGCGAGCCCATCGGGCTGCAGAAGGGACAGAGGGGGAAGGCAGCAGTAGTCGAGGGGAGTCCTGCGTGACAGGTGCTGGCTGCAGAGCAATGGGCAGCGACCATTAGAGACTCTCTGTAGGGTCCTTGCAGGTCTCTGTGTGGGGTGGTGGGCAGACAGGGAGCCAGGAGCACTTGGAAGCTCCCCATCTGCCTGTGTGTTATTCACATGTACGGCACACTCTGAATCCCCACAGGCATCCCTGCTGCCCGGCTCTTCCCAGCAGGCATGTGAGGACAGCGCCTCGGCCGCCCCACGCACAGACCTGCACCAAACTCACAAATGCTGTGAGTGAACCCACTGTGGGTGTTTCGGGGTGAGTCCCTGTGTGGATGTGCCTTGCCTGGCACTAAACCAGCTGCAAATGGGTGGCAGATATCAGACCAGGGAGGCTAAGCCTCCCCAAACAGCCAGGCATGGCCCCACCCACACTCTGCCCCGAGGCCACTTTCCTGCATCCTGCTCTTCCCCCGTGGCCCCACCAATGCTGCTCCTCTTCCCGCCCCTGCTCAGCCTCTCCCCCGAAGCCAGCTGGGGTTGAGGTTCTAGGGTGGGCAGGGCAGGTGGGCCAGCTGGCAGCCCGGGGCAGCTGGGCGGGTTGGCCGGTGGCCTGGGCCAGCCAGTGGGCCTGGACTCAGGGTGGCTGGTGCGGGGCTCCTCTGGCCATGATGGGGGTTCAAGGTTCTGGCGGGGGAGGGAGCAGAAAGGGAGGGGAGGGATGTGGCCTTGGACAGAAGGGGTGGGGCCGGGCTAGCCTCTCTGAATGGGGGCTCACATGCTGCCCATGCAGCTGTAGCTGATGGAGTTAACATTGCATGTTACCCACTGCAGCTAGATGGACTGGAGACCCTTGGTTCCCAGCCAGTCCTGGCCACTCCCAGCCCCACCCCAGAAGAACAGACCCGGTTCTAGGGAACTGGCTGGGTCAGTCGGTGTCACTTTGTGGCCAACCAGCTCCGATACCCCTGAGTGTGAAGCAGGGTCACTTTCATTCTTTTAAACATCTCGGGGAGATTGTCAAACACACTCACTCTGCTGCTGGTGAATTCAATGGGAAGACGTCACTTTGGCAAATCCCTTCCTTAAAGTGTCTCCTCCTAACCCCCAGATCCCATCCTGACCAGGGAGTTCATCCTTCCCTGGCCTTTTCAAAAATTCCTGCACAACAACCAGACTGAAGCCCCCCTGCAGCAGGAGAGCTGAGCTCCGCTTGGACTCTGGAGTGGCTGCTGGCCCTTACTTGATGCAGAGAGAACAGACTCAGAATGAAAACGTGATGGGAGAGGGAATTATCTCCTCCTACCTTTGATCCCTTGGTAGAGACACAACTGGAAGCAGTGAGACAATGTGATCAGAGATGTGGCCACGTTTCCTCATGGGCAGAGAGAGAGAAACTGAGTGACAGGCATAAGGGCCCTTCCTGCCTAGGGGATGCCTTCCTGAACTGTAGTATCTGTGTGTCGATATTCCATCCAGACACACACCTCTGGCTGAGTCCTAGATTGTGACCATCTATGTCTGTCCCCTTCATTACTGATCTGTGCAGCACTAGCTGCAGTATGGGTCTAATCCCTAATTGGGGCTCCAGGGCACTACAATAACATATCTAATAAATAATGTACAGCACCTAGCACAGTGGGGCTCTGACCCTTGACTGGAGCTCCAGGGTGCTACTATAACCCACACACCTTCTGGGCGTGATGTTCTGTCCCATCTAGCGGCACCGAGACTACTGAAAAAGACAGATAAAATGAGTTTGCTCTACAGCCTTAGCTTTTAACGCATGCGGTAGAGGATCATGCAGTAAGCTCCAGAGGTCCCCGGCCCGCCAATGACCGGGGTCTGTCAACGTTACACTACTGCAATACAAATAATTTATCACAATGATAATCCCTTTCATTAGCTTTTTGATCTTTCTCCCCAGCCAGCCTCCCAAAAACAAATGATCACATTCACTGTCTTTGGTCATCTTTCTGCCCCCTTCCCAGGTGCACTGGGGACAGGGGATCGAAGGGGTTGTCTCTGCCACATCTGTCTGTACATTTGCTAACATGGCTTGGCCTCACTCTCATACCCACCTTTCTTTCCCAGCAGATAAACCACGACAGCCAGAACCAGGACAGCAGGGATTGTAATTCCCAACAGGAGCTTCAGACCCGGCCCTAGAAAAGAACCTCGATGTGAACGGCCTCTCCAAGCAGCCACCGGCAAGTCCCCACTGGCTGGAACTGGTGAGTCCCGTGGAAAGTGACCCCTCATGTCCCCATGAACGTACCTGGAAGCTCAACCTGCAGTTATCTGCAGGGCAAGTTATTGGCTGTTCTTTGTGAGTAAAATTCTTTGAAGTTTTTCCACATTATTTTTTTTTGCCAAACTTTTTTTAAAATCCAAACACAGTTTAACTGAAATCAAAATCTTTCCCCAAACAATTCATGTGCAAGGACCTTCTTAGTTTTTCCACAAAAATAATTTTGAAATGAAAGAAAACATTTTATTTTGCTTTGAATTGACAATTTTGTTTCATTTTGGTTTTCAAAATCCACAAATGGAAGGAAAATGTCCATTTACTTTGAAACTAAACAAAGCGGATACAGACTAACAGGGCTGCTACTCTGAAACCTAAACAAAGTGAAACTCTCTGTGTTTCTAACTGACAGTTGTGTCTCATTTTGGTTCCAAAACCCCCCAGAAAAGGAAACTGTCAACTCAAAATGAGGCCAAATGAAAAATTTTTGTTGAGTTTTATGAATATTTTTTGATCAAAACACTGAAATCTTCCATAACAAGTTTTGAATGAAATAGTTTTCTTCACAATTTTTTGTGGCAACAAATCTGGATTTCCCCCCAGCTGTCAGGGCAAGCTGCTCAAGGCAGGAAACATCGGTGTGGGAACTGCCCTGCTTCAGGAAAACGCTACGATTCAGGACAGTGCCCAGGTACAAACTTAACTTCAGCCATTTTAGGTCCAGCAATGGGACTGTAGCAGGTGCCTAAAGTTAAGCACATACATAGGTGCTGTCCTGGATAGGGTTGGACTGGAGCACACGCTTGAGAGCTTTCCTGAGTGAGGGCCAGAGATCTGTACAGCATGCAGAGACATGTGCTGAGCTGGTCTACAAATACCCAGTGGAAGAGTTTTCCATCAGAAAATGCTGTTTCTTCAAAATCAAAAACTTTCGACCAGGATCTTCAGTCTTTCAGAATCAAAATGTTGCTGAATTTCTGGTCCTTGCAAAATCTGAAATTTTGAATTTTCATCCCGATTCAGGATGAAAATAAAATGTGAAAGGTCAGGATTTCTCACAGAACAGAAATGCCGTGTCCCCAGGAGCTCTTGAGGCACAGATAACATTAGTGTTGCTCTAGCAGGAGAGCAGGAGTCACTAGGTGGCGCTGTTACACAAAGTCTGACACCATCTTCTTGCAGTGCGAGCTGTGCTCACAGCCTTTGCAGACATACTGTTTGGGTGTTGGTCTGTTGATGCAGGCACTTTGGGGGGAGCTGAGGCAGACAGCCACGTTTGGGCTCTGCTAAAGTCAGTTCCTGGGACATGGTTGCTGCCTGGGAACTGGGCATTGGTGCTGGGCTGAGATTCCTGAAAGAGGGTTTGCCTACATGCTGTTTGTGACACCTCTGTTCCAGGACTGGAGCACAGAGCGTAAATAACTAATTACACAGAGAGACAGAACTTGCGAGCACAGGTGTGATGTGTGTCTGGTGCCTCCTGCCAGAACAACACCAAATAGAGTGAGTGGAGAGGGAGGAAATAATTCACTGACTGCTGGTTTAGCAGAGGGGGTCAGTGAATTCCAGATGAAACTCTTACTCATCAGAAGCATTTACCTTGTGGGGAGGAACCCCCGACACCGCCGCTGCTGGAGTCATTACCTAGGCAATAAATAAACAAGTGATCAGAGCAGAGCATGGCACCACTCCAGGCCCATACGCTGCCCTAATGCAGCTAAAACCATGGTCAATAACTGGCTGGTGGCCATGCTGCTGAAAGGGGCCTGGGATTAGAGTGGGTCACAAACTGAATCTGAGTCAGCAATGTGACGTAGTTGTGAAAAGGGCTAACATTGTATGCAAGACATGGGAGGTCATTGTCCTGCTCTGCTCAGGACAGGTGAGACCTCAACTGTAGTACAGGGTCCAGTTCTGGGTGTGACACTTCAGGAAAGTTGTGGACAAACTGGAGAGGAGAACAACAAAAATGATGAAAGGTTTAGAAAACCTGACCTACGGGGAAAGGTTAAAAACACTGGGCATGTTTTGTCTTGAGAAAAGAAGCCTGAGGGAGGAATCTGACAACAGTCTCCAAATATGTTCAGGGCTGTTATAAAGAGGATGGGGATCAATTGTTCTCAGTGACCACTGAGGGTAGGACAAGAAGTAAGGGGCTTGATCTGCAGCAAGGGAGGATTAGGTTAGATAGTATGAAAAGCTTTCTAACTATCGGGCTAGTGAATAGGCTTCCACGGGAGGTTGTGGAATCCCTGTCATTGGAGGTTTATAAAACAGATTGGACAAACTCCTATCAGGGATGGTCCAGGTTAACTTGGTCCTGCCTCAGTGCAGGGGTTGGACTTGATGGAATCTTGAGGTCCCTTCGAGCCCGACATTTCTATGATGTCCCCGTCCCCCACCTGTCTGGGCTGGGCCGTCTGAGCTGAGATGGGTGAAAACTGGGGGCAGAGTTCCTTGTGTCAAATTTTGAACAAGCTATTTTGTTAGAAATTTTTTGTTTCACATTTTGATGAAGTTCAGCATTTGAATTTTCAGGGGTTTCTTATTGAATTGTTGTTCTCGCTCTGCCATTCACCCCTCCCCCCTTTAGTGTGATGCTGAGTTGCTGGGCAGGACTGAGCGAGGATATGGACACACACACACAGAAACACTCACATACACACGCCTTACCACTGACACTGAAGTGCAGGGCAGGGCTGAGCTGGGATCTGGTCACCTGGTTGTTCCTGTCCTTGATCTCGTACCCACAGGAGTAATTCCCAGAGCTGACTCCAGACACCCCATGGTCATAGTCATAGGTGGCCTTCTCTGAACCCTGCTGGTACGAAACTTCCTCCCCCTCCTTGCAGAAGATGACGCGGGTGGCCATGAACTGGGAGAACACGGAGCACTGGAGCTGCACGGAGTCCCCTGGCCGGGCGGACGTCTGGCTCAGGTAGAGGGTGGGGGCAGGGAGAGCCCCTGGGAAGGGGAATGGGTCAGAGCTGTCAGTGGGGCATTGGTGGTGCCCAGCACTGTTGATGGGCCAGGAGGTAAATGGCGGGTGGGTCTGTGCCATGTCTCAGATGGAGGCTCTGATTCCAGCCCAGCTGGGCAGACAGGGGGACAATCTCTCTCTGGTGACCGGAAGCTTTATTTCCTGGGATCATTTGGGTTATGGAAGAGCCTGGAGGCTCAGCTGGGCTGGGTTCGCAGTGTCTGGCGCTGTTCACTCTCCTAGAATAAGAGCCCCCAGTGCGGGCACCACGCAGCCCCAGCTGGGGCAGTATAGCCAGGAGAGAGGCAACCCCTCAGCGAGGCCGCCCCTGGCCATTGGGGGCTGTCTAGGGCCTGGCCAACACCTCAGCCTGTCCCCTCAGCCCATGCAGTGAAGGCCAGTCGCTGCCCCTGGGAGCTCACAAGTTGACAGTCAAGGAGCTGTGTCCAGTTCCTAACCCCTCTGATGTCTGCTCTAACATCATCCCTGTCCTTCTGCCCCTCCTGCCCCTCAACCCCCCAGCAGACCCAGACTAAGGGAAGGTCCTAGAGTATCTGCAGGGAGTGGATCCCCCTTTCCTGGGAATCGCCAGGGCAATGGGACCCAGCTGTGAATTCCCAGGGGAATTGCTGCTGCCGCTGGGTAGGTCAATATCTGCCCAACACCTTCCCCACCCCAGCAGTGCCCCCTGCTGCTGCCTTCCCCACACAGCCAGCAAAGACACGGCTCCACCAACCCCTGCTGGGCTGGACACAGGGTCACTGGGTGCGGCTCCCTGGCCTGGCTCATACAGGAGCTTCGCTTGGGTTATATAATGGTCCTTTCAGGCCGTACCCTCTCGAATGACACCTGCCTGCCCAGGGCTGACTATTAATGGTGCTGCTGACATTTAAGGACAAGGTGCAGGCTGAGTCCATGTGGGGGGTGAGCTCCAGGGGAGAGACCTGCAGCTGCAAGGGGAGCCCGTGTATGGGAAGGTAAATCCTGTGGGGTCAGAGCCGTGGTGTTCTCTGCTTCTCAAGGCCAGTGTCCCGGGGGTGGGACAGGCTGTGGATGTGACTCTCTGACCCACATGTCACAGTTGCCCTGGGTCAGAGCAGAGCTGAGAAGTAGCAGGACAGGGAGGAGTTGACCAGGAGATTTGCTCACCCTGGTCAGATCCCACACAGCCCTGTCTGCCTTCCCGTGCCATTGCCGCTGACACCACAGTGAGCAGGGAGCGGCCCAAGGGGTGGTGGCTGGATGCTGTGGAGGGGGAGGGGTAAATGCCTTGGGTACATTGGGGACAGACAGACAGACGGACTCACCAGGTGCTGAGCAGATCTCCTGGCTGCTGGGACTCAGCGCTGGGAACAGAAAGGTGCCGTGTGGTTAGTGCTCGAGATTAAAAAAAAAACCCTTTTCTGAGGTCCCTCTGCAGGGACAAAAACTGCCTATAATAGGAGAAAATTCGTGATTTGTGTGTTGCTGAAGAAGCAAACCAAGCAGGACGTTAGATCTGGGGAAGGGCAGATTCCTCACGCAAACAGACCTTGGCTGAGCTGGGAACCTCCTTTCCCTTCTAGAGGGCTAGGTCCCCAGCTGGTGTAAACCAGCCTAGACTCCAATGGAGCTACACTGATTTATACCAGCTGGGGATCTGGCCCAGTAGCTCTCACACTCAGTGTTTACACTGGTTCCCATTTCCCTCCCAGTAAATAGGATTTGCCGACAGTCTGGGCCAGGGGCTGCTCTCGATTCTGTTTCTCCAGACCTACTACAAATTAGCACAGGATTCCCACATACTCACTGGGAAGCAAGAGGCACAGAGACAGGATCATCAGGGCAGTGGTGGGAGCCGATCGAGATGGAAACAGCCCAGCAGCTTCTGTTACTGATGAGGTCGGGAGGGGACAATCCACAGTCGCTCCCTGCTCCCACCTGCCCCCTCTGCTCCGTCTGACTTCAGCAGAAGGGAAGCTCCGGTCTCTCTCTGCTCCAATCTGCCCCCGTCTGCTCCCCCGAGTTGGATACTCCAGCCAACCCCTCTCCCTGATCACAGGCCCCCTGGGATCTGCAGGGCTCAGCGAGACACTGCAGCCTCTCTCTGACCTACTGTTTCTCCTTCCTGGGTCTGATAGTCATCATCGTTCCCAATTTCCTGCCCCACACCAACCACCTTCCGTGCTCCAGCCACAGCATCTCTATTTAGGGCTGCAAGATTGAGAACCGAAGGGGCCTGGTTTGCTCAGTTGAGTCTAAACATATCACAGAGGAAACACTTCCCTTCCCATCTCACTGACTGGGGATCGAGACAGCCCCTGGCTAAAGGCACAGCTGGGCCAGGGTGAAAGGTCACTGAGTGATTGGGGGTGGGGTGGGGGAGCTGGGATGTTGGATGAGCCTGTATCTTTTCCCTCCACCCTCCAGTCCCTGGTGATAAGGACCCAGCTCCCCCAGGGGCAAAATCACCTTCTGGGCTTAAGGGGCCATAAATGGTGTCTAGGCCTTGTGCTGGACCCTCTGCACAGGGGTGAATTTCACCCCCAGAGGACACTGAACGTGGAACTACACTGGCTTCCCCACCTGCTTAGTCTCCACCTACCCCATCCTCCACACAAAGCTCCAGCCACTTCTGCACGTCCTGTCCTGACTGCCCCTGCTCCCCATTCTGGGCTCCTGAGGAGTCTCCTGACACTGCTGATAGAGCGGCACCAGGTTCCTTCCCCCATCCTGCTTCTCTCTCAAGTCACCCCCCACTGCCAGGAAAGGAAGAACAAAAGGCAGTTGAGAAAGAGCATCCAGAAGTGACCTCTGAGCAGGAGAGGAGCTGGAATCAGTGTAACTAAGCAAGTGGGGGACCAGGGAAAAAGCCAAAGAAACATGTGCAGTAGAAATGTAAGGGACTGTTGGCCCCTTATTAAAACTTATGTGGGTTTTTGGTTGGATAGCTTCCAGTACCAAGGGGAAGGGTTGATGGAAAATGAGGACTCGGAGATTGACAGTCCTCAGGAGCAATTGGGAGCGGCCAATTCTCCAGGTCAGCCTGATTGACAGGGCAGGCAGGCTAATGAGGGAATCAGGAGGCCAGGAGGGGTCCTGTCATCCACATGAGCTGGAACTGCCCTGGGTCAGAGTGGGGCAGAGCTAAGGAGAGAGCAGGAGCTGAGCTGGGGGCAGAGCCTCACAAACCGGAGCCAGAGAGAAGCAGCTGAGGGAGCAGATCCATGCTGCGAGGACAGCTGCAGCAACCAGAACCAGAAAGGCCAGAGGAGGTAGAGGAGCACCAGCGCTGGAGCTGGGGCAGTCCAGAGCCGGGTGCGGTGAGCAGCTGGAGAGTGTTGGGGGGACATTTGGGCAGAGGGCCACTGGGAGAGTGGTGAAGCACTGGAATGGGTTACCTAGGGAGGTGGTGGAATCTCCTTCCTTAGAGGTTTTTAAGGTCAGGCTTGACAAAGCCCTGGCTGGGATAATTTAGTTGGGAATTGGTCCTGCTTTGAGCAGGGGGTTGGACTAGAACCTCCTGAGGTCCCTTCCAACCCTGATATTCTATGATTCTATGATTCACAGGGAGACACCACCAGTCAAGAAGCCTTATAGGCCAGATTGAGGAGGAATCATAACCCTGACGGGGGGAGGGGGGGCTGATGCTGGGGAGATGGGTCCTGCCCCCTAGAGCCTGAGGGCTTGTGGCCACAGCCAGAGCAAGTGTCTGACCCATGACATCCCTGCAGCACAGCAGGTGCCTAGGCAGGAGCCCCCCAGGAATCCTGGGCCCAACCTTGTTGGGTTACAAGGACTTTGCCACACAGGAGAGTGGAAGGGGAGTCCTCAAGGTTGGGCAGGCCTCTGGGTAAAGTGAGTGGGAGCGAGGACTTTCGCTAGCAAATTCCACTGGTGTCGTGTATAACGCAGGAAATTTCCCCACAACATCGGGACCATTCCCTGACTTACAGAAAGAAAGTCTTGTGAACAGATGTTAACACCTATGCGGGAAGCGAAGTAGCAGAGGGCTCTCAAGGGAAATCTGTCAGGAGCACAAGGCAGAGCAGTTTTGCAGAGCAACTTTTCATAGTAATTGATGCAGAAGTGGATTGTCCTGGGATGGTGGCTGGGCCCATTTCACCCCTGGGATGGAGTCAGCTCTGCAGAGCAGCTGGACAGGGGTGCGTGGGGGGAGCTCAGATACTCAGGGGATGATCAGCACTGCTCAGGTGAGGGTCAGAGGAGCAGAGTTCGACACTATCTGTCATAAGCAGTGTCCAGAAAACACCAGTGTGAAAAAGGGTAAATATTTGTGGCAAGTTTTTTAAAGTGATTGTTTCAAAACCTTTTGTGAAAAATATTTTTTCCCATCTTTTGGTGGCAAAATGGTAAAAATGAAGGGAGGGGAAATTCAAAACCTGAAAACTTTTTAAAAATTCCCTGAAAAAGTGGGTTATTTAAATGTCAATTTTTATTTTTTGTTTTAATTTTCAAGTTTTGTTTTTACAAAACCCCAAACAGCTTTAACTTTGTCTTTGAAAAAATGGAAACTTTGGAAAAAATGAAAATGTTTGATAAAATGTGTCACTTTCAAAATCTGTCATTTTCAGATGAGAACATTGTTGTGGCTCCGCCCAGAGTGACCCCCGGGGCTGTGGGTCAGGCTGAGCTGCTGGCACCCTTGGATGGCAGCCGGGCCCTGCTTGTAGCTCAGATAATTCTGCCCAGAAAGAGCCTGATCCAAGGCCCATTAGTGTCTATGGAAAGACTCCACTGACTTCACTGGCCTGGGGATCAGGCTGCTGTGTAAGAAGGTTGGTTCTCTTGTGACAGAGAAATGGTTCTTCAGGAGCCTTCACTTGGAGAGACCCCAGCCCAGACCATCGGCAGGAACAGGCAAAGTCTCCACCAAGGCCGGGTGAAGGGAAGGTTGATGACCGGATCATAAACAGTGCATAGCGGGATGTGAAGAAGGGGAACTCACCCCACCCCCTACCCCCCAGAGCTGCAAATGCAGCTGATAAATGAAGCAAGAGCACCCACAGAGTGAGTTCCTCCTGAGGCACAGACCCTGCAGCTGCCTCACTCACACAGACCCTGAAAGGAGCAGAGAGACGGCTCCACACAGGGAAGAAATGACCAGGGCTCCTCTCTACGCTAGTGCTTTAACAGACACTTGAAAGGAATCAGCTGCACAGAGCCTGCGACAGAGAGAGAGACTTGTAGATAGATCGATGGAGAGAGAGAGAGAGACAGAGAGATAGACAGAGGATGTATATGGGGATAGATAGATACAATATTATTGTTAAATACCGTGCTTGGTTTATCTCATCGTTAAGCACAGAGACCAAGAGTTTCAAAAACAGTTAGTGATTTTGGGGGCCCGATTAAAGACACCTTAAAGGGTCTGATTTCCAGCAGGTGGGGGCTCAGTGCAGTCTGTCACCCCATAAGCTGTCTCACTGTGGAAGCAGGGAAAGAAAGAGAGGGTTTAAGTGCAGCCATTTAAGTGTCAGAGACAGAGCAACTGAGCTAAGTCTTAGCCTAATATCGCGAGACCTGTAGAACCAGACCGCATTAAAGCCACCACTTTGCTAGACATGCATTTTAATCTCACCACGGCCACAGGAAATCACATAATTTATTGGCCAGTAGACAAAGCCCTGCAATTAGACCTTAGGTATCAGATTTCTTTAAAAACCTTAGGTATCAGAGGCTTGCTATGTGAAAGGGGTCACCAGTACAAAAGTTTGAGAACCACTGGGTTATAGTACTTCATGGGAAGTTATCTGGTATCAACTAAGGGGTGAATTTATACTGTCCAGTTACACCAGTGGAAATCCCTGTGCACACCTGGGTCTGGCATAAGAGCCTTTTTCTAGTTTATCTTATCTTGTTTTGAAAGCAATATTAATGATAAGCTGTACATTGCAGTGGGGGAAGTTTAGATTGGATATTAGGAAAAACTTTTTCACTAGGAGGGTGGTGAAGCACTGGAATGGGTTACCTAGGGAGGTGGTGGAATCTCCTTCCTTAGAGGTTTTTAAGGCCCGGCTTGACAAAGCCCTGGCTGGGATGATTTAGTTGGGGATTGGTCCTGCTTTGAGCAGGGGGTTGGACTAGAACCTCCTGAGGTCCCTTCCAACCCTGAGACTCTATGATTCTATGATGTTGGGAATACAGCATGATAACTGTGAGGATAATTAACCATGGGAAAAAAACTTACCAAGGGCTGTGGTGGATTCTCCATTACAGGCAATTTTTAAATCAAGGGTGGATGTATTTCTCAAAGAGATGCTCCAGTTCAAACAGGGATTATTTGGGGGCAGTTCTCTGGCCTGTGTTATACAGGAGGTCAGACTATGTGATCACAATGGTCCCTTCTGGCTTTAGAATCTATGAATGAACCTGACAAAGACTCTGAATCCACAATAAGAGTGTCCCGGGGGGAGTTACACCAGCAAAGCTAGAGCAGTTTAATTATACTGGTAAGTTTCACTGCGTAGAGAGAAGCCCTGCCATAAAATGCTCTTCCCATCAATGCTCTGCCTGTCCTTCTACATCCCCTGTCACTGGAGTATCTGAGCCTGTCACAATCATTAATGGGATTTATCCTCACACACTCCTGAATTCCATCCTCATTTCACAGAAGGGGAGACTGAGGCACAGAGCAAGGCTAAGTGACTGAGCCCAGGGCATGCAGGAGACTGCAGCTGAGCCAAGGGTTGAACCCAGGGCTCTTGAGTGCCAGTCCACTGCCCTGGCCACTAGATCATTCTTCCTCCCCACAGCCCCCAACCCTCACAAAGTCTGGGTGACAATGACCAACCTGGTACCTGCTTAGAAGGCCAAAGACCCTGGGCTATTTCATCCAAAGGGGGAAGAGCCTGGATGAGACGGGACTGGGAAACAGGGAAATTGTCAGAGACACAAACTGGGAAATCTGCCCCAGGGGATTTAATTGATCTCACAGACAGTCCCACCCCCTGTTGCTTCTGGGCTAGATCCAGCCTCCCTCCCCTGGCCCAAACTCCAGGTCAGCCAGGGTAGAATTAGACCCATCTCTTCAGCCCTGCAGGGGATATTGATGGAGCCAGATACTGGAGGACTAGAGAGTGACTGGCTTCTGCTCAGCAACTCTCTGCACACCCAGTCCAGCTGCTCTGTGCGGCTGCGCAGGGAGGAAACCACAGCACGAGCCGACAGCGCCTGAGCAGCTGCAAAGACTCCCATGCAGATACCTCTTCCCCCACCCAGCAGTGAGCTGTCCCCAGCCTGACCACAAGCTAGCAGCCTGTGGTCAGGCTGGGGACAGCTCACTGCTGGTGTGTATGGGGGGGGGGGAGGTGTCACATTCTATGCTGTGGGATTGAATAACCCACTCACACAGTGTTATTTTTGTCCTCACACGTTAACCTGCCTCATTCTCGCTCTCTCTCCAGTTAGTCTGTTCTCATGAGGTTTCCAGGGCAGTTTATTTTCATAGTTGCACATTTAAAGGCCAGAAGGAACCAATGAGACCATCTAGTCAGAGCGTCTGCACAGCCGAGGCCAGAGAGCCTCCCCCAGGGATCCCTGCATTGAGCTGCTAACTTCTGGCTGAGCTAGAGCATGTCTGGTAGAAAGAGATGTCGCCTCTCGGGTTAAAGACTCCAAACTGGCTCACATTTCTAAACATTAAGATGACTGTCGCTGATCAGTGAAAGAGGGGACCAGGGGGAAGGGAGATGCTGGACTGGGACAGAGCAACTGGAGATGAGCCTTGAGGTTTCGCTCCAGCTGTGGGTCCTAATCTGAACTTCCCCAAAGTCTGTGGGTGTGAATTTGGGATTCCGGTTTGGGCCTATCATAGAGACAGCTCCAGGCCACACAGTTAGGATCTAAACTCTCCCAAAGTCCTGGTGTGGGGACTGTCCCTCTGAGACCAAAAGCACAATAGGTACCAGAAAGGATGATTTTCCATTTTCAGATGCCAAAACTGACATATCCCTCCCAGTTTTCAGGTTTTCAATTTGTTGATGAAAATTTAAACTTTTATTACTGAAAATTCATCTAAATTTTCCACAAGAAAATCCATTTGTCTCTGTGATCTCCTAGATCATTATCATGTTCCCACTATGCCTCTGGCGCTTAGGGCAGTGACAAAGCTCCTCCACCCCTGTCTGTTTCTGGCAAGTCTTGCAATGGTTCCCCAGCTGCTCCCCAGGTTTTTCAGCTCGGCTTCCGCAGCTCTTCACCATGTTGTTTTCGGGCAGCCTCGTTTTCACTTGCCTTCAGGTGTCCATCTAATTGCTACTCTGGTGATGGAATCAGTTCCCATCCGAAGCACATGGCCAGTCCATCTCCAATGCCTCTTGGTAATGATGGTGCTCAGATCCTATTGGCTGCACTGTGTAAATGGATTTTGGTCTGAGATTGTTCAGGGCCAAAAGATATGGAGGATTTTTCTGAGGCAGGTTGTATGGAATGAAGACAGTTTGGACATGTCATACATTCTCATTCCCTAGCATTCTGCATTATAAAGTAATGTTGAAAGTACGCAGCTCTGATGAATCTTCAGTTTGCTTTTGGTGTTGTTTTTTGATGATTTCCAGACTGTATTTACGCTCCTGAAGGTGTTTCTGGCTTTATTGATTTTGTTCCAGATGTCCTGGCTTGTTCTACCATCCTGGCTGATGGTCCTGCAAATACGTGAATGTTTCTTCATTGGTGAGAACATAATCCTCTATCTGTACTGGTGATGGTGAGGCAATATTAAAAGTCATGATATTTGTCTTATTGCGGTTGATTTTCAGTCCACTTTGCTGGCTGAATACATTGAGTCGAGTTGTTTTTTCTTGTATATGGTGTTGGGTATGTGATAGGAGAACAAGATTATCTGCGAAGTCCAAGTCTTCAAGGGATTGAGAAGGGTGTCAATTTAAAGCCTCTTGGCATGTCTTCTGTTGTATGCTGCATTACCCGGTCAATGGCAATCTTGAAGAGGATTGCAGACATGACACACCCCTGACGTACTCCTGATTTGACTTCAAAACTGAGCTCACTGTGGTCAACACTGCATGTAAAGTTGAAATAGAAGCTTTTGATTATGTTGATTATATGGAGAGGGATTCCATATGCCCACAGAATGCACCATAGGCTGGTCCCGTGAATGCTATCAAAAGCCTTCTCAAAGTCTATGAAGTTTATGTAGAGTTGACCTCCTAGAGGTTACTGCTGTGCGACGAGGGTGGGAATGTTGGTAATCAGAGAATCATGGAAATATTGGGCTGGAAGGGACCTCAAGAAATCTTCATGTCCAGCCCCCTGCTGCGAGGCAGGACAGAGTAAACCTAGACCATCCCTGACAGGGGGTTTGTCCAACCTGTTCTTAATAACCTCTGACGATGGGGATTCCAGAACCTCCCCTGGAAGCCTATGCAAGAGCTTAGCTACCCTTATCATTAAAAAGTTTTTCCTACTATCGGACCTAAACAGATTAAGCCCATTAGTACTAGTCCTACCTCCAGAGGCACTGAGAACAATTGATCACTGTCCTCTTCATAACAGCCCTTAACAAATCTGGAGACTATCAAGTCCCCCCTCAGTCTTCTTTTCTCAAGACTAACCATGCTCATTTTTTGAAATCTTTCCTCATAAATGAGGTTTTCTAAGGCTTTGATCATTTTAGTTGCTCTCCACTGGACTCTCTCCAATTTGTCCACATCTTTCCTAAAGTGTGACACCCAGAACTGGACACAGTCCTCCAGCTCGGACCTCATCAGTTCCAAGGAGAGCGGGACAACGATGTCCCATGTCTTACATATTATGCTTCTGTTAATACACCACAGAATGGCATTAGCCTTTTTGTGACTGCATCACATCGTTGACTCATCTTCAATTTGTGATCCATTGTGACCTCCAGATCCTTTTCAACAGTATTGCCACTGAGCTGGTTATTCCCCATTTTATAGTGGAGCATTTGATTTTTCCTTCCTAAGTGACGTATTTTACACTTGTCTTTATTGAAATTCAACTCATTTGATTTCAGACCAATTCTCCAATTTGTTGAGGTCATATTCACTTCTAATCCTGTCCTGAAAGTGCTGGCAACCCCTCCCAGCTTGGTGTCATCTGCAACTTTTATAATAATACTTTCCACTCTATTATCCAAGTCATTAATGAAAATAGTGAATAGTACAAGACCGAGGACAGACTCCTACCAGACCCCTCTAGATACGGCCTCTCAGCTTGACAGAGAATCACTGATCATTACTCTTTGAGTACGGTCTTTCAACCAGTTGTGCACCCATCTTAAAATAATTTAATCTACACCATCTTTCCATAGCCTTATTATGAGAATATCATGTGGGACTGTGTCAAAAGCTTTACTAAAATCTAGATCCTGTCTATTGTTTCCCTGCTATCCACTGGGCCAGTAACTCTATCAAGGAAGGAAGTTATGTTGGTTTGGCCTGATTTGTTCTTGGCAAATCCATGCTGGCTATTCCTTATAACCCTGTTATCCTTCAGGTGCCCCGTCTCTTACCCACGCTCACTCGGGCATCTGGCCGCGGCAGAGCAATGCCAGCATAACCCCCGTGTTTGCATTTCAGGGCGCAGTGATGTCACTAGGGGAGCAAAAAGTCAGGGGCTACATGGGCCCTTTGCTCTGGGGGCTGGGGACTTGCTGTAGCCTGGCAGGGCCCTGCTGGGACGGGCCGAACCCTCCAGCGCTGGGTGCGGTGAGCTCGGGGAATGGGCTGGAGCCGCCTGCAGTGACTTGGGAAACTCCTGTGGGGGGAGGGGCCTGGTGAGCAGAGTCAGCGACGGGACCGTCAAGGTGGGGAACAGACAACTGCCACCTGGGGGATGATGGGGGGAGCCCAACTGTCACCTGGGGGGGAGGTCAATAGGCTGGCAGGGGGGATCAGGAAAAGCCCTCAGATAAGAGGGGGCCAGCGGGATGGAGGGAGGGGAGGGGATGGAAGGAGAGGGGAGGGGAGGGGGGTTGGGCTGAGGGAAGGGAGGGCAGAAATGGGGAGGCGAAGGGAAGGGGGTGGAGATGGGGGAGGAGAACAGGGGATGGAAACAGGATGAGGGGAGGGGAGAGGAGCAGGAAAGAAACGGGGGGGGGGGGGGTAGCCCAGGCAGGGCCTAGGGGAGTCACCCTTTTTGTCCCCAGGTTTGAACACAGGGGTCTCCCCCACACACACATAACCCTGCTCCTTAGAGCATAATTTATGCTCCCGTCTTTCCCGGCTTCCCCCATTGTGGGGCAGGGATTCTGTTACAGGGAGCTGTATAAGGAGATCCCTCATGTCACATGGGATATGGTGGGACCCTGAGAGACAGAGGCCAGTGGAAGCTGCTGGGAGTCGTACGGTAAAGACACCTCCACCTCCACCCCACACTGCCTTCAGAAGAGGTGAGCCCCACACCCTGAGGCTGCAGGGCACACCCAGAGCTGAGTGGCTGGCCCAGGGTCAGTGTCTGGGGTTTCATCTGTTTCCGATGGGTGTATTTTACAGATGTTGGTGCTGGTACAGGTTCTGCGATGTCGCTGCATCTGTGTGTTATTGCAGGTCACTTGTGGGTGGAGTTGGGTGGAAAACTGATGTTTCTGGTCGGCAGCAAACTGAAAACTCAGAGCAGGTATTGGGGTCGGTTCCAAATGCTTTGGGAATTTGTTAATAAATCAGGAAAGTTTGTTTTAAGTCGGAGAAAACTTTTCATTCAGGGCAGCTTTCTAACAGTGTCTGCCCCTCTTAACCTTTCTCCGGGGGTGAGGGAACTTGCTTGGGATGTGGGGGACCCATATTTGGAACCCCATTTTGGAGCAGAGTTTTGAACTCAGCATCAGCATCCTCACGCCAGGGCACAGGCCACTCTGGGGTGCGCTGCTCTCCTGTGGAGGCTGTTCCACTTTGCATAACTACTTAAATATTAATGGGGCCATAAACCAAGTGAATGAAAATAACTCTATAGGCTGGGGATTGAGGGGCTCAGCTGTGCGGTAGGAGCTATGGATTCAAATCTCTCCTCTGAATAAGGAAGAGAAAAGATTTGAGTCAGCGTCTCCTACCTCCCGAGTGCCTTAATCCCCAGGCTGGAGAGTCGTTCTCATGCTCGTTGGCCCAAGGAATAGCAAATTATTAGCTGGTACATGTGGGTCAAACACACACTTCTGAAGCAGCCTGAACAATGTATTTAAAACCTTTGTCCAACGAAAACTAATCGGGTTAGATTCGTGAGTAGTTTTCTATTGGCCAAACCTTCATTTTTCGGTGAGTGAACTATTCGTCCAGAATTTTGTCCCAGCTCTACTTGTGAGAACACAAACGGTTTGTTGCTGTAGGGTTTTTTGCAAGGACCAGGACTGTACACAGAGTGGTTTATTTTAAGGTTTGTGACCGCTGGAGTTGCATTTTGATTTATTTTTGTAGGTTCATCCATGAGCACTGGGACACTTTCCATGTGGGATTGTTATTGTAGGGTTGTCCATAAGTACTGAGGCTACTCATATGTTGGGACTGCAGGCACACTGGTTTGTTATCATTGGGTCTTTTTGTGAGTTCTGGAAACCACTCCTGCTGCTTAGTTATTGTAGGGTTGCTTGTGAGTGCTGGGGCTGGGGGTCGCACTTGATTGTTAATCTAGGGTTGCTCATTGCTGGGTGTGTTAATAACAACAGTGAAGTGGAATGAGAATCCCCAGTTGTTTCCATGTGTAAATTGCTGCCTGGTTCAGAGTGAAACTCCCAAGTGGGGTGTGGCTGTTCTATGGGGCAGGGGAGGTGACTTCACTGTTGGGGGGAGACCTTCCTTATTTCTCTGCTTTATTTTCCACAATTCTGCCCCACAACAGAAACTCCTTGTCTCCCTCAAATTCATTCCTCAGGGGGTTGGGTTTTTTTTTTTAATAAACCCCACTGCTGGAATAAGGGCTGGTCTGCGGGTTTGGGCCCTGCCCCTGAAGGGCCCCCCTGTTTCTCCTAGAGCAGAGTGAGTGAGAAGCTGAAGTCACCTGTAGTGGGGGAGGGAGCAATCCCATTGGGTGCCCCCTCACGTCAGGACCCCCACACTGTGACATGTGACTGAGGGGAGCAGGAGCAGTGGCCGTCACAGCAGTGGACACACCCTGAATGTGCTTCTGGAAGAAAGGAGGCCGCACCCCATCCCAGAGTCTGTGCCCTGAGCAGAAGCCTGGGCCCTTGAACCCGAGATGTCAGGGAATTCCTGGGAGCGGCGATCTAGACCCACGAGCGGGAGCAGAGGCAGCGAGCTGAGCAGACTGGATTTTTAAATAATTTTTCTATTGGTTTTACACTTGGTGTGTTTGGCAATGTCAGTGCTGGTTTATAAGATGTTTTATTTTATGTTTTGCAATAATGTTGCTTCTTCTGTACACTAGCCTGTTTATATTGTGGTTGTCTTTTGGATACTGGGGCTGCATGCACATGCTGCTTTGTTTTTGTAGGGTCAGACATTCAGATTTGCCCTGGATGCTAACACCCATATGGTATTTGTCCTGGCTTTAGAGGGGCAAACTGAGGGACCCAGACAGGAGGGGACTTACCAAAGATCACACAGTGAGTTAGTGCCACAGCTGGGAATGGGACCCAGGAATCCACCAAGCCTTGGGTTTTAGTCCCAAGATCCTTCTTCCCAACATCTGCAATGGGAAGTCTCATGACATGTCAGTGCACAGAACTGATACCATTGGCTATAGAAGCCAAACATAACCAGGGTCTGGAGTCTGTCTGGATTATGGTGCAGCTGTAGTTACACCATAGCTAGGGTTGTGTTAAAGACATTTGTGTTTTGACAATGGAAGGGATGATGCATATACTGTGGTTTTGAGTGAGATTTAATGAAATAAAACTTGGGTTATAATTTCTAGACAGTGATGGACTGTTTGGGGATTGATTGTACAGTTTGTGTCTTGTTCCATATCCCACTGGGCCAGCCAGTTCCCCCAGCCTGGGACTGGATCAGAGCCTGAATCCCCTCTACTGGAAAGGCCCCATATCCCATTTCATTTTTGGCTGACACTGGAGGGTTGAAGCCTTGTCTCCCTGATCTCTTTTTTTAGCTGAAGCTGGCATGAGATTTCCCCCTGGTGGGGGGTGTGAGGATGGGGTCAGAACTGAGGGGAACAGAACCAGACAGCGGGAGAGAGAAATGTTCCTGTTGAGAAACCAACCCTTTCCTAAAGCTGAACTTCCGGAAAAGCTGTTGTGGGGTTGGCCACAGGGATGTTACACGGGTGCTAATGCAGGGGAGGCGTCTGCTAGACAGTCTGTCTGCTACTGTCAGCTCCTCATGATGGAGAAGTTCATGAAACTCTGATGTAGAGACAAAAACCATGACAAATTTTCACAGTTGCAATTATAGCTTTGGTCAGTAGATGGTGGCATTAATGGGTGATTAAAAAAAAATAGCGAGCCAAGATGGTTATAGTTTTTGTAGTTGGCTAGCCATTCTGCTAGCCATAGCAGTTTCTCCTCCCTTGGTGTTCACACCTCAACTGCTAGGAGATGGCCTCACCCTCCCTGATTGAACTAACCTCGTTATCTCCAGACTGATTCTGGCCTGCATATTTATACCTGCCTCTGGAAATTTCCATTACATGCGTCTGACCAAGTGGGTATTCACCCACGAAAGCTTATGCTCCAATACATCTGTTAGTCTTAGGCCTGGTCTACACTATGACTTTAATTCGGATTTAGCAGCGTTAAATCGAATTAACCCTGCACCCGTCCACACAGCGGAGCCATTTATTTCGAAATAAAGGGCTCTTAAAATCGATTTCTGTACTCCACCCCGACGAGAGGAGTAGCGCCAAAATCGATTTTGTCAATTCGAATTAGAGTTAGTGTGGCCGCAATTCGATGGTATTGGCCTCCGGGAGCTGTCCCAGAGTGCACCATTGTGACCGCTCTGGACAGCAATCTGAACTCGCATGCACTGGCCAGGTAGACAGGAAAAGCCCCAGGAAAATTTGAATTTCATTTCCTGTTTGCCCAGCGTGGAGAGCACAGGTGACCACAGATACCTCAGCTCATCAGCACAGGTAACCATGCAGGCTGATAATCGAAAAAGAGCACCAGCATGGACCGCACGGGAGGTACTGGATCTGATCACTGTATGGGGAGAGGATTCAGTGCAAGCAGAACTTCATTCGAAAAGACCAAATGCCAAAACTTTTGAAAAAATCTCCAAGGGCATGATGGAGAGAGGCCACAATAGGGACTCAGATCAGTGCCGCGTGAAAGTCAAGGAGCTCAGACAAGCCTATCAAAAAACAAAGGAGGCAAACGGTCGCTCCGGGTCAGAGCCGCGGACATGCCGCTTCTACGCCGAGCTGCATGCAATTCTAGGGGGGGCCGCCACCACTACCCCACCTGTGACCGTGGATTCCGGGTCGGGGATAGTCTCATCAGCTACACCTGAGGATTCTGCGGATGGGGAAGAGGAGGAGGAGGAGGAGGACGAGCTTGCAGAGAGCACCCAGCACTCCGTTCTCCCCAACAGCCAGGATCTTTTTCTCAGCCTGACTGAAGTACCCTCCCAAGCCTCCCAAGCCAGTAGCCAAGACCATGACCCCATGGAAGGGACCTCAGGTGAGTTTACCTTTTAAAATATAAAACATGGTTTAAAAGCAAGTGTTTTTTAATGATTAATTTGCCCTGAGGACTTGGGATGCATTCGCGGCCAGTACAGCTACTAGAAAAGTCTGTTAACGTGTCTGGGGATGGAGCGGAAATCCTCCAGGGACATCTCCATGAAGCTCTCCTGGAGGTACTCCAAAAGCCTTGCCACAAGGTTTCTGGGCAGTGCAGCCTTATTCCGTCCTCCATGGTAGGACACTTGACCACGCCATGCTTGCAGCAAGTAATCTGGTATCATTGCCTGACAAAGCCTGGCAGCGTATGGTCCCGGTGTTTGCTGGCATTCAAGCAACATCCGTTCTTTATCTTGCTGTGTAATCCTCAGGAGAGTGATATCGCTCATGGTAACCTGGTTGAAATACGGGAACTTAATTAAGGGGACAGAGGTGGCCGTTCCTACTGGGCTGTTTGCCTGTGGCTGAAAAGAAATCCTTCCCTGCAGTTAGCCAAGCACAGGGGGGGGGGGGGGGGGGGAATTGGCCCTGAGCTTTTCGCGTTTGGCTAGCAGGGATCTTCCCTGTTACCAGCCACGCGGTCGGGGGAGGGGTACATTGATCATCCCAGGGAATTCATGGCGGGAGGGGGGGGGGGGTTAGTTTGGTTTCTAAAGGGATCTTCCCTGATACCTGCCACGCGGTGGGGGGAGGGATAAAGCGATCATCCCAGAGAATTGGATGGTGGGGGGGTTAGTTTGTTTTCTGCTGCTGAAGGTTAACAGGAAAACCGCAGCAGTCAACAGGCTTTGCTTGGTATGTGGGAAAGGAGGGCGCAGAAGCCGAAAGACAATGGCTTACCATGGCTGCCTGCAAGCTGAATTCTGTTGCCCGGACCTGCGTCTGTGATCTCTAACACCAAAGCCACAGGCACTCAATATTAAGATGGAAAATGCGACCTTGTACTGAAATCACATGTGCTATGTAATGTGAATAGTGTTTTTCACCATGAAAGAGTATAAGCATTGTTCTGTAAAATGTATCAGTTTAAAAACTTCTCTCCTTTCTTTCAACCCTCCCTCCAGCAGCTGCAAATTTTTCAAGCCTCCCTCCTCCGTCCCAAAGGCTATCTCAGATAAGGCGGCGTAGAAAGAGGACGTGAGACGACATGTTCACAGAAATAATGGAATCCACCCGCAATGAAAGAGCTCATTTGAATGAGTGGAAGGACACTGTATCTAAATTTAGGAAAGATGCCAGTGAACGTGAGGTCTTGAGGGACGCTCGAGATGAGAGGTGGCAGGCTGCAACACTGGGGCTGCTGCGTGAGCAAACGGAGATGCTCCGGCATCTGGTGGAGCTTCAGGAACGGCAGCAGGATGACAGAGTGCCGCTGCAGCCGCTGTATAACCTCCCTCCCCCCTCACCATGTTCCATATCCCCCTCACCCAGACGTGTAAGAACGCGGGGGGGGGGAGGCTCCGTGCACCCTCCCACTCCACCCCAGTGGACAGCCCAACCAAAAGGCTGTCATTATATTGAATTTGTTCAGTGGCCTTTTACTTCCCTCCTACCCTCCTCCCAAACCTCACCCAGATTACCTTCTTCGTTCTCTCCCTATGTTTATAATCACTTAATAAAGAATACATGATTTTTAAACGATAGTGACTTTATTTCCTTTGAAAGAAAGCTGGGGGAAGGGGGAGGGTGGGTTGCTTACAGAGAATGAATGAGTCAATAAAGGGGGCTGGTTTTCATGAAGGGAGAAACAAACAGAAATTTCACACTGTAGCCTGGCCAGTCATGAAACTGGTTTTCAAAGCTTCTCTGATGCACAGCGCTTCCTGGTGTGTTCTTCTAATCGCCCTGGTGTCTGGCTGCGCGTAATCAGCAGCCAGGCGATTTGCCTCAGCCTCCCACCCTGCCATAAAGGTCTCCCCCTTACTTTCACAGAGATTGTGGAGCACACAGCAAGCAGAAATAACAATGGGGAGATTTCTTTGGCTGAGGTCAGAGCGAGTTAGTAGCGATCGCCAGCGACCTTTTAAACGGCCAAATGCACATTCAACCACCATTCTGCACTTGCTCAGCCTGTAGTTAAACAGCTCCTGACTCCTGTCCAGGATGCCTGTGTATGGCTTCATGAGCCATGGCATTAAGGGGTAGGCTGGGTCCCCAAGAATAACTATTGGCATTTCAACATCCCCAACGGTTATTTTCTGGTCCGGGAAGTAAGTCCCTTGCTGCAGCCCTTTAAACAGAGTAGTGTTCCTGAAGACACGAGCATCATGAACCCTTCCCGTCCAGCCCGCGTTGATGTTGGTGAAACATCCCTTGTGATCCACAAGTGCTTGCAGCACCATTGAAAAGTACCCATTGCGGTTTATGTATTGGGTACCCTGGTGATCCGGTGCCAAGATAGGGATATGGGTTCCATCTATCGCCCCACCACAGTTAGGGAATCCCATTGCAGCAAAGCCATCCACTATGACCTGCACATCTCCCAGAGTCACTAGCTTGTGTAGCAGCACCTCAGTGATTGCTTTGGCTACTTGCATCACAGCAGCCCCCACAGTAGATTTGCCCACTCCAAATTGATTCCCGACTGACCGGTAGCTGTCTGGCGTTGCAAGCTTCCACAGGGCTTTTGCCACTCGCTTCTCAACTGTGAGGGCTGCTCTCATCCTGGTATTCTGGCGCTTCAGGGCAGGGGAAAGCAAGTCACAAAGTTCCATGAAAGTGCCCTTACGCATGCGAAAGTTCCGCAGCCACTGGGAATCGTCCCACACCTGCAACACTATGCGGTCCCACCAGTCTGTGCTTGTTTCCCGGGCCCAGAATCGGCGTTCCATGCCTATAACCTGCCCCATTAACAGCATGATCTCCAAAGCACCGGGTCCCGCGGTTCGATAGAATTCCATGTCTATATCCTCATCACTCTCGTCGCCGCGCTGCTGTAGCCTGCTCCTCGCCGCCTGGTTTTCCAGGTTCTTGTTCAGCATAAACTGCACGATAAGGCGCGAGGTATTTACAATATTCATGACTGCTGTCTTGAGCTGAGCGGGCTCCATGCTTGCCGTGGTATGGCGTCTGCACTGTTCACCCAGGAAAAAGGCGCGAAACGGTTGTCTGCCGTTGCTTCCTGGAGAGGGGGGAGGATATACCCAGAACCACCCGCGACAATGTTTTTGGCCCCATCATGCATTGGGATCTCAACCCAGAATTCCAATGGGCGGAGGAGACTGCGGGAACTATGGGATAGCTATGGGATAGCTACCCACAGTGCAACGCTCCAGAAATCGACGCTAGCCCCGGTACATGGACGCACACCGCCGAATTAATGTGCTTAGTGTGGCTGCATACAATCGAATTTATACAATCTGTTTCCCAAATTCGAATTATATAAATTCGGATTAATCCCGTAGTGTAGACATACCCTTAAATGTGCCACAGGACTCTTTGTTGCTTTTTACAGATCCAGGCTAACACGGCTACCCGTCTGATATATAGCCTAAGTTGACCTATCCCTTTATTATAGTCCTGTTCACTTGTGCTAAGTATCCTATCACATCTTGGATTTGCTGAAGGAAGCTTTGGCTTATAAATAGGAAAACTGTCAGGTTCAGGACATGTGAGTGTTTTATCATAGCAACAGGTAGGGAGTTACTCTTACAGGTCTTCTCTGAAATCATACAAGTCTGTATTTGAATGTCAAAGGAAGAGGACAAGACATATGAATGTTCCAGCCTAGTACAGACCTAGGTGTTACCATCACACCCTTTGGTACCATGTGTTCAGAACAAAGAAATAAGGGGTACACCATGGTACCAGAGAAACAAGGTAGAAAGCTGATTGGCTAAATCTAGTCTCAGATGACATACCCAGCACCTTGTACCTCTAAACAGGTAGGGTATAAAAAGAGGGCTTTAGGGGTGTAACTTGGGGAGCACAACTTTTGAGTAATTGGAATGTAGCAACGCTGCACAGGAGGGCTTCCCAGAGACTGGTATCATATTGAACTTTTCCCTATGTTTTATTATTGTTGTTTTAGAGCAATAAACCTGACTGATATTGGTTATTTGGGCTCCTGAATACATTTAATAACAAACCAGACTTTACAATTTATCCACAGGACAGAATATCAAATCAGAAACAGAGACCTCGTTCCTTAGCTCCTGTCCACCAAGCCCCCAACTGCAATTTCCTGTGATTATAGACGTTACAGCAGCCTCTGGAGACCCCAGCCAAGGGCAGACCCCTTTGTACTGGGTGCTGCAAAGACACTAATGGATTCTGCATGGGAAATTGACCAGCAGAAATATGCTGGCCTAGCTAAACCACTACAGCTATCCCGGGATAACCCCCAGTGGAGACACTCTTAGTATTACTCCCAAGGGTGAAAGTAACTTACAGGACTTACCGGTACTGCCAGAGTCCTGAGGGGGCGTGGCCTCATCCGGAAGAGGCGAGGCCTCAACCGGAAGAGGGGGCCTTTCGAGATTTAAAGGCCCGGGGCACCGGCTGTGGCTGGGAGCCCCAGGGCCTTTAAATCAACCCGGGGCTCCCAACTGCAGAGATGGCTGGGAGCCCCCTGGGCTCAGGGGCAAATTAAAGGGCTGCCTTGTGGACAGTTTCCGCCCATATTTCTACTAAAAATAGTTTCTGATTTTCCATCTCAAATGAGTGAGTCACCTCACTGTTTTCCTCTCCAAGTCATACTCTCATAAAGGGGAAGCTAAGCTACACACTAAACTCCGGGCCCTTTAAATCCCCACCGCAGCTCCAGCAGCTGGGCTCGGGCATGGATTTAAAGGGCCCGGAGCTCCCGCCACTGCGGGGAGCCCAGAGCCCTTTAAATCCCCGCCGCGAAAGCCGGTGCGGTCTGGCTCTTGCTGGTACGCCGTACTACACCGGACCGGCTTACTTTCACCTCTGATTACTCCAGTATATAAGGGGCTTTTTCCAGTTTACCTCATGGTGAAAATTGTCTAAATTAACCCTGACCAAGACTCTCTAATTCCGGAATAAGGGTGTCCCCACAGGGACTTATCCCGAGATCGCTGCAGTGATTATTTACAGTATAGTTCTGCTGGTCGATTTCCTTGTGCAGACAAACCCTTAGTGAGAGACAGCCCCTGCCTGGAAGAGTTCTCCCTAAGGGAGAATTTTCAAAAGCACCTGAGGGCCTTGCAAACACAAGGCAATGGGCACAGAGCACAGTCATGCATTTGTGCTCCTAAATTTCTTGGGGGCTTTGAAAATTGTCCCCTGAGACAAGGCAGAATTATTATTCCCATTTCACAGATGGAGAGCTGAGGCCCAGAGGGAGGCAGTGACAGGCCCAAGGGCTCTATAGCAGAGCTGGGAATTGAACTCCAATCTCCTAGGTGCCTTACCCTTGGTGCCTTAACCATTATCTTGTCCTCCTCCTCTAAATTAACAGCCCCTCTGCAGGAGGGATTATTTGTAGTGAAGGAAGGAGCTGGGCTGGGCTGTCTGGCTGGGACAGTTCATGGCAGGGCTAAGATCTGACAGAGTTCGGCATGGCCCTGACCTGGCTGGGAGTGAGCAGAGGTCTGCAGGGCAGGAGGTTGCCAATGCCAGGTGCCCAGTTTGTGTCCAGAATGTCTGGTCTAAAAGGTGATCTGGCAGTGTCCAGTCAGGTGTACTGACCGGACCCTGAAGGTCCAGTTACTGGGAGAGGGGGCGAGGCGCCAGGTCATCAACCCACACCAGTCCCTGCTTAGCCGGGGCTGCCTCCTACCTGCAGACTGGCTCTGCATCAGGCTGCTGCAGCTCCCATCCCAGCCCTGGAGCAGAGGGAGCCCAGTGGGGCAGGAGACGATCCAGAGAGGAGGAATGGGGGGGGAGAGCAGAGAGTGATGGGGGGAAGTGGGAGAGGACCAAGTGGGAGGGGGGCTGGGAAGAGGCGGAGAAGGGGCAGGGCCTTGGGGGAAGAGGCAGGTCCGGTTTTCAGCCAATAGGAAGTTGGCAACCTTAGTCAGTGACTGACAACATCCCTGATGGGGGAAGGGAGAGGAACTGAAGGATGCTGGAGGAGTTACCTGGGCAAAAACTGTTACCGCAGGGCCCTATTCTGCAGCACTGACCAATGGCGTCTCCCCAACACACGCTCAGAGCTGGTCACTGGTATCTCCTCAGCCCCCTCCTCACCCTCCCTCCTGCTCACAGTTGGTCAATGGTGATCCCCCATTGCCTCCCCCCGCAAAATGCTAACGCTCCCCCCATGAGTCTCCTCCAGCCCCGCAGGCTGGAGCAGGCCCTGTTTCTCCAGCATGAAGGTGATGATGGGCGCAGACACCAGGAGGAGCAAAACCAGGATGCAGCGAGTGGCCCAGATAGCGATGGACAACATGTCTGGCCCTGCAACATGGAAAGGGACATGGTGATGGCCGTGTGCAAAGCAGTGTGTGGGACTGCAGTGCCAGCACTACACACAGAGCAGCAGCTCTGTAACAGGGACCCTGCATGAGGGCCCAGAGGCCTAGATCTAAGGGGGATCATGCTGCAGGGGGGCACATTCCCCTGACGGGAGACCTAAAAGATGGAAGTTGTTGGGGAGGCTCCTCCCTTTCCCCCAGCACAGGGTCACTCTTGCCCCAGTTTGCTCAGGCTGCACCAGGACTCTGTGCAAAGGCCTCACAAGAGCCAGTGACAGATGCAGCAGCCCAGGCCCTATCACCCCTCTCCAGTGTGGCTGGCAGTTCACCACGGGGGCGACCCCGCCCTGGGCAGAGAGCAGCATGAGGCCTTGGCACCAGCTGTGTGCTCAGGATGGGATGGGTTGGTTTGCTGATACAAATGCTTTGGGGAAGCTGAGGCAAATAGTGACGTTTGGTCTCTACTTAAGTCTATTCCTGGGAACTGGGTACCGGTGCTGGGCTGAGATTCCTGAACAAGGGGTCTGCCCACATGCTGTTCGTGACACCTCTGTTCCAGGACTGGAGCACAGAGCATAAATAACTAATTACACAGAGAGAAAGAACTTGTAAGCCCAGGTGTGATGATGCCTCTGGTGCCCTCTGCCAGAACACCACCAAATACAGTGAGTGGAGAGGGAGGAAATAATTCACTGACTGCGGGTTTATAGCAGGGGGGGTCAGTGAGCTCCAGAGGAAACTCTTTCCCACCAGAAGGATTTGGGATTCACGCTTTGAAAGAGTCATTTTCCTGCCCTGCAAAGATATTGCTCAGCTCAGCAATGCTGGTTAAAGCCTGGGAGAGCTGCAGGGAGAATGCGCCACATTGGATTAGCCTGTCACCATGTTGTGTGGTTGTGTTTCCGCTACAGATATTGTCATGGTGATCACACTCAGACCAGGACTCACCTTTCCCTAAATAGAGTTCCCAGAATAAAGAAATGCTTCAGGAGCATTTACCTTGGAAGAAGGAACCCCCAACACCGCCGCTGTTGGAGTTATTACCTAGGCAATAAATACACAAGAGCCATTGTCACGGCGATCACACTCAGACTGGGGGTTGCCCAGCCTAGGACCCACTTTTCACTAAATACAGTCTCCAGAATAAAGAAAGGCTTCAGAAGCATTTACCTTGTGGGGAGGAACCCCTGACACCACCACTGCTGGAGTCACCACCTAGGCAATAAATACACAAGAGATCAGAGCAGAGCATGGCCCCACTCCAGGCCCATAGGCTGCCCTAGTACAGCTACACGATGGGCAATAACTGACAAGTGGCCGTGCTGCTGAAAGGGGCCTGGGGTTAGAGTAGATCACAAACTCAATCTGAGTCAGCAGTGGGACGTAGTTGTGAAAAGGGCTAACGTTGTATGTAAGACATGGGAGGTCATTGTTCTGCTCTGCTTGGCAGGAGTGAGGCCTCAGCTGGAATACATGGTCCAGTTCTGGGTGTGACACTTTAGGAAAGTTGTGGACAAATTGGAGAGTCCAGAGAAGAGCAACAAAAATGATCAAAGGTTTAGAAAACCTGACCTAGGAGGAAAGGTTAAAATCACTGGGCATGTTTAGGCTTGAGAAAAGAAGCCTGAGGAGGAACCCGATAACAGTCACCAAATATGTTCAGGGCTGTTATAAAGAGGATGGTGATCAATTGTTCTCAGTCCCACTGAAGGTAGGAGAAGAAGTAATGGACTTAATCTGCAGCAAGGGAGGATTAGGTTAGATAGTAGGAAAAGCTTTCTAACTAAAGGGCTAGTGAGGCTCTGGAATAGGCTTCCAACGGAGGTTGTGGAATCCCTGTCATTGGAGGTTTTTGAAAACAGATTGGACAAACTCCTATCAGGGATGGTCAAGGATTACTTGGTCCTGCCTCAGTGCAAGGGGCTGGACTTGATGACATCTTCAGGTCCCTTGCAGCCTGACATTTCTATGATATCCCTATCCCCCACCTTTCTGGGTTGGGCCGTCTGAGCTGAGATGGATGAAAATTGGGGGCTGGGTTCCCCGTGTCAAATTTTGAACAAAGATGTGTTAGAAATTTTTTGTTTCAGATTTTGATGAATTTCAGCATTTGGATTTTCAGGGGTTTCTTATTGAATTGTTGGTCTCGATCTGCCATTCACCCCCCACCCCCCATTTAGTGTGATTCTGAGTTGATGGGCAGGACTGAGCGAGGATATGGACACACACACACAGAAACACTCACACACACACTCCTTACCACTGACGCTGAAGTGCAGGGCACGGCTGAGCTGGGATTTGGTCACCTGGTTGTTCCTGTCCTTGATCTCGTACCCACAGGAGTAATTCCCAGAGCTGACTCCAGACACCCCGTGGTCATAGTCATAGGTGGCCTTCTCTGAACCCTGCTGGTACGAAACCTCCTCCCCCTCCTTGCAGAAGATGACACAGGTGGCCATGAACTGGGAGAACACGGAGCACTGGAGCCGCACGGAGTCCCCTGGCCGGGCGGACGTCTGGGTCAGGTAGAGGGCGGGGGCAGGGAGAGCCCCTGGGAAGGGGAATGGATCAGAGCTGTCAGTGGGGCATTGGTGGTGCCCAGCACTGTTGATGGGCCAGGGGGTAAATGGCGGATGGGTCTGTGCCACGTCTCAGATGGAGGCTCTGATTCCAGCCCAGCTGGGCAGACTGGGGGACAATCTCTGGTGACCAGAAGCTTTATTCCCTGGGATCATTTGAGTTATGGAAGAGCCTGGAGGCTCAGCTGGGCTGGGTTCGCATTGTCTGGCGCTGTTCACTCTCCTAGAAAAAGAGCTCCCAATGCAGGCACCCCGCAGCCCCAGCTGGGGCAGTACGGCCGGGAGAGAGGCAACCCCTCAGTGAGGCCACCCCTGGCCATTGGGGGCTGTCTAGGGCCTGGCCAACACCTCGCCCTGTCCCCTCAGCCAATGCAGTGAAGGCCAGTTGCTGCCCCTGGGAGCTCACAAGTTGACAGCCGAGGAGCTGTGTCCACTTCCTTACGCCGCCGAGGTCTGCTCTAATGTCTTCCCTGTCCTTGTGCCCCTCCTCCCCTTCAACTCTCCAGCAGACACAGACTAAGGGAAGATCCTAGAGTATCTGCAGGGAGCGGATCCCCCTTTCCTGGGAATCGCCAGGGCAATGGGACCCAGCTGTGAATTCCCAGGGCAACTGCTGCTGCCGCTGGGTAGGTCAATATCTGCCCAACACCTTTCCCACCCCAGCAGTGCCCCCTCCTGCTGTCTTGCCCAGGCAGCCAGCAAAGAAACGGCTCCACCAGCCCCTGCTGGGCTGGGCACAGGGTCGCTGGGGGCCGCTCCCTAGTCTGGGTCATAGGGGAGTTCAGTCTGGGTTATATAATGGTCTCTTCTGGCCGTGCCCTCTCGAGCGCCACATGCCCACCCAGGGCTGACTTTTAATGGTGCTGCTGACATTTAAGAACGAGGTGCAGGCTGACTTTATATGGGGGGGGGGGGGGTGAGCTCCAGGGGAGAGACCTGCAGCCACAAAGGGAGCCTATGCATGGGAATGTAAATCCCTTGGGGTCAGAGCCATGGTGTTTTCTGTTTCCCAGGGCCAGTGCCCCGGGGGTGGGACAGGCTGTGGATGTGACTCTCTGTCGCGTGTGTCACACTGGCGTTGGGTCAGAGCAGAGCTGAGAAGTAGCAGGACAGGGAGGAGTTGACCAGGAGATCTGCACCCTGGTCAGATCCCAAACAGCCCAGTCTGCCTTCCCATGAAATTTTCACTGACATCACAGTGAGCAGGGAGCGGCCCAAGGGGTGGTGGCTGGATGCTGTGGAGGGGGAGGGGTAAATGCCAAGGGCAGATTGGGGACAGACAAATGGACTCACCGGGAGCTGAGCAGATCTCCTGGCTGCTGGGACTCAGCGCTGGGAACAGAAAGGTGCCGTGTGGTTAGTGCTGGAGATAAAAAATCTCCCCTTTCTGAGGGACAAAAACTGCCTTTAATAGGATAAAGTTGCTAATTTCTGTTTCGGTGAAGAAGCAAACCAGGCAGGACATTCGATCTGGAACATGGCAGGTTCCTCGCGCACACAGACCTTGGCTGAGCTGGGACCAACTTTCCCTTCAGCTCTCTAGAGGGCCAGATCCTCAGCTGGTGTAAACCAGCATTGACTCCAATGGAGCTACACTGATTTACACCAACTGCGGATCTGTCCCAGCAGCTCTCACACTCAGTGTTTGCACTGGTTCCCATTTCTCTCCCACTGAAGATGATTTGCCGACAGTCTGGGCCTGGGGCTGCTCTCGGTTCTGTTTCTCCAAACCTGCTGTGAATTAGAACAGGATTGCCACATATTCACTGGGATGCAAGAGGCACAGACACAGGATCATCAGGGCAGTGGTGGGATCCAATCAGTATGGAAACAGCCCAGCAGCTTCTGTTACTGATGGGGTCGGGCGGGAACAATCCACAGTCGCTCCCTGCTCCCACCTGCCCCCTTTGCGCTGTCTGACTTCAGCAGAAGGGAAGCTCCGGTCTATCTCTCTGCTACGATCTGCCCCCATCTGCTCCCCCACGTTGGATACTCCAGCCAACCCCTCTCCCTACTCGCAGGCCTCCTGGGATCTGCAGGGCTCAGGCAGCAGAGACACTGCAGCCTCTCTCTGACCTACTGTTTCTCCTTCCTGGGTCTGATAGTCATCATCGCTCCCAGTTTCCTGCCCCGCACCACCCACCTTCCTTGCTCCGGCCACAGCATCTCTATTTAGGGCTGCAAGATTGAGAACCGAAGGGGCCTGGTTTGCTTGTTTGAGTCTAAACATATCACTGAGGAAACAACTTCCGTCCCATCTCACTGCCTGGGGATTGAGACAGCCCCTGGCTAAAGGCACAGCTGGGCCAGGGTGAAAGGTCACTGGGTGATTGGGGGTGGGGTGGGGGAGCTGGGATGTTGGATGAGCCTGAATCTTTTCCCTCCACCCTCCAGTCTCTGGTGAGAAGGACCCAGCTCCGCCAGGAGCAAATTCAACCTCTGGGCTTAAGGGGCCATAAATGGGGTCTGGGCCTTGTACTGGACACTCTGCACCGGGGTGAATTTCACCCCCAGAGAACACTGAACGTGGGACTACACTGGCTTCCCCACCTGCTTAGTCTCCACCTGCCCCATCCTCCACACCCAGCTCCAGCCACTTCTGCACGTCCTGTCCTGACTGCCCCGGCTCCCCATTCTGGGCTCCTGGGGAGTCTGCTGTTCCTGCTCATAGACCGGCACCAGGTCCCTTCCCCCATCCTGCTTCCCTCTCAAGTCACCCCCCACTGCCAGGGAAGGAAGAACAAAAGGCAGTTGAGAAAGAGCCTCCAGAAGTGACCTGTGAGCAGGTGAGGAGCTGGAATCAGTGTGACTAAGCAAGTGGGGGACCAGGGAAAAAGCCAAAGAAACATGTGGGATAGAAATGTAAGGGACTGTTGGCCCCTTATTAAAACTGATGTGGGTTTTTGGTTGGGTAGCTCCCAGTACCAAGGGGAAGGGTCAATGGAAAATGAGATTGACAGTCCCCAGGAGCAATGGGGAGAGGCCAACCCTCCAGGTCAGCCTGATTGAGAGGGCAGGCAGGCTAATGAGGGAGTCAGGAGGCCAGGAGGAGTCTTGTCCTCCATGTGAGCCGGAACTGCCCTGGGTCAGAGTGGGGCAGAGCTAAGGAGAGAGCAGGAGCTGAGCTGGGAGCAGAGCTGCACTAACCGGAGCCAGAGAGAAGCAGCTGAGGGAGCAGATCCCTGCTGGGAGGAGAGCTGCAGCAACCAGAACTGGAAAGGCCAGAGGAGGTAGAGGAGCACCAGCCCTGGGGCCGGGGCTGGAGCTGGGTAAAGTGAGTGGGAGCGAGGAGTTTTGCTCGCAAATTCCACTGGGGTAGTGTAAGCAGGAAATTTCCCCATGATAAAAGAAAGTCTTGTCAACAGACATTAACACCTCTGTGGGAAGCCAAGTAGCAGAGGGCCCTCAAGGGAAATCTGTCAGGAGCACAAGGCAGAGCAGTTTTGCAGATCAACTTTTCATAGTACTTGATGCAGAAACACATTGTCATGGGATGGTGGCTGGGCACATTTCACCCCTGGAATAGAGTCAGCTCTGCAGAGCAGCTGGAGAGGGGTGCGTGGGGGGAACTCAGATGCTCAGGTGAGGGTCAGAGGAGCAGAGTTAGACACTAGCTGTCATAAGCAGTGCCAAGAAAACGCCAATGTGAAAGGGGTAAATATTTGTGGCAAAGGCACAATGAAGCAAGAGTATCCGCAGAGTGAGTTCCTCCTGCTGCACAGACCGTGCAGCTGCCTTACCGGACAGACCATTAAAGGAGCAGAGAGACGGCTCCACACAGGGAAGAAATGACCAGGGCTCCTCTACTCTAGTGCTTTAACAGACACTTGAAAGGAATCAGCTGCACAGAGCCTGCGATAGAGAGAGAGAGAATTATAGATAGATCTATGGATAGAGAGAGAGAGATAGACAGAGGATGTATATGGGGGCAGATAGATACAATATTATTTTTAAATACCATGCTTGGTTTATCTCATCATTAAGCACAGAGACCAAGAGTTTCAAAAATGGTTAGTGATTTTGGGGCCCTGATTTAAGACACCTTCAAGGGGCTGTTTCCAGCAGGTGGGGGCTCAGTGCAGTCTGTCACCCCATAAGCTGTCTCACGTTGGGCTCCCAAAATCAGTGGCCCTGTTGGAAGGTTTGGCCAGAAGTGATTGTGCCAATTATTTGTTAGCGGGGGAATGGTCCCGCTATTGTGGGGAACTTTCCTGGCTTCTGCACTACCCCGGTGAAGTGGGCTAGCGAAAGGATCTGAGTCCTCACTCCCACTACCTTTACCCAGAGGCCTCCCTGCCCTTGAGGACTCCCCTTCCACTCTCCTGTCTGGCAGAGTCCTCGTAACTCCAGCAAGGCTGGGCCCAGGATTCCTGGGGGGCTCGACCCCCAACCCTGCTATGGTCACCTAGGGCAGGGGCTAGGGTGTCCCCACTCCAGGGTACCCTCTCTGCACTGGGCACCTCCCTGATCCACTGATTATTCCATACAATTTAAAGCAAATACAAGTTGTTTACTTAACAATTAATTTAAAGAAAAGAATAAGGAAAAATGGGAAAGATTAAAGGAAAACACATCACCCTGCTCTGTGGCAGGGAACATCACAAACGGTGTCTCTGGAATGTCAGGGCAGTTCACAGTCTGTTCCTTGTAGGTCCCAGGCCTCCTTCTCAGGCCCTGGCTGTGCTGCAGGGATGTTGCGGGTTGGACACTTGCAATGGCGGTGGCCACTCACCTCCGGGCTTTGGGTGGTGGGACCCTTCTTCCCAGCAGCAGCCCCCCGTCAGGTTAAGATCCCCCTCCCAGCCTGGCCTGCAAGGACCTTTGGCTAGGGGTGTCTTTGTGCACTGGGCCCTTTGCCCAAGGTCCCCCCTTGGCTGGCCCCAGTTGCTCACCACACCTGGCTCTGTGGCTGCAGCTCTGCTCCTAGCACAGGATCTGCTCTCCCTGGGCTGTGTCTCTGGCTCTGTGGCTGCAGCTCTGGCCCGGCTCTGCTCTCCAGCTCAGCTTGGGCCCCTGCTTTCTCCTTAGCTCGGCCTCCCTCAGTCTGACCCAGGCAATTCCAACTCACACAGAGGACGGGACCCACCCTGGCCTCCTGTCTCGCTGATTAGCCTGCCCGCCCTGTCAATCAGGCTGACCTGGAGCATTGGCCTCTCACCGTTGTTCCTGGGGACTGTCAGTCTCATGGTCCTGATTTCCCATCGACCCCTTCCCTTTTAGTGCTGGGAGCTATCCAACCAAAACACCCCCACTGAATGTTAGTAAGGGGGCAACAGTCCCCTTACATTGCCCCCTTGCTAAAATCCACAGCCACAATATTCACACCAGTACATCCAGGCACCATAATAACAACATATACCCACATCATATTATATTAAAAACCCATTAACAATTATCAAAAGAACATTTAACATATTTAACATTCCACATCTACTTCTTAATACCATACATAACAATATTCATTAAAACACTACATAGAACCAATAACATAATTATCTCTAAGGCTAGGTCTACACTACCCGCCTGAATCGGCGGGTAGAAATCGATCTCTCAGGGATCGAATTATCGCATCTCGTCGGGACGCGACAATCGATCCCCGAATCAACGCTCTTACTCCACCAGCGGAGGTGGGAGTAAGCGCCGTCGACTGGGAGCCGCGGAGGTTGATTTTGCCGCCGTCCTCACAGCGGGGTAAGTCGGCTCCGATACGTCGAATTCAGCTACGCTATTCGCGTAGCTGAATTTGCGTATCTTAAATCGACCCCCCCCTCCCGTGTAGTGAAGACCTGCCCTGAGTCTAACAGGCAGTACACCCTTATTAGCCCTCTGGGACCTTCTTAAGACTTGTGGTTCATTACCCATATTTTCTATTTCCCTATCCTCGGGTAATACTGGGTCAGTTTGAAGGATCTGGCCATTCTCATTAGGGTTTGGGTTTATCTCACTCTGTCCCCCTCTGTATTCGGTTTGTGGGACTAGAACCATTTCCCAATTGGTTTCAGCCTCCTTGGGGTGTACTGATCTACGCCTCCTATGGTCCCTGTCTGGACTAAGAGTGCAATGTTTCAACTGGTCCCTATGTACTACTCTCTCAGGACCTCCTCGTTCAGGCCGGATGGTGTAAACTGATAGCTTGGGATTGTTGTGAGCGACTACAATGTGGGGATTTGACTCCCACTTGTCCTGTATTTTATTACGCCTCCGGTGTCTATGGTTACAAACTAGTACACAGTCACCAGGCCTGATGAGAGCCCCATTGGACTTGCGAACATAAGTCCGTTTCCTACTTCGGGCTGTGTCTTTAGTTGTATTGAGAGCAACTTCACAGACTAACTTCAGCCTGTCATGGTGACCTTTGACCCAGTCATCCAAATTGGTCACGTCATCCTCCTCAGAGCCCTCTCTGTCCAGAATATCCAATGGCAATCAGGGATCCCTCCCAAACATGAGATAAAAAGGAGCGTAACCTGTCGACGAATGGACATGGCTGTTATAGGCCAACACCAGCTCAGGGAGATGTTCCTGCCAGGCTCACTTTTTTTCCGGCGGGAGTGTTCTTAGCATGTTGTGCATTGTCCGGTTAAATCTCTCGCACTGAGCGTTTCCTTGCGGGTGATAGGGTGTTGTTCAGCTTTTGGCTATGCCATACAGTTTACACAATTTAGATATCACCTCTGATTCAAAATTCCTCCCCTGATCTGAGTGTAACCGTGCCGGACAACCATAGTACACAAACCAGTGTTTTATGAGGGCTTCAGCCGTTGTCCGCGCTGTATGGTTTCTAGTTGGAACTGCAACAGTGAATCGGGTGAACATGTCCGTGAGAACCAGTATGTTCTCATACCCCGCTGAAGATCTCTCTAGCCGTGTGTAATCCATCGCTAGAACCTCCATTGGGGCAGTCACATTAGTATTGCTCAAAGGGGCTCGGTTGGGAGGAAACTCATCCTTGGCTAAGGCACACCGTTTGCACTGACGGATCCATGCTTGCACGTCGCTACCCATCGTGGGCCAGTAATAGTTTCTCCTCATTACCTCCAGAGTGCTCCTGTCTCCAAAATGCCCCCCATGATCATGCCTGGCTTCATAAACTTGACGGTGGAGCGACACAGGCACCACTAACTGCCACACTTCTTCACATCTTGGGGATGATATGTTACCCGGAACAGCACTCCACGGTGTAATCTAAGTCATTCCCACTGTCTGGCTAGCTTCTTAGACTGGGGGTATCTGGCCCCAAATCTCCGGTCTGGCCTCGTTCGGCTCATGACTGCCACTAAGACAAGGCCAACATCACCTTCTCGTTGCAGAGTTTGAATCGCCTCCCATGAATACCCCGAGATTATTGCGCTCTCCCCTTTTACCAGGTTTTGTACTGAATCCTTTACCATCACTTCGTCCTCAGGCTTTGGATTCTCTAGCCACAAACACGTACGCACAACATCTGCAGGAATGACTAGGAAGTCTTTCTCCAGATCCTCGCCCTCTTCTGATTCCTCCTCCGGAGGCAATCTAGACAGGGTATCAGCATTGATGTTCTGCCTTCCAAGTTTATACTGTACTTCAAAAGTGAACTCAGCGAGTTGGGCCACCCAGCGGTGTTCAATTGCACCTAAATTAGCTGTTGCCAGGTATCGGAGTGGATTGTGGTCTGAGATTACCGTGAATTTAGAGTACACTAAATAATCCTAAAATTTTTCAGTGATAGCCCACTTCAAGGCCAACAGTTCTAATTTAAAAGCACTGTAGTTTTTGTCATTTCTTTCTGACCTCCTCAGCCCTCGGCTCGCATATGCAATCACATGCTCGGCCCCCTCTTGCTTCTGGCTGAGCACCACACCTAGGCCGTGCAGGCTCCCGTCCGTTGTCACTATAAATGGCAGGCTAAAGTCAGGATATGCAAGCACAGGTGGTGACATTAGCTGATGTCTTAATTTGTCAAAAGCTGTCTGACAGGTATCATCCCACATAAAACATTGGTGCTTTCCCTTCCTTTGGGCAGGTTGGACCACTAGTCCATATAGCAGTGCAGCAATGTGCGCAAACTCTGGAACAAATCATCTGTAATAGCTCATGAAACCTAGAGCCTGCCGCACTTACTTGGCATTCTTGGGGACTGGTCAATTTTCCAGTGCCCTGGTCTTCTCCTCATCTAACTGGATTCCATCCTTTGAAATCACATGGCCCAAGAATTTGACTTTTTCACGTAGGAGGCAACACTTGCTCGGCTTCAGCTTCAATCCGTGTTCCTTCAATAGTGTGAAAACCAAGTCCAATTTTTCCATATGACTCTCAAAATCCTTGGAAAACACAATAACATCGTCCAGGTATATCAGCAAAGTGTCTAAGATATAGTCTCCCAACACCCCCTCCATTAGTCTCTGAAACGTAGCAGGTGCATTACACAAGCCGAATGGCATACGTGTCCATTCAAACAGCCCAAACGGAGTCGTCACTGCTGTCTTTTCCCAGTCTCGTTCTTCCACTGCAACCTGGAAATAACCAGAAGTTAAATCGAGGGTTGAAAACACTCTTGCACTTTCTAATGCATCCAGTGACTCTTCCACCCGGGGTAGCGGGTAGGCATCCTTGTGTGTTACCTCATTCAGTTTCCTGTAGTCACAGCAAAATCACACCCCACCATCTTTTTTTATTAAAATCACTGCGGGTGATGCCCACGGACTGTGGCTTTCTTTAAGGACACCTTGAGTCACTAGGTCCAGGATGTGTTTTTTTACCTCCTGGAACACTCGTGGTGAAATCCGCCGGTGTCTCTGTTTTACAGCATCTCCTGTAGCTATTTGGTGTGTCACTGTGGTGGTGTAACCAAAGTCCTGCTCATCCCTGGAAAAGACCTCTTGATGTTTCTCCAGTAGCGCCCGCAAATGGCCAACCTGTGTAGGGGTTAACTGTTGGAGGTCCACTTGGACTGGAATGAGTAGCTCTCCATCAGGTGCTGCTTGCGATGTGATAACCTGTGTGCCTTTTTTTACTTTTGTCACCCGCAGCTCATCCCCATTTTCTTCCAAGGCCACCCCCACTGGGGGCACCACTCCTTCAGGTCGGTGTACCTCTGCCACCCTGGTTCGGGGGCACAACTTTATGGCCTTCTTACTTGAGTTTAACAGCCTGACTGGCACTTTTCCTTTGCTGGCATTTGCAAGTACATTTGCAACCAGGAGCCCATTTGGGAGACTGGCCCCAGGTGTTGGCTTGACAAGCACTCTGTATCCGTCAAAGTCGCTCGGCACCCGGCAGCGTCCATCAATAATCTTCTCACTCCAGGGAGGTATAACCACCTTCTGTCTCCCTGCCACCTTAACATAGCTAATTTGTCCCATTGGACCCGGGAAACATCCATGTCTCTCCACTTGGGCTAGTAACTGCTTCAGTGTAGCGTCCTTCCTAGGCTGCCCGTGACGGTTCATCTCCTGGGTTCCTTCTCCTACCAACAGTAATTCTTTCAGCTCTCTTATAATATTCATCCCGAGAATTCCCGGTACTCTGTTCTCCATTAAAGTCTTTCCTGAAGCTGTGTCCTTTAGGATAAAGATGCATTTCCCAGGGATTGTTCGACCCATGTACCCTACATCAGCTTCAAGGCACCCCACCACAGGGATGGCAAGTCCATTAGCTGCCGTTAGCTGTACAAATCGGGTATTATGCATGATCAGATCTCTCTCTTTTAAGTAGTTTCGGAAATATGATTCAGAAATAGTGGTGACTTCTGAGCCAGTGTCTATCAAACAGCGGGTTCTCACCCCTGCTATGTTTATTTCCACTGTCAAGCAGTCCCCGAAAGCTCGGCCACAGAAGTCATTGACTACACTATCATCATCAGGGTCCTTTTCCTCGCTGCTGACACGCTGCCCCTTTCCTAGGGAAAGCCGTAGAAACCCTTCAGTCCCCACTCGGCCTTCTGATGGTGGGCTGCTTGCTCCCGGTGCCTCTTGAATTTCAGGCACCTGGGACTCCAGTCTTCTTCTCAGTGTACACTCTCGGCTAGTATGTCCTGGCCTTTCGCAAGTGTAACAAATGTATCTTCCCAGCTCATCCTTCAGTGGAGATCTCCGGGATCCTGGGGCCCTTGGATATCTTGGCATATTAGTGTGTGTGTGTGTGGGGGGGGGGGTTCCTTTCATCACCTCAGTCATCACTTTCAGCATCTCCCCCTGCTGGACCGCCAATTTTTGGACAGCTTCACTTAAGCTTTGCAATGTTAGCTGTGTTTGGGGCAGGGCTTTTTCCCCAGCAGCTGCATTTACGAGGCCCCCACTTCGTGTACGGGGGTTAGTCTTGGCTGTCTCTGCCACAGGAACTTCCTCTTCTTCTGACCACATAATAGCAGCCTGCGTGAGTTCATGGAACTTCTTACTGGGCTCTTCCTTAAACCTCCTTTTCATTTCACAGCGGAGGGAATCATCCTGGATCCCCAGCATTAACTGCTCTTTCAGAACCGTATCTGGGTCTGGAACTCGTTGAGGGTCTCCTGCTCCACTCTGCTCATTCTCTCCTGGAGGTCATATGCGTATGCCCGGATAGTTTCACCGGGCTCCTGCTTTCTCTCAAAGAACTCCTTTAGTCGGGTTCCAATAGGTACCTTGTCCCCATGCACTTCTAGGAGGAGTTCAACTACCTTTTCCACATTTTTTCTGTCCACCACTGCCATGAACTTTACTGTGGCCTTGGTCTGGCCCTTGAGGTGTTCCTCTATGAAGTCTACATGATCTTCTTCAAGTACCCTTAGCACACGCAGAGCTGCCTTCACAGACTTGACCCACTCCTCTACTGTAATGTCTCCTGGTCTTGTCGGGAAGCCACCAAACTCTGTGACCTTCTGCTCCCATGGGACATAAATAGTAGGGGTTTCTTAGCTTCTACTGCCTGTTGGTCTATCACTGCCTTAGCCAGCGATACGGCTTCTCTCTGTTCTGTTCTAGCTTGTTGTAATGCCTCCTCTTGGTCTGATAATCTGCACTGAAGTTCAGCAAACTGGGCCCGTAGTTCTTCAATTCCAGCATTCCACCGTGCAACTAGAATTCAACCAGTAAACCAATGGGGTGGACCCTGTGGATAGGATCCTGTTCGTGACTCCAATTATGTAAGCGGGGGAATGGTCCCGCTATTGTGGAGAACTTTCCTGGCTTCTGCACTACCCCGGTGAAGTGGGCTAGCGAAAGGATCTGAGTCCTCGCTCCCACTTCCTTTACCCAGAGGCCTCCCTGCCCTTGAGGACACCCCTTCCACTCTCCTGTCTGGCAGAGTCCTCATAACCCCAACAAGGCTGAGCCCAGGATTCCTGGGGGGCTTGACCCCCAACCCTGCTGTGGTCACCTAGGACAGGGGCTAGGGTGTCCCCACTCCGGGGTACCCTCTCTGCACTGGGCACCTCCCTGACCCACTGATTATTCCATACAATTTAAAGCAAATACAAGTTATTTACTTAACAATTAATTTAAAGAAAAGAATAAGGAAAAATGGGAAAGCTTAAAGGAAAACACATCACCCCGCTCTGCGGCAGGGAACATTACAAACAGTGTCCCTGGACATCAAGGCACTTTGCAGTCTGTTCCTTGTAGGTCTCCAGGTCTCCTTCTCAGGCCCTGGCTGTGCTGCAGGGATGCTGCGGGTTGGACACTTGCTCTGGTGGTGGCCACTCACCTCCGGGCTTTGGGTGGTGGGACCCTTCTTCCCAGCGGCAGCCCCCCGTCAGGTTAAGATCCCCCTCCCAGCCTGGCCTGCTAGGACCCTTGGCTGGGCATGTCTTTCTGCACTGGGCCCTTTGCCCAAGGTCCCCCCTTGGCTGGCCCCAGTTGCTCACCACACCTGGCTCTGTGGCTGCAGCTCTGCTCCTAGCACAGGATCTGCTCTCCCTGGGCTGTGTCTCTGGCTCTGCTCTCCAGCTCAGCTTGGGCCCCGCTTTCTCCTTAGCTCGGCCCCACTCTGTCTGACCCCGGCAATTCCAACTCACACGGAGGACGGGACCCACCCTGGCCTCCTGTCATGCTGATTAGCCTGCCCGCCCTGTCAATCAGGCTGACCTGGAGCATTGGCCTCTCGCCATTGTTCCTGGGGACTGTCAATCTCATGGTCCTGATTTCCCATCGACCCCTCCCCTTTTAGTGCTGGGAGCTATCCAACCAAAACACCCCCACTGAATGTTAGTAAGGGGACAACAGTCCCCTTACACGGGGTAATCCCAGTGAGCCTGTTGGGGTTAGGGATCAGCTCCTCATGGCCAGAGTGGGCCTGGTGCTTTACAGACCCCAAACACCTCATGGTTTTATCCTTTTCAGGTGCCATCACAACAGGAGACGTCCAGGGGCTTTTTGGTCTCAGCCCAGTGGGACTCACTCACTTTCCCGCACTCTGTGAGGGCGGCTCTGTCACTGCTCAAGCCACCAGCTCTTGGGCATCAGAACCAGGCTCCCCTGGAGAATGTAAGAGACAGAGAGAAGGAGCCACAGAGACACCAGCTGGGCCAGAAATATCACAGTGTGAGAGGTTCTTCAATCCCACATCACAAACTGTGACTCCCCCTCCCCCCCGCCCCGCTGGGTTGCTAGCTTGGGGTCAGGCCTGGGGAGAGCTCACTGCTGGGCCAGGAAAGAGGTGTCTGCACAGGAGACTCTGCACATGCTTAGGGCGCTGTCAGCTCATCCTGTGGTTCCCTCTCTGCAGAGAGAGTCGCTGAGCAGAAACCGCTGCTCACAGCACCAACTCTCCTTTCCCTTCGCTCTCCTGAGCAGCAGCTGGTCGCTCTCTAGTCCTGCAGTGTCTAATTCTGCCCGGGGGTTGGGCTGGGGGAGGGAGGCAGGACTCAGCCCAGGGTCCAGGCCCAGCAGAGGGTGGGACACTCTGTGAGATCAATGAAGCCCCTGCAGCCTATTTCCCAGCCTGTGTCTCTGACACTTGCTCTGTGTTTTCGGGCCCATCCCAGCCAGGCTCTCCCCACACTGGGACACAAACAGCCCCTGTGTGTTGGCTTCCAGGGCCAGAAGGGACGTTAGCTCAGCCAGTCTGACCTGGACAGCCCAGAGACTCCCCCCAGCCCCCTGCATTGAGCCAATAGCTCGTGTGGACCAAAGCCTCTCCCAGGAAGGCTCCAGCCTGGCTCTGACACTGTCAGGGGATAGAGAATCCCCCCTGCCTTGGGTGGTTTGTCCCAGTGTTAATCACTCACCCGGATAGAAATTGGGGCCTGTTTTTCACTGGGACTTGTCTGGCGTCAGCTGGGCCCAGGCTCCCCAAGGCTCAGCCTGTTCCCAGCGTTAGAGGGAGCAGGGACGTGATAGGGAGGGTTTGTGGGAGGTGGGAGCTTTGGGTGAATAGCCCCAAGTCACTGGAGCCCTGGGCTGTGGGCTCAGCTCTGACGTAGCATTGTCAGCCCTAGAGCTCACAGCCCATCGCCAAGGGGGGCTGGACAGGTGGGGACTGGCTGCCCGAAGAGCCCCCGTGAGGGAGCAGGGGTGGATGGAGCCCAGCTCCCCTAACGCCTGGGGACTGGACAGCGCCACCTCCCCGGAGGCAGCAGCGTGTGGCCCAGAGGTGACAACTAAGGGCTCCTCAGGTGACACACGGCCACAGCTGGTGTCCCAGTGGGTGACTTCCCAGCGCCTGTGCAGGGCACGGCTCACACACAAGGGCAGGCGGCTGGGGGCTGTCTGGCCCCGCTCTGCACGGAGGAGGAGCTGCCCTTTCTCACCTGCTCTGGGTCCTTCAGCACCTGGGGCCAGATTCAGGAGCACAACAATGCAGATGGGCCCCTCGTGTGACTGACAGAATGCGCAAAGGAGTGACGTATCTAACTCTCATTGGCTGCCAACAGGAGTCAGGTGCCCAGCCTGCCTAGGAGCTCTACTGAATCCCACTATGCACCTGGCTTCAGCGCTAGGTGCCTAAATACCTTTGTCATGCTGGCTCCTGGTGCAGAGAGGCAGCATGGCCTAGTGGACAGAGCACTGGCCTGGAAATCAGGTGTTCTGACTCCTGTTCCTGGCTCTGCCCTGCTGGGTGACCTTGAGCCAGTGATATTCCCACCGTCCCGTGCCTCAGTTTCCCCATCTAGTTCCCTCCTGCATAAAGCACTTTCACATCTATGGATGAGCAAGGTATGATTATTGTTAAACCTTCCAGCCAGGCCAGGCCTGTGCTCCCCTGTGTTACTAAATCAGGGGAGTGTTTTTACTGATGTATTTGATGTGTGTTTGATTCTCAGGCTTCCGGCGCTAAATAAAGACGCTGTGGCTGGCGGGGTGTATGTGTATGGGACAGGAAACGGGGAGCGGTGACGCTCAGACGTGAGGACAGGATGGGGCAGAGCAGAGAGGGGACGGAACATCCCTGCTGCCTCAGCCATAGGTCCCTGATGGGGATTCAGACAGAGACAGTGTTTGGGTTCACAACCCAGCCCTGAGGGGCTGACGGAGACTTTGAGAAGGGAGAGGAGCCTTCCCCGTGAGCCCTAAGACGGAGCACAGGGGAGAAGGGGGAGGTTGTGCTCTCCCCTCAGTGTAAGGAGCAGAGGGAGCAGGAGTCACTTCAGATTGTCCCCTCCCGACCCCGTCAAGAGCAGAAGCTGCTGGGTTGTTACCACCCTGATCCAGTCCCACCCACTGTCCAGATGATCCTGTCTCTGTGCCTCTTGGTGCCCGGTGAGTATTTGGGACCCCTGTGCTAATTCGTAGGGCGTTGGGAGGAAACAGAACTGAGAGCACCCCCTGGCCCAGACTGTCGGCAAATCCCCTTTAGTGGCAGAGAGGTTTGTGCTGTTGCGATGTTCGGGGGAATGGGACTGTCCCAAACCAGCACAGGGCCAACACTCGGTGCTGGGGATGGCTGGGGCTAGCAGTCAGCCCAGGCTGGGATTACAGTCACAGCTTCATAGAGTTTAAGGCCAGGAGGGACCATTAGCCCATCCAGTGTCTGACCCCCTGTTAGCCCAGAGCAGAGAACTTCCCCCAGCTCCCCTGCACTGAGCCCAGTCACTTGTGTTTGACTAAAGCATCTCCCAGAAAGGCCTCCGGCCTGGCCGTGACTCCCCCTCTTCCCAAGGGGTGGGGCACGCCGGGGGTTAATCCCCCGCACGCGGAGAAACTGCTGCCTCCTTTCTCACTGGAGTTTGCCCAGACTCTGCATCCAGCCCTTGGGTCTGGTTCTGCCTGTCTCTGGTGCACTGAGGAGCCTGTCTGACCAGCTCCACACACAGAGTTCCCCGGCCTCTCCGGTGAGGCCTCTTCTCCTGCCCTCACAGCATTTTTCTGGCTCTGCACCCGCTGCACTTTTCCAACAGCCTTTTAAACTGGGGCCCCAGAACCAGGCACGGGATCCAGTATTGGCCTCACCAAGGCCACACGCCAGGGGAAATCCCCTCCCTGCTCCTGCTCCCTGCTCCCCTCGTTACACAGCTCAGGGGCGCATCAGCCCTGTTCCCCAGCGGCGCCCTGGGAGCTCATGTCGAGTTACTTGTCCCCTGGCACTTCTAAATCCTTTCCCGGGTCCTTGCTGTCCCGGCCCAGGCCCCAGGCTGCAGGTCTGGCCGGCGTTCCTTGTTGGGAGCTGTGACCTGGCATTTGGCTGTATTCAAACCCCTGGCGTGTCACTGGCCCAGCTCCCCACGCCAGGCACAAGGAGTCAGGACAGGCTGGGCTTGGGGGAGGATGCTCATGGGATGGCAGCTCAGCCTGGAGGCAGAGAGAGCAGGGAGGGCCATTGCCATTGGGGGATGAAGGATTATCGGGGTCCAGCCTGTTAGCCAATTGGGCTCGTTTCCCCCTGGAGCTTGTTCAATTACTCCCAAGGAGGCACGGAGACAAGGATACGGGCACCAAGTCTTTATTTTCGATCAGCTGAACGGGTGCTCTATCGTGGCCAGTGCCAGAGGAAAGAGACACACCTTACTGGCTCAGAGTACCTTCTTATATACTAGTGTACAAACATGTTTACGTGCGACAGTATACATTTCTTAAATTCCTTTTTGGAGATGCTAGGGGTCTGTTTAACATCTTTTCCCTAGGTATTTTTGTGTACGTGTATCTAAGAGAGATTACATACATGCAGGGATCAACTGGGATAATAAACAGAGGGTATGGATTAACTGGGGTGATAAGCAGAGGAATGCCCTGAGCGGATAGCTGTCTTTAACTATTGCTCTAACAGTTATCCCCCCTTAAAAGCATTTTGAGAGCTTCTAGACCCCCCAGTCCTCCGTTTTTATTGGTTGATATAGTGCCATCATTCGTTGATATACAATCTGATTAGTCATGCGTTTAACTAATGCAACTAAACAAGGAGCAAAGCAAGCTAGGGTTAATAGGGTTGCGATACAAAATACAACAAGGAGGAAACCCTTTCGGAGCCATCCTATTTGTGGTAGCCAGGAGGTAAACCAGTCTGTGTCCCACCCACCCCAAGTTTGGACTGGGACATGGGTTAACTTTCTCATTTCCTTTGTTAGCTGTTTTACCACCTTTCCATTATCATCTATTTGTAAACAACAATTGGACTCGTTTAATTTTGCACAGACTCCTCCTTCTTCTGCCAGCAAATAATCAAGGACCATGTGGTGCTGATAAATTGCATTTCTCATTTGAGTTGACTGATCAGCCAAAAGGTCGAGTGCTGTGGCTGTCTGGTTAGTGACTATTTCCAGAACAGCCTGCAATCTAATTATCCGGTTTAGGTTATAAATAGGCTCCCTGGCCCCAGATACTAATTCGCTAGGGTTCCAAGTGGCTGGTCCATAATGTTCTATAATTCTTTCAGGAGGCCACTCCTGAGCTCCCCACTTTTGGGAACTCCCGGCGGTTAAAGAGGAGTCCACGAACCGCTTTTCTCTAACTAGGTCATCATATACTTTGACTCCCAACTTATTTCCCAGTGTTTGGGGTAGCAAAAAGAACAGGGGCCTAATATACCCAACATAACATACGCCCGTCCAATTTGGAGGCAACCTTCTGTAAGCATATTGCCCGCAGATCCAATAATGACCTTTTAGGGCCCAAGTCCCTTTAGCAAAGGGACCATTCCAGGTTTCAGAATCCTCCACTGTTGTGTCAAAATATAAAGAATTACCAACTCGAAAAGGCGCTCCCATAATGGTAGGTTCACCTTCTGAGTCACAGTAGTGGCATTTCCAAGCTCCGGCCCCCGCCTTCCAGATACAATTACAGCCTAGTCTGAGCTTATCGGTGCTAGACCAAAAATAATTGAAGAAGGTCCGGGTCCCATTATGGTGCTGCCATGCCCACTGATGCCACCGTACCACATGATCTTTACTAGTGGTATTGTCTCGCTGGCAACTTAGAAAGAGAGCATCAAGGAACCCGTCTAATCCTACTGCCTCACAACCTTTGCCCCTGGGACGCTGATAGGAACATCGTACACAGCTACTATTAGTAAGTTTCACATGGGTACGGTTCCATCGTCCTTGGTACCTGGAACAATCATACGTGTTACAGTTGGAATCATAGCAATCGTATCCTAGGGATAAAGTCCAATCACATTTGCTTTCTCCTAAGTACACTCCCCCTTGCCTCGTCCGGTTAAGGCAAAAGGTTCCCGTTCCGGAAGAATAGAGTCACCAGGGACTACTATCCTCAGTCCATATTCCCGTTCCTTCGTGTACTATACTTAAGTTACTGACCCACCATTTGGGTTGCACCGGCTGAGCTACCCAAGGCCATTCATTTAAACCTCCTGGACCCCCACATACCCAACATTTACTAAGATTAAAAGAGCTTGCTACTGTTTCCCCTAATTGTAAAAACCTATTTTCCCAACCATAGCAATAATGGGAATACATAAACAGAAATATTATAAATGACTTCATTGCTTCCTTCTTTTAAACAGTCCCTTTAGTCCGTCTAATCCTTGGTACTCCCAGATGGAGTCTTCGCCTGTGCCACCCCGGGCTTCCGGTGCCAGGGCGGGCAGAGGGCTGGTGTCCTCTTCTGTTGGCTCGTTCTCCTGACTTTCCTGGTTAGGGTTTAGAAAACGTTTTACCCGTGTATGGTGTGTCCACTTGTCGCTTCCAAGGATCTTAACTGCAGTCTGGCTGATGAGCGAGACAGTATACGGGCCGTCCCAACGTGGAGTGAGGGGATCACGCTTCCACCTCCTGATAAGGACTTGATCCCCAATCTGGAACGGATGCACGGGCTGATCCAAGGGGAGGGCCTGGAAAGATGCCGCGTATCGATGTAGCTGTAACAAAACAGATTGCAGCCCAGATACCTGTTTCCATAAAGAATCGTTCCCCACTTCCCAGTTTACATCTTCCCGGAATCCTGGGATAAGTACTCGGGGGGGGAAACCCAAAGACCAGTTCAAAGGGTGAAAGTTTAAGACCCTTACGTGGGGCCCTTCGAACTCGAGTCAGGGCAAGTGGTAGAGCATCGAGCCACTTTAAACTGGACTCTGTACATATTTTAGTAAGAGTGTCCTTGAGAGTTCTGTTCATTCTTTCTACCTGTCCTGAGCTTTGCGGCCTCCAGGGTGTATGCAATTTCCATTGTATACCGAGGGCCTGAGAAACCTGCTGAACCACTTGTGAAGTAAAGTGGCTCCCCTGGTCAGACTCAATTACCTCGGGGAGATGGAAACGAGGAAGTATTTCATGTAACAAAGCCTTAGTGACAGCTCGGGCTTGACAATGTCGAGTGGGATAACATTCTACCCATCCAGTGAGCTGATCCACAAACACGAGTATGTATTTATAGCCCCTACAAGGAGGCATTTCAGCAAAATCAACCTGCCATCTCTGAAAAGGGAAAGCAGCCCAGGGCCGTCCTCCCATTGGGGCAGGAGGGCCGCACCCTTTTTGGTTTGTTCGCTGACAAACAGGACAATTACTGACAATTCTTTGAGCTTCCATGTGCATGCCCAGCCCCTTAAGGGATCGGGTAGCTAAATCAACCATGGCTCCCGACCCCATGTGTCCCTCTCCATGCAAAAGCCGAAGAATTTCCTGAAGCACTGGTCGAGGGACAAAGATTTCTCCCCCTGGTAATTTCCACCATCCAGAGGAAATCTGCCTGGCTCCTGCAGCCTTCGCATGGCAAATTTCCTCAGCTGTATATTGGGGAGGAGGAGCCTCAGCCTCTGTGTCCTGGACCATCAGAAGCCAAGAGGCCCCGTCTTGGGCGGCCTCCTTCGCAGCCTGATCAGCTAGGTGATTATACCTACGCTGCTCGGCCTCAGGGGCTTTTCCATGGGCGCGCACATGTATCACGGCAACCCGGAGGGGAAGCATCAGTGCCTCAAGAAGCACTTTAATGAGACTTCCGTGTGCAATCTTTTGGCCTGAAGCTGTAATAAACCCTCTTTCCTTCCATAGGGTTCCGTGCGCATGCACCACCATGTAGGCATAACGACTGTCAGTGTACAGGTTAAGAGTTTTCCCGGTTCCCATTCGGAGAGCCTCTATAAGGGCCACTAGTTCTGCTGCTTGAGCGGATAGATTAGGGCTGAGTTTAAACTTGTGCACTCCCTTGCCCTTAATCACTACCGCTGCCCCAGTAAACCGCTTGCCGTTCACTACATAGCTAGATCCATCAACATACCCCTCGATATCGGGATTGTTCCAAGGCAAGTCCGAAAGGTCGGGGCGGGGTTTGGTTTCCTGTTGCAAGACTTCAACACAGTCATGAGTGGGGCTAGCCCCACGGGAAGTCTGGGGATCAGGTAGCAAGGTAGCTGGGTTAAGGGAGCTAACGGTCTTAAAAGTTAAGTTAGGGGCCAGCAAAAGCCCTACCTCATACCTAGTATGTCGGCTGGGATTTAAATGTTTTTCTCCTGCGCCTGTTCCCAGTATTTGAGGCACCCCGTGAGGGACCACAACCTCAGTGTCCCCACCCAGGGTCAATTTTTCGGCTTCCTGGACAAGGAGGGCAGTGGCCGCAACAGCCCGTAGACAGGCAGGCCACCCCTTGGCGACAGGGTCCAACACCTTTAAATAATATCCAATAGGTTGCCATGTTGGTCCCGACCTTTGGCATAGGACTCCAGCTGCTACCCCCCCTCTTTCATGAACATACAAGGTGAAGGGTTTCCGGGGATCTGGGAGGGCTAGAGCTGGAGGCTGAACCAAGGCTTCTTTAAGCTCTCGAAATGCTTTTCCCATTTCCCTACTCCATGTCCAGTGAAGCAGACCCTCCTTAGTCAAGGATTCATATAATGGTTTAGCCTTTCCCCCATAATCAGGGATCCAGAGCCGACAAAAGCCAGTCAATCCCAGGAAAGCCCTTAACTCACGGGGATTCCGGGGTTCAGTGCTGTCAAGTATAACCTGGATTCTTTCCTTGCCCAAACCACGTTTCCCTTGGCATATATGATATCCGAGAAAGGTAACCTGTTGCTTAACCAATTGAGCTTTTTCCTTTGAAACCTTATACCCCTGTGCCCCGAGGTAGTTAAGGAGTTTTACTGTCTGTTCTTTACAGGCTGCTTCTGTTTCAGTGCTTAAAAGCAGATCATCGCAGTACTGAACTACATTGCATGAGGGGTGGTTAGCCAAAAACGGAGCCAGGTCCCTTTTCAACTGGCTGCCAAAAATCTCGGGTGCACAAGTAAGTCCCTGGGGGACCACAGTCCAAAGATACTGAGCCTTGTAGTGAGTATCTGGGTCTTCCCATTCAAAGGCAAACAGCCTTTGAGATTCCTCATCAAGGGGTATAGAAAAGAAAGCATCTTTTAAATCTATCACAGAGAACCAGCTATGGTTCTTAGGGACCTGTCTCAAGATAGTATGAGGGTTTGGGACTACTGGATAGGGGGCCTCTATTAGTTTGTTAACCTGCCTTAGATCTTGAACCAATCGGTATTGCCCATTAGGTTTAGGGACTCCTATTATCGGGGTGTTATATGGGGACGTACCTTCCGTGAGCCACCCATACTGCAGAAACTTTTGAATAAGAGGTTTTAACCCAATCCGAGTGGTTAGCTTAAGGGGGTATTGTCGAATTTGAACCGGGCTGCTCCCTTCCTTAAGAGGGATATGCACCGGTAAGGCATTTCTGGCACGGGCTACGCCTCCCTCCTCTGCCCATACTTCTGAATGGACCCCTTGCAACTGGTTCTCATCCCTCCCCCGACCCTCCGGAGAGAGGTTTCTAGCACTCACAAGTGCCATCTGGTAGTTAGAGGCTTGTTGCTTAGGAAGCCTGACCTCCATAGTTCCATTATCAAATGAAATTTCTGCCTGTAACTTAGTGAGGATGTCTCGTCCAAGAAGTGCTATGGGACAGGAGGGGCTACAAACGAACTGATGGGAAATCTGATGGTCCCCTATCTTTACGAGGAGAGGCAAAGTCTTTTCCAAAGCTGTAGTTCGTCCCTCAATCCCCTGTACCATTGCACATCCCTGAGCCCTACCTCGGGGAGCCTTATTAAGGGGAAGCAAACTAAGGGTGGCCCCAGTGTCAATAAGGGCTTCAATTGGGCGGCCCTCTATTCTGATTTTTACCGTGGGATCCAGGCTGGCGGCTTGTGCTGCCAGAAGGGGCCGCTGGGTCCCCCGGCCTCCCTATGGGGAGGATTCTTTCCCCGGGAGTCCTGTATTGTTGTAGAAGATAGGGAGGGGCGAAATTCTATCCTTACACTCCTTTCCTGCAACCTGTCGTTGGGGGCATTCATTTTTCCAGTGCCCCTCTCCCTTACAGATGGCACACTGATTCCGACCCAGACGGGGGCCTTTTCCCTTTCCCAGTGGCCCTGTCCGTCCCTTACTTTTGCCCCCCTTTTCCTCATATCCTCCCCTCAGGGCCATGGCCAAGGCGCGGGCCCCTTTCTTTCGCTCTTCATCATCCCTTCGATCGTAAACCTTCATGGCAATTACTAACAGTTCCTCTATATTTTTGCCCGCCGCCCCCTCCAGCTTCTGCAGCTTTTTCCTAATGTCCTCATAAGATTGCCCAATAAAGAGGGGAATTAGTACCTGTTTCCCATTAGCACTTTCAGGATCCAAGTCTGTGTATCTTTTACAAGTATTACAGAGCCGCTCATAGAAAGCAGCTGGATTTTCGTTCTTTTCCTGTCTTATGTTATACAGCTTGGACCAATTCGGGGTTTTTTGGATACAACGTTTCATTCCCTGTACTATGGCCGCGGCGTATTCTCTATGTTTAGGCTCGCCAACTTTATTCTGTGGCCAGTCAGGGGGGTTCTCAGGCAGCAGATCATCCACCTCTGTCGAGGATTTCCCTTGCTCAAGTAACTGTTCGCGAGCTTTTGAGAGAACCAAGCGTCTCTCCCCTGCGGTTAATAGAGTATTAAGCGCAACTCTCATATCGCCCCAGGTAGGATTATGAGCCGTAATTAAGGTCTCAAATACCGCAGTTAGTGGGGCGGGGTCCTCCGAAAATGGGAGATTCTGCTGCTTCCAATTATATAAGTCACTAGTGGTAAAGGGAACATATATCATATTAGTCTCACCATTGTGGGCCAAAACCTCTCGAAGGGGCGCTTGAAATACTGCGCCACCCTTCTTACCCGATGGACTAACAAATTTCATTTTCATTTCCCCAGGTGGATAAGTGGAATCTATGCCCCAGTCCTGGGAGCCAACCTTGCTCCTTGTGTGACCAGCTACCGGGCTATGCGAGGGGGTTGGGGTGGACTCTTCTTCGGAGGAGTCTTGGCTACTTGACTCATCCCCTGTTTGGTCACTCGGCTCCTTTTCAATTTTTACGGGTGAAGGGTCACTTGATTCCTTTCTTATTCTTACAGTTGAAGCGTTACCCTGAGGAGGCGGGGAGGGGCCCCCATTCTGGGGTGGGGAAATGGGAAGGCCAGGGTACAAGGGAGGAGGAGGCATAGGATCGGGGGCCGAAGGAATTATAGCTGGCGGGCAAGATTTCTTAACAGGAGGACAGGGTTTCTTAATAGGATCACGGGCCAGTAGAGTTTTAATGGATGGTCCTTGCCTTACATTTTTGCAACCATGGGGGAGGGTTAGCCACCAGGTCCCGCCAGATGTCTATATAGGGGTATTGGTCCCAATGCCCATCCCTGATCACAATACTATGTACTGCCTGTACGGTTTCTGGCTTGAGTGTCCCCCCCTCAGGCCATTCTACCCCAAATGTTGTCCATTCAAGAGTACAAAACTTTACAAGATTATCCTTACATAATGCAATTCCATAATCAGTATGGTCTCTAAACTTCTTCCAGTTATTTAGCATACATCTTAAGGGTGTCCCGGAAGAGGTACTCTGTCCGGACCCCATCGTGCTCTTATCCAACTTTCGAGATAAGGAAAAGACAGGGCTCTAGCCCTAATTTAGGGAGACACTTGGTCACGAGGTTCGGCTGACCCCCCTTGCAATCAAGGTATCCTGGTCACCGGGTTTCCCCTCGCAGGAGTCTTGGGGCGGCTGAAGTCAGCTTAAGCCTCGGACCTGGTCAGTGTTATTTTACATGAATAAAATCACAGTCTTTTATATTTTTGGTTTCCAGCAGATCATTAAGAGGAAAAACAAGATTACTCCTCCTCTGAACAGGAGCACTCCCTGGGGCTTTTTTAAGTCCCAGTAATTATCCAGAATGGCCCACGGACTCGTAGAGTTAGTGGAATTATACATGGGCCATTCCTTATTTACTTAACAACATAATAACAAGGTGTACACAGAATACAACAGTGTCAATATACCCTTCCTTACACAGGCTGCCTAGAGGGCATCTACCATCCAACCCACACTTCGGGGGCGTTGTTCCTCAAACCCAGGAGGTAAACGCACTTACCGCCCGGAGTGGCCGTGTCATAACTATAAAGGGAAGGGTGACAGCTCTCCTGTGTACAGTGCTGAGATCCCTCCTAGCCAGAGACTCCAAATCCTTTTACCTGTAAAGGGTTAAGAAGCTCGGGTAACCTGGCTGACACCTGACCCCAAGGACCAATAAGGGGACAAGATACTTTCAAATCTTGGGGGGGGGAAAGGCTTTTGTGTGTGTCCTTTGTTTAAGGGGTTGTTCGCTCTTGGGACTGAGAGGGACCAGACATCAATCCAGGTTCTCCCCATCTTTCTAAACAAGTCTCTCTTATTTCAAAATTGTAAGTAAAAGCCAGGCAAGGCGTCTTAGATTTACTTTGTTTTCTCAACTTGTAAATGTACCTTTTACTAAAGTGCTTATCTTGTTTGCTATACTTTGAACCTAAGACAGAGGGGATTCCTCTGAGCTCTTTAAGTTTGATTACCCTGTAAAGTTATTTTCCATACTGATTTTGCAGAGATGATTTTTACCTTTTGCTTTAATTAAAAGCCTTCTTTTTTAAAACCTGATTGATTTCTCCTTGTTTTAAGATCCAAAGGGGGTTTGGATCTGTATTCACCAGGAGTTGGTGAAAGGAAGGAGGGGGGAAGGGTCAATCTCTCCTTGTTTAAGATCCAAGCAGTTTGGATCTGTATTCACCAGGGAATTGGTGAAAGGTTTCTCAAGGCTTCCCAGGGAGGGAATCCATCGAGAATGGTGGCAGCGGGACCAGAGCTAAGCTGGTAGATAAGCTTAGCAGTTTTCATGCAGGCCCCTACATTTGTACCCTAAAGTTCAAAGTAGGGATACAGCCTTGACATGGTGGCAGGGGTGGGATCGTTTTAAACCCAAAAGCCAGTAAGATTTTTTTTTCCTTCTAGCTGCTTGGAAAGCAGAGCTGAAGGTAGATGCATATCTTATCTCTCCTTGCCTGAAGGCAGAGGTGTTAAGTTTTTTTTAACAAGGTCCTTTGTTAAGAGAACGGTTCAATAAGTGAGCAAACTTTGATCTAGTAAAGGTAATTTACAAGGTGAATTGTTTTTTTTTTTTCTTTTTGCATCCTCGGGAGTAGCTTGTTAGAAAGTGTCTGTTAACTCAGCAGCACTCAGCAGGAGCCTGAGCTAAGTACATCCCAGTTTCAGTCAACTGCAGAGGGGTGTGACCCAGCACAAGAAAACCAGGAAAATGACTACCAAAGAAGAAAAAGCTAAAGAGGAGGCCCACAAGAGAGCTATGGAGCTGAAAGAAAAAGAGATAGAGCTGAGAGACAGAGAAGAGAAAGCCAAAGAGGGGGCCCACAAGAGAGAGATGGAGCTGAGAGACAGAGAAGAGAAAGCCAAAGAGGAGGCCCACAAGAGAGAAATGGAGCTGGAAAAAGCCAAACAGGAGGCCCATAAAAGAGAGATGGAGCTAAGAGAAAGAGAAGAAAAAGCCAAACAGGAGGCCCATAAAAGAGAGATGGAGCTGAAAGAAAAAGAGATGGAACTGGAAGCAGCAAGAACTAGGCAGGGTGCATCAGACCATCCTAACAACTCCTCTCCAGGTACCACTTCCCATCCCAGGAAATTCCCCACCTACAAGGCAGGCGATGATACTGAGGCCTTCTTAGAAAATTTTGTAAGGGCCTGCCTTGGATACGACATCCCTCCAACCCAGTACATGGTAGAGCTGAGGCCGCAGCTCAGTGGACCCTTAGCAGAGGTGGCGGCTGAAATGCCTAAGGAACACATGAACAGTTATGAACTTTTTAAAAACAAGGCCAGAATCAGAATGGGGCTAACACCTGAGCATGCCCGTCGGCGGTTCAGAGCCCTAAGGTGGAAACCTGATGTGTCATTTACCCGACATGCCTACCACATTGGGAAAAATTGGGATGCCTGGATATCAGGAGCAAATGTTAAATCTACGGAAGAGTTGCCCTTCCTATTGCAAATGGAGCAGTTTTTAGAGGGTGTTCCTGAGGAAATAGAAAGGTACATTCTAGATGGGAAGCCCAAAACTGTAACCGAGGCGGGGGAGATTGGAGCCAAATGGGTGGAGGTGACAGAAAAGAAAAAAGCTAGTAGCAGTTGGAGCGAATATCAGAAGGGGCAAGCCGAAACAAAACCTTATCACCGGGGACAACCCAAGGCCCCACCCACATCCCAAGGGAAACCCCAGACGCCTTCTCACCCCACCACACCAGTCTCCATCAACCAACATCGCCCCGGTGATACCTTAGCAGGGCGATGTTTTAAATGTAATGAACTGGGGCATATAAAGGCTCACTGCCCCAAGAACCCCAACCGATTACAGTTCATTACACCCCATTCACACCAAAGAACCCCAGACCCAGATGCCTCTCTCATACCCTCGGAGCGAAGGGAAACCTTGAGAGTGGGCGGAAAGAAGGTTATCGCTTGGAGGGACACTGGGGCACAAGTGTCAACTATCCACCAATCCCTAGTGGACCCCAAACTCATCAACCCTGAGGCTACAGTGACAATTCAACCCTTCGTGTCACAGTCTGTAACCTTGCCTACAGCCCAGTTGCATGTCCAGTACAAGGGCTGGGCAGGAATGTGGACTTTTGCAGTCTATGACAATTATCCCATCCCCATGCTGCTGGGGGAAGACTTGGCCAACCATGTGAAGCTAGCCAAGAGGGTGGGAATAGTCACCCGCAGCCAGGCTAAGCAAGCTTCCACCCCCATCCCTGTTCCTGAGCCGTCCACCAGGACCCCGTCTGTGTTACCAGAGACCCAAACAAAGGTGGTGGAACCGGATCCCCTGCCAACGACTGCAACAGCCGTAGTGGATCCAATCCCAGAGACCCAGCCAAAGCCAGTCCCAGAACCGGAACTGGCAACGCACCCAGCACCAGAACCATTGCCAGCACTGAGTCCAGCGCTTGCAAGCCCGTCTACAACTCCAATGCCAGAGGGCACCAGCGAGTCTGAACTGGTGGAAGCAGCAGATAACCCTACCCAAGAGGCTCAGCCAGAGCCTGAAATACCACATAGTGCACCAGCGGACAGCGGTTCACAGTCAATGGAAAAAGCCCCAGCACCTGCATCGCTTCCAGAGGGACCAAGCCCCAGTCCACAGTCCAAGGAGGAACTGATGTCTCCAGCATCAAGGGAACAGTTCCAGGCCGAGCAGGAAGCAGATGACAGCCTTCAAAAAGCTTGGGCGGCGGCACGGAGCACCCCACCGCCTCTCAGCTCTTCTAACCGATCCCGGTTTGTTGTAGAAAAAGGACTTTTATACAAGGAGACTCTTTCTGGTGGGCACCAGGAAGACTGGCATCCTCAAAGACAGTTGGTAGTTCCCACTAAGTATCGGGTAAAGCTCTTAAGCTTAGCCCATGATCATCCCAGTGGCCATTCTGGGGTGAACAGAACCAAAGACCGGTTGGGGAAGTCCTTCCACTGGGAGGGAATGGGCAAGGACGTTGCTAATTTTGTCCGGTCTTGTGAGGTGTGCCAACGAGTGGGAAAGCCCCAAGACCAGGTTAAAGCCCCTCTCCAGCCACTACCCATAATTGAGGTCCCATTTCAGCGAGTAGCTGTGGATATTCTGGGTCCTTTCCCAAAGAAGACACCCAGAGGAAAGCAGTACGTACTGACTTTCATGGATTTTGCTACCCGATGCCCGGAAGCTGTACCCTTAAGCAACACCCAGACTAAAAGTGTGTGCCAGGCATTAGCAGACATTTTTGCCAGGGTAGGGTGGCCCTCCGACATACTTACAGATTCGGGAACTAATTTCCTGGCAGGGAACATGAAAAACCTGTGGAAAGCTCATGGGGTGAATCACTTGGTTGCCACCCCTCATCACCATCAAACCAATGGTCTGGTGGAGAGGTTTAATGGAACTTTGGGGGCCATGATACGTAAATTCGTAAACGAACACTCCAATGATTGGGACCTAGTGTTGCAGCAGTTGCTTTTTGCCTACAGGGCTGTACCACATCCCAGTTTAGGGTTTTCACCATTTGAACTTGTGTATGGCCGCGAGGTTAAGGGGCCATTACAGTTGGTGAAGCAGCAATGGGAGGGGTTTACGCCTTCTCCAGGAACTAACATTCTAGACTTTGTAAGCAACCTACAAAACACCCTCCGACACTCTTTAGCCCTTGCTAAAGAAAACCTAAAGGATGCTCAGGAAGAGCAAAAGGCCTGGTATGATAAACATTCCAGAGAACGGTCCTTCAAAGTAGGAGACCAAGTCATGGTCTTAAAGGCGCTCCAGGCCCATAAAATGGAAGCGTCGTGGGAAGGACCATTCACGGTCCAGGAGCGCCTAGGAGCTGTTAACTATCTCATAGCCTCCCCCACCTCCAACATAACGCCTAAGGTATACCATGTTAATTCTCTTAAGCCCTTTTATTCTAGAGAATTAAACGTTTGCCAGTTTACAGCCCAGGAAACTAATGACGCGGAGTGGCCTGCAGGTGTCTACTATGAAGGAAAAAGGAATGGTGGCGTGGAAGAGGTGAACCTCTCCACGACCCTGGGACGTCTGCAGCGACAGCAGATAAAGGAGCTGTGCACAAGCTTTGCACCGATTTTCTCAGCCACTCCAGGACGGACCGAACGGGCATACCACTCCATTGACACAGGTAATGCTCACCCAATTAGAACCCCACCCTACCGGGAGTCACCTCATGCCCAAGCGGCTATACAAAGGGAGATCCAGGACATGCTACAGATGGGTATAATCCGCCCCTCTACCAGTGCATGGGCATCTCCAGTGGTTCTAGTTCCCAAACCAGATGGGGAAATACGCTTTTGCGTGGACTACCGTAAGCTAAATGCTGTAACTCGTCCTGACAACTATCCAATGCCACGCACAGATGAGCTATTGGAAAAATTGGGACATGCCCAATTCATCTCTACTTTAGACTTAACCAAAGGGTACTGGCAAGTACCACTAGATGAACCCGCTAAGGAAAGGTCAGCCTTCGTCACCCAGGCAGGGGTGTATGAATTCAATGTACTCCCTTTCGGGTTGCGAAATGCACCCGCCACCTTCCAAAGACTTGTAGATGGTCTCCTAGCAGGATTGGGAGAATCTGCAGTTGCCTACCTCGATGATGTGGCCATTTTTTCTGATTCATGGACAAAACACCTGGAGCACCTGAAAAAAGTCTTCGAGCGCATCCGGCAGGCAGGACTAACTGTTAAGGCTAAAAAGTGTCAAATAGGCCAAAACAAAGTGACGTACCTGGGGCACCAGGTGGGTCAAGGAACTATAAATCCCCTACAGGCCAAAGTGGATGCTATCCAAAAGTGGCCGGTTCCAAAGTCAAAGAAACAGGTCCAATCCTTCTTAGGCTTGGCCGGATATTATAGGCGATTTGTACCACACTACAGCCAAATCGCCGCCCCGCTGACAGACCTAACCAGAAAGAAACAGCCAAATGCAGTTCAGTGGACTGATAAGTGTCAAAAGGCCTTTAACCAGCTTAAGGCAACACTCATGTCTGACCCTGTGCTAAGGGCCCCAGACTTTGACGAACCGTTCCTAGTAACCACAGATGCGTCCGAGCGAGGCGTGGGAGCAGTTTTAATGCAGGAAGGACCGGATCAAGAATTCCATCCTGTCGTGTTTCTCAGCAAGAAACTGTCTGAGAGGGAAAGCCACTGGTCAATCAGCGAAAAGGAATGCTACGCCATTGTGTACGCGCTGGAAAAGCTACGCCCATATGTTTGGGGACGGCGGTTCCAACTACAAACAGACCATGCTGCGCTACAGTGGCTTCATACCGCCAAGGGAAATAACAAAAAACTTCTTTGGTGGAGTTTAGCTCTCCAAAATTTTGATTTTGAAATACAACACATTTCGGGAGCTTCTAACAAAGTGGCTGATGCACTCTCCCGGGAAAGTTTCCCAGAGTTAACTGGTTAACACTTGTTCTTGTAATAAAACATATTGTTAGTTTTTATATAATCAGTAGTATGTCTAAAGGTACATGTGTCTTATTAACTCTGTTTTCTCCTAGAGCTCCAGGAAAGAAATCACAGTCAGTGTGGAACCAAACGTCCAACACTATCTGTGATTTGGGGGGCGTGTCATAACTATAAAGGGAAGGGTGACAGCTCTCCTGTGTACAGTGCTGAGATCCCTCCTAGCCAGAGACTCCAAATCCTTTTACCTGTAAAGGGTTAAGAAGCTCGGGTAACCTGGCTGACACCTGACCCCAAGGACCAATAAGGGGACAAGATACTTTCAAATCTTGGGGGGGGGGAAAGGCTTTTGTGTGTGTCCTTTGTTTAAGGGGTTGTTCGCTCTTGGGACTGAGAGGGACCGGACATCAATCCAGGTTCTCCCCATCTTTCTAAACAAGTCTCTCTTATTTCAAAATTGTAAGTAAAAGCCAGGCAAGGCGTCTTAGATTTACTTTGTTTTCTCAACTTGTAAATGTACCTTTTACTAAAGTGCTTATCTTGTTTGCTATACTTTGAACCTAAGACAGAGGGGATTCCTCTGAGCTCTTTAAGTTTGATTACCCTGTAAAGTTATTTTCCATACTGATTTTGCAAAGATGATTTTTACCTTTTGCTTTAATTAAAAGCCTTCTTTTTTAAAACCTGATTGATTTCTCCTTGTTTTAAGATCCAAAGGGGGTTTGGATCTGTATTCACCAGGAGTTGGTGAAAGGAAGGAGGGGGGAAGGGTCAATCTCTCCTTGTTTAAGATCCAAGCAGTTTGGATCTGTATTCACCAGGGAATTGGTGAAAGGTTTCTCAAGGCTTCCCAGGGAGGGAATCCATCGAGAATGGTGGCAGCGGGACCAGAGCTAAGCTGGTAGATAAGCTTAGCAGTTTTCATGCAGGCCCCTACATTTGTACCCTAAAGTTCAAAGTAGGGATACAGCCTTGACAGGCCGCGTCCGGCAGTTGGATCTTCCCTTCTTTGGAGCCGTCCTGCTTCCGTGTCTTTTGGAGTTCTCTTTAGAGGGGACACAGCCGCCCCGGCCGATTGTAACAACCTGAGGCCCGAGCAAACCAACGCTCAGGGTGGCCACTCCTCAGAATTGCCCTCGGCCGCCGGTCAGCGCCCCCTACAGGGAGAGAAGTCCCTTCGTGGTCGCCATTTTGTTAGCCAATTGGGCTCGTTTCCCCCTGGAGCTTGTTCAATTACTCCCAAGGAGGCACGGAGACAAGTATACGGGCACCAAGTCTTTATTTTCGATCAGCTGAACGGGTGCTCTATCGTGGCCAGTGCCAGAGGAAAGAGACACACCTTACTGGCTCAGAGTACCTTCTTATATACTAGTGTACAAACATGTTTACGTGCGACAGTATACATTTCTTAAATTCCTTTTTGGAGATGCTAGGGGTCTGTTTAACATCTTTTCCCTAGGTATTTTTGTGTACGTGTATCTAAGAGAGATTACATACATGCAGGGATCAACTGGGATAATAAACAGAGGGTATGGATTAACTGGGGTGATAAGCAGAGGAATGCCCTGAGCGGATAGCTGTCTTTAACTATTGCTCTAACAAGCCCCAGGGCTCCTTGTTACCGACAGGCCAGAGACACTGAGCTGGGCTCCAGGCTGGGCTCCGGTTCTGGATTCCCCCAGAATTCGGGGGTTCTGGTTCTGGGGCTCGGGGTCAGATTCTTTATAGAGTCAGACCCAAGTCACACAACTTGGATCCAACCCCAGATCTGTGTTTTTGGGAGAGGACCCAGGGGTCAGGGCTCTGCACAATGCCTGGCACAGCCTCATGGAGCAGGCGGGGGTGCCCCTGGTGGGATGGAAGGAGCTGAAACCGGGGCCTGTGCTCATGCGGGGAGCAGAGATCCCAGCAACTATTCAGGGCATCTCACAGCAGGGGAGAGTCTAGCCCGGTACTGAACACACGTCACCTTTCTGTTCCCAGCTCTGAGTCCCAGCAGCCAGGAGATCTGCTCAGCTCCCGGTGAGTCCATCTGTCTGTCTGTCTGTGCCAACTCTACCCATGGCATTTACTCCTCTGTCTCCAAGGCATCCAGCCACACCCCTTGGGCTGCTCCTTGCTCAGTGCAGTGCGAGCGGACGGCGCTGTGTGGGATCCAAGCAGGGTGAGCAGGTCTCCTGACCATCCCCTCCCAGCCATGTTGCCTGTCAGCTCTGCTCTGTCCAGGGGCCAGTGTGACACGTGGGTGAGAGAGTCATGTCCACAACCCATCCCACCCCCGGGCACTGGCCCTGGTAAGCAGAGAACTCCACGGCTTTAACCCCAAGGTATTTACCTTCCCATGGCCCCAGCTCCCAGCCCCTCGCCTCTCTCCTGGCTGTACTGCCCCAACTGCATCAGTGGGGTGCCCACACTGGGGCCTCTTGGTCTAGGAGAGTGCGCAGCGCCAGACAATGGGAACCCAGCCCAGCCGAGCCCTTAAGCTCTTACACAACCCAAATTAGCCCGCTTGATAAAGCTTCCAGTCACCAGAGAGAGCTCGTCCCCCCATCGACCCAGCTGGGCTGGAATCAGAGCCTCCATGTGAGACATGGGACAGACCCACCTGCCGTTTACCTCCTGCCCCACCCACAGCGCTGGGCACCACTGACAGTTCTGAACCATTCCCCTTCCCAGGTGTTCTCCGGGGCTCCATCCTCTACCTGAGCGAGACGTCCGCCCGGCCGGGGGACTCCGTGCTGCTCCAGTGCTCTGTGTTCTCCAGGGCCCAGGCCACCCGCGTCATCTTCTGTAAGGATGGGAAGGAGGTTTCATCCCAGAGGGGCATATTGCGAAAACTCACCTACGACTTTGACCATGTGGTGTCTGGGGGTAGCACCGGGAATTATTCCTGTGGGTACGAGATCAAGGACAGCAACAACCGGGTGATCAGATCCCAGCTCAGCCCTGCCCAGCACCTAAGTGTCACTGGTGAGGCATGTGTGTGTGTGTGTGTGTGTCCGTATCCCGTCTCAGCCCTGCCCAGCAACTCAGGGAAAGAGGAGTTCATGGCACAGTGAGAACAATTACATGAAAACCCCCTGAAAATCCAAATGCTGAAATTCATCCATTTTCAAAACCTGAAATTAAAAATTTCTAATAAAACATCTTTGTTCAAAGCTTGTCACAGGAAACTGCCCCCGCCCCACACCCATCTCAGCTTGGATGGCTCAGCCCTGGCAGCTGGGAGATGGGAACATCATAGAAATGTCAGGCTGGAAGGGACCTCAAGAAGTCATCAAGACCAGTCCCCAGCACTGAGGCAGCACCAAGTAAACCTAGACCATCCCTGACAGGGGGTTTGTCCAACCTGTTCTTAATAACCTCTGACAATGGGGATTCCACAACCTGCCTTGGATGCATGTTCCAGAGCTTAACTTCCATTGTCATTAGAAAGTTTTTCCTTCTATTGAACCTAAACCTCCCTTGCTGCAGATTAAGTCCATTACTTCTTGTCCTACCTTGAGTGGGCACTGAGAACAATTGATCTCCATCCTCTTTATAACAGCGCTAAATGTATTTGGAGACTATCATCAGGTCTCTCCTCAGTCTTCTTTTCTCAAGATTAAACATGCCCAGTGTTTTTAACCTTTCCTCCTAGTTCAGGTTTTCTAAACCTTTGATCATATTTGTTGCTCTTCTCTGGACTCTCCAATTGGTCCACAACTTTCCTAAAGTGTCACACCCAGAACTGGACCCTGTACTCCAGCTGAGGCCTCACCCCTGCCAAGCAGAGCGGGACAATGACCTCTCGTGTCTTACATACAACGTTAGCCCTTTTCACAACCACATCTCACTGCTGACTCAGATTCAGTTTGTGAGCCACTCTAACCCCAGGCCCCATTCAGCAGCATGGCCACCAGCCAGTTATTGCCCATGATGTAGTTGTGCTAGGGCAGCGTATGGGCAGCATATGGAGTGGGGCCATGCTCTGCTCTGATCTCTTGTGTATTTATTGCCTAGGTGATAACTCCAGCAGTGGTGGTGTCGGGGGTTCCTCCCCACAAGGTAAATGCTTCTGAGGCATTTCTTTTATTCTGGGGTCTCTATTTAGGGAAAAGTGAGCCTGCGCTGGGCAAAACCCAGTCTGAGTGTAATCGCCGTGACAATGTCTCTTTTGTATTTATTGCCTAGGTGATGACTCCAGCAGTGGTGGTGTCGGGGGTTCCTCCTCACAAGGTAAATGCTTCTGAGGCGTTTCTTTATTCTGGGGTCTCTATATGGGGAAAGGTGGGTCCTGGGCTGGGCAACCTCCAGTCTGAGTGTGATCGCCGTGACGATGGCTCTTGTGTATTTATTGTCTAGGTGATGACTCCAGCAGTGGCGGTATCTGGAGTTTCTCCCTGCAAGGTAAATGCTTCTGAAGTGTTTCTTTATTCTGGGGGCTCTATTTAGGAGAAGGTGGATCCTGGGCTGGGCAACCCCCAGTCTGAGTGTGATCGCTGTGGCGATGGATGCAGAGGAAACACACAATGACAAAACAAGGTGACAGGCTCGTCCAGTACAGCACATTCTCCCTGCAGCTCTCCCAGACTTTAACCAGCATTGCTGAGCTGGGCAACACCTTTGCAGGGCAGGAAAATGGCTCTTTCAAGGGGGAATCCCAAACCCTTCTGGTGAGAAAGAGTTTCCTCTGGAGTTCACTGACCCCCTCTGCTAAACCGACAGTCAGTGAATTATTTCCTCCTTCTGCAATCACTGTATTTGTTGTTATTCTGGAAGGAGGCACCAGAGGCATCATCACACCTGGGCTCACAAGTTCTATCTCTCTGTGTAATTAGTTATTTACACTCTGTGCTCCAGTCCTGGAACAGAGGTGTCACAAACAGCATGCAGGCAAACCCCTCTTTAAGGAATCTCAGCCCAGCACCAGTGCCCAGTTCTCAGGCAGCAACTGTGTCCCAGGAACTGACTGTTTGCCCCAGCTGCCCCCAAAGCGCCTGCATCAACAGACCAACACCCAAGGAGTATGCCTGCAAAGGCTGCGTGCAGCGCTTGTATGGCAAGGAAAAATGGTTTAGTAATAGCATGACCTAGTGACTCCTGCCAGGGTGACACTAACGTTATCTATGCCTCAACAGCTGCTGGGAACATGGCATTTCTGTCCTGTGAGAAATCCTGAATCAGGATGAAAAGTCAAAATTTCAGATTTTGCAAGGAACAGAAATTCAGCAACATTTTGATTCTGAAAGACTGAAGAGCTGTGTCGAAAGGTTTTGATTTTGAACAAACAGCATTTTCTGATGGAAAACTCTTCCACTGGGTATTTTTCAACAAGCTCTGCACACGGCTCTGCATGCTGTACAGATCTCTCGCCCTCACTCAGGAAAGCTCTCAAGCGTGTGCTCCAGTCCAACCCTAGCCAGGACAACACCTATGTAGGTGCTTAACTTTACGCACCTGCTACAGTCCTTAAAATGGCTGTTTGAAGTTAAGTTTGTACCTGGGCGCTGTCCTGAATAGTGATACTTCCCTGAAGCAGGGCAGTTCCCACAGGGATGTTTCCTGCCTTGAGGAGCTCACCCTTAGAGCTGGGGGGAAATCCAGATTTGTTGCCACAAAAAATTGTGAAGGAAACTATTTCATTCAGAACTTGTGATGGGAAATTTCAGTGTTTTGATGAAAAAATATTCATGAAGGTCAACACACATTTTTCATTTGGCCTCATTTTGAGTAGACAGTTTCCTTTCCTGGGGGGTTTTGGAACCAAAATGAGACAAAACTGTCAATTCAAAACTAAACTAAATGCTGTCTTTCATTTCCAAATAATGTTTGTGGAAAGACTAAGATGGTCCTTGCATGTGAATTGTTTAGGGGAAAGTTTCTGATTTCAGTTAAACTGTGTTTTGATTTAAAAAAAAAAGTTTGGCAAAAAATTTTTTTTGGAAAAACGTCAACGAACTTTACTCACAAAGAACAGCCAATAATGTCGCCCTGCAGATAACCGTGGGGTGAGCTCCTTGGGTATGTTCATGAGGACATTAGGGGTCACTTACCACAGGGCTCAGCCAGCTCCAGCCAGTGGGGACTTGCCGGTGGCTGCTTGGAGAGGCCATTCACACCAAGGTTCTTTCCTAGGGACGGATCTAAACCTGCTATTGGGAATTACAATCCCTGCTGTCGTGGTTCTGGCTGTGGTTCTTTATCTGCTGGGAAAGAAAGGTGGGTATGAGAGTGAGGCCAAGCCATGTTAGCAAATGTACAGACAGACGTGGCAGAGACACCCCCTTCGACCCCCTGTACCCAGTGTGTCAGCTGGGATGGGGGGAGAGAGATGATAAAAGACACAGAGAAATTGTGTTTTTGGGAGGCTGGCTAAAGAGAAAAATCAAAGAGATGATGAAAGGGATTATCATTGTTATTATATTATTTCTATTGCAGTAGCACCCTGGAGCCCCAGTCAGGGATCAGAGCTCCATTGTGCTAGGCGCTGTACATTATTTATTAGGTATGTTACTGTAGTGCCCTGGAGCCCCAAACAGGAATCAGACCTCCACTGTGCCAGGACTGCACAGATCAGTAATGAAGGGGACAGCCCCTGCCCCATAGATGGTCACAATCTAGGACTCAGCCAGGGGCATGTGTCTGGATGGAATATCGACATGCAGGTAACTAAGGCTGCAGTTCAGGAAGGCACCCCCTTGTCAGGAAGGGCCCGTACGCCTATGCCCATGTGTAAGTGCTTTCCTGAATCAGGACCTAACAGCTCTGAAAATAGAGCTCTGGACACAGCTCTGCCCTGCCAACCTTTCCTCACACAGCGTCCCCAGCCCCAAGCTTTCACAGCACTCGAGTCACCCCAACAATCTCGAGATTGGCTTAAAACTCATGGGATTTCCAACAAGTCACCAGTGTGGGGTCTTTGTATTTGCCTGGGGGATTTGATCTTTGAGGGGTCTCTCAGGTCACATTTTCAGACTTTTCTCCCCAAACACGGGGGTTATAAATTTACACTTTTTTTTTAATGGAAGCCGAGATTCTCAGTGAAGCCCCTGACTCTCAGACCTGGGGCTTTACGTAGAATATGAAATGCCATGAGATTTCCACTAAAATTATCAGACTTGGCCACACCACTCCCAGGGCAGTCACTGGGGCTCGTGGAGGAGAGAGCTGGGCTGGGCTATGGGGACAGTCTCTGTGTTAATATGATGATAAATTTGGGCCGTGTCGCTCAGTTTCCATCTCTCTCTCTCTCTCTCCCTCTCTCTCTGCCCACGAGAAAACGTGTCCTCATCTCTGATCACATTGTCTCACTGCTTCCAGTTGCGTCTCTACCAAGGGAACAAAGGTAGGAGGAGATCATTCCCTCTCCCGTCTCATTTCCTTTCTGGGTCCCTTATGTCTGCCTCACGGAAGGGACGGCAGCTGAGTAGCTCAGCTCTCCTGATGCTGGGGGTTTCAGTCTGTTCCACAGGAACTTTTGAAAAGGCCAGGGAAGGATGAACTCCCTGGTTGTGGTGGGATCTGGGGGTTAGGAGGAGACACTTTCAGGAAGGGGTTTGCCAGAGTGGGGTGTTCCCATCTAATTCACTGGCAGCAGAGTGAACGTGTTGAAAGTGACCCTGCTTCACACTCAGGGGGTGTTGGGGCTGGTCAGCCACAAAATGACACCGACCGAACCAGCCAGTTCCCTAGAACTGGATCTGTTCTTCTGGGGCAGGGCTGGGAGTCGCCAGGACTGGATGGGAACCAAGGGTCTCCAGTCCATCCCGCTGCAGTGGGTAACACCCAATTATAACTCCATCGGCTGCATCTGGTTTAGTGCCAGGCTCGGCGCGTCCACACACGGACTTGCCCCAAAACACCCACAGTGGGTTCCCAGCTGGACACAGAGAGGGAAAGGTGCATGGGGAGACTAAGGGCAGTTTACAGGCTCTGCCAGTGTCCAGTCCAGCCTGGATTCTCAGTGCAGCAACTCTGCCAATAAAACTGGTGGGGGCACAGGGGATATGACACACAGACCCTGGATACTGGGAGCACTCACCCCGACTCTCAACAGTGTATGTTCCCTGCCTGCCTCCTGTGCCCCATCCTATAGGGCTCCTTAGCTGCCTCTCCCCAAATATTCCCTCCCTCCCTCCTCCTGCCGTATGACCAGTCTCTGCCCCCAAACACCCCCAACCTGCTCCCCTGGGACGTGGGAGCTGGTTAGCCGACTGGGCCAGAAGTGGGGTCTGAAGCTGCATTTTCACACTGTGCAGAGTTGAGCCTTAACGATGAACATTCCGTCTTTCTACATTGTGAGCAGCCCTGGGCCAAAATTCCAGTTTTATTTGAATGAAAAAATTTCAAATAAACAATTTTGTTCAAAAATTTTCACAAAAAATGTTTTTCTGACAAAATAATTGAAAGTGAAAAAAAAACAAAAATATTCATTCAAAAGAAAATAAAATGAGCATTTTGTTTAAGACTTTTTCATTGAAAATGTCATTAAAGAAGATGGTTTTGGCCAAACATTTGATTTTGGTTAAACTATTGTTCATGAAAAAAAAATCTGTGGAAAAATGTCACCCAGTTCTAACTTTGTGAAAACGACCGAGTTCTCTTCAACTTCTGTCCTGAGATGTCAGGGATTTTCGGTTCCCCCCCGAATCTTAAATCCATGCTGACCTAGTGGGGTTTTGGTTAGTTGGTTTCTTGGCCATTTTGCTGAAATAGAACAGGATGTTCAAGTCTCAGTTTTATTAGACTTTCCCTGCATAGATAGTGAAGCCACCATGTTCTCTGATTACCCAGACGTAGGGTTTGCTGCCTTTCCCCTGAGTGTGAGCTGAATGGAGATGTAAGGTCCTAACAGGAGAACCAGCCATGGGAAGAAATCTCCTCACAGCTGGATCTCTGAAAACAGACTCAGTGTCACCAAGGTGACCGAGAGAGCACGAGGTGTCACTGATACCCCCTGTCCTTATTTCTCCCCACAGGGAACGAGTCCAGCGTGACACTAGCAACACTCCTGAAGATCATATTGAATGTAAGAGCTTTTGTAGAGTATTGGGGTTACAGGGGTCACCTGCACATGAGGGAGAAAGGTGGGGGTTGGGGGTAAATGTGTTAATTGATGGGGTTGGACAGATCCCAGGTCAGACTGTCTGGCCAAGAGTTACAACAACGAACTGCCTGTGATCAAAGGGAATGAGGAGAAAAAGTTCTCGGGCTCCCAGGGCTCATGCATCTGAGTCCCTGAGGTTCCTTCGTCCCACCCTTTGCCTGTAAACCCCAGTCCTGCATTGCCATGGCTTAGGGGACTGAGCCAAACTGTTACCACTTCCCGTCCTTCATGGAAAGGGCACATCCCAGGGAAAGCTCCCATTAGAAAGTGTTCCACCGCCTTCACTGGGAGCTGGGTACAAGAGTGCCTCATGGGAGCTGTAGTTCAGGTGCCTCATTCTCCTGGTCTCTTTGAGCCAGGCTCTCTGGCTCTCCCATGATACACCACTTTCTCCCCTCTTGGAGAAGGGATGTAGTACATCATGGGAGTCCCTGGTTGCAGTGTATCATGGGAGATGAAGTCCAGCCAACCAGCTCAACCTATAGAGGAGAATATCAGCATGAGGCAACTGAACTACAAGTCCCACCACGGTGGTATTTGAATCAGAATATTTCTGCTTTTGGCCAAAATATTTCAGTTTTGGGGCACTCATTTTTTGAACAAAATGTTGAAATTTTCTGCCAAAAGGTGACCCTGTTTGTGACAAAATAGCTCTGTGGAAAACCCAAACAGACAGTTTCCACTGAACATCTTCAACAGCCGCATTAAATCCTTCTGCTTCGGTGTCCCCTAGCAACCCTGTTCAGGATCAGGCTCCATTATGCTCAGTGCTGCCCAGGGGGGAGCCCTGCCCTGGCTGGGGGAGAGGTGGGAGCCCCGCGGGGGGTTATAATTTGTGCTCAGCGAGGTGCCTTCCCTTAAAGACATTTACACCCAAGTGACAATGTGTAACTGTCATTCTCTCCCCAGATGCCTCCGTGAATTGGCTGGGAAGCTCTGGGGTGAGTCTCAGCTTTTATTAATAATAAAGTGAAGTGTTAGAAAAGAGCGATTTGTTTGCCTGTTCCAGCTCGGCAGTGACCCGTGGGCTTGGAACATGGATTTACTCAGGATTCCCAGGGTTCAGGTTGTGTCTGTTACCCTGGTCTCACTGCTGCTGCCCCAGATCTCCACGCAGGTCCCAGGAGCAGGCAGCTGCCTCCCACATCTGCTGTTAGCCTGGCCAGTCAGGCCCTGCCCCCCACAGACATGCATTCAGGAAAGAGGAAAACATCCTTCCCAAACTCCACACCACAGCAATAGGGGAGAATCCCCCATGGCCTGAAAATCTATCTGGCTACAGACGGGCTTCCCCCCACCAGCCTCTGCAGTCAGACAAACAACCAAGGCAGAGATATTCAAGGTTTCAAAGTTCCCATTGAAACTCCTGGGAACTGGATGATGAAATCCCCCAGGCGGGTTTGAAAACCTCCAAAATGTTACCCAAGTAGGAATCAGCTCTAGTGAGATGGATCCTATCAGTGAAGCCTCAGCGCCACTCGCTGGTAACCCTCCCCACCATGGGCCTCCCAAAGGGGAAGGAAGACAGACAATGGGTGAAATCCTGGGAGTTTCCCAGTGACTTCAATAGGGGCAGGATTTCTCCCTATGGGTCTCCATGCGATGTAGGTGTCAGTGAGGCGTGCACGGTCTCACACTGCTAGCAGCGGCTGTGCGGTGGTGCACACACCCTGGGTATCATGTTAGTGGCAGGGAAAGCTGCTAACACAGAGCTTCTGTCCCCCAATTGCTTCCTTACGATAATTATTTAGCCACACTCCAGCTGATATTGGCAATGAACAATAACCCTGGATTTTTATTTCTCCTCCTCTAAAGATCCATGGGAGGATGTTTGGGTCACGGACGTTCTGTCCTAGTATTTTTATTATTTTTCATATGTATCATTTTATTGAGTGTTTAAAGCAGTGTCACAAAGGGAAGAGCTGTGCGCTGCTATCATGATGGCATAGCTGGTCTCCTCGGAGTTAAGGTTGAAGTTAGCATTCTGTCATTGCTCTTATTTTCAAACACACCTCCACAAACCCATTCCAGAGAGTATGAAATTTGATTACCATGTCTCATCACTATGTAGATCGTGTCCTGAAAGTTTGGGGCAAACAACTCCAGTGATCTCAGAGAGAGGGAATTCCATTCACTTTCCAGAGATTTTCCTAGAATTACTTTGGCTGTTCTTATGCATTAATAATCTGGATGATGATTGCACCCTCAGCAAGTTCGTGGATGACACTAAACTGAAGGGAGAGGTAGATACACTGGACGGTATGGATTAGGCACCATAGGGACCTAGACTAATTGGAGGATTGGGCCAAAAGAAATCTGATGAGGTTCAACAAGGACAAGTGCAGAGTCCTGCACTTAGGACGGAAGAATCTCAGGCACTGCTACAGGCTGGGGACCGACTGGCTAAGCGGCAGTTCTGCAGAAAAGGACCTGGGGATTACAGTGGATGAGAAGCTGGATATGAGTCAACAGTGTGCCCTTGTTGCCAAGAAGGCTAATGGCATATTGAGCTGCATTAATAGGAATATTGCCAGCAGATTGAGGGAAGTGATTATTCCCCTCTATTTGGCACTGGTGAGGCCAAATCTGGAGTATTGCATCCAGTTTTTGCCCCCCACCCACCAGAAAGGATGTGGACAAATTGGAGAGAGTCCAGCAGAGGGCAATGAAAGTGATTAGGGGGCTGTAGTACATGACTTACGAGGAGAGCTGAGGGAACTGGGGTTATTTAGTCTGCAGAAGAGAAGAGTGAGGGGGGATTTGATAGCAGCCTTCAGCTACCTCTAGGGGGGGTTCCAAAGAGGATGGAGCTCGGCTGTTCTCATAGATGACAGAACAAGGAGCAATGGTCTCAAGTTGCAGTGGGGGAGGTCTAGGTTGGATATTAGGAAACACTATTTCACTAGGAGGGTGGTGAAGCACTGGAATGGGTGACCTAGGGAGATGGTGGCATCTCCATCCTTGGAGGTTTTTAAGGTCAGGCTTGACAAAGCCCTGGCTGGGATGATTTCATTGGGGATTGGTCCTGCTTTGAGCAGGGGGTTAGACTGGATAACGTCCTGAGGTCCCTTCCAACCCTAGTCGTCTATGATTCTATGCTAACAAATGCTGATTTATCCCTTAGAGCTTGTAGTAATTGACTGTAGGACAGAGTATTACTTGCAGAGATTTTTGTGACTCATGTGAATTCCGAAGCTGGTTTAACCCTCTCAATATTATACATGTTGGTTCTTGAAGCGTGGTAGTCACCCTGCTGCTGCGTGGAGTGGTTAAAAGTAGCCCTGGAGAGGGCTGTGGCTGGGGAAAGGCTGATTGGGGAAGCAGCCACAGCTGACGCCATGCCCCATCAGGCCACAGCTGGCCCTATAAAAGGGCTGTGAGCCAGGCACTCAGGAAACACTCTCTTTAGCCTTTTGAGAGAGAAGGGCCTGGCTGCCTAGGAGCTGAGCAGGGTACCTGAGGTGGAGCAGTGCTGGGGAATGGCAGAGGGAGCTGGGCAGCTCCAGCCTAGCAAAACCCCAGGCTGCAGGTCTAGTTAAGGGCCCACAACAGGTACTGGGGCTGCAGAGGGGCAGCCCAGAGATAGGCAGAGAGAGCTGGTCCAACCCCTCTTGCCGATGATGAGTGGTTTACAGACTACCGTCTGCCCCAGGGAGTGGGGGCTAGATGATGACTGGCAGTCCTCACTGAGGTGAGGTGAGGTCGGGATAGGGGGTTGGGGGTTCCCCTGGGTGGGGAGACCCAGAGTGAGGGTGTGCTGCAGTGGGCAGAACCCCTGGGAAAAGGGTACCGGGGTCTGGAAGGGTCACGGGGGCCAGCAGCAGGTGAGACACTGGCCTCCAGAGGGCGCTCTGGGCTGGAAGAGCTAATTCCCAAGATGCCCAGCAGGAGGCACCGTGCTGGTGATTCATCACTCCGCTACAGTTCTCCTTTGACCCAAGCAGTTAGCCAATAATCTAGGTCTTGTGCATAGTAAGATTGAGAGGTGAAAGTGATGACAGAGACAGGTATGTTCATAGATCCAACCCCATTTATTTACTAAAAACATTTTCTTTGATCCCAGCTCCAAGCCTCTTTCCAGTCAGCACTCTGCCCAAAAGCTCTCTTTCCAATTGGGGGGCAAAAAAAGGGCCAGACCAAGGCTGGGGAGGGGGAAATCTGAGCTACTTGCCTCAGATAGGTTAATGTAGGAAGTGAGGCCGATGTTGTTTCCCAGCCTAGATGCCCCTTAGAACTGCTCCTGACGTACATAAAGCAGTGCTATCAGATGGACATTTTCTGGCTTCATTTCTCTGGTTTTAAGCTGGCTTAGTAGAAAAGTAACATTACTGTGTTTTATCTTAAAGCATCCACCGCCCCAGGGAGAAGAGACGCCGACATACGCAGCGATCACTCTGCAGCGGGACAGATGTCATTAATGCTCCATTGCTGAAATGCAGTGCTCGTCACAGACCAGCCACATCAAATACCCTCCTGAAATCAGAAGCAACTGTAGTGGCCATGCAGTAAGAAAGTGAGAGACCTTCTCTGGGGCCACAGATAGACCATGCACAGTGACCAGAAGTGCTGTAGGACACTAGAATATTCTTAGGGCAAATGCTACTTGTTTTCCTTTTGGAAAAAAGTTTCTTCTGAATAAAATTGGAAAAAAAACCCCCAAACTCCGTATTCCTACCCCCTGACTCTTTATATGGACAACTCAACTCCCAAGTCCTCTCAGCTCTGTTTAGAGATTCCATTGCCAACCCAAAGTGTACAAAAATCACGAGGCAGCTCCCACAAAATCCCAAGATTAACTCAAGAATTCATGAAGTGTTTTTTTAATTATGCATTTTGTTTGCTTTTATTTGACTTCTGGTGTTTGACCTTTTGGAGGTCAGGTTTCCCAGGTGTTCTTCACAACCAGGAGGGCTAGAAACATACGCATTTCAACAAATCCCAAGATTCTCACGTAATCCCAGCACCTCAGGAATGGGGCTTTAAGAAAAACAGTGAATATTATGAGATACACTGTGAAATCATGAGAACTGACAACAGCATCAGGGTCACCTTTGAATTTCCAGGTCTGTTCAATGTCATGCGGGTTTGTAGGGATGTAATGAAATATAGATGTCAAGCAAAAAGTATTAGTCACAAGCTATGGCTTGGTGAAACTGTTTGTTAGCCTCCTCCAGAGAGTGCAGCCATGTGGATGCAAGAGAACATCATGCCAGTATTTGGCTCCCTGGAAAGCAGTCACTGCATGAAGCAATTACATTGCTTTGGTGTCTGGGTTTGAGCTGATGTTTGGCAGGAATTCTAGACTGACGGCCAGGTTTCTGTAAGTGCCAGCACCCAGCAGCTGATAAAAATTCTCATTTGAGAACAGTGATTGACAGCTACTGGGTCCTGGGTGCTTTGGAAAATCTAGGCACGGCATTTAGGAGCCTAACTGAGAACCGAACCCTGGAAAATCTGGCTGTGTTCTGAGCTTTCAAATGAGCGACATAGGCCCTGCTGCTGGTACAATCAGAACCTGAGCAATGTCTCTGGATCATACTGCTGACACTGGTGGATTTGGGAATTGGTCTTTCCCTCTTGTACCTTTGTTTTGTGTTGCTAGTTCAAGCTCTTTGAACCGTTGTGAGTGTGTTTAACTATCCAGAGAAGCCCTTTTCTGCAGGGCTTTGAGCTCCCTGACACCTTTCCATAGCGACTCGGGCAGCTTTCAACTTTCAGGTAATTAAGAAAATGAATTGTGTCATGGGGAAAAAGGATCATCTTCTTTCTGATCGGAGTCTTCTGCTGCAGGTTCATGAAAATGATAAACCATCTCCTTTCCTCCCTCTCAGCTGGCTTTTCTTTAGCTTTGCCACCCCCAGCGCTCAAAACTAAGAAGTCAGGCCACCCAAATCATGAGATTGGCTTAAAAAACACTAGTTGGGTGGTGAAGCACTGGAATGCGTTACCTAGGGAGGTGGTGGAATCTCCTTCCTTAGAGGTTTTTAAGGTCAGGCTTGACAAAGCCCTGGCTGGGATGATTTAGTTGGGAATTGGTCCTGCTTTGAGCAGGGGGGTGGACTAGATGACCTCCTGAGGTCCCTTCCAACCCTGATATTCTATGATTCTATGATTATCTTGTCATCCCCTCTTCATCCTTAGGAACGGTTGGTGTGTTTCTGTGCCATCTCTTAAGCCTGTAATTACAGAGTTACTTGAGAACTCTGTGTGTCTCTGTACCATCCTCTCAGGTCAGGAATGAGCTCACTTGGTTAGCCAATACCCAGTGTGTTACTATTCTGTCAAGGCCTACTTTGGTTCGTAGCCTTTGGTTCATACTGTTAGTTATGCCCAGAGCTCCAGCATGGGTGGCCCGTAATGGAGGCTGAAGGAAGCTAAGCTATCCCAAACCTCCTCCTCCTGGGGCCGGGCCATGGTGGGGCTCAGAGCCAGGACTTGGGGCCAGTGGTTTTGGGAGCCCTTGAGGCTCCTCCATCTGTCCGGGCTGGCTGGGGCGGCTCACACAGGCCAGCTGGGGACGCTCAGGTGGGCGGCGAGGCTGGTGTATGGACCGGCACTTGGGGTGCCTCAGGCGGGTGGGCTGGCTGGGACCCAGGGGGCTTGGATGGGTGGGCTGGGATAGCTTGGGCAGTAGGGCCAGCACTCAGGGCAGCTCGGATGGGTGGGCGGGGCGAGACTCGGGTGCCTCAGGCCGGCCAGCCAGTGCTCCTCTGGCCTGGACGGGCGGGACCTTGGGCAGAAGAGATTAGATGGGGGCTAGCCTCCCCGAATGGGGGGTTAACATGCCACCCATGGGCTCCAGCAAGACCTGCACCCATATGCCTGCATTTGTGTCACAGGCATTCAGCAATAAAATTTTAACTTTTCATCAAAAAACTGATAACACTGCTCTGCAGCCAAAATGCTTCTGAAATAAATGTAGTCAAACTTTACTAATTTTGGGTCACTGAGAACGAAAATGATGCTTAAAATTGTTGATTGGCTCTAGTTTTCAAGATATGCTATTGGGTCAGTATATACGACCCTTGACTTGGGAATGGCGGAGGATAAGTGAGTTATAAAGGGAAGGGATCTCAATTTAAACCAGAAATGACTAAAATACATCTTTGACTGGATCTATGAATAAATCTATGACTGGGTTTGGACAATACTTGCTTTTTAGGCAAAACAATGAATGATGCAATCTGAAGCTGGTATTGCGTCATACACTATATGAATTGCATCATGTTATTCCTAGAAGTCATGGATGATGCAATCATAACGAAGCTTACATCACTCTGCTGAACAAATTGCCTTATATCAGCTCTAGAAATCATACAGTGTCGTGCTCTCTTATTTGTCAGTGTTTGATTTTGCAAAGGGACACATTTCTGTTTAGCCAAAGTGAGCAGAGATGCCTCGTACTTGTGTGAACAGTGCAGATAACTTCTGCTATGTTTGTGGTGAAGTGACTTTTGCATCACAAAAGCGCAGTATAACCACTATGGTTAAGAAAGCCTATCACCTTTATTTTGGCTGCAAAATTGGAGATCAGGACAAGAGGTGGGCCCCACACATATGCTGCAACACTTGTGCAACAAATCTTCGCCAGTGGTTGAACAGGAAAAGGAAATCTATGCCTTTTGCAGTGCCAATGATTTGGAGAGAGCCAACAGTTCATAGCAGCAATTGTTACTTCTGCATGGTGCCTCCAGTTGGGAAAGGTGTGTCAAAGAAGAAAAAGTGGACTGTGCATTATCCAAACATTCCATCAGCTATACGCCCAGTACCCCACGGAGAAGGACTGCCGGTTCCTGATGCACCAGAATCATTCTCACTCGAGTCAGATGAGGAAGAGGAAGAGGCTGAAACTTCTGGTCCTGAACCATCAATGTCACAGGACCCACATTTTCTCCCATCCTCCTCCTCTGAACCACACCTCATAACACAAGGTGAACTGAATGACCTTGTCAGGGATTTGGAACTACCCAAGAGTAAGGCAGAGCTGTTGGGCTCCAGACTACAGCAGTGGAATCTCCTGGCAGGTGATGTTAGGGTTTCCATGTTCCGTGACGGTCAAAAGGATCTTGTCCCATTCTTCTTCATGGAAGGTGATCTTGTAGCCTGCAACAACATCGATGGTGTGATGGCAGCCCTCAACATCGTTCACGATCCAGATGAGTGGAGACTGTTCATTGATTCATCGAAGACGAGTCTTAAAGCTGTTTTACTGCATAATGGCAATGTTTTGCCATCAATTCCAGTTGGTCATGTAGTCCATATGAAGGAAACCTATGACAACATGAAACAACTTTTGAGGTGCATAAACTATGACCAACATCAGTGGCAGCTTTGTGGTGATTTGAAGGTTGTTGCTCTCTTGCTTGGTCTGCAGACTGGATACACAAAGTACTGCTGTTTTCTCTGCAAATGGGATAGTCGTGCAAGAGATTCCCGCTACATCAAGAAAGATTGGCCACTCCGACAGTCATTGGAGCCTGGGAGGAAAAGTGTTCAGCATCCACCACTTGTTGAATCAAGGAAGATTTTGTTCCCACCCTTACACATCAAGCTGGGTCCGATGAAGAACTTTGTCAAGGCCATTGACAAAACACAAGCAGCTTTCAAGTACCTCCGTGGAAAATTTCCAAGGTTAAGTGAAGCTAAGATAAAGGAAGGTGTCTTTTTTGGTCCTCAGATTCGTGAACTTCTTCGAGATGATGCATTTGACCATGCACTGCATGGCAAGGAAAAGACGGCATGGAAAGCCTTCCAGTTAGTGGCAATAAATTTTCTCGGAAACAACAAGGCAGACAACTACAGGTTGTTGGTGGAAAACCTCCTCAAGGCATACAAAAGCCTTGGTTGCAACATGTCACTAAAGATACATTTTTTTGCACTCTCATCTAGATTTTTTCCCACCGAACTGCGGAGCAGTGAGCGACGAGCACGGCGAGCGATTTCACCAGGACATTGCAACAATGGAGAAACGCTATCAGGACAAATGGAGCCCATCAATGCTTGCGGACTATTGCTGGACAGTGACAAGAGATGCTCCATTTAATGAATACAAGAGACAAGCCAAGAAGCGCCGAGTAGACACTGAATAGGACTAAACTATGTACAGAATAGTTTTTTGCCTTTTGTTTTATAATAAATTTTATTTATATAACCCTTTTGCTGATTTTTAAAGTGTTACATAAACAGGCCAGGTGAAATATTATCATGTAAAGCAACCATAAACACATGAAAAGACCTAGGTTTACAATTTATGATTAAAACTCTACTATCTACACAATATACATAGACATAAAATGTAAAAACTTAAATATCTTAGAAACAGTAGCCAATCAGTTGTTTTAATTGTCATATTTGAATTCAGCACATCAAAATACATAATAAATAGCACATTTTATCTCTGAAGCAGACGACTTCTCAAAAATTGTAGACCAGTGTAACCTAAAAATTGGCTTAGGGCAGGGAATATTAGGTTTTGGCCACTTCCAAAATATTTTGGGCTTTTGGTTTTCCAACAAAACAAAAATGTTCATAGAATGTAAAGACTTCCACAAATAAAAAAGTAAAATAAAAACATTTAGTCAAAATCTAGTTTTCTATCTAAAAAAAGATCTTGATGTAAAATTCTCAGCTGGGCCTGGTGCAGTCATCATTGAACGTTGTCTTTCCTCAGTGCCATTGGTGTGCTGGTGCTGTACATTCAGGTATCATATTGCACGGCCCCTGCCCTGAAAATGTGCCATGGTTTGTACTCTGCAGTGTTAAGCTTTCTAATATCCTTTGTTACAGTCTATCCTGCACATGTCTGTGGCCTGGCCTAGCTGCCCAGTCAGTCTGTCAGTGTTGGGCCTTCAGTGCACACCAGATCTGCACACTCCACTGAGCTTCCTGAAATCTCTGCCAAGACCAACAGCTCCATCTGGTCCCTCTTCCCCATTCATTGATAGGTGGTTCAACCATCCCAGATTGCACATCTTCCCTTTCTCTGTCAGACTCTGGATCACCATCTCTGGTACTTATTGAACTTTTGCTCAGAGCAGGAGTCCCCACACCCAGACTTTGGGGCTGTCTCTATAATAAACTCAAACAAGAACCCCAAGTCCACACCCCCAGACTTTGGGGAAGGTCAGATTAGGACCCACAGCAGGAGCTAAACCTCATGGCCCATCTCCAGTTGCTCTGCCCCAGTCCAGCATCTCCTTTCCCCTGGTCCCCTCTTGCCCGGCTCAGACACAACCATCTCAGTGTTTAGAAATGTGAGCCAGCTCGGAGTCTTTAACCCGAGAGGGAATGTCTCTTTCTACCAGACAGGCTCTAGCTCAGCCAGAAGTGAGCAGCTCAATGCAGGGATCCCTGGGGGAGGCTCTCCGGCCTGGGCTGTGCAGACGCTCTGACTAGATGGAACCATTGGTCCCTTCTGGCCTTTAAAGGTACAACTATGAAAATAAACTGCCCTAGAAACCTCATGAGAACAGACTAAAAGAGAGAGAGAAAGAGAATGAGGCAGGTTAATGTGTAAGGACAAAAATAACGTTGTGTGAGCGGGTTTTTCAATCCCACATCACAGCATGTGATACGCCCCCCCCCCCAGCCCGCTGGGCTGCTAGCTCTGGGTCAGGCCGGGGAGAGCTCACTGCTGGGTGGGGGAAGAAGAGTCTGCACAGGAGACTCTGCAGACGCTCAGGACGCTGTCAGCTCGTCCTGCGGTTCCCACCCTGCGCGGCTGCACGGAGCAGCTGGAATGTGTGTGCAGAGAGTCACTGAGCTGGAGCACTGACTCTCCTCTCCCTTCCCTCTTCTGAGCAGCAGCTCATTACTCTCTAGTCCTGCCGCGTCTGGCTCCATTAATATCCCCACCAGGTCTGCCCTGCCTGCCCAGGGGTTTGGGCTGGTGCGAGAGAGGCAGGATCTAGCCCAGAAGCAATGGGGGGTGGAACTGTCTGTGAGATCAATTAAATCCCCTGCAGCAGATTTTCCAGCTTGTATCTCTGACGTTTTCCCTGTTTCCCTGTCCCATCCCATCCAGGCTCTTCCCCTCTTTGGGTGAAATATCCGAGGGTCATTGGCCTTCCAGGCAGGTACCCGGTTGGTCATTGTCACCCAGCTTTTGGGACAGCTGGGGACTGAGGGGAGGAAGAACAATCTTGTGCCTAGGGCAGTGGACTGGTGCTCAAGAGCCCTGGGTTCAACCCTTGACTCAGCTGCAGACTCCTGTGTGCCCTGCGCTCAGTCAGTTAGTCTCTCTCTGTGCCTCAGTCTCCCCTTCTGTGAAAGGAGGATGAACTTCAGGAGTGTCTGAGGATAAACCCATTAGTGATTGTGAGGAGTCAGATACTCCAGTGACAGGAGATGTACAAGGAAATGGAGAGCATTGATGGGAAGAGCATTTTATACCAGAGTTTCTCTATAGACAGGGAAATTTAACAGTGTAATTAAACTGCTCCAGCATTGCTGGTGTAACTCCCATGGGGAGACTCTTGTTCTCAAATCAGAGCCTTTGCCAGGTTTATTCATAGATTCTAAAGCCAGAAGGGACCACTGTGCTCTTCTAGTCTGATCCCCTGTATAACACCGGCCAGAGAACTGCCCCCAAATAACTCCTGCTTGAACTAGAGCTTCATTGGCTCATGGAGCAGGTCCTCAAGGAATCAATTCTGAAGCACTTAGAGGAGAGGAAAGTGATCAGGAACAGTCAGCATGGATTCACCAAGGGCAAGTCATGCCTGACTAACCTAATTGCCTTCTATGACGAGATAACTGGCATTGTGGATGAGGGGAAAACAGTGGATGTGTTATTCCTTGACTTTAGCAAAGCTTTTGATACGGTCTCCCACACAGTATTCTTGCCAGCAAGTTAAAGAAGTATGGGCTGGATGAATGGACTATAAGGTGGATAGAAAGCCGGCTTGATCGTCGGGCTCAACGGGTAGTGATCAATGGCTCCATGTCTAGTTGGCAGCCGGTTTCAAGCAGAGTGCCCCAAAGGTTGGTCCTGGGGCCGGTTTTATTCAATATCTTCATTAATGATCTGGAGGATGGCATGGACTGCACACTCAGCAAGTTTGCAGATGACATTAAACTGGGAGGAGTGGTAGATACGCTGGAGGGTACGGATAAGATACAGAGGGACCTAGACAAATTAGAGGATTGGGCCAAAAGAAACCTGATGAGTTTCAACAAGGACAAGTGCAGAGTCCTGCACTTAGTACGGAAGAATCCCAGTCACTGTTACAGACTAGGGACCGAGTGGCTAGGCAGCAGTTCTGCAGAAAAGGACCTAGGGGTTACCGTGGATTAGGGTGACCAGATGACAGGAAGAAAATATTGGGACACAAGGGGGGGGGGTCACTGGCGGAGCAAAAAAAACCAAAAACTGAGTGCTGCTGGTGTAACGACACAAACAGCTCCCTCTCCCAATTCCCTACTGTGGCCCAGTGCTGCCGGCAGTCGGGGGCAGGAGCTGAGAACACCCTTGATTGCAGTTTGACCCAAGGGACAAGGACAGAATGGGCCGTGGGGACGCAGCCCCTTGCACCCCTACAGCTGGTCTCACACACAAATTCAGCATGTGCAGAACTGGCACAAACAATTCTGGCCAAACCTTCCGAAATGGCCAGTGGTTTTGGGAGCCCAACGTGAGACACCTTAAGGAGTGACAGACAGACTGCACTGAGCCCCCACCTGCTGGAAATCAGCCCCTTTAAGGTGGCTTAAATGGGGCCCCCAAATTCACTAATCATTTTTGAAAGTCTTGGTCTCTGTGCTTAACCATGTGATAAACCAAGCACGGTATTTAAAAATAATATTGTGTCTATCTACCCCCATATACATCCTCTTTCTCTCTGTCTCTCTTTCCATCGATCTATCTATCAGTCTCTCTCTCTATTGCAGGCTCTGTGCAGTTGATTCCTTTCAAGTCTCTGTTGAAGCACTAGCGTAGAGAGGAGCCCTGGTCATTTCTCTCCTGTGTGGAGCCGTCTCTCTGCTCCTTTCAGGGTCTGTGCAGTGAGGCAGCTGCAGGGTCTGTGCAGCAGGGGGAACTCACTCTGTGGATGCTCTTGCTTCACGTCTCAGCTGCTTTTGCGGCTTGGGGGAGCGGGGGGCAGGGTGAGTGCCACTTCTTCACATCCCACTATGCACTGTTCATGAGCCTGTCACAAGATGAGCCTGTCATCAACCTGTCATCACTGTTCATGAGCCTGTCATCAACCTCCCCTTCACCCTCCCATGGTGGAGACTTTCCCTGTTCCTGTTTCTCTGGCCCGTTTGGGTTGGGGTCTCTCCAAGTGAAAGCTCCGGAGCCATTTCTCTGTCACAAGAGAACCGACCCTCTTACACAGCGGCCTGATCCCCAGAGCAGTGAAGTCAGTGGAGTCTTTTCATTGACACCAAGGGGCTTTGGATCAGGCCCTTTCTGGGCAGCATTGTCTGAGCTCCAAGCAGGGCCCGGCTGCCACCCAAGGGTGCCAGCAGCTCAGCCTGACCCACAGCCCCAGGGGTCACTCTGCGCTAGAGCCACCAGAATGTTATGATCTAAAAAGGACAGATTTTGTAAATTGACAGATTTTATCAAACATTTTCATTTTTTCCAAAGTTTCCATTTTTACAAATTACAACTTTTTGGGGGGGAGAGTTGTAAAAACAGAACTGGAAAATTAAAATAAAAAATCAGAGAATTTTTTACAAGTTTTTCAGGTTTGGGTTTCCCTTCCCTCCATTTTTACCATTTTGCCATGAAGAGATGGGAAAAAAATATTTTTCACAAAAGGTTTTGAAACAATCATTTAAAAAATATTTACCCTTTTTCACACTAGCGTTTTCTGGGCACTGCTTATACAGGTAGTGTCAAACTCTGCTCCTCTGACCCTCACCTGAGCAGTGCTGACCATCCCCTGAGCATCTGAGCTACCTAAGCAAAAACCCACATCAGTTTTAATAAGGGGCCAACAGTCCCTTACATTTCTATCGCACATATTTCTTTGGCTTTTTCCCTGGCCCCCCACTTCGTTAGTTTTACTGACAGGGCTGCCCAGAGGATTCAGGGGGCCTGGGGCCCCCGCCGCCGAATTGCCGCCGAAGACCCGGCACTTCTGCGGTGGGTCCCGGAGTGGAAGGACTCCCGCGCCGCCGAAGACCCGGAGTGGAACATAAGAACATAAGAACATAAGAAAGGCCGTACTGGGTCAGACCAAAGGTCCATCTAGCCCAGTATCTGTCTACCGACAGTGGCCGATGCCAGGTGCCCCAGAGGGAGTGAACCTAACAGGCAATGATCAAGTGATCTCTCTCCTGCCATCCATCTCCATCCTCTGACGAACAGAGGCTAGGGACACCATTCTTACTCATCCTGGCTAATAGCCATTTATGGACTTAGCCACCATGAATTTATCCAGTCCCCTTTTAAACATTGTTATAGTCCTAGCCTTCACAACCTCCTCAGGTAAGGAGTTCCACAAGTTGACTGTGCGCTGCGTGAAGAAGAACTTCCTTTTATTTGTTTTAAACCTGCTGCCTATTAATTTCATTTGGTGACCCCTAGTTCTTGTATTATGGGAATAAGTAAATAACTTTTCCTTATCCACTTTCTCAACATCACTCATGATTTTATATACCTCTATCATGTCCCCCCTTAGTCTTCTCTTTTCCAAACTGAAGAGTCCTAGCCTCTTTAATCTTTCCTCATATGGGACCCTCTCTAAACCCTTAATCATTTTAGTTGCTCTTTTCTGAACCTTTTCTAATGCTAGAATATCTTTTTTGAGGTGAGGAGACCACATCTGTACCCAGTATTCGAGATGTGGGCGTACCATGGATTTATATAAGGGCAATAATATATTCTCAGTCTTATTCTCTATCCCCTTTTTAATGATTCCTAACATCCTGTTTGCTTTTTTGACCGCCTCTGCACACTGCGTGGACATCTTTAGAGAACTATCCACGATGACGCCAAGTTCTTTTTCCTGACTCATTGTAGCTAAATTAGCCCCCATCATGTTGTATGTATAGTTGGGGTTATTTTTTCCAATGTGCATTACTTTACATTTATCCACATTAAATTTCATTTGCCATTTTGCTGCCCAATCACTTAGTTTTGTGAGATCTTTTTGAAGTTCTTCACAATCTGCTTTGGTCTTAACTATCTTGAGTAGTTTAGTATCATCTGCAAACTTTGCCACCTCACTGTTTACCCCTTTCTCCAGATCATTTATGAATAAATTGAATAGGATTGGTCCTAGGACTGACCCTTGGGGAACACCACTAGTTACCCCTCTCCATTCTGAGAATTTACCATTAATTCCTACCCTTTGTTCCCTGTCCTTTAACCAGTTCTCAATCCATGAAAGGACCTTCCCTTTTATCCCATGACAGCTTAATTTACGTAAGAGCCTTTGGTGAGGGACCTTGTCAAAGGCTTTCTGGAAATCTAAGTACACTATGTCCACCGGATCCCCCTTGTCCACATGTTTGTTGACCCCTTCAAAGAACTCTAATAGATTAGTAAGACACGATTTCCCTTTACAGAAACCATGTTGACTATTGCTCAAGAGTTTATGTTTTTCTATGTGTCTGACAATTTTGTTCTTTACTATTGTTTCAACTAATTTGCCCGGTACCGACGTTAGACTTACCGGTCTGTAATTGCCGGGATCACCCCTAGAGCCCTTTTTAAATATTGGCATTACATTAGCTAACTTCCAGTCATTGGGTACCGAAGCCGATTTAAAGGACAGGTTACAAACCTTAGTTAATAGTTCCGCAACTTCACATTTGAGTTCTTTCAGAACTCTTGGGTGAATGCCATCTGGTCCCGGTGACTTGTTAATGTTGAGTTTATCAATTAATTCCAAAACCTCCTCTAGTGATACTTCAATCTGTGACAGTTCCTCAGATTTGTCACCTACAAAAGCCAGCTCAGGTTTGGGAATCTCCCTAACATCCTCAGCCGTGAAGACTGAAGCAAAGAATCCATTTAGTTTCTCCGCAATGACTTTATCATCTTTAAGCGCTCCTTTTGTATTTTCATCGTCAAGGGGCCCCACTGGTTGTTTAGCAGGCTTCCTGCTTCTGATGTACTTAAAAAACATTTTGTTATTACCTTTGGAGTTTTTGGCTAGCCGTTCTTCAAACTCCTCTTTGGCTTTTCTTATTACACTCTTGCACTTAAGTTGGCAGTGTTTGTGCTCCTTTCTATTTGCCTCACTAGGATTTGACTTCCACTTTTTAAAGGAAGTCTTTTTATCTCTCACTGCTTCTTTTACATGGTTGTTAAGCCACGGTGGCTCTTTTTTAGTTCTTTTACTGTTTTTCTTAATTTGGGGTATACATTGAAGTTGAGCCTCTATTATGGTGTCTTTAAAAAGGGCCCACGCAACTTGCAGGGATTTCACTTTAGTCACCGTACCTTTTAACTTTTGTCTAACTAACCCCCTCATTTTTGTATAGTTCCCCCTTTTGAAATTAAAGGCCACAGTGTTGGGCAGTTGAGGTGTTCTTCCCACCACAGGGATGTTGAATGCTATTGTATTATGGTCACTATTTCCAAGTGGTCCCGCTATAGTTACCTCTTGGACCAGCTCCTGCGCTCCACTCAGGATTAAATCTAGAGTCGCCTCTCCCCTTGTGGGTTCCCGTACCAGCTGCTCCATGAAGCAGTCATTTAAAGTATCGAGAAATTTTATCTCTGCATTTCGTCCTGAAGTGAAATGTTCCCAGTCAATATGGGGATAATTGAAATCCCCCACTATTATTGGGTTCTTAATTTTGATAGACTCTCTAATTTCCCTTAGCATTTCATCATCACTATTACTGTCCTGGTCAGGTGGTCGATAATAGATCCCTAATGTTATATTTTTACTAGAGCATGAAATTTCTATCCATAGAGACTCTATGGAACCTGTGGATTCGCTTAAGATTTTTACTTCATTTGAATCTACACTTTCTTTAACATATAGTGCCACTCCTCCCCCTGCACGGCCTGTTCTGTCCTTCCGATATATTTTGTACCCCGGAATGATTGTGTCCCATTGATTGCTCTCAGTCCACCAGGTTTCTGTGATGCCTATTATATCTATATCCTCCTTTATCACAAGGCACTCTAGTTCACCCATCTTATTATTTAGACTTCTGGCATTTGTGTACAAGCACTTTAAAAACTTGTCCCTGTTTATTAGCCTGCCTTTTTCTGATGTGCCAGATTCTTTTTTATGTGACTGTTTATCATCTGATCCGGCCCTTACATTATACTTTTCAGTCCTCTGCTCCTGACTATAACCTGGAGATTCTCTATCATCAGACGCTCCCCTAAGAGAAGTCTGTGTCCGATCCACACGCTCCTCTGCAGCAGTCGGCTTTCCCCCATCTCCTAGTTTAAAAACTGCTCTACAACCTTTTTAATGTTTAGTGCCAGCAGTCTGGTTCCACTTTGGTTTAGGTGGAGCCCATCTCTCCAGTATAGGCTCCTCCCATCCCAGAAGTTTCCCCAGTTCCTAATGAACGTGAACCCCTCCTCTCTACACCATCGTCTCATCCACGCATTGAGACTCTGAAGCTCTGCCTGCCTACCTGGCCCTGCGCGTGGAACTGGGAGCATTTCTGAAAATGCCACCATAGAGGTCCTGGATTTCAGTCTCTTCCCTAGCAGCCTAAATTTGGCTTCCAGGACGTCTCTCCTACCCTTCCCTATGTCATTGGTACCTACATGTACCACGACCACCGGCTCCTCCCCAGCACTACACATAAGTCTATCTAGATGCCTCGAGAGATCCGCAACCTTCGCACCAGGCAGGCAAGTCACCATACGGTTCTCCCGGTCATCACAGACCCAGCTATCTACATTTCTAATAATCGAATCTCCCATTACTAACACCTGCCTTTTCCTAGAAACTGGAGTTCCCTCCCCCGGAGAGGCAACCTCAGTGCGAGAGGCAACCCCAGAACCATCTGGAAGGAGGGTCCCAACTACGGGAAAGTTTCCCTCTGCTCCCATTGACTGCTCTACTTCCCTGGGCCCTTCTTCCTCCTTAACAGCACAGGTGCTGTCTAAGTGGAGGTGGGACAATTCTACAGTGTCCCGGAAAGCCTCATCAACATACCTCTCTGCCTCTCTCAGCTCCTCCAGTTCCGCCACCCTGGCCTCCAAAGTCCGTACATGGTCTCTGAGGGCCAGGAGCTCCTTGCCCCGACTGCACACATACGCCACCCACCCACAGGGCAGGTAATCATACATGCAACAGTCGGTGCCATAAACTGGATAGCCCCCACTCTGCTGCTGGGCTTCTGCCTGCATTGTATCCTAGTTAGTGAAAGGAAGAAGCTCCGGGGGCTCGGGCCCCGCGAGAGTTTTCCGGGGCCCCCAGAGCAAGTGAAGGACCCCGCTCCAGGGGCCCTGAAAAACTCTTGTGGGGGCCCCATCGGGGCCCGGTGCCTGGGGCCTGGGGCAAATTGCCCCACTTGCCCCCACCTCTGTACACTGATTCCAGCTCCTCACCTGCTCAGAGGTCACTTCTGGAGGCTCTTTCTCAACTGCCTTTTGTTCTTCCTTCCCTGGCAGTGGGGGGTGACTTGAGAGGGAACTAGGATGGGGGAAGGGACCTGGTGCTGGTCTATCAGCAGACTCCTCAGCAGCCCAGAATGTGGAGCGGGGACAATCAGGACAGGATGTGCAGAAGTGGCTGGAGCTGGTTGTAGAGGATGGGGTAGGTGGAGACTAAACAGGTGGGGAAGCCAGTGCAGACCTATGGTTGCTGTTCTCTGGGGCACAAATTCACCCCTGTGCAGAGGCTCCCACACGAAGCCCAGACCCCAGTTATATCCCCTTAACACCAGAGGGTGAATTTGCCCCTGGGAGAGCTGGGTTCTTCTCACAAGGGACTGGAGACCAGGGTGGAAGCAAAAGGTTCAGACTCATCCAACATCCCAGGCCCCCCAATCACCCAGTGACCTTTCACCCTGGCCCAGCTGTGTCTTCAGCCAAGGGTCTGTCTCGGTCCCCAGGCAGTGAGATGGGATGGGGGGTGTTTCCTCAGTGATATGTTTAGACTCAAATAAACAAACTGGGCCCCTTTGGTTCTCAATCTTGCAGCCCTAAATAGAGACGCTGTGGCCGGAGCACGGAAGGGGGGCGGCTCGGGGCAGGAAATGGGGAGCGATGATTATTATCAGACCCAAGGAGGGGACAGAGCAGGTCAGAGAGAGGCTGCAGCATCTCTGCTGCCTGAGCCCTGCAGACCCCAGTGCCTGGGAGCTGGGAGAGGGGCTGGCTGGAGAATCCAACCCCTGGGAGCAGACAGGGACAGATCAGAGCAGAGATAGAGACCGAAGCTTCCCAGACAGGGCAGTGTGGGCAGGTTGGAGCAGGAAGTGACTAAGGATTGTCCCCTCCCAACCCTGTCAGCAAAAGAAGCTGCTGGGCTGTTTCCATCCCGATTGGTTCCCACCACTGCCCTGATGATCCTGTCTCTGTGCCTCTTGCTTCCCGGTGAGTATGCGGGAACCCTGTGCTAATTTGTTGCAGGTTGGGAGGAAACAACCGAGAGCAGCCCCTGGCCCAGACTGTCAGCAAATCCTCTTCAGTGGGGAGAAATGGGAACCAGTAGAAGCTCTGAGTGTGAGAGTTACTGGGCCAGATCTGCAGTTTGTGTGAATGGGTGTCGCTCCACTGGAGTCAATGCCAGTTTACACCAGCTGAGGATCTGGCCCTCTAGAGAGCTGAAGGGAAAGTTGGTCCCAGCTCAGCCAAGGTCTGTGTGTGCGAGGAACCTGCCATGCCCCAGATCTAACGTCCTGCCTGGTTTGCTTCTTCACTGAAACAGGAATCAGGAATTTTTTCCTATCTATTAAAGGCAGTTTTTGTCCCTGAAGAGGGACCTCAGAACAGGGGGGATTTTATCTCCAGCACTAACCACACGTCACCTTTCTGTTCCCAGCACTGAGTCCCAGCAGCCAGGAGATCTGCTCAGCTCCTGGTGAGTCCGTCTGTCTGTCTGTCCCCAATCTGCCCATTGCATTTACCCCTCCCCTTCCCGGGTGTTTAGTCATGACCCTGTGGGAGGCTCCCTGCTCAGTGCGGTGCCAGCAGCAATGGCTTAGGAAGGCAGACGGGGCTGTGTGAGATCTGGGCAGTTTGAGCAGATCTCTCGGTTGACCCCTCCCTGTACTGCTGCCTCTCAGCTCTGCTCTGACCCAGGGCCAGTGTGACAGGCAGGTGAGAGAGCCACATCCACAGTCCATCCCACCCCTGGGGCACTGGCCCTGGGAAGCAGCGAACACCACGGCTCTAACCCCAAGGGATTTACCTTCCCATGGCACCAGCTCTCAACCCCTCATGGTAACAGGTCTCTCCCCTGGAGATCACCCCCCATATAGACTCAGCCTGCACCTCGTTTTTAAATGTCAGCAGCACCGTTAATAGTCAGCCCTGGGCGGGCAGGCAGCATTCGAGAGGGTACAGCCAGAAGGGACCATTATATAACCCAGGCTGAGCTCCCGTATGACTGAGACCGAGGTGTTGGCTGGGCCCTAGACAACCCTCAATCACCAGGGGCCGGCCACGCTGAGTGGTCGCCTCTCTCCCAGCCATACTGCCCCTGCTGGGTGAGCGGGTGCCCTCATCGGGGCCAACAACGGGAGCCCAGCCCAGCTGACCCTCCGACTCTTCAGCAACCCAAATAATCCCACTTAATAAAGCTTCCAGTCACAAGAGAGAGTCCATCCCCCCATCTGCACAGCTGGGCTGGAATCAGAGCTTCCATCTGAGACATGGTACAGACCCACCTGTCATTTACCTCCTGCCCCACTGACAGCGCCGGGCACCACCAACACCCCACTGACAGCTCTGACCCATTCCCGTTCCCAGGTGCTCTCCCTGCCCCTGCCCTCCACCTGAGCCAGACGTCCGCCCAGCCAGGGGACTCCGTGTGGCTCAAGTGCTCCGTGTTCTCCCAGCTCCTGGCCACCCGTGTCGTCTTCTGCAAGGACGGGGAGGAGGTTTCATCCCAGAGGGGCGTGGAGAAGAAGATCACCTACTACTATAGCCACATGGTGTCCAGGGGCAGGTCTGGGAATTACTCCTGTGGGTATGAGATCAAGGACAGCAACAACGAGGTGACCAGATCCCAGCTCAGCTCTGCCCAGCGCCTCAGCCTCACTGGTAAGGCATGTGTGTGTGTGTACATATATATACCAGCTCAGCCCTGGAAGATGGGGTCAGGGACTTCATAGAAATGTCGGGCTGGAAGGGACCTCAAGATGTCATCAAGTCCAGCCCTCTACACTGAGGCAGGACCAAGTAAAGCTGGACCATCCCTGATAGGAGTTTGTCCAATCTGTTTTATAAACCTCCAAGGACATGGATTCCACAACCTCCCTTGGAAGCCTATTCCAGAGCTTCACTAGCCCTTTAGTTAGAAAGCTTTTCCTACTATCTAACCTAATCCTCCCTTGCTGCAGATTAAGCTCATTGCTTCTTGTCCTACCTTCAAAGGGCACTGAGAACAATTGATCCCCGTCCTCATTATAACAGCACTAAATGTATTTGGAGACTATGAGGTCTCTCCTGAGTCTTCTTTTCTCAAGACTAAACATGCCCAGTGTTTTTAACCTTTCCTCGTAGGTCAGGTTTTCTAAACGTTTGATCATTTTTGTTGCTCTTCTCTGGACTCTCTCCAATTTGTCCACAACTTTCCTAAAGTGTCACACCCAGAACTGGACCTTGTATTCCAGCTGAGGCCTCACCAGTGCAGAGCAGAGCGGAACAATGACCTCCCGTGTCTTACATACAATGTTAGCCCTTTTCACAACTACGTCACACTGCTGACTCAGATTCAGTTTCTGATCCACTCTAACCCCAGGTCCATTTCAGCAGCATGGCCACCAACCAGTTATTGCCCATGGTGTAGTTGTGTTAGGGCAGCATATGGGCCTGGAGTGGGGCCATGCTCTGCTCTCATCTCTTGTGTATGTATTGCATAGGTGATGACTCCAGCAGCGGCAGTGTCGGGGGTTCCTCCCCACAAGGTAAATGCTTCTGAGGCATTTCTTTATTCTGGGGTCTCTATTTAGGGAAAAGTGGGTCCTGGGCTGGGCAATCCCCCCATCTGAGTGTGATCGCCGTGACGATGGCTCTTGTGTATTTATTGTCTAGGTGATGACTCCAGCAGCAGCAGTGTCGGGGGTTCCTCCCCACAAGGTAAATGCTTCTGAAGTGTTTTTTTTATTCTGTGGAGTCTATTTAGGGGAAAGTGGGTCCTGGGCTGGGCAACCCCCAGTCTGAGTGTGATTGCCATGGAGATGGATGTAGAGGAAACACACAACAACACAACAGGGTGACAGGCTCATCCAATGCAGCACATTCTCCCTGCAGCTCTCCCAGGCTTTAACCAGCATTGCTGAGCAGGGCAACATCTTTGCAGGGCAGGAAAATGGCCCTTTCAAAGGGGGAATCCCAAACCCTTCTGATGGGAAAGAGTTTCCTGTGGAGCTCACAGACCTCCTCTGCTAAACCGGCAGTCGGTGAATTATTTTCCCCCTCTCCACTCACTATATTTATTGTTGTTCTGGCAGGAGGCACCAGAGGCATCATCACACCTGGGCTCATAAGTTCTGTGTCTCTGTGTAATTAGTTATTTACGCTCTGTGCTCCAGTCCTGGAACAGAGGTGTCACAAACAGCATGTGGGCAAACCCCTCGTTCAGGAATCTCAGCCCAGCACCGGTGCCCAGTTCCCAGGCAGCAACAGGCAGAACCGTAACATGGCTGTTTGCCCCAGCTCCCTGTAAAACATTTGTATCAGCAAACCCATCCACCCTCTCCTGAGGACACACTGGTGTCAAGGCCTCATGCTGCCCTCTGCCCAGGGCGGGGTCGCCCCTGCAGTTAACTGCCAGCCACACTGGAGATGGGTGTTCGGGCTTGGGCTGCTGCGTCTGTTGCTGGCTCTTGTGAGGCCTTTGCACAGAATCCTGGTGCAGCCTGAGCAAACTGGGGAAGAGTGACCCTGTGCTGGGGGAAAGGAGGAGCCTCCCCAACAACCTTCCATAAGGGGAATGTGCCCCCCTGCAGCATGATCCTCCCCTTAGATCTAGTTCTCCAGGAGTTCACACAGGGTCCCTGTTACACAGAAGCTGCTCTGTGTCTAGTGCTGGCACTGTAGTCCCACACGTTGCTTTGCACACGGCCATCACCATGTCCCTTTCCATGTTGCAGGGCCAGACATGTTGTCCATCGTCATCTGGACCGCACGCTGCACCCTGGTTTTGATCCTCCTGGTGTCTGCTCCCATCATCACCTTCATGCTGGAGAAATGGAGCCTGCCCCAGCCTGCGGGGCTGGAGGAGACTCATGAGGGGAGTGTCAGCATTTTGCGGGGGGTGAGGGGGCAATGGGGGATCCCCATTGACCAGCTGTGAGCACGAGGAAGGGTGGAGCAGGGGCTGGGGAGACACCAGTGACCAGCTCTGGGCAGGTGTTGGGGAGACACCATTGGTCAGTGGTGCAGAATAGGCCCCTGTGTTAACAGTTTTTGCCCAGATAACTCCTGCAGCCTCCTTCAGCCCCCTCCTTTCCCCCAACAGGAACATTGTCAGTCACTGACTAGGGTTGCCAACTTTCAATTGGCTGAAAACCAGACTCCTGAGGCCTCGCCCCTGCCTGCCTCTTCCCCCAAGGCCCTGCCCTTCTCCGCCTCTTCGCAGCCCCCCCCCGCTTGCTCCTCTCCTGCCTCCCCCCATCACTGTCTGCTCTCCCCCGCATTCCTCCTCTCTGGATCGTCTCCTGTCCCCTTCCCTGCTGGGCTCTCTCTGCTCTGGGGCTGGGCTGGGAGCTGCTGGGGTGGGTTGATGACCTGGCGCCTCGCCCCCTCTCCCAGTAACTGGACCTTCAGGGTACACCTGACTGGACACTGCTAGGTCCCTTTTTTGATCCGACTTTCTGGACAAAAACCGGGCACCTGGCATAGGCAACCCCCTGCCCTGCAGCCAGCAGACCTCTGCTCACTCCCAGCCAGGCCAGGGCCATGCCGAGCTCTGTCAGATCTTAGCCCTGCCATGAACTGTCCCAGTCAGACAGCCAAGCCCAGCTCCTTCCTTCTGTACAAATAATCCCTCCTGCAGAGGGGCTGTAAATTTAGAGGAGGAGGATGAGCTAATGGTTAAGGCACCAAGGTAGCACTTCTAGAAGTTTAAGGTTCAATTCCCAGCTCTGCTACAGAATCCTTGGGCCTGTCACTTCCTTTCCCTGGGCCTCAGCTCTCCATCTGTGAAATGGGGACAATAATTCTGCCTTGTCTCAGGGGAGAATTTTCAAAGCCCCTAAGGGATTTAGGAGCACAAATGCATGATCATGCTCTGTGCCCAGTGCCTTGTGCTCCTAAGTCTCTCAGGACTATTTTCATCTTGAGGTAAACTGGAAAAAGCCCCTCATGCACTGGAGTAAGAGTGTCCCCACCGGGAGTTATCCCAGGATAGCTGTAGTGGTTTAGCTAGGCCAGAATAGTTCTGCTGGTCAATTTCCCCCTGCAGAAGCCGTTAGTGTCTGTGCAGCTCCCAGTGCAAAGGGGCCTGACCTTGGCTGGGGTTTCCAGGGCTGCTGTAATGTATATAATCAACCGGAAAATTTCTATCTCCTGCTGTCTGGTTCTGTTCCTTCAGTTCTAACCCCACTCTGACACTCCCCACCCAGCAGGGAATCTCATGACAGCCTCAGCTAAAAACAGAGATCAGAGAGCCATGATTTCAACCCTCCAATCTCAGCCAGAAATGAAATGGGATATGGGCCTTTCCAATAGAGGGGACTCAGGCTCTCGTCCAGTCCCAGGTTAGGGGAACTGGCTGGCCCAGTGGGATATGGTACGAGACACAAACTGTACAATCAATACCCCAAACAGTCCATCACTGACTAAAGATTATAACTCAGGTTTTGTTTTATTAAAACTCACTCAAAACCACAGTTTATGCGTCATCCCTTCCATTGTCAAAACACAAATGTCTTTAACGCAACCCTAGCTCTGGTTTAACTAAGGCTGCACCGTAATCTAGACAGATTCCAGCCAGCGGTTATATTTTGCTTCCATGCCCAAAGGTGTCACTTCCATGCACGGACAATACCTGAGACTTCCCATTGAAGAGAGTGGGAAGAAGGATCTTGGGGCTAACACTCAGGGCGTGGTGCAATCCTGGGTTCCATTCCCAGCTGTGGCATTGACTCACCTTGTGAGCTTTGGTAAGTCCTGCTCCTGTCTGGGTGCCCAAATTTGCACATCTAAAGCCAGGGCAAGTAGCATTTGTGTGCTTCATACGGGTGTTAACAACCAAAGCAAATCTGAAAGCAGACACAGAAATGAAAACAAACCATTCGGTCCAGGGAGATTGAAATGTTCTCCTGCTGGCTTTTATATGTTACCATTCCTGATGTTTGATTTGTGTCCATTTAGCAACTACACACCACACCACACCACAGAAACACCAACCTAGGAACCAATCCCTGTAACAATCCCCGTTGCCTGAACATTCCCCGTTGCCTTCTCTGTCCCCATATCTACTCTAGTGACACCATCATAGGACCCAGCCACATCAGCCACACCATCAGGGGCTCATTCATCTGCACGTCGACTAATGTTATATATGCCATCATTTGCCAGCAATGCCCCTCTGCAATGTACATTGGCCAAACCGGACAGTCTCTATGTAAAAGGATAAATGGACACAAATCAGAACTCAGGAATGGTAACATATAAAAGTAGGAGAACACTTCAATCTGCCTGAACACTCAATAATAGATTTAAAAGTAGCCATACTTCAACAAAAAACTTTAAAAACAGACTTCAAAGAGAAACTGCTGAGCTACAATTCCTTTGCAAACTTAACACCATCAATTTGGGCTTGACTAGGGACTGGGAGTGGCTGGCTCACTACAAAAGCAATTTTCCCTCTCTTGGTATTGACACCTCCTCGTCAATTATTAGGAGTGGACCACATCCACCTTGACTGAATTGGCCTTCAACATTGGTTTTCCACTTTTAAGGTAACTCCCTTCTCTTCATGTGCCAATATATATTTATGCCTGTATCTGTAATTTTTACTCCATGCATCTGAAGAAGTGGGTTTTTTACCCACGAAAGCTTATGCCCAAATAAATCTGTTAGTCTTTAAGGTGCCACCGGACTCCTCGTTGTTTTTGTGGATACAGACTAACACGGCTACCCCCTGATACATAGAATCCACACAGTCCTGGGTATTTTAGCACAGCAGTAACCACACAACAGGAGGCACTTTATTTGCTCCTGACTCCAAGTCTCTTTCCAGCCAGCACTCTGCCCAAAAGCTCTCTCTCTGTCTCAGCTTTTTCTCAGTGTCCTGAACCAAGTGCTCCTCTGGCTGTCTCTGTCTTTCTTGTTGCTTTCTTTCGTTGCTTCTGAGGTGTTTCTGCTGCTTGTATCACATGCGCCGCCTCTGCACTTGTTATCAGACCACCAGGAACCCCATTGGAATACATGGCCAGGCCACTCCCAGTTTGCCTGCAGTCTTGTTCTTGTGTGGTGGTTTTCCATTGCTTCAGCTGGAACAAAACAAAGGGGCATTTAATGCTTCCCTTATTTAGCCTGAATAGAAGGTGGTTATCACAGCCACCAAACTCAATAAGGTGCTGTGATGGCCCATAGATCAAAGACACACTTGTTGGGAGCCACCCAATCTCCAACAGAACAATGGATTAATAAAAAGTGCTTGGAACCATTATAAATATTGCCATTAATAACATCAATCATTAAGATATGAAACAGGACAGGAAAAAACTACACTGCCTGCAGCACAGAAGAATCCTTATTTCAGATAATAACACCCCATCGCACGGAGAACCCGGCACTACCTCTAGGGTGTCGGCTGGCATGGAGAAAGGGAGAAGGGCTCCTCTGCCCAGCTGGCAGGTGTCAGGGCAAAGCCCAGCTGTCCTAACTGGGGGCAGAAAAGGGCCAGACTAAGGCTGAAGGGGGGTGGGGGTTATGTAAGAAGTGGGGACATTGGTGTTTCCCAGCCTAGATGCCCATAGAACTGCTCCAGCTGTACATACAGCAGTGCTGTCAGAGGGGCATTTTCTGGCTTCATTTCTCTGGCTTTAGGCTGGCTTAGCAAAAAAATAACATTACTGTGTTTCATTTTAAAGCATCCACCACCCCCGAGAGAAGAGACACCGACGTATGCAGCCATCGCTCCACAGCGGGACAGATGTCATTAATGCTCCACTTGCTGAAATGCAGGACTCGTCAGTGTGCAGCTGCATCAAAGACCATCCAAAAATCAGAGGCAACCATAAGGATCTGAACACTCCAGGAGCTGGGGCTCTAAGAAACACAGCAAATATCTTGTGACTCGCTGTTAAATCACGAAAACAACGAGGAGTCCGGTGGCACCTTAAAGACTAACAGATTTATTTGGGCATAAGCTTTCGTGGGTAAAAACCCACTTCTTCATGCGTCTGAAGAAGTGGGTTTTTTACCCACGAAAGCTTATGCTCAAATAAATCTGTTAGTCTTTAAGGTGCCACCAAACTCCTTGTTGTTTTTGTGGATACAGACGAACATGGCTACCCCTCTGATACTTGTTAAACCATGAAAACTGACAACAGTGTTAGGGCCACCTTTGAATTTGCAGGTTCTGTGACCCTACTGAATGCCTTGTTGGCTTGTAGGGAAGTTATGAAATTCAAATATCAATAAAAATATTTGTCACAAACCATGGCTTTGTGAAACTATATGTGTTACCCTCAGCCAGATACTGCAGCCATGTATGGTTGCAAGAGAACATCATGAGAGCATTTAGCTCCCTGGAAAGCAGTTACTGCATGAAACAATTACATTACTTTGGTGTATGTGATCCGAGGACCTCTGGAGCCAACTAGCAGAGGGCCCAGGGGTACACAAGGGTTACAAGGATCCCTGAGGTCTGGGATTTACATTTCAGTTAACAACATAAGAGCGGACATACAGGTTCAGAGCAATGGTCCATCTAGCCCAGTATCCTGTCTACTGACAGTGGCCAATGCGAGGTGCCTCAAAGGGAATGACCAGAACAGGCAATCATCAAGTGATCCATCCCCTGTTGTTCACTCCCAGCTTCTGGCAGACAGAGCATGGGGTTCCATCCCTGGCCATCCAGCTAATAGCCATTGCTGGACTTTTCCTTCAGGAACTTATCTGGTTCTTTTTTGAACCCCATTCTGTTAACTATTTTGAGTAATTTTGTATCCTTTGCAAATTTTGCCACCTCACTGTTTACCCCCTTTTCCAGATCATTTATCAATACGTTGAACAGAACTAGTCCCAATACAGATCTTTGTGGGAGACTCCACTATTTACCTCTCTCCATTGTGAAAACTGACCATTTATATCTACCCATTGTCTTCTGTCTTTTAACCAGTTACTAATCCATGAGAGGACCTTCCCTCTTATCCCATGACAGCTTACTTTGCTTAAGAGCCTTTGGTGAGGGACCTTGTCAAATGCCTTCTGAAACTCCAAGTGCACTATATCCACTCGATCACCCTCATCCACAACCTCCCTCAAAGAATTCTAATAGATTGGTGAGGCATGATTTCCCTTTGCAAAAGCCAGGCTGACTTCCCCAACAAATCACATTCATCTATGTGTCTGATAATTCGGTTCTTTACTATAGTTTCAACCAATTTGCCCAGTACTAAAGTTAGGTTTACCAGCCTGCAATTGCCAGGATCGCCTCTGGGTTCTTTTTTAAAAATTGGTGTCACATTAGCTATCCTCCAGTCATCTGGTACAGAAGCTGATTTTAAAATGTTAGGTTACATACCACAGTTAGTAGAGCTGCAATTTCATATTTCAGTTCCTTCTGGTCCTGGTTGACTTATTACTCTTTAATTTATCAATTTGTTCCAAAACCTCCTCTATTGACACCTCAGTCTGGGACAGTTCATCAGGTTTGCCACCTAAAAAGAATGGCTCAGGGATGGGAATCTCCCTCACATCCTCTTCAGTGAAGACTGATGCAAAGACTAGACTTGTCTTCCTTGAGTGTCCCTGTAGCATCTCGATCATCCAGTGGCCTCACTGATGGTTTGTCAGGCTTCCTGCTTCTGATGCACTTCAAGTGTTTTTTGTTGTTGTTAGTTTCTGAGTCTTTGTCTACTTGCTCTTCAAATTCTTTTCTGGCCTGACTAATTATACTTCTACACTTGACGAGCCGGAGATTATGTTCCTTTCTATTTTCCTCAGTAGGATTTAACTTCCAAGTTTTAAAAGTTGCCTTTTTGCCTCTAATTGCTTCTTTTACTTTGTTGTTTAGCTATGGTGGTACTTTTTTTGCTCCTCTTACTATGTATTTAATTTGGGGTATACATTAAATTTGAGCCTCTATTATGGTGTTTTTAAAAAAGTTTCCATGCAGCTTGCAGGCATTTCACTTTTGTGACCATACCTTTAAATTTCAGTTTAACTAGCTTCCTCATTTTTTCTGTAGTTCCCCTTTCTGACATTAAATGTTACTGTGATGGGGCTTCTTTGGTGTTATCCCCCCCACAGGGATGTTAAATTAAATTATATAATGGTTACTATTACCAAGTGGTCCAGCTATATATTCACCTCTTGGACCAGAGCCTGTGTTCCATTTAGGACTAAATCAAGAATTGCCTCTCCCCTTGTGGGTTCCAGGACTAGCTGCTCCAAAAAGCAGTCACTGATGATGTCAAGAAATTTTATCTCCCATCCTGAGGTGACATGAACCCAGTCAATATGGGGATACTTGAAATCCCCCATTATTACTGAGTTTCTTGTTTTTATAGCCTCTCTAGTCTCTCTGAGCATTTCAGTCACCATCACCATCCTGGTCAGGTGGTCGGTAGTATATCCCTAGTGCTATATTCTTATTATTCAAGCATGGAATTTCTATCCATAAAGATTCTATGGTACAGTTTGGTTCATTTAAGGCTTTTAGGACATTTGACTCTGGGCTTTCTTTCACACATAGTGTCACCAGCATGACCTATTCTGTCATTCCTATATATATTGTATACTAGTTTTACTGTGTCCAATTGATTATCATCGTTCCACCAAGTTTCTGTGATGCCCATTAGATCAATATCCTCATATAATACCAGGCACTCAACTTCACTCATTTTAGAATTTAGACTTCTAGCATTTGTATACAAGCACTTATCAAATTTGTCACCTTTTAGCTGTCTGCCATTATGTGATCTAATTGAAGGGTGGAGCCCATCCTTCCTGTATAGGGTCCTCCTTTCCCTAAAGGTCCCCCAGTTCCTAATAAATCTAAAACCCTGCTTTCTACACCATTGTCTCATCCACACATTGACACCCTACAGTTCAGCCTGTCTAACTGGCCCTGTCCGTGGAACTGGAGGCATTTCAGAGAATGTTCCCATGGAGGTCCTGGACTTCAATCACCTACCTAGCAGCCTACATTTGGCCTCCAGGACCTCTCTCCTATCCTTCCCTATGTCATTGGTACCACAGGCTCCTCCCCAGCACTACACATAAGTCTGTCTAGAAGTCTTGTGAGATCCATAAACTTCGCACCTGGCAGGCAATTCACCATGTGGTCCTCCTGGTCATCGCAAACCCAGATATCTATGTTTCTAATAATCAATCCCCGATTACTATTACCTGTCTCCTCCTAATAACTAGAGTTCCCTGCCCCAGAGAGGTATCCTCAGTGCGAGAGGACATCCTGACACCATCTGGAGGGAGGGTCCCAACTATGGGATCATTTCCCTCTGCTCCACTTGGTTGTTCTCCTGCCCTGAGACTTTCATCCTCCTCAACAGCACAGAGGCTGTCAGACTGCAGGCGGGACTGCTCCACTGTGTCCGGGAAAGTCTCCTCTACCGCTCTGTCTACCTTAGCTGCTCCAGTTCAGCCCCTCTGGTCTCTAACGCCTGTACACGGTCTCTGACAGCCAGGAGCTCCTTGCACCAGATGCACACACATGCCACCTGCTCACAAGGCAGGTAATCCTACTTGCTGCATTCAGTGCAATAAACTGGACAGCCCCCACTCTGCTGCCCGACTTCTGCAAGCATTCTTTTTTACTTCTGCTGAACTTTGTCTTTTTTGTGGTGGGGGAGGGTTTATTGCCCTAAATTTAGAGACCGTTCACCAAAATGAGTCATGTGAGGTTTCTACTGAAAGCCTGGGTCCCACTGGCCCTCATAATTTTTGGCTCACAGATAGTGGCATGAATGAGTGACTGGAAACAATAGGTAAAATGGAGTTTTCCAATGGGATTGGTACAAAGCCCCGTCTAGTGGGTGGGAAGGTGCCTTCACCTGGAAAAGACTGTAGGGGTCAGAAATGAAATATTTCCAAGAGTTTCATGTTATTTCTGCTGCCCTATTTTAAGAATTGCACATTGTCTATAAACCTCATAACGGAGTCCTGGCGCCACCATCGACGTTCCTGGATGTGAAATGCAGCTAAGTGCATATCGCTGAAGGCCCTGTATAGATGTGGGACATCCAAGGAGACATGTGTCCTTCCAGTGGTGGGAAACGCCCCAGCACCACACACAGATTAGCCCCAGTCTCTGTTTTCTCACCAGTCATCCTGTGATTCACCTGACAGGAACCTTATACTGATGGCTAAGTAAAACCCAGAGAAACGAACAGGAGAAACCCAAATAATTAAAAACAGACAGGACCTTTCACCCAGACTCTGCATTGTTATGATGTAACGTTTCTATTGTGGTAGCACATAGACACTGGCTGGGTGGGGGCCCTGTTGTGCTGGTTGCTGTACAAACAGAAAGCAAATGGCAGCACATGCCCCACAGAGCTTGTGTAACTTTTGGTTGGGCTAGAGTTTACTTTACCGCTTTCACACAATTTTTTAAGAAAAGCGCATGGAGACCCACAATTTAATTATTTGAGTATTTTCAGGAAGGATTGCATAGGGTTAACCTTTGTACAATTAAGTTTAAAAGGAATGAACTTTATTTTTTAGGAATTCATTTTATAAAATGTTATAATGGTAAAAATAATAGCTTAATTTTTACTAAATAACAAAGCCATTTTATAATTTACATATATTATTTTCATTACATATAAATATAAAGAAAAGAAAAAAAATAAATGTAAACAGGTTAGTTTTAACAAACAGTGAGAAGTAACAGAGTTCTCAATTGAGTTCACATGAGTTTCAGTTAGAGTCTTTGTTTATTAACTTTATATAGTTTGGTAAGTGAAAAACACGGTAAATATTTTTTTCTCTTGCTTACAGAGGTTTTTAACTGGAATTCATGGAGACTTTTTCTCATCTGTTGGACTGTGGAATTACTTAGTTAATACTAATTAATTAGTTAATTAGCTAAATATATAAATGAGAAACCCTGTTACAAACAAATACAAAACCTGAGAATGGCAAAATATAGATGACTTTTCTTTATTATTACATTTCAATAAGATGAGAGTTGGTGAACCAGACTGGTTAAGACAATTTGACTAAAATTCAGTAACGTTTAAGGTATGCCATTCTAATGAAAGCAGTTTTCCCACAATTTTTTGTATAACTAACACTTCTAGTGCTTCCTGTTGGGAAATTAACACTAGCACTAACCTGCTGCGAAATAATTCAGAGCTACAGGAAAACAGCTTGCTTGTTGCTCCTGGAGCTGAGCTTCTCCCAGCCCATGCAGGTCACATGTTCTTTAGTAAAGCTGCTGTCCTGACTACTGGCTTTCAATGGAGTTTATTTGTCCAGCTACAGGGAGCCTATGGATCATGCTCAAAACTACTACACCCAATTTCAAAACTTGGGGGTGTGCAATGCTAATTGTGCACCTGCCTAGCAATAATGCCCCAGGCACAACTTATTCCTCTCCCCACATCTCTCTAGATCTTCTACAGCGATATCTCCCTATTTGGCATGTGGGTTACACTCACAGTCTGACAGCTGAATCCCAAGGCTCCACTGGAGACAGTCGAATACCCAGCTCGGGTACGGAAGATCGAAGCAGGGACAGAGACCTTGTCATAACTATAAAGGGAAGGGTGACAGCTCTCCTGTGTACAGTGCTATGGAATCCCTCCTAGCCAGAGACTCCAAATCCTTTTACCTGTAAAGGGTTAAGAAGCTCGGGTAACCTGGCTGACACCTGACCCCAAGGACCAATAAGGGGACAAGATACTTTCAAATCTTGGGGGGGGAAAGGCTTTTGTGTGTGTCCTTTGTTTAAGGGGTTGTTCGCTCTTGGAACTGAGAGGGACCAGACATCAATCCAGGTTCTCCCCATCTTTCTAAACAAGTTTCTCTTATTTCAAAATTGTAAGTAAAAGCCAGGCAAGGCGTCTTAGATTTACTTTGTTTTCTCAGCTTGTAAATGTACCTTTTACTAGAGTGCTTATCTTGTTTGCTATACTTTGAACCTAAGACAGAGGGGATTCCTCTGAGCTCTTTAAGTTTGATTACCCTGTAAAGTTATTTTCCATACTGATTTTGCAGAGATGATTTTTACCTTTTGCTTTAATTAAAAGCCTTCTTTTTAAGAACCTGATTGATTTCTCCTTGTTTTAAGATCCAAAGGGGGTTTGGATCTGTATTCACCAGGAGTTGGTGAAAGGAAGGAGGGGGGAAGGGTCAATCTCTCCTTGTTTAAGATCCAAGCAGTTTGGATCTGTATTCACCAGGGAATTGGTGAAAGGTTTCTCAAGGCTTCCCAGGGAGGGAATCCATCGAGAATGGTGGCAGCGGGACCAGAGCTAAGCTGGTAGATAAGCTTAGCAGTTTTCATGCAGGCCCCTACATTTGTACCCTAAAGTTCAAAGTAGGGATACAGCCTTGACATGGTGGCACAGCGGTGGGATCGTTTTAAACCCAAAAGCCAGTAAGAGATTTTTTTTTCCTTCTAGCTGCTTGGAGAGCAGAGCTGAAGGTAGATGCATATCTTATCTCTCCTTGCCTGAAGGGAGAGGTGTTAAGTTTTTTTAACAAGGTCCTTTGTTAAGAGAAGGGTTCAATTAATGAGCAAACAACTGGTAAAGATAATTTACAAGCTGAATTGTGTTTTTTTTCTTTTTTACATCCTCGGAAGTAGCTAGTTAGAAACTCTCTGTTAACTCAGCAGCACTCAGCAGGAGCCTGAGCTAAGTACATCCCAGTTTCAGTCAACTGCAGAGGGGTGTGACCCAGCACAAGAAAACCAGGAAAATGACTACCAAAGAAGAAAAAGCTAAAGAGGAGGCCCACAAGAGAGCTATGGAGCTGAAAGAAAAAGAGATAGAGCTGAGAGACAGAGAAGAGAAAGCCAAAGAGGGGGCCCACAAGAGAGAGATGGAGCTGAGAGACAGAGAAGAGAAAGCCAAAGAGGAGGCCCACAAGAGAGAAATGGAGCTGGAAAAAGCCAAACAGGAGGCCCATGAAAGAGAAGAAAAAGCCAAACAGGAGGCCCATAAAAGAGAGATGGAGCTGAAAAAAAAAGAGATGGAACTGGAAGCAGCAAGGACTAGGCAGGGTGCATCACACCATCCTAACAACTCCTCTCCAGGTACCACTTCCCATCCCAGGAAATTCCCCACCTACAAGGCAGGCGATGATACTGAGGCCTTCATAGAAAATTTTGAAAGGGCCTGCCTTGGATACGACATCCCTCCAACCCAGTACATGGTAGAGCTGAGGCCGCAGCTCAGTGGACCCTTAGCAGAAGTGGCGGCTGAAATGCCTAAGGAACACATGAACAGTTATGAACTTTTTAAAAACAAGGCCAGACTCAGAATGGGGCTAACACCCGAGCATGCCCGTCGGCGGTTCAGAGCCCTAAGGTGGAAACCAGATGTGTCATTTACCCGGCATGCCTACCACATTGACAAAAATTGTGATGCCTGGGTATCAGGAGCAAATGTTAAATCTCTGGAAGATCTGCTTTCCCTAGTAAAAATGGAGCAGTTTTTAGAGGGTGTTCCTGAGGAAATAGAAAGGTACATCCTAGATGGGAAGCCCAAAACTGTAACCGAGGTGGGGGAGATTGGAGCCAAATGGGTGGAGGTGACAGAAAAGAAAAAAGCTAGTAGCAGTTGGAGCGAATATCAGAAGGGGCAAGCCGAAACAAAACCTTATCACCGGGGACAACCCAAGGCCCCACCCACATCCCAAGGGAAACCCCAGACGCCTTCTCACCCCACCACACCAGTCTCCAGCAACCAACATCGCCCCGGTGATACCTTAGCAGGGCGATGTTTTAAATGTAATGAACTGGGACATATAAAGGCTCACTGCCCCAAGAACCCCAACCGATTACAGTTCATTACACCCCAATCACACCAAAGATCCCCAGACCCAGATGCCTCTCTCATACCCTCGGAGCGAAGGGAAACCTTGAGAGTGGGCGGAAAGAAGGTTATCGCTTGGAGGGACACTGGGGCACAAGTGTCAACTATCCACCAATCCCTAGTGGACCCCAAACTCATCAACCCTGAGGCTACAGTGACAATTCAACCCTTCGTGTCACAGTCTGTAACCTTGCCTACAGCCCAGTTGCATGTCCAGTACAAGGGCTGGTCAGGAATGTGGACTTTTGCACTCTATGACAATTATCCCATTCCCATGCTGCTGGGGGAAGACTTGGCCAACCATGTGAAGCTAGCCAAGAGGGTGGGAATAGTCACCCGCAGCCAGGCTAAGCAAGCTTTCACCCCCATCCCTGTTCCTGAGCCGTTCACCAGGGCCCCGTCTGTGTTACCAGAGACCCAGCCAAAGCCAGTCCCAGAACCGGAACTGGCAACGCAACCAGCACCAGAACCATTGCCAGCACTGAGTCCAGCGCTTGCAACCCCGTCTACAACTCCAATGCCAGAGGGCACCAGCGAGCCTAAACTGGCGGAAGCAGCAGATAACCCTACCCAAGAGGCTCAGCCAGAGCCTGAAATACCACATAGTGCACCAGCGGACAGCGGTTCACAGTCAATGGAAAAAGCCCCAGCACCTGCATCGCTTCCAGAGGGACCAAGCCCCAGTCCACAGTCCAAGGAGGAACTGATGTCTCCAGCATCAAGGGAACAGTTCCAGGCCGAGCAGGAAGCAGATGACAGCCTTCAAAAAGCTTGGGCAGCGGCACGGAGCACCCCACCGCCTCTCAGCTCTTCTAACCGATCCCGGTTTGTTGTAGAAAAAGGACTTTTATACAAGGAGACTCTTTCTGGTGGGCACCAGGAAGACTGGCATCCTCAAAGACAGCTGGTAGTTCCCACTAAGTATCGGGTAAAACTCTTGAGCTTAGCCCATGATCATCCCAGTGGCCATTCTGGGGTGAACAGAACCAAAGGCCGGTTGGGGAAGTCCTTCCACTGGGAGGGAATGGGCAAGGACGTTGCTAATTATGTCCGGTCTTGTGAGGTGTGCCAACGAGTGGGAAAGCCCCAAGACCAGGTTAAAGCCCCTCTCCAGCCACTACCCATAATTGAGGTCCCATTTCAGCGAGTAGCTGTGGATATTCTGGGTCCTTTCCCAAAGAAGACACCCAGAGGAAAGCAGTACGTACTGACTTTCATGGATTTTGCTACCCGATGGCCGGAAGCTGTACCCTTAAGCAACACCAAGGCTAAAAGTGTGTGCCAGGCATTAGCAGACATTTTTGCCAGGGTAGGGTGGCCCTCCGATATACTTACAGATTCGGGAACTAATTTCCTGGCAGGGAACATGAAAAACCTGTGGAAAGCTCATGGGGTGAATCACTTGGTTGCCACCCCTCATCACCATCAAACCAATGGTCTGGTGGAGAGGTTTAATGGAACTTTGGGGGCCATGATACGTAAATTCGTAAATGAACACTCCAATGATTGGGACCTAGTGTTGCAGCAGTTGCTTTTTGCCTACAGGGCTGTACCACATCCCAGTTTAGGGTTTTCACCATTTGAACTTGTGTATGGCCGCGAGGTTAAGAGGCCATTACAGTTGGTGAAGCAGCAATGGGAGGGGTTTACGCCTTCTCCAGGAACTAACATTCTAGACTTTGTAAGCAACCTACAAAACACCCTCCGACACTCTTTAGCCCTTGCTAAAGAAAACCTAAAGGATGCTCAGGAAGAGCAAAAGGCCTGGTATGATAAACATTCCAGAGAACGGTCCTTCAAAGTAGGAGACCAAGTCATGGTCTTAAAGGCGCTCCGGGCCCATAAAATGGAAGCGTCGTGGGAAGGACCATTCACGGTCCAGGAGCGCCTAGGAGCTGTTAACTATCTCATAGCCTCCCCCACCTCCAACATAAAGCCTAAGGTATACCATGTTAATTCTCTTAAGCCCTTTTATTCTAGAGAATTAAACGTTTGCCAGTTTACAGCCCAGGAAACTGATGACGCGGAGTGGCCTGCAGGTGTCTACTATGAAGGAAAAAGGAATGGTGGCGTGGAAGAGGTGAACCTCTCCACGACCCTGGGACGTCTGCAGCGACAGCAGATAAAGGAGCTGTGCACAAGCTTTGCACCGATTTTCTCAGCCACTCCAGGGCGGACCGAACGGGCATACCACTCCATTGACACAGGTAATGCTCACCCAATTAGAACCCCACCCTACCGGGAGTCACCTCATGCCCAAGCGGCTATACAAAGGGAGATCCAGGACATGCTACAGATGGGTATAATCCGCCCCTCTAGCAGTGCATGGGCATCTCCAGTGGTTCTAGTTCCCAAACCAGATGGGGAAATACGCTTTTGCGTGGACTACCGTAAGCTAAATTCTGTAACTCGTCCTGACAACTATCCAATGCCACGCACAGATGAGCTATTGGAAAAATTGGGACATGCCCAATTCATCTCTACTTTAGACTTAACCAAAGGGTACTGGCAAGTACCACTAGATGAACCCGCTAAGGAAAGGTCAGCCTTCGTCACCCAGGCAGGGGTGTATGAATTCAATGTACTCCCTTTCGGGTTGCGAAATGCACCCGCCACCTTCCAAAGACTTGTAGATGGTCTCCTAGCAGGATTGGGAGAATCTGCAGTTGCCTACCTCGATGATGTGGCCATTTTTTCTGATTCATGGACAGAACACCTGGAGCACCTGAAAAAAGTCTTCGAGCGCATCCGGCAGGCAGGACTAACTGTTAAGGCTAAAAAGTGTCAAATAGGCCAAAACAGAGTGACGTACCTGGGGCACCAGGTGGGTCAAGGAACTATAAATCCCCTACAGGCCAAAGTGGATGCTATCCAAAAGTGGCCGGTTCCAAAGTCAAAGAAACAGGTCCAATCCTTCTTAGGCTTGGCCGGATATTATAGGCGATTTGTACCACACTACAGCCAAATCGCCGCCCCGCTGACAGACCTAACCAGAAAGAAACAGCCAAATGCAGTTCAGTGGACTGAGAAGTGTCAAAAGGCCTTTAACCAGCTTAAGGCAACACTCATGTCTGACCCTGTGCTAAGGGCCCCAGACTTTGACAAACTGTTCCTAGTAACCACAGATGCTTCCGAGCGAGGCGTGGGAGCAGTTTTAATGCAGGAAGGACCGGATCAAGAATTCCATCCTGTCGTGTTTCTCAGCAAGAAACTGTCTGAGAGGGAAAGCCACTGGTCAATCAGCGAAAAGGAATGCTACGCCATTGTGTACGCGCTGGAAAAGCTACGCCCATATGTTTGGGGACGACGTTTCCAACTACAAACAGACCATGCTGCGCTACAGTGGCTTCATACCGCCAAGGGAAATAACAAAAAACTTCTTCGGTGGAGTTTAGCTCTCCAAGATTTTGATTTTGAAATACAACACATTTCGGGAGCTTCTAACAAAGTGGCTGATGCACTCTCCCGGGAAAGTTTCCCAGAGTTAACTGGTTAACAATTGTTCGTGAAATAAAACATATTGTTAGTTTTTATATAATCAGTAGTATGTCTAAAGGTACATGTGTTTTATTAACTCTGTTTTCTCCTAAAGCTCCAGGAAGAAATCACAGCCAGTGTGGAACCGGACGTCCAACACTATCTGTGATTTGGGGGGCGTGTCATAACTATAAAGGGAAGGGTGACAGCTCTCCTGTGTACAGTGCTATGGAATCCCTCCTAGCCAGAGACTCCAAATCCTTTTACCTGTAAAGGGTTAAGAAGCTCGGGTAACCTGGCTGACACCTGACCCCAAGGACCAATAAGGGGACAAGATACTTTCAAATCTTGCGGGGGGAAAGGCTTTTGTGTGTGTCCTTTGTTTAAGGGGTTGTTCGCTCTTGGAACTGAGAGGGACCAGACATCAATCCAGGTTCTCCCCATCTTTCTAAACAAGTTTCTCTTATTTCAAAATTGTAAGTAAAAGCCAGGCAAGGCGTCTTAGATTTACTTTGTTTTCTCAGCTTGTAAATGTACCTTTTACTAGAGTGCTTATCTTGTTTGCTATACTTTGAACCTAAGACAGAGGGGATTCCTCTGAGCTCTTTAAGTTTGATTACCCTGTAAAGTTATTTTCCATACTGATTTTGCAGAGATGATTTTTACCTTTTGCTTTAATTAAAAGCCTTCTTTTTAAGAACCTGATTGATTTCTCCTTGTTTTAAGATCCAAAGGGGGTTTGGATCTGTATTCACCAGGAGTTGGTGAAAGGAAGGAGGGGGGAAGGGTCAATCTCTCCTTGTTTAAGATCCAAGCAGTTTGGATCTGTATTCACCAGGGAATTGGTGAAAGGTTTCTCAAGGCTTCCCAGGGAGGGAATCCATCGAGAATGGTGGCAGCGGGACCAGAGCTAAGCTGGTAGATAAGCTTAGCAGTTTTCATGCAGGCCCCTACATTTGTACCCTAAAGTTCAAAGTAGGGATACAGCCTTGACAGACCTCATTCCTTGGCTCCTCGTTCCAAGCACCTGGCCACTGAGCCCCGACTGCACTTTGCCGTTATTATTTATATAACAGGACCCTCCAGAGTAGGGCAACCAGACAGCAAGTGTGAAAAATCAGGATGGGGGTGGGGGGGTTATAGGAACCTATATAAGAAAAAGACCCCAAAATCAGGACTGTCCCTAAAAAATCAGGACATCTGGTCACCCTACTCCAGCGGGGTCAGGGTCCCTTTGTGCTGGGTGCTGCAGACAGTAAGGGCTGGTCTGAACGGGGAAATTGACCAGCAGAACTATACTGATCTAACTAACCCACTACAGCTATCCCGGGATAACTCCCCGTGGGGACACTCTTATTCCAGTGTACAAGGGGCTTTGTCCAATTTTAGCTTATGTCACTTTGAAAATGGTTTAAACCAGTGGTTCTCAAAGCTGGTCTGCCGCTTGTTCAGGGAAAGCCCCTGGCGGGCCAGGCCGGTTTGTTTACCTGCCGCATCCACAGGTTCGGCCGATCGCGGCTCCCACTGGCCGTGGTTTGCCGCTCCAGGCCAATGGGGGCTGCAGGAAGCGGCGCGGGCCAAGGGATGTGCTGGCCGCCCTTCCTGCAGCCCCCATTGGCCTGGAGCGGTGAACCGCGGCCAGTGGGAGCCACAATCAGCCGAACCTGCAGACGCAGCAGGTAAACAAACCGGCCCGGCCTGCTAGGGGCTTTCCCTGAACAAGCGGCGGCCCTAGTTTGAGAACCACTGGTTTAAACTAACCCTGACCAAGGCTCTCTGATTCCAGAATAAGAGTGTCCCCACGGGGAGTTATCCCGGGATGACTGTAATGGTTTAATTACACCAGTGTAGTTCTGCTGGTCCATTTCCCTGTGCAGATGAACCCTTAGTGAGAGACAGCCCTCACCTGTAAGAGTTCACAATCTAAGGGGTTGATGCAGCTCTGCTCCCAGCACAGGTCTGCTCCCTGGGCTGCTTCTCTGGTTCTCTCTGGCCGGCCTGGCCCTGCTCCCAGCTCAGCTCAGCTCAGGCTCCTGCTCTCTCCTTAGCTCTTCCCCACTCTGGCCCACGTAGCTCCAGCTCAGACAAAGAACTGGACCCCCTGGCCTCCTCACTCCCTCATTAGCCTGCCTGCCCTGTCAATCAGGCTGACCTGGAGCATTGGCCTCTCCCCATTGCCCCTGGAGACTGTCAGTCTCAGGGTCCTGATTTCCCATCAACCCTTACCCTTAGTACTGGGAGCTACCCAACCAAAAAAATCTCCACTGAGTTTTAGTAGCCGAGCTGGGAATTCAATCCCTGTCTCCCGGAAGTTCCATGATGGTGCCTTAACCATGAGCCCATCCGTTCCCCCAGTCATACAGCTTCTCTGCTTTAGGGATTATTTGTACAGAAGGAAGGCACTGGGCTGGGCTGTCTGGCTGGGGCATTCATGGGGGCTAAAATCTGACAGAGCTCGGCGTGGCCCTGGCTGGGAGTGGACAGAGCTCTGCAGGCTGCAGGGCAGAGTGACTGACAGCATCACCGTCCATCCGGGGAAGGAAGGGGGAAACTGAAGGAGGCTGCAGCAGTTACCTGTTACAGCAGGGGCCTATTGTGCAGCACTGAGCAATGGTGTCTCCTCAACACCCTGCTTTGAGCTGCTCAATGGTATCTCCCCAGGCCCCTCTCCACTCTCCCACTCAGTTTAGTTCACTTTGGAAGTGAGTTTAGCTACCAGTTGAATTAAGGCTTTAATTCTGAGTAAGAGTGTCCATACAGGTATTTAATGTAGTACTTTAAATTTATACCTTTAGTTAATTGGGATTAATGTTCCTGAACCTCTCTGTGTTACTTTAAAGGCCCCAACACCAGGAAGCAAATATAAAACCCAACACTGATTATTTATAAAAAGTCTCTCGTTTTTTAAGCCTGATTTTTTAGCGCTGGAGTGGCAAAGCTAAGGAAAAGCCAGCCGAGAGGGAGTAAAGGAGGTGAGTTATCGTCTGCATGCACCTGAAGCAGAAGACTCCAATCACAAAGATGACACTTCCTCTCCCTCCCCCCCCCACCACAATTCAGTTTCTTAACTACCTGAAAGTTGAAAGCTGCCTCGAGTCGCTATGGAAATTTGCCAGGGAGCTCAAAGCCCTGCAGAAAAGTGTTTCTCTGGATAGTTAAACACACTCACAACGGTTCAAAGAGCTTGAACTAGCAACAGAAAACAAAGGTACAAGAGGGAAAAAACGATTCCCAAATACACCAGTGTCTGCAGCATGATCCAGAGACATCACTCAGGTGCTGATTGTACCAGCAGGAGGGCCTATGTCGCTCATTTGAAAGCTCACAACAGCCAGATTTTCCAGAGTTCGGCTCTCAGTTAGGCACCTAAAGGCAGTGGCTAGATTTTCCAAAGCACCCAGAACACAGCAGCAGACAATCACTGCTATCAAATGCAAATTTTTATCAGCTGCTAGGTGCTGTCACTTACAGAAATCTGGTACCTGTCTAGAATTCCTGCCAAACATCAGCTCAAACCCAGACACCAAAGCCATTTAATTGCTTCAAGCAGTGACTGTTTTCCAGGTAGACAAATACTGGCATGATGTTCTCTTGCATCCACATGGCTGCACTCTCTGGAGGAGGCTAAAAACAGTTTCACCAAGCCATCGCTTGTGACTAATACTTTTTGCTTGACATTTATATTTCATCACATCCCTACAAACCCGCATGACATTGAACAGACCTGCAAATTCAAAGGGGACCCTGATGCTGTTGTCAGTGCATCTCATAATATTTGCTGTTTTTCTTAAAGCCCCACTCCTGAGGTGCTGGGATTATGTGAGAACCTTGGGTTTGTTTAAATGTGTATGTTTCTAGCCATCCTGGTTGTGAAGAACACCTGGAAAACCTGATCTCCATACAGTCAAACAGCAGAAGTCAAACAAAAGCAAGGAAAATGCATAATTTAAAAAAAAATCTCATGAATTCTTAAGGCAACTTTAGGTTTGGGGGCGGGCGGGGGGGGGAGGGGGCAGCCTCATGATTTCTGTACACTTTGGGATGGCAATGGAATCTCTAAACAGAGCTGAGAGGACTTGGGAGCTGAGCTGTTGATATAAAGAGTCGGGGGCAGGAATACAGAGTTTGGGTATTTTTCCCAATTTTATTCAGAAGAAACTTTTTTTCCAGATGGAAAACAAGTAGCATTTGCCCTAAGAATATTACAGTGTCCTCCAGCACTTTGGGAGCTGTGCATTGTCCTGCTGTGGTCCCAGAGAAGGTTCCCCACTTCCTTGCTGCACGGCCCCTTTGGAGGTTCTGTGATGCAGCTGCACAATGACGAGTCCTGCATTTCAGCAAGTGGAGCATTAATGATATCTGTCCCGCTGCAGACCAATGGTCGCATATGTCGGCGTCTCTTCTCTCTGGGGCCGTGGATGCTTTGAGATAAAACACAGTAATGTTACTTTTCTGCTAAACCAGCCTGAAGCCAGAGAGATGAAGCCAGAAAATGTCCATCTGACAGCACTGCTGTACGTACATCAGGGGCTGTTCTAATGGGCATCTAGGCTGGGAAACACCAGTGGCCCCACTTTCTGTTAAACCTCTATGAGGCAGGCAGCTCAGATTTCTCCCTCCCCAGCCTTGGTCTGGCCCTTTTCTGCTCCCCAGACAGCTGGGCTTTGCCCTGACACCTGCCAGCTGGGCAGAGGAGCACTTCTCCCTCTCTCCATGCCAGCCCCATTGAGGTAGTGCCAGGTTCTCCCTGTGATGGGCTGTTATTATAGACTCATAGGCTTTAAGCTCAGAAGGGACCACCATGATCCTCTAGTCTGACCTCCTGCAGATTGCAGTCCATAGAACATCACCCACCCTCTCTTGTAACAGACCCCTAACCTCTGGCTGCGATACTGAAGTCCTCAAATCATGATTTAAAGACTTCACATTACAGAGACTCCACCATTTATACTAGTTTAAATCTGAAAGTGACCCGTGCCCCATGCTACAAAGGAAGACAAAAATACCCCATGGTCTCTGCCAATCTGACCTGGGGGAAAATTCCTTCCCAACCCCCAATATGGTGACCAGTTAGACCCTGAGCATGTGGGCAACACACACTAGCCAGACACCTGGCAACGAATTACCTGTAATAAGTCAGAGCCCGACCTATCTACTGTCCCATCTCTGGCCATTGGAGATATTTGCTGCTAGCAGTTGCAGATCAGCTACTTGCAATTGTAGGCAGTCTCATCATACCACCCCCATATAAAGTTACCAAGCCATTTTGGTTTTTTGCCCCAATTGCTCATCTTGGGAGGCTGTTCCAGAACTTCACTCCTCTGATGGTTAGAAACTTTCATCGAATTTCAAGCCTAAACTTGTTAATGGCCAGTTTATATCTATTTGTTCTTGTATCCACATTCGCTTAACATAAATCGCTTAACATCCACCTCCCTCTTATTTATCCCTCTGATATATTTATATAGAGCAATCATATCTCCCTTCAGCCTTCTTTTGGTTAAGCTAAACAAGCCAAGCTCTTTGAGTCTCCTCTCATAAGGTGGGTTCTCCATTCCTCAGATCATCCTAGTACCCCTTCTCTGCACCTCATCCTGTCTGAATTCATCTTTTGTAAACATGGGAGACCAGAATTGCACACAGCATTCCAGATGAGGTCTCACCAGTGCCTTGTATAATGGTACTAAAGTTTCCCTGACTCTACTGGAAATACCTCACCTGGTGTATCCTAGGACTGCATTAGCCTTTTTCATGGTTTATCTTATCTGAAATAAGGATTCATGTGTCCTGCAGGCAGTGTAGTTTTTTCCTGTCCAGTTTGATATCTTAATGATTGATGTTATTAATGGCAATATTTATAATGGTTCCAAGCACTTTTTATTATTCCATTGTTCTGTTGGAGATTGGGTGGCTCCCAACAAGTGTGTTTTTGATTTATGGGCAATTGCAGCACCTTGCTGAAGTTGGTGGCTGTGATAACCAGCTTCTATTCAAGCTAAATAAGGGAAGCATTAAATGCTCTTTATTTAGTTTCAGTGCAAGCAATGGAAAACCACCGCCCAAGGACTAGACAGCAGAAAAGCCTGGGCATGGCAGGGGCATGTAGTCCAAGAGCATTCCTTTGGGTCTGATAAGAAAAGCAGAGTCAGGCTATGTGACAGAAGTAGCAGAAACACCTCAGAAGCAACCAGAGAAAGCAACAAGAGGAGCACTTATAACAGGACCCTGAAAGCTGAAAGAGAGCGAGAGCAAGAACTTTTGGGCAGAGTGCTGGCTGGAAAGAGGCTTGCAGCTGGAATCAAAGAAAGTGCCTCTGTTGTCTGGTTCCTGTTTGTGTTCAGGGAAACAGGACTTTGTAGATGTTATGTAAATAAGTAGGGTTGCATCAACAAACATACCTGCCTCTGTCATCACTTTCTCCTCTCAGTGTAATTACTGTATGCCAAGACCCAGAATACTGGCTAACTGCTTGGGTCAAAGGGAAACCTATGTAAGCAGAGTCAGGATGAGCTCTACCCTGACATCTGGTGGTGAATTATGGCGAGGGTGGAAAAGAACTTCAGGGGCTGATCTTGTTTGCATAGGCACACCCACCCGCCTAGCCTGGGACAACAGCAATTGAAAGTGGTTACTTTGGCTGGTGTGGGATCCCCAGTTTCTCTGTTATTGGGGCAGGAAGAATAAAGTGTTGTTACCCTGACTCTGTGAATCAAGGCCAGTGGAACTGTTGTATGACAGAGGGACTCACCATTAACTAAGTAGCACTCACTAGACAAGGGCCATGGGTTACAAAACCCAGTGAATTGAGAGAGGTTGGGGGTAGGTATGTGTACCTGGTGGTAGGGGTACCTTTTGTGGGCCTGGAATGTCAATTGCACTACCCCTCCCTCCCTCCTCCCCCCCCCCCCCCCCCCGTTGACTAGCAGCACTAATTTTGCTTCTATTAGGAATCTAGCTAGAGATTGCTGAGCTCAATTCACTTTGGGCCAATAGTGCACTAGCACTGGGGCTTCCCTACTACCAGCTAAAATTGCTGAGCTGAGATCACTGAGTGCGGTGTTAACTAGTGGGGGAGCCTGAAGATATATTGCTAAGCAGCTGGCAGAGTGGAGCAGTTTGTGGGCTGGTTGGAGCAGTTCATGGGATGGCTGGTGGAGTGGTGTGGCTGGCAGAGCCGAGTAGTTTGTGGGACAGTTGGAGCGGACCACAGAACAGCAAGCAGAGCAGTTTGCGGGGGTGGCTGGAGGCATGGCGCGGCTGGTAGAGCGGAGCCATTCGTGGTGAAGGCTGCAGCAGAACTCCACGGAGAGGCGGGGCAGTCGGCCTTGGACCACGTAAGGTGCTTCTTAACACCCTGTGTGCCCCCCCCCATTTCCACCCAGGCTGGGGGGGGTAAAACTCTGCAGATAAACTTTTGAACTCTGGGGCAGCACTGACCAGAGACAGAGACTTTTGGGTTGTTGGACTTTGGGGTGACTGGACTTAAGACCCTGAGGGGAAAAGGACACTGCCAAACTTACTTTGCTCATGGTTTGTGTTATGAAACCTGTTTGTGGTGTTTCCCCAACATAATGCCGCATTGTTTCCCTCCTTTATTAAAAGGCTTTTGCTACACTCAGACTCCGTGCTTGCGAGAGGGGAAGTATTGCCTCCTAGAGGCGCCCGGGGGGTGGTATGTAATTGTTCCAGGTCACTGGGTGGGGGCTCAAGCAGGTCTTGCATTGTGTTATTGAAATGGAACCTCTAGATACTGAACCCGGCCCTTGTTGCTGACAACTCAGAGGGGCAGAAGGGTTACACCTATATATATAGTTTTCATAGGGTTAAACTAGCTTCTGAATTCACAGGAGTCATAAATATCTCTGTAAGTAGTACCCTGTCCTACAATCATTTAATAAAAGCTCTAAAGGATAAATCGGTGTTTGTTAGTATAAGAACAGCCAAAGTAATACTAGGAAAATCTCTGAAAAGTGAATGAAACTCCATCTCCCTGCGATCACTCGAGTGCTTTGCCCCAAACTTTCAGGACAAGATCAACACAATGATGTGACATGGTTATCAAATTTCATATCCTCTGGAATGGATTTGTGGTGTGTGTGTGAAATTCAGGCTGATAATGGGATGCTAACTTCAACCTTAACTCTGAGGAGACCAGCTATGCCTCCATGATAGCAGCACACAGCTCCTCCCTTTGTGACTGCTTTAAACACTCAATAACATAGATTCATAGATTCATAGATTCTAGGACTGGAAGGGACCTCGAGAGGTCATCGAGTCCAGTCCCCTGCCCACATGGCAGGACCAAATACTGTCTAGACCATCCCTGATAGACAGTTATCTAACCTACTCTTAAATATCTCCAGAGATGGAGATTCCACAACCTCCCTAGGCAATTTATTCCAGTGTTTAACCACCCTGACAGTTAGGAACTTTTTCCTAATGTCCAACCTAGACCTCCCTTGCTGCAGTTTAAGCCCATTGCTTCTTGTTCTATCCTTAGAGGCTAAGGTGAACAAGTTTTCTCCCTCCTCCTTATGACACCCTTTTAGATACCTGAAAACTGCTATCATGTCCCCTCTCAGTCTTCTCTTTTCCAAACTAAACAAACCCAATTCTTTCAGTCTTCCTTCATAGGTCATGTTCTCAAGACCTTTAATCATTCTTGTTGCTCTTCTCTGGACCCTTTCCAATTTCTCCACATCTTTCTTGAAATGCGGTGCCCAAAACTGGACACAATACTCCAGCTGAGGCCTAACCAGAGCAGAGTAGAGCGGAAGAATGACTTCTCATGTGTTGCTCACAACACACCTGTTAATACATCCCAGAATCATGTTTGCTTTTATTGCAACAGCATCACACTGTTGACTCATATTTAGCTTGTGGTCCACTATAACCCCTAGATCCCTTTCTGCCGTACTCCTTCCTAGACAGTCTCTTCCCATTCTGTATGTGTGAAACTGATTTTTTCTTCCTAAGTGGAGCACTTTGCATTTGTCTTTGTTAAACTTCATCCTGTTTAACTCAGACCATTTCTCCAATTTGTGCAGATCATTTTGAATTATGACCCTGTCCTCCAAAGCAGTTGCAATCCCTCCCAGTTTGGTATCATCCACAAACTTAATAAGCGTACTTTCTATGCCAATATCTAAGTCGTTAATGAAGATATTGAACAGAGCCGGTCCCAAAACAGACCCCTGCGGAACCCCACTCGTTATGCCTTTCCAGCAGGATTGGGAACCATTAATAACAACTCTCTGAGTACGGTTATCCAGCCAGTTATGCACCCACCTTATAGTAGCCCCATCTAAATTGTATTTGCCTAGTTTATCGATAAGAATATCATGCGAGACCACATGTTACATAATAAAAATAATAATAATACTAGGAGAGAACTTCAGTGACCCAAACTCCTCCTATGGATCTTTAGAGGAGGAGAAATAAAAATCCAGGGTTATTGTTCATTCCCAATATTAGCTGGAGTGTGGACAAATAATTATCATAAGGAAGCAGTTGGAGTAAGGAAGCTCTGTGTTAGCAGCTTTCCCTGCCACTAACATGATACCCAGGGTGTGTGCACCACTGCACAGCCGCTGCTAGCAGTGTGAGCCCATGCACACCCCACTGACACCTACATCACATGCAAACCCACTGGGGGAAATCCGGCTCCATTGTTGTCAATGTGAAACTCCCAGGATTTTACCCATTGCCTGTCTTCGTTCCCCAAGATGGGGAGGGTTAGTGGTGCTGGGGCTTCTCACTACAGCAAATTCCCACTTGGGTAACATTTCGAAGGTTTTCAAAACTGCCTGGGGGATTTGAATGTCCAGTTCCCACGTGTTTTATTGGGAACTTTGAAACCTTGAACATTTCTGCCTTGGTTGTTTGTCTGACTGCAGAGGCTGGTGGGGGAAGCCCCTCTGTAGCCAGATAGATTTTCAGGCTGTGGCGGTTTCTCCCCTATTGCTGCAGTGTGGAGTTTGGGAAGGATGTTTTCCTCTTGCCTGGATGCTTGTCTGTGTGTCCATGGGGGGCAGGGCCTGACTGGCCAGGCTCACAGCAACTATGGGAGGCAGCTACCTGCTCCTGTGTGGAGATCTGTGGCCCCAGCAGTGAGACAGGGTAACAGACACAACCAGAAGCCTGGGAATCCTGAGTAAATCCATGTTCCAAGCCCACGGGTCTCTGCCGAGCTGGAACAGGCAAACAAATCGCTCTTTTCTATCACTTTGTCCTTAATAAAACCTGCAACTCACCCTGGTGCTTCCCATCCAATTCACGGAGGCATCTGGGGAGAGAATGATAGTTACACATTGTCACTTGGGTGTAAATACCCTTAAGGGAAAGCACCTCGCTGAGCACAAACTATAACCCCACGGCTCCCACCTCTCCCCCAGCCATGGCAGGGCTCCCCCATGGGCAGCACTGAGCACAATGGAGCCTGATCCTGAGCAGGGTCGCTAGGGGATACCGGAGCAGAAGGATTTAATGCAGCTGTTGAAGATATTCAGTGGAAACTGTCTGTCTGGGTTTCCACAGAGCTATTTTGTCACAAACAGAGGTGGCTTTTTGCAGAAAATTTCAACATTTTGTTCAAAAAATGCGTGTCCCAAACTGAACTATTTTGGCCAAAACCAGAAATATTCGGATTCAAATACCACCTGGGTGCCACATGGGACTTGTAGTTCAGCTGCCTCATGCTGATATTCTCTTCTACAGGCTGGCCTGGCTGTCTGGGCTTCATCTCCCATGATTCACTCCAACCAAGGACTCCCATGATGTACTATTTCCCGTCACCAAGAGGAGAGAAAGTGGTGCATCATGGGAGAGTCAGAGAGCCTGGCTCAAAGAAGAGACCAGGCGCATGAGGCACCTAAACTATGCCTATGAGGCACTCTTGCACCCAGCTCCCAGGGAAGGCGGTGGAACACTTTCCAATGGAAGCTTTCCCCGGGATGTGTCCTTTCCATAAAGGACGATAAGTGGTAACACTTTGCCTCAGTCCCCTAAACCACAGCAATGCAGGACTGGGGATTACAGGCAAAGGGTGGGACAAAGGAACCTCAGGGACTCAGATGCACAAGCCCTGGGACCACGAGAATTTTTTCTCCTCATTCACTTTGATCACAGGCAGTTTGTTGTTATAACTCTTGGCCAGACAGTCTGACCTGGGATCTGTCCATCCCCCACCAATTAACACATTTACTCCCAGCCCCTGCATTTCTCCTGCATGTGCAGGTGACCCCAGTAACCCCAATGCTCTCCAAAAGCTCTTACATTCAATATGATCTGCAGGAGTGTTGCTGGTGTCATGCTGGACTTGTTCCCTGTGGGGAGTAATAAGGACAGGGGGTATCAGTGATGCCGTGTGCTCTCTCTCTCTCTCTCTCACCTTGGTGACACTGAGTCTGTTTTCAGAGATCCAGCTGTGAGTAGGTTTCTTCCCATGGCTGGTTCTCCCTGCTTGGACCTTACATCTCCATTCAGCTCACACTCAGGGGAAAGGCAGCAAGCCCTACTTCTGGATAATCAGGGAACACGGCAGCTTTGCCATTTATGGAGGCAAAGTCTAATAAAGATGAGACTTAAATGTCCTGTTCTACTTCAGCAAAATGGCCAGGTAACCAACCACCCAAAACCCCACTAGGTCAGCATGGAGTTAAGATTGGAGGGAACCAAAAATCTGTAACATTTTAGGACAGACGTTGAAGAGAACACCGTCATTTTCACAAAGCTAGAACTGGATGACATATTTCAACAGGAATTTTTTTCATGAACAGTATTTAAACCAAAGTCAAATGTTTGGCCAAAATTGTTTGATTTAATGAAATTTTCAGTGACAATTTTTTTAAACAAAATGTTCATTTTGTTTTCTTTCTGGTGGACATTTTGTTTTGTTTCACTTTGAATTTTTTGGGCAAAAAAACCCACATTTTCTGTGAAAAATTTTGAATACATTTTTTTATTTGAAAATTTTCCACCCAAATAAAACTGGATTTTTGGCCCAGGGCTGCTCACAATGTAAAAAGGCCGAATGTTCATCCTTAAAGTTGTCGCTGCATAATGTGGAATTGAATCTTCAGAGCCCCCTTTCTGGCCCAGTCTGCTAATCAGCTCCCATGACGCAGGAGGTCAGGGTGGGGGTGTCTGTGGGGAGAGACTGGTCATATGGGAGGAGCAGGGAGGGAAGGAAGGTTTGGGGAGAGGCAGCTACAGAGCCCTATGGATGGGGGGAGCAGGAGGCAGGCAGGGAACAGACACTGCTGGGAGTCAGGGGAGAGGACTCCCGGTACTGAGGGTCTATGTGTCGTGTCCTCCCTACCCCCACCAGTCGCTGCACTGGGAACCCAGACTGGGCCGGACACTGGCAGAGCCTGGAAACTGCCTCCAGTCTCCCCATGCGCCTTTCCCTTTCTGTGTCCAGCTGGTCACCCCATGGACTCCCTGGACTCCCACCTGGTCCTCTCTTCCCCACCCTCAGGGCTCAGAACGAGCATACGGGCTCCGTGACCCTCAGAAGGTCGGCAGCGAGCCCGGCGGGCTGCAGAAGGGACAGAGGGGGAAGGCAGCAGTAGTCGAGGGGAGACCTGAGTGGCAGGTGGTGGCTGCAGAACAATGGGAAGTGACCATTAGAGACTCTCTGTAGGGTCCTTGCAGGGTCTCTGTGTGGGGTGGTGTACGGCGCGCTCTGAATCCCACAAGCATCCCCTCGCCAGCATCCTGCCCTTCCCCCATGGCCCTGTCCATGCTGCTTCTCTTCCCACTCTCGCTCAGCCTCTCCCCCAAAGCCGGCTGGGGTTGAGGCTCTAGGGCGGGCAGGGCAGGTGGGCCAGCTGGCAGCCTGGGGCGGCTGGGGAGGGTCAGACAGTGGCCTGGGCCAGCCAGTGGGCCTGGACTCAGGGTGGCTGAAGCGGGGCTGCTCTGGCCATGGTGGGGGGCTCAAGACTCCAGCAGGGGAGGGGGAGCAAACGGTGAGGGAGGGCTGTGGCCTTGGGAGGAAGGGGTGGGGCCGGGCTAGCCTCCCCGAACCGGGGACTCACATGCTGCCCATGCAACTGCAGCTGATGGAGTTAACATTGCACATTACCCACTGCAGCTGGATGGACTGGAGACCCTTGGTTACCAGCCAGGCCTGGCCACTCCCAGCCCTGCCCCAGAAGAACACACCTGGTTCTAGGGAACTGGCTGTGTCAGTCGATGCTGCTTTGCGGGTGAGTAGCCCCGACACCCCCTGAGTGTAAAACAGGGTCACTTTCATTCTTTCACACACCTCAGGGCGATTTTCAAACACACTCACTCCGCTGCCGGTGAACTTGATGGGAACACACCGCTTTGTCAACCCCCTTCCTTAAAGTGTCTCCTCCTAAGCCCCAGATCCCACCCTGACAGGGAGTTCATCCTTCCCTGGCCTTTTCAAAAATTCCTGCACAACAACCAAACTGAACCCCCACCCGCAGCAGGAGAGCTGAGCTCTACTTGGACTTTGGAGCGGCTGCTGGCCCTTATTTGGCGCAGAGAGAACAGACCCAGAAAGAAAACAAGATGGGAGAGGGAATAATCTCCTCCTACCTTTGATCCCTTGGTAGAGACACAACTGGAAGCAGTGAGACAATGTGATCAGAGATGTGGTCATGTTTCCTCATGGGCAGAGAGAGAGAGAAAGAGAGAGAGAGAAATTGAGTGACATGCGTAAGGGCCCTTCCTTACTAGGGGATGCCTTCCTGAAGTTTAGTATCTGTGTGTTGATATTCCATCCAGACACACGCCCCTGGCTGAGCCCTAGATTGTGACCATCTATGGGGCAGGGATTGTCCCCTTCATTACTGATCTCTGCAGCGCCTGGCACAGTGGGGTCCTGATCCCTGACTGGGGCTCCAGGGCTCTACAGTAACACACCTAATAAATAATGTACAGCACCTAGCACAATGGGGCTCTGATCCCTGACTGGGGCTCCAGGGTGCTACTGTAACCCACACACCTTCTGGGTGTGGTGTTCTGTCTCATCTAGTGGCACCAAGACCACTTAGAGAGAGAGATAAAATGAGTTTGCTCTACAGCCTTAGGTAACAGCCAGTGGCTTTTCGCTCATGTGGTAGAGGCTCATGCACTAAACTCCAGAGATCCCAGGTTCCATCCCACCTGCCAATGACCAAGGTCTGTTGGTGTTACACTACTGCAATACAAATAATTAATCACAATGATAATCCCTTTCATCATCTCTTTGATTTGTCTCTCCAGCCAGCCTCCCAAAAACAAGTGATCAATTTCACTGTACCTTTAATCTCTCTTCCCCCATCCTGGACACACTGGGTACAGGGGATCTAAGGGGTTGTCTCTGCCTGGTCTGTCTGTATATTTGCTAACACTGCTTGGCCTCACTCTCATACCCACCTTTCTTTCCCAGCAGATAAAGCACCACAGCCAGAACCAGGACGGCAGGGATTGTAATTCCCAACAGGAGCTTTAGATCCGGCCCTAGGAAAGAACCTCGGTGTGAATGGCCTCTCCAAGCAGCCACCGGCAAGTCCCCACTGGCTGGAGCTCATGAGTCCTATGGAAAGTGACCCCTCATGGCCTCATGAGCATACCTGGAAGCTCACCCCACGGTTATCTGCAGGGTGAGTTACTGGCTGTTCTTTGTGAGTAAAGTTCATTGAAGTTTTTCCACAATTTTTCCCCCAAAGTTTTTTTAAATCCAAACACATTTTAACTGAAATCAAAATCTTTCCCCAAACAATTTATGTGCAAGGATCTTCTTAATTTTTCCACAAAAATAATTTTGAAATGAAAGACAACATTTTGTTTGGCTTTGAATTGACAATTTTGTTTCATTTTGGTTTTCAAAATCCACAAATGGAAGGAAAATGTCCATTTACTTTGAAACTAAACAAAGTGAAATTCTCTGTGTTTCTAACTGACAGTTGTGTCTCATTTTGGTTCCAACCCCCCCCCCCAAAAGGAAACTGTTAACTCAAAATGAGTCGAAATGAAAATTTTTTGTTGAGTTTTATGAATATTTTCTGATCAAATCACTGAAATTTTCCATCACAAGTTTTGAATGAAATAGTTTTCTTCACAATTTTTTGTGGCAACAAACCTGGATTTTCCCTCAGCTCTAAGGGCGAGCTCCTCAAGGCAGGAAACATCCCTGTGGGAAATGCCCTGCTTCAGGGAAGCGTCACTATTTGGGACAGCGCCCAGGTACAAACTTAACTTCAAACAGCCATTTTAGATCCAGCAATGGGACTGTAGCAGGTGCTTAAAGTTAAACACATACATAGGTGCTGTCCTGGATAGGGTTGGACTGGAGCACACGCTTGAGAGCTTTCCTGAGTGAGGGCCAGAGATCTGTACAGGATGCAGAGATGTGTGCAGAGCTTGTCAAAAAATACCCAGTGGAGGAATTTTCCATCAGAAAATGCTGTTTCTTCAAAATCAAAACCTTTCGACACGGCTCTTCAGTCTTTCAGAATCAAAATGTTGCTGAATTTCTGTTCCTTGCAAAATCTGAAATTTTGACTTTTCATCCTGATTCTGGATGTGAAAGGTCAGAATTTCTCACAGGACAGAAATGCTGTGTCCCCAGGAGCTCTTGAGGAACAGATAATATTAGTTTTGCTCTAGCAGGAGAGCAGGAGTCACTAGGTGCCGTTGTTCCACAAAGTCTGACACCATCTTCTCCTTGCAGTGCAAGCTGTGCACACAGCCTTTGCAGGCATACTGTTTGGGTGTTGGTCTGTTGGTGCTTTGGGGGGAGCTGAGGCAAACAGCCATGTTTGGGGTCTGCTAAAATCAGCTCATGTGACATGGTTGCTGCCTGGGAACCGGGCACTGGTGCTGGGCTGAGATTCCTGAAAGAGGGTTTGCCTATATGCTGTTTGTGACACCTATGTTCCAGGACTGGAGCACAGAGCGTAAATAACTAATTACACAGAGAGACAGAACTTGTGAGCCCAGGTGTGATGATGCATCTGGTGACACCTTCCAGAACAACACCAAATACAGTGAGTGCAGAGGGAGGAAATAATTCACTGACTGCCGGTTTATCAGAGGGGGTCAGTGAACTCCAGATGAAACTCTTGCTAATCAGAAGCATTTACCTTCTGTAGGAGAGGAACTGCCGACACCGCTGCTGCTGGAGTCATCACCTAGGCAATAAATACACAAGAGATCAGAGCAGAGCCTGGCCCCACTCCAGGCCCAAACGCTGCCCTAGCACAACTACACTATGGGCAATGACTGGCTGGTGGCCGTGCTGCTGGAAGGGGCCTGGGGTTAGAGTGGATCAGAAACTGAATCTGAGTCAGCAGTGCGAGGTAGTTGTGAAAAGGGCTAACATTGTATGTAAGACATGGGAGATCATTGTTTCGCTCTGCTCTGCACTGGTGAGGCCTCAGCTGGAATACAGGGTCTAGTTCTGGGTGTGACACTTTAGGAAAGTTGTGGACAAATTGGAGAGGGTCCAGAGGAGAACAACAAAAATGATCAAAGGTTTAGAAAATGTGACCAAGGAGGAAAGGTTAAAAACACTGGGCATGTTTTGTCTTGAGAAAAGAAGCATGAGGGGGAGTCTCCAAATATGTTCAGGGCTGTTATATAGAGGATGGGGATCAATGGTTCTCAGTCCCACTGAAGGTAGGAGAAGAACTGATGGGTTTAATCTGCAGCAAGGGAGGATTAGGTTAGACAGTAGGAAAAGCTTTCTAACTATGGGCTAGTGAAGCTCTGGAATAGGCTTCCACAGGACGTTGTGGAATCCCTGTCATTGGAGGTTTTTCAAAACAGATTGGACAAACTCCTATCAGTGATGGTCCAGGTTTACTTGGTCCTGCCTCAGTGCAGGGGGCTGGACTTTATGGAATCTTGAGGTCCCTTCCACCCTGACATTTCTATGATGTCCCCGTCCCTGACCTGTCTGGGTTGGGCCGTCTGAGCTGAGATGGGTGAAAATGGAGGGCTGGGTTCCCTGTGTCAAATTTTGAACAAAGCCGTTTTATTACAAATTTTTTGTTTCAGATTTTGATGAATTTCAGCATTTGGATTTTCAGGGGTTTCTTATTGAATTGTTGTTCTCACTTTGCCATTCAGCCCCCTCCCCCCCCATTTGGTGTGATGCTGAGTTCCTCGGTAGGGCTGAGCTGCGACACAGACACACACACACACACACATACACACTTACTGGTGATGCTTAGGCACTGGGCAGGGCTGAGCTGGGATCTGGTCACCTGGTTGTTAGTGTCCTTGATCTCATAACCACAGGTGTAATTCCCAAAGCTGACTCCAGACACCACATGGTCATAGTCGTAGATGGCCTTCTCCTCTGAGCCCTTCTGGGATGAAACTTCCTTCTCCTCCTTGCAGAAGATAATGCGGGTGACCACGGACTGGGATAACATGAAGCACTGGAGCCGCACAGAGTCCCCTGGCCGGGCAGACGTCTGGTTCAGGTAGAGGGCGGGGGCAGGGAGAGATCCTGGGAAGGGGAATGGGTCAGAGATGTAAGTGGGGCATTGGTGGTGCCCAGCCCTGTTTATGGGCCAGAAGCTTTATTTCCTGGGATTATTTGGGTTATGGAAGAGCCTGGAGGCTCAGCTGGGCTGGGTTCGCATTGTCTGGAGCTGCACACTCTCCTAGAATAAGAGCCCCCAGTGCAGGCACCCTGCAGCCCCAGCTGGGGCAGTACAGCCGGGAGAGAGGGAACCCCTCAGCGAGGCCGCCCCTGGCCATTGGGGGCTGTGTAGGGCCTGGCCAACACCTCGGCCTGTCCCCTCAGCCCATACAGTGAAGGCCAGTCGCTGCCCCGGGAGCTCACAAGTTGACAGCCAAGGAGCTGTATCCAGTTCCTAACCCCTCCGACGTCTGCTCTAACATCATCCCTGTCTTTGTGCCCCTCCCGCCCCCAGTCCCCACCAGGCCCAGGCTAAGGGAAGGTCCTGGAGCAGCAGCAGGGAGCGGATCCCCCTTTCCTGGGAATCACCAGGGCAATGGGACCCAGCTGTGAATTCCCAGGGGAATTGCTGCTGCCGCTGGGTAGGTCAATATCTGCCCAACACCTTCCCCACCCCTGCGGTGCCCCTTGCTGCTGTCTTGCCCAGGCAGCCAGCAAAGAAACAGCTCCACCAGCCCCTGCTGGGCTGGACACAGGGGTCGCTGGGTGCAGCTCCCTAGCCCAGGTCATACGGGAGCTCAGTCTGGGTTATATAATGGTCCTTACTGGCCGTACCCTCTCGAGCGCCACGTGCCTGCCCAGGGCGGACTATTAACGGTGCTGCTGACATTTAAGAACGAGGTGCAGGCTGACTTTATATGTGGGGTGAGCTCCAGGGGAGGTACATTCAGCCGCAAGGGGAGCCTGTGCATGGTCAGGTAAATCCCTTGAGGTCAGAGCCGTAGCGTTCTCTGCTTCTCAGAGACAGTGCCCCAGGGGTGGGACGGGCTGTGGATGTGACTCTCTTACCCGCATGTCACAGTGGCCCCGGGTCAGAGCAGAGCTGAGAAGTAGCAGGACAGGGAGGGGTCGACCAGGAGATCTGCTGACCCTGGTCAGATCCCAAACAACCCTGTCTGCCTTCCCATGAAATTTTCGCTGACACCACAGTGAGTGGGGAGCGACCCAAGGGGTGGTGGCTGGATGCTGTGGACAGGGGGGAGTAAATGCCATGGGCAGATTGGGGACAGACAGACAGACGGACTCACCGGGAGCTGAGCAGATCTCCTGGCTGCTGGGACTCAGCGCTGGGAACAGAAAGGTGCCGTGTGGTTAGTGCTGGAGATAAAATCCCCCCTTTTCTGAGGTCCCTCTGCAGGGACAAAAACTGCCTTTAATAGGAGAAAATTGCTAATTTCTGTTTTGGTGAAGAAGCAAACCAGGCAGGACGTTCGATCTGGGGATGGGCAGATTCCTCGCAAACACAGACCTTGGCTGAGCTGGGACCACCTTTCCCTTCAGCTCTCTAGAGGGCCAGATCCTCAGCTGGTGTAAACTGGCATTGACTCCAGTGGAGCGACACCCATTCACACGAACTGCAGATCTGGCCCAGTAACTCTCACACTCAGTGTTTACACTGGTTCCCATTTCTCTCCCACTAAATAGGATTTGCTGACAGTCTGGACAGGGGCTGCTCTCGGTTCTGTTTTCTTCCAATCTGCTACAAATTAGCACAGGATTCCCACATACTCACCATGCAGCAAGAGGCACAGAATCATCAGGGTGGTGGTTGGAGCCGATTGGGATGGAAACAGCCCAGGAACTTCTGTTACTGATGGGGTCCGGAGGGTACAATCCATAGTCACTCCCTGCTCCCACCTGCCCCCTCTGCTCCGTCTGACTTCAGCAGAAGGGAAGCTCCGGTCTCTCTCTCTGCTCCGATCTGCTCCCGTCTGCTCGACAGAGTTGGATACTCCAGTTAGCCCCTCTCCTTGCTCGCAGGCCACTGGGGTCTGCAGGGCTCAGGCAGCAGAGACACTGCAGCCTCTCTCTGACCTACTGTTTCTCCTTCGTGGGTCTGATAGTCATCATCGCTCCCAGTTTCCTGCCCCGCACCACCCACCTTCCGTGCTCCGGCCACAGCATCTCTATTTAGGGCTGCAAGATTGAGAACCGAAGGGGCCTGGTTTGCTTGTTTGAGTCTAAACATATCACAGAGGAAACGTCTCCCGTCCCATCTCACTGACTGGGGATCGAGACAGCCCCTGGCTAAAGGCACAGCTGGGCTTGAGTGAAAGGTCACTGGGTGATTGGGGGTGGGGTGGGGGAGCTGGGATGTTGGATGAGCCTGAATCTTTTCCCTCCACCCTCCAGTCCCTGGTGAGAAGGACCCAGCTCCCCCAGGGGCAAATTCAGCTTATGGGCTTAAGGGGCCATAAATGTGGTCTGGGCCTTGTGCTGGGCTCTCTGCACAGGCGTGAATTTCACCCCCAGAGGACACTGAACGTGGGACTACACTGGCTTCCCCACCTGCTTAGTCTCCACCTGCTCCATCCTCCACACCCAGCTCCAGCCACTTCTGCACGTCCTGTCCTGACTGCCCCTGATTCCCATTCTGGGCTCCTGAGGAGTCTGCTGATATACCAGCACCAGGTCCCTTCCCCCATCCTAGTTCCCTCTCAAGTCACCCCCCACTGCCAGGGAAGGAAGAACAAAAGGCAGTTGAGAAAGAGCCTCCAGAAGTGACCTCTGAGCAGGTGAGGAGCTGGAATCAGTGTGACTAAGCAAGTGGGGGACCAGGGAAAAAGCCAAAGAAACATGTGCAATAGAAATGTAAGGGACTGTTGGCCCCTTATTAAAACTGATGTGGGTTTTTGGTTGGGTAGCTCCCAGTACCAAGGCGAAGGATTGATGGAAAATGAGGACTCTGAGATTGACAGTCCTCAGGAGCAATGGGGAGCAGCCAATTCTCCAGGTCAGCCTGATTGACAGGGAAGGCAAGCTAATGAGGGAGTCAGGAGGCCAGGAGGGGTCCTGTCATCCATGTGAGTTGGAATTGCCCTGGGTCAGCGTGGGACAGAGCTAAGGAGAGAGCAGGAGCCCGAGCTGAGCTGGGAGCAGAGCCTCAGCAACCGGAGCCAGAGAGAAGCAGCTGAGGGAGCAGATCCCTGCTGGGAGAAGAGCCACAGAAGCAGTCCAGGGAGCAGATCCGTGCTGGGAGGCCAGCTGCAGCAACCAGAACCAGAAAGGCCAGAGGAGGTAGAGGAGCACCAGCACTGGGGCTTGATCTGGGGCAGTCTGGAGCCTGGTGCGGTGAGCAGCTGGAGAGTGTGAGGGGGGACTCTTGGGCAGAGGGCCACTAGGAGGGTGGTGAAGCACTGGAATGGGTTACCTAGGGAGGTGGTGGAATCTCCTTCCTTAGAGGTTTTTAAGGTCAGGTTTGACAAAGCCCTTGCTGGGATGATTTAGTTGGGAATTGGTCCTGCTTTGAGCAGGGGGTTGGACTAGAACCTCCTGAGGTCCCTTCCAACCCTGATATTCTATGATTCACAGGGAGACAACCACCAATCAAGAGGCCTTATAGCCCAGATTTAGGAGGAATCATAACCCTGACGGGGGGGCTGATTCTGGGGAGATGGGTCCTACCACCTAGAGCCTGAGGGGGTGTGGCCGCAGCCAGAGCAAGTGTCTGACCCATGGCATCCCTGCAGCACAGCCAGGGCATGGGCAGGAGCCCCCCAGGAATCTTGGGCCCAACCTTGTCGGGGTTACGAAGACTTTGCCACACAGGAGAGTGGAAGGGGAGTCTCAAGGTCAGGCAGGCCTCTGGGTAAAAGGAGTGGGAGCGAGGACTTTCGCTAGCAAATTCCACTGGGGTCGTGTATAACGCAGGAAATTTCCCCACAATATCGGGACCATTCCCTCACTTACAGAAAGAAAGTCTTGTCAACAGACATTAACACCTCTGCAGGAAGCCAAGTAGCAGAGGGGCCTCAAGGGAAATCTGTCAGGAGCACACAGCAGAGCAGTTTTGCAGAGCAACTTTTCACAGTAAATTGATGCAGAAACAGATTGTCCTGGGATGGTGGCTGGGCACATTTCATCCCTGGGATGGAGTCAGCTCAGCAGAGCAGCTGGACAGGGCTATACCGGGGGAGCTCAGATGCTCAGGTGAGGGTCAGAGGAGCACAGTTTGACGCTACCTGTCATAAGCAGTGCCCAGAAAACGCCAGTGTGAAAAAGGGTAAATATTTGTGGCAAGTTTTTTAAATGATTGTTTCAAAACCTTTTGTGAAAAATATTTTTTCCCATCTCTTGGTGGCAAAATGGTAAAATTGGAGGAAGGGGAAATTCAAAACCTGAAAACTTTAAAAATTCCCTGAAAAAGTGGGTTATTTAAATGTAAATTTTTATTTTTTCTTTTAATTTTCCCGTTTTGTTTTTACAAAACCCAAAACAGTTTTAACTTTGTCTTTGAAAAAATGGAAACTTTGGAATAAATGAAAATGTTTGATAAAATGTGTCCTTTTCAAAATCTGTCCCTTTTAGATGAGAACATTGTGGTGGCTCCGCCCACAGTGACCCCCGGGGCTGTGGGTCAGGCTGAGCTGCTGGCACCCTTGGATGGCAGCCGGGCCCTGCTTGTAGCTCAGATAATTCTGCCCAGAAAGGGACTGATCCAAAGCCCCTTGGTGTCAATGGAAAGACTCCACTGGCTTCACGGGCCTAGGGATCAGGCCGCTGTGTAAGAGGGTCGGTTCTCCTGTGACAGAGAAATGGTTCTTCAAGAGCCTTCACATGGAGAGACTCCAGCCCAGACCATCGGCAGGAACAGGCAAAGTCTCCACCAAGGGCGGGTGAAGGGGAGGTTGATGAAGGGATCATGAACAGCGCATAAGGGGAACATGTGACCCTGCCCCCCCGCCCCTGAGCTGCAAGTTCAGCTGATAAATGAAGCAAGAGCATCCGCAGAGTGAGTTCCTCCTGCTGCACAGAGCCTGCAGCTGCCTCACTGCACAGACCCTGAAAGGAGCAGACACACGGCTCCACACAGGGAAGAAATGACCAGGGCTCCTCTCTAGGCTAGTGCTTCAACAGAGACTTGAAGGAGTCAATTGCACAGAGCCTGCGACAGAGAGAGACTTGTAGATAGATCGATGGAGAGAGAGAGAGAGAGAGAGAGATAGACAGAGGATGTATATGGGGGTAGATAGATACAATATTATTGTTAAATACCGTGCTTGGTTTATCTCATTGTTAAGCACAGAGACCAAGAGTTTCAAAAATAGTTAGTGATTTAGTGACACCGTAAAGGGGCTGATTTCCAGCAGGTGGGGGCTCAGTGCAGTCTGTCACCCCATAAGCTGTCGCACTGTGGAAGCAGGGAAAGAAAGAGAGGGTTTAAGTGCAGCCATTTAAGTGTCAGAGACAGAAAAACTGTTGAGCTAAGTCTTAGCCTAATATCATGAGACCTGTAGAAGCAGGGCTCAGGTCAGAAGCAAGTGAAAAACAGCAGAATAGTCAGTGTGACCTAGCCTTGAGATAAGGATGTTTTGAGAGGAGAAAGTGAGAAAATACTGGAATAGATAGCAAATAGTCTAAATAAAATGCAGATGTTTTTAATTAATGCACGTCACAAAGAGGTATAAATGCTTGTGTGATTTTGCTTGTACTTTGGAGAAACTGAGGCAGAGATGATCTCTGCCAGCCATATACTTCCCTTGCAATTGCTTGAATAAAGCAGTCTATGATTTTGTTGCTTCCAACCTGAGAGTGGAATTTTGTTTCTTCCACATCACGTTGGGCTCCCAAAATCAGTGGCCCTTTTGGAAGGTTTGTCCAGAAGTGCTTGTGCAATTATGCATGTGCCGAATCTCTGCGTGAGACCAGCTGTAGGGGTGTGAGGGGATAAGTCCCCAAGGCCCATTCTAGCCTTGTCCCTTGGGCAGACTGCAATCAAGGGTGATCAGTGCCAGCTGTGATGGGGATTTTGTGATAAAGCTCCTCTAGCAAAACCACACTGCGTGGACGCTGAGCACCAGTCCAGTTCTCAGCTGCCCCAACCTTCCCGGCAGGGTGAACATTGATCATTTCCTGCTGAGGTAACAGAGGCAGCTGTGTGAAAGCTGTGGGCACCCTGACATGTTCCCAAAGCAGTTGGACTTGACCCAGCACCTGCCCATGAAACACAACCACTGCCACTATAGCAGGGGTTCTCAAACTAGGGGTTGGGACCCCTCAGGGGGTCACCAGGTTATTCCATGGAGGGTCATAAACTGTCATCCTCCACCCAAAACCCCGCTTTGCATCCAGCATTTATAATTGTGTTAAATACATAAAAACGTGTTTTTAACTTTTAAGGGGGGGTCACACTCTGAGGCTTGTTACATGAAAGGGATCACCAGAACAAACGTTTGAGAAGCACTGGGCTATAGTACTTCATGGGAAGTTATCTTGTATCAGCTAAGGGGTGAATTTATACCGTTCCAGTTACACCAGTGTAAGTCCCTGCGCACACCTGGCTCTGGTATAAGAGCCTTTTTCTGGTTTATCTTATCTTGTTTTGAAAGCAATATTAACGATAAGCTGTACATTGCAGTGGGGGAGGATTAGGTTGGATATGAGGAAAAACTTCTTCACTAGGAGGGTGGTGAAGCACTGGAATGGGTTACCTAGGGAGGTTTTTAAGGCCCGGCTTGACGAAGCCCTGGCTGGGATGATTTAGTTGGGGATTGGTCCTGCTTTGAGCAACGGGTTGGACTGGATGACCTCCTGAGGTCCCTTCCAACCCTGATATTCTATGATTCTAGGATGGATCTAGACTAGGGTGACCAGACAGCAAGTGTGAAAAATCGGGACGGGGTTGGGGGGGTAATAGGAGCCTATATAAGAAAAAGACCCCCAAATCGGGACTGTCCCTATAAAATTGGGACATCTGGTCACCCTAATCTAGACTGTTCTCAGTGGTATCAGATGACAGAACAAGGAGTAATGGTCTCAAGCTGCAGTGGGGGAGGGTGGTGAAGCACTGGAATGGGTTCCTTAGGGAGGTGGTGGAATCTCCATCCTTAGAGGTTTTTAAGGCCCGGCTTGACAAAGTCCTGGCTGGGATGATTTAGGTGGGGATTGGTCCTGCTTTGAGCAGGGGGTTGGACTAGAACCTCCTGAGGTCTCTTCCAACGCTGATATTCTATGATTCTAATATGTTGGGAATAAAGCGTGATAACTGTAAGGATAATTAACAATGGGAAAAACTTACCAAGGGCTGTGGTGGATTCTCCATTACAGGCAATTTTTAAATCAAGGGTGGATGTTTTTCTAAAAGGGATGCTCCAGTTCAAACAGGAGTTTTTTGGGGGCAGGTCTCTGGCCTCTGTTATACAGGGGGTCAGACCAGATGATCACAGTGCTCCCTTCTGGCCTTAGAATCTATGAATAAACCTGACAAAGACTGAATCCACAATAAGAGAGCCCGTGTGGGAGTTACACCAGCAAAGTGATAGTGGTTTAATTATACTGGTAAATTTCACTGGGTAGAGAGAAGCCCTGACATAAAATGTTCTTCCCATCAATGCTCTCCATTTCCTTGTACATCCCCTATCACTGGAGTATCTGAGCCCTCACAATCACTAATGGGTTTATCCTCATTTCACAGATGGGGAGACTGAGGCACAGAGAGAGACTAAGTGACTGAGCGCAGGACACACAGGAGTCTGCAGCTGAGTCAGGGGTTGAACCCAGGGCTCTTGAGTGCCAGTCCACTGTCTTGGCCACTAGATCAACCTTCCTCCCCTTAGCCCTTAACCCTACTATAAGTCTGGGTGACAATGACTAACCTGGTACCTGCCTAGAAGGCCAATGACCCTGGGCTATTTCACCCAAAGGGGGAAGATCGTGGACGAGACAGGACTGTGAAACAGGGAAAATGTCAGAGATACAAGCTGGGAAATCTGCCCCAGGGGATTTAATTGATCTCACAGACAGTCCCACCCTCTGTTGTTTCTGGGCTAGATCCTGCCTTCCTGTCCTGGCCCAAACCCCATGGCAGCCAGGGTAGAATTAGACCCATCTCGCGTGCCCTGCAGGGGATATTGATGGAGCCAGATACTGGAGGACTAGAGAGCGACTGTCTGCTGCTCAGCAACTCTCTGCTCAAACAGTCCAGCTGCTCTGTGCGGCCGCGCAGGGAGGAAACCACAGCACAAGCCGACAGCGCCCTGAGCATCTGCAGAGACTCCCGTGCAGACACCTCTTCCCCCGCCCAGCAGTGAGCTCTCCCCAGCCTGACCATGAGCTAGCAGCCCAGCGGGGGGTGGGGGGTGAGGACCTGTCACACTGTGATGTGGGATTGAATAACCCACTCACACAGTGTTATTTTTGTCCTCACACGTTAACCTGCCTCATTCTCTCGCTCTCTCTCCAGTTAGTCTGTTCTCATGAGGTTTCCAGGGCAGTTTATTTTCATAGTCGTACATTTAAAGGCCAGAAGGGACCAATGGGACCATCTAGTCAGAGCATCTGCACAGCCCAGGCCAGAGACACCCCCCCAGGGATCCCTGCATTGAGCTCCTAACTTCTGGCTGAGCTAGAGCCTGTCTGGTAGAAAGAGACGTCCCCTCTCAGATTAAAGACTCCAAACTGGCTCCCATTTCTAAACACTAAGGTGACTGTGGCTGATCAGTGAAAGAGGGGACCAGGGGGAAGGGAGATGCTGGACTGGGACAGAGCCCCTGGAGATGGGCCATGAGGTTTAGCTCCAGCTGTGGGTCCTAATCTAACCTTCCCCTGAGTTTGGAGCTGTGGATTTGGGGTTCCGGTTTGGGTGTATTATAGAGACAGCCCCAGGCCTCACAGTTAGGATCTAAACTCCACCAAGGCCTGGGTGTGGGGCCTCTCCCTCTGAGACCAAAAGCACAATAGGTACCAGAAAGGATCATTTTCCATTTTCAGATACCAAAACTGACATTTCCCTCCCAGTTTTCAGGTTTTCAGTTTGCTGATGAAAAGTTAAACTTTTACTGCTGAAAATTTCAAGGGAAATTCATCTAAATTTTCCACAAGAAAATCCATTTGTCTCTGTGATCTCCTAGATCATCATCAGGGAAATGGGATCCTGGGAGGAAGCACGAGCAGGAGAGTGCAAGAGGGGAGGACTCCTGTCTCAGACTGAGAAAGCGGGACAATCAGTGAGTTATCTAAAGTGCCTATACACAAATGCAAGAAGCCTGGGAAACAAGCAGGGAGAACTGGAAGTCCTGGCACAGTCAAGGAACTATGATGCGATTGGAATAACAGAGACTTGGTGGGATAACTCACATGACTGGAGTACTGTCATGGATGGATATAAACTGTTCAGGAAGGACAGGCAGGGCAGAAAAGGTGGGGGAGTTGCATTGTATGTAAGAGAGGAGTATGACTGCTCAGAGCTCTGGTATGAAACCACAGAAAAACCTGAGAGTCTCTGGATTAAGTTTAGAAGTGTGAACAACAAGGGTGATGTTGTGGTGGGAGTCTGCTATAGACCACCAAATCAGGGGGATGAGGTGGACGAGGCTTTCTTCCGGCAACTAGCAGAAGTTACTAGATCGCAGGCCCTGGTTCTCATGGGAGACTTCAATCACCCTGATATCTGCTGGGAGAGCAATACAGCGGTGCACAGACAATCCAGGAAGTTTTTGGAAAGTGTAGAGGACAATTTCCTGGTGCAAGTGCTGGAGGAACCAACTAGGGGCAGAGCTCTTCTAGACCTGCTGCTCACAAACCGGGAAGAATTAGTAGGGGAAGCAAAAGTGGATGGGAACCTGGGAGGCAGTGACCATGAGATGGTCGAGTTCAGGATCCTGACACAAGGAAGAAAGGAGAGCAGCAGAATATGGACCCTGGACTTCAGAAAAGCAGACTTTGACTCCCTCAGGGAACTGATGGGCAGGATCCCCTGGGAGAATAACATGGGGGGGGAAAGGAGTCCAGGAGAGCTGGCTGTATTTTAAAGAATCGTTATTGAGGTTGCAGGGAAAAACCATCCCAATGTGTAGAAAGAACAGTAAATATGGCAGGTGACCAGCTTGGCTTAACAGTGAAATCCTTGCTGACCTTAAACGCAAAAAAGAGGCTTACAAGAAGTGGAAGATGGGACAAATGACCAGGGAGGAGTATAAAAATATTGCTCAGGCATGCAGGAGTGAAATCAGGAAGGCCAAATCACACTTGGAGTTGCAGCTAGCAAGAGATGTTAAGAGTAACAAGAAGGGCTTCTTCAGGTATGGTAGCAACAAGAAGAAAGTCAAGGAAAGTGTGGGCCCCTTACTGAATGAGGAAGGCAAACTAGTAAGAGAAGATGTGAAAAAAGCTAATGTACTCAATGATTTTTTTGCCTCTGTCTTCACGAACAAGGTCAGCTCCCAGACTGCTGCACTGGGCAGCACAGTATGGGGAGAAGGAGACCAGCCCTCTGTGGAGAAAGAAGTGGTTTGGTACTATTTAGAAAAACTGGACGAGCACAAGTCCATGGGGCCGGATGCGCTGCATCCGAGGGTGCTAAAGGAGTTGGCGGATGTGATTGCAGAGCAATTGGCCATTATCTTTGAAAACTCATGGCGATCGGGGGAGGTCCCGGATGACTGGAAAAAGGCTAATGTAGTGCCCATCTTTAAAAAAGGGAAGAAGGAGGATCCTGGGAACTACAGGCCAGTCAGCCTCACCTCAGTCCCTGGAAAAATCATGGAGCAGGTCCTCAAGGAATCAATTCTGAAGCACTTAGAGGAGAGGAAAGTGATCAGGAACAGTCAGCATGGATTCACCATGGGGAAGTCGTGCCTGACTAACCTAATTGCCTTCTATGAGGAGATAACTGGGTCTGTGGATGAGGGGAAAGCAGTGGATGTGTTATTCCTTGACTTTAGCAAAGCTTTTGATACAGTCTCCCACAGTATTCTTGCCAGCAAGTTAAAGAAGTATGGATTGGATGAATGGACTATAAGGTGGATAGAAAGCTGGCTAGATCGTTGGGCTCAACGGGTAGTGATCAACGGCTCCATGTCTAGTTGGCAGCCGGTTTCAAGTGGAGTGCCCCAGGGGTCGGTCCTGGGGCCGGTTTTGTTCAATATCTTCATTAATGATCTGGAGGATGGCATGGACTGCACTCTCAGCAAGTTTGCAGATGACACTAAACTGGGAGGAGTGGTAGATACGCTGGAGGGTAGGGACAGGATACAGAGGGACCTAGACAAATTAGAGGATTGGGCCAAAAGAAACCTGATGAGGTTCAAGAAGGACAAATGCAGAGTCCTGCACTTAGGACGGAAGAATCCCAGGCACTGTTACAGACTAGGGACCGAATGGCTAGGAAGCAGTTCTGCAGAAAAGGACCTAGGGGTTATAGTGGACGAGAAGCTGGATATGAGTCAACAGTGTGCCCTTGTTGCCAAGAAGGCTAACTACATTCTGGGCTGTATAAGTAGGGGCATTGCCAGCAGATCGAGGGACGTGATCGTTCCCCTCTATTCGACATTGGTGAGGCCTCATCTGGAGTACTGTGTCCAGTTTTGGGACCCACACTACAAGAAGGATGTGGAGAAATTGGAGACAGTCCAGCGGAGAGCAACAAAAATGATTAGGGGGATGGAGCACATGAGTTATGAGGAGAGGCTGAGGGAACTGGGATTGTTTAGTCTACAGAAGAGAAGAATGAGGGGGGATTTGATAGCTGCTTTCAACTACCTGAATTGGGGTTCCAAAGAGGATGGATCTAGACTGTTCTCAGTGGTACCAGATGATAGAACAAGGAGTAATGGTCTCAAGTTGCAGTTGGGAAGGTTTAGGTTGGATATTAGGAAAAACTTTTTCACTAGGAGGGTGGTGAAGCACTGGAATGGGTCAACTTTTTCAGATGACCTCCTGAGGTCCCTTCCAACCCTGATATTCTATGATTCTATGATTCTATGATCATGTTCCCATTACGCCTCTGGTGCTTAGGGCAGTGACGAAGCTCCTCCACTCCTGTCTGTTTCTGGCAAGCCTTTCAATAGTTCCCCAGCTGTGCCCCAGGTTTTTCAGCTCGGCTTCCACAGCTCTTCACCATGTTCTTTTCGGACAGCCTCGTTTTCACTTGCCTTCAGGTGTCCATCTAATTGCTACTCTGGTGATGGAATCAGTTTCCATCCGAAGCACATGGCTAATCCATCTCCAACGCCTCCTGGCAATGATGGTGCTCAGATCCTCATAAGATAAGAACATAATAATGGCCGTACCGGGTCAGACCAAAGGATGTGGACAAATTGGAAAGAGTCCAGCGGAGAGCAACAAAAATGATTAGGGGGCTGGAGCACATGAGTTATGAGGAGAGGCTGAGGGAACTGGGATTGTTTAGTCTACAGAAGAGAAGAATGAGGGGGGATTTGATAGCTGCTTTCAACTACCTGAAAGGGGGTTCCAAAGAGGATGGATCTAGACTGTTCTCAGTGGTACCAGATGATAGAACAAGGAGTAATGGTCTCAAGTTGCGGTTGGGGAGGTTTAGGTTGGATATTAGGAAAAACTTTTTCAATAGGAGGGTGGTGAAGCACTGGAATGGGTTACCTAGGGAGGTGGTGGAATCTCCTTCCTTAGAGGTTTTTAAGGTCAGGCTTGACAAAGCCCTGGCTGGGATGATTTAGTTGGGAATTGGTCCTGCTTTGAGCAGGGGGTTGGACTAGATGACCTCCTGAGGTCCCTTCCAACCCTGATATTCTATGATTCTATGATTCTATGATTCCATCTAGCCCAGTATCCTGTCTACCGACAGTGGCCAATACCAGGTGCCCCAGAGGGAGTGAACCTAACAGGCAATGATCAAGTGATCTCTCTCCTGCCATCCATCTCCACCCTCTGACAAACAGAGGCTAGGGACACCATTCCTTACCCATCCTGGCTAATAGCCATTAATGGATTTAACCACCATGAATTTATCCAGTTCTCTTTTAAACACTGTTATTAGTCCTAGCCTTCACAACCTCCTCAGGTAAGGAGTTCCACAAGTTGACTGTGCGCTGTGTGAAGAAGAACTTCCTTTTATTTGTTTTAAACCTGCTGCTTATTAATTTCATTTGATGACCCCTAGTTCTTGTATTGTGGGAATAAGTAAATAACTTTTCCTTATCCACTTTCTCCACATCACTCATGATTTTATATACCTCTATCATATCCCCCCTTAGTCTCCTCTTTTCCAAGCTGATGAGTCCTAGCCTCTTTAATCTCTCCTCATATGGGACCCATTCCAAACCCTTAAACATTTTAGTTGCCCTTTTCTGAGCCTTTTCTAGTGCCAGTATATCTTTTTTGAGATGAGGAGACCACATCTGTACGCAGTATTTGAGATGTGGGAGTACCATCGATTTATATAAGGGCAATAATATATTCTCAGTCTTATTCTCTATCCCCTTTTTAATGATTCCTAACATCCTGTTTGCTTTTTTGACCGCCTCTGCACACTGCGTGGACATCTTCAGAGAACTATCCACGATGACTCCAAGCTCTTTTTCCTGATTGTTGTAGCTAAATTAGCCCCCATCATATTGTATGTATAGTTTACATACTTTACATTTATCCACATTAAATTTCATTTGCCATTTTAAGTATCAGGGGGTAGCCGTGTTAGTCTGTATCTACAAAAACAACAAGGAGTCTGGTGGCACCTTAAAGACTAACAGATTTATTTGGGCATAAGCTTTCGTGGGTAAAAACCTCCCTTCTTCAGATCTGAAGAAGGGAGGTTTTTACCCACGAAAGCTTATGCCCAAATAAATCTGTTAGTCTTTAAGGTGCCACCAGACTCCTTGTTGTATTTGCCATTTTGATGCCCAATCACTTAGTTTTGTGAGATCTTTTTGAAGTTCTTCACAGTCTGCTTTGGTCTTAACTATCTTGAGCAGTTTAGTATCATCTACAAACTTTGCCACCTCACTGTTTATCCCTTCCTCCAGATCATTTATGAATAAGTTGAATAGGATTGGTACGAGGACTGACCCTTGGGGAACACCACTAGTTACCCCTCTCCATTCTGAGAATTTACCATTAATTTCTACCCTTTGTTCCCTGTCTTTTAACCAGTTCTCAATCCATGAAAGGACCTTCTCTTTTATCCCATGACAGCTTAATTTACTTAAGAGCCTTTGGTGAGGGACCTTGTCAAAGGCTTTCTGGAAATCTAAGTACACTATGTCCACTGGATCCCCCTTGTCCAGTGGATCTCCTCTTGCCTGCACTGTGTGAATGGATTTTGTTCTGAGATTGTTCCGGGCCAAAAAATATGGAGGATTTTTCTGAGGCAGGTTGTATGGAATGAAGACAGTTTGGACATGTCATACATTCTCATTCCCGACAATTCCGCACTATAAAGTAGTGTTGAAAGTACGCAGCTCTGATAAATATTGAGTTTGCTTTTGGTGTTGTATTTTGATGATTTCCAGACTGTATTTAAGCTCCTGAAGGTGTTTCTGGCTTTATTGATTTTGTTCCAGATGTCCAGGCTTGTTCTACCATCCTGGCTGGTGGCCCTGCCCAAATATGTGAATGTTTCTTCATTGGTGAGAACATAATCCTCTATCTGTACTGGTCATGGTGAGGCAATATTAAAAGTCATGATATTTGTCTTATTGCGGTTGATTTTCGGTCCACTTTGCTGGCTGAATGCGTTGAGTCGAGTTGTTTTTTCTTGTATATGGTGTTGGGTATGTGATAGGAGAACAAGATTATCTGCGAAGTCCAAGTCTTCAAGGGATTGAGAAGGGTGTCCATTTAAAGCCTCTTGGCATGTCTTCTGTTGTATGCTGCATTACCCAGTCAATGGCAATGTTGAAGAGGATTGCAGACATGATGTACCCGTCACGTACTTCTGTTTTGACTTCAAAACTGTGCTCACTGTGATCAACTCTGCATATAAAGTTGAAATGGAAGCTTTTGATTATGTTGATTATACGGAAAGGGATTCCATATGCCCACAGAATGTGCCATAGGCTGGTCCTGTGAATACTGTCAAAAGCCTTCTGAAAGTCTATGAAGTTTATGTAGAGTTGACCTCCTAGAGGTTAATGCTGTGCGACGAGGGTGGGAATGTTACTGGGCCAGATCCCCATCTGGTATAAATCAGTGCAGCTCCATTGGAGTCAATGCTGGTTTACGCCAGCTGAGGATCTGGCCCTCTAGAGAGCTGAAGGGAAAGGTGGTTCCCAGCTCAGCCAAGGTCTGTGTGCGCGAGGAATCTGCCCTTCCCCAGATCTAACATCTAACATAACGGCTCCACACAGGGAAGAAATGACCAGGGCTCCTCTCTACACTAGTGCTTTAACAGAGACTTGAAAGGAATCAACTGCAAAGAGCCTGTGATAGAGAGAGAGAGACTTATAGATAGATCTATGGATAGAGAGACAGAGAGATAGACAGAGACAGAGGATGTATATGGGGGTAGATAGATACAATATTACTGTTAAATACCGTGCTTGGTTTATCTCATCGTTAAGCACAGAGACCAAGACTTTAAAAAATGGTTAGTTATTTTGGGGGCCCGATTTAAGACACCTTCAAGGGGCTGATTTCCAGCAGGTTGGGGCTCAGTGCAGTATGTCTGTCACCCCATAAGCTGTCTCACGCTGGGCTCCCAAAATCAGTGGCCCTTTTGGAAGGTTTGGCCAGAAGTGCTTGTGCCAATTATGCATGTGCCGAATCTGTGTGTGAGACCAGCTGTAGAGGTGTGAGGGGATAAGTCCCCATGGCCCATTCTATCCTTGTCCCTCAGGTGAGACTGCAATCAAGGGTGATCAGTGCCAGTTATGATGGGAATTTTGTGATAAAGCTCCTCTGGCACAACTACACTGCACAGACGCTGAGCGGCCAGTCCAGTTCTCAGCTGCCCCAACCTTCCCTGCAGGGTGAATATCATTTCCTGCTGCAGCAACAGAGGCAGCTGTGTTAAAGCTGTGGGCACCCTGACATGTTCCCAAAGCAGTTGGACTTGATCCAGCACCTGCCCCTGAAACACAACCCCTGCTGCTATTGCAGGGGTTCTCAAACTAGGGGTTGTGACCCCTCAGGGGGTCACCAGGTTATTACATGGAGGGTCGTGAGCTGTCAGCCTCCACACAAAACCCAGCTTTGCATCCAGCATTTATAATGGTGTTAAATATGTAAAAAAGTGTTTTTAACTTTTAAGGGGGGTCACACTCAGAGGCTTGCTATGTGAAGTGGTAAGTAATCTGGTATCAGCTAAGGGGTGAATTTATACTGTCCAGTTACACCAGTGTAAGTCCCTGTGCACACCTGGTCTGGCATAAGAGACACTTTTTCTGGTTTATCTTATCTTGTTTTGAAAGCAATATTAACGATAAGCCGTACATTGCAGTGGGGGAAGTTTAGGTTGGATATTAGGAAAAACTTTTTCACTAGGAGGTTGGTGAAGCACTGGAATGGGTTACCTAGGGAGGTGGTGGAATCTCCTTCCTTAGAGGTTTTTAAGGTCAGGCTTGACAAAGCCCTGGCTGGGATGATTTAGTTGGGAATTGGTCCTGCTTTGAGCAGGGGGTTGGACTAGATGACCTCCTGAGGTCCCTTCCAACCCTGATATTCTATGATTCTATGATGTTGGGAATACAGTGTGATAACTGTGAGGATAATTAACCATGGGAAAAACTTACCAAGGGCTGTGGTGAATTCTCCATTTCAGGCAATTTTTAAATCAAGGGTGGATGTTTTTCTAAAAGGGAAGCTCCAGTTCAAACAGGAATTAATTTGGGGCAGTTCTCTGGCCTGTGTTATACAGGAGGTCAGACTATGTGATCACAGTGGTCCCTTCTGGCCTTAGAATCTATGAATGAACCTGAGAAAGACTCTGATTCGACAATAAGAGTGTCCCCAGGGGAGTTACACCAGCAAAGCTAGAGCAATTTTAGTGGTAAGTTTCTTTATGTAGAGAGAATCCCTGGCATAAAATGCTCTTCCCATCAATGCTCTCTCTCCTTCTACATCCCCTGTCACTGGAGTATCTGAGCCTGTCACAATCATTAATGGGATTTATCCTTAGATACTCCTGATGTTCATCCTCATTTCACAGATGGGGAGACTGAGGCACAGAGAGAGACTAAGTCACTGAGCCCAGGGCACGTAGGAGTCTGCAGCTGAATCAGCGGTTGAACCCAGGGCTCTTGAGGGCCAATCCACTGCCCTGGCCACTAGATCATCCTTTCTCCCCTCAGCCCCCAACCCTCAGCCCTCCCAAAAGCCTGGGTGACAATGACCAACCCGGTACCTGCCTAGGAGGCCAATGACCCTGGGCTATTTCACCCAAAGAGGGGAAGAGCCTGGATGAGACGGGACTGGGAAACAGGGAAAATGTCAGAGACACAAGCTGGGAAATCTGCCCCAGGGGATTTAATTGATCTCACAGACAGTCCCACCCCTTGTCGCTTCTGGGCTAGATCCTGCCTCCCTGTCCTGGCCCAAACTCCAGGGCAGCCAGGGTAGAATTAGGTCCATCTCGCCCATCCTGCAGGAGATATTGATGGAGCCAGATACTGGAGGACTAGAGAGCGACTGGCTGCTGCTCGGGAACTCTCTGCACACCCAGTCCAGCTGCTCTGTGCAGCCGCTCAGGGAGGAAACCACGGCACGAGCCGACAGCGCCCTGAGCATCTGCAAAGACTCCCATACAGACACCTCTTCCCCCTCCCAGCAGTGAGCTCTCCCCAGCCTGACCACGAGCTAGCAGCCCGGTGGGGTGGGTGGGTGTCACATGCTGTGATGTGGGATTGAATAACCTACTCGCACGGTGTTATTTTTGTCCTCACACGTTAACCTGCCTCATTCTTGCTCTCTCTCCAGTTAGTCTGTTCTCATGAGGTTTCCAGGGCAGTTTATTTTCATAGTCACACATTTAAAGGCCAGAAGGGACCAATGGAACCATCTAGTCAGAGCATCTGCACAGCCCAGGCCAGAGAGTCTCCCCCAGGGATCCCTGCATTGAGCTGCTAACTTCTGGCTGAGCTAGAGCATGTCTGGTAGAAAGAGACGTCCCCTCTCGGTTTAACGACCCCAAGCCGGCTCACATTTCTAAACACTAAGGTAACTGTGGCTGATCAGTGCAAGAGGGGACCAGGGGGAAGGGAGATGCTGGACTGGGACACAGCAACTGGAGATGAGCCATGAAGTTTCGCTCCAGCTGTGGTTCCTAATCTGAACTTCTCCAAAGTTTGTGGGTGTGGACTTGGGATTCCAGTTTGGGCCTATCATCAGGCACGGCTCTATGTATTTTGCCGCCTCAAGCACGGCAGTGAGGCAGCCTTCGGCAGCATGCCTGCGGGAGATCCACTGGTCCCGCCCCTTCGGCATACCCGCCGCTGAATGGCTGCTGAAGCCGCGGGACTGGTGGACCTCCCGCAGGCATGCCGCCGAAGGCAGCCTGACTGCTGCCTTCACGGTGACCGGCAGGCCGCTCCCCAGGGCTTGCCGCCCCAGGCACGCGCTTGGTGCACTGGTGCCTGGAGCTGCCCCTGCCTATCATAGAGACAGCTCCAGGCCACACAGTTAGAATCTAAACTCTCCCAAAGTACTGGTGTGGGGACTGTCCCTCTGAGACCAAAAGCACAATAGGTACCAGAAAGGATGATTTTCCATTTTCAGATGCCAAAACTGACATTTCCCTCCCAGATTTCAGGTTTTCAATTTGTTGATGAAAATTGTAACTTTTATTACTGAAAATTTCAAGGGAAATTCATCTAAATTTTACACAAGAAAATCCATTTGTCTCTGTGATCTCCTAGATCATCATCATGTTCCCATTTCGCCTCTGGCGCTTAGGGCAGTGAAAAAGCTCCTCCACCCCTGTCTGTTTCTGGCAAGTCTTGCAATGGTTCCCCAGCTGCTCCCCAGGTTTTTCAGCTCGGCTTCCACAGCTCTTCACCATGTTGTTTTCGGGTGGCCTCGTTTTCACTTTCCTTTAGGCGTCCATCTTATTGCTACTCTGGTGATGGAATCAGTTTCCATCCGAAGCACATGGCTAATCCATCTCCAACGACTCTTGGTAATGATGGTGCTCAGATCCTCTTGGCTGCACTGTGTAAATGGATCATGGTCTGAGAATGTTCTGGGCCAAAAGATAGGGAGGATTTTTCTGAGGCAGGTTGTATGGAATGAAAACAGTTTGAACGTGTCATACGTTCTCACCCCACAATTCTGCACTATAAAGTAATGTTGAAAGTACGCAGCTCTGATAAATCTTGAGTTTGGTTTTGGTGTTGTTTTTTGATGATTTCCAGACTGTATTTAAGCTCCTGAAGGTGTTCCTGGCTTTATTGATTTTGTTCCGTATGTCCTGGCTTGTTCTACCATCCTGGCTGATGGCCCTGCCCAAATATGTGAATTTTTCTACATTGGTGAGAACATAATCCTCTATCCGTACTTGTGATGGTGAGGCAATATTAAAAGTCATGATATTTGTCTTATTGTCTCATTGAGTCGAATTGTTTTTTCTTGTCTATAGTGTTGGGTATGTGATAGGACTCAGCTGGGCGATAGGAGCTATGGATTCAAATCACTCCTCTGAATAAGGAAGAGAAAAGATTTGAGTCAGCGTCTCCTACCTCCTGAGTGCTTTAATCCCCAGGCTGGAGAGTCGTTCCTGTGCTCTTTGGCCCAAGAAATAGCAAATTATTAGCTGGTATATATGGGTCAAACACACACTTCTGAAGCAGCCTGAACAACATATTTAAAACCTTTGTCCAACGAAAACTAATTGGGTCAAATTAGTGAATAGTTTTGTTTTGGCCAAACCTTCATTTTTTGGCGAGTAAACTCCAGAAATTTCCGCCCAGCTCTACTTGTGAGAACACAAATGGTTTGTTGCTGTAGGGTTGTTTTCCAGGGCCAGGACTGTACACAGAGTGGTTTATTTCAAGGTTTGTGACCGCCAGGGTTGCATTTTGCTTTATTTTTGTAGGTTCATCCATGCGCACTGGGACACTTTCCATGTGGGATTGTTATTGTAGGGTTGTCGATAAGTACTGAGGCTACTCATATGTTGGGACTGCAGGCATACTGGTTTGTTATCATTGGGTCTTTTTGTGAGCTCTGGGAACCACTCCTGCTGCTTAGTTATTGTAGGGATGCTTGTGAGTGCTGGGGCTGGGGTCGCACTTGATTATTATTGTAGGGTTGCTCATGAATGCTGGATTTAGTGGGGGATGGAGCAATCCCATTGGGTGTCCCCTCATGTCAGGATCCAGACACTGTGACATGTGACTGAGGGGAGCAGGATCCCCTGAATGTGCTTCTGGAGAAAAGGAGGCTGCGACCCATCCCAGAGTCTGTGCCCTGAGCAGAAGCCTAGGCCCTTGAACTAGAGATGTCAGGGGATTCCTGGGAGCGGCGATCTAGACCCATGAGCAGGAGCAGAGGCAGTGAGCTGAGCACACTGGATTTTTAAATCTTTTTTCTATTGGTTTTACACTTGGTGTGTTTGGCAAGGTCAGTGCTGGTTTATAAGATGTTTTATTTTATTTTATTTTTTGTGATAATGTTGCTTCTTCTGTACCCTGGCTTGTTTACATTGTGGTGTCTTTCGGATGCTGGGGCTGCACATGCTGCTTTGTTATTGTAGGGTCAGACACTGAGTCTGTGCACACACTGGTGTGTTGTTATTTCCATGTCTGCTTTCAGAATTGCCCTCCTTGCTAATACCCATATTAAGCACACAGATGTTATTTGCCCTGGCTTTAGAGGGGCAAACTGAGGCACCCAGACAGGAGGGGACTTATCAAAACTCACACAGTGAGTCAGTGCCACAGCTGGGACTAGAACCCAGAAATCCACCAAGCCCTGGGTGTTAGCCCAAAGATCCTTCTTCCCACCCTCTGCAATAGAAAGTCTCATGTCTTGTCAGTGCACAGAACTGACACTATTTGCCATGGAAGCAAAACATAGCCAGGGGCTGGAATCTGTCTGGATTATGGTGCAGTGGTAGTTACACAATAGCTAGGGTTGTGTTAAAGATATTTGTGTTTTGACAATGGAATGGATGACACATATACTGTGGTTTTGAGTGAGATTTAATGAAACAAAGCCTTAGTTATAATCTTTAGTCAGTGATAGACTGTTTGGGGGTATTGATTGTACAGTTTGTGTCTCATCGCACACCCCACTGGGCCAGCCAGTTCCCCCAACCTGAGACTGGATCAGGGCCTGAGTCCCCTCTATTGGAAAGGCCCATATCCCATTTCATTTCTGGCTGACACTGGAGGGTTAAAGCCCTGGTTCTCTGATCTCCGTTTTTAGCTGAAGCTGGCATGAGATTCCCCCCTGGGTAGGGGGGTGTCAGGATTGAGTCAGAACTGAGGGGAACAGAATCAGAGAGAGAAATTTTCCTGTTGAGAAACCAGCCCTTTCCTAATGCTGAATTTCTGGAGAAGCTGCTGTAGGGGTGGCCACAGGGATGTTATGTGGGTGCTAATAGCAGGGGAGGTGTCTGCTAGACAGTCTGCTTCTGTCAGCTCCACATAATAGAGAAGTTTATGAAACTCTGGTGTAGAGAAAAAAAACAAGACAATTTTTTCACAGTTGCCATTATAGCTTTGGCCAGAATATGGTGGCATTAATGGGTGACTAGAAAAAATAGTGAGCCAAGTGTAAGCGGCAGAATGGTCCCGCTATTGTGGGGAACTTTCCTGGCTTCTGCACTACCCCGGTGAAGTGGGCTAGCGAAAGGATCTGAGTCCTCGCTCCCACTACCTTTACCCAGAGGCCTCCCTGCCCTTGAGGACTCCCCTTCCTCTCTCCTGTCTGGCAGAGTCCTCGTAACCCCAACAAGGCTGGGCCCAGGATTCCTGGGGGGGTTCAACCCCCAACCCTTCTGTGGTCTCCCAGGACAGGGGCTAGGGTGTCCCCACTCCGGGGCACTCTCTCTGCACTGGGCACCTCCCTGACCCACTGATCATTTCATACAATTTAAAGCAAATACAAGTTGTTTAATTAACAATTAATTTAAAAAAAAAGAATAAGGAAAAATGGGAAAGATTAAAGGAAACACATCACCCTGCTCTGTGGCAGGGAACATTACAAACAGTGTCTCTGGAACGTCAGGGCAGTTCACAGTCTGTTCCTTGTAGGTCCCAGGCTCCTTCTCAGGCCCTGGCTGTGCTGCAGGGATGCTGCGGGTTGGACACTTGCTCTGGCGATGGCCACATGCTCTCAGGCTCTAGGTGGCAGGACCCTTCTTCCCAGCATTGCCCCCGCCCCGTCAGGGTTACAATCCCCCTCCAAGTCTAGGCCTGGTCTACACTATGAGTTTAATTCGAATTTAGCAGCATTAAATCGAATTTACCCTGCACCCGTCCACACAACGAAGCCACTTCTTTCGAAATAAAGGGCTCTTAAAATCGATTTCTGTACTCCTCCCCGATGAGCGGAGTAGTGCCGAAATCAATATTGTCATTTTGAATTAGGGTTGGTGTGGCTGCAATTCAATGGTATTGGCCTCCGGGAGCTATCCCACAGTGCACCATTGTGACCGCTCTGGACAGCAATCAAAAGGCTGTCATTATTTTAACCTTTTTTTAGTGGCCTTTTCCTTCCCTCCGATCCTCCTCCCAAACCCCACCCGGGCTACCTTCTCAGTTCTCTCCCTCTTTTATAATCAATTAATAAAGAATACATGATTTTTAAGTGATAGTGACTTTATTTCCTTTGAAAGCAAGCTGTGATTGAAGGGGGAGGGTGGGTTGCCTACAGAGAATGAGTCAATAAAGGGGGCGGGTTTTCATCAGGGAGAAACAAACAGAACTTTCACACGGTAGCCTGGCCAGTCATCGAACTGGTTTTCAAAGCTTCTCTGATGCGCCGCGCTTCCTGGTGTGCTCTTCTAATCACCCTGGTGTCTGGCTGTGCGTAATCAGCAGCCAGGCGATTTGCCTCAGCCTCCCACCCCGCCATAAAGGTCTCCCCCTTACTCTCACAGATATTGTGGAGCACACAGCAAGCAGCAATAACAATGGGGGTATTGGTTTGGCTGAGGTCTGAGTGAGTCCGTAAAGTGCGCCAGCGACCTTTTAAATGGCCATTCTGCACTTCCTCAGCCTGTAGTTGAACAGCTCCTGTCCAGGCTGCCTGTGTATGGCTTCATGAGCCATGGCATTAAGGGGTAGGCTGGGTCCCCAAGGATAACAATAGGCATTTTAACATCCCCAACCCGTTATTTTCTGGTCCGGGAAGTAAGTCCTTTGCTGCAGCCGTTTAAATAGAGTAGTGTTCCTGAAGACGCGAGCGCCATGAACCCTTCCTGGCCAGCCCATGTTGATGTGATCCACCAGTGCTTGCAGCAACATTGAAAAGTAACCCTTGTGGTTTATGTACTGGGTACCCTGGTGCTCCGGTGCCAAGATAGGGATATGGGTTCCATCTATCGGCCCACCACAGTTAGGGAATCCCATTGCAGCAAAGCCATCCACTATGACCTGCACATTTCCCAGAGTCACTACCTTTCGTAGCAGCAGCTCAATGATTGCTTTGGCTACTTGCATGACAGCAGCCCCAACAGTAGATTTGCCCACTCCAAATTGAATCCCAACTGACCGGTAGCTGTCTGGCGTTGCAAGCGTCCACAGGGCTATCACCACTCGCTTCTCAGCTGTGAGGGCTGCTCTCATCCTGGTATTCTGGCGCTTCAGGGCAGGGGAAAGCAAGTCACAAAATTCCATGAAAGTGCCCTTATGCATGTGAAAGTTTCGCAGCCTCTGGGAATCGTCCCACACCTGCAACACTATGCGGTCCCACCAGTCTGTGCTTGTTTTCCGGGCCCAGTATCAGTGTTCCATGGATAGAACCTGCCCCATCAACAACATGATCTCCAAAGCGCCGGGACCCGCGGTTTGAGAGAAGTCTGTGTCCGTGTCTATGTCCATGTCCTCATCACTCTCGTCGCTGCGCTGCCATTGCTGCCTCTTCCTTGCCTCGTTTTTCTGGTCCTTGTTCAGCATAAACTGCACGATAATGCGTGAGGTGTTTACAATGTTCATGACTGCTGTCTTGAGCTGAGCGGGCTCCATGCTTGCCATGGTATGGCATCTGCTGTGGTCACCCAGGAAAAAAGGCGTAAAACGGTTGTGTGCCATTGCTTTCATGGAGGGAGGGGTAAGGCTGTACCCAGAACAACCTGCGACAATGTTTTCTGCCCCATCAGGCACTGGGATCTCAACCAAGAATTCTAATGGGCGGTGGAGACTGAGGGAACTATGGGATAGCTATGGGATAACTACCCACAGTGCAACGCTCCAGAAATCGACGCTAATCCCGTTACATGGACGCACACCACCGAATTAATGTGCGTAGTGTGGCCGCATACATTTGACTTTATACAATCTGTTTCCAAAATTCGAATTCTGTAAATTCAGATTAATCCCGAAGTGTAGACATACCCGAAGTCTGGCCTGCAGAGCGTCTTGGCTGAGGCGTCTCCCTGTGCTGGGCCCACTGCCCAGGGTCTCCCTCACTCTCCCCAGCTGCTCACCACACCCAGCTCCGGACTGCTCCAGCCCCAGCTCCAGCTCCACACTGCCTGCAGCTCCCTGGGCTGCTTCTCTGGCCTCTCTGGCTCTGGTTGCTGCAGCTCTGCCCCCAGGACAAGTCTGCTCTGCAGGCTGCTTTTGTGACTCTGCTCCCAGCTCTGACCTGCCTCCTGTCTGCTTGTCTAGCCCCTCTGGCTCCGGTTGCTGCAGCTCTGCTTCCAGCAGCTTAGCTCAGGCCCCTGCTCTCTCCTTAGCTCGGCCCCACTTTGTCTGACTCAGGCAATTCCAGCTCACATGGAGGACGGGACCCCCCTGGCCTCCTGACTCCCTGATTAGCCTGCCCACCCTGTCAATCAGGCTGATCTGGAGCATTGGCCTCTCCCCATTGTTCCTGGGGACTGTCAGTCTCAGGCTCCTGATTTCTCATCGACCCTTCCCCTTCTAGTGCTGGGAGCTAGCCAACCAAAACACCCCCACTGAATGTTAGTAAGGGGGCAACAGTCCCCTTACACAAGGTAGGGGAGGTAATATCTTTTATTGGGCAAACAACCCAGCCCCCTCCCCACCCTCCCTCCTGCTCACAGCTGGTCAGTGGGGATCTGCCTTTGCCTCGTCCCGCAAAATGCTGGCGCTCCGACCACGAGTCTCCTCCACCTGTGCAGGCTGGGGCAGGCCCCGTTTCTCCATCATGAAGGTGATGACGGGCGCAGACACCAGAAGAAGCAGGACCAGGGTGCAGCAGGTGGCCCAGATGGCGAGGGACATGGCCGGCCCTGCAAATGGAAAGGGACACGGTGATGGCCATGTGCAAAGCAGCATGTGGGACTGCAGTGCCAGTACTGGACACAGAGCAGCACCTCTGTAATGGGGGCCCCGTGTGAGTTCGAGGAGGACTAGATCTAAGGGGGGATCATGCTGCAGGGGGCATGTTCCCCCAACGGGAGCCCTAAGTGATGGCGCTTCTTGGGTAGGGTCCACCGTTTACCCCAGCACTGGGTCACTCTTACCGCAGTTTGCTCAGGCTACACCGGGATTCTGTGCAAAGGCCTCACAAGAGCTTGTGACAGATACAGCAGCCCAGACCCTATCGCCCCTCTCCAGTGTGGCTGGCAGTTCACCGCGGGCGTGACCTGCCCTGGGCAGAGGGGCAGTGAGAGGCCTTGGCGCCAGCTGTGTCTTCAGAAAAGGATGAAAGTGGGAATTAAGCAATGCCATGGGGGGGAATTGCAGCGACAGAGCCCAGTTCGTACTAGGGGTGACTGCGTTGCAGGCCAAGGAGTTACCCACCCCGGGGTGAGTTTGGCCCAGACTTTATGCCCTGAGGTCAGAGCTGGGGGCACAGAGCCGGGCTCTGATAATCAAGGTGTGACAGAGCAATAGCCCATTACCTGTGCGGGTCGGCTACTCCCCTCCTCCGCTGCTCATGCTGCCTGTGGGACAAGGGCAAAGAGAATCGCACCGTGTGGGAGAGACGCCTGCAGCCTCTGCAGGGACGCGCCTCCCAGTGACAGACAGAGCGGTTCTGCCAGCCACTAGGGACAGATCCCCAGCTGGTGTAAATCAGCATCACTCTGCTGGAGTCCATGGGCCAGATCCCCAGTAGGTATAAATTGGCGTCCCTCCATTGGAGTCCATAGGGCTCTGCCAGTTTACACCAGCTGAGGAGCTGGTCCCTGAATTTTCTCTCTTGTTCTGAGCCAATATTTCCCTGCATCCCAGTCAGACGCACTTGACTGAGGAGAACTCTCGAGGATCTGAATATGCGGGAGACCCCTGCACCCTTCAGACAGCACGGGGCTGGCCTGGTGGACAGAGCGGGATGTGTGATAGGCTGTGTGCACAGGCGACATTCCACAGCCCCCCTGTGCCTGGGGAAGCCCCAGGCCTAGGCCCTGCTCATGCCCAGTGCTGAGGGTTCAGGGGAGTTAAGTGCTGCCTGGCCCTGGGGCTGGTTCCTCTGCACAGGCCGGGTTTCACTGCAGAGAGCAGGGTCTCCCCCTGGTGTAAGTGCTGCAGGCAGAGGAGTTACCCCAGGGGTGAGTTTGCCCCAAAGTCTCTATGCAGCGAGGGGAGAGCTGGGGGGACAGAGCCGGGCTCAGATCCCCGGGGTCTGCCCCAAGAGTGTCTCCGTGAGCTGTGGGGTCTGACTCTTCTCCACTGCTGCTTGCCTGGCCTGTGCAATGGTGACGAGGAGAATCTGGGCCTGTCAGTGCCTCCAGGTGACACTCAGTGTGTGAGAAATGAGGCTGCGATGGCTGAGCCCAGCCCCGTGCACCAGTCAAATGGGACATGACTGTTCCCCAAATGGAAACCTCCCCAGAGGGGCTCACCCTGGCTCTGTCAGACCTGCCAAGGGTCACACATACTATAGGCATTTGGTAGCCTCATCCCACCTGCGTAGAAGCTGTGGGTGTGGGCCTGGACTCCCCATGCAACGTCCTGGGGCCTCTCTCAGCTACAAGCCAGGAGCCCCTGCGCTCTAGCTCTTCCATTGAGTGTTATTAACTTACCAGTGCAAGCCAAGAGCTCATGCCTCTACAGTATAGGTGAAAGCTGTTATTCACCCCTTGTCATGGGCATCATTTGGAAGCCTCAGACAGGCACAGAATTTGTCCTCCAGATTATGTGTGGCCCCATTGGTTTGACTGGAGCACCTACCCCACACACACAAATATAGAAGTCTCAGCTCTTAATAACTTTAGCTCTTTTGTTATTTTAGCTCATAGTAGGGGAGCCCCAGTGCTGGTGCACTATTGACCCAAAGAAAATTTAGCTCAGCAACCTGTAACTAGACTCCTAAAGGAATCAAAGTTAGCTCTGACATTTAACAGTGGAGAGAGAAGGTGGTGCAATTAGTGTTTTGCACCCCCATCATATCAGATACAAATACCTGACACCATCCTTTCTTCATTCACTGAGTTTTGTAACCCATGCCCCTTGTCAAGCAAGTGCTACTTAGGTAATGGTGAATCCTTCTGTCATACAACAGTTCCACTGGCCTTGATTCACACAATCAGGGTAACAAAACTTTATTCTTCCTGCCCCAATAACAGAGAAACTGGGGATCCCACACCAGCCAAAGTAACCACTATCAGTTGCTGTTGTTTCATGCCAGGCGAGTGGGTGTGCCTATGCAAACAAGATCAGCCCCTGGAGTTCTTTTCCACACTCGCCATAATTCACCACCAGATGTCAGGGTAGAGCTCATCTTGACTCTGCTTACATCCTTCCCCTAGCCAAGAATTTGTCGTCCCTGACAAATCACACTCCCTATTATACCAACTCACTGGTTCCCTCCAAAGGGCCTCAGAGACCCCACTTTAGCTTCCACAAGCCTGTGTGCTAAACATATTGGTTCCTCACTAGTCACCCCAGGTGCATCCTAAGTCAACCGTTTTACTGGTCTTATTACCCTGTCTCGTCTATTGAGAATCTCTGTTGCTGTGGTAGGGGGGACAGCCTCTTGAACGACGGATGGAGAGGTTTCCTTTGAGGGCCCCTCGGCTACTGGCATAGGCCCCTGCATTTCTAGTTCTAACAGTGGAGGGTCCAAGGTGCCCAGGACATCCTCCACCTGTATGTCTCCACTGTCCAATAACCTGTGTGTGCCATTACATGGGAGTCCAACCAGTGACTCAGGGGTGTCAGGAATGGGCCTAAATACTTCTGCCATGGGGTTTAGGGCGGAAGAGGAGGAGCTCTCTTTTGATTCAGCAAAAAGAACAGGAGTACTTGTGGCACCTTAGAGACTAACAAATTTATTAGAGCATAAGTTTTCGTGGGCTACAACCCACTTTTGATTCAGCTGATCAAGACTGAAATCTTGTCTCCATCCCAGGATACACCATGGTTGTGTCTTCCTCCTCAGACTCACTCTCGGATGTGCTGCATAGGGGTAGTTTAGCTGCAGGGGGCTGGCTGTCCACGTTGGAGGGCGGCTGTGGTCCAGCACCTTCGTTCTGCCCGGTTGCCCTGTTGTGGCCCATCTCATAAGGGGTGCCTACCAATTCCCCCACAGGGAGCAAAAGGTTTCTATGCACTGTCTTTGTCTGCCTTGGACCCTCTTCAGGTTTGAACTTGTAAACCGGCAGGTCACCTAGCTTTTCCATCACCAAGTAAGGTATTGCCTTCCATCTGTCAGCTATCTTGTGTTTGCCAGCAATACCCAAATTTCGCAGCAGGACTCTGTCCCCCGGCTGGAGCTCTTGCAGACGTACCCTAGCATCATATCGATGTTTGTTGTGGTCTGCATTCTTCCGAGCCGCAGATGTAGCTAAGTGATAAGCATCCCGCAGCTTTTCTTTTACTCGGGATACATATTGCTGAGGAGTTTCATAGCTATCTCCATCCTCTGATACACCAAAGCACATGTCTATGGGTAATCGTGGTTCTCGCCCAAACATTAAGCGGTATGGGGTGACTCCTGTAGCATCGTTCCTTGTGGCATTGTAGGCGTGCACCAGAAATGCAACATGTTGGCTCCAGGTTGCCTTCTGCTCTGGCTGCAAAGTCCCCAACATATCTAATAGGGTTCGGTTGAACCTCTCTGGCTGAGGATCACCTTGCGGGTGATAAGGCGTTGTCCTAGACTTTTTAATTCCCGCTATCCTCAGCACCTCCTTCAGAAAGTGACTCTAAAGTCCTGCCCCTGATCCGAGTGTATCCGGGCTGGAAATCCATAAACTGAGAAATATTTCTCCCACAGTACTCGAGCAACAGTGGTGGCCCTCTGACCACGTGTGGGATATGCCTGCGCATATCGCGTATAATGGTCAGTCACTACTAGAATGTTCCCAATATTCCTCTTGTCTACTTCTAAAGACAAGAAATCAATGCATACCAGCTCCAGAGGTTTGTTGCTGGTGATGTTCTTCAGATATGCAGCCCTCGTGGGCAGAGTTTTCCTTTGAACACATCGAGCGCAGGTCTCACATTTCCTGCGAACATCTTCAGCCATCCGAGGCCAATAGAACCTACTATGAAGAAGTTCCAGGGTCCTCTCCATCCCTAAATGTCCAAAGTCATCATGCAGGGCCCTCATGGCCAGGGCTCTGTACTCTTTTGGCAGCACTAGCTGTGCTCGTTGCTTTTGTAAAGGGTCTGTGGTCACTCGGTGTAGCACTCCCTGAATCAGTTTTAGTTTGGTCCATTCTCTCAATAGTAGTTTACCCTCCAGGTTAGGTGGGACAACCGCAGCTGGGCTTCCCCCCTACCTTTTGGCAAGTAGTGTATCACGAATGTCAATATCTTGCAGCTGGGCTTCCTGCCAGTCAGCCGCATTGAGCATGGGCAAAGGAGATTGATCCAATGCAATATAGTTAACTGAAGCAGAAGGCACGCATTCAGGCAGCAGGCCCAAAGCTTCTGCAGACTTTCATGGGCCTCTGGCTCTCGGCGACTCACACTGCAAATAGCCCTCACTCCATCTGTGGGTATCACAGCAACTCCTGGTACCTGTTGACGCCGGGACAACGCGTCTGCATCTACATTACTTCTCCCTGATCGGTATTGAATGCTGAAGTCATAGATAGCCAAAGCAGCCACCCATCTTTGCCCTGTAGCATCCAGCTTAGCACTTGTTAACACATAAGTCAGTGAGTTGTTGTCCATCCACACCTGGAACTGAGCACCATACAAGTAGTCTTGAAATTTCTCAGTGATGGCCCATTTCAAGGCCAAGAACTCCAGCTTGTGGGTGGGATAGCAAGTTTCACTATCAGACAGTCCTCGGGTGGCAAAGGCTACAGGTTTACATTTGCCTTCCACCTCCTGGTACAGTACTGCTCCTAGACCCTCCAAACTGGCATCACTATGCAGGATAAACGGCTTGCTTAGGTCAGCAAAGACTAGGACTAGAGCATGAGTTAGTCAAGTAATGATTTCTCAAAAAGCCCTTTCACATTTCTTATCCCACCATGGCCCAAAGTGAACTCAGCTTAATAGCCTATAATTAGACTTCTAATAGAATCAAAGTTAGCTCTGACATTCAACAGCAGAGAGAGAAAGAAGGTGGTGCAATTGGTGTTTTGGGTCCTCCAAGGAGGGGCATACCACCAAATACAAATACCTGTCCCCATTCTCTTTCCATTCACTGGGTTTTGTAACCCATGCCCCTTGTCAAGCAAGTGCTACTTAGTTAATGGTTAATCCTTCTGTCATACAACAGTTCCGCTGGCCTTGATTCACACAATCAGGGTAACAAAACTTTATTCTTCCTGCCCCAATAACAGAGAAACTGGGGCTCCCACACCAGCCAAAGTAACCACTTTCAGTTGCTGTTGTCTCATGCCAGACGGGTGGGTGTGCCTATGCAAACAAGATCACCCCCTGGAGTTCTTTTCCACACTCGCCATAATTCACCACCAGATGTCAGGTTAGAGCGCATCCTGACTCTGCTTACATAATTAATAATAATCTATAATTAGAAGCCTTTTCTGTCAATACAAACCCCTCTGGCATGATAGATAGATAGATGGGTGAGTGCATCTGGGGACAGACAGATAGACAGACAGAGGGACTCACTGGGAGCTGAGTAGATCTCCTGGCTGCTCGGACTCAGCGCTGGGAACAGAAAGGTGCTGTGTGGTTAGTGCAGGAGATAAAATCTTCTCCTTGTCTGAGGTCCCTTTTGAGGGACAAAAACTGCGTTTAATAGGAAAAAATTCCTGATATGTGTGTTGCTGAAGAAGCAAACCAGGCAGGATGTTAGATCTGGGGCATGGCAGGTTCCTCGCGCACACAGACCTTGGCTGGGCTGGGACCGTCTTTCCCTTCAGCTCTGTAAGGTGTCAGATCCTCAGCAGGTGTAAACCGGCATTGACTCCTGTGGAGCTACACTGATTTACACCAGCTGGGCATCTGCCTCACTAGCTCTCACACTCCGTGTTTACACTGGTTCCCATTTCTCTCCCACAAAAGAGAATTTGCCAACAGTCTGGGCCAGGGGCTGCTCTCGGTTCTATTTCCTCCCAACCTGCTACAAATTAGCACCGACTTCCCACATACTCACCAGGAAGCAAGGGGCACATAGACAGGAGCATTGGGGTGGTGGGTGGAACTGATCGGGATGGAAACAGCTCAGCAGCGTTTTCTCCTGATGGGGTCAGCAGGACACAACCCACAGTCATGCCCAGATCCCACCTGCCCCCTCTGCCCCGTCCAACTTAAGGAGAAGGGAAGCTCTGGTGTCTCTCTGTATCGATCTTCACCCGTATGCTCCACTGGGTTGGATACTCCATCAGCACCTTTCCCTGCTCCCAGGACCCCTGCGGTCTGTAGGGCTCAGGCAGCAGAGATGTCACAGCCTCTGTTTGACCTGCTCTGTCCCCTCCTCAGGTCTGATATTCATCACCATTCCCTGTTTCCTGCATTGAACCACCTTCCTTCCCCACCCTGGCCACAGCGTCTCTATTTAGGGCTGGAGGATTGAGAACTGAAGGGGCCTGGTTTGCATGCTTGAGTCTAAACATATCACTGAGGAAATGCCTCCCATCCCATCTCACTGCCTGGGGACTGAGACAGCCCCCTGGCTAAAGGCACAGCTGGGCCAGGGTGAAAGGTCACTGGGTGATTGGGGGACTTGGGATGTTGGATGAGCCTGAACCTCCACCCTGGTCTCCAGTCTCTGGTGAGAGGGACGCAGCTCCTGCAGGGGGTAATTCAACCTCTGGGCTTAAGATGGTCATAAATGGGGTCTGGGCCTTGTATGGGACTCACTGCACAGCGGTGAATTCACCCCCAGAGAACACCTACCATGGGTCTGCACTGGTTTCCCTACATGCTTAGTCTCCACCTGCCCTGTCCTCCACACCCAACTCCAGCCACTTCTGCCCATCCAGCCCTAACTGCCCCGGCTCCCCATTTTGGGCTGCTGAGGAGTCTGCTGTCCCTGCTGAGAGACAGGCACCAGGTCCCTTCCCCCTATCCTCGTCCCTTCTGCATTCCTGCTCATTCTGCTGTCCCTGCTGAGAGACGGGTACCAGGGCACTGCCGGATGGGGAAGAACAAAAGGCAGTTGAGAAAGAGCCTCCAGAAGTGACCTCTGAGCAGGAGGGGGGCCGGAATCAGTGTGACTTAGGCTATGTCTACATTACACAATTTTTAGTGACACGGCTGTGCCGCTACAGCCATGCTGCTAAAAGGCGCGCAGTGTAGCCACTGTTTGTCGACTCTCCTGCCAACAAAAAGCTTCCAACCCCAACGAGCAGCGCTTGTCTTCGTCAAAACGTTGTCTTTTGGGGGGGAGGGGGTTGTCACCAAAATTTTGTCTTGAGGGGGTGTTTTTAACATCTCTAAACAACAAAAGTTTTGTCTTTCACTTGCCAGTGTAAGCAAATGGGGGAACCAGGCCAAAAGGCCAAAGAAATATCTTGGTAAGAAAGAAACTCTTGTAAATAGATGATAACACCTCTGCGGGAAGCCAAACAGCAGAGGGCGTCAGGATGACAAGTTTTGCAGAGCAACTTTGCAGAGTAATTGATGCAGAAGTGGATTGTCCTGGGATGGTGGCTGGGCACATTTCACCCCTGGGATGGAGTCAACTCTGCAGAGCAGCTGGACAGGGGATGTTTGGGGGAACTCAAATGCTCAGGGGAGGGTCAGAGGAGCACAGGGTGAGATTCCCTGTTAGAAGCAGTGCCCAGAAGATGACAGTATGAAAAAGGGTAAATATGTTTGGCAGTATTTTAAAAATCATTGTTTCAAAACCATTTATGAAGAATTTTTTTGACATTTCCCCCCATTTCCCCCCCCCATTCTTGGTACCAAAATGGAAAAAATGGAGGGTGGGGAAATCCAAAAGATGCAACTTTAAAAATTTTCTCTGCAAACATTGGGTTTTTTTAAATATAAATTTTCATTTTTTCTTTTTTCGGTTTTGTTTTTACAAAACTCCAAAAACAGTTTTTATGTTGTCTTTGAAAAAAATGGAAACTTTGGAAATAATGAAAATGTTTGATAGAAACTCTCACTTAAACAATCTGTCATTTTTAGATCACAGCATTTTGGTGGCTCTGCCCAGAGTGATCCCCAGGGCTGTGGGTCAGGCTGAGCTGCTGGCACCCTTGGGTGGCAGCCAGGCCCTGCTTGTAGCTCAGACAATGCTGCCCAGAAAGGGCCTGATCCAAAGCCCCTTGGTGTCAATGGAAAGACTCCACTGGCTTCACGGGCCTGGGGATCAGGCCCCTGTGTAAGAGGGTCGGTTCTCTTGTGACAGAGAAATGGCTCCGGAGCTTTCACTTGGAGTGACTCCAACCCAGATCTGCTGCAGAAACAGGAACAAGGAAAGTCTCCACTGTGGGAGGTTGAACGGGAGGTTGATGATGGGCTCCTGAACAGTGCATAGCAGGATGTGAAGAAGGGGAACTCATCCCATCCCCCAGCCAGAGCTGCAAGTGCAGCTGAGATGTGAAGTAAGAGCATCCGCAGAGTAAGTTCCTCCTGCTGCACAGACCCTGCAGCTGCCTCACTGCACAGACCCTGAAAGGAGCAGAGAGACGGCTCCACACAGGGAAGAAATGACCAGGGCTCCTCTCTACGCTAGTGCTTTAACAGAGACTTGAAGGAGTCAGTTGCACAGGGCCGGCAATGGAGAGATTGATAGATCGATATATAGATAGATGTCTATGTATGGGGATAGAGACAGGGAGATAGAGGATGTATATGGGGGTAGATAGATACTATATTGTTTTTAAATACCGTGCTTGGCTTATCACATTGTTAAGCACAGAGACCAAGGCTTTCAAAAACTATTAGTGATTTTGGGGGCCCCATTTAAGCCACCTTCATGTGGCTGATTTCGAGCAGGGGGCAGGGGCTCAGTGCAGTTTGTATGTCATCCCTTAAGGTGTCTCATGCTGGGCTCCCAAAATCACTGGCCTTTTTGGAAGGTTTGGCCAGAAGTGTTCATGTTAATTACACTTGTGCCAAATCTGTGTGTGAGACCAGCTGTATGGGAGCAAGGGGCTGCGTCCCCATAGTCCATTATATCCTTGGCCCTCGGGTGAGACTGCATTTGAGGGTGATCAGTGCCAGCTGTGATGGGGATTTTGTGATAAAGCTCCTCTGGCACAACCACACTGTGCGGATGCGGAGCGGCCAGTCCAGTTCTCAGCTGCCCCGACAGTCCCTGCAGGGTGAACATTGATCATTTTCTGCTGCAACAACAGAGGCAGGTGTGTGAAAGCTGTGGGCACCCTGACATGTTCCCAAAGCAGATGGACTCGACCCAGCACCTGCCATGAACCACCCAACCCCAGCCGCTATAGCAGGGGTTCTCAAACTATAGTACTTCCCGGGAAGTTAACTGGTACCAGTTCCAATGTATACTGCTCCAATTACACCAGTATAAATCCCTATGCACACTCAGACTGTGGTATAAGAGAACCTTTTTCTGGTTTATCTTATGTTGTTTTAGAAGCAATATAAATTATAGAGCGTATATTTTTGACAGCGAGGATAATTAACCATGGGAAAAATTACCATGGGCTGTGGTGGATGTTCTTTCTAAAAGAGAAGCTCCAGTTCAAAAGGGAATTATTTGAGGGCAGTTCTCTGGCCTGCCTTATACAGGAGGTCAGACTAGATGATCACAGTGGTCCTCTCTGGCTTTAGAATCTATGAATGAACCTGATAAAGGTTCTGATTTGAGAATGAGAGTGTCCCCGGGGGAGTGACACCAGCAAAGCTAGAGCAGTTTAATTATACTGGTAAACGTTCCAGTATATAGCAAGCCCTGAGATAAACAGCTCTTCCCATCAGAGCTCTCCCTCTCCTGGTACATCCCCTGTCACTGGAGTATCTGAGCCCCGCATAATCATTAATGGGGTTTATCCTCACCCGCATCTGAGAGGTAGGGAAGTTCATTCTCATTTCACAGATGGGGAAATTGAGGCACAGACAGAGACTAAGTGACTCAGCGCAGGACACACAGGAGTCTGCAGCTGAGTCAGGGAATGAACCCAGGGCTCTTGAGCACCAGTCCACTGCCCTTGCCACAAGATCGTCCTTCCTCCCTGCTGCCCCCAGCCTGTCCAAAAGCCTGAGTGACAATGACCAACCTGGTACCTGCCTTGAGGCCCAATGACTCCAGGCTATTTCATCCAAAGAGGGGAAGCACCTGGAGACTGGGAAATGGGAAATGTCAGAGACACAAGCTGGGAACTCTTCTGCAGGGGACTTAATTGATCTCACAGAGCGTCCCACACCGCATTGCTTCTGGGCTAGATCCTGCCTCTCTCCCACTGGTCCGAACCCCAGGGCAGAATTAGACCCGTCTCTACAGCCCTGGTGGGAATATTAATGGAGGCAGACACTGCGGTATTAGAGAGCGACCGGCTGCTGCTCAGAAGAGGGAAAAGAGAGGGGAGTCGGTGCCGGGAGCAGCGGCTCCTGCTCAGCGACTCTCTGCAAACACAGTCCAGCTGCTGTGTGCAGTCCAGCTGCTGTGTGCAGAGAGGGAACTGCAGGATGAACCGATAGCGCCCTGAGCATCTGCAGAGTCCCTTGTGCAGACAAGTCTTCCCCTGACCAGCAGTGAGCTCTGCCCAGGCCTGACCCCAAGCTAGCAGCCCAGCGAAGTGGGGGCGTATCACACACTGTCATGTGGGATTGAATAACCCACTCAAACAGTGTTATTTTTGTCCTCACACATTAACTTGCCTCATTCTCTCTCTCTCCATTTAGTCTGTTGTCTGAGATTTCCAGGGCAGTTAAATTTCATAGTCGTACATTTAAAGGCCAGAAGACACCAATGATTCCATCTAGTCAGAGCGTCTGCACAGCCCAGGCCAGAGAGCCTCCCCCAGGGATCCCTGCATTGAGCTGCTAACTTCTAGCTGAGCTGGAGCCTGTCTGGTAGAAAACAGGTGTCCCCTCTTGGTTCACAGACTCAAAACAGGCTCATATTTCTAAACACTTATTCACAATCATGAAAAACAGACTGCACACGCTAAGCATACAACAATGCTCATCGCTCCCAATAAGACAGATGAACTTTTCTTGATGGCCGTCAGCATCAGGTCCATCTGGGGGACTCCAGTTTCTGCACAGTGTCATTGGCGGTGTGCTGAGGTCTGACAGCTCTGTTCTTGGCGCTGTGTCCTGGAGCTGGTTCCCAAAGAACTTCCTTTTGGACCCCAGTTTATATAGTGAAACTTGAGTCCTGCTTAGCTATACCTTAACCAATCATTATACTGAAATTTTACTGACCAAGCCTAACAAAATTCTCTAACCAATCATACCCCACCATCTTAATGAATTTACACCTAGCAAAATGAATTATGTAACAGACAGAAATAATCGAAGAACCAGACAGAGCTCATCCAGGCAAACAATAGGGAAGTGGGGACCATAATGACAGAACAATAAAGAAATGAGGAGTTCACAACCACAGCTATTGATAAATGTTTTCTTGCCAGACAGGAAGCTATCAAAGTAAGTTTTCTTTAACCATCTTAAGATCTGTTTCTGTATCTGGTGATAGTGGGGGCCATTAGGACGGGGTCCCCTTCTTAACAGCCTGATATGACATTGTTTTAATATCATTTAGATGGAATGTGAGGATGTGACTTCCTGCTACTGTGCTGTCATCAGCTAACACTGAGAACAGTCTAGATCCATCCTCTTTGGAAACCCCCTTTCAGGTAGTTAAAATCAGCTATCAAATCCCCCCTCATTCTTCAGGCTCTGGGGCCTCCCTGGGGCAGTCTGCATCCTGCTGCCCTGGGGGGCTGAGCCTCAGCTTCCCCAGCAAAGGGGGCTCCCAGGGAGATGAACCGACCCATGAGCAACCCCAGACACTCAGGACTGGGGCCGGGGTTGGGACTGTCTGAGCTGCAGGGTCCCATACCCCACCCTGCAACAGGGAACCACCCCAGCTCCCTTTCCCCATAGGACCCCTCTGTCCACCCCCACAGGTACCTCTGCCCTGGCCTGTCTGCTGTGCAGTGAGCCCATCCCCAGGGTATCTCGCCTCCTGCCAAACACAGCCAGGCAGTGCGTGCTGGGAGAGGCTGGTATGTTACCCGCTGCCCCCCACATCTCCACGGTACCCAGGGACCAGCCAGAGACAGCAGAACATATATGGGGCATTTGGGGGTCCCCTGAGTCCCCAGTGAGGGGAGGAGAAGCAAGAGCAGGGATGTGGGTAATGGTGGCTTGCAGGGGACATCCCTATTGCCAGGGAGCCATCATGCGGACTAGAAGGGGGCTTATTGCTCCAACCCAACTGCACCCAGCAGGGCCCAGTCCCCCCAGATCCTGCCTCACCTCTGGGATCCCCCCACAGCTTCCAGGCATCAACATGCAGGGCCAAGGGAATCAGGTGACTTTGGGGGTCTGGCAATGGGGGAGGGGCAGTTGGGGCTCTCTCTCCATCCCCCCATGTCAAAGAGCCCCTCCGCAGCGTGTCTTGGCCCGACCCACTGAGATTCACTGCCCCCATCCCAGCCCCAGCCCCGGGCACCACGAGCCTGTTTCCAGGGCTAGTTCAATGGGGATTTCCCCCCACCCCAGCCCCAGCACCTGGCCCCGTGCTGCCCATACCGGTGGGAGCTGGCACCGCTCCAGGCTGGATCTGGTCAGTCCCCCCGTGGGAATAGAACCAGTGTCTATCAGGGCAGCAGGAGGGGCTAAAACAATGATTCAGTGATCACCCCCCATCCTGATTTAGCATCAATCAGCACTGTCATTCTCAGAGTGGGGGGTGGATTTTAGTGGCTGGGGAGTGGGGATCCCTTCCCTCGCTGGGGGTGTGTGATGCTCTGTACCTCGGGGGAACACCCTACACTCCCATGTTCATCTTTGTAAAATGATTGTGTGGTATCCAACGCAAAGTTTGTCATGTCGGGTATCTACAGAAGGCTCATGCTGCACCGAGCATTGCTGTTACAGTAACATTATAGGTTATAATTTCATGTGTGTAGTTATGAGGCTGAACATGTATCCTCATGGCTTAAAATAAGTTCAGGCAAAAACTCTCCAAGAGCAGAGGGGCAGTTCACACCTCATCAAGGCATGTATGAGACAAACCCAGCCCAGCCTCAGAGGAACAAAGGACTCTGGCCTAGGCAGCAACAAAAGAATCTGTTGGACTCGGGAGGGAATCACCCCCCTTCCTTTGGCCAGTTGGGACTGCGATGAGGTAATACTCACCTGACTCTGAAGGTGTGGGGGAAAAGCCAAAAGGGAAGAAAGAACATGATAAAAGGGAGAGACGTTTGCCATGCTCTTCCTCTCTCTTCCACCTACATCCACAGACACCACCATCAAGTGACTGAAGCACTGATCAAAGGGGAAAGCCTGGTTGAAGGGCAACCAGCCAGCGAGTGGTGAGAAACGTCTACGTTTGTAATGGCACTGAAAGCGTGAAGATCAGCTAAGAATGGGTTTTGCTTTTATTTCATTTGACCAAATCTGACTTATGTTTTGATTTATAATCTCTTAAAATCTATCTTTATTTGTTTGTTTATTCTACCTGAAGCAGTGTGCTTGCTTTGAAGCATGTCAGAGACTCCCCTTGGGAAAACAAGCCTGGTACATATCAAATTCTTTGTTAAATTGACAAACTCACAAAAGCTTGCAGTGTTCAGCTGGCATAAGAGGGCACTGCAAGACGGAGGTTCCTAGGGTTGTGTCTGGGACCGGAGATATTGGCTAGTGTCAATCGGTTGCACAATCCAAGGAGCAGCTTACATGCCAGAGGCTGTGTGTGAACAGCCCAGGAGTGGGGGTTCTCACAGCAGAGCAGGGTAAGGCTGGCTCCCAGAGTCAAGGATTGAAGTGACCTAGTACATCACCGATCCAGATAACACCAGAGGGGACGTCACAGCAGGGTGCTCACTCCCTCCTGTTTCTCTGTAGCAGAGGCAGGCCAGGAGGTGCCATTCACACCTGGAGTTACTGCGGAGCAGGTCTGGGCGCGGCTGTTCCTATTTCGGAGTAGGACGCCCCTGTGTCTATAGAGTTAAAGGAGGGCTTGTCTGCTGAATGGGGCTGTACCTAAACAGGAGGCGTGAATTGTGACAGCCCAGACTTGCTCTGAGATCACCAGGGGGGATTGGGAACTACACGAGATTCATCATTTCCAGTACAGTTTTCACATAGACGAGGTCTTAGTCCATCTTTCTATCCCTCATCAGATGTTCTCCCATGGATCTATCCATCATCCTCTGTGTAGAAAAATTGAACCCATCAATTCTGTCTGCAGGGACCATCCCCCTCCAAACAGCATGAATGGTCCCATGAGCATCTGAGCGGGGAGTAGGAGCAGCCGGTCGAAAAGGGACTCTCACAGCACCAGTCAGCATCACTGCCCGGGCTGTTGAAAGTCTGCTTGTCGTGGGGCTCTGTACCTGGCTCCATGTGACTCTCGGGAAGCGGCTGACATGTCCCTCCAGATCCTAGGCATAGAGGACCATGGCCAATGGGAGCTACAGAGCTGGGGCCCAGGGTGGAGCCTGTGGGCTGGGGGGGCAGCACGTGGAGCCCCCAGCCACACCTTTGTCTAGGACACAGAGGGACATGCCGGCAGGGCCGCCGAGAGTGGGTTTGGGCTCCGGTGAAAAAAAAATTTTAGGCCCCCCCAGCTAAACAGGGCCGACAAAGCCGGGCCCTGGTAATTTGTATCGGCTTCCCCCCTCTCGTCGGCCCTGCATGCCGGCTGCTTCCCGGGACCCACCTTAGGTCAGTGTTGCCTGGAGCCTGCACTCCATAGCCCTTCCCACACCCACGCACCTGCCCCAGGCCAGAGCTCCCTCCTGCACCCTGAATCACTCATTTCTGGCACCACCCTGGAGCCCCCACCCCCAGCTGGAGCCGTCACTCCCTCCCACACCCTAATCCCCTGCGCCAGACCAATGAAAATGAGCGAGTGAGTGAGGGTGGGGGAGAGAGAGTCACGAAGGTAGGGGCGATGGAGTGAGCGGAGGGTGGGGTCTCGGGGAAGGGGTGGGGCAGGGGTCCAGGCAAGGGTGTTTGGTTTTGTGCAATTAGAAAGTTGGCAACCCTAGGGCAGCTGCGCTCTTGGGCTGTGTAACAAGGTGAGCAGGGAGGGAAATAAATGGGGCCTGGGCCTCATGTGGGACCCTCTGCACAGGGGTGAATTTCGGAGAACAGCAAGCATGGGGCTGCTTTGTCTCCTCTGCACCAATCTCCAGCCACTTCTGCCCTGATTGCCCCTGCTCTCCATTCTGGGTTTCTGAGGAGTCTCCTGTCCCTGCTGGGAGACAGGCACCAGGTAACTGCCAGATGGGGAAGAATACAAGGCAGTTGAGAAAGAGCATCCAGGAGTGACCTCTGAGCAGGTGGGAGCTGGAATCAGTGTGACTAAGCAAGTGGGGGAACCAAAGAAACATGTAGGAGTGTTGTGAACAGACGTTAACGCCTCTGTGGGAAGCCCTGCGGCAGAGGGCCTCAATGGACATCTGTCAGGAGCACAAGGCAGAGCAGATTTGCAGAGTAATTGATGCAGAAGTGGATTGTGCTGGGATGGTGGCTGGGCACATTTCAGCACTGGGATGGACTCAGCTCTGCAGAGCAGCTGGACAGGGGATGTTTGGGGGAGCTCAGCTGCTCAGGTGAGGGTCAGAGGAGCAGAGTGTGACACTACCTGTTCTAAGCAGTGCCCAGAAGAAGACAGGGTAAAAAGGGGGTAAATATGTTTTGCATTTTTAAAAATATTGTTTCAAAACCATTTGTGAAGAATTTGTTATTTTCTTTCCATTTTTTTCCCAAAATGGTAAAAATGGAGGGAGGGGAAATCCAAAAGCTGAAACTTAAGTGATCTGCAAACATTGTTCCTATTAAATGTATTTTTTTCCTTTTAAGTTTTCAGTTTTCATTTTAGAAAACTCCAAAAAAGTTTTAATTTTGTCTTTGAAAAAAATGAGAATGTTAGGAAAAATTAAAATGTTTGACAAACTTATTTTCAAAAGTCTGCCATTTTCAGATGAGAACATTGTGGCGGCTCAGCCCAGAGAGAGCTGCTGGCACCCTTGGATGGCAGCCGGGCCCTGCTTGTAGCTCAGACAATGCTGCCCAGGATTTCATGACAGGATCATGAACAGTACATAGCAAGATGTGAAGGGGAATTCACCCCATCCCCCAGCCAGAGCTGCAAGAGCAGCTGAGATGTGAAGCAAGAGCAGAGTGAGTTCCTCCTGCTGCACAGACCCTGCAGCTGCCTCACTGCACAGACCCTGAAAGGAGCAGAGAGACGGCTCCACACAGGGAAGAAATGAGCAGGGCTCCTCTCTACGCTAGTGCTTTAACAGAGACTTGAAAGGAGTCAGCTGCACAGAGTCGGAAACAGAAAGATTGATATATATAGATAGATGGCTCTGTATGGAGATAGAGAGAGGGAGATAGTCAAAGGATGTATATGGGGATAGATAGATACAATATTGTTTTTAAATATTGTGCTTGGCTTATCACATCATTAAGCACAGAGACCGTGTCTTTCAAAAATGAGTAGTGATTTTGGGGGGCTGATTTAAGACACCTTAAAGAGGACTATTTCCAGTCCATGGGAGCTCAGTGCAGTCTGTCGCCCCTTAAGCCGTCTCATGTTGGGCTCTAAAAATCACTGGCAGGTTTGGCCAGAAGTGTTTGTGCCAGTTCTGTACGTGCTGAAACGGCATATGAGACCAGCTGTAGGAGTGCGAGGGGCTGCATCCCCATGACCCATTGTATCCTTGCCCCTGGGGTGAGACTGCAATCAAGGGCAATCAGTGCCAGCTGTGGTGGGGATTTAGTGATAAAGCTCCTCTAGCACCCAGTCCAGTTCTCAGCTGCCCCAACCTTCCCTGCAGGGTGAACATTGATCATTTCCTGCTGAGGCAACAGAGGCAGCTGTGTGAAAGCTGTGGGCACCCTGACATGTTCCCAAAGCAGATGGACTCGACCCAGCAAGTACAGGGTCTAGTTCTGCATTTCACACTTTAGGAAGGATGCAGAGAAACTGGAGAGAGTCCAGAGAAGAGCAACAAAAATGATGAAAGGTTTAGAAAACCTGACCTAGAAGGAAAGGTTAAAAACACTGGGCATTGAAGTCTTGAGAAAAGAAGCCTGAGAGGGACCGGATAAGAGTCTACAAATATGCTCAAGGCTGCTATAAAGAGGACGGGGATCAATTGTTCTCAGTGCCCACTGAAAGTAGGACAAGCAGTAATGGGCTTAATCTGCAGCAAAGGAGATTGGGTTAGACAGTAGGAACATCTTTCTAACTCTAGGGCTAGTTAAAATCTGGAATAGGCTTCCAAGCGAGGTTGTGGAATCCCTGTCATTGGAGGTTTATAAAACAGATTGGACAAACTCCTATCAGGGATGGTCCAGCTTTACTTGGTCCTGCCTCAGTACAGGGAGCTGGACTCGATGCATCTTGAGGTCTGTAAGGGAGTGGACTCACCCCTGCAGCACCTCCTGCTGGTCATCGATGGGAATTAGCTCTTCCAGCATCCTGGAGCACCCCCTGCAGGCTGGTGATCCACCTTACCACTGGCCCCCATGTCCCTCCCAGTACCCCTTTCTCTGGGTTGCTGCCCCCCTGGCAGTACCCCCACACTCTGGCTCTCCCCACCCAGGGGAACCTCACCTCAGTCCCTGGAAAAATCATGGAGCAGGTCCTCAAGGAATCAATTCTGAAGCACTTAGAGGAGAGGAAAGTGATCAGGAACAGTCAGCATGGATTCACCAAGGGCAAGTCATGCCTGACTAACCTAATTGCCTTCTATGAGGAGATAACTGGGTCTGTGGATGAGGGGAAAGCAGTGGATGTGCTATTCCTTGACTTTAGCAAAGCTTTTGATACGGTCTCCCACAGTATTCTTGCCAGCAAGTTAAAGAAGAATGGACTATAAGGTGGATAGAAAGCTGGCTAGATCGTCGGGCTCAACGGGTAGTGATCAACGGCTCCATGTCTAGTTGGCAGCCGGTTTCAAGTGGAGTGCCCCAGGGGTCGGTCCTGGGGCCGGTTTTGTTCAATATCTTCATTAATGATCTGGAGGATGGTGTGGACTGCACTCTCAGCAAGTTTGCAGATGACACTAAACTGGGAGGAGTGGTAGATACACTGGAGGGTAGGGACAGGATACAGAGGGACCTAGACAAATTAGAGGATTGGGCCAAAAGAAACCTGATGAGGTTCAACAAGGACAAGTGCAGAGTCCTGCACTTAGGATGGAAGAATCCCATGTACTGTTACAGACTAGGGACCGAATGGCTAGGAAGCAGTTCTGCAGAAAAGGACCCAGGGGTTATAGTGGACGAGAAGCTGGATATGAGTCAACAGTGTGCCCTTGTTGCCAAGAAGGCTAACTACATTCTGGGCTGTATACGTAGGGGCATTGCCAGCAGATCGAGGGACGTGATCATTCCCCTCTATTCGACATTGGTGAGGCCTCATCTGGAGTACTGTGTCCAGTTTTGGGCCCCACACTACAAGAAGGATGTGGAGAAATTGGAAAGAGTCCAGCGGAGAGCAACAAAAATTATTAGGGGGCTGGAGCACATGAGTTATGAGGAGAGGCTGAGGGAACTGGGATTGTTTAGTCTACAGAAGAGAAGAATGAGGGGGGATTTGATAGCTGCTTTCAACTACCTGAAAGGGGGTTCCAAAGAGGATGGATCTAGACTGTTCTCAGAGGTACCTGATGACAGAACAAGGAGTAATGGTCTCAAGTTGCAGTTGGGAAGGTTTAGGTTGGATATTAGGAAAAACTTTTTCACTAGGAGGGTGGTGAAGCACTGGAATGGGTTTCCTAGGGAGGTGGTGGAATCTCCTTCCTTAGAGGTTTTTAAGGTCAGGCTTGACAAAGCCCTGGCTGGGATGATTTAGTTGGGAATTGGTCCTGCTTTGAGCAGGGGGTTGGACTAGATGACCTCCTGAGGTCCCTTCCAACCCTGATATTCTATGATTCTATGATTCTATGAACCCCCACCAACTAACCCCACCTCACCTCAGTGTAAGGCTACTGCCAGTCACTATCTAGCCCCACTCCCTGGGGCAGACTGCAGTATACACCACTCATCACAGGCAAGGTTGGTTTTGACCTGCTGCCTCTCTCTATAGCTGGGCTGCCCCGCTGCAGCCCCAGTACTGGTCTTAGCCCCTCAACTAGGCCCACAGCCTGGGGCTTTCCTAGGCCAGAGTGCCCCAGCTCCTCTAGTCTTCCCCCAGCCCTGCTCCACTCCCAATATCCTGCTCATCTCCCTAGCAGCCAGGCCCTTCTCTCTCTACAATAGGGTTACCATATTTTAATTTTTAAAAAGACGGACACTCCACGGGGCCCCGGCCCCACCCCAACTCCGCCCCTTCCCTGGCCCCTCCCCTGAACGCTCTGCCCCCTGCTCCTCCCCCTCCCCTGCTTCCCGCGAATCAAATGTTCGCAGGAAGCCTGAAACAGGGAGGCAGCAGGTAAGCTGGGCCTGGGGCTGGGGCGGGGCTTGGTGCGGCCCAGTCCGGCCGAGCGGCTCCCTTTGGCAGCCGGCCGGCTGGCCCAGGCCAAGAGGCTCTGGCCCCAGCGTCTCCCGCCCGGCTCGGCTCGGGCCCTGGGGCCCCGGCTCCTGGCCAAGTGCCCGCGCCCTGGCCCTGGCCCCGGCCCAGCACTGCGCCGGCCCCCGGCCCAGCCCCCAGCCCAGCACCGCGCCAGCCCCTCACCGCCGGCCCCAGCCTGGCCCTGCACCACCGGCCCCAGCCCCAGCAGCCCCAGCCGAGCACCGCCGGGCCCTCCCTCCCGATTTTCCCGGACATGTCCGGCTTTTGGGGATTTCCCCCCCGGACAGGGATTTGAGGCCCAAAAAGCCGGACATGTACGGGAAAATCCAGACGTATGGTAACCCTACTCTACAAGCTGAGAGACAGTCCTGAGCATCTAGCTGCCTTGGCCTTCTTATAAGGCCCGGTTAGTCTCTTTGGGGAGTGGCCCCAGCTGCAGCCACTTCCCCCAATCAGCCGGGGCTTTCCCCCTTCCCCAGCCACAGCCCTCGGCAGGGCTGTTTCAAGCCCCGCAGGGCAGGAGCGGGTAACCACCCCACTACAAAGTTCCTTCCACCCCGACATTTCTATGATGTCCCCGTCCCTGACCTGCCAGGGCTGAGTCATCTGAGCTGAGCTGAGTGAAAATCCGGGGGGTTCCCTGTGTCAAATTTTGAATGAAGATGTTTTGTTAGGAATTTTTCATTTCAGATTTTAATGAATTTCAATATTTGGATTTTCAGGGGGTTGTTATTTAACTGTGGTTCTCGCTCTGCCATTCATCCCCCCCCCCACCCTTTGTGTGATGCTGAGTTACTGGGCAGGGCTGAGATGGGATACACACAAATACATAGACACTCATCCTTTACCAGTGAGGCTGAGGTGCTGGGCAGGGCTGAGCTGGGATCTGATCACCCGGTTGTGACTGTCTTTGATCTCGTACCCACAGGTGTAATTCCTGGAGCTGCCGCCGGATACCACATGGTTATAGTCATAGGTGTTCTTCTCCTCTGAACCTCTCTAGGATGAAATCTCCTCCCTGTCCTTGCAGAAGACGATGTGGGTGGCCAGGAGCTGGGAGAACATGGCGCACTTGAGCAACACGGAGTCCCCTGGCCGAGTGGACGTCTGGTTCAGGTGGAGGGCAGGGGCAGGGAGAGCACCTGGGAAGCCTAATGGGTCACAGCCATCAGTGGGGTGTTGGTGGTGCCCAGTGCTGTCAGTGGGGCAGGAGGTAAATGGCAGGTGGGGCTGTGCCATGTCTCAGATATAGGCTCTGATTCCAGCCCAGCTGGGCAGACAGGGGGACAATCTCTCTCTGGTGACTGGAAGCTTTATTCCCTGGGATCATTTGGGTTGCAGAAGAGCCGGAGGTTCGGCCGGGCTGGGCTCCCATTGTCGGGTGCTGCGCATTCTCCTAGAACAAGGGGCCCTGGCGCAGGCACCCCACTGACCTAGCTGGGGCAGTAAGGCTGGGAGAGAGGCGACCCCTCAGCATGGCCAGCCCCTGGCAATTGAGGGCTGTCTAGGCAGGGAACAGCCAACACCTCAGTCTGCCCCAGCAGCCCACGCAGCTAAGGCCAGTCGCTGCCCCAGGGAGCTCTACAGCCGACAGCCAAGGAGCTGTGTCCAGTCCCTAATCCCTCCGGCGTCTGCTCTAACATCCTCCCTGTCCTTGTGCCCCTCTCACTCCAGCCCCAAGCTGGCACAGGGGGCACTGGAGTAAATTCCAGGCCCAGGCTAAGGGAAGGTCCTGGAGCAGTGGCAGAGAACAGATCCCCCTTTCCTGGGAATTGCCAGGGTGATGGGACCCAGCTCTGAACTGGCACGGGAATTTCTGCTGCCACTGGGTAGGTCAATATGTGCCCAACACCTTCCCCACCCCTGCGGTGCCAGCAAAGAAATGGCACCGCCAGCCCCTGCTGGGTATGACTCCCTGGCCCGGGTCATACGGGAGCTGAGCCTGGGTTATATAATGGTCCCTTCTGGCCGTACCCTCTCGAATGCCGCCTGCCCGCCCAGGGCTGACTATTAATGGTGCTGCTGACATTAAGAACGGGGTGCAGGCTGAGTCCATGTTGGGGGTGAGCTCCAGGGGAGAGACCTTCAGCTGTGAGGAGTTGGGAGCCAGTGCATGGGAAGGTAAATCCCTTGAGGTCAGAGCCAGGGCATTCTCTCCTCCCCAGGGCCAGTGCCCCAAGGGGGGGATGGGTGTGGATGTGACTCTCTGACCCACCTGTTACACTCGTCTGCAGTCAGAGCAGAGCAGATCCCACACAGCCCGTTTGCCTTCCCGTGCCATTGCCGCTGGCACGTCACTGAGCAGGGCGCAGCCCAAGGATGGCTAGACAACTGGAGTGGGAGGGGTAAATGCCATGGGCAGATTGGGGACAGACAGACAGACGGACTCACCGGGAGCTGAGCAGATCTCCTGGCTGCTGGGACTCAGCGCTGGGAACACAAGGGTAACGTGAGGTTAGTTCTAGAGATAAAATCTCCCCCTTTTCTGAGGTCCCTCTTGAGGAACAAAAACTGCTTTAATAGATATGAAAATACGTTCCTGATTTGTGTGTTGCTGAAGAAGCAAACCAGGCAAGACGTTAGATCTGGGGCATGGCAGGATGCTCGCGCACACATACCTTGGCTGAGCTGGGACCACCTTTCCCTTCAGCTCTCCAGAGGGCCAGATCCTCAGCTGGTGTAAACCAGCATTGACTCCAATGGAGCGACACTGTTTTACACCAACTGGGGATCTGGCCCAGTAACTCTCATACTCAGTGTTTACACTGGTTCCCATTTTTCTCCCACTAAAGAGGATTTGCTGACAGTCTGGACCAGGGCCTGCTCTCGATTCTGTTTCCTCCCAACCTGCTACAAATTAGCACAGGGTTCCCAGATACTCACCAGGCAGCAAGAGGCACAGAGAGAGGATCATCATGGTGGTGGTGTGGGGAACTGATCAGGAGGGAAACAATCCAGCAGCTTTTGCTCCTGAATGGGTCAGGAGGGGACAATCCGCAGTCACTCCACCCTCAGATCTGTCCCCACTGCCCTGTCTGACTTCAGCAGAAGAGATGCTCCAGTCTCTCTCTCTCTGCTCCAATCTGTCCCCGTCTGCTCCCCCGGGCTGGATACTCCAGCCAGCACCTCTCCCTGCTCCCAGGCCCCTGGGGTTTGCAGGGCTGAAGCAGCAGAGATGCCACAGCCTCTCCCTGACCTGCTCTGTCCCCTCCTGTGTCTGATATTCATCATCGCTTCCCGTTTCCTGCCCCAGGCCATCCTCCTTCCCCAGCCCGGCCACAGCATCTTTATTTAGGGCTGCAAGACTGAGAACCAAAGGTGCCTGGTTTGCTTATTCAGTCTAAATCGAATATCACTGAGGAAACGCCTCCCATCCCATCTCACTTCCTGGGGACCGAGACAGCCCCCTGGCTAAAGGCACAGCTAGGCCAGGGTGAAAGGTCACTGGGTGATTGGGGGGCCTGGGATGTTGGATGAGCCTAAACCTTTTGCCTTCACCTTGGTCTCCTGTCCCTGGTGAGAAGGACCCAGCTCCTCTAGGGGGAAATTCACCCTCTGGGCTTAAAGGGACTTAAATGGGGTCTGGGCCTTATACTGGTGCACAGGGGTGAATTTCTGCCCAGAGAACACCTACTACAGGACTGCACTGGCTTCCCCACCTGCTTAGTCTCCACTTACCCCATCTGACGCACCCAGCTCCACCCATTTCTGCCCATCCTGCCCTGACTGCCCCCGCTCCCCATTTTGGCTCCCGAGGGGTCTGCTGTTCCTGCTGAGAGATGGGTACCAGGGCACTGCCGGATGCGGAAGAACACAAGGCAGTTGAGAAAGAGCATCCAGAAGTGAGCTCTGAGCAGGTGGGAGCTAGAATCAGTGTGACTAAGCAAGTGGGGAAACGAGGGCAAAAGGCCAAAGAAACATGTGGGAATCTTGTGAACAGACGTTAATGCCTCTGTGGGAAGCCAAAGAGCAGAGGACTCCAAGGGAAATGTGTCAGGAGTACAGGGCAGGGCAGTTTTGCAGAGTAATTGATACAGAAGTGGATTGTCCTGGGACGGTGACTGGGCACATTTTACCACTGGGTTGGAGGCAGCTTTGCAGAGCAGCTGGACAGGGGATGTTTCGGGGAGCTCAGATGCTCAGGTGAGGGTCAGAGGAGCATAGTGTGAAACTCCCTGTTATAAGCAGTGCCCAGAAGACGACGGAGTGAAAAAGAGTTTATATTTGTTTAAGTTTTTAAAAAATATTATTGTTTAAAAAACTTATGAGGAAAATATTGTTTCCCCATTTTTTCCCCTCTCTTGGTGGCAAAATGGGAAAAAGTGGGGGAGAGGAAACCAAAACCTGAAAACTTTTTAAAAATTCTCTGAAAAAGTGGATTTTTAAACATAATTTTTTTCTTTTAATTTTCCAGGTTTGTTTTTATAAATGGAAACTCTGGAAATATTTAAAATGTTTGACAAAAACTCTCATTTTGAAAACTACGTCCATTTTAGATCAGAACATTTTGGCAGCCCTAATCCAGAGTGATCCCCGGGGCTGTGGGTCAGGCTGAGCTGCTGGCACCCTTGGATGGCAGCCGGGCCCTGCTTGTTGCTCAGACAACGTTGCCCAGAAAGGGCCTGATCCAAAGCCCATTAGTGTCAATGGAAAGACTCCACTGAGTTCACTGGCCTGGGGATCAGGCCGCCGTGTAAGAGGGTCGGTTCTCTTGTGACAGAGAAATGGCTCCGGAGCTTTCACTTGGACAGACCCCAACCCAGACCTGCAGTAGGAACAGGGAAAGTCTCCACCATGGGAGAGTGAAGGGGAGGTTGATGACAGGGTCATGAACAGCGCATAGTGGGATGTGAAGTAGGGGAATTTACTCCATCCCCCAGCCAGGGCTGCAAGTGCAGCTGAGACGTGAAGCAAGAGCATCCGCACAGTGAGTTCCTCCTACTGCACAGACCCTGAAAGGAGCAGAGAGACGGCTCCACACAGGGAAGAAAAGACCAGGGCTCCTCTCTACGCTAGTGCATTAACAGAGAGTTTGAGGAGTCAGTTGCACAGAGCTGGAAATAGAAAGACCGATAGATATGTAGATAGATGTCTCTGTAGGGGGGTAGAGAGAGGGAGATAGTCAGAGGATGTATATGGGGGTAGATTAGGGTGACCAGATGTCCCATTTTTAAAGGGACAATCCCTTTTTTTTTTTTGGACTTTTTCTTATATAGGCACCTATTACCCCCCACCCCCTGTCCCATTTTTTCACAGTTGCTATCTGGTCACCCTAGGGTAGATAGATACTATATTGTTTTTAAATACCGTGCTTGGCTTATCACATTGTTAAGCACAGAGACCAAGGCTCTCAAAAACTATTAGTGATTTTGGGAGTCCCATTTAAGCCACCTTCATGTGGCTGATTTCCAGGGGCTCAGTGCTGTTTGTCTGTTATCCCTTAAGGTGTCTCACGCTGGTCTCCCAAAATCACTGGCCTTTTTGGAAGGTTTGAGCAGAAGTGTTCATGCTAATTATGCATGTGCTGAATCTGTGTGTGAGACCAGCTGTAGGGGTGCGAGGGACTGTGTTCCCACAGCCCAGTCTATCCTTGGCCCTCGGGCAGACTGCAAGCAAGGGTTATCAGTGCCAGCTGTGATGGGGATTTTGTGATAAAGCTCCTCTGGCACAACCACACTGCGTGGACACTGAGTGGCCAGTCCAGTCTCAGCTGCCCCAGCATTCCCGGCAGGGTGAACATTGATCATTTCCTGCTGAGGCAGTAGAGGCAGCTGTGTGAAAGCTGTGGGCACCTCTCACGTGTTCCCAAAGCAGATGGACTAGGCCCAGAACCTACCCCCATGAACCACCCAACCCCTGCCATTATAGTATTTCCCGGGAAGTTAACAGATATCAGCTCCAATGTATACAGCTCCAATTACACCAGTATAATTCCCTGTGCACACTCCGACTGTGGTATAAGAGAACCTTTTTATGGTTTATCTTATGTTGTTTTGGAAGCAATATAAATTATACAGAATATATTTTTGACAGTGAGGATAATTAATCATGTGAAAAATTACCACAGGCTAAATCGTCCAAGGAGGGGAAGCACCTGGAGACTGAGAAACAGGAAATGTCAGTGCACAAGCTGGGAACTCTTCTGCAGGGGATTTAATTGATATCACAGAGCATCCCACCCCGCGTTGCTTGTGGGCTAGATTCTGCCTCTCTCCCTCTGATCCGAACCCCAGGGCAAACAGGGCAGAATTAGACCCATCTTTCCAGCCCTGGTGGGAATATTAATGGAGGGAGACACTGCGGTATTAGAGTGACCGGTTGCTGCTCAGAAGAGGGAAAAGAGAGCAGAGTCAGTGCCGGGAGCAACGGCTCCGGCTCAGTGACTCTCTGAAAACACAGTCCAGCTGCTCTGTGCAGGATGAGCACAGGAACCACAGGATGAGCTGATAGCGCCCTGAGCATCTGCAGAGTCCTCTGTGCAGACTCGTCTTCCCCTGTCCAGCCATGAGCTCTCCCCAAGCCTGACCCTGCGCTAGCAGCCCAGCGAGGTGCGTGTGTATCACATGCTGTGATGTGGGATTGAATAACCCGCTCACAGTGTTATTTTTGTCCTCACAGGTTAACCTGCCTCATTATCTCTCTCTCTCTCCAGTTAGTCTGTTCTCGTGAGGTTTCCTGGTCAGTTTATTTTCATGGTCGTACATTTAAAGGCCAGAAAGGACCAGTGGAACCATCTAGTCAGAGCGTCTGCACAGCCCAGGCCAGAGAGCCTCCCCCAGGGATCCCTGCATTGAGCTGCTAACTTCTGGCTGAGCTAGAGCCTGTCTGGTAGAAAAAGACATCCCCTCTCAGTTCAAAGACTCCAAACCAGCTCACATTTCTAAACACTAAGATGGCTGTGGCTGATCAGTGCAAGAGGGGACCAGTGGGAACAGGGCCGGCTCCAGGCACCAGCCTGGCAAGCAGGTGCTTGGGGCGGCCGCTCAGGAGGGGGGCGGCACATCCAGCTATTCAGCGGCAATTCGGCAGACGGTCCCTCACTCCTGCTCGAGCGAAGGACCTCCTGCCAAATTGCCGCCACAGATCATGATCGCGGCTTTTTTTTTTTTTTTTTTTTTTGGCTGCTTGGGGCGGCCAAAACCCTGGAGCCAGCCCTGAGTGGGAAGGGAGATGCTGGACTGGGGCAGAGCAGAGCAACTGGGGATGGGCCTTGAGGTTTAGTTCCTAATCTGACCTTCCCCAGAGTTTGGGGGTGTGGACTTGGGGTTCTGGTTTGGGCCTATGATAGAGACAGCCCCAAAGTCTGGGTGTGGGGAGTCGGAGCAAAAGTGCAATAGGTACCAGATAAGATGATCCAGAGTCTGACTGAAGAGGGGAAGAAGATGCTCAATTTCGGGTAGCTGAGACACCTAAGAGTAAATGGGCAAGAGGGATGAGGTGGAGCTGTTGGTCTTGGCAGAAATTTCAGGAAGCTCAGTGAAGCATCCAGATCTGGTGTGTACCCAAGGCCCGACACTGACAGACTGACTGATCAGCTAGGCCAGGCCACAGACACGCCCAGGATAGACTGTAACAAAGGATACTGGAAATTTAACACTCCACTTCAGAGTATAACCCACGGCAGGTTGACGGGGCAGTGACTGTGATGTATGATACCTGACTGTAGAGCGCCAGCCCACCAAGGGTACTGAGGAAACAACACGTTCTTAATGAGGCCTGCACCAGGGCTAGCTGAGAATTTTACATACAAAACTAGATTTTGACTAAATGATTTTTAAAATTTTATGTATATCTTTATTTGTGGCAGTCTGTTTTCTTTGAACATTTTTAATTTTTCATTGGAAAACCAAAAGCCCCAAAATATTATTGTTTTTGGAAGTTTTCAGCTGAAAATTTTCACTGTTCATTTGCTGAAACCAAATATTCCTCTCCCACCCATGTTTCAGGTTATCAGTTTTTCAATGAAAATTTAAAATTTTATTGCTGAAAATTTCAATGGAAATGTATTTAAATTTTCCACATGGAAAATAATTCCACATTCTGCCCTGCCCCAGAGTGCACCATGTTCAAGCCCTTCATGGTCGCAGGTGGAATCTGCCAATGCTTTGTTCAGCCCTATGTTCACATGACTCCCCTGTGACATTCTAAAGGTTAATTCAGATTAGCCTGAAGGCCTGTGTGACGAGTGTGGGAATGTGGGTGCAGGCTTTGCTGGAGCTCTAGGCATAACTACCAGTGTGAACCGAAGGCTCTGAATCGAAGTAGGCCTGGCCTCTGGAGAATAGTAACACACTGGGTATTGGCTAACCAAGTAAGCTCATCCCTGACCTGAGAGGATGGTACAGGGACACACAGAGTTCTCAACTTACACCATAAATACAGACTTAAGAGATGGCACAGGAACACCCCTACCACTCCTAAGGATAAAGAGGGGATGATAAGATAATGGATAAGGATGTTTGTTCGAACTAGCAGGAACAAGGAGAAACAGTGTTGATAATGGTAGTAACTGACAAGATCTAAAGTGGAATACTTGACTTCTTTATATCAACGTATGAAAGAAGTCATAGGAGAGGCATCTTTGTACTAGTCTAGAGACTGCACTCCGGTGGGCTGATTGAACTGGTACCTTGCCGCAGGCATACATGTGTTAGTGGATCTGTAGCTCCTAGAGGGCACTAGGACTGTGTTTTGCGACAATCAGCCTGGCCGAGTGCCTTCACCACTGAACCGAGCTTGGGGTCTTTCTTTGGAGTAACATTGAGGTCTGCTGAATCAACGCACTGCACCGTCTGCTAGTGCAGCTGACATTGGAGTTCTGAGAACAGCAACACTAGCAGCATTACCAATGCTGCAGCACCAGCAGCACTTAGCAACATGAACAACAGTTGGTTATTGTACAATCATAGACATGTCAGGCTGGAAGAGACCTCAAGAGTCATCAAGTCCAGCCCCCTGCACTGAGGCCGGACCAAGTGAACCTAGACCATCCCTGATGGGGGGTTGTCCAACCTCTTCTGAATAAACTCAGATGATGGAGATTCCACAACCTCACTTTGGGGAACTTAACTACCCTGATCATTAGAAAGTTTTTCCTACTATCGAACCTAAACCTCCCTTGCTACAGATTAAGCCCATTACTTCTTGTCCTATCTACCTTTAGAGGGCACTTAGAACAATTGATCATCATCCTCTCCATAACAGTCCTTAACAGATTTGAAGATGGTTACCAGGTTCCCCCTTCAGTCTCTTTTTCTCAAGCCTTAACATGCCAAGTTTTTTTTAATCTATCATCATAGTTCAGGTTTTCTAAACCTTTGATCATTTTTGTTGTTCTCATCTGGATTTTCTCTAATTTATTCACATCTTTCTTAAATCCGAGGTAGAAGCCAAACTCGAACAGCTTAATGGGATGAAATCGGGGGCCCCAGATAATCTTCATCCAAGAACATTAAAGAACTGGCACATGAAATTGAAAGCCCATTAGCAAGAATTTTTAATGAATCTGTAAACTCAGGGGTTGTACCGTATGACTGGAGAATTGCTAACATAGTTCCTATCTTGAAGAAAGGGGGGAAAAAGTGATCCGGGCAACTACAGGCATGTCACTTTGACATCTGTAGTATGCAAGGTCTTGGAAAATTTTTTGAAGGAGAACGTAGTCGAGCACATTGAGGTCAATGGTAACTGGGACAAAATACAACATGGTTTTACAAAAGGCTTTTACCTTACAAAAGGTACAAACCAACCTGATCTCCTTCTTTGAGAAGGTAAGAGATTTTTTAGACAAAAGAAATGCAGTGGATCTAATTTACCTCGATTTCAGTAAGGCATTTGATACGGTTCCACATGGGGAATTATTAGCTAAATTGGAAAAGATGGGGATCAATATGAAAATTGAAAGGTGAATAAGGAACTGGTCAAAGGGGAGACTACAACGGGTCATACTGAAAGGTGAACTGTCAGGCTGGAGGGAGGTTACTAGTGGAGTTCCTCACAGATCGGTTTTGGGACCAATCTTATTTAATCTTTTCATTACTGACCTTGGCAGAAAAAGTGGGAATGTGCTAATAAAGTTTCTGGATGACACAAAGCTGGGAGATATTGCCAATATAGAGATGGACCGGAATATCGTACAGGAAGATCCGGATGACCTTGTAAACTGGAGTAATAGTAATAGCATGAAATTTAATAGTGAAAAGTGCAAGGTCATGCATTTAGGGATTAATAAAAAGAACTATTGTTATAAACTGGGGAGGCATCAGTTGGAAGTAACAGAGGAGGAGAAGGACCTCAGAGTATTGGTTGATCACAGGATGACTATGAACCGCCAATGTGATATGGCCGTTAAAAAGCTAATGTGGTCTTGGGATGCATCAGGCAAGGTATTTCCAGTAGGGATAAGGAGGTGTTAGTACCGTTATACAAGGCACTGGTGAGACTTCATCTGGAATACTGTGTGCAGTTCTGGTCTCCCATGTTTAAGAAGGATGAATTCAAACTGGAACAGGTACAGAGAAGGGCTACTAGGATGATCTGAGGAATGGAAAACATGTCTTATGAAAGGAAACTCGAAGAGCTTGGCTTGTTTAGCCTAACCAAAAGAAGGCTGAGGGTAGATATGATTGCTCTTTATAAATATATCAGAGGAATAAATACCAGGGAGGGAGAGGAATTATTTAAGCTCAGTACCAATGTGGACACAAGAACAAATGGATATTAACTGGCTGTCAGGAAGTTTAGACTTGAAATTAGATGAAGGTTTCTAACTCATCAGAGGAGTGAAGTTCTGGAACAGCCTTCCAAGGGGAGTAGTGGGGGCAAATGACATATCTGGCTTCAACATTAAGCTTGATAAGTTTATGGAGGGGATGGTATAATGGGATAGCCTAATTTTGGCAATTAATTGGTCTTTGATTATTAGCGGTAAATATGCCCAATGGCTTGTGATGGGATGTTAGATGGGGTGAGATCTGAGTTACTACAGATAATTCTTTCCTGGGTGTCTGGCTGGTGAGTCTTGCTCACATGCTCAGGATTTAGCCGATCGCCATATTTGCGGTCGGGAAGGAATTTTCCTCCAGGGCAGATTGGCAGAAGCTCTGGGGGCATTTTCGCCTTCCTCTGCAGCATGGGGCACGGGACACTTGCTGGAAGATTCTCTGCACCTTGAAGTCTTTAAACCATGATTTGAGGACTTCAATGGCTCAGACACAGGTTTGATATAGGAGTGGGTGGGTGAGATTCTGTGGCCTGCATTGTGCAGGAGGTCAGACTAGATGATCATAATGGTCCCTTCTGACCTTAAAGTCTATGATTCTATGAAATAATGAGTTCAAAACCCTGCTCCAAAGTGGGGTTCCAAATGTGGGTCTCCCACATCCCATGCAAATATTGAACCCCTGGGCAAAAGTCGGGAGGGACAGGCTCCTGAGCTTTCCTGAGTGAGATCCAGAGATTTGTACAGCATTCAGAGATGTGTGCAGAACTTGTCGAAAAATACCCAGTGGAAGAGTTTTCCATCAGAAAATGCTGTTTGTTCAAAATCAAAACCTTTCGACCAGGCTCTTCAGTCTTTCAGAATTGAAATGTTGCTGAATCTCTGTTGCTTGCAAAATCTGAAATGTTGATTTTTCATCCTGATTCTGGATGTGAAAGGTCAGAATTTCTCACAGGACAGAATTGCTGTGTTCAAAGGAGCTCTTGAGGCACAGATATCATTTGTATTGCTCTGGCAGGAGTTAGTAGATGGCACTGTTACACAAAGTTTTACACTATCTTTTCCTTGCCCTGTGAGCAGTGCACACATCCTTTGTAGACATACTGTGTAGGTAGTTGTTGATTTGCTGACGCAGACCCTTTTGAGGGAGCTGGCACAAACAGCCAGGTTTGGGCTCTGCTAAGGTCTGTTACTGGGACTCGGTTGCTGCCTGGGAACTGGGCACTGGTGCTGGGCTGAGATTCCTGAAAGAGGGGTTTGCCCACATGCTGTTTGTGACACCTGTGTTCTAAGACTGGAGCACGGAGGGTAAATAACTAATTACACAGAGAGACAGAACTTGTGGTCCCAGGTGTGATGATGCCTCTGGTGCCTCCTTCCAGAACGACAAAAAAGACTGTGAGTGAAGCGGGAGGAAATAATTCACTGACTGCCGGTTTAGCAGAGGGTGTCAGGGAACTCCAGATGAAACTTGCCCATCAGAAGGGTTTGGGATTCCCCCTTTGAAAGAGCCATTTTCCTGTCCTGCAAAGACGTTGGCCAGCTCAGCAATGCTGGTTAAACCTGAGAGAGCTGCAGGGAGACAGAGCGCCACATTGGATGAACCCGTCACCCTGTTGCATCATCGTGTGTTTCCTCTACATCCATTGCCCTGGTGATCACACTCAGCCTGGACTCGCCTTTCCCCTGATAGAGTCCTGTGAATAAAGAAATGCTTCAGAATCAGTTACCTTGGGGGAGGGAGGAACCCCTGATACCACCACTGATGGAGTCACTACCTAGGCAATAAATACATAAGAGACCAGAGCCAGACCATGGCCCCACTCCGGGCCCATAAAGAGGACTGGGATCAATTGGTCTCCATGTTCACTGAAGGTAGGACAGGAAGTAATAGACTTAATCTGCAGCATGGAAGATTTAGGTTAGACCAGGGGTCGGCAACCTTTCAGAAGTGGTGTGCCAGGGCTTCATTTATTCACTGTAATTCAAGCTTTCGCATGCCGGTAATACATTTTAACATTTTTAGAAGGTCACTCTATAAGTCTATAATATATAACTAAACTATTGTTGTATGTAAAGTAAATAAGGTTTTTAAAATGTTTAAGAAGCTTAATTTAAAATTAAATTAAAATGCAGATCTTATCAGTTTTCTAATGTCTGGCAAGTATTTGGATACTTTAAGCTGCACACAGGCTTCTGAGTGATCAGTTGTGTGGAAGCAGAGAAAGAACTGACAGGAAGGGGATTGCAATGCATGACAGTTAGTTAGCAAGAGTCAGGCTAACTGTAACCCTAATAACGCAAGATTTGTAGAAGCGAGGAATGTGTGAGGCGAGTGGGAAAGAACTGTGTGAGAAGTTGTTGCGACCTTGTGTAGATAATATGGAATGTAGACTAAGAGTCTACATTAGAGAGCAAAACAAGATATCAGAATGACCTATGTATAAACAAAATGCAGCTGTTGCTCATTATTGTCTGTAACAAAAGGTATAAATGCTTGCTGTAATTGTTTACCTGTTGAGAGACCTGTTTAGCTCTCTCCCTCTATGCAATTGATAGAGAGAAAATAAAGTATCTGACTTGTTGTACCCAAACAAAAAGTGAGAACTCTGTTATTCTCCGACAATTTGGGTGCTCGTCCGGGATGGCAACGCCCGCAGAAGCACCGGCAGCTGCTACGGATCGTTCCCCTTCGAACCCCATGGCGCCACAATAGAGGTAGGAGACCTTTTGAAATCTCTATTGGGGTGTTGGAGGAGGACTGTCCGTGGGGCCGTCTGTCCGTGTTGGGCTCACGCCATCCGAACTTATTGACTGTGCAGCAAGGTCAGATGCAGAGCGGGTTAGGGGAATTGTTTGCCGCCCTCTGTATGCATATGCGAGGTGCATAGGTATGCACCTGTGTTGAGGGGTTTTTACCGCCTCAGGAGGGGCTTTTACCGCCTCGAGTATAGAGTCCGGGTTGAGGGGTTTTTACCACCTCAAGTGATGCATCATGGTACTTGGGAATAGTGCCAGGAATAGTGGTACTTGAGAATACTGCCAGGAATAGAGGCCTCGGTGTGTGTGTGTGTGTGTGTGTACACCAGTGTGAATTGAGTGTTACCGGAAGACGCCCAGAGTACTCTGCGAAGTCTTTTGACTCGTGACCAGAACTACTCTAACGCAAGCCCGGTAACTAGAGGATCTTTTAGGAGATCCGACCCACGGTGGGCTAACTCGGCCTGGCATCGTCCGGCGGGGAGGCTACCTGGGTCTAGGAGTGTGTGAACCCATCTTCCCTCCCCTTTTCCTCTCCATGTGAGCCACTGACAGTCTGATCATCTCACTGGATGCAACAGAGTAAGTGGCGCCGTCTCTCTGAGACTAGCCGACGCTCTTTGCTGAAGGGAGGTGTAGGAGGGTCGTGGCCATCCTCATTAGCCTCTCCTGTGTGAGTACCCTGTAGGGAGAGATCCTTAGTTTATGTGCCGCTAGAGCGGACAGGGCATCCTCCCTGTGTGTGTGATTGGAAAATGGGTGGGGGACAGTCTAAGTTTTCCCTCTCACCCCCTAAGGGTACCCCAGCTTATTTCATGTACGTACATTATGGTCCAAAAACCTGCAGGTATTTAGACAATTGGAATATTTACACGTGTAAAAAATTCATCTAAACAATGCCCACTAGAAGGTACCTTCAATCTAGATAAGATCATACATCTCAGAGGAGCTTTTAATCACCAAAAAGCCTCTGACACACAATGGGAGCAATTTGTCTATTGAGGAAAGGAACGGGTTAATTTGAAATTCAGCTTGGTCCAGAGATAAAGAGAAAGTTGATCTGCGTTCAAGGTCAAGAATCAATGCAGACCAGGCTAAGTACAAAGAAAAACTGCTTTCGGCCCAGCTGGCTGTGAAAAAAAAATATATATATAGACAGAGTCAAACCAAAGGCAATACAAGTTACAGTGCTGAGATTACATTTGCAAAGCTTAACTGTCCAGTGAGATCCAACAGTCTGCCTTTGCGACCCTGGAGCCGGCGTGGTTTGGGGACGCTGAAGAAGCCACAGGCAGCCGGCCTGGACTGGAATCACTGAAGAGACGCCCCAGGAGACCCCAGGGCGTAAAAGAACTGCCCTCCCAAGAGAGGAAGCAAGTTGAAGATTGCACAGCGCCTTCTCTGAACGTTGTACACAGCCATGGCCAGTCTGGACGTACGTGTGTGAGTATGAAAGTGTGCCTACTCTCAGCCGCAGTAAGTCTGAGAATCGGAGAGGAGTTTAGCATTCCTCTCTCCACCCTGGTTGACTGGGAAGGGTGTCAGGTGGATCTACTCCAGTCGTAGCAGGACTGGGCAATAGAGAAGTTGGAGAAAAGGGAAGATGTGTACTTGATAACTAGAATTGAGCAATTAAGAGCATAGATCATGAACCAGGCAGCAGCTCAACCCTACGCCCAGAGCAAGTTGCAAGCCTTGAGACAGGACTTCCAGGCAGAAAAGGAAGCACTGGCTAAGCAAGTACCAGTCCTTCAGGGACTTGTCAAAATTTAATTATTTGTGCTCAGTATATGCTGTAAGAGCAGTGTGTTTGCCACAAAAGAAAATTGAATAGTTAAACGCCAATGAGCCATGCGTTTTGCCCAGGTGGCAAGCCTCACGAGGGAGGACTCGGGTAGCCTTGTGAGTAAGAATGTTTAAGGGAAGAGACCAGGAAGGGTGGGGGCTTGTTGAGAAGCCCACCCTCCTAGCTAAATTGGTAGTGGAAGGAAAAGCCGGTGTCCATGGAAGGGATGGTTCAGCGAGAAAAGCAGGATCGGGCCCAAGCGGGCAGGCAACAGACAGAGAGATTGGAAAACAGGTTGGAAACTTTGAGGGCATAATGGAAGGATAAGGAGACAGTATCTGGTTCTGGTTCTGATCTGGTTCTGTTTTGGGTCTCTGGTAAAAGAGACCTATTTCTGTCTTATACATTTGGGCGTTAGGTGTGTGGACGGAACTGAGCCTCTCATTCGTAATTCCTCAGAGTGGAAGCCATCGCGTGCAATGAAGCTCTGAGGTCGAATTGGGATCCTTCTGTCCCGTCCCCTGTAGCGGTCAGTATTAGTAGAAATTCCTGTAATAGGATCCTATTAGGCCATAATTCCCTCTGTTCTCTGTGTAATTCTCTGTTAGAGTGTCAGCAGGCAGATGGGTGGGTCTCTGGTTAAACCCTCTAAGGATAGTCCTTTGGATTATATGTTAAGCAAATGGCCCTTACACGGTGTTCAAAAAGGGATGTCAAGGAAGCGTTTTTTATAACTTTGCACCCAGGATTTGCCAGCCCTGGGGACTGCATGGCCCGAGTATGGCTCCTTTGATATTCCTACCCATTTAACTCCCTTGCGCCTGACATTGGAAAACCAAGTGCTGGGGCAAATGGATTATTGGTTTTGTGGGATCTGTGTTTTATAATTTTGAGATGAATTGGTATTGTTTACAGTTGCAAAAACCGAGAATACTTTTGCCAGGCACAGGAAATTAGTGTTGTTTAATATGGTATTTAGCCTTTAATCCTTAAGGTGACTTAATGCTTTACAAGATTTAAAATGTTTTAAATAAAGACCAAAGGTTGTGGCTGCAGCAGGGTAGTCAAAGCCAGGAGAATAAAAGATTTGAATTTGTTTTTGGGTAACAAAATAGCAGATGAAAGATCTGGTAAAGAGAGAGAAGGACAGTGCCTCTGGCTCTGTGTGGTCGATCTGTCTTACTAGGGGTGTATGGAGATTTTGTAAGCACAAAAGAAATAGTTACACCTTGTGTAAAAATTGATGTGGCTAGTGTTGTGGAAATTGAATTGTGGAGAGGATGTGCATTTTCCCCAGAACATGTGCAGTGTATATTGTAGCAGAGGTATAAGAAATGCAAACCTACCAATATAGGTTGTGTTGTGTTTCTTTCAGATCACTGTGTGTTTGAAAGCAGGAGTTAGAAGTAAAAGGCAATCAAAAGTCTGGAAAGTTAATTGTGTCCTTTTTTTAAGTAAGAATCTTTAAGCTGTGGATAGCTTTGGATCTGGAAGCAAGCCAGAAAGCATCTGTATTAAATGCAATTTTCTAACTAATAAGGTAGAAGCCACTGAAACCTGGGTTGCCTATGAAACAAATACAAGGAAATATGTGGTAATTCCTCTGTTTTGTCTGAAATCAATAAGAGTATTTGTATATAAAGGAAATATTTTAAGCAATGACTGACTACCCAGAAGGGGTAGACCTCTGTTCTTTTGTCTTTCAGATCATCAGAGAAAACGGATGCCAGCTGAACAGCATGCATTTACTGGTACAATAGGAATTATTTTTGTGTTCTATGTCCTGTCTTGTGGTGTTTGTCTTGTGGCCAGAATTGTTATGTTTAATATTTTCATAAGACAATAGTTCAAAATTAAATAGAAGGGTTAAATCAAAAAGCAGATACTTGTTTTATTCAACTTGGAATACAAAGTGTTTGGATAAATCAGGTTTGGATAAATCAGGAAAAGTCTAATACATTTGCTTAAGTAAGAATAAGAAACTTCATTGGCCAGATTTTTTTTAATTGAAGAAAAATTGTTGTTAAAATTTGCATACCAACAGTCTTTGGAAGCAAGAACATGGAAGGTTAACCCACTCCCCATATTGCCCATGGGATCCTTCTGGCTACATCAGATTTCTAGCCAGAGGGTGGGGAGGGAGGAAAGCTATTGGACACCAGAGGTTGTACTGAGTGGACTCCTCAAAAGTGGGTGTGCTTGTCCTGGTTTGTTGCTCCAAAGCTCTGTAATAAAGTTATTTTACTGGAAGGGTGTATATGGCATACATTGAATAATAAGACTAATGTACTGTATAATGGCAATATGTATGTGTTCATTGTTGGGAAAAGGTGTATGAGTGAAGAGTGGAAGTTTCCTTTGTAGGTTAAAAGAAGCCAAGAAGGGGAGAAGGAAAAAGAACAGAACGAGTTAACTGGAACAAATAGCTAGCAAGCTCAGTCCAAAGATAAGACACTGGCCCCATCCAAGGACATTGTTCACAGCTAAGACTTGGCTGACAACCAAGAAAAGGGGGGCCTGAATGTGCCCAACCAACTACGAGATCTGCAAAACACTGCCAGGCATTAATGAAATGTGTTAGGTTTCTTTTCTCACAGATAAAAGAAGTGCTACCCAAAGACCTTAGCAGCCCTGCCATTCATTGAAACCAGGAGACTGAGTCTACGTAAAGTCCATCAACGAAAGACTGCTTTGGCTCCACACTGGAAAGGCCCTTTCCAAGTCCTGTTAACCACGAACACCGCTGTGAAGTGCCAAGGACTACCTGCCTGGACCCATGCTTCTCACTGTAAAAAGACCCCTCCACCTCGGGAGGACTCTCCGACTGATAAGCCTATTTCTCCTTCTAGCTCTGCTGTGCCTTCTGGACAGCAGAAAAAAAGGGGAAAAAAAGACAAGGTGAAGTGCTAGTAACCTCTCCCTTGTCCACTGACAGACATACTGTGCCTTTGAATTTATTTATTTTTTAAGAAGACGCAAAACCATTATAGGGTGATGTGCTAGTAACCTCTCCCCTGTATGATGCTGAACCATGACTGTTTCAGGAAAAGAGAAGAAGGAATACTTGCTCCATTGAAACCACCAAAGTCCAGGGATTCCTGCCTACAAGAGACATTAAGAACTGACCCTGGTGAAGAAACAGAGAATTATACACTGGCAGGAAGAAACTTGTGGGACCCATGCTTGGGGACGTGGTATTGATTGGATTTTGGGGTTTATTCTACAGGCTGCGCCCTGTGTTTTGGATAAGTCCTTCAGCATGTATTGCCCTCCCTAATTGGATTTTAAATGATAAATACCAAAGGCACCTTGTTGTCATTGTCCCTGCCATCTCCTCCATTACACTATTACCCCTGGAACACATCCAAATACAGACAATGCCATTTTTAATAAAATCAATGGCCAAGGCCTTCACACTTTAGTTATTTATTTAAATATTATTTGGGAAAAAAATATTTTTAAGGATGGAAAACAAATGCATCAGTGGAGATAAAAGTATATGATATCACTACAAGTGAACCCCAAGAATCTGTAATTGCAATTGATGGGTTCTATAGTGAAGTAGCTATGATGGCTGTTCCTGGAATTTGCACTGTGTTAAATGAGAGAGGCCCTTATTGTTATTTGGTCACCCAATTAGTGAACAATTAAATGAATACACAAAGAGTTTTGCCACTGGAAATTTTACCTGCATAGAAATTATTCCAGTGACTAATAATGTTACCTGTACCTTACTGCAATACACCGTCTCTTATGCCATGAATATCAATGCCTCCCAGAAGTACATAAAGGTGTTCAACCAACAGATGTGGTATAGTACTACACCGAAGAGAGATGTATTAGGATATCAATGGACTGTGATTAACACTACACTAGGGACTGTTAAATTTTCATTACCCTTATCCAGTTTCCAGATCACCTCTACATACCCAAATTGTTCAAAGGGGGCTGCCATTAGATTAACACAACAGAGGGCTTGGGTTATTTCCTTTAGAAAGAAGAGAGACTTGACCGGATCCCTTTGGGATGGGGCCAATAGTGCAGCAGCAGTTTGGAATATTTTTAAGAACCAAAACATGATGAGGAATTGGGGCACAGCTAACCCAGGTACAGGCTGGAATTGGTGAGTTACATGTTATCTCCGCCCTTAGTTCTATGACCCAGAAGTTGTTGACAGAGATGGTATTGAATATCACTGAGGCTGGGAAGGCATTGCAGTGGGATCTAGCATGTTCAGAAATTCAGGATTTCATGAATGACCAGCTAATGGCCATTTGGAATGATCTAGAGCATGAGGCTTGGCCCACTGCCCTTACAGACACATCAGGAGTACCATCTGATCTGTGGCCATGGAGACATACTTGGAGACTTTCTGGGTGGAAGTGCGGACGTTCTCAATGCTCCTTCCAAGCATATGGACCGGTTGGGGGGATGTGGGATCCCACATACCGAATCCTGCCGGGTCCATGGGGAGGATGCATGTGGGATTGGGTAATTCACCGAGACATCTGGGAAATTAGACTACTTGGTATGCCCAATTGATTTTTAGTCAGTGCTCCTGGGATTACACCTGACATTTGGATGGGGTTAGGGAGTCAATGGACATTTTGGCCGTTAGAACCCCACAGCTTCTGTGTATCCGTAAACTGAAGCCAGGAGCAGTTGTTACTCTTCATGACTACCTTTGCTGGGAGGGTAGGGGACAAGGAACTACCCTGACAGGACACTTACTTTTTCAAGCTAATGATAGCTGTGTGTATGTTAAAGCCACCACATTGCAAGACATACATTTTAATCTCACTACCACTGCAGGCAATCATATTATTGCTATGGGAATGTTATTGCTAGTGTTGCTATTAGTTAGTTTAGGATTATATTGTTGTTGTGAAGGACGTACTAATAGTAATACCTTTCATGTTCATGCTAATCATGCATTGTCATTATATCCAATCAAAACCCTTAAGGTTGAATCATCTGATGTAGAATCTGAATTCCAAGACTTAATGCAAATAGAGATTTGAGAATGTTTGTTGTACTAGTAGTACAAAAGGGGGGGTTGTGGAAGCAGAAAAAGAACTGACAGGAAGGGGATTGCAATGCATGACAGTTAGTTAGCAAGAGTCAGGCTAACTGTAACCCTAATAACGCGAGATTTGGAGAAGTGAGGAATGTGTGAGGCGAGTGGGAAAGAGCTGTGTGAGAAGTTGTTGCGACCTTGTGTAGATAATATGGAATGTAGACTAAGAGTCTACATTAGAGAGCAAAACAAGATATCAGAATGACCTATGTATAAACAAAATGCAGCTGTTGCTCATTATTGTCTGTAACAAAAGGTATAAATGCTTGCTGTAATTGTTTACCTGTTGAGAGACCTGTTTAGCTCTCTCCCTCTATGCAATTGATAGAGAGAAAATAAAGTATCTGACTTGTTGTACCCAAACAAAAAGTGAGAACTCTGTTATTCTCCGACAGTTGTTAACCGGCTCCGAGAGGGACAGAGGACAGATTTCATGTGTGAAAATATCTGTTCACACAGGTCTGTGGCTCCAAATGCTGAAAGCATTGCAAACACTATTTTTTTCAAACAGTTACATTTCACTGGCAGGGACGTCCAGCAGGTCAGAATAGAGGCCCCATGATCTCTCTCAGTAACTTCAAGTGCGCTCCGCAGATCTACAAACTTTGATGCCCACAATTCTGAGCTTTTTAACTGAATGAGCTGCATTTTGAAATCTTCAACACCCATCCACTGAAATACAGACAAATCCAAGTCGCTTCCGTTGAACTTTTCTGTTTTAATTAGAATAGAAAGCATTGGGCCAAATTGCTGGAAATCTTGAAATCTGTCAGAAAATTCTGATTCCAGTTCTTGCATGTACATTCCAATCTCATCGACACTGACAGTGCAACGTGTCAGTAGTGCTTTTATGTGTTGGAGGTAGCGGAAAGCAGAAGTATGAATATCCCGAGAAAAAACTGTTAGCTTTACAACAAATGCGTTCCAGGCTTCATAAAGATCCAGAACCGTTTGCCCTGCACCCTTGAGACAGAGGTTGAGTTTGTTTAGGTGAGCGGTGATGTCATTTAGAAACATGAGCTTACACAGCCATTTGTCATCATCCAGTTTGGGGTAGTTTTGTCCTTTTTCCGACAAAAAGGCCTTGATTGCTTCAAAACAGTTTACAAAGCGCACCAAAATCTTGCCACGACTTAGCTACCAAATGTTGCTGTGAAGTGGAATGTCATTATAAGCACTGTTCATCTCTTCTAGCAGTGCTTGAAACTGTCTGTGAGTCAAAGCAGAGCTAGCAACAAGGAAATTCACAATTCGCACCACTGTATTCATCACATTATTAAGCTCCGAATTAGAAATTTTAGCACACAGGTTTTCTTGATGGATGATACAGTGAAATTTCACTGTCAGGCAGCCAATTTGATCTTCAAGTAACTTAACAAATCCTTTCTGTTTTCCAACCATGGCAGGAGCACCATCTGTTGTCACACAAAATATTTTTCTGATGTCAACTTCTCGTTCTTCAAAATGGTTTGCAAAACTTTCCACTATATCTTCCCCCTTTGTTGTGCCATTCAGGAGTTTTAGGCAACAAAATTCCTCACGAATTCATTGGAGGAACACATCTTGCAACAACTGCCAAATGTGGAACATTGTTTATATCCACGCTCTCATCAACTGCAACGCTAAACACTGCTGGGTTTTTTAATGCAGTCTTCTTTTCCTTAATGTTTTCTGCCATTTCACTTATGCGTCTCTCAACTGTCCTGGCAGAGACAGGCAGTTCTTTTATTCTAGATACGATTGTATCTTTATCTGGCAAATCATTGAACAAAATCTCTGAACTGCTGAGAAAAACTTATTTTATATATTCCCCATCTGTAAATGGCTTTTCGTTTTTTGGAATGCCCTGTGCAATCTTGTAACTTCCTTCTGTAGCCTGATTTTTACTCACACTTAAGCTTTTAAAAACACTGCTTTGCTCCTCATATCCTGCTATTGCCTTTTTGATTGATTCAGTCTTGTCTGCTTTGTCAAGAAAGGTTTTCTCGTGCTTTGTTTCAAAATGTCGTTGAACACGTGATGTGCGACAAACAACACTTTCACAACAGAAAGCACAAACAGCACAGTTCTTCTTTTGAATAAATCCAAATGTGTCTGTCCAAGAAGGCTGAAATGAATGGACATCTAACTTTGCTTTCTTAGGAGCTGCCATTTTGTCAAATGTTCCCCTCAACTCTCAGTGGGGAAAAAAATGGTGACAGAGGGCATGCACAAGGTCAAATGCAGATGTGGTCTGATATACACAGCAAACCAGGACTTAAAAATATCCAAGCCTGGAACAATTTTTAAGATGGGGGTGCTGAGCTGTCTTGCCCCTGTCTGCACCCCTCACTGCCCCAGGCTGGGGCCAGTGGGCCACAGCTGGGGACAGCTGCAGAGTGTTGGGCCCAGGCCAGGAGCAGAGCTCTGGGCTGCCTGTCAGTACCCCAGGCTTACAGCAGGCTGAGCAGGACCGGAGGCCCATACCCCAGCTAGCAGGGGGCTGGCGGCTGGAACCCTAGACAGGCAGCAAGGTAAGCAGGGCAGGCGGCTGTTATCCCAGTCCAGCAGCTGAGTGGGACCAGTGGCGGGGACCCCGACTGGCAAGGGGCCAGCGGCCAGAACCCCAGACCATCAGCGGGCTGAGCAGGGCCGGTGGACGGAACCCCAAACTGGCAGCAGGCTGAGCTGCTCAACCTGCTGCCAGTCTGGGTTTTTGGCCGCCGGCTGCTGCCAGCTGGCGTCCTGGCTGCTGGCCTCGCTCAGCCCGCTGCCGGCCTGGAGTTCCGTTCACCCAGGCAGGCAGCGGGCTGACCGGGGCCGGCGGCCGGGACCCTGGCTGGCAGCAGAGTGCCACTAAAAATCAGCTACCGTGCCGCCTTTGGCATGCTTGCTGCAGGTTGCCAACCCCTGGGTTAGATGTTGGGAAAAACTTTCTAGCGATAAGGTTAGTTAATCACTGGAACAGCTTCCAAGGCAGGTTGTGGAATCCCCGTATTCAAAGGTTATTAAGAACAGGTTGGACAAACCCCTGTCAGGGACAGTCTGGGTTTACTTGGCCCTGCCGCAGCACAGGGGTTGGACTGATGACATTTTGAGGTCCCTTCCAGTGAGACCTTCCTATGATGTCTCCGTCCCCCAACTGCCTGGACTGGGCCATCTGAGCTGAAAGGGGTGAAAATGGGGGGTGGAGGGTTCTCTGTGACAAGTTTATAACAAAGATGTTATTTTAGAAATTTTTCATTTCATATTTTGAAAATTGATGAATTTCAGTGTTTGAATTTTCAGGGGTATGTTATTTAATTGTTGTCCATTCACCCCCCTTTTCTGTGACACTGAGGTGCTGGGCAGGGCTGAGCTGGGATCTGTTCACCTGGTTCTTGCTGTCCTTGATCTCGCACCCAAAGCAGTAATTCCTGGAGCTGCCCCCCGGCACCACATGGTCAAAGTTCTAGGTGAGTTTCCCCAATAAGCTCCTCTGGGATGAAACCTCCTCCCCATCCTGACAGAAGAGCTCCATGTCTAGTTGCCAGCCGGTTTCAAATGGAGTGCCCCAAGGGTCGGTCCTGGGGCTGGTTTTGTTTAATATCTTTATTAATGATCTGGAGGATGTCATGGACTGCACTCTCAGCAAGTTTGCAGATGACACTAAACTGAGAGGCGTGGTAGATACACTAGAGCGTAAGGATCGGATACAGAGGGACCCAGACAAATTAGAGGATTGGGCCAAAAAAAACCTGATGAGGTTCAACAAGTACAAGTGCAGAGTCCTGCACTTAGGACGGAAGAATCCCATGCACTGCTACAGACTAGGGACCGAATGGCTAGGTAGCAGTTCTGCAAAAAAGGACCTAGGGGTCACAGTGGACGAGAAGCTGGATATGAGTCAACAGTGTGCCCTTGTTGCCAAGAAGGCTAATGGCATTTTGGGCTGTATAAGTAGGGGCATTGCCAGCAGATCGAGGAACGTGATCGTTACCCTTTATTCGACATTGGTGAGGCCTCATCTGGATTACTGTGTCCAGTTTTAGGCCCCACACTACAAGAAGGATGTGGAAAAATTAGAAAGAGTCCAGCGGAGGGCAACAAAAATGATTAGGGGGCTGGAGCACATGACTAATGAGGAGAGGCTGAGGGAACTGGGATTGCTTAGTCTCCAGAAGAGAAGAATGAGGGGGGATTTGATAGCTGCTTTCAACTACGTGGGGGGGGTTCCAAAGAGGATGGAGCTCGGCTGTTCTCAGTGGTGGCAGATGACAGAACAAGGAGCAATGGTCTCAAGTTGCAGTGGGGGAGGTCTAGGTTGGATATTAGGAAACACTATTTCACTAGGAGGGTGGTGAAGCACTGGAATGTGTTACCTAGGGAGGTGGTGGAATCTCCTTCCTTGGAGGTTTTTAAGGCCCGGCTTGACAAAGCCCTGGCTGGGATGATTTAGTTGGGATTTAGTTGGGAATTGGTCCTGCTTTGAGCACAGGGTTGGACTAGATGACCTCCTGAGGTCCCTTCCAACCCTGATATTCTATGATTCTATGATTCTAAGACGATGCGAGTGGCCAGGACCCGGGAGAACACAGAGCACTTGAACCGCATGGAGTCCCCTGGCTGGGCAGACGTCAGGCTCAGGTAGAGGGTGGGGGCAGGGAGAGCACCTGGGAAGGGGAATGGGTCAAAGCTGTCAGTGGGGCATTGGTGGTGTCCAGCATTGGTTGTGGGGCAGTAGATAAAGAGCGGGTGAATCTGTGCCATGTCTCATGGAGGCTCTGATTCCAGCCCAGCTGGGCAGACAGGGGGACAAGCTCTCTCCAGTGCCCAGGAGCTTTATTACCTGGGATCATTGGGGTTGCTGAAGAGCATTTGGCCCCAGCCAGGCTGGGTTCCTTTTGGCTGGTGCTGCACACTCTCCTAGAACCAGTGACCCTAGTGTGGGTATCCTGCTGACCCAGCTGGGGCAGTATGGCCGGGAGAGAGGCGACCCCTCAGCGACGGCGGCCACTGGCCATTGGGGGCTTTCTAGGGCCTGGCCAACACCTTGGCCTGTCTGCACAGCCCATGCAGTGAAGGCCAGTTGCTTCACCATGGAGCTCACCAGCCAAGAGCCAAGAAGCTGTGTCCAGTACCTAAGCCCTCTGGTGTCTGCTCTAACATCATCCCTGTCCTTGTACCCTCTCACCCCCAGTCCATAGCTGGCACAGGGGGCACCAGGAGCAATTCCAGGCCCAGGCTAAGGGAAGGACCTGGAGCTGTGGCAGGGAGCGGATCCCCCTTTCCCGGGAATTGCCAGGGCGATGGGATCCAGCTCTGAACTCGCAGGGGAATTGCTGCTGCCCCTGAGTAGGGCAATATTTTCCCACCACCTTCCTTGCCTTAGCAGTGCCCTGTGCTCGTGCCTTGGCTGGCAGCATCCCCTGTCACTCAGACAGCCAGCAAAGAACTGTGTCCGTGACCAAAAGCCACATCTCGCCTCCACCAGCCCCTGCTGGACTGGACACAGGGTCGCTGGGGAGCAGCTCCCTGGCTCGTGTCATATGGGGGCTCAGCCTGGGTGATGTAATGGTCCATTTTGGCCATTCCCTCTCGAAAGCCCTTATCCTTGCTCTGCCAATCACCTTCCTAGGATGCTGAGCAGGGCTGAGTTGGGATGTGGTCGGTCTCACACACACACACACACACACACACACACACACACACACACACACACACACACACACACACACACACACACTGGCCTTACCGGTGCCAGTGAGGTGCTGGGGAGGACTGAGTTGGGATCTGATCACCTGGTTGTCACTGTCCTTGATCTCATACCCACAGAAGTAATTCCTGGAGCTGCCCCCAGATACTGCATGGTCATAGTCGTAGGTGAGTTTCCCCAATAAGCCCCTCTGGGACCAAACCTCCTCCCTGTCCTGACAGAAGACGATGTGGGTGGCCAGGAGCTGGGAGATCACAGAGCACGGGAGCCGCATGGAGTCCCCCGGCTGGGCAGACGTCTGGCTCAGGTAGAGGATGGAGACAGGTAGAGCCCCTGGGAAGGAGAATGTGTCACAGCTGTCAATGGGACAGGAAGATAATGGCAGGTTCTAATGTCCCACCTCTTGGATGGACCATGGGAAGGTAAATCCCCTGGGGTCAGAGTTGTGGTGTTCTCTGCTTCCCAGGGCCAGTGCCCCAGGGGTTAGATGGGCCATGGATGTGACTCCCTATCTGCATTTCACACTGTCCCCAGGTCACAGGAGAGAAGCATCGGGGCAGGGAGAGGTCAGCTGGGAGACCTACACCCCCCCCCTCAGATCCCACACAGCCCCTCTGCCTTCCTGTGCCATTGCCATTGCCACTGCACTCAGCAGGGCACAGCCGGATGCCCTGGAGGGGTAAATGCCATGGGTAGGTTGGAGACAGACAGACACACTGACTCACCCAGAGCTGAACAGATCTGGTTGCTTGGACCAGAAAGGTGATGTGCCAGGTTCCAGCCCCACCTATTCCACCAGGGGCAACCCTGCTGGCTCCATGAGGCTGTGCCAGGCATTGTGCAAAGCTCTGACACCCAGGTCCCCTCTGGACCAGTGACTCCAATGGGGGCAACCTGGAGGGTTCCCATGCCCCCAGGGGATCACCACTGAGCATTTCTGTACAGGGCTCTGCTAACAGCCCGGAAGCACCTACGTTCATCTCCAGACCTGTTAACTGAGCTCAGCCCCTCACTTCCCCAGCAGAGCCTGCTGCAGGGAACATGCTATGGATAGCTGAGGGTCGGGCCCAGACCTGATAGGGACATTTGAGTGTGAGGCCCAAAGCAGAACCCTCAACCCCAACCCCAACCCCAACCCCAGCCCCAGCCCCAGCCCCAGCCCCCTCCCATCAGTAACAGGGAGCCCTGGGGCTGAATGTATGGAGATATACCTATCTCATAGAACTGGAAGGGACCCTGAAAGGTCATTGAGTCCAGCCCCCTGCCTTCACTAGCAGGACCAAGTACTGATTTTGCCCCAGATCCCTAAGTGTCCCACTCAAGGATTGAACTCACAACCCTGGGTTTATCAGGCTAATGCTCAAACCACTTGAGCTATCCCTCCCCCCGATAATCCCCCACAGTCCAATGGCAGCGGCCCTCTCTGCTCTCTCTGCCTCCAGGCTGAGCTGACACCCCATGAGCATCCTCCCCCGAGCCCAGCCCATCCTGACTCCATGTGCCTGGCTTGGGGAGCTGGGCCCAGTGACACACCAGGGGTTTGAAGACAGCCAAATGCCAGGTCACAGCTCCCAACAAGGAACGCCGGCCAACACTGCAGCCTGGGGCCTGGGCCAGAAAAGCAGGGACCCAGGGAAGGATTTAGGGGCCCCAGGGGACAAGTAACTTGACATGAGCTCCCAGGGTGCCACAGGGGTAGCAGGGCTGACCTGGCCTGTCCACCCTCACAGCCCCCCCAGTAGCCATAGCCACCATCTGCCAGTACCCTTTCCCTGCCTCTCCAACTCGTGTCAGTCCATCTGCCCCAGCCCCTCGCCCATTCTGCACCCACCACCCACCACCAATGTCCCCTCAGACACTCTCCAGCCCCTCCATTGTGCCCCCTCAGCCTGTGTCCACTCAGACTGTCTGGCCCCTCCCCCGTTGCACCCCCCAGCGTTTGTCCCCTCACAGACCTCCAGCCCCTCCCCTGTTCTGCCACCCAGCACCTCCGGCCTTTCCCCCTCACAGCCTCCCAGTAACCATGGCCGCCATCTCGCATTTCTCCCCAAGGGAAGGAAGCCCCCAGCTGCCCTCAATTACCATGGCCGCCCGCTCGCCCCCTGCAGCTGTCACACGCTGCTCCTTGGCTAGGATGGACACCTCAGCTGGGGGGAGAGAGTTAATAATCCTGCTCCCCCAGACTGTCTAGAGGGGCAGGGAGAGGGGGAGGAGTGGCAGAGGGGTTGGGGCCAATATGGGGCAGGGAATGTGGTGCAGGGGGGCTGTAGGAGGGAAACTGAGCGGACAGAAAACAAAATGGGGGACCCTGTGGCTGAGGGGGCTGGAGCTGAGGGAGGATGAGGAGGGGGGCAGTGGGAGGGGAGGCTGCTGGGGGTAGAAATGGCAGCCAAGGGGGCACTCATGGGTTCCGGCTCCCTCTTCACTCCTCAGACCCCCCAACAATCCTGCCCCCGGCTCTGACCTTCTGGGGGGAGGAGCCTGTCTGCCCTCAAACTCCTGTCCCCCATCCCAGCCCCTCTACCCTCAACCCCCCTCCCAAATCCCCCAATCTACTTCCCTCAAACTCCTGGCTCCCCCCCCCACTCCCCACAAACACCCGCAATGGGGGGGCCCAGAAGAGCCGGTGGCTAAATTTCTCTGTGCCCTGCTGTGTTCATGGAGATGGCCCAGCCCCTGCCCCACACTGAACAGGGTGAAACCCGGGCCGGGGCGGGGTCCAGAGCCCACAGCCTGCTCAGCCCCACGGCAATCCCCCCATTGACCCCTGGGACCAGCTGTTACAGACACAGCAGAGCAGGAACCAGGGGAGCCATCGCAGGCGCCATGTGAAATGAGGGGTTTGTTCCAGCCCTGGCCCCGTTCACTGGAACGAGTGTCTAGCCAGAAAATCCCCCAGGTTTGGGCATCTCCCCGCTGGCCCCGGAGATGCTAGCAACTGCTCTGGGGGGGCAGAGGAGCCAGTGGAGCTGGGCGGGAGCTGGCGTCGCTGCGGCTGTTAAAGTCCAACCCCGTTTCCTCTCGGGTTGGGGTTCATCCGGGGGAGGGAGGATGGCACTGGGGTCCCTCTCTCTGGCCACTCTGCTCAGTATGTGTCCGCAGAGCAGGGTCCAGATGGCCTGGGGGGCCCAGGAGACAGGATGTGGCAGCCACGACGGTGAAGAAAGACTCTTTCTTTAAGGCCTCCAAAGGGTGATGGGTGGCCCAGCCTGTCCCCACAATATTTTGTCCACTAATGAGGCCTCATTTCCAACACCCCTACGTGGGTTCTGTCCGGCGGACGCTTGGGTTGAATTAATCCCGTCTTTCTGTCCCACTTTTGCAACTTTCCTCCCAATGTTCATTCATCCAGGTTCTCATGACGCTGCCTGAAATTCTCACTCACCTTCGGTGGCTGAACCCACCACAAGGGGACATTTGGAGGCTCCGTTATCACAGATGGCACCTGGGGCAGGGAGATTTGGGGGCAGGGGAAAAGGAAGCTCTGGGGGTTTGTGCAACAGAAATAGCGGCAAAGGGAGGTCTAGGGAGAAAGAGAGAGAGAAAAGGGGCTGGGGGACCCCTCTAGCGAGAGAGCAGGGGGAAAGATACCTAGGGGGCAGTAAGTGCCGTTATTCCAGGGCTAGGGCCAGATGCAGCATCCCCACACACAGGGGGCTGGGTGTTACCCACACAAAATTCTGTTACTCACACTCTAGGGCATCCACCCGTACCCAAATCCTAGGGCTCAGGGTATAATTTTCTGCTAGTTTGCAGGACCTTTTACCAGTGAAAAAGCCTTACACAGTAATATCCTTATTCTCTATTTATTGACAATCACGAAAAACAGACTGCACACGCTAAGCATACAACAATGCTCATCACTCCCAATAAGACAGATGAACTTTTCTTGATGGCCAGTCAGGATCAGGTCCATCTGGGGGACTCCAGTTTCTGCACAGTGTCATTGGCGGTGTGCTGAAGTCTGACAGCTCTGTTCTTGGCGCTGTGTCCTGGAGCTGGTTCCCAAAGAACTTCCTTTTGGACCCCAGTTTATATAGTGAAACTTGAGTCCTGCTTAGCTGTACCTGAACCAATCATTATACTGAAATTTTACTAACCAATCCTAACAAAATTCTCTAACCAAGCATTCTCCACCACCTTAATTAATTTACACCTAGCAAAATGAATTATGTAACAGACAGAAATAATCGAAGAACCAGACAGAGCTCATCCAGACAAACAATAGGGAAGTGGGGACCATAATGACAGAATAAAGAAATGAGGAGTCCACAACCACAGCTGTTGATAAGTGATATCTTGCCAGACAGGAAGCTATCAAAGTAAGTTTTCTTTAACCATCTTAAGATCTGTTTCTTTATCTGGTGATAGTGGGGGCCATTAGGACGGGGTCCCCTTCTTAACAGCCTGATAGGACATTGTTTTAATATCATTTAGATAGAATGTGAGGATTTGACTTCCTGCTTCTTAGCTAATGGCTGCTGCTCTTTTAATCTGGCTGCAGACAAAGGCTTTAGGTTTTAGGCCTTCCAGTATGGCTACAGGCCAAAAAATATGGCTACAGGACAAGACCTTATCCTTACAGTGGGCCTTCTCGGGGCACTGGGATTCTGCGGGATGGGGGTCCCAGCTCAGGGCTGGGAGATAAGCCCTGCTGGTACTGGGGGATTTAACTACCGAGACACCAGTTGGGAAAATGCTAGGTTGGGTGACCAAATGTCCGGTTTTCAACTGGAACACCCAGTCCAAAAGAGATCCTGGCAGCTCAAGTCAGCACCACTGAACGGGCCATTGACTGTCCCGGTTGGCAGTGGTGTGCAGAGGGGCTGGCTGGCTCCCTGCTAGCCTCCACACCACGTGGCTTCCAGGAAGCAGCCGGCATGTCCCCCCTCTGGCTCCTAATTGTAGGGGCAGCCAGGGGACTCTGCATACTGCTCCTGCCCCAAGCGCCACCCCTGCAGCTTCCATTGGCCAGAGGCGGTGTTTGCGGACGGGGCAATGAGCAGAGCCGCCTGCCTGTGCCTCCGCCTCCATGCAGGAGCCAGAGGGAGGACATGCTGCTGCTTCCGGGAGTTGTTTGAGTTAAGCGCCACCTGGAACCTGAACCCCTGACCCCCTCCCAGGCCCCAACCCTCTGCCTCAGCCCTGATCCCCCTCACCCCCCGAACTCCTCAGTCCAGCCCGGTGCAGAGACTGGCCTAGCTGGGCCAGACAGTAAGACTCCGGCACCTTCCAGGGGCTGCTCTGCGGGGAGTCTAACGCGCCCAGCACAGGGGCTGGTGCTGCGGGGCCAGGGATCAAGAGTTAGATATTGGGGTGCGGCTGTCAGGTCGGGAGTGGTGGTGGTGGGGATCTTTGAGGCAGGAGTGATGGGGGAAGGGGGGTTTGTGCCATCATCTCAGATCCCCAAGGGGAAGCAGCTCATCCCCTGGGGAGATTCTCTTCTCGGGATGGCCGGATCCAGGCTCCTGGGGGTGCAGAGACACAGAGGGTTAGAGGGACCCATGTTGCCCTGGTCCCAACCCCTGGGGGAGCAAGGGCCACAGAAGGGGGGGTCACCTCACCTAGAGCACCCCCTTCGGGTGGCTGTAATAGGCCTCAGCCAGGATCAGCCCCAGGACAAGCAGGACCATGGCGCTCAGCACCAGGTGGGCAATGTTGGCGTAGGTGAAATCCGATGCTGCAGGGGGAAGGGGAGAGTCACTTGGCGGCTCAGAAGAGGAGATTGACAGCTGGAGGAACATGCCGGCTGCTTCCCAGGAGCTTCCTGAGGTCAGTGCTGGCCGGAGCCTGGACACCTCTGCTCCTCCCGCACCCAAACTCCCTCTCAGAGCCTGCACTCCGCACCCCCTCCCACGCCCCAGCCCCTGACCCAGCATGGAGTCCCCTCCTTCACCCAAACCCCTCAGCCCCAGCACCATCCCAGAGTTTGCACCCCCAGCCACAGCCCTCACCCCCTCCAGCATCCCAACCCCCTGCCCCAGGCCAGATCCCCCTCCCGCACCAAAACCCCTCAGCCCCGGCCCCACCCCAGAGCCCGCACCCCCAGCCAGAGACCTCACCCCCTCCCGCACCCCAATCCCCTGCCCCAGTCTGGTGAAAATGAGCGAGCGAGTGAGTGAGGGTGGGGGAGAGCGAGTGAAGGAGGGGGGGATGGAGTGACCAGAGGGTGGGGCCTCGGGGAAGGGGTGGAACTTTGGGAAAGGGGTGGGGCAGGGGCCGGGCAAGGGTGTTCAGTTTTGTGCACTTAGAAATTTGGCAACCCTAGCTGGTGCACTCCTGGGCTATGTAAGAAGAGGAGCAGGAGCAGGGAGGGGATTTCCCCTGGCATGCGGACTTGATGAGGCTGATACTGGATCCTGTGTCCAGTACTGGGGCCCCGGTTAAAAGGCTGCTGGAAAAGTGCAGCAGGTGCAGGGCAGGGCCAGAAAAATGCTGTGAGGGCTGGAGAAGAGGCCTCACGGTAGAGGCTGGGGGAGCTCCGTGTGGAGCTGCTCAGCCAGTTGGGCTCATCACGGTGTCTAAGCTCCTTCCAGGGGAGAAACCCCAGGTGCTGACGGGCTCCTCAGTGCAGCAGAGACAGGCAGAACCAGACCCGAGGGCTGGACACTGAGTCTGGGCAAACTCCAGTGAGAAAGGAGGCAGCAGTTTCTCCCCGTATGGGGGATTAACCCCTGGTGCCAGCTCCCCAGGGAAGTGGGGGAGTCACAGCCAGGCCGGAGGCCTTTCGGGGGGATGCTTTAGTAAAACACAAGTCACTGGGCTCAGTGCAGGGGAGCTGGGGGAAGTTCTCTGCTCTGGGCTATCAGTGGGTCAGACACTGGATGGGCTAATGGTCCCTCCTGGCTTTCAAATCTGTGAAGCTGTGACTGTAACCCCAGCCTTTGCTGACTGCTAGCCCCGGGCCATCTCCAGCACCGAGTGCTGGCCCTGTGCTGGTTTGGGACAGTCCCACTCCCTCGAACATTGCAACCCTCTCTGCTACTAAAGGGGATCTGCCAACTCGCTGGGCCAGGGATTGCTCATGATCAGCAGGGCACAATCCACCGTTGCACCCATATCCCACCTGCCCCCTCTGCCCTGTCCAGCTTCAGCAGAAGGGAAGCTCCGGTCTCTCTCTCTGCTCCGATCTGCCCCCATCTGCTCCCCAGGGTTGGATTCTCCAGCCAGCCTCTCTCCCTGCTCCCAGTCCCCCTGGGGTCTGTAGCACTAAGGCAGCAGAGATGTCACAGCTTCTGTCTGACCTGCTCTGTCCCTTCCTCAGGTCTGATATTCATCACCACCCCCCTTCTCTGCCCTGCACCACCCCCCTTCTCTGCCCTGGCCACAGCGTCTCTATTTATGGCTGGAGGACTGAGAACTGAGGGGGCCTGGTTTACTTGCTTGTCTAAACATATCACTGAGGAAACACCTTCTATCCCATCTCACTGCCTGGGAACTGAGACAGCCCCCTGGCTAAAGGCACAGCTAGGCCAGGGTGAAAGGTCACTGGGTGATTGAGGGGCCTGGGATGTTGTATGACCCTGAATCTTTTGTCTCCACCCTGGTCTCCAGTCTGATGAGAGGGACCCAGCTCCCATAGGGGGAAATTCACCCTCTGCATTTAAGAGGGAAATAAATGAGGCCTGGCCTTCATGTGGGATCCTCTGCATCGGGGTGAATTCCCCCCACCCCCAGAAAACACCTACCATGAGACTGCTTAGTCTCCTCCGCCCCATCCTCCACACCCAGCTCCAGCCACTTCTGCCCTGACTGCCCCCGCTCCCATTCTGGGTTCCTGAGGAGTCTGCCGTCCCTGCTGAGACGGGTACCAGGGCACGGCCAGATGGGAAGAACACAAGGCAGTTGAGAAAGAGCATCCAGAAGTGACCTCTGGGCAGATGGGGAGCTGGAATCAGTGTGACTAAGCAAGTGGGGGAAGCAGGGCAAAGGCCAAAGAAAAATGTGGGAGTCTTGTGAATAGATGTTAACACCTCTGCAGGAAGCCAGACAGCCAAGGACCTCAAGGGAAATGTGTCAGGAGCACAAGTTTCACAGAGCAAGTTTTCATGGTAATTGATGCAGAAGTGGATTGTCCTGGGATGGTGGCTGGGCACATTTCACCCCTGGGATGGAATCAGCTCTGCAGAGCAGCTGGACAGGGGATGTTTGGGGGAGCTCAGATGAGGGTCAGTGGAGCACAGTGTGACACTACGTGTTATAAGCAGAGCCTAGAAGGCGACAGGGTAAAAAAGGGTAAATATGTTTTGCATTTTTTAAAATATCATTGTTTCAAAACCATCGGTGAAGAATGTTTTTCTGACCCCCCCCCACTTTTTTTTGGCCAAAATGTAAACATGTAGGGAGGGGAAATCCAAAAGCTGAAACTTTAAAAAAAATTCTCTGCATTGTTTTTAAGTGTAATTTGTTTCTTTTAAGTTTTCAGTTTTGTTTTTACAAAACTCCAAAAAACAGTTTTAATTTTGTCTTTAAAAAAAATGGGAACTTTAGAAATAATGACAATGTTTGACAAAAACTCTCATTTTCAAAAATCTGTCATTTTTAGATCACAACATTCTGGTGGCTCCTCCCATAGTGATCCCCGGGGCTGTGGTTCAGGCTGAACTGCTGGAACCCTTGGATGGCAGCCAGGCCCTGCTGGAGCTCAGACACTGCTGCCCAGAAAGGGCCTGATCCAAGGCCCATTACTGCCAATGTAAAGACTCCACTGACTTCACTGGCCTTGGGATCAGGCCACCGTGTAAGAGGGTCAGTTCTCTTGTGACAGAGAAATGGCTTCGGAGTTTTCACTTGGAGAGACCCCAACCCAGACTGGGCACAGGAACAGGAGCAGGAAAAGTCTCCACCATAGGAGGGTGAACGGGAGGTTGATGACAGGATCACGAACAGTGCATAGCGGGATCTGAAGGAGGGGAATTCATCCCATCCCTCAGCCAGAGCTGCAAGTGCAGCTGAGATGTGAAGCAAGAGCATCCGCAGAGTGAGTGCCTTCTGCTGCACAGACCCTGCAGCTGCCTTACTCACACAGACACTCAAAGGAGCAGAGAGACGGTCCACACAGGGAAGAAATGCTTTAATAGAGACTTGAAAGAACTCAGCTGCACAGAATGAGAAATAGAAAGATTGATAAATAGATTGATAGATGGCTACGTAGGGGGATAGAGAGAGGGAAATGGTCAGAGGATGTATTTGGGGGTAGATAGATACTATATTGTTTTTAAATACTGTGCTTGGTTTATAACATCGTTAAGCACAGGGACCAAGACTTTCAGAAATGATTAGTGATTTTGGGGGCCCTATTTAAGCCCCTTAAAGGGGCTGATTTCCAGTAAATGGGGGCTCAGTACAGTCTTTCACCCCTTAAGAGAAGAATGGGGGGGGATTTGATAGCTGCTTTCAACTACCTGAAAGGGGGTTCCAAAGAGGATGGATCTAGACTGTTCTCAGTGGTACCAGATGATAGAACAAGGAGTAATGTTCTCAAGTTGCAGTTGGGGAGGTTTAGGTTGGATATTAGGAAAAACTTTTTCACTGGGAGGGTGGTGAAACACTGGAATGGGTTACCTAGGGAGGTGGTGGAATCTCCTTCCTTAGAGGTTTTTAAGGTCAGGCTTGACAAAGCCCTGGTTGGGATGATTTAGTTGGGAATTGGTCCTGCTTTGAGCAGGGGGTTGGACTAGATGACCTCCTGAGATCCCTTCCAACCCTGATATTCTATGATTCTATGATTAAGCTGTCTCACGTTGGGCTCCAAAAATCATTGGTCATTTTGGAAGGTTTGGCCATATGTGCTTGTGCCGGTTATGCACGTGCCAAATTTGTGTGTGAGATCAGCTGTGGGGGTGCCAGGGGCTGCATCCCCATGGCCCATTCTATCCTTGGCCCTCGGGAAGACTTCAATCAAGGGTTATCAGTGCCAGCTGTGATGGGGATTTTGTGATAAAGCTCCTCTGGCACAACCACGCTGTGCGGACGCTGAGCGGTCAGTCCAGTTCTCAGCTGTCCCAGCCTTCCTGGCAGGGTGAACATTGATCATTTCCTGCTGAGACAATAGAGGCAGCTGTGTGAAAGCTGTGAGCACCCTGACATGTTCCCAAAGCAGATGGACAAAACCCAGCACCTACCCCGATAAACCACACAGCCCCTGCCGCTATAGTACTTCACAGCAAGTTGTCTGGTATCAGCTAAGGGTTGAATTTATACCACTCCGTTATACCAGTTTAAGTCCAGGTGCACACCTGGATTGTGGTATAAGAGAAACTTTTTCTGGTTTATCTTATGTTGCTTTAGAAGCAATATAATCTATACAGTGTAAATTTTTAACAGTGAGGGTAATTAACCATGGGAAATTATTACCAAGGGCTGTGGTGGATTCTCTATCACTGGCAATTTTTAAATCAAGGGTGGATGTTTTTCTCAAAGAGATGCTCTAGTTCAAACAGGAATTATTTTGGGGGCAGTTCTCTGGCCTATGTTGTACAGGAGGTCAGACTATGTGATCACAGCGGTTCCTTCTGGCCTTAGAATCTATGAATGAACCTGACAAAGGCTCTGATTCCACAATAAGTGTGTCCTCGTGGGAGTTACACCAGCAAAGCTAGAGCGATTTAATTATACTGGTAAATTTCCCTGTCTATAGAGAAGCCATGAGACAAAACATCTCTTTCCATCAATGCTCTGCCTGTCCTTCTACATCCCCTGTCACTGGGGCGTCTGAGCCCCGCACAATCATGAATGGGATTTATCCTCACGCACGCCTGAGAGGTAGGGAAGTTCATCCTTATTTCACAGATGGGGAAACTGAGGCACAGAGAGAGACTAAGTGACTGAGCGCAGGGCACACGGGAGTGTGCAGTTGAGTCAGGAACTGAACCCAGGGCTCTAGAGTGCCAGTCCTCTGCCTAGCCACAAGATTGTCTCTCCTCCCTGCAGCCCCCAGCCCTCTCAAAAGCCTACGTGACAATGACAAACCTGGAACCAGCTTTGAAGACCAATGACCCCAGTCTATTTCACCCAAAGAGGGGACGCACCTAGAGACTAGAAATCAGGGAAAACCTTAGAGACACGAGCTGTGGGATTTAATTGATCTTACAGAGCATCCCACCCCCTATTGCTTCTGGGCTAGATCTTGCCTCTCTCCCACCGGCCATATCCCTAGGGCAGGCAGTGCAGAATTAGACCCATCTTTCCAGCCCTGGTGGGAATATTAATGGAGCCAGACACTGCGGGATTAGCGAGTGTCTGGCTGCTGCTCAGAAGAGGGAAGAGAGAGGAGTGTTTGTTCATGCCCTAAGCAGTGGCTTCTGCTCAGCGACTCTCTGCACACACAGTCCAGCTGCTCTCTGCAGCTGTGCGGGGAGGGAACCGCAGGACAAACCAACAGCACCCTGAGCATCTGCAGAGTCCTCTGTGCAGACACCGCTTCCCCCACCCAGCAGTGAGCTCTCCCCGGCCTGACCACGAGCTAGCAGCCCAGCAGGGTGGGGGGTGTCACATACTGTAATGTGGGATTGAATAACCCACTCATGCAGCATTATTTTTGTCTTCACACATTAACCTGACCCACTCTCTCTCTCTCCATTACTCTGGACTCATGAGGTTTCCAGGGCAGTTTATTTTCATAGTCGTACATTTAAAGGCCAGAAGGGACCAGTGGTACCATCTAGTCAGAGCATCTGCACAGCCCAGGCCAGAGAGCCTCCCCCAGGGATCCCTGCATTGAGCTGCTAACTTCTGGCTGAGCTAGAGCCTGTCTGGTAGAAAGAGACGTCCCCTCTCGGTTCAAAGACTCCGAACCAGCTCACATTTCTAAACACTAAGATGGCTGTGGCTGATCAGTGAAGAGGGGACCAGGGGGAGGGGAGATGCTGGACTGGGGCAGAGCAACTTGAGATGGGCCCTGAGGTTTAGCTCCAGTTGCGGATCCTAATCTGACCTTTCCCAGAATTTTGGGGTGTGGACTTGGGGTTCTGGTTTGGGCCTATTATAGAAACAGCCTCAAAGTCTGGGTGTGGGGACTCCCCCTCTGAGAACAAAAGTGCAATAGGTACCAGAGATGATGATACAGAATCTGACTGAGGAGGGGAAGAATGTGCTCGATCTGGAGTGGCTGAGCCACCTAATGGTGAATGGGCAAGAGGGAAGAGGTGGAGCTGTTGGTCTTAGCAGAGATTTCAGGAAGCTCAGTGGAGTATCCAGATCTGGTGCCTACCCAAGGCCTGACACTGAGAGACTGACTGGGCAGCTAGGCCAGGCCACAGACATACTCAGGATAGACTGTAACTAAGGATTTTGGAAAGTTTAACACTCCAGTTCAGAGTATAACCCACAGCAGATTGTCAGGGCAGGGATTGTGCTGTATGATACCTGACTGTATGGCACCAGCCCACCAACGGTAGCGAGGAAACAACACATTCGTAATGACGCCTGCACCAGGGCCTGTTGAGAATTTTAAATCAAGACCTTTTTTCAATAGAAAACTAGATTTGGACTAAATGATGTATTTTATTTTATTTCTTTGTTTATTTGTGGAGTCTCTACTTCTTTGAACATTTTTGATTTTTCATTGGAAAACCAAAAGTCCCCCCCCCCAATTTTTTTTGGGAAGTTTTCAGCTGAAAATTTTCAGCTTTCAGTGGCCGAAACCTAATATTCCCCCCCACACCCACTTTTCAGGTTATCAGCTTTTCAATAAAAAGTTAAAATTTTATTGTTGATAATTTCAATGGAAATTCATTTAAAGTTTCCACAGGGGAAAAAATTCCATTTTCTCCCCTGCCCCAGAGTGCACCATGTTTAAGCCCTCCATGGTCGCATGTGGAATCTGCCAATGCTCTGTTCTGCCCTATGTCCACATGACTCCCCTGTGAAGTCTTAGAGGTTAATGCACATTAGCCCTAAAGCCTGTGAGCCGAGTGTGGGAATGTGGGTGCAGGCCTTGCTGGAGCTCTAGGCATAACTACCAGTATGAACCAAAGGCTGTGAACTGAAGTAGGCCTGGCCTTGGCAGAAAAGTAACACACTGGGTATTGGCTAACCAAGTAATCACACCCCTGACCTGAGAGGATGGTACAGAGACACAGAGTTCTCAAGTAACACTATAGATACAGACTTAAGAGATGGTACAGGAACACACCCACTGCTCCTAAGGATAAAGAGGGGATGACACGATAATGGATAAGGATGTTTGAACTAGCAGGAACAAGGATAAGGGTGGTGATAAGGGTAGTAATTGACAAGATCTAAAGTGGAATACGGGACTTCTTTATATCAGTGTACAAAAGGAGAAGTCCTAGGAGAGGCATCTTTGTACTAGTCTAGACACAGCACTCTGGTGTGCTGATTGAACTGGTACCTTGTTACAGGAATACATATGTTAATGGATCTGTTGCTCCTATGGGGCACTAAGACTGTAGCTCAGGGTGCAGGGAGGGTGTAACTCAAAGCACAGGCAGGGGGGTAGCTCAGGGTGCATAGAGAGGGGTAGCTAGGCACTGTGTGCAGGCATGGGGTAGCTCCAGGTGCAGAGGGAGGGGTAGTTAGGGGCTTGTACAGGCAGGGGGTAGCTCAGGGTGAATGGAGAGGGGTAGCTAGAGGCTGTGTGTGGGAATGGGTGGTAGCTCAGGGTACAGGGAGGGGGTAGCTGGGGGTGCAGGCAGGGGATAACTAGGGGCTATGTGCAGGCAGGGGGTAGGTCATGGTGCAGGTAGGGGGTAGCGAGGGGCTGTGTGCAGGCATGGGGTAGCTCAGGGTGTAGGGAGGGGGTAGCTAAGGGCTGTGTGAGGGCGGGGGGTAGCTGAGGGTGGAGGGAGGGGGTAGCGGAGGGTGGAGGGACAGGGTAGTAAGGGGCTGTGTGGGAGCAGGGGGTAGCTGAGGGTGCATAGATGGGGTAGCTCAGGGTGCAGGAAGGAGGTAGCTAGGGGCTGTGTTGGGGCAGGGGCCAGCTCAGGGCACAGGGAGGGGATAGCTAGGGGCTGTGTTCAGGAAGGAGGTCACTCAGGGCACAAGACGGGGTAGCTGAGGTTGCAGGGACAGAGTAGTTTGGGGTGCGGGGAGGTAGGTCAGGGCACAGGGAGGGGGTAACTAGGGGCTGTGTTCAGGCAAAGGGTAGCTGAGGGTGCAGGCAGGGGCTAGCTGAGGGTGCAGGCAGAGGGTAGATCAGGGCGCACGGAGGGAGTAGCTGGGGCTGTGTGCGGGCAGCAGGGTAGCTCAGGGCACAGACAGGGGATAGCTCAGGGTGCAGGACGGGGAGTAGATACGGGCTGTGTGCGGACAGTGGGGTAGCTCATGATGCAAGGAGAGGGTAGCTCAGGGGGTATCATAGAATCATAGAATATCAGGGTTGGAAGGGACCTCAGGAGGTCATCTAGTCCAACCCCCTGCTCAAAGCAGGACCAATTCCCAACTAAATCATCCCAGCCAGGGCTTTGTCAAGCCTGACCTTAAAAACCTCTAAGGAAGGAGATTCCACCACCTCCCTAGGTAACCCATTCCAGTGCTTCACCACCCTCCTAGTGAAAAAGTTTTTCCTAATATCCAACCTAAACCTCCCCAACTGCAACTTGAGACCATTGCTCCTTGTTCTGTCATCTGGTACCACTGAGAACAGTCTAGATCCATCCTCCTTGGAACCCCCTTTCAGGTAGTTGAAAGCAGCTATCAAATCCCCCCTCATTCTTCTCTTCTGCAGACTAAACAATCCCAGTTCCCTCAGCCTCTCCTCATAAGTCATGTGCTCCAGCCCCCTAATCATTTTTGTTGCTCTCCGCTGGACTCTTTCCAATTTCTCCACATCCTTCTTGTAGCTGAGGGTGCGTTCAGGGGGTAGCTGGGGCCATGTGCCTGGCAGGCTCCTGTGTGGTGGCTGCTCCCCGAGGGCTCTGCCAGCGACAGACCAGGGTCCCCCATCTGGGCGGCTCTTACCGGCTGCGGGATCTGAGGAGCAGCCGCATCCCCGGTCAGCAGCAGCAGACGGGGGACGCCCTGGCTGCCCCGCTCCATCGCAGCAGCTTCCTGCATTGCGCGACTCCAGCTGGGACACCTCCGAGCTGGCCAGGGAATGGGGCTTGGTGGTGGGGAGGGAGGGGACTGCCCCTGCTCTTGGGGGACGATACACCAGAGGCTCGGGGTTTCAGCCCTGCTCCGGGGGATGCAAGGGCTTGTGCTCTGGTTTCAGCTGCGGGGTCCCGCAGCCCGCCCAAAAGGGGTCACGGACCCACAGGGGGCCGAGGACCCCACTGAGAATCAGTGACCAAGAGCATCTGTGACAATATCTCAGTGGTTTGAGCATTAGCCTCCTAAACTAGGGTTACCATATTTCCACAAGCAAAAAAGAGGACACTGGGGGGGAGGATCCCCGCTCTAGCCCCGCCCCTGCCCCACCCCCATCCACTCCCTCCAACTTCCCACCCCCTGATTGCCCCCCTCAGAACCCCCAACCCTCCCACTCCTTGTCCCCTGACTGCCCCCTCCTTGGGACCCCTGCCACTAACTGCCCCCTAGAACCCCACCCCCTATCTAAGCCGCCCTGCTTCTTGTCCCCTGACTGCCCCCTCCTGAGAACCCCCTATGACCCTACCTGTCCCCTGACTGTCCCGACCCTTATCCACACCCCCACCCCATATTCACACCCCCGGGGACTCCCATGCTCTATCCAACTGCTCCCCGCCCCCGATAGGACCCCCAGAACTGCTGACCCATCCAACCCCCTCTGCTACCTGCCTGCCTCGACCCCTCTCCACACCCCTGCCCCCCTGACAGCCCCCCCAGACCCATCTAACCCCCCGCTCCCTGTCCCTGATTGTCCCAACCCCTCTCCACACCCTTGCCCCCCCTGACAGCCCCCCCGCAAACTCCCGACCCATCCAACCCCCCCCCCCGTCCCCTGACCAGGGCCGGCTTTAAAGAGCCCAGGAATCGGGCTGCGCTCCGGCCGGAGCTCCGGCCGGGGTTCAGGGCTTGGGGCCGGAGCCGCGGGGGCTGCTGGGTTCCGCTCGGCCCGGGCCAGAGGGAGCCGCTCGGCCAGGGCCGTGCCTCCCAGGAGCTCTCCTCCTTGAGCCCCCCCCCCAGCTTACCTGCTGCCTCCCACTTGTCCCTGCTTCTTTTCAGACTTCCCATGAAGATCTGATTCACGGGAAGCAGGGGAGGGGGAGGAGCAGGTAGACGGAGTGTTCAGGGGAGTGGAGGAGGGGGAAGACAGCTGCGGGGCCAGACAGCGTGGTAAGGCTGCAGGGGATGGGAGGAGCCGGGAAGGGGCTTTGGGTGCCCAGCGGCGCTTGGCCGCCGCTTTTCTATCTATAAATAGCCGACCGGGGGGAAATCCCGGACATTTTTAGATTTTTAAAAATCCCCCCCGAATGGCTATTTATAGACCGAAAAGCCGGACATGTCCGGGGAAATCCGGACATATGGTAGCCCTACCTAAACCCAGTGTTGTGAGCTCAATTCTTGAGGGGGGCCATTTAGGGATCTGGGTCAAGAATCTGTCTGGGGATTGGTCCTGCTTTGAGGAGGGGGTGGGACTAGATGACTTCCTGATGTCCCTTCCAACCCTGATATTCTGTGATCTGTGACAGGGGGGTTGTCCAACCTGTTGTCAATAACCTCAGACAAGGGGGATTCCACAACCTGTGTTGGAAACTATTCCAGAGCTTAATTTCCCTTATTGTTAGAAAGTTTTTCCTACTATGGAACCTAAACCTCCCCTGCTGCAGATTAAGCCCATTAGTTCTTGTCCTACCTTCAGAGGAACTGAGAACAATTGATCCCCATCCTCTTTATCACAGTCCTTAACAGATTTGAAGATGGTTACCAGGTTCCCCTTCGATCTTTTTTTCTCAAGCCTTGACATGCCAAGTTTTTTTAACCTTTCTTCGTAGGTCAAGTTTTCTAAACCTTTGATCATTTTTGTTGTTCTCCTCTGGATTTTCTCTAATTTCTTCACATCTTTCTTAAATGCTGAGTTCAAAACCCTCCAAAGCGGGGTTGCACATCCCAGGCAAATATTGAGCCCCTGGGCAAAGCTTGGGAGGGGCAGGCACCTGAGCTTTCCTGAGTCAGGGCCAGAGATCTGTACAGCATGCAGACACGTGTACAGAGCTTGTTCAAAATTACCCAGTGGAAGAATTTTCCATCAGAAAATGCTGTTTCTTCAAAATCAAAACCTTTGGACCAGGCTCTTCAGTCTTTCAGAATTGAAATGTTGCTGAATTTCTGTTCCTTGCAAAATCTGAAATTTTGACTTTTCATCCTAATTCTGGATATGTAAGGTCAGAATGTCTCACAGAACAGAGATGCCGTGTTCCCAGGATCTCTACAGGCACAGATATCCTTTGTATAGCTCTGGCAGGAGTCACCAGGTGATGCTGTTAGACAGTTTTACACCATCTTTTCCTTGCCCTGTGAGCAGTGCACACAGCCTTTGCAGACATATTGTGTAGGGGTTGGTTTGCTGATGCAGATGCTTTGTGGGGAGCTGGTGTAAACAGCCAGGGATGGGCTCTACTAAGGTCTGGTTCTGGCACATTGTTGCTTCCTGGGAACTGGGCACTGGTGCTGGGCTGAGATTCAGCTGCACTGGGCTCCCGTTGTCTGGCTCTGTGCACTGTCCTAGAACAAGGGGCCTTGATGCGTGCACCCTGCTGAGAGAGCCGGGGCAGTACGGCTGGGAGAGAGGCGAGCCCTCAGCAAGGCCGACCACTGGCTGTTGGGGGTTGTCTGGGGCCTGGACATAGAATATCAGGGTTCGAAGGGACCTCAGGAGGTCATCTAGTCGACCCCCCAGCTTAAAGCAAGACCAATCCCCAGACAGATTTTTACCCTAAATGGATTGAACTCACAACCCTGGGTGTAGCAGGCCAATGCTCAAACAACTGAGCTATCTCTCCCCCCCCCCCCCCTCCTTGGCCTGCCTGAGGAGCCCGTGCGGTGAAGGCCAGTTGCTGCACCACGGAGCTCACTAGCCAACAGCCAAGGAGCTGTGTCCAGTCCCTAACCCCACTGGTGTCTGCTCTAACATCCTCCCTGTCCGTCTGCCCCTCCCAGCTCCTAGCTGTCACAGGGACCACCAGGAGCAATTCTAGGCCCAGGCCAAGGGAAGGTCCTGGAAGCCCAGCAGGCAGTGGCTCCCTCTTTCCCAGGAATCACCGGGGTGATGGGACCCAGCTCTGTCCCATGTCCCCAGGGGATTAGCACCGAGTGTCTCTGCACACGGCTCTGCTAACAGCCTGGCAACGCCTACGTTCATCCCCAGGCCCTTTAACTGAGCTCAGCCCCTCACTTCCCCAGCAGAGCCTGCAGCAGGGAACATGCTATGGACAGAGGGACAGAGCCCAGACCTGATATGGATGTTTGAGAGTCAGGCACAAAGCAGAGCCCCTGATCCCAACCCCTCCTCCGCCATGCCAAAACACAGATCTGGGGTTGGATCCAAGCTGTGTGGCTTGGGACCAGCCATATAACGAGTCTAACCCTGAGCCCCAGACCCAGAGCCCCCGAATTCTGGGGGAATCCAGAACCAGAGTCCAGCCTGGATCCCAGCTCAGTGTCTCTGGCGCATCAGTAAGAAGGAGCCCTGAGGTGGACATTGATAATCACCCACCCTCCATTATCAATGGCCCTCCCTGCTGTCTCTGCCTCCAGGCTGAGCTGCCATCCCATGAGTATCTTCCCCGGAGCTGAACCCCTCCTGACTCCATGTGCCTAGTCAGGGGCGCTCAGCCCAGTGACACACCAGGGGTTTGAATACAACCAAAGGCCAGGTCACAGCTCCCACAGATTCCTGAAAGAGGGGTTTGCTCACACGTTGTGTGTGACACCTCTGTTCCCGGACTAGAGCACAGAGCCTAAATAACTAATTACACAGAGAGACAGAACTTGTGAGCCCAGGTGTGATGATTCATCTGGTACCTCCGGCCAGAACATCTACAAATACAGTGAGTGGAGAGGGAGGAAATAATTCCCTAAATGCTGGTTTAGCAGAGGGGGTCAGTGAACTCAAGATGAAACTCTTGCCCATCAGAAGGGTTTGGGATTCCCCCTGTGAAAGAGCCATTTTCTTGTCCTGCAAAGATGTTGCCCAGCTCAGCAATGCTGGTTAAAGTCTGGGAGAGCTGCAGAGACAGATAGTGCTGCACTGGATGATCCCATTGTCCTACTGCGTCATCGTGTGTTTCCTCTACATCCATTGTCCTGGTGATCACACTCAGACTGAGGGTTGCTCAGCCCAGGATCCACCTTTCCCCAAATAGAGTCCCCAGAATAAAGAAACGCTTCAGAATCATTTACATTACATTGAGGGAGGGGGGAATCCTTGATACCACCACTGCTGGAGTCACTACCTAGGCAATAAATACATAAGAGACCAGAGCCAGACCATGGCCCCAGTCCAGGCTCATAAAAAGGATGACGATCAATTGTTCTCCCTGTCCACTGAAGGTGGGAGAAGAAGTAAGGGGCTTAATCTGCAGCAAGGGAAATTTAGGTTAGTTTTAAGGAAATACTCTGATGATAAGGGAAGTTAAGCTCTGGAAAAGACTTTCAAGTGAAATTGTAAAATCCCCATTCTCAAAGGTTATTAAGAACAGGTTGGACAAACCCCCTGTCAGGGATGGTCCAGATCAGGGGTAGGCAACCTATGGCACATTTGCTGAAGGTGGCACACGAGCTGATTTTCAGTGTCACTCACACTGCCCAGGTCCTGGCCACCGGTCCGGGGGCTCTTCATTTTAATTCAATTTTAAATGAAGCTTCTTAAAAATTTTAAAAACCTTATATACTTTACATACAACAATAGTTTAGTTATATATTATAGACTTATAGAAAGAGACCGTCTAAAAACGTTAAAATGTATTACTGGTGTGCAAAACCTTAAATTAGAGTGAATAAATGAAGACTCGTCACACCACTTCTGAAAGGTTGCCGACTAGCGTGACCAGATGTCCCAATTTTATAGGGACAGTCCTGATATTTGGGTCTTTTCCTTATATAGGCTCCTATTACCCCCCACCCCCTGTCCTGATTTTTCACGCTTGCTGTCTGGTCACCCTATTGCTGACCCTTGTCTAGATTTATCTCAGGTGGCTCCCAGTCGGCAGTGCATCGGGGCTAAAGCAGTCTCCCTGCCTGCCCTAGCTCTGCCGCAGCTCCCAGAAGCAGCCAGCATGTTCCTCCCCTAAGCTGAGGCACGGCCAGTCAGATCTGCACACTGCCCGCACTCGCAGGCGCCGCCCCCGCAGCTCCCATTGGCCGTGGTTCCCAGCGAGTGGGAGCCAGTGGGAGTTGCGGAGCCAGCGCTGGGGGCAGGGCAGCATAAGGAGTTTCCCTGATCACCCCTGTGCTGAGGGGCACAGGGACATACCAGCCGCTTCTGGGTGCTGTGCGGAGCTAGGGCAGGCAGAGAACCTGCCTTAACCACGCTTCACAGCCAACAGGACTGGCTCTAGGCACCAGCAAACTAAGCACGTGCTTTGGGTAGCACAATTCCAGGGGCAGTATTCTGGGTGGGGTTTTTTTTCCTTCGCAGTTGTGCTCTTGGAAGTTTTTTTTTTTTTTTGCTTGGGGCAGCAAAAAACCTAGAGCCGGCCCTGACCACCAAATGGACTTTTAATGGCCTGGGAGTGGTGCTGACCGGAGCTGCCAGGGTCCCTTTTCGACCGGGAGTTCCAGTTCAAAACTGGACTCATGGCAACCCTAATCCCCCACCTGCCTGGGCTGGGCCCTCTGAGCTGAGATGGGTGAAAAAAGGGGCTGGAGGGTTCCCTGGGACAAATTTTTAACAAAGATGCTTTGATAGAAATTTTTCAATTCAGATTTTGAAAATGGATGAATTTCTGCATTTGGATTTTCAGGTGTTTGTTATTTAATTGTTGTCAGTTCACCCCTCCCCCACTTTACTGTTATGCTGAGTTGCTGGGCAGGGCTGAGTTGGGATACGGCCTCACACACACACACACTGGCCTTACCAGTGATGCTGAGGTGCTGGGCAGGGCTGAGCTGGGATCTGGTCACCTTGTTGTCGCTGTCCTTGATCTCGTACCCACAGGAGTAATTCCCGGAGCTGTTGCTGGACACCACATGGTCATAGCCATAGGTGACCTTCTCCTCCGAACCAGTCTGGGATGAAACCTCCTCCCTGTCCTTATAGAAGATGACACGGGTGGCTGGGGCCTGGGAGAACACGGAGCACTGGAGCTGCACAGAGTCCCCTGGCTGGGCAGACGTCCGGCTCAAGTGGAGGATGGGGGCAGGGAGAGCACCTGGAAAGGAGAATCAAGCCATTGGTGGCATCTGGCACTGTTGGTGGCACAGGAGGTAAATGGTGGGTGGGTCTGTGCTATGTCTCAGATGGAGGCTCTGATTCCAGCCCAGCTGGGGAGATGCGGGGGACCAGCTCTATCTGATGTCGGGGAGCTTTATTCCCAAGGATCACTTAGGTTGCAGAAAAGTCAGAGGTTCAGCTGCACTGGGCTCCCATTGTCTGGCTCTGTGCACTGTCCTAGAACAAGGGGCCTTATGCGTAGACCTGCTGACAGAGCTGGGGCAGTACCGCTGGGAGAGAGGTGACCCCTCAGCGAGACCGGCCCCAGGCTCTTGGGGATTGTCTAGGGCCTGGCCAACTCCTTGGCCTGCCTGAGGAGCCCATGCGGTGAAAGCCAGTTGCTGCACCATGGAGCTCACTAGCCAACAGCCAAAGAGCTGTGTCCAGTCCCTAAGCCCTCCGGTGTCTGCTCTAATATCCTCCCTGTCCGTCTGCCCCTCCCAGCTCCTAGCTGTCACAGGGGCCACCAGGAGCAATTCTAGGCCCAGGCCAAGGGAAGGTCCTGGAGACACAGCAGACAGTGGCTCCCTCTTTCCCGGGAATTACCGGGGCGATGGGACCCAGCTCTGAACTTGCAGGGGAATTGCTGCTGTCTATATACGCCCACCACCTTCCCCACCTCAGCGGTCCTCCTGCTGCTGTCCGGTCAGCCAGCAAAGAAATGCAGCTGCAACCAAAAAGCTGGGTGCGGCTCCCTGGCCCGGGTCATACTCAGCCTGGGTAAGTTAATGTTCCCTCCTGGCTGTGCCCTTTCAAAAGCCCCCTTCTTCACTCAGCTGTTCACCCCTATGCACCTTCCTGTGATGCTGAGCAGAGCTGAGCTGATATGGTCATAGACACAAACACAGACACAAACACAGACAAACACAAACACACAGGCCTCACCGGTGACACTGAGGCGCTGGGCAGGGCTGAGCTGAGATCTGATCACCCGGTTCTTGCTGTCCTTGATTTCGTACCCACAGGAGTAAATCCCAGAGCTGCGCCTGGACACCACATGAACATAGTTGTGGGTGACCTTCTCCTCCGAACCCGTCTGGGAGGAAACCTCCTCCCCGTCCTTACAGAAGATGACGCGGGTGGCTGGGTCCTGGGAGAACACGGAGCACTGGAGCAGCACAGACTCCCCCAGCCGGGCAGATGTCCAGCTCAGGTAGAGCATGGGGGCAGGGAGAGCACCTGGGAAGAGGAATGGGTCAGAGCTGTCAGTGGTATCATCAGTGGCGCCCAGCATTCTATGGGGCAGGAGGGAAATGGCGGGTGGGTCTGTGCCATGTCTCAGATGGAGGCTCTGATTCCAGCCCAGCTGGGCGGACGAGGGGATGAGCTCTCTCTGGTGGCAGGAAGCTTTATTCCCCGGGATCAGTTGGGTTATGAAAGAGCCTGGAGGCTCAGCTGGGCTGCGTTCCCATTGTCTGGTGCTATGCAAAGTCCTAGAACCAGGGGCCCCTAGGCAGGCACCCCACTAACCGAGCTGGGGTAGTACGGCCAGAAGAGAGGCGACCCCTGAGCGAGGGTGGCCCCTGGCCATTGAGGGCTGTCTAGGGCCCGGCCAACACCTCGTACTGCCCCTGCAGCCCATGCAGTGAAGGCCAGATGCTGCCCCAGGGAACTCATTATCTGGCAGCCAAGGAGCTGTGTCCAGTCCCTAAACCCTCCAATGTCTGCTCTAACATCCTCCCTGTCTTTGTGCTCCTCCCACCCACCAGTCTCCAGCTGGCAATTTAGGCAATTCCAGCCTCAGGCTAATGGAAAGTTCTGGAGCAGCAGCAGGGAGCGGATTCCCCTTTCCCGGGAATCGCCAGGGGGATGGGACCCCGCTTTGAACTTGCAGGTGAATTGCTACTTCCCCTGGGCAGGTCAATATCGGTCTGCCACCTTCCCCATCTCTGTGGTGCCCCGGGCTGCTGCCTTGGCCAGCAACATCCCCTGACCATGCTGCCCAGGCAGTCAGCAAAGAGATGTGGCTGTGACCAAAAGGCACGTCCCGGCTTCACTAGCCCATAGTGGGCTGGACACAGGATTGGTAGATGTGGCTCCCTGGCCTAAGTCATACAAAGCTCAGCCTGGGTGAGCTAATGGTCCCTTCTTTCCGTACCCGCTTGAACGTCCCCTGCCTGGCCAGGGCTGTTAAAGGTGCTGCTGATATTTAAGAACGAGATACAGGCTGCGTCCATGTAGGGCAGGGGAGAGCTCCAGGGAGAGCCCTGCAGCCATGAGGGGCTGGGAGCCGGTGCCATGGGAAGCTAAATCACTTGGGGTCAGAGCCGTGGTGTTCTCTGCTTCCCAGGGCCAGTGCCCCAGGGGTGAGATGGGCCAAGGACATGACTCTCTGACCTGTGTGGCACATTGGTCCCAGATACAGGAAGCTGCGGGGCCAGCAGGGGTCGGCCAGGAGACCTGTGAACCCCATTCGGATCCCATACAGCCCTGTCTGCTTTCCCATGCCAGAGCTGCTGGCATTTCACTGAGCAGGGAGGGGCCCAAGGGGCGGTGACTGGATGCCTTGGAGATGGAGGGGACAGACACACGAACGGACTCACCTGGAGCTGAACAGATCTCCTGGCTGCTGGGGCTCAGTGCTGGGAACAGAAAGGTGCCGTGTGGTTAGTGCCGGGCCAGAATCGCCCCTGCTGTGAGAGGCCCTGAATGTTTGATGGGGTCTCAGATCCCTCCACAGCACCACTCCCAAGCCTATACTTCAGCCACAGCCTGTACCGACAGCGCCCCCTGCAGAGATGGGTGGGCTCTAGGTATGTAACACGCCCCATCAACCTCCTCGGCCCTGTGCAGTGAATGGGATTCACACACTGGCACCTGGGAGTCAGGTCCCCCCTCTCTCTTCAACACAGAGGAGCCTGGTGCCTGGTTCCAGCCTCACCCATCCCACCAGGGACACCCCTGCTTGCTCTGTGAGGCTGTTTCAGGCATTGTGCAGAGCCCTGGCCCCAAGTCCCCTCTGGTGAGGCCCATGTGGGTGACCTGGAGGTTTCCCATGCCCTCAGGGGATCAGCACTGAGTGTCTCTGCACGCGGCTCCACTACCAGCCGGCAGTACATAGGTTCATCCCTGGCCCAGTTAACTGAGCTCAGCCCCTCACTTCTCCAGGAGAGCCTGCAGCAGGGAACATGCTATGGACAGAGGGACAGAGCCCAGACCTGATACGGATGTTTGAGAATCAGGCACAAATCAGATCCCCAGCTCCCAACCCCCCCTCCCCACTCCAAAACACAGATCTGGGGTTGGATCCAAGCTGTGTGGCTTGGGCCCAGCCCTATAACAAGTCTAACCCCGAGCCCTAGATCCAGAACCCCCGAATTCTGGGGGAATCCAGAACCAGAGTCCAGCCTGGATCCCAGCTCTGTGTCTCTGGCGCGTCAGTAAGAAGGAGCCCTGGGGTGGACCCTGATAATCACCCACCCTCCATTATCAATGGCCCTCCCTGCTGTCTCTGCCTCCAGGCTGAGCTGCCATCCTATGAGCATCTTCCCCGGAGCTGAACCCCTCCTGACTCAATGTGCCTGGCGTGGGGAGCTGGGCCCAGTGACACACCAGGAGTTTGAATACAGCCAGGGCCAGCGCGTCCATTTAGGCGACCTAGGCGGTCACCTAGGGCGCCAGGATTTCATTTCATTTCAGCTCGTACTCAGTGGAAAGACAGCAAACCTGTGTGTGGTTCTGGGGACCCCAGTTTAAAAGGCGGTTGGAAAAATGCAGCGGGTGCAGGGCAGAGCCAGAAAAATGCTGCGAGGGCTGGAGAAGAGGTCTCACAGGAGAGGCCGGGGGAGCTCCATGTGTGGAGCTGGTCAGACAGCTGGGCTGGTCACGGTGTCCAAGCTCCTTCCTGGGGAGAAACCCCAGGTGCTGACGGGCTCCTCAGTGCAGCAGAGACAGGCAGAGCCAGACCCGAGGGCTGGACGCAGAGTCTGGGCAAACCCCAGTGAGAAAGGAGGCAGCAGTTTCTCACCGTGCTGCGGATTAACCCCCGGTGCCAGCTCTCCGGGGAAGAGGGGGAGTCACAGCCAGACTGGAGCCTTTCTGGGAGATGCTTTGGTCAAACACAAGTGACTGGGTTCAGTGCAGGGAGTCGGGGGAAGGTTTCTACTCTGGCTATACAGGGGGTCAGACTGGATGGGATAATGGACCCTCCTAGCCTTAAACTCTGAGAATTTGTGACTGTAACGGCAGCCTGTACTGACTGCTAGCCCCGGCCCATCTCCAGCACTGAGCGCTTGCCCTGTGCTAGTTTGGGACAGTCTCACTCCCTCTAATAGCGCAACCCTCTCTGCCACTAAAGAGGATTTGCCAACAGTCTGGGCCAGGGGCTGGTCTTGGTTCTGTGTCCTCTCAGCTGCTACTGATTAGCACAGGATTCCTGCATACTCACCGAGAAGCAAGAGGCACAGATGCAGGATCATCAGAGGGGTAGGATGGATAGAGCCCAGTAGCTTCTGTTCCTGACAGGGTCAGGAGGGGAAAATCCACAGTTGCTCCCTGCTCCCACCTGCCCTATCTTACATCAGTAGAAGGGAAGCATCTGTCTCTCTCTCTGCTCCAATCTGCCCCCGTCTGCTCCCCAGAGTTGGATACTCCAGCCTGTCCCTCTCCCTGCCCCCAGACCTCCTGGGGTCTGTAGGGCTCAGGCAGTAGAGACGCTTCAGCCTCTCTCTGACCTGCTCTGTCCCCTCCTGAGGTTTGATATTTGTTACCACTCCCTGTTTCCTGCCCCACGCCACCCCCCTTCCCCACCCTGACCGCAGTGTCTCTATTTAGGGCTGGAGGATTGAGAACTGAAGGAGCCTGGTTTGCTTGTTTAAGTTTAACCATATCACTGAGGAATTGCCTCACATCCCATCTCACTGGCTGGGGACCAAGACACCTCTGCAGGAAGCCAAACAGCAGTGGGCTTCAAGGAAAATGTGTCAGGAGCACAAGGCAGAGCAGTTTTGCAGAGCAACTTTTCCTAATAATTGATGCAGGAGTGGATTGTGCTGGGATGGTGGCTGGGCCCATTTCACCCCTGGGATGGAGTCAGCTCTGCAGAGCAGCTGGACAGGGGAGATTTGGGGGGGCTCTGGTGAGGGTCAGTTTGAGACTACCTGTTATTAGCAGTGCCTAGTAAAAAAGCAGGGTGGAAAAGGGTTAATATTTTTGCAATGTTTTTTAAATCATTGTCTTATACCTTTTTGTTATAAATATTTGTGTTGACTTTTTTTGCATTTCCCCCCTCTCTTGGTGGCAAAATGGTAAAAATGCGGGGAGGAGAAATTCAGAACCTGAAAACTTTAAAAAAATCTCTGAAAAAATGTTTTTTTAATTGAAAATGTTCATTGCTTTTTAATTTTCCAATTTTGTTTTACAAAACCCCCAAAATAATTCTAATTTTTTTCTTTGAAAAAATGGAAAGTTTGGAAATAATGAAAATGTTTGACAGAAACTCTCACTGAAACAACTGTCATTTTTAGATCACAACATTGTGTGCTTCTAGCCCAAAGAGATCCCTGGGGCTGTGGTTCAGGCTGAGTTGCTGGCACCCTTGGATGGCAGCTGGGCCCTGCTTGTAGCTCAGACAATGCTGCCCAGAAAGGGCCTGATCCAAAGCCCTTTGGTGTCAATGGAAAGTCTCCACTGACTTCACTGGCCTGGGGATCAGGCCCTCATGTAAGAGGCTCGTTTCTCTTGTGACAGAGAAATGGCTCCAGAGCTTTCACATGGAGAGACCCCAACCCAGACCCCCCACAGGAACAGGAACAGGAACAGGGAAAGTCTCCACCATTGGCGGGTGAAGGGGAGGTTGATTACAAGACACGAACAGTGCAAAATGGCATGTGAAGAAAGGGAACTCACCGCGCCCCTCAGCCACAGCTGGAATGCAGTTGAGATGAGAAGCAAGAGCATCCACAGAGTGAGTTCCTCCTGCTGCACAGACCCTTCAGATGCCTCATTCACACAGACCCTGAAAGATGCAGAGAGACGGCTCCACACAGGGAAGAAATGACCAGGGCTCCTCTCTATGCTAGTGATTTAACAGAGACTTGAAATGAGTCATCTGCACAGAGCCTGTGATAGAGAGAGGCTGATCGATAGATCATTAGATAGGTAGAGGGGTATGTATGGGGCTAAAGAGATAGATGGAGGATGTATATGGGGATAGATAGATGGATAAGCTCAGTGACCGAGACTTTCAGAAAGTATTAGTGAATTTGGGGGCTCAATTTAAGACACCCTAAAGGATCTGATTTCCAGAGGGTGGGGTCTCACTGTAGGACTGATGAATGAAATTGTTTTTAATTGTTCACTTTATTAATGTAACTTCATAAGTAAAGTTTTATGAATGAAACAATATTCATTCATAAAACCGGTTACCCCAATAACTGGCTAATTGACAATTAAGATGCTTGTTAAGAGCCATAGCTGTTCAGTCAGCTGCCTTTGTAAGTTTCCAATTCCTGCTTAAATCACTGAGACTTCCACTGTTTCAGTATTGTAACTTCTGTTCACCATTTATTACACTTGCCTACAGTGTAACTTCCGTTCACAGTTTGCCATCCACTATACTTGTCTATATTGTAACTTCTGTTCACTGTTTGCCATATTGTAATTCAAACCCCATTTTAAAATGCTTACTCCATTTTGTAAGGGCTTGCTGCAACCTTCATTTTTGCAAACCCTGCTGTAATCTTATTAGTTTAGTTTAAATGTGTGAATGAAGTATGTATGGATAATGGACTCAACCTCCAGCCCCAGCCTGTCCTGATTAAATAGAGTTCAAACACCAATGGCTGAAGATGCAGACAAGAGCCCTAACAAAGCAAGAAGAATCCACCCTAAAAAGAAAAGGTACAATAGAAGGAAGATCAAAGCCCGGTCCGAGGCTGAAAGTCATGTCTGCTATTGACGGGTGATTAATCACACCAAACCCAGAGGCAGCGTGACACGGCAAAACCTATAGACTCTGTATTCAAACTAAAGCCTACAAAAAGGATGGGTGAGATGGAAAACTTTGGGAGAAGGGTAACATTCTACTGCCAACATGGAAGGGCATCGGTGCATTCCCAACAGAGACCCAGCTCGTCCTTGTGCCCGGCTTTCCTGGCCAGTTAGCCGCCACAAGCTACGAACCCAAGCTGCAAACTCAAGCCACAGACTCAAGCAGAACTGGTAACTATGCAGCAGCTGCAGAACATCTGATGGATGTGTGTGTGTGTGTGTGTGTGTGTGTGTGTGTGTGTATAGGTATTAGGTATAATGTGTGTGTATAAGAAATAAGTGGTGATAGGAATAAGTAGTCAAACAACGTTGTTTATTTTTATCTTTTGCTTTATCATTATATTTACAATAAATGTGGCATCTTTGCCTTATCCCTCTTAATAAGATCCTGCTGGTTTTTATTCTATTGGTATAACATTTTGGTGGAGAATTGGGAAAGGGGGAATATTGGTAAAAAAGCCTCAGGTATTGTGAATATTGGTGTGCACACAGCCGGCTCTATAGAGAGCGGTTCTATTTTTGGTTAACCAAAGCCTACTGACCTCCGGAGGGTAGAGGCTTCATAAAAGAGCTCACAGAAACTTTAAGCTACAATTAATCTTATCCAAAGTGTTCACTGAGAAATCAGGGGTAACAAGAGCCTATAGGGCAAGGTAAAGCTGCTCACTGAAGGAGATCAGGGGTAGCAGGATAAGATAATTTAGGCTGTGTCACTTGCTGCAAGGGTTCAGGGGTGACAAAGGAAACTATACATGTGTTAAATATGTTCAAGAAAAGGTGCATACACCCTCAGTCGTAGCATGACTGAGCGTAAGAGGAGAACTTAGGGTTTCTCGCTCTGCCCCTGGAAAGGGTTTTTATATTTGGTGTATGAACCCTCGGTGGTAGAAGCCCGAGCAATACAGAGGGAAGCTTAGCGTCTCTCTCTCTGGCCCAGAGTGGGTTAAAATCATAAGTCCCAGCACTGGCACGGGCAACAGGGTAAAGAAAGGAATCTGTAAGCCCCGGCACTGGCACGGGCAAACATAAGATACAGATCTTGTTCTGTTAAACCAAACTCTGAAGGATATAGGAGTTTGGGCAGCATAGTATTTTTTGTAAGTAATATTGTGGTAATTTCACAATTTTGAAAGAAATGCACCACTTAATTAGCATGTGTGCAGCCCCAAGTACCAAACACACTGTGGCAGAGACTGAGCAGGGTCTGCCATGGTGGGAGCACTGTGCTCATTTGTTTCTAAGCTTCTATCTTTCAGGCTCTGAACCGGAACATCAGGAGAGCTGGTACCAGCTGAAGAGTGATGAAATACCATGGTTATAGTGTCATGACAAAGTCTGTGTTCAGTGTTCTGTGTTGCATGTTCTGTGTCTGTCTCTGGTGGTGTCCTGTGTTAGCATTGGGTCCAGAGAGAGAGGGGATACTACACTAGACAGGGCAAATGTCTTTTCCTCTCTCTACTTCCCCCATCTCCATCCAACTTATCAATCACTACTTGTGTCCAAAAGACTTTGGTCCCCAGTGCATCAGGTTTATTTTTTGTTAGGTTCTTTAATAGTCATTTTGTTGATAATTTTTGTTAGTTACTTTTGCTTGTATTGTTAATTCCACACTTTCCTCTATGCACTCTGGTTCTACTTCCCCAAGCCCTAAAGGGTAGTTTTTGGGCCCCCATAACCTGTAAGACCTTGGCCCATGATTGTAGGGCCCCATCTTTCAGGTCCCCAGAAACCTCTTAAAAACAACTGTTAAGAATAGGGGATTCTGCAACATTTTAGCAACTAAATGTTAGTTGAAGTCCAAATCAGCTTAACCTTGCATGACAACTGTGGTACTCCTACAAAATCTTATTTGTTGTGTGTGCTTAAGCAGGTCCTGAGCTCAGTGACTTTTATTGATTGCAGCATCAAACTTGGGCCTCATCTTGTTTGTCAATGTACCCAATTATTGTAATCGTAATGGTTTTATTATATTCCCAATTATTATAATTATGATTGTTGGCATTTGTCTTTAGGTTATTTTGTAATGGTTTTAGTTATATTCATCTGGTTATGATTGTTTGGTTTGTTTGCAACAGATCACCTGTGCCTTACAATAACAACAACTACAGAGTGTTGTAGGAGCAGCCCACCTGGTCAGCAGTTCTAAATATAATTTTTCATCCCATCATTGTCCTATTAGTAATCCTAACTGTTATGTTGGTTCTGCCATAAAACAATTACATAAAGTGAGACCCATTCAATACCCCTGGATTGAAGGGTCAAAAGGGGGACAATGTAGGACTGATGAATGAAATTGTTTTTAATTGTTCACTTTATTAATGCAACTTCATAAGTAAAGTTTTATGAATGAAACAATATTCATTCATAAAACCGGTTACCCCAATAACTGGCTAATTGACAATTAAGATGCTTGTTAAGAGCCATAGCTGTTCAGTCAGCTGCCTTTGTAAGTTTCCAATTCCTGCTTAAATCACTGACTGCCCCCCACCCCCCATTTTCCAAACACACATGCCGGGTAGGGCGCCCTGTCTGCTAGCGGCTCATTATCTAAAGAAAGGTCTCACACACTCCGGGGAGGTCACCCTATCCACTAGATCAATGGCTCATAAGCTAGAAAGGATTTGCCACACACTCTGGGGAAATTGCCCTGGCCGCTCAGCAGCTCTTGAGCTGAAGAGAATTCTCACTCTCTCACCTCCCTGGGAAAGGGTCCACAAGGGTGAGTGGCTCATAAGTAAGGTGTACATTCCTATCCGCTTGGTCACAAGGTTCGGCTGCCCCCCCTTGCTGCCCCCCCCCCACATGGGGTAACCCTGGGGCGGCTGGAGTCAGCTTAGTCTTAGCCCTGGTCTACACTACGAGTTTAGGTCGAATTTAGCAGCGTTAGATCAATTTAACCCTGCACCAGTCCACACGACGAAGCCATTTTTGTCAAATTAATGGGCTCTTAAAACAACTGTCACACTGAAGCCTGGCCAGTCATGAAACGGGTTTTCAAAGCCTCTGCTCCTTATTACTGTCCAGGCTTCATGAGCCATGGGAGCAAGGGGTAGGCTAGGGTAGGTGCAATCGTGTGGTGCTACCGGCTGGGAGAGCAGCCTGATGCAAAATCCTCCAGCTTGCATGATATTCAAGGCAGGACTGAATCTCCATTAGGTGAAACTTAAAGAAGAGAATGAGCCGGAGTCACTCCCATTTATGTCCAGGCACACCCGACCGACCTCACCGAGGTCAGCCAGGAGCATCCATGTCTGCACAGGCGCCACCAACCAACCTCAGTGAGGTCAGCCAGGAGCACCCACGAGACGATGGTGACGGTTAACAGTCGGACTGCACCATCTGCCGCCGGCAAGGCAAGGCAAGGAGATGCTGCTGTGTAGCAATGCAGTACCGCGTCTGCCAGCAGCACCCAGGAGACATATGGTGACAGTTAGCTTGGTGGGCTCCATGCTTGCCGTGGTATGCCGTCTGCATGGGTAACCCAGGAAAAAAGGCGAGAAATGATTGTTTGCCATTGCTTTCACGGAGGGAGGGAGGGAGAGGGGCCTGACGACATGTACCCAGAATGACTCGCAACAATGTTTTTGCCCCATCAGGCATTGGGAGCTCAACCCAGAATTCCAATGGGTGGCGGAGACTGTGGGAACTGTGGGATAGCTACCCACAGTGCAATGCTCCTAAAGTCGACACTAGCCTCGATACTGTGGATGCACTCCGCCGACTTAATGCGCTTAGTGGGGACACACACAATTGACTAGTATCAGGGGGTAGCCGTGTTAGTCTGTATCTACAAAAACAACAAGACTCCTTGACACAATTGACTGCATCAAATCTATTTCTAAAAAATCGAAATCTATTAAATCAACCTAATTTCATAGTGTAGACATATCCTTAGACCTGGTCAGCGGCTCATATCCCCCTTTCATTCATTCATTCATACACATTCATTCCTCATATCTCAATGCATGTCAATGAACAATAACCTTAATTCATTATGTCCGGACTCAATACAACATTTCCCTTATTTTGAGGAGGTAAAAACCCCTCAGCACCAGTGCATTAACTTTATTGATGACCTCAGAACCACAATCACTAGTCTACTTGAGGGTGGCAATAAAACTATAACTCAGAACCACAATGACTAACCTTACTTGAGGGCAGCAACAAATTCCTCAGAACCGCTCTGCATCTGATCTTCTTGCAAAATAATTTCGAATGGCATGAGCCCCAAAGGGACAGACGACCCCACGGGCGGTCCTCCTGCAACACCACAATAGAGATTTCAAAAGGTCACTTACCTCTATTATGGCGCCATGTGGTTTGCAGGGAGATGGTCCGGAGTAGCTGTCTCAAAGGGCGATGCCATCCGAGTCACGGCACCAAAATTGTCAGAGAGAAATGAGTCCTCACTCTGAGTTTGAAGCAACAAGCCAGAGGCAGCTTTATTTTCGAGGAATTGCAAATGCACAGGAGAGTACACAGGGGCAGGTCTCTGTTAGATAAACAATTAAGGAAAACTTTTATACCTTCGTTACATAACATAAGGAGCAATGGCTGCATGTTGTTATATATATTTCTTCCTGATATCTCACTTTTCCCATTAATTTCTGCTACAGTCTACATTCCATTCTTATCTAACACAAGGTCAAAAGAGTATCTCTTACTGTCTGTTCCCATTCGCTTTCTCGATTTCTACCCACCTAGGCCCTACTTTCAAGTTTCGCGTCAGTGTCAGCCTGACTTTGTTAGCCTGACTCTTGCTATATTCCTAGAGACAAAACTAAGATCTCTATGTTCAATTCCCTTTATCTCTTTTTCCACTTCCTCAGGCATGTGACCATTCCTGCCCCTCCCTAGCGTCACCCCTGAATCCAACATTGATGAGCAGCCCTACAATAACAATCTAGCACAACCACAGTCCCAGCACTCACAAGCAAACTTACAATAATCAGCCAGCAGGAGTGGTCCCCACAGCTCACAAATAGACCCTTTGATAACAAACCAGTATGCCTGCAGCCCCAACTTATGAGTAGCCTCAGTACTTATGGAGAACCCTACAATAACAATCCCACATGGAAAGTGTCCCAAGGGTCATGGAGGGACATAGCCCTGGTCTACACTACGAGTTTAGATCGAATTTGGCAGCGCTAGATTGATTTAACCCTGCACCCGTCCACACGAGGAAGCCATTTTTGTCGACTTAAAGGGCTCTTAAAATAGATTTCTGTACTCCTCCCCAATTTGCCTCAATCTCCCAATATCCCATCCTGCCATAAACGTCTTCCCCTTACTCTCACAGATATTGTGGAGCACACAGCAAGCAGCAATAACAATGGGAATATTGGTTTCACTGAGGTCTAACCAGGTCAGTAAACTGCACCAGCGTGCTTTTAAATGTCCAAATGCACATTCTACCACCATTCTGCACTTGCTCAGCCTATAGCTACTGTCCAGGGTGTCTGTGTATGGCTTCATGAGCCATGGTATTAAGGGGTAGGCTGGGTCCCCAAGGATAACTATAGGCATTTCAACTTCCCCAACAGTTATTTTCTGGTCTGGGAAGTAAGTCCCTTTCTCCAGCTGTTCAAACAAACCAGAGTTCCTGAAGATGTGAGTGTCATGTACCTTTCCCAGCCATCCCACGTTGATGTCGGTGAAACGTCCCTTGTGATCCACCAATGCTTGCAGCACCATTGAAAAGTACCCCTTGTGGTTTATGTACTGACTGCCAAGGTGGTCCGGTCCCAAAATAGGGATATGTGTTCCGTCTATCACCCCACCACAGTTAGGGAATCCCATTGCAGCAAAGCCATCCACTATGACCTTTCCACAGAGTCACTACCCTTAATAGCAGTGATTGCGTTGGTGACTTGGATCACCCCAGTCCCCACAGTAGATTTGCCCATTCCAAATTGATTCCCGACTGACCAGTAGCTGTCTGGCATTGCAATCTTCCAGAGGGCTATCGCCACTCGCTTCTCAACTGTGAGGGCTGCTCTCATCTTGGTATTCTTGTGCTTCAGGGCAGGGGAAAGCAAGTCACAAAGTTCCATGAAAGTGGCCTTACGCATGCGAAAGTTTCACAGCATCTGGGAATCATCCCAGACCTGCAAGACTATGCGGTCCCACCAGTCTGTGCTTGTTTCCAGGGCCCAAAATCGGCATTCCATGGCATGAGCCTGCCCCATTGCCACCAGGATGGCCAAATTGCCAGGGCCCATGCTTTCATAGATGTCTGTGTCCATGTCCTCATCACTATAATCACCGCACTGCTGTCGCCTCCTCGCATGCTTTTGCAGGTTCTGGTTCTGCACATAGTCCAGGTGAATGCGCGAGGTGTTTACAATGCTCATAACTGCCACGGTGATCTGAGCAAGCTCCATGCTTGCCGTGGTATGGCGTCTGCAGGAGAGCAGGAGAGCAGAGTTGCAATGGAAGGGGTGGCTGCTGATGGATGCCACGAGAATAGATATTGATACAGAATGAAGAGAGGACCTGTGAGATGGATTCATGGCACCAGGAGAGTAGGAGAGCAGAGTTGCGGCGGAAGCGGTGGAGGACAACAGTTAGCATCGCGCACATTTCAGGAGGAAGAGCCCCCGGGAGCCCATGACAGACAACATGTAGAAATTCACTATTGAGACAATAGCAGCTTAGTTGCAGCAGAAGTGGTGTATGACGATGTTTTGCAGTCCTACTGCACCATCTGGTGTCGGTGAGCTGAGCGGGCTGCACGCTTGCCATGGTATGGCGTCTGCGCAGAAAAAAAAGGCACAAAATGATTGTCTGCTGTTGCCTTCATGGAGGGAAAGGTGACTGACGACATGTACCCAAAACCACCTGCGACAATGTTTTTGCCCCATCAGTAATTGGGAGTTTAACCCAGAATTCCAATCGGCAGCGGAGACTGCGGGAACTGTGGGATAGCTGTGGGATAGCTTCCCACAGTGCACCACTCCGTAAGTTGATGCTAGCCATGGTAGTGAGGAAGCACACCACTGATTTAATGTGCTTAATGTGGACATATGCTATCGACATTATAATATCCATTTCTATAAATAGACTTCTATAATATCAACCTAGTTTCTTAGTGTAGAGGTACCCTTACAAAAATAAATCAAAATGCAATCCCAGCTGTCACAAAGCTTCACACAAACCTCTCTGTGTGCAGTCCCGGCACTCAGCAATGACCCAACAACAACAAACCAGTTTGTGTTCTCACAAGCAGAGCTGGGAAATATTTCTGGATGAATAGTTTACTTGCCAAAAAATGCAGTTTTGGGTGACCCAAAATGATTTGTGAATTAGCTGATTATTTTTAGCGGGGCAAAAGTTTTTAATATTTTTTTTCATGCCAGCTTCAGAAGTGCACATTTGACCTCTTAACAGAAGCTAATAATTTGCTTTTCCTTGGGGCAAAGAGCATGAGAACAACTCTCCAGCCTAAGGATTAAAGCACTCAGGAGGTAGGAGATGCTGACTCAAATCTTCTCTCTTCCTTGTTCAGAGGAGGGATTTGAATCCATAGCTCCTACTGCCCAGGTGAGCCCCTCAACCCCCAGCCTATTGAGTTGTTCTCATGCGCTCTTTGGCCCAATTAATATTTAAGTAGTTATACAAAGTGGAACAGCCTCCACCTGAGAGCAGCCCAGCCCAGAACGGCCTGTGCCCTGGGGGTTAGGATGCTTATGCTGAGTTCAAGACCCTGCGCCGAACCCCTGGCCAAAGGTTGGGCGGGGCAGGCACTTTTAGGAGGCTGTCCTGAATGAAACATTTTCTTTGACTCAAAACAGACTTTCCCAATTTCCTGACAAATTCCAAACACCTTTAGAACTGACCCGAATCCCTGCTCTGATTTTTCGGTTTGCTGCCAGACTGAAACATCAGTTATTCACCCAGCTCCACCCACAAGTGACCTGCACTAACACACAGACATAACAACATCTCAGAACCTGTAAACCCAGCACCAACATCTGCAAAATACACTCATCAGAAATGGATGGAACCCGGACACTGATACTGAGGTGGCCGCTCAGCTCCAGGGTGCACACTGCAGCCTCAGATTAGGGGTCACCTCCTCTGAAGACATTGTGGGGTTGGTCTCTGCTGTATGGCTCCCAGTGGCTTCCCCTGGCCTGAGTCAATTGGGGGTCCCAGCATATCTCATGTGAGATGAGGGATCGCCTGACACAGCTGCCCCCTCCCTGTCAGCAGATCCCTGCCCCATGATGGGGGAAGCTGGAAAAGACAAGGGCTTTAAGTATGCTCTAAGGAGCAGGGTTATGGAGGGAGACCCTGGGCAGACAGGGACAAAAAGGGCGACTCTCCTGGGCCCTGTCTGGGCTCCCACCCCCCTGCCCCATTTCTATCCTGCCCCTCTCTCCTCCCCTCATCCCTTTCCATCCCCTGTTCTCCTCCCCCATCTCTGCACCCTTCCCTTTGCCTCCCTGCTCCCCATTTCTACCCCCTTCCCTCTGCCCAACCCCCATCCCCTCCCTCCATCCCACTGTCTCCCCCATCTCTGAGGGTTTTTCCTGACCCCCACCCCCAGCCCGTTGAGATCCTCCCTCAACTGACAGTTGGGCTCCTCCCATCCCCCCCAGGTGACAGTTGGCCGTTTCCCCTGTAACCCCCAAGGAGATAACATAGATTCCTGGGGCTCTGTCTGCTGACAGCTCAGGGAGAGGCACACTATCCCTGGTAGGGAGGGGGAGAAGCCATTTTATGGGTCAGTCTAGAGCCAGCCAGGACAAGGGCAGGACTGACCGTGTGGGGAGCTGGTGAGTCCCAGGCCTGCATGCAGGGTTCCCCCTGAGAACTGGCCTCTAGGGACCTGACAGCAGATCCCTCAGCTGGGCTTTTCCCTCTCCACTGATGACTCCCAGTTTGTAGAGTTTTGCTGGGAAACTTCCCCAGCCAGGCTGAGTTCGCTCCCCAGCTCCCTAGGTGAGACCAGTCACCACAAGGTCAGCTCTCCTCTGGCTGCTAGTGCAGGGCTGCTGCCTACTGTGTGTGTGTTTGGATGCTGGGCTAGGAGATGACAGTTTGGATTTTAGTACAGTTGTGTAACCTGCACCTTGAGCCCTGCACCCCTTTGTGGTGAGGGGAAATCCTGGGACTGAAGCAGCCTGATTCCTGCCTGACGAGGATCCCTGCCAGCAGACAGGAGCCCCTTTGCAGTGACTGAGGAGTCCAGAGTCATCTCTGAACCTCAGGATCATTCATGGAGTTTGTGAGTGGACCATCTTTTAGTTAGTCAGTCAGGTAATTTGTTTTGGGGACCCCCCTACTCCCTGAACTGTGTCCTTAAGCCAGGGAGTGAGGGTTTGGGGATTATAACCTGCTGCATATTACACCTGTGGAGGGATTTACCACCTCCTCCAACTTGTGAGTCCATTGGGCTGTACTGAACCCAGTCAGCCACACGGCTAAACCACTGCAGAGAAGAATTTTGTGTTAATAGGTCACCAACGGGACACTAGTCTTACATTTGCTACATCAGGTCCCGTGACTGGGGAAAGTCACAGGTATTAGCAGTGTGGGCACCGGTGAACCTAAAAATAGTGTTTTACCTGTTATATTTGTCTCCCGTTTAATATAATTATTGTGTTGAATACATTGTATGTGTTTGTGTTATTTCTTGGGAGTCTCCAACTATCTGGCAAGTAAGTGGGGGTTACCCTGTGGTTAGAATTTTCCTCCCAATCTGCCATGGTGACCCTGCCATGAAGGAGTGAGGAGGGTGGGGCACTGCCAAATAAATTCATAGGAAAAAATAAAGAAGATACACTCTGCTGAGTGGCTGGTGGGATCCAGAAGAACCCAGACCTGTCCATCAAAACCTGTAAGGAGATTGGCATTAAAGGAGGTAACCAGGTGGAGAGGGGGCACCTTGATGGTTTGATCGCTGACTCCGCTCACCAGGCCCCTCCCCCCACAGGAGTTTCCCAAGTCGCTGCAGGAGGCTCCGGCCCATCCCCCGAGCTCGCCACACCCAGGGTTGGAGGGTTCGGTCCATCCCAGCAGGGCCCTGCCATGCTACAGCAAGTCTTCAGCCCACAGAGCAAAGGGCCCACGTAGTCACTGACTGTTTGCTCCCCTAGTGACGTCACTGCACCCTGCAATGCAAACATGGGGGTTACGCTGGCATTGCTCAGTCACGGCCAGACACCTGAGCGAGCATGGGGAAGAGACGGCCTCTGCCTGCTGAGACGCCAGCGCTGGAGAGGTACCAAGGAAAATTCCCACCTTTGTGCGCCGGCCTGGAGTCCAGCTGGCCCAGGGACAGCTGCCCCTCCCCACCCCCACCCACCACTCACACATACACTTTTTTCTGGGATTGTCTGGTTTTTTTACTAGACAGACAAGGTGGGTGAGGTAAAACTTTCTATTTGACTAATTTATCTTGGTGAAAGAGACATGCTTTTGAGCTACACAGCTCTGCTATCCTGGAACAAACATGGCTACAACAACACTGCAGACAACAAAGTTTTTATGGTAAGGCATGCTGGGGTAGCGAGGGCCTGAAGAAGAAAGAGCCAGTGATCACCACTGCCAAAGGAAATGATGGTTATCAGCATAGATGGGATTCAAACCCACCCATGCAGAATATAAGGGATCAACCTTAACTTGCTGGCTGCTGCTTTACCCGCTGGGTTTTCTTTCATATGAACTGTCATTTAGTCAGCCAAGGCCAGGCACCCAAATGAATGAGGAGAAGGAAACATGGCTGGCTTATAGGGATACCAAGTCTATAGCTACATCATGCAAGATGGCTAAATGTTTAGGGCTGTGGTCTATTAATCTGTTCTGTGCTGCACACACGTGTTTGAATCCTTTCGTTGTTGGCCACCCCTTCGTCTTTTGGTGGAGGCACCTACTGGCTCATTCTTCCATGCCTCTTCCACTCACTTGCCAAAAGAAGAAAAGGTCCCCACAAACTGAGTCCTACAGCACTTCCTACACCAGCTAGGCATCAAACCTGGCTTAGAAAAATATGAGTGATGCATGAAACCTTTATGCCACTGGTCTGCTTGCAGGCTTCCCCTGCCATGTCTGTTCTACCCTGGCATGGGTGCCTGGCCTTGGCTGGTGGCAAGGGGCCATTTTGGCTGATAAAGTGACCAAGTGGTTAAGAAGCTGGATTGCTAATCTGTTGTGCTCTGACTGCCTGGGTTCAAAGGGTATCAAGAGCAACTGGCAGATGTGCTTCTTTTTTTCCCTGCATCTCTGGAGGAGGGCAAACATAGCACCTATCTTTAAAAAGGGGAGCAAATAGGACCCAGGGAGTTATAGACAAGCCAACATAACTTTGATACCTTGGATGATGCTGGAACAAATTATTAAACAATCAGGTGGTAAGCACCTGGAGGACAACAGGATTATAAGGAAGAGCCAGCATTGATTTGTAAAGAAAAAATCCTGCCAAACCAGCCTTTGACAGGGTTACTGGCCTAAGGATGGGGGGAAGCCATAGATGGGATATAGCTTGATTTTAGCAAGGCTTTAGACACAGTCCCACGTGATACTCTCATAAGCAAAGTAGAGGAATGTGGTCTAGATGAAATTATTATAAAGTGGGTGCACAACTGATTGACTGATTATACTCAAACATAGTTATCAATAGTTCACTGTCAAACTGGGAGGGAGTATGTAGTGGGATCCCTCATGAGTCAGTCCTGGGTCCCGTACTAGTCCATATTTTCATTAATGACTTGGATAATGGAGTGGAGAGCATGCTTATAGGTAACCCTTCTGCCAGGTGGAGTCGGCAGCAACAAGGATCCAGTTCCTTTTCAACAATACAGCACAGATCCGGCTTTAGTCCCCACCCAGTAACCTGGGACAATTACACACCACACTTGGATGCCTCTAGAGGCAATGCTTCCACACTCCCAAGCACAGTGTCTGAGTGTAGAAAATAAACTTTTAATTAAAAGGGGGAAAGTAACCCGGCATTAACTTGGGAAAATACCGCAAGTAGGATTCATAGGCATAAAACCATGAGCAAAACACTCACCCCAGAGTTCGCTGTGCAGTGTCATTTTCCCTCAGGTTCTTAAATCCAGCAACCAAAAGTGGCTTTAACATGGTCCTCTTTTCACCACAACCCACTCACAGTTGTTGTCCTTGGTCAGTGAAGACCCAGAGTTCAGAGGTGCATCTCTGGAGTTCACCTCCCACCCTAGCGGAGAGGGAAGGCACCTTCATCCTCCGCTGTCTGGGCACTCACTCCTGCGTCAGCCGCCCTGCAGGCCAATCCCCTCTGGTGGCCACCATGCCAGCTGCTCTGTTCTGTCAGCCACTTCCCACCTGCTTGCCACTCCACCAGTCACATGCTGCTCTGCTCCACCAGCCGCCCTGCTGGCCACTTGCTGCTCCACACCCTCAGGGGTGTCTTGAGGTCCCACAACTTAACACAGGTCTTGGTGATTTCAGCTGGTAGTGGGGAAACCTCACCGCTAGTACAGACTGGGCTGTCTCTTGCATCACAGACACTGTCTCAAAGCAGGTCTAATGCTTAGGCCTGGTTATGACTAATTTCAGCTCTATTGGTCTGCAACAAGTCTCTCAAATCAGCTCTGTTATTGCACAGTGGAGTGAGGAAGGGTGAAATGGTGTCTAGAACCCTTAGGCAAGGCTCACACCACCAGGTACAAGTACCTGTCCCCACAATCCTGCTGCCCTTGAGTCACACAACAAGGATAACAACACTTTAGTACCCCCGCCCCCAATAACAAAGTGACTCGTGATTCAACATTAGCCAAAAGTAATCACTGGGGCAAAGCAGTTCCATCATGCTGAGCACCTAGGCAGGGTGGGTGCGCCCATGCAAACAAGGTCGGCTCCTGAAGTCCTCTTCCCATCTCATCATTAGATGTCAGGGGAGAGCTCATTCAGAGCCTGCTTATAGCTTTAAATGTGCGGATTACACCAAGATGGGAGGGGTTGCAAGCACTTTGGAGACAGGATTAGAATTCAAAATTACCTTGACGAATTGGTCTGAAATCAAACGAGATTAAATTCAAGAAAGATGAGTGCAAAGTGCATCACTTCACTAGGTTTAGCGGGCCAGTGTTCAAACCACTGAGCTATCCTTATTCTGTTGAACTGAATGGGTTTACACACACACACACACACACACACACACACACACACACACACAGAGAAAGTCGTTTACAATGAGAGGGTCCTAGAAGAAGGGTTTTAAACCCTGCCCTATGGCTTTTGAAAAAAATGGATACGAGGCAGAAACACCCCTTTTCCGCAATTCTTGCGGGGCCTAGCAACTGTGGGAAAAGTTACTTTATAAAAAACATGTTGGATAATGGCAAACAAACACGGTCTGTTATACCTGAGAATATCGTGTGGTGTTACAGTTGTTGGCAACCTCTGTATAAAGAACTGCTCTGTAAATATCCCTTTATCAATTTTGTGGAGGGGCTGCCTGATGCTTTTGACGATGACAGCTTGTTTCCTACTAATAAAATAAATATGATTATCATAGATGATCTGATGAATTCTGCTTGTGAAAACGATGAAATCGAGAAAGCCTTTACCAAGTATGTGCATCACAGAAACCTGAGCATTATGTATATACTTCAAAACATATTTTGTCAGGGAAAAAAGAGTCATACACTTAACCTAAACACAAAGTACACGGTTCTGTTCAAAAACCCCAGGGATAAATTATAAATCGTTACGCTCGCTCAGCAAATGTACCCTGGCAAAGCTCAATTCTTTCTAGAAGCTTTTGAGGGTGCTACCAAAAGACCTTATGGCTACCTGGTGGTGGATTTAAATGCTTCCACACCAGAAGCTTATAGACTAAGAACTGGTCTTTTCCCTCCAGACTGGCCTGCGGTTTATACTTTGAAAAGAACAACAGCAGGGTATAAAAAGAGATGAATTATTGGGAGGCCTCTTTTTAACAGCTGGGGCTGCTGACCGAAAACATGTCTAGCTGCGTGAAGAGAAACCTGGGCCTTTTAAAATTACTTAGCAAATCATCCCCACAGCAAAGGAGGGCTATACTGTGTTCGGCCTCTGACGATCTAGTAGCGGCCATCTCAGAAATAGCGCTCAATACCTTAAAAGGAAACGTACCTTTGACACAAAATCAAGTACGCGTGCTGAAAAAGAGATGCAGGCTTATAAAAACTTTATGTAATAAACGGGTTTCACTTAAAAGAAAGAAGCATCTGGTGAAGCATTCTGGGGGGTTTATCGGACCTCTGTTAAGTTTTGCTATCCCTCTGATAATGGGGCTTTTAACTAATTGATAATGGAGTATGCAGAAAAAATGTACCTGGTGGCCAGCCACCAGTTGGAGCAATTAAGGGCTCCCCCTCCGGCAGAGGAAAATATTAGAATGACCACAACTCGCTTACTGGATGCTGAAATGAAGTCTGTTCTTCAAAGAACTGATTTAGCTGAATACGAAAAGGCTAAACTTTACAGCGCCGTGCTTCAAAGGTACCTAATGTACGTGAAGCAGAGTGATGCGGATAAAGGGAAAATAAGTCTGTTTCTACCGGAACAGGAACAGAGTGTAACTGCCAAACCCCCAGAAACACCAAAGACCTCAGACTCTGTTGCTCAGGAGGTGTTGGATAATGTGAATAAACGTTATAAGAAAAATGCATTCGTATTGCTAAATAAGCTGGGCCAGGATAAAAATCTCTCTTCACGGAACGATAAAGGGTCTTTTGTGTACAAAGGCTCTGTGGTTAATGGTTCTAACATGCTCGACTTAGTCAGGGCCGTCACCCAGACTCGCTCTGTTCCTAGCAGATGTGTACCTAAAGGATGGGATGTGTTTATGAATACCATGGAAGAACGGAACGTACCATCTTCCATCATGGGCAACGTGGACAACAGAGATCTTTTGGAACGCCTCAAGGCCTCGACTGCCAACACCGGCGTGGATCAAGAAACCGTGACCCCTTTTTTGCCATCTAAAAAACGAAAATTGGCTAAAAGAGCCGAATGGCTCCGAGTGTAATGTTTTTCACATTCTAAATTTTTTTAAAACTGGTAATATTTTGCTTTAAATAAAATATTTATAAACCTTTTAAAAAAAAATAATCTGTGTACTTTTTCTCAATTGGTCTTTTTTTAAAAAAAACACCAAACATCAAGGGTCTTTAAACCCCTCACCTGGGGTGCTTTATTGGGTAACATGTCTATGAAAATCATTGCAAGATAGACATGTCTGGGTTTGTTGAAACATGTTTTGAGCAAGGCTAGGCATGCCCAAGAATTTAAATTTATTTTTTACAAAATTCATCATCATCCGGTCGTTTTGCACTAAGTCATTAGAATACAATTTTAAAATCCAGTCAAAAGATAAACCCTTGCCACGATGATGTAAGAAAAACACGCAGTGATAGCCGCAGGCGACAGAGCGGGGGTCTTGTAATTGTCTATTGTGAAACACAATGTCTGTGGCATTTTTGTTAAAAAAATTTATAATGCTTTTAAGAAACAACACATTGTTTGGGGGGTGCCCATATGAGTCAAAAAACTCTCCATGGTTACTCTCCGCCAGATACAAGGTGAGCCAGTGTTCACCCGGTTGGTTGTGTGGATGCGTGTTCACCACCAGACCTAGGGGTCTCTGAGACAGCTTTCCTCCAAGGAGCCAATCACAAGGGAACACAACTAAGAAATTCTTTTTCATGTAAGGGTCCATTGATAAGACACGTGAGAGCTGTACGGTGTCCATGTTCACATGTAGTCAAACAGAACGTTTCTCCTGTGATTTATCTCTATGACATTGTCAAAACCCCCATACACAATCATATTGACGGTGACTGTTAAAGCCTTCCCAAAACATATTTCTGCTCTCAGGTTCTCGGTTTTTATCAGGGAATAGTGATCGGCGCATTCCTGGTTGGGAGACAGGTCAGAGACAAACAAGGTGTAACCCTGTGCAAACTCCTCACGGTCGATTAACAGAGAATGATCTTTCATGTGTTTACCAGCCATCTGTACCAAATTTATGTATTCTCTCACACAGCGTCCTGCCTCGAAGTCCGGTTGCAGAGGCTTGGTCGGTATCTGTTCACCGTCCACATACAAGGCCACAAAATTAATATTGTAATGTTTAAAATGAAAGGTTTCAGAGTAGCAGCCGTGTTAGTCTGTATCCGCAAAAATAACAGGAGTACTTGTGGCACCTTAGAGACTAACAAATTTATAAATTTTATAAATTATAAATAAATTTGTTAGTCTCTAAGGTGCCACAAGTACTCCTGTTATTTTTTTAAAATGAAAGGGATTTTTAGTGTAACTTCCACTAAAGGCATCATTATCCACAAACCCTAGGATAAGCATTTTGGGTAACTGTCCCAAGAACAGGTTCTCCTGGTTACTGACCCTGCTGCCCATGGGGATGCTAAACACTTTCATTCCCACACGGTCCATGGGGTATTAGCATTACCGGTAAGCAGGGCCTCCGCGTGCCCCAGATGGACACCCGGGGCCGCCCGTACTTTCTTCACAAAAAGGGATCCTGATACAATGCACAGTTTAAAGCCTTCAGCCGCACTGCCCATTAAACAGAAAGAGTCTTTACTGCGCATCAGTTTAATTTTCACATCCACTCCATTCAACAAAAGTTTTTCTTGAAAAAACAGGTCGCTTTGTAGATGGCCCAGCAGCTCTACCGTTCTGCTCTCGGCCGTCAGCTTTGCACGCCTCACAAACCCTAGATTCCCTTCTTCTAACTCTGTTTCTTCGTGTTGTCCAGCTGTGTCTTTGTAAAACAGGCTGGCGGAAAATTGCGTGGCGACTGTGTCGTCACTGTAATTGAGCACCAATTCTATAAAGGCCCTGTAAGGGTAACAGTTGTTGCTTTGGCTTATGAGGTGGTCTCCCAGCGTAACATCCAACTGACTGAAAATAGAGGCCACGGGGTAATTCACCAGGCCCACTTCAGCGTCCACATCGAATTCAGTTCTGTCTCCTTTTACAATCTTGCAACACAGGTACAGCAGCATGTTGTTTAAATCCATATAACCTATGCCATTCCCTGCTATAAAAAAGTCGATAGGGGCAGACTCTGTAACAACCGATAGAGGCAGCACGTCAATGTAGATGTTTTTTCTCGATGCTGGTCTGTGTAGGGGCTATTTGGAACAAGTCTAGTTCTGATTTGGTGCACTCTTCAGACCCACACTGAACAAAAGCCATGTTGATTAAAATATGTCTCTTACCAGGCAGAGCGCGTCTCCTCTTTCACCCAGGCTTCCTCTTGGACTTTCGCTTATGGACGGCCCTGCATGTCAAAGCCCTTCTTTCAAAGGGTTTTGGGGGACCTGTGCATCGTGGGTATGACACATTTTTCTTTCTCTTCCTCCTTTTAATGTACATCAGCCCCGATCCTTCCTGTGAAGCTGTATTCCCCGCCTTCTCCAGAACAGCACGGGAGACATGACCTACCATGTCTTTAGCTATGTTTTGATCAGCAGTTTTTATGTGGGGTTTAATAATCTCTAGCCCCCTCTCAAAAGCGGCACGGCTTTTCAAAAGAGGCTACGAAATATTCCACCCACACCATCTCTGTACATCATGGGGTCCCCGTGATATCCAGGAAGGGCGTATCCAGCATGGGCTTTGTAATAGTTCCTGTAGATGGTGGGGTCACCATAATTTTTTAGGATCGCCATAATAGTATTTTGCTTTTTAGAAACCTCGCTCTTTCCGTGGACACAGATGCAGCTTGACAATCACCTTGCCGAAGTGAAATGCGACGTTGCTGTTCTGATCTGACTTTATTTCAATGGTGATGGTGTCAATGTGGTGTTTACTGACAGGGACGTAATGAGATTTATCGTAGGTGATGGTAACAAACTCTTGTTCCTTCATCGGACAGGGACGCAGTGTAACAGGAGAACAGAAAAGTCCCCCACAAGCTGGTGTTCTACAATATCTGTGTACAGATACAAGGAGTTAAAACCCCCCATGATGTCTACTGAGAAGGGGAATTTTTGGACGTTGCATTTGGGGCCCAAACCCAGAATGTTAGCTAGCTCCCCTCCAGTAGAAAACATATACATAAAATCGGTAGATTTAAGTCTAACTTTTCTACCCACAGAGTCGTAGTGCATGACCACCTCAGGCGGTCCAGGATGACGAGCCACGGTGCTGTTCATATGCTCCAGTAATTCGGGTATGGTCGAGTAATAACCTCGTCGTAGGATGAAATTCCACGTCATATCTCCAAAGGTGATTTTGAAAGGGGTATCTTCATTGATAGTATTCCAGCTGTGCGGGTATTGTATTTCCACTAACCCCACCTCCCAGGCACCCGGGAGATCCAAGGGCTTAATTAGCCGTATTGTAAAGTTCAAGATGGTGTTTTGGGGGAAAACTGCAGAGCTGGCATTGCTGGGCAAAGTAATGTAAAACCCGCCATCGCTTATTTCTCTCTCTCTCTCTCTCTCTCTCTCTCTCTCTGTCTTTGCAGGAGGAATCTTTTTTTTTTTTTGTTCATGTCTAAATGTCACAGAGTTGAGAAGCTTCCACCCAGCTGTTAAACTTATTGGGCCACCCCAACCATTTCACCAGTAGCTGCTTTTTCCTCCCTCTTCCTTTCTCTGCTAGAACATTTTCAATCCTGTAAATCCTGTCTCGTTTGGGGTTTACTTTTTGTAATTCTTCAGGGTAAAAAGATCCAGTAACTGCCTCACCCTCGTAATCTTTTAATCAGTATACAGGTCTCTGGCCCCTGGTTAAGGTTTCATCCACTATGAATATCTCATCGGTAAACGTCTGTTCATAACCTTTTTCAAAAGCGCCTTTGGTTTTAGATAGTCTCACGTGGTCACCTTTTCTAAAAGGGGCAACAACCGGTTTTATTTCAAACCATCTCTGTTTTCCATACCTTCAGAGAATTTGAAGGGTTAACATCAGCCAGTCTGGTACGTATAGTTCTGTGAAAGCTCTGGTTGTAACTCTTTATAAAGTCAGGTAACACATCAATGTAGTGAAAGGTGTTATGGGCTGTAAAATATCTCCACATCCTAGTTTTTAAAGTTCGGTTAAATCACTCCACAACCCCTGCTTTGACTCCATTATTAGTAACAAAATGTTGAACTCCATGCCCCTTTAACAATCTGCTTAAAGGTTTGTTTAAAAATTCTTTCCCCTGATCGGTTTGTAATTTTTGAGGGATGTGACCTTTGCTGAAAATAGCTTTAAAGGCCTTGGATACCTCACCATTTGTCTTGTCTTTTAGGCCTAAGGCCCAGGCATATTTGAATAGAATGTCTATCACTGTTAAGATGTACTTAAAAACGATGTTGTGTTTGTAGAACCGGTGCATATCCACCAAATCTGCCTGCCATTGCCCATCCACATCTGAAACAATGGTCGTGTTTCTTTTAAAACGTATTTGAGCCGGTTTGTGTAAAGTGTAAGCATCCTGCTATGAAAGCCAAGCTGTTACCTCAAAAAGAACAGGAGTACTTGTGGCACCTTAGAGACTAACAAATTTATTAGAGCATAAGCTTTCATGGGCTACAACCCACTTCTTCGGATGCATATAGAGTGAAACATAAATTGAGGAGATTATATACACACACATACAGAGAGCATGCTTGATAGAGATCTTGTAGGTGCTTGTCTCTATCTGAGGGATAGATAGAGACAAGCACCTACAAGATCTCTATCAAGCATTCTTAAAACTACAATACCCACCTGCTGAAGTGAAAAAACAGATTGACAGAGCCAGACGAGTACCCAGAAGTCACCTCCTACAAGACAGGCCCAACAAAGAAAATAACAGAACACCACTAGCTGTCACCTTCAGCCCCCAACTAAAACCTCTCCAGCGCATCATCAGAGATCTACAACCTATCCTGAAAGATGATCAGTTACTCTCACAGATCTTGGGAGACAGACCTGTCCTCGCTTACAGACAACCCCCCAACCTAAAGCAAATGCTCACCAGCAACCACACATCACTGAAGAAAAACACTGACCCAGGAACCTATCCTTGTAACAAAGCCCGATGCCAACTCTGTCCACATATCTATTCAAGTGACACCATCATAGGACCTAATCACATCAGCCATACCATCAGGGGCTCGTTCACATGCACATCTACCAATGTGATATATGCCATCATGTGCCAGCAATGCCCCTCTGCCGTGTACATTGGCCAAACCGGACAGTCTCTACGCAAAAGACTTAATGGACACAAATCTGACATCAGGAATCATAATACTCAAAAACCAGTGGGAGAACACTTTAACCGGTCTGGCCATTCAATGACAGACCTGCAGATGGCTATCTTACAACAGAAAAACTTCAAAAACAGACTCCAACGAGAGACTGCTGAGCTGGAATTGATATGCAAACTAGATACAATCAACTCAGGATTGAACAAGGACTGGGAATGGCTGAGCCATTACAAACATTGAATCTCTCCCCCCTTGTAAGTATTCTCACACTTCTTATCAACTGTCTGTACTGACCTATCTTGATTATCACTTCAAAAGTTTTTTTCTCTTACTTAATTGGCCTCTCAGAGTTGGTAAGAGACCTCCCACCTGTTCATGCTCTCTGTATGTGTGTATATACAATCTCCTCAATTTATGTTCCACTCTATATGCATCCGAAGAAGTGGGTTGTAGCCCACGAAAGCTTATGCTCTAATAAATTTGTTAGTCTCTAAGGTGCCACAAGTACTCCTGTTCTTTTTGAGGTAACAGCTTGGCTTTCATAGCAGGATGCTTACACTTTACACAAACAGGCTCAAATCCTGTTCTTTTTGCGGATACAGACTAACACGGCTACTACTCTGAAAGCTGTTACCTGTCTTCTATTTAAAGTTTTACTATGCTTTCTGTCCACTTGAAAAAGAGGGTTCACCCCGCCAAAGCTCCCAACTTCCCCGGGGGTGTAATATATTTTCCTTAACAGAGTCGTCTGTGTAGACATGACTGTTACTGGTACCGTCTTTTACTACCACGAGTATGAAAGGGAACACATTCATATTGACACATTTAAATAAGTTTTTATTAATCGCCTGTTTTAACATATCCTTTTACAGGTGGCTGTAAAAATGGACACCATGACCCCTACCATAAGGGAGTCTGAGCTGGTTCATTCTTCCATTTTGTCCTTTTCATCTTGAGATCTGTGTCTCAGACATGAGCAAAAACAGCTGATGCATGATATATTTTCTCCCACAGGGCTACCGATGTGTAAGTTCTCAAAGGCCTCTAGAAAGGCATCATCAAGCTGTTGAGAGATTTTCAGAAAAGAAACAGTGTAAGCACCCCACTGCTTATTTTTAATTTACACAAGCCCTGGTTCCTAGTCCCATTACCCTACCCTACTTGACCGTCACTTCTTAATCATTCATTTACCTGAACGCTGTCTTTTCTGTTCACCTTGTCTGCCGGTGACTCCCCCGAGCCGCGATCACCTTCCACCTCTAAGGGGGTGGACAATGCGAGGCCGTCACACTCATCGGAATGCGTCACGAGGGTTTCGGGGTCAGGTTCCAATGTATCCATCAACGGTTGAGTCAAAGAGTCCTCCTCCTCCTCCTCAGAACTGTCGCTGATGTAGCGCTTTCTCCACACAAGTGCAAAGGTGCTCGGGGCTAAAACAAAGTCCGACATTCTCATGGGGATGGTGAAGGAGTCCATGTTTCCTCTCAGCAGCCATTCCACGATTTCTAAAACATGTGTCCTTGGTAAGAGATGGCCTCCTCTGTCCGGCGCTGGGACTTATGGGGTAATGGTGCTGCATTCTGATTGGTGGAGGGCCTTGGGAGGAGTTCTTAGAGGGGTCACACGACCCACTTCCGGAAGGATCACCCCACCCTGGAAGTCACCCTGATTGCTCAAAATCTCCTCTCGGGGCTGTACTTTCGGGACGAAACCCATCCTGATTGGTAGAGGGTGGTGGGAGGAGTTCTTAGAGGGAGTCACATGACACACCTTGCTTCCGGTCATGTGGCCACCTTGACCCTAGAAGTAATACCTCCCATAGGGCGGGACTTCCGGTGACAGGCGGGAATGACTAAGGGTAAAGGGGCGTGCCTTAAGGGGTAAAGGGGCGGGGCTGGGTTTGATTGATGGTAGGGCCCGTATACTACTTATACCAACCAATAGGTTAACAATGTGAGCACATACCAAATCAGTGGTTTTTAGGATATTGAAAATCAATAAGTTTCTTAAAAGAAGAATTTTATTTAAAAAAAAGTAAAGAATCACACCTTCAAAATCAGGATGGAAGGTAACTTTACAGGCTAATAAAAGATTTAAAACACAGGGGATTCCCCTCTTGGTTTAGCTTCGAAGTTACAAAAAACAGGAATAAAATTCCCTCTTAGCATAGGGAAAATTTACAAGCTAAAACAAAAGATAACATATCACATTTCCTTGCTATTACTTACAATTTCTGTAATTTTAGATGTATCATTTCAGTAGGAGCTGGGTTACGGGCTTGGTCTCTCTCTTTGTTCTGAGAGGAACCAAACAAAAGCACAAACAAAACCTCCCCCTGTACCTCTTGCCAGGAAGGATTTGAGGTTACTGCAGACATAAAGATTGTTACCCTTCCCATTATATTTATGACAAGTCCCCACACCCAGGCTTTGGGGGAGTCTAGATCCTACAGTGTGGCCTGGGGCTGTCTCTACAATAAATCCCAAATCCACACCCCCAAAAACTGGGAAAAGTCAGATTAGGACCCAAAGCTGAAGCTAAACCTCATGGGTAAGGCTACATTGTAGTCACTGGTATTTTTAGTAAAAGTCATGGAGAGGTCACGGGCAGTAAACAAAGATTAACGGGATGTGACCTGTCCATGACTTCTACTACATACCCCGATGAAATCTTGAGGGGGTGCCATAGGTGTTTGGGAGGGGGGTGGCCCAGGGGGCACAGCAGGTGCTGCCCCGGGGTCAGTGTGGAGAGGTGGACTGCGGGCATCATGGGTACTGGGGGGCGCAGATGGGACCCCCACTAGTGCTGAGGGTTGGCAGGTGGTGGGATGTGCCCCGGGACCTCGCTGGTGCTGGGGAAGGGAGGGCTCATCAGGGCTGGCAGGCTCCCTACCTGGCTCTGCGCGTCCCCAGAAGTGGCAGCATCCTCCTCGTTCAGTTCCTAGGCAGAGACATGGCCAGGCAGCTCTGGGCGCTTGCTCTGCCCTGAGCGGCATCTCCGCAGCTCCCATTGGCTGGGAGCCATGGCCAATGGGAGCTGCAGGGTCGGTGCCTGCATGTGGAGGTAGCGCACAGAGCTGCCTGGCCATGCCACTGCCTAGGAGCTGAGCAACAAGGATGTCACCGCTTCTGCAGAGCCCACCCCCCGAGGTAAACACCACCCAGAGGCTGCCTCACCCTGTCCTGTGCCCCAACCCCCTGCCTCCTCCAACATCCAAACTCCTGCTGCTGTTGGTGGAAGGGGGCCCCGTGGCCTGAGACTGCATCAGCAGCTGCCAGTGCAACTGTCCCAGGGGCTGACTGAACTGCTCAGCTGGCCCCCAGGACAGGTGCACCGGCCACTGTAGAAGTCACAGAAAGTCACAGAATCCCATATTTCCATGACCTCTGTGACTTACTCCTGGCAGCCTTAGTCAGATACTCATCTCCAGTTGCTTTCCCGCAGTCCAGCATCTCAATTTTCCCTGGTCCCCTCTTGCACTGATCAGCCACAGTCATCTTAGTGTTTAGAAATATGAGCCGGTTTGGAGTCTTTAAACCGAGAAGTGACGTCTCTTTCTACCAGACAGGCTCTAGCTCAGCCAGAAGTTAGCACCTCAATGCAGAGACCCCTGAGGGAGGCTCTCTGGCCTGTGCTGTGTAGCTGCTCTGACTAGATGGAATCATTGGTCCCTTCTGGCCTTTAAATTCACGACTATAAAAATAAACTGTCCTGGAAACCTCATGAGAACAGACTAAAAAGTGTGTGTGTGTGTGTGTGTGTGTGTGTGTGTGTGTGTGTGTGAGAGAGAGAGAGAGAGAGAGAGAGAGAGAGAGAGAGAGAGAGAGAGAGAATGAGGAATGTTAATGTGTGAGGACAAAAATAATATTATGTGAGAAGGTTCTTCAATCCCACATCATAGCGTGTGATATACCCCCGGCCTCACTGGGCTGCTAGCTTTGGGTCAGGCGGGGGAGAGCTCACTGCTGGGAAGGGGAAGAGGTGTCTGCACAGGAGACTCGAGACTCTGCGGCTCAGAGCACTGTTGGCTCCTCTTGCGACTGCACAGAGAACCAGACTGCATATGCAGAGAGTCGCTGAGCAGGAACTGCTGCTCATGACAGCGACTCTTCTCTCCCTTCCCTCTTCTGAGCAGCAGCCATCACTCTCTAATCCTGCAGCATCTGACACCATCAATAAGCCCTGCCGGGCTGGGGAGGCAGGTCCAATTCTGCCCTGGGGTTTGGGCCTGGGGATGGGAGGCAGGATCAAGCCCAGAAGGAATAGGGGGTGGGACGCTCTGTGAGATCAATTAAATCCCCTGTGGAAAATTTCTCAGCTTGTGTCTCTCACATTTTCCCTGTTTCCCATTTCCGTCCCATCCAGGCTCTTCCCCTCTTTGGGTGAAATAGCTCAGGATCATTGGCCTTCCAGGGAGGTGCAAGGTGGGTCATTGTCATGCAGGCTTTTGGAAGGGCTGGGGGCAGGAAGGATGATCTAATTGCTAGGGCAGTGGATGGGGTATCACAATTCATCAGTTCAGTCTCTCACTCAGCAGTGGAGTCCTGTGTGCCCTGGGCTCAGTCACTTAGTCTCCCTCTGAGACTCAGATTCCCCGTCTGTGAAATGAGGATAAGCTGCCCTACCTCTCAGGAGTGTGTGAGGAATTAACCCCATTAATGACTGTAAGGGGCTCAGATACTCCAGTGACAGTGGATGTAGAAGGAGAGGGGGCGCTGATGGGAAGATTTGTTCAGCTCAGGGCTTCTCTCTACACAGGGAAATTTACCAGTATAATTAAACCACTCTAGCCTTGCTGGAGTAACTCCCCTGGGGACACTCTTATGGTGGAATCAGAGTCTTTGTCAGCTTTATTCATAGTTTCCAAGGCCAGAAGGGACCACTGTGATCACATAGTCTGACCCCTGTATAATATAGGCCAGAGAACGCCCTGTGATGGTGTCCCCACAGTGTAACCTGGACTGTGGGACCGCTGAGCCCTCTGTCCCACCAAGCTGGGCTGCCTTTTGTACTGTGATGCTGACGTCGTTACAAGCCTGACAGGTGCTGCACTTACACAGTCATCCACAGGCAGGGACACACCCAATTGAGTTACATGACTGATCTCCCAGCCACTCATGAACCAACAATAGGCAGGCTCCAGCCAGTTCCCTCCCCCACAGCTCCCCAATCTTGCACACCAGAACCATACCATCTTGCACTACTCAGAAACCTGGCCAGTGTAAGTTCATTACCCAGTCGGCCCCTCCCTTGATATGGAGAAGACACACACTAGTCTTTGTAATCTGAGATGAGGTTTCCCTAGGACTTTAACCAAAACACACTCTTTTAGGTAAAATATAAAACAGATTTTTTAACTACAGACAGATAGATTTTAAGTGATTATAAGCAGCAGGCACAGAGATCAGAGTTGGGTACTTGAGAAACAAATATGAATTCAAGGTCTAAATTCCAAGTTGAACAGAGTAAGCAAGACTTGAGTCAAGCAGTGTCTCACCCTAACAGATGGTATGCATAGGGCTACAGTACACAGACTGGACCCCCCCCCCCAGCCTTGGACCAAACTTCCCCCGGTCAAAGTCTTCATCTTCCAGATGTTCCTTCAGGTGTTGAGATGGGTGGGGGAGAGGACAAGTGATGATATCACTCTCCCTCTGTTTTAGTTTCTTCCAGGTGCTAGAAATATCCTTGCTGTGACGTGGGTTAGTTCGCCCCCATAGTGTATGTGCCGTCTCTGAGAAGTCTCTGGGATAGTGGATTGGGTGTTGATAATCCATTAACACCCATCTGTCCCATGATGTCTACTTCTTTGTTGTAACGGAAAGGCTGGTTGTAGATGTTCCCAACCTCGCAACATATTTCAGTGACACATATAGCAATACCCCATAACTTCACATACAGTCATAGCACTTACAATCCAACAGGATATTAATGTTAACCACATCAGACCTTTTAAAATGATACCTCACAAGATATACTTTGGACAAAACAGAGCAGAGTTATGGGACAGTGGTGAATATGGGGGTTCCAAGATGCTGCTTTGAGGTACAGAATGTTGCACTCTCCCCAAAATAATTCCGGTTTGAACTAGAGCATCTCTTTTAAAAAACACCCACACTTGATTTAAAGACTGCCAGTGATGGAGAATCCACCACAGCCCATGGTAAGTTTTCCCCATGGTCAATTATCCTCACTGTTAAAAATTTATGCCTTTTAGTTTATAGCACTTTTAAAACAATGTAAGATAAACGAGAAAAAGATTCTCTTATACCACAATCCAGTTGTGCACAGGGACTTATACTGGAGCAGTATAAATTCACCCCTTGGCTGACATAAGATAACTTCCTTTGAGGTACTATAGGAGTTGTGTGTTTTATGGGCAGGTGCTGGATCAAGTCCATCTGCTTTGGGAACATGTCAAAGTGTCCACAGCTTTCACACAGCTGCCTCTATTGCCTCAGCAGGAAATAATCAATGTTCACCCTGCAGGGAAGGTTGGGGCAGCTGGGAACTGGACTGGCACTCAGCATCCGCGCAGTGTGGTTTTGCTAGAGGAGCTTTATCACAAAATCCCCATCACAACTGGCACTGATCGCCCTTGATTGCAGTCTTCCCAAGGGCCAAGGATAGAATGGGCCATGGGGACATAACTCCTGGCACCCCCACAGCTCATCTCACTCACAGATTCTGCACATGCATAATTGGCACAAGCACTTCTGGGCAAACCTTCCAAAATGGCCAGTGATTTTGGGAGCCTAACGCGAGACAGATTAAAGGGTGACAGATTGTACTGAGCCCCCACCTGCTGGAAATCAGACCCTTTAGGGTGTCTTAAATTAGACCCGCAATTTCATTAATACTTTCTGAAAGTCTTGGTCACTGAGCTTATCCATCTATCTATCCCCATATACATCCTCCGTCTATCTCTCTAGCCCCATACATACCCCTCTACCTATCTACTGATCTATCGATCAGCCTCTCTCTCTATCACAGGCTCTGTGCAGATGACTCATTTCAAGTCTCTGTTAAATCACTAGCGTAGAGAGGAACCCTCGGCATTTCTTCCCTGTGTGGAGCCGGCTCTTTGCTCCTTTTAGGGTCTGGCATTGAGGCATCTGAAGGGTCTGTGCAGCAGGAGGAACTCACTCTGCAGATGCTCTTGCTTCTTGTCTCAGCTGCATTTCCAGCTCTGGCTGGGGGGTGGGGTGAGTTCCCCTTCTTCACATCCCATTTTGCACTGTTCGTGTCCTGTCATCAACCTCCCATTCACCCTCCCACGGTGGAGACTTTCCCTGTTCCTGTTCCTGTGGCTGGTCTGGGTTGGAGTCACTCCAAGTGAAAGCTCCGGAGCCATTTCTCTGTCACAAGAGAACCGACCCTCTTACACAGGGGCCTGATCCCCAGGCCAGTGAAGTCAGTGGAGTCTTTCCATTGACACCAAAAGGGTTTGGATCAGGCTTTTTCTAGGCAGCATTGTGTGAGATCCAAGCAGGGCCCGGCTGCCATCCAAGGGTGCCAGCAGCTCAGCCTGAACCACAGCCCCGGGGATCACTCTGTCAAATATTTTCATTATTTCAAAAGTTTCTATTTTTTCAATGAAAAAAATTAAATTATTTTGTGGTTTTTGTAAAACAAAATTAGAATATTAAAAAATAATGAACGTTTTCAATTAAAAATAACAGTTTTTCAGAGATTTTTTTTTTAAGTTTTCAGGTTCTGAATTTCTCCTCCCTGCATTTTTACCATTTTGCCACCAAGGGAGGGGAAAAATGCGAAAAAATGTCGACACAAATATTTATAACAAAAAGGTATGAGACAATGATTTAAAAAACATTGCAAAAATATTTACCCTTTTCCACCCTGCTTTTTTCTGGGCACTGCTTATAACAGGTCGTCCCAAACTGACCCTCACCTGAGCATCTGAGCTTCCCCAAATCTACCCTGTCCAGCTGCTCTGCAGAGCTGACTCCATCCCAGTGGTGAAATGGGCCTAGCCACCATCCCAGGACAATCCACTTCTGCATCAATTACTATGAAAAGTTGCAATGCAAAACTGCTCTGGCTTGTGCTCCTGACACATTTTCCTTGAAGCCCACTGCTGTTTGGCTTCCTGCAGAGGTGTCTCGGTCCCCAGCCAGTGAGATGGGATGTTGGGCAATTCCTAAGTGATATGTTTAAACTCAAACAAGCAAACCAGGCTCCTTCAGTTCTCAATCCTCCAGCCCTAAATAGAGACACTGCGGTCAGGGTGGGGAAGGGGGGTGGCGTGGGGCAGGAAACAAGGAGTGGTAACAAATATCAAACCTCAGGAGGGGACAGAGCAGGTCAGAGAGAGGTTTAAGCGTCTTTACTGCCACTGCCTGAGCCCTACAGACTCCAGGAGGTCTGGGGGCAGGGAGAGGGGCAGGCTAGAGTATCCAACGCTGGGGAGCAGACGGGGGCAGATCGGAGCAGAGAGAGAGACAGGAGCTTCCCATCTGCTGATGTAAGATAGGGCAGAGAGGGCAGGTGGGAGCAGGGAGCAACTGTGGATTTTCCCCTCCTGACCCTGTCAGGAACAGAAGCTACTGGGCTCTATCCATCCTACCGCTCTGATGATCCTGCATCTGTGCCTCTTGCTTCTCGGTGAGTATGCAGGAATCCTGTGCTAATCAGTAGCAGGCTGAGAAGACACAGAACCGAGAGCAGCCCGTGGACCAGACTGTCGGCAAATCCTCTTTAGTGGCAGAGAGGGTTGTGCTATTGGAGGGAGTGGGACTGTTCCAAACCAGCACAGGGCCAGCGCTTGGTGCTGGGGATGGGCCGGAGCTAGCATTCAGTACAGGCTGCCATTACTTTCACAGATTCTCAGAGTTTAAGGCCAGGAGGCACCATTAGCCCATCCTGTCTAACCCCCTGACAGTCCAGAGCAGAGACCTTCCCCCAGCTCCCCTGCACTGAGCCCAGTCACTTGTGTTTGACAAAAGCATCTCCCAGAAAGGCCTCCAGCCTGGCTGTGACTCCCCCACTTCCCTGGGGAGCTGGCACCGGGGGTTAATCCCCCGCACGGGGAGAAACTGCTGCCTCCTTTCTCACTGGAGTTTTCCCAGACTCACTGTCCAGTCCTTGGATCTGGTTCTGCCCGTCTCTGCTGCACTGAGGAGCTCGTCAGCACCTGGGGTTTCTCCCCAGGAAGGAGTTTGGACACCGTGACCAGCCCAGCTGTCTGACCAGCTCCACACACAGAGCTCCCCTGGCCTCTCCTGGGAGAGGTCTCTTCTCCAGCCCTCGCAGCGTTTTTCTGGTTCTGCTCTGCACCCGCTGCATTTCTCCAACAGCCTTTTACACTGGGGTCCCCAGAACCAGACACAGGATCAAGTATTGGCCTCAGCAAGGCCACACAGTGAGGGAAATCCCCTCCCTGCTCCTGCTCCCCTCGTTACACAGCCCAGGAGCGCTGCAGCCCTGCTGCCCCCGTGGTGCCCTGGGAGCTCAAGTCAGGTTACTTGTCCCCTGGGGCCCCTAAATCCTTTCCCAGGTCCCTGTTGTCCCAGCCCAGGCCCCAGGCCAGCGTTCCTTGTTGGGAGCTGTGACCTGGCCTTTGGCTGTATTGAAACCCCTGGTGTGTCACTGGGCCCAGCTCCCCATGCCAGGCACATGGAGTCAGGAGGGGTTCAGCTCCAGGGAAGATACTCATGGGATGGCAGCTCAGCCTGGAGGCAGAGACAGCAGGGAGGGCCACTGATAATGGAGGGTGGGTGATTATCAGGGTCCACCCCAGGGCTTCTTCTTACTGATGCACCAGAGACACTGAGCTGGGATCCAGGCTGGACTCTGGTTCTGGATTCCCCCAGAATTCGGGGACTCTGGGTCTGGAACTCGGGGTTAGACTCATTATAGGGCTGGGCCCAAGCCACACTGCTTGGATCTAACCCCAGATCTGTGTTTTGGCATAGGGGGGGAGGTTAGGAGATGGGGATCTGCTTTGTGCCTGACTCTCAAAAATCCGTATCAGGTCTGGGCTCTGTCCCTCTGTCCATAGCATGTTCCCTGCTGCAGGCTCTGCTGGGGAAGTGAGGGGCTGAGCTCAGTTAATGGCACTGGGGATGAACATAGGCATTGCCAAGCTGTTAGCAGAGCCGCATGCAGAGACACTCGGTGCTGATCCCCTGGGAGCATGGGATACCTACAGGCCGCCTGCATGGGCACCACCAGCCCAGAAGGGACCCGGGGCCAGGGCTCTGCACAATGCCTGAAACAGCCTCATGGAGCAGGTGGGGGTGCCCCTGGTGGGATGGGTGGGGCTGGAACAGGACCCCATGCTCCTTTGTGTTGAAGAGAGATGGGGGCCCTGACTCCCAGGTGCCTGCGTGTGAATCCCATTCACTGCACAGGGCCAAGCAGGGTGATGGAGCGTGTTACATACCTAGAGCCCACCAGTCTCTGCAGGGGGCGCTGTCAGTACAGGCTGCGGCTGAAGTATAGGCTTGGGGGTGGTGCCGTGGAGGGAGCCGAGACCCCATCAAACATTCAGGGCATCTCACAGCAGGGTCAATTCTAGCCTGGCACTGAACACACGTCACCTTTCTGTTCTCAGCGCTGAGTCCCAGCAGCCAGGAGATTTGCTCAGCTCCCGGTGAGTCCGTCCGTCTGTCTGGTCCCTAACCTACACAAGTCATTTAACCCTCCAGGGAATCCAGTCACCACCCTTTGCGCCACGCCCTGTTCAGTGCAGTGCCAGCAGCTCTGGCATGGGAAAGCAGACAGGGCTGTGTGGGATCCGAATGGGGTTCACGGGTCTCCTGGCTGACCCCTGCCAGTCCCATTGCCTCTCTCCTGTATCTGGGACCAATGTGACATGCAAGTGAGAGAATGATGTCCTTGGCCCATCACACCCCTGGGGCACTGTCCCTGAGAACACCACGACTCTGACCCAAAGGGATTTAGCTTCCCATGGCACTGGCTCCCAGCCCCTCGCAGCCGCAGGGCTGTCCCTGGAGCTCTCCCCTGCCCCACATGGACGCAGCCTGTATCTCATTCTTATATATCAGCAGCACCTTTAACAGCCCTGGCCAGGCAGGGGACGTTCGAGAGGGTACGGCCAGAAGGGACCATTAGCTCACCCAGGCCAGGGATCCGCATCTACCAACACTGTGTCCAGCCCACTATGGGCTAGTGAAGCCGGGACGTGCCTTTTGGTCACAGCCATATCTCTTTGCTGACTGCCTGCGCATCATGGTCAGGGGATATTGCTGGCCAAGGCAGCAGTGCAGGGCACCACAGAGATGGGGAAGGTCCCAGGCTGATATTGACCTTCCCAGGAGCAGCAGCAATTCCCCTGCAAGTTCAGAACTGGGTCCCATCGCCCTGGCAATTCCCGTGAAAGGGGAATCTGCTCCCTGCTGCTGCTCCAGAACTTTCCTGTAGCCTGAGGCTGGAATTGCCTAAATTGCCAACTGGAGACCGGAGGGTGTGATGAACACAAGGACAGGGAGGATGTTAGAGCAGATGTCGGAGGGGTTAGGGACTGGACACAGCTCCTTGGCTGTCGGCTAATGAGTTCCCTGGGGCAGCATCTGGCCTTCACTGCATGGGCTGCAGGGGAAGGCTGAGGTGTTGGCCGGGCCCTAGACAGCCCTCAATGGCCAGGGGACGGCCACGCTGAGGTGTCGCCTCTCTCCCAGCTGTACCACTCGAGCTCGGTCAGTGGGGTGCCCGCCTAGGGGCCCCTGGTTCTAGGACAGTGCACAGCACCAGAAAATGGGAGCCCAGCCCAGCTGAGCCTCCAGGCTCTTTCATAACCCAGCTGATCCCGGGGAATAAAGCTTCCTGGCACCAGAGAGAGCTCATCCCCTCGTCTGCCCAGCTGGGCTGGAATCAGAGTCTCCATCTGAGACATTGCACACACACACCCGCCATTTACATCCTGCCCCATAGAGAGTCCCGGGCACCACTGACGATACCACTGACATCTCTGACCCATTCCTCTTCCCAGGCTCTCTCCCTGCCCCCATGCTCTACCTGAGACCGACGTCTGCCCGGCCAGGGGACTCTGTGCTGCTCCAGTGCTCCGTGTTCTCCCAGGACCCAGCCAACTGCGTCATCTTCTGTAAGGACAGGGCGGAGGTTTCCTTGCAGACGGGTTCAGAGGAGAAGGTCACCTACAACTATTTACGTGTGGTGTCTGGGGGCAGCTCTGGGAATTACTCCTGTGGGTACGAAATCAAGGACAGCAAGAACTGGGTGATCAGATCTCAGCTTAGCCCTGCCCAGCACCTCAGTGTCACCGGTGAGGCCTGTCTGTTTGTGTTTGTCTGTGTTTGTGTCTGTGACCATATCAGCTCAGCTCTGCTCAGCATCATGGGAAGGTGCATGGGGGTGAACAGGGGGGTGAAGAAGGGGGCTTTTGAAAGGGCACGGCCAGAAGGGACCATTAACTTACCCAGGCTGAGTATGACCCGGGCCAGGGAGCTGCGCCTAGCGACCCTGTGTCCAGCACAGCAGGGGCTGGTGGAGCCGGGATGCAGCTTTTTGGTTGCAGCTGTATTTCTTTGCTGGCTGACCGGACAGCAGCAGGAGGACCGCTGAGGTGGGGAAGGTGGTGGGCGTATATAGACAGCAGCAATTCCCCTGCAAGTTCAGAGCTGGGTCCCATCGCCCCGGTGATTCCTGGGAAAGAGGGAGCCACTGCCTGCTGGGCTTCCTGGACCTTCCCTTGGCCTGGGCCTAGAATTGCTCCTGGTGGTCCCTGTGACAGCTAGGAGCTGGGAGGGGCAGACAGACAGGGAGGATATTAGAGCAGACTCCGGAGTGGTTAGGGGCTGGACACAGCTATTTGGCTCTTGGCTAGTGAGCTCCATGGTGCAGCAACTGGCCTTCACCGCACGGGCTCCTCAAGCAGGGCAAGGAGTTGGCCAGACCCTAGACAACCCCCAACAGCCAGGGGCTGGCCTCGCTGAGGGGTCGCCTCTCTCCCAGCCGTACTGCCCCAGTTCTGTCAGCAGGGTGCACGCATCAAGGCCCCTTGTTCTAGGACAGTGCACAGAGCCGGACAACGGGAGCCCAGTGCGGCTGAACCTCCAGCTCTTCTGCAACCCAAATGATCCTGGCGAATAAAGCTCCCCGGCATCAGATAGAGCTGGTCCCCCGCATCTCCCCAGCTGGGCTGGAATCAGAGCCTCCATCTGAGATATGGCACAGACCCACAGGCCATTAACCTCCTGTGCCACCAACATCGCCAGATGCCACCAATGGCTCGATTCTCCTTCCCAGGTGCTCTCCCTGCCCCCATCCTCTACCTGAACCGTACGTCTGCCCAGCCAGGGGACTCTGTGCAGCTCCGGTGCTCCGTGTTCTCCCAGTCCCCAGCCACCCGTGTCGTCTTCTATAAGGACAGGGAGGAGGTTTCATCCCAGACTGGTTCAGAGGAGAAGGTCACCTATGGCTATGACCATGTGGTGTCCAGCAACAGCTCCGGGAATTACTCCTGTGGGTACGAGATCAAGGACAGTGACAACCAGGTGATCAGATCCCAGTTCAGCCCTGCCCAGCACCTCAGCATCACTGGTAAGGCCAGTGTATATGTGTGTGTGTGTGAGACTGTATCCCAACTCAGCCCTGCCCAGCAACTCAGCATGACAGAAAAGTGGGAGAGGGGTGAACAGACAACAATTAAATAATAAACACCTGAAAATCCAAATGCAGAAATTCATCCATTTTCAAAATCTGAATTGAAAAATTTCTATCAAAGCATCTTTGTTCAAAATTTGTCACAGGGAACCCTCCAGCCCCTTTTTTCACCCATCTCAGCTCAGAGGGGCCAGCCCAGGCAGGTGGGGGATGAGGGTTGCCACGAGTCCAGTTTTCATACAGAACTCCTGATCGAAAAGGGACCCTGGCAGCTCCGGTCAGCACCACTCCCAGGCCATTAAAAGTCCATTTGGTGGTCAGGGCCGGCTCTAGGTTTTTTGCCGCCTCAAACAAACAAAAAACCCCCACCCAGAATGCCACCCCTGGAATTGTGCTACCCCACGTGCTTGGTTTGCTGGTGCCTAGAGCCAGTCCTGTCGGCAGTGCAGCGGGGTTAAGGCAGACTCTCTGCCTGCTCTAGCTCCGCAGAGCCCCCAGAAGTGGCCGGTATGTCCCTGCGCCCCCTCGGCACAGGGGTGATCAGGAAAACTCTGCGTGCTGCCCTGCCCCCAGCGCTGGCTCCGCAGCTCCCACTGGCCGGGAACCACGGCCAATGAGAGTTGCAGGGGCGGTGCCTGTGAGCGTGTGCAGTGTGCAGATCTGAATGGCCGTGCCTCAGCTTGGGGGCTGAACAGGCTGGCTGCTTCTGGGAGCTGCGGCAGAGCCAGGGCAGGCAGGGAGACTGCTTTAGCCCCGATGCACTGCTGACTGGGAGCCACCTGAGGTAAATGTAGACCAGGGTCAGACTCGACAACCTTTCAGAAGTGGTGTGCCGAGTCTTCATTTATTCATTCTAATTTAAGGTTTTGCATGCCAGTAATACATTTTAACATTTTTAGAAGGTCTCTTTCTATAAATCTGTAATATATAACTAAACTATTGTTGGATGTAAATTAAGTAAGGTTTTTAAAATTTGTAAGAAGCTTCGTTTAAAATTAAATTAAAATGCAGAGCCCGCGGACCGGTGGCCAGGACCTGGACAGTGTGAGTGCCACTAAAAATCAGCTCATGTGCTGCCTTCGGCACACGTGCCATAGGTTGCCTACCCCGATCTAGATCATCCCTCACAGGGGGTTTGTTCTTATTAACCTTTGAGAATGGGGATTTTAGAAAGTCACTTGAAAGTCTTTTCCAGAGCTTAACTTTCCTTATCGTCAGAGTATTTCCTAAAAACTAATCTAAATTTCCCTTGGTGCATATTAAGCCCATTACTTCTTCTCCTACCTTTTAGTGGACATGGAGAACAATTGATCGTCATCCTCTTTATGAGCCTAGAGTCGGGCCATGGTCTGGCTCTGGTCTCTTATGCATTTATTGCCTAGGTAGTGACTCCAGCAGTGGTGGTATCAAGGATTCCCCCTTCCCTCAATGTAATGTAAATGATTCTGAAGCATTTCTTTATTCTGGGGACTCTATTTGGGGAAACGTGAGTCACCTTCCCAATGATGATGATGATGGCTATCAGTCGTAGTACAGTATTTTCTGCCAAGTGCCCAGTATTTTCTGCCAAGCACCCAGAAGATGCCACGGGCTATCAGTCATGCTGCACCGTTGTCCGCCAGCTTAAGATGTAAAAAATAGATTTGTTCTGTATTCATTTGCTTCCCCCTCCCTCCGTGAAATCAATGGCCTGCTAAACCCAGGATTTTGAGTTCAATCTTTGGGGGGCCATTCTGTGTGACAGTTGTTTGTGTTTCTCCCTGATGCACAGCCACCTTTGTTGATTTTAATTCCCTGTACCTGTACGCCATGTCATCACTCGCCCATCTCTCCCTCCCTCAGATACTAGTTTCGCGCCTTTTTTCAGACCAGACGCCATAGCACTGGGATCATGGAGCCCGCTCAGATCACCGCGGCAATTATGAGCAGTATGAACACCACGCGCATTGTCCTGGAGTATATCAGAGCCAGGACATGCCAAAGCAAAACCAGGACCAGCCGAGGAGGCGATTGCAGCGCGGCGACGAGATTTATGAGGAAATTGACATGGACATAGACCTCTCACAAGGCACAGGCCCCAGCAATGTGCAAATCATGGTGTTACTGGGGCAGGTTCATGCCGTGGAATGCCGATTCTGGGCCCAGGAAACAAGCACAGACTGGTGGGACCACATCGTTTTGCAGGTGTGGGACGATTCCCAGTGGCTGCGAAAAACTTTCGCATGCATAAGGGCACTTTCATGCAACTTTGTGACTTGCTTTCCCCTGCCCTGAAGCACTAGAATACCAGGATGAGAGCAGCCCTCACAGTTGAGAAGCAAGTGGCGATAGCCCTGTGGAAGCTTGCAACGCCAGACAGTCAGGAATCAATTTGAAGTGGGCAAATCTACTGTGGGGGCTGCTGTGATCCAAGTTGCCAAGGCAATGAAAGACCTGGTGATATCAAGGGTAGTGACTCTGGGAAACGTGCAGGCCATAGTGGATGGCTTTGCTGCAATGGGATTCCCAAACTGTGGTGGGGCGATAGACGGAACCCATATCCCTATCTTGTCACCGGAGCACCAAGAAACCGAGTACATAAATGGCAAGGGGTACTTTTCAATGCTGTTGCAAGCCCTGGTGGATCACAAGGGACGTTTCACCAACATCAACGTGGGATGGCCGGGAAAGGTACATGATGCTCGCGTCTTCAGGCACTCTGTTCTGTTTCGAAAACTGGAGGAAGGGACTTTTTTCCCGGACCAGAAAATAACCATTGGGGATGTTGAAATGCCTATTGTGATCCTTGGGGACCCAGCCTACCCCTTAATGCCATGGCTCATGAAGCCGTACACAGGCAGCCTGGACAGTAGTCAGGACCTGTTCAACTATAGGCTGAGCAAGTGCCGAATGGTGGTGGAATGTGCATTTGGACGTTTAAAAGCGCGCTGGCGCAGCTTACTGACTCGGTCAGACCTGAGCGAAAAGAATATCCCCATTGTTATTGCTGCTTGCTGTGCGCTCCAAAATATCTGTGAGAGTAAGGGGGAGACATTTATGGCGGTGTGGGAGGTTGAGGCAAATCGCCTGGCCGCTGATTACGCGCAGCCAGACACCAGGGCGGTTAGAAGAGCACAGCAGGGCGTGGTGCGCATCAGAGAAGCTGTGAAAACGAGTTTCGTGACTGGCCAGGCTATGGTGTAAAACTTCTGTTTGTTTCTCCTTGATGAACCCTCCGCCCCCCACACCCGGTTCACTCTACTTTCCTGTAAACCAAACACCCCCACCCTCCCCTACTCCCTTCGAGCACCGCTTGCAGAGGCAATAAAGTTATTGTTACTTCATATTCATGCAATCTTTATTAATTTATAACACAACTAGGGGGATAATTGCCAAGGTAGCCCGGGATGGGTGGGGGAGGAGGGAAGGAAACGGACACACTGCAGTTTAAAACTTTAAAACTTTAGCACTTATTGAAGGCCAACCTTCCCATGCTCGGGAAATCATCTGGGGTGGAGTGACTGGGTGGCCGGAGGCCCCCCCACCGTGTTCTTGGGCGTCTGGGTGAGGAGGCAATGGGACTTGGGGAGGAGGGCTGTTGGTTACACAGGGGCTGTAGCGGCGGTCTCTGCTTCTGCTGCCTTTCCTGCAGCTCAACCATACGCTGGAGCATATCAGTTTGATGCTCCAGCAGTCAGAGCATAGACTCTTGCCTTCTGTCTGCAAGCTGACGCCACCTATCATCTTCAGCCCGCCACTTGCTCTGTTCATCCCACGATTCAGCCCACCACCTCTCCTCTCATTCATATTGTGCTTTTCTCTATTCAGTCATTGACTGCCTCCACGCATTCTGCTGTGCTCTTTCAGTGTGGGAGGACATCTGGAGCTCCGAGAACATATCATCCCGAGTCCATTTCAACCAGGTGACCGTGAATGATATCACTCTCCTGAGGATAACAAAGAGAGATAAGGAATGGATGTTGTCTGCATGCTAGCAAACACCGGGACCATATGCTGCCATGCTTTGTTATGCAATGATTCCAGACTACGTGCTACTGGCTTGGCGTGGTAAAGTGTCCTACCATGGCGGACGGGATAAGACAGCCCTCCCCAGAAACCTTTTGCAAAGGCTTTGGGAGTACATGAAGGAGAGCTTTCTGGAGATGTCCCTGGAGGATTTCCGCTCCATCCCCATACACGTTAACAGACTTTTCCAGTAGCTGTACTGGCCATGATTGCCAGGGCAAATTAATCATTAATCATTAAACACGCTTGATTTTAAACCATGTGTAATATTTACAAAGGTACAATCACCAGAGGTCCCCTCTGTGCCCTCAGGGTCTGGGAGCACGCCTTGGGTGAGTTCGGGGGTTACTGGTTTCAGGTCCAGGGTGATAAACAGATCCTGGCTGTTGGGGAAACCGGTTTCTCCGCTTCCTTGCTGCAGTGAGCTATCTACATTATCTTCATCCTCATCTTTCTCGTACCCCGAACCCGCTTCCCTGTTGTGTGTTTCTCCATTGACGGAGTCAAAGCACATGGTTGGGGTAGTGGTGGCTGCACCCCCTAGCATGGCATGCAGCTCCGCGTAGAAGCGGCATGTTTGCGGCTCTGCCCCGGACCTTCCGTTTGCCTCTCTGGCTTTGTGGTATGCTTGCCTTAGCTCCTTAATTTTCACGCGGCACTGCTGTGCGTCTTTGTTATGGCCTCTGTCCTTCATGGCCTTGGAGACCTTTTCTAATATTTTGCCATTTCGTTTACTGCTACGGAGTTCAGCTAGCACTGATTCATCTCCCCATATGGCGAGCAGATCCCGTACCTCCCGTTCGGTCCATGCTGGAGCTCTTTTGCGATCCTGGGACTCCATCACGGTTACCTGTGCTGATGAGCTCTGCATGGTCACCTGTTTTCTCCACTCTGGGCAAACAGGAAATGAAATTCAAAAGTTCGCGGGGCTTTTCCTGTCTACCTGGTCAGTGCATCTGAGTTGAGAGTGCTGTCCAGAGCGGTCACAATGAAGCACTGTGGGATAGCTCCCGGAGGCCAATAACGTCGAATTCCGTCCACACTACCCCAATTCCGACCCGCTACGGCCAATTTTAGCGCTAATCCCCTCGTCGGAGGTGGAGTAAAGAAACCGGTTTAAAGGGCCCTTTAAGTCGAAAAAAAGGACTTCGTCGTGTGAACGTGTCCAGGCTTAATTCGATTTAACGTTGCTAAATTCGACCTAAACTTGTAGTGTAGACCAGGTCTTAGAGACTAACAAATTTATTTGAGCATAAGGTTTCGTGGGCTACAGCACTAATATGGCTGCTACTCTGAAACTAATGTTATCTTTGCCTCAAGAGCTCCTGGGGACATTTCTGTCCTGCAAGAAATTCTGACCTTTCATGTTTTATTTTCATCCTGAATCAGGTGGAAAAGTCAAAAATTCAGATTTTTAATGGAACAGAAATTCAGCAACATTTCAATTCTGAAACATTCAATCACCTTCTCAAAAGGTTTGATTTTGTGGAAAGATGAAGGTGGTCCTTCCATGTAAACTGTTTGGTGGAAAGATTTTAGTTAAATTAAAATTGTTTGGGATTTAAAAAATGTTGAGTCAAAAAAAATTGTGGAAAAATGTTAACTAATTTACTCACAAAGAATAGCCAATAATGAAGCCCTGCAGATAACCATGGGGTGAGCTCCCCGGGTATGTTCGTGAGGACATGTGGGGTCACTTACGACAGGGCTCAGCTAGTTAAGGCCAGTGGGAATTGCCAGTGGTTGCTTGGAGAGGCCATTCACATTGAGGTTCTTTCCTAGGGCTGGATCTAAAGCTCCTGTTGGGAATTACAATCCCTGCTGCCATGGTTCTGGCTGTGGTGCTTTATCTTCTGGGAAAGAAAGGTGGGTATGACAGTGAGGCCAAGCAGTATTAGCAAATGTACAGACAGATGTGGCAGAGACAACCCCTTAGATCCCCTGTACCCAGCTTGTCTGGGATGGGGGGAAAGAGATGACCAAAGACACAATTAAATTGATCATTTGTTTTTGGCTTGGAAGAAAGATCAAAGGATGATGAAATGGATTATCATTGTGATTAATTATTTATATTACAGTAGCACCTTGAAGCCCCAGTCAGGGATCAGGGCTCACTGCGCTAGGTGCTGTACATTAGTTATTAGGTATATTAGTGCAGTGCCCTGGAGCCCGTATCAGGGATCAGGAACCCACCGCCTGCAGCGCTGTACAGACCAGTAATGAAGGGGACAGTCCCTGCCCCAGAGATGGTTACAATCTAGGACTCAGTCAAGGCCGTGTGTACGGATGGAATATCGACATGCAGGTACCTAAGGCTGCAGTTCAGGAAGGCATCCCCTAGACAGGAAGGGCCCGTACGCCTGTGCCCGTGTGTAAGTGGTTTCCTGAATCAGGACCTAACAGCTCTGAAACTAGAGCTCTGGACACAGCTCTGCCCTGCCAACCTTTCCTCCCACAGCGTCCCCAGCCCCAAGCTTTCACAGCACTCGAGTCACCCCAACAATCTCGAGATTGGCTTAAAACTCATGGGATTTCCAACCAGTCACCAGTGTGGGGTCTTTGTATTTGCCTGGGGGATTTGATCTTTGGGGGTCTCTCAGGTCACATTTTCAAGCTTTTGTCCCCCAAAATGAGGATTATCAATTTACTTTTCTTTTTAATGAAAGCCGAGATTCTCACTGAACTCCCTGACTCTCAGAACATCAAATGCCATCAGGCTGGCAGATAAATCATCACAGCCAGGGACAGTCAGTGGGGCTGGTGGAGGGGAGGGCTGGGCTGGGCCACGGGGATGAGACTCTGTGCCAATACAATGAGGAATTCGGACCATTTCACTCAGTTTTCATCTCTCTCTCTCTCTCTCTCTCTCTATCTATCTGTGCCCATGAGGAAACATGTCCACGTCTCTGATCACATTGTCTCACTGCTTCCAGTTGCGTCTCTACCAAGGGATCAAAGGTAGGAGGAGATTATTCCCTCTCCCATCTGATTTCCATTATGGGTCCCTTCTCTCTGCCTCACAGAACAGCCAACCACTCCAGCATCTAAGCATAGCTCAGCTCTCCTGTTGTGGGGGGCGGGGATGGGCAGTGAGGGGGATTCAGTCTGTTTTTTCTGGAGGAGTTTTGGAAAAGGCCAGGGAAGGATGAACTCCCTGGTTGGGGTGGGATCTGGGGGTTAGGAGGAGACGCTTTAAGGAAGGGGTTTCCCAAAGCTACGTCTTCCCATCGAATTCACTGGCAGCAGAGTGAGCACGTTTGAAAATGGTCCCTGGGTGTGCGAAAGAATGAAAGTGACCCTGTTTTACACTCAGAGGGTGTTGGGGCTGTTCAATCACAAAGCGGCACCGACTGAACCATCCAGTTCCCCAGAATTGGGTCTGTTCTTCTGGAATGAGGCTGGGAGTGGCCGGGCCTGGCTGGGAACTAAGGTTCTCCAGGCCATCCAGTTGTGGTGGGTAACACCCAATATTAGCTGCATCGGCTACAGCTGGTTTAGTGCCAGGGTCGGCGCATACACACACGAACTCACCACGAAACATCCACAACGGGTTCCCTCACAGAGTCCAAGATTTCGGTGGAGATCTGTGCATGGGGCAGCCGTAGCACTTGGCCCACCCTGTGCTGGGGAGAGCTGGTCAGCAGGGACGCCCATGAGGATTCAGAGTCCGTTGTACATGTGAACAACAGGCTGTGCAGAGGGGGCTCTAAGACAGTCGCCTCTGCAGCATGGCCCAGGGGACCAGCTTGCTGTCTGCTCAACATCCCATCAGGGGGCTCTAAGGGACCCCTCCCCCACCCACCACACACAGAAACCCTGAAGATATGCACAGAAAGTGTCTCAGGGTCACTCCCCATTGCTCTGCAGCCAGCACCTGCCACTCAGGGATCCCCCCTGACTCCTGCTCCCCTCCCCATCTGACTTCAGCCCACTGGGCCCAATGCAGCCCTTCTGAGGGCCAGTGGGCCCATACACTAGTTCTAAGCCCTGCCTGCCCATGCCTGCCTCACGGCCGTGGAGCTCAGAGCAGTTTCATCAGATTCCAGAAAATCTACACAGCCCCAGCCCAGATGGGCATGATAGGGGGAGAAGCCAGCACTGGGCTGGTGGGAGGGGAGAGAGAGCCAGGTGGGAGGCCAGGGAGTTCTTTGGGTCACCCAGCTGGACACAGAGAGGGAAAGGCGCATGGGGAAACTGGAGGCAGTTTCCAGGCTCTGCTAATGTCTGGTCCAGCCTAGGTTCCTAGAGCAGTGACTCTGCCAATAAAGACACTCAAGACTGTGACCCCCCTCCTCCACTCCAGCAGTGTATGTTACCCGCCTGCCTCCTGCGCCCCGCACCTGTAGGACTCCTTAGCTGCATCTCCCAAAACAATCCCTCACTCTCGCCTTCCCCCTGCCGTATGACCAGTCTCTGCCCTCAAACACTCCAACCCTGCCCTCCTGGGATGTGGGAGCTGGTTAGCCAACGAGGCTGGAAGCGGGGCTTTGAAGCTGCATTTTCACACTATGCAAAGACATTGAAGTTGAGCCTTAATGATGAACATTCAGCCTGTCTACATTGAGCAGACCTGGGCCCAAAATACAGTTTTATTTGGGTGAAAAATTTTCAAATAAAAACTTGGTTCAAATTTTATTCAGTTTTTTTCACGTAAAATGTTGGAGTTTTTCTGACAAAAAAAATCAAAATGAAACAGGAAAAAATGTCCATTCAAAAGAAAACAAAATGAACATTTTCTTTATAATTTTTTTTATTGAAAATTTCATTAAATCAAAGAGTTTTGGCCAAACATTTGATTTTGGTTAAACTATTGTTCATGGAAAAAATTTCTGTGGAAAAATGTCACCCAGTTCTAACTTTGTGAAAACGACTGAATTCTCTTCAACTTCTGTCCTGAGATGTCAGGGATTTTCAGTTCCTCCCAACCTTAACTCCATGCTGACCAGTGGCTTTTGGGTGGTTGGTTTCTTGGCCATTTTGCTGAAGTAGAACAGGATTTTCAAGTCTCATCTTTATTAGACTTTGCCTCCATAAATGATGAACCCGCCATGTTCCCTGATTATCCAGAAGTAGGGTTTGCTGCAGTGGCATAGCCAGGGTTGCTGCCAAGGAGGAGCGGCGGAGAAAAAAGGCGCATGTCCTTCGGCGGCATTTCAGTGGTCCTGCACATGCGCCAAAATGCCGCCGAAAGACAGAGCGGCGCATGTGCAGGGCCGCCTAAATTATTCTTATTTCGGCGGCCCTGCGCATGCGCCGCTCAGTCTTTCAGAGGCATTTCGATCACCCTGTGCAAGCACCGAAATGCCGCCGAAAGACAGAGCGGCACATGCGTAGGGCTGCCGAAATTATTCTTATTTCACCGGCCCTGCACTTGCTCCACTACATCCTTTGGCAGCATTTCGGCGGCCCTGTGCATGCGCCAAAATGCCACCAAAAGATGGAGTGGCACATGTGCAAGGCCACCGAAAGACAGAGCGGCGCGCCACCGAAATCACGGACAAGTGGAAAAGGCGCCACTTGGGGAATTCTGGGCTTGGGGGAGCAGGCGCTCCCCCTGCTCCCCCCCAGCTACGCTACTGGTTTGCTGTCTTTCCACTGAGTACGAGCTGAAAGGAGATGTAAGGTCCTAGCAGGAGAACCAGACATGGGAAGAATTCTATTCACAGCTGGATATCTGAAAACAGACTCAGTTTCACCAAGGTGACAGACGGAGAGCATGCAGCATCACTGATACCCCCTGTCCTTATTACTCCCCACAGGGAACGAGTCCAGTGTGACACCAGCAACGCTCCAGAAGATCATATTGAATGTAAGAGCTTTTCAATCAGACTGTATGACCAAGAGTTAGAACAACAATCTCCCTGTGATAAAAGTCCCTTAGGGGATTGAGCCAAAGTGTTATCACTTCCCTTCCTTCACTGAAAGGACATAACCCGGGGAAAGCTCCCATTGGAAAGTGTTCCACCACCTTCAATGGGAGCTGTCTGCCCCATGCTGACCAGTCCTTCCTGTCCTGTGCGAACTTGGACTGGGATGTGAAAACACAGCAATAAATCCCAACAGACGGTGCCTTGGCAGGCAATTGGTGCTCACCCGTTGGCTGTATTGTGAGGCCCAAGGCTGAAGGCTGAGATACATACGTAGGGTGTGTGTCAGGTTGGAAGTATAAATAGAGAATATAAAAGTAAAGTATAAAAAGAGAATTCTTGGTTTAAATCCCCTAAATGTCTAAGGTGTTTGGAAGCCCTGAGGAATGCAGTGCCACATCCCAGAGGGAGATTTATCCCCTGAAAAGCACAGTCAATTTTACTAATTTTAAGCTAATTTTACATTTTTATTTAAAAAATTGAATATTAACCCAGTGGATCATTAAATCCTTGATCTGGATAGAAAATAGCCTTTTTTACTATGGAACATTTAAATAAAAAATGAATTTGTTTTAGCTTTTCTCAGAATTTTCAGTGGAAAATTTCAACTTTTCAGTGAAATATCAAAAATCAAAACACTAGAGCTGAAAAAGAAAATATTTCTATTCAAATTGGTGCAAGAGTGCCTCATGGGAGCTGTAGTTCAGGTGCCATATGCTCCTGGTCTCCTCTTTCAGCCGGGCTCTCTGGCCCTCCCATGAGGCGCCATGTTCTCCCCCCTTGGTGAGGGGAACTAGTACATAATGGGAGTCCCTGGTTCCAGTGCATCATGGGAGATGGAGCCCAGCCAGTGAGCTCAGACTCTAGAGGAGAATATCAGTATCTGGCAACTGAACTACAATTCCCACATGGCACCATGCTGGTATTTTGAATCAGAATATTTCTGGTTTATGGCGAAAATATTTCAGTTTTGGAGATTTTGTTTTTTTAAGAAAATGTTGAAGTTTTCTGCTGAAACCAAACTCCATTTGTGATGAAATAGCTCTGTGGAAACCGAGACAGACAGTTTCCACTGAACATCTTCCACCGCCGCATTAAATCCTTCCGCTTCGGTAATGCCTAGCGACCCTGATCAGGCTCCATTGAGCTCAGTGCTGCCCCCAGGGGACCCCTGCATAGACTCCGACTTTGTGGATTCTCCGAGGCTGGAGCACCCACGAGGAAAACTTGTTGCATGTTCAGGACCCACCAGCAGATCCCCGCCCTGCCCCATCCCAGCTCACCTCCACCTCCTCCCCTGAGAACGCCGCGTGACCGCTTTTCCCCCCTAGTTCCCAGCGCTTGCACCATGAAACAGATGTTTCATGCGGCTGGAAGGGGGAACGTGGCACGCTCAGGGAAGAGGCGGGCCTGGGGCGGGGATTTGGGGAAGGTGTCCAATAGGGGCAGGGAGGGGGTGGAGTTGGGGCGGGGACTTTGAGGAAGGGATTGGAATGGAAGAGGGCAGGGGCAGGGAAAGTTTGGAGTCGGGGTGGGGCTGGGGGCAGGGGGGTGCGAGCACCCACTGGCGCCAGGGAAACTTGGCGCCTATGGAGCCCTGCCCTGGCTGGGGGAGAGGTGGGAGCCCTGGGCTTATAATTCATGCTCTGCGAGTTGCCTTCCCTTAAGGGCATTTACAGCCAAGTGACCATGTGTAACTGTCATTCTCTCCCCAGATGCCTCTGGGGATTGGCTGGGAAGATCCAGGGTGAGTCGCAGCTTCTACTAATCACAAAGTGACGTAATAGAAAAGAGAATTTTTTTATGTGTGTTCCAGCTCAGCAGTGAGCCGTGGGCTTGGAACATGGATTTACTAGGATTCCCAAGCTTCAGGTTGTGTCTGTTACCCTGGTCTCACTGCTGCTGCCCCAGATCTCCACCCAGGATCAGGTAGCTTCCTCCCATATGTGCTGTTACCCTGGCCAGTCAAGCACTGGACACACAGTGTGCCCTTCACGGACACACAGACAAGCATCCAGGCAAGAGGAAAACATCCTTTCCAAACTCCACATCACAGTGATAGGGGAGAATCCCCCATTGCCTGAAAAATATCTATCCGGCTACAAAAGAGGCTTCCCCCCTTCCACCCTCCCCCAAGCCTCTGCAGTCAGACAAACAACCAACGCAGAGATGTTCAGGGTTTCAAATTTCTCATTAAAACTCCCAGGAACTGAATGTTCAAATCCTCCAGGCGGGTTTGAAAACCTTCCTCATGTTACCCATGTGGGAATTGGCTGTAGTGAGATGGCTCCCATTAGCTGGTAACCACTCGCTGGTAACCCTGCTCACCACGTACCTCCCAACGGGGAAGGAATACCGGAAAGGGGTGAAATCCTGGGAGTTTCACGTTGACTTCAATGGGACAGCATTTCCCCCAAAGGGTTTACATGTGATGTAGTCGTCAGTGGGGTGTGCATGATCTCACACTGCTAGCAGCGGCTGTGCAGTGGTGCACACACCCTGGGTATCATGTTAGTGGCAGGGAAAGCTGCTAACACAGAGCTTCCTTCCACCAACTGCTTCCTTATGATAATTATTTGTCCACATTCCAATCGCTATTGGCAATGAACAATAACCTTGGATTTTTATTCCTCCTCCGCATATACTGCATGGGAGTAGCTTGGGTCACACAAGTTTATTTTTTTATTATTACTTTTAATATGTACCACTTTATTGAGAGTTTAAAGGAGTTTCATAAAGGGAACAGCTGTCTGATGCCATTATGCAGAGATATCTGGTCTCACTGGAGTTAAGGTTAAAGTTAACATTCCAATATCAGCCTGATTTACACATCCCACCTCTCTTCTACAAAATCAATCCAGCCAACATCTCATCACTGGGGAGATTTTGTCCTAAAAGCCTGAGACAAAGAACATAAGTGATCTCAGAGAGATGGAGTCTCATTCACTTTCCAGAGATTCCCCTAGTATTATACATTACTGTATTTTCTCTCAAAGCATCCACCACCCCAGAGAGAAGAGACACCAATAGATGCGACCATCACTCCGAAACAGGACAGATGTCAATGTTCCACTTGCTGAAATGCAGGACTCATCAGTGCACAGCTGCATCACAGAACCTCCAAAGGGGCCATGCAGAAAGAAAGTTGGGGACCTTCTCTGGGGCCACAGCTGGACAATGCACAGCGCCCAAAGTGCTGTAGGATACTGGAATATTTTTAGGGCGAATGCAGCCTGTTTTCCTTTTGGAAAAAAAATTCTTCTGAATAAAATTGGAAAAATGCCCAAACTCTGTATTCCTGCCCCCTGACTCTTTATATCCACAGCTCAGCTCCCAAGTCATCTCAGTTCTGTTCAGAGATTCCATTGCCAACCCAAAGTCTACAGAAATCAATAGGCCACCACCCCAAAATCCCCAGATTATTTTAAGAATTCATGAGATTTTTTAAAATTATGCATTTTGCTTGCTTCTATTTGACTTCTGGTGTTTGACCTTTTGGAGGTCAGGTTTTCCAGGTGTTCTTCACAACCAGGAGGGTTAGAAACATACACATTCAACACAATCAAAGATTCTCACATAATCCCAGCACCTCAGGAGTTGAGCTTAAAGGAAACAACAAATATTATGAGATGCACTGTGAATTCATCTCATGAGAGCTGAGAACAGTGTCAGGGTCACATTGGAATTTGCAGGTCTGTTTAATGTCATGTGGGTTTGTAGGGATGTGATGAAATATAAATGTCAATCAAAAAGTATTAGTCACGAGCTATGGCTTTGTGAAACTTTTCTTTGCCTCCTCCAGAGAGTGCAGCCATGTGGATACAAGAGAACATCATGCCAGTATTTGGCTCCCTGGAAAGCAGTCACTGCATGAAGCAATTACATCTCTTTGGTGTAGGGATTTGAAGTGATGTTTGGCAGGAATTCTAGACTGATGGGCAGATTTCTGTAAGTGCCAGCACCCAGTAGCTGAGAAAAACTCTCATTTGAGAACAGTGATTGTCTGATGCTGAGTACTTTGGAAAATATTTTTATTACTGACCTTGGCAGAAAAAGTGGGAATGTGCTAATAAAGTTTGCGGATGACACAAAGCTGGGAGATATTGCTAATACAGAGAACGACCTGGATATCATACAGGAAGATCTGGATGACCTTGTAAACTGGAGTAATAGTAATAGGATGAAATTTAATAGTGAAAAGTGCAAGGTCATGCATTTAGGTATTAATAACAAGAATTTTGGTTATAAATTGGGGACACATCAGTTGGAAGTAACAGAGGAAGAGAAGGAGCTTGGAGTTTTGGTTGATCACAGGATGACTATGAGCCGCCAATGTGATATGGCCATTAAAAAAGCTAATACGGTCTTGGGATGAATCAGGCAAGGTATTTCCAGTAAAGATAAGGAGGTGTTAGTACCGTTATACAAGGCACTGGTGAGACCTCATCTGGAATATTGTGTGCAGTTCTGGTCCCCCATGTTTAAGAAGGATGAATTCAAACTGGAACAGGTACAGAGAAGGGCTACTAGGATGATCCGAGGAATGGAAAACCTGTCTGATGAAAGGAGACTCAAAGAGCTTGGCTTGTTTAGCCTAACCAAAAGAAGACCGAGGGGAGATATGATTTCTCTTTATAAATATATCAGAGGGATAAATATCAGGGAGGGAGAGGAACTATTTAAGCTTAGTAGCAATGTGGACACAAGAACAAATGGATATAAACTGGACATTAGTGAAGTTCTGGGACAGACTTCCAATGGGAGTAGTGGGGGCAAAAGACATATCTGGCTTCAAGACTAAGTTTGATAAGTTTATGGAGGGGATGGTATGATGGGATGATGGGATGGCCAATGGGAGCTGCAGGGGCGGTGCCTGCATGTGGAGGTAGCGCACAGAGCTGCCTGGCCATGCCACTGCCTAGGAGCTGAGCAATGAGGATGTCACCGCTTCTGCTGAGCCCGCCCCCTGAGGTAAGCACCACCCAGAGGCTGCCTCACCCTGTCCTGTGCCCCAACCTCCTGCCCCCTCCCACATCCAAACTCCTGCTGCTGTTGGTGGAAGGGGGTGCCATGGCCCGAGACTGCCTCAGCAGCTGCCAGTGCAACTGGCCCAGGGGCTGCCTGAGCTGCTCAGCTGGCCCCCAGGCCAGGCGCACCGGCCACTGTAGAAGTCACAGAAAGTCACAGAATCCCATATTTCTGTGACCTCTGTGACTTACTCCTGGCAGCCTTAGTCAGATACTCATCTCCAGTTGCTTTGCCGCAGTCCAGCATCTCAGTTTGCCCTGGTCCCCTCTTGCACTGATCAGCCACAGTCATTTTAGCGTTTAGAAATGTGAGCCGGTTTGGAGTCGTTAAACCGAGAGGGGACGTCTCTTTCTACCAGACAGGCTCTAGCTCAGCCAGAAGTTAGCACCTCGATGCAGGGATCCCTGGGGGAGGCTCTCTGGCCTGGGCTGTGAAGACGCTCTGACTAGATGGTCCCATTGGTCCCTTCTGGCCTTTAAATTCACGACTATGAAAATAAATTGCCCTGGAAACCTCATGAGAACAGACTAAAAAGTGAGACAGAGAGAGAGAATGAGGCAGGTTACCGTGCGAGGACAAAAATAACATTGTGTGAGACGGTTCTTCAATCCCACATCATAGCGTGTGATACACCCCCGCCTCACTGGGCTGCTAGCTTGGGGTCAGGCCGGGGAGAGCTCACTGCTGGGAGGGGGAAGAGGTGTCTGCACAGGAGACTCTGCGGCTCTTTCTGCGACTGCACAGAGCAACCAGACTGCATATGCAGAGAGTCGCTGAGCAGGAACTGCTGCTCAGGACAGCGACTCTTCTCTGCCTTCCCTCTTCTGAGCAGCAGCCATCACTCTCTAATCCTGCAGCATCTGACACGATCAATAAGCCCTGCCGGGCTGGGGAGGCAGGTCTAATTCTGCCCTGGGGTTTGGGCCTGGGGATGGGAGGCAGGATCTAGCCCAGAAGGAATAGGGGGTGGGACGCTCTGTGAGATCAATTAAATCCCCTGTGGAAAATTTCTCAGCTTGTGTCTCTAACATTTCCCCTGTTTCCCATTTCCGTCCTATTAGGCTCTTCCCCTCTTTGGGTGAAATACCCCAGGGTCATTGGCCTTCCAGGGAGGTGCAAGGCAGGTCATTGTCATGCAGGCTTTTGGGTGGCCTGGGGGTAGGAAGGATAATGTAGTTGCTAGGGCAGTGGATGGGGTATCACAATTCATCAGTTCAGTCTCTCACTCAGCAATGGAGTCCTGTGTGCCCTGGGCTCAGTCACTTAATCTCCTTATGAGACTCAGTTTCCCCGTCTGTGAAATGAGGATAAGCTGCCCTACTTCTCAGGAGTGTGTGAGGATTAAACCCCATTAATGACTGTGAGGGTCTCAGATACTCCAGTGACAAGGGATGTAGAAGGAGAGAGAGCATTGATGGGAAGATCTGTTTATCTCAGGGCTTCTCTCTACACAGGGAAATTTACCAATATAATTAAACCGCTCTAGCTTTGCTGTTGTAACTCCCACGGGGACACTCTTATGGTGGAATCAGAGCCTTTGTCAGGTTTATTCATAGTTTCCAAGGCCAGAAGGGACCACTGTGATCACATATTCTGACCCCTGTATAACACAGGCCAGAGAACGCCCTGTGATGGTGTCCCCACAGTGTAACCTGGACTGTGGGACCGCTGAGCCCTCTGTCCCACCAACCTGGGCTGCCTTTCCTACTGTGATGCTGAGGTCGTTACAAGCCTCACAGGCGCTGCACTTACGCAGCCATTCACAGGCAGGGACACACCCAACTGAGTTACATGACTGATCTCCCAGCCACTCATGAACCAACAATAGGCAGGCTCCAGCCAGCTCCCTGCAGCTCCCCAGTCTTGCACCCCAGAACAGTACCCTCTTGCCGTGGTCAGAAGCCTGGCCAGTGTAAGTTCATTACCCAGTCGGCCCCTCCCTTGATATGGAGAAGACACACACTAGCCTTTGTAGTCTGAGCTGAGATTTCCCAAGGGCTTCAATCAAAACACAGTCTTTTAGGTAAAATATAAAACAGATTTATTAACTACAGAAAGGTAGATTTTAGGTGACTATAAGCAGCAGGCACAGAGATCAGAGTTGGGTATTTGAGAAACAAACATGAATTCAAGGTCTAAATTCCAAGTTGAACAGACTAAGCAAGACTTGAGTCAAGCAGTGCCTCACCCTAACAGATGGTATGCATAGGGTTACAGTACACAGACTGGACCCCCCCCCTCCAGCCTGGGACCAAACTTCCCCTGGTCAAAGTCTTCAACTTCCAGATGTTCCTTCAGGTGTTGAGATGCTGGGGGGTGGGGGGGAGAGGACAAGTGATGATGTCACTCTCCCTCTGTTTCAGTTTCTTCCAGGTGCAATAAAGATCTTGCTATGGCGTGTGTTAGTTCGCCCCCATGGTGTATGTGCCTTCTCTGAGAAGTCTCTGGGATAGTGGATTGGGTGTGGATAATCTATTAACACCCATCTGGTCCATGAAGGCTACTTCTTTGTTGTAACTGAAAGGCTGGTTGTAGGTGTTCCCAACCTCGCAACATATTTCAGTGACACATATAGCAATACCCCATAACTTCACATACAGTCATAGCACTTACAATCCAACAGGATATTAATGTTAACCACATCAGACCTTTTAAAATGATACCTCACAAGATATACTTTGGACAAAACAGAGCAGAGTTATGGGACAGTGGTGAATATGGGGGTTCCAAGGTGCTGCTTTGAGGTACAGAGTGTTGCACTCTCCCCAAAATAATTCCAGCTTGAGCTACAGCATCTCTTTTAAAAAACACCCACATGTGATTTAAAAACTGCCAGTGATCGAGAATCCACCACAGCCCATGGTAAGTTTTCCCCATGGTCAATTATCCTCACTGTTAAAAATGTATGCCTTTTAGTTTATAGCACTTTTAAAACAATGTAAGATAAACTAGAAACAGATTCTCTTATACCACAATCCAGTTGTGCACAGGGACTTATACTGGAGCAGTATAAATTCACCCCTCGGCTGACATAAGATAAGAACATAAGAATGGCCGTCCCGGGTCAGACCAAAGGTCCATCTAGCCCAGTATCTGTCTACCGACAGTGGCCAATGCCAGGTGACCCAGAGGGAGTGAACCTAACAGGCAATGATCAAGTGATCTCTCTCCTGCCATCCATCTCCATCCTCTGACGAACAGAGGCTAGGGACACCATTCTTAAACCCATCCTGGCTAATAGCCATTTATGGACTTAGCCACCATGAATTTATCCAGTCCCCTTTTAAACATTGTTATAGTCTTAGCCTTCACAACCTCCTCAGGTAAGGAGTTCCACAAGTTGACTGTGCGCTGAGTGAAGAAGAATTTCCTTTTATTTGTTTTAAACCTGCTGCCTATTAATTTCATTTGGTGACCCCTAGTTCTTGTATTATGGGAATAATAACTTTTCCTTATCCACTTTCTTGACATCGCTCATGATTTTATATACCTCTATCATGTCCCCCCTTAGTCTTCTCTTTTCCAAGCTGAAGAGTCCTAGCCTCTTTAATCTTTCCTCGTATGGGACCCTCTCTAAACCCCTAATCATTTTAGTTGCCCTTTTCTGAACCTTTTCCAGTGCTAGAATGTCTTTTTTGAGGTGAGGAGACCACATCTGTACACAGTATTCGAGATGTGGGCGTACCATGGATTTATATAAGGGCAATAATATATTCTCAGTCTTATTCTCTATCCCCTTTTTAATGATTCCTAACATCCTGTTTGCTTTTTTGACCGCCTCTGCACACTGCGTGGACATCTTCAGAGAACTATCCACGATGACGCCAAGATCTTTTTCCTGACTCGTTGTAGCTAAATTAGCCCCCATCATGTTGTATGTATAGTTGGGGTTATTTTTTCCAATGTGCATTACTTTACATTTATCCACATTAAATTTCATTTGCCGTTTTGTTGCCCAATCACTTAGTTTTGTGAGATCTTTTTGAAGTTCTTCACAATCTGCTTTGGTCTTAACTATCTTGAGTAGTTTAGTATCATCTGCAAACTTCGACACCTCACTGTTTACCCCTTTCTCCAGATCATTTTTGAATAAATTGAATAGGATTGGTCCGAGGACTGACCCTTGGGGAACCCCACTAGTTACCCCTCTCCATTCTGAGAATTTACCATTAATTCCTACCCTTTGTTCCCTGCCCTTTAACCAGTTCTCAATCCATGAAAGGACCTTCCCTTTTATCCCATGACAGCTTAATTTACGTAAGAGCCTTTGGTGAGGGACCTTGTCAAAGGCTTTCTGGAAATCTAAGTACACTATGTCCACCGGATCCCCTTTGTCCACATGTTTGTTGACCCCTTCAAAGAACTCTAATAGATTAGTAAAACACGATTTCCCTTTACAGAAGCCATGTTGACTATTGCTCAAGAGTTTATGTTTTTCTATGTGTCTGACAATTTTATTCTTTACTATTGTTTCAACTAATTTGCCCGGTACCGACGTTAGACTTACCGGTCTGTAATTGCCGGGATCACCCCTAGAGCCCTTTTTAAATATTGGCGTTACATTAGCTAACTTCCAGACATTAATAACTTCCTTTGAGATAACTTCCTTTGAGGTACTATAGCGGCAGGGGTTGTGTGTTTCATGGGCAGGTGCTGGGTTAAGTCCATCTGCTTTGGGAACATGTCAAAGTGCCCACCACTTTCACACAACTGCCTCTATTGCCTCAGCAGGAAATAATCAATGTTCACCCTGCCGAGTAGGTTGGGGCACCTGATAACTAGACTGGCGGCTCAGCGTCCGCGCAGTGTGGTTGTGCCAGAGGAGCTTTATCACAAAATCCCCATCACAACTGGCACTGATCGCCCTTGATTGCAGTCTGCCCAAGGGCCAAGGATAGAATGGGCCATGGGGACGTAGCCCCTGGAACCCCCACAGCTGGTCTCACACACAGATCCTGCAAATGCATAATTGGCACATGCACTGTTGGGAAAACCTTCCAAAATGGCCAGTGATTTTGGGAGCCTAACGCGAGACAGTTTAAGGGGTGACAGACAGACTGTAGTGATGTTATACCAATAGAATAAAAACCAGCAGGATCTTATTAAGAGGGATAAGGCAAAGATGCCACATTTATTGTAAATATAATGATAAAGCAAAAGATAAAAATAAACAACGTTGTTTGACTACTTATTCCTATCACCACTTATTTCTTATACACACACATTATACCTAATACCTATACACACACACACACACACACACACACACACACACACATCCATCAGATGTTCTGCAGCTGCTGCATAGTTACCAGTTCTGCTTGAGTCTGTGGCTTGAGTTTGCAGCTTGGGTTCGTAGCTTGTGGCGGTTAACTGGCCAGGAGAGCCGGGCACAAGGACGAGCTGGGTCTCTGTTGGGAATGCACCGATGCCCTTCCATGTTGGCAGCAGAATGTTACCCTTCTCCCAAAGTTTTCCATCTCACCCATCCTTTTTGTAAGCTTTAGTTTGAATCCAGAGTCTATAGGTTTTGCTGTGTCACGCTGCCTCTGGGTTTGGTGATTGATCACCCGTCAATTGCAGACATGACTTTCAGCCTCGGACCGGGCTTTGATCTTCCTTCTATTGTACCTTTTCTTTTTAGGGTGGATTCTTCTTGCTTTGTTAGGGCTCTTGTCTGCATCTTCAGCCATTGGTGTTTGAACTCTATTTAATCAGGACAGGCTGGGGCTGGAGGTTGAGTCCATTATCCATACATACTTCATTCACACATTTAAACTAAACTAATAAGATTACAGCAGGGTTTGCAAAAATGAAGGTTGCAGCAAGCCCTTACAAAATGGAATAAGCATTTTAAAATGAGGTTTGAATTACAATATGGCAAACAGTGAACAGAAGTTACACTGTAGGCAAGTGTAATAAATGGTGAACAGAAGTTACAATACTGAAACAGTGCAAGTCTAAGAATTCTCCCATGCAGGAGCGACACCAGGGTTTTTGCCACCCTAGGCAGGGGGTCCTTCCGTGCTTCTGGTCTTCGGTGGCAATTCTGTGGCGGGGGGGTCCTTCTGAGCTCCCAGTCTTCGGGGCACTTCGGCGGCGGGTCCCGGAGCAAGTGAAGGACCCGCTGCAGAATTTCCACCGAAGACCCAGAGTGCGGAAGGACCCCCCGCCGCAGAATTGCCACCGAGGGTGGAAAAATGCCGCCCCCCAAATCCTGGTACCCTAGGCGACTGCCTAGGTCACCTAAATGGAAGCGCCGGCCCTGCCCCCACGCTATCGGAGGGCGTATTATATGTATGTGCACTATGCCCCAAGGACCTGCAGGTATTTAGAGAATTGGAATTTTTAAACATGTGATAATCCCTCTAAACAATTCCCACTAGAAGGTACCTTTGATCTAAATAAAATTATATCTCTCAGAGGAACACTTACATCACCAGAAGCCTCTGATAACCAATGGGAGCAATTTGTCTATTGGTGGGAGAAAGCTACAAAGAGACTCCATGAGTCTCGAGTGAGGAGTCTGAAGGACTCCCAGGAAAAATTAAAAACTCAAGTACAGAATTTGAAAACTAAATGCAAAGCATCCGGATGCCTCCCTACCAGAGCAGTTCCCTCTGCTCCCTTATATCCCCAATTAGTTAAGACTGAGAGTGAGGAGGAAGCCGCTGAGGACATTCTGGATTTTTTCAGCAATGTCCCACGGCAGCAACCAGTGGCCCCTTCCCCCCCTCCACTGGTTGTGCCTTCTCATGATCTCCCTGTAGTAGCACAAACCTCACTGCAGCATGTATCGACTGCACACATTGTTCTTGCTACTGGTGGAGGTTCTTCTTCGTCCCACCAGCAGCTGAGAATTGATTCTGATTCTGATCCAACGAGTAGCTCACCTGATCCCCTCAGCAGCTCACCTGACCTAATTGCCCACCACACTAGGAGCTAGTCATCAGCACTCCAGGCTCCCTTAAGGCAATTACGTGGCCAAGGGAATAACTTGATTACAATCCGTGCCCCTTGGACACTAGGGGACCTTAGAAATTTAGTAGAGGAATTTCCTAATATTAGAGAAGAGCCAGAAAAGTTTAGAGACGAACTTCAGACAGTAATTCAGTGTTACAACCCATCATGGGCAGATGTCAACCAACTCTTGCGAGCAGTTGTACCATCTGAAGTTCGACAACAGCTTTCCATTCAGGCCACTTGGCCTAATGCTGATCGAAGAGATGGACATGCCCTGGGTGAGGCTAGGGAACGTCTCTTGAGTGCCATTATGGAGGTCTGCCCTAGGAAGATGGATTGGACTAATATTAATAATGTAAACAGAACAAGGGTGAGTCCCCTGCTGACTATCTAGACAGACTAACTAAAGTGTTTGAAAAATCTCGGGAATTGCCCAGCCAGCTGACCATGCCAAAGAGGCAATAGGGGCTGCCTTTGTTCAGGACTCTTACCAAAGGTTCAGCAACAGGTAAGACTTATTTGCATTGGTTGGCAAACTAAACCCCTTTCTGAGCTGGTGACAGTTGCCAACCATTGTACAGCCTACATAGAGCAGAAGAAAGAGAATGCTGAAACAAAACTCTTGGCTTTACAGTTGCAAACTTATCAGTATAGAGGCCATGGGGGAATGAGGGGTGTGTGAGGACGAGGTCAAGGTCAGGGAAGAGGGAGAGGTCCCTCATATCCTGCCCCACCAGGGAATACTGCATGCCACTTTTATGCCCAGGAGGGACATTGGAAAAACAAATGCCCAAACCAACCACCTCAAAATCCTCCACCGCCTTCCGAAACCCTGAAGTGCCTGCTTTTTCCCCAGAAATCAATTCTTATTAGGACAGCCTGAGGGAATGTAACTGCATCATGAATCCTTTAATTCCTATTAATCAAGAGGGCCCATATGTATGTAACCCTTCTGCCCCTCTGAGTTGGCAGCAACAAGAGCCGGGTTCAGTATCTAGGGGTTCCCTTTCAATAACGCAATGCAAAGCTGGCTCGAGCCCCCACCCAGTGACCTGGGACAATTACATACCACCCTCCGGGTGCCTCTAGGAGGCAATACTTCCCCTCTCGCAAGCACGGAGTCTGAGTGTAGCAAAAGCCTTTTAATAAAGGAGGGAAACAATGCGGTATTATGTTGGGGAAACACCACAAACAGGATTCATAACACAAACCATAAGCAAAAGACCCACCTCCAAGTAAGTTTGGCAGTGTCCTTTTCCCCTCAGGGTCTTAAGTCCAATCACCCCAAAGTCCAACAACCCCAAAGTCTCTGTCCCTGGTCAGTGCCACCCCAGAGTTCAAAAGTTTATCTGCAGAGTTTTACCCCCCCCCCAGCCAGGGCAGAAATGGGGGGGGGGGCACATGGGATGCACAAGGCCGACTGCCGCTCCGTGGAGTTTTGCTACAACCTTTACCACGAATGGCTCCGGTCTACCAGCCGCGCCGCTCCGCTCCACTCCGCTCCGCTCCTCCAGCCGTCCCCGCAAACTGCTCCGCTCTGCTGCCCGTTCCGTGTGCCGCTCCAACCGTCCCACAAACTGCTCAGCTCTGCCAGCCACTCCACTCCACCAGCCATCCCATGAACCGCTCCAGCTGCCCCCTCAAATGGCTCAGCTCGCTGTTCTATGGGCCGTTCCAACCGTCCCATGAACTGCTTGGCTCTGCCAGCTGCTTAGCAATATATCTCCAGGCTCCCCCACTGGTTAACACAGCACTCAGTGATCTCAGCTCAACAATTTTAGCGATTTCAGCTTGTAGTAGGGGAGCCCCAGTGCTGGTGCACCATTGGCCCAAAGTGAATTCAGTTCAGCAACTTCTAGCTAGACTCCTACTAGAAGCAAACTTAGCTCTGTTATTCAACAGTGGAGAGAGGGAGTAGTGCAATTGGTGTTCCAGAGCCTCAAAAGGGGCCCATACCATCAAGTACATATGCCTGTCCCCCAACCTCTCTCAATTCACTGGGTTTTGTAACCCATGCCCCTTGTCTAGCGAGTGCTACTCAGTTACTGGTGAGTCCCTCTGTCATACAACAGTTCCACTGGCCTTGATTCACAGAATCAGGGTAACAACACTTTATTCTTCCTGCCCCAATAACAGAGAAACTGGGGATCCCACACCAACCAAAGTGACCACTTTCAGTTGTTGTTGTCCCAGGCTAAGCAGGTGGGTGTGCCTATGCAAACAAGATCAGCCCCTTAAGTTCTTTTCCACCCTCGCCATAATTCACCACCAGATGTCAGGGTAGAGCTTATCCTGACTCTGCTTACATGTAAATTGTGAAATTTCAGGACAATCTGTTGCTTGTCTTGTGGACATTGGAGCCAGCAGATCGGCCTTAAGATTGTTAGAATTTCCCTCTGTTCCTTTGTCATCCTCATTTATTAATGCTGTTGGTATTTCAAATCAACCTGTTCCACATCCTGTCACAAAACCTCTTTCTGTTTCACTAGGACCCCTTTCTGATCAATGTGCTTTTTTACTCAGCCCCTCCTCTCCTGTTAATCTGTTAGGACGAGCTCTTTTGTGTAAATTAGGCTGTACTATCTATTGTACACCAGATGGCGTATTCTTACAAGTTCCTGATGAGAATACCAATCTGGTGCTAGCCACTTTACACACGCCAGAATCAGCTTGACCACATGCAGCTTTCTGCTCTGATCTTGTCCACTTGTTGTCACAAGTACCCTCTTCTCTCTGGTCTTGGCATGCAAATTAGGTGGGGCAGATTCGAACAGCTGAACCAGTTAAGGTCTCTGTGGATCCTTCTAAATCACTTCCAAGGGTACCACAGTACCCACTGTGCACTGAAACAGAGGAGGGAATAGCACCAGTAATGGAGTCTTTGTTACAGCAGGGTATTATTGTGTCTACTACTAGTTCTTGTAATATGCCTATCTTCCCTGTAATGAAACCAAGAAAGAACACCTATCTCTTTGTTCAAGATCTCCGCGCGGTTAATGCTGTTGTTTTGCCTTCATTTCCGGTGGTCCCAAACCCGGCTACAATTCTTTCCTGTATTCCCCCTAGAGCCACTTACTTTAGTGTTGTGGACCTTTGTTCAGCTTTCTTTTCCATTCCCATCCACCCTGACAGCCAATATTTGTTCGCCTTCACCTATAAAGGGAGCCAGTACCCCTGGACTCACTTACCCCAGGGGTGTACTGAATCTCCATCCTCGTTTTCCCAGATCTTAAAGAAGGATCTGGATGATGTAGTCTTTCCAGGAAAATCTGTTCTTATACAATATGTGGATGATCTTTTGTTAGCTTCCCCTTCTTTTGAATTCTGTAAAGCTGACACTTTGGTTCTTTTGTTTGCTCTTGCTGCTAAAGGTCACAAAGCATCTAAGGATAAACTCCAGTTGTGTCAACCCAGTGTTCATTACCTTGGTCATGATATTTCACCGGGCACTCACCATTTATCAGATTCTCGTATTACAACCATCATAAACATGCCAAGGCCTGTTACTATTTCTCAAATGCGAACCTTTCTGGGTATGACTGGGTACTGCAGACAGTGGATTTTGTGTTATGTGACAATGATTAAGCCATTGCAGGATCTGACAAACTCAGGTACCACCGAACCACTTCCATGGTCCCCAGAGGCTGAACAAGCTTTTGTAGCTATTAAGCAGGCACTATTTAGTGCTCCGGCTCTGGGCCTTCCTGATTATGCTAAACCATTTATTCTTTTCTGTCACAAGAGTCACGGGTTTGCTTTAACTATACTAACACAAAAACATGGAGGTAAACATCGCCCACTTGCTTCTTATCGCACTGCCCTGGATGATGTAGCAATGGATTTCACCCTTGTTTGCGGGCGATAGCAGCAGCTGCTCTGTCTGTGCAGTGGGCTGAAGCTATAGTGATTGGATCACCCTTAACTGTTGCAGTGCTTCCTGCTGTGGCAGCTCTGCTCTTGAAATCGAATACACAGCATCTGTCTACCTCCCGCCTTACTAAACATGAGCTTGTGTTGTTGTCTTCATCTCACATTACCTTGGCTCGCTGCCCCATTCTAAATCCTGCTTCTTTATTGCCTGGGCCGAAGGATGGGGAGCCACATGATTGCATTTCTATGACTTCTGTTCTTACCCGTCCGAGAGACGACCTTATGGATATACCTTTGCAGAATCCTGATCTTGTCTATTTTGTGGATGGCTCGTGTTTGTGAGATTCTAAGGGTAAATTGGTTGCTGGTTATGCTGTATGTTCTTCATATTCTGTTATTGAAAGTGCTTTCCTCCCTTCTGTGTTCTCAGCCCAGGTTACTGAACTTATAGCCTTAACTCGAGCCTGCATTTTAGCTCAGGTTCAAACTGTTACTATTTATACAGATTCTTGCTATTCTTTTGGGGTGGTACATGATAATGGTTTACTTTGGAAGTACAGGGGTTTCCTTACATCCACCGGTTCCCCTATTAAGAACAGTTTGTATGTATCTGCTCTTTTGGATGCCCTTTTATTGCCCAAAGCTATTGCTGTTGTTAAATGTACAGATCATCAGACCCCTCATGATGAAGTTACACGTGGAAATGCTTTTGCTGATTCTACAGCCAAGACTGTAGCCCTTTCTACCCCTCAGGCTGCATATAATTGTGTTTTGATTCAGCAACGTCCACTAGTTTCCCTTGAAGATCTTACCAAGACCCAGGAGATGGTGCCAGAAGCTGAGAAATGTTCTTCGAGTGTTGCTGGGTGCATTTTACATCCTGATCACCTTTGGCGCTTCCTGGATGGCCTCCTGGTTCCACCCAGGGTGCTGTTACCCTATCTGGATCGGGTGTGGCACACGTGAGCAAAGGGGGGATGGTTGCTGCAGTTAGACAAAACTGGTTTGCACCAGATTTTTCCTCTGTTGCCCAGAATCACTGCAAACAATGTGCGATCTGACAGCAGCACAATGTTGGTAAATCTGTCAAAGTTAGGCAGGCAGTGCATCCCCCTCCCTGGGGACCTTTTGTAAATATTCAGATTGATTTTATTCAAATATCTAAATGTTGTAATTATGAGTATGTGTTACTAGTAGTTGTATTTTCAAGTTGGGTTGAGGCCTTCACTTGCAGAAAGGCAGATGCCAGGACTGTTTGGAAATTTTTGCTTAAGGATTTTGTACCACCATTTGGCATACCTGTGAGTATTAACAGTAATCATGGAACTCATTTTACTGGACAGATTGTAAAAGAGTTATGTGCAGCTTTGCAGATTCAGCACAACCTCCACTTCCCCCACCATCCGCAGTCTGCCAGGACAGTGGAACATCAAAATGGGATTTTGAAAAATAAACTGGCCAAGATTTGTGGTGAGACGAACTTAAAGTGGCCAGATGCCCTCCCATTAGCATTGATGAATATGAGGGCCACTCCTAATTGAAAGATGGGACTCAGCCTTCATGAGATTCTGACAGGATGCCCGATGCAGCTTCCAGCAGCACCTCCACTGACCCTTACCCAGATGGACATTCATTTAATGGATGACACAAAGCTTAATTATTGCCAGGCACTAATGAAATGTGTCAGATCTTTTGATACACAGGTGAAAGAAGCACTACCCAAGGATCCTGAGCAACCCTGCCATTCGCTGGAACCAGGAGACTGGGTCTACATAAAGGTCCATCAGCAAAAGACCGCCCTAGCCCCATGCTGGAAAGGCCCATACCAAGTCCTGTTAACTACCAACATCACCGTGAAGTGACAAGGACTGACCGCCTTGACCCATGCTTCGCACTGCAAAAAGACTCCTCCACCACGAGATGGCTCTCCAACTGATGAGCATGCTCTCTCTCCTTCTGGTGCTGCTGTTCCTTCTGGACAGCAGGAGAAAAGGACAAGGTGAAGTGCTAGTAACCTCACCCTTGTCCACCGACAGAACTACTATGCCTTTGGATTTTGCTGAAAGACCCAAACCAGTACAGGGTGATATGCTAGTAACCTCTCCCCTGTATAACGCTAAACCATGACTGTTCCAAGAGAGAAGAAGGAACACTCATGCTGCCGAAATCACCAAGGTCCAGAAGTTCCTGACTACAACAGATGTAAAGAATTGGCCCTAGTGGAGGAGACGGAGTATTGTAAATTGGCAAGGAGGGACTTGCGGGGACCGCGCTTGGGAATGTGGGGTTGAATGGTGGTTTGGGTTTCTTCCAGGGGAGGGGCTCTATGCTTATGGACAAGTACTGTTAGGATGCACTGCCCTCCCTAATTGGCTTCCCGATGATGAATACCAGAAACACCTTGCTACCACAAACATTACCCCCACCATCCCCTCCACCTCTGCCACCACCCCTGAAATTTACCCAGTGTGACAAAGTTCCTCCTCTATCTTGGTGGGTCCTGTGCTTATTGGCAGATTTTCTTGCCTCAGAGATTCACTATGTGGGTTGGGGAACAGCCCAAAGACCTTCCCCTCTGGAAGAACCCACAGTCCAGGTCAATTGGGAGGTTTGGGGGGAACCCGGGCTCGCCCTCTACTCTGGGTTCCAGCCCAGGGCCCTGTGGACTGCAGCTGTCTATAGTGCCTCCTGTAACAGCTGCATGATAGCTACAACTCCCTGGGCTACTTCCCCATGGCCTCCTCCAAACACCTTCCTTAGTCTCACCACAGGACCTTCCACCTGGTGTCTGATAACGCTTGTGCTCCTCAGTCCTCCAGCAGCACACCCTCCCAGCTCCTCAAACGTGTACCACAAACTGAAGTGAGCTCCTATTAAAACCCAGGTGCCCTGATTAGCCTGCCTTAATTGATTCTAGCAGCTTCTTCTTAATTGGCTTCAGGTGTCCTAATTAGCCTGCCTGCCTTAACTGGTTCTAGCAGGTTCCTGATTACTCTAGTGCAGCCCCAGCTCTGGTCACTCAGGGAACAGAAAACTACTCATCCAGTGACCAGTATATTTGCCTTCTACCAGACTCCTGTACCCACATCCTGGATCCCAATAGGACCAGACTCCTGTACCCCACTGGTCTGGGTCTGTCACAAATGGTACAGCATTTTTATTCTGTGTTCTACAAAAGTGTATAGCAATCAATTCACTCTCGGGAACAGGCTTCTAAAGCATTGTGTTGCATGGACCTTGGGCCCCAAAATTGTACATGGATGCACCAGGGAAGCAACTCCAAAGCAGACGTGTGTTACTGCCCCTCATTGTCAAAGTGGTTCCTCAAAGTCTCTCTGATGTTAATAGCAGCCCTCTGGGCTCCTCTGACAGCCCTAGCTGTTCAAACTGTGCATCCAAGAGCTCTGCCTCAGTGCTCCACACCTGAGCAAACATGTCACCCTGTCAAGGCTGTATCCCCACTTTGAACTTTAGGGTACAAATGTAGGGGCCTGCATGAAAACTTCTAAGCTTATTTACCAGCTTAGCTCTGGTCCGCTGCCACCATCTTAAGAATTCCCTCCCTGGGAAGCCTTGAGAAACCTTTTACCAATTCCCTGGTGAATACAGATCCAAACTCCTTGGATCTTAAACAAGGAGAAATTGACCCTTCCCCCCTCCTTCCTTTCACCAACTCCTGGTGAATACAGATCCAAACCCCCCTTTGGATCTTAAAACAAGGAGAAATCAATCAGGTTCTTAAAAAGAAGGCTTTTATTTAAAGAAAAAGGTAAAAATTATCTCTGTAAAATCAGTATGGAAAATAACTTTACAGGGTAATCAAACTTAAAGAGCTCAGAGGAATCCCCTCTGTCTTAGGTTCAAAGTATAGCAAACAAAGATAAGCACTCTAGTAAAAGGTACATTTACAAGTTGAGAAAAACAAAGTAAATCTAAGACGCCTTGCCTGGCTTTTACTTACAATTTTGAAATAAGAGAGACTTGTTTAGAAAGATGGGGAGAACCTGGATTGATGTCTGGTCCCTCTCAGTCCCAAGAGCGAACAACCCCTTCAAACAAAGAGCACACACAAAAGCCTTTCCCCCCCCCCCCAAGATTTGAAAGTATCTTGTCCCCTTATTGGTCCTTGGGGTCAGGTGTCAGCCAGGTTACCCGAGCTTCTTAACCCTTTACAGGTAAAAGGATTTGGAGTCTCTGGCTAGGAGGGATTCCATAGCACTGTACACAGGAGAGCTGTCACCCTTCCCTTTATAGTTATGACACGCCCCCCAAATCACAGATAGTGTTGGACGTCCGGTTCCACACTGGCTGTGATTTCTTCCTGGAGCTCTAGGAGAAAACAGAGTTAATAAAACACATGTACCTTTAGACATACTACTGATTATATAAAAACTAACAATATGTTTTATTTCAAGAACAATTGTTAACCAGTTAACTCTGGGAAACTTTCCCGGGAGAGTGCATCAGCCACTTTGTTAGAAGCTCCCGAAATGTGTTGTATTTCAAAATTAAAATCTTGGAGAGCTAAACTCCACCGAAGAAGTTTTTTGTTATTTCCCTTGGCGGTATGAAGCCACTGTAGCGCAGCATGGTCTGTTTGTAGTTGGAACCGCCGTCCCCAAACATATGGGCGTAGCTTTTCCAGCGCGTACACAAGGGCGTAGCATTCCTTTTCGCTGATTGACCAGTGGCTTTCCCTCTTAGACAGTTTCTTGCTGAGAAACACGACAGGATGGAATTTTTGATCCGGTTCTTCCTGCATTAAAACTTCTACCACGCCTCGCTCGGACGCATTTGTGGTTACTAGGAACGGTTTGTCAAAGTCTGGGGCCCTTAGCACAGGGTCAGACATGAGTGTTGCCTTAAGCTGGTTAAAGGCCTTTTGACACTTATTAGTCCACTGAACTGCATTTGGCTGTTTCTTTCTGGTTAGGTCTGTCAGCGGGGCGGCGATTTGGCTGTAGTGTGGTACAAATCGCCTATAATATCCGGCCAAGCCTAAGAAGGATTGGACCTGTTTCTTTGACTTTGGAACCGGCCACTTTTGGATAGCATCCACTTTGGCCTGTGGGGGATTTATAGTTCCTTGACCCACCTGGTGTCCCAGGTACGCCACTCTGTTTTGGCCTATTTGACACTTTTTAGCCTTAACAGTTAGTCCTGCCTGCCGGATGCGCTCGAAGACTTTTTTCAGGTGCTTCAGGTGTTCTGTCCATGAATTAGAAAAAATGGCCACATCATCGAGATAGGCAATGGCAGATTTTCCCAATCCCGCTAAGAGACCATCTACAAGTCTTTGGAAGGTGGCGGGTGCATTTTGCAGCCCGAAAGGGAGTACATTGAATTCATACACCCCTGCCTGGGTGACGAAGGCGGACCTTTCCTTAGCGGGTTCATCTAGTGGTACTTGCCAGTACCCCTTGGCTAAGTCTAAAGTAGAGATGAATTGGGCATGTCCCAATTTCTCCAATAGCTCATCTGTGCGTGGCATTGGATAGTTGTCAGGACGAGTTACAGCATTTAGCTTACGGTAGTCCACGCAAAAGCGTATTTCCCCATCTGGTTTGGGAACTAGAACCACTGGAGATGCCCATGCACTGCTAGAGGGGCGGATTATACCCATCTGTAGCATGTCCTGGATTTCCCTTTGTATAGCCGCTTGGGCATGAGGTGACTCCCGGTAGGGGGGGGTTCTAATTGGGTGAGCATTACCTGTGTCAATGGAGTGGTATGCCCGTTCGGTCCGTCCTGGAGTGGCTGAGAAAATCGGTGCAAAGCTTGTGCACAGCTCCTTGATCTGCTGTCGCTGCAGACGTTCCAGGATCGTGGAGAGGTTCACCTCTTCCACGCCACCATTTCTTTTTCCTTCATAGTAGACACCTGCAGGCCACTCTGCGTCATCAGTTTCCTGGGCTGTAAACTGGCAAACGTTTAATTCTCTAGAATAAAAGGGCTTAAGAGAATTAACATGGTATACCTTAGGCTTTATGTTGGAGGTGGGGGAGGCTATGAGATAGTTAACAGCTCCTAGGCGCTCCTGGACCGTGAATGGTCCTTCCCACTACGCTTCCATTTTATGGGCCTGGAGCGCCTTTAAGAACATGACTTGGTCTCCTACTTTGAAGGACCGTTCTCTGGAATGTTTATCATACCAGGCCTTTTGCTCTTCCTGAGCATCCTTTAGGTTTTCTTTAGCAAGGGCTAAAGAGTGTCGGAGGGTGTTTTGTAGGTTGCTTACAAAGTTTAGAATGTTAGTTCCTGGAGAAGGCGTAAACCCCTCCCATTGCTGCTTCACCAACTGTAATGGCCCCTTAACCTCGCGGCCATACACAAGTTCAAATGGTGAAAACCCTAAAGTGGGATGTGGTACAGCCCTGTAGGCAAAAAGGAACTGATGCAACACTAGGTCCCAATCATTGGAGTGTTCATTTACGAATTTACGTATCATGGCCCCCAAAGTTCCATTAAACCTCTCCACCAGACCATTGGTTTGATGGTGATGAGGGGTGGCAACCAAGTGATTCACCCCATGAGCTTCCCACAGGTTTTTCATGTTCCCTGCCAGGAAATTAGTTCCCGAATCTGTAAGGATGTCGGAGGGCCAACCTACCCTGGCAAAAATGTCTGCTAATGCCTGGCACACACTTTTAGCCTTGGTGTTGCTTAAGGGTACAGCTTCCGGCCATCGGGTAGCAAAATCCATGAAAGTCAGTACATACTGCTTTCCTCTGGGTGTCTTCTTTGGGAAAGGACCCAGAATATCCACAGCTACTCGCTGAAATGGGACCTCAATTATGGGTAGTGGCTGGAGAGGGGCTTTAACCTGGTCTTGGGGCTTTCCCACTCGTTGGCACACCTCACAAGACCGGACATAATTAGCAACGTCCTTGCCCATTCCCTCCCAGTGGAAGGACTTCCCCAACCGGTCTTTGGTTCTGTTCACCCCAGAATGGCCTCTGGGATTATCATGGGCTAAGCTCAAGAGTTTTACCCGATACTTAGTGGGAACTACCAGCTGTCTTTGAGGATGCCAGTCTTCCTGGTGCCCACCAGAAAGAGTCTCCTTGTATAAAAGTCCTTTTTCTACAACAAACCGGGATCGGTTAGAAGAGCTGAGAGGCGGTGGGGTGCTCCGTGCCGCCGCCCAAGCTTTTTGAAGGCTGTCATCTGCTTCCTGCTCGGCCTGGAACTGTTCCCTTGATGCTGGAGACATCAGTTCCTCCTTGGACTGTGGACTGGGGCTTGGTCCCTCTGGAAGCGATGCAGGTGCTGGGGCTTTTTTAATTGACTGTGAACCGCTGTCCGCTGGTGCACTATGTGGTATTTCAGGCTCTGGCTGAGCCTCTTGGGTAGGGTTATCTGCTCCTTTCGCCAGTTTAGGCTCGCTGGTGCCCTCTGGCATTGGAGTTGTAGACGGGGTTGCAAGCGCTGGACTCAGTGCTGGCAATGGTTCTGGTGCTGGTTGCGTTGCCAGTTCCGGTTCTGGGACTGGCTTTGGCTGGGTCTCTGGGATTGGATCCACTACGGCTGTTGCAGTCGTTGGCAGGGGATCCGGTTCCACCACCTGTGTTTGGGTCTCCGGTAACACAGACGGGGCCCTGGTGGACGGCTCAGGAACAGGGATGGGGGTGAAAGCTTGCTTAGCCTGGCTGCGGGTGACTATTCCCACCCTCTTGGCTAGCTTCACATGGTTGGCCAAGTCTTCCCCCAGCAGCATGGGGATGGGATAATTGTCATAGACTGCAAAAGTCCACATTCCTGACCAGCCCTTGTACTGGACATGCAACTGGGCTGTAGGCAAGGTTACAGACTGTGACACGAAGGGTTGAATTGTTACTGTAGCCTCAGGGTTGATGAGTTTGGGGTCCACTAGGGATTGGTGGATAGTTGACACTTGTGCCCCAGTGTCCCTCCAAGCGATAACCTCCTTTCCGCCCACTCTCAAGGTTTCCCTTCACTCCGAGGGTATGAGAGAGGCATCTGGGTCTGGGGTTCTTTGGTGTGATTGGGGTGCAATGAACTGTAATCGGTTGGGGTTCTTGGGGCAGTGAGCCTTTATATGCCCCAGTTCATTACATTTAAAACATCGCCCTGCTAAGGTATCACCGGGGCGATGTTGGTTGATGGAGACTGGTGTGGTGGGGTGAGAAGGAGTCTGGGGTTTCCCTTGGGATGTGGGTGGGGCCTTGGGTTGTCCCCGGTGATAAGGTTTTGTTTCGGCTTGCCCCTTCTGATATTCGCTCCAACTGCTACTAGCTTTTTTCTTTTCTGTCACCTCCACCCATTTGGCTCCAATCTCCCCCGCCTCGGTTACAGTTTTGGGCTTCCCATCTAGGATATACCTTTCTATTTCCTTAGGAACACCCTCTAAAAACTGCTCCATTTGCAATAGGAAGGGCAACTCTTCCGTAGATTTAACATTTGCTCCTGATATCCAGGCATCCCAATTTTTCCCAATGTGGTAGGCATGTCGGGTAAATGACACATCAGGTTTCCACCTTAGGGCTCTGAACCGCCGACGGGCAGGCTCAGGTGTTAGCCCCATTCTGATTTTGGCCTTGTTTTTAAAAAGTTCATAACTGTTCATGTGTTCCTTAGGCATTTCAGCCGCCACCTCTGCTAAGGGTCCACTGAGCTGCGGCCTCAGCTCTACCATGTACTGGGTTGGAGGGATGTTGTATCCAAGGCAGGCCCTTTCAAAATTTTCTAAGAAGGCCTCAGTATCATCGCCTGCCTTGTAGGTGGGGAATTTCCTGGAATGGGAAGTGGTACCTGGAGAGGAGTTGTTAGGATGGTCTGATGCACCCTGCCTAGTCCTTGCTGCTTTCAGTTCCATCTCTTTTTTTTTCAGCTCCATCTCTTTTTTATGGGCCTCCTGTTTGGCTTTTTTTTTTTTTTTTATGGGCCTCCTGTTTGGCTTTCTCTTCTTTGTCATGTTTGGCTTTTTCCAGCTCCATCTCTCTCTTGTGGGCCTCCTTTTTGGCTTTTTCTTTGGCTTTTTTCAGCTCCATCTCTCTTTTGTGGGCCTCCTCTTCAAGTTTTTTAATTTGAAGCAGTCTTTGATGTTTTTTTTTCATTTTCTTCTGCTTCTAGTTTGGCCAGTTCTATTTTGTTAGCTGCTTCTTTGGTAGTCATTTTCCTGTTTTCTTGTGCTGGGTCACACCCTCTGCAGTTGACTGAAACTGGGATGTATTTAGCTCAGGCTCCTGCTGAGTGCTGCTGAGTTAACAGAGACTTTCTAACTAGCTACTTCTGAGGATGTAAAAAGAAAAAAAAACAATTCAGCTTGTAAATTACCTTTACCAGATCAAAGTTTGCTCACTTATTGAACCGTTCTCTTAACAAAGGACCTTGTTAAAAAAACTTAACACCTCTGCCTTCAGGCAAGGAGAGATAAGATATGCATCTACCTTCAGCTCTGCTCTCCAAGCAGCTAGAAGGAAAAAAAAATCTTTTACTGGCTTTTGGGTTTAAAATGATCCCACCGCTGACACCATGTCAAGGCTGTATCCCCACTTTGAACTTTAGGGTACAAATGTAGGGGCCTGCATGAAAACTTCTAAGCTTATTTACCAGCTTAGCTCTGGTCCGCTGCCACCATCTCAAGAATTCCCTCCCTGGGAAGCCTTGAGAAACCTTTTACCAATTCCCTGGTGAATACAGATCCAAACTCCTTGGATCTTAAACAAGGAGAAATTGACCCTTCCCCCCTCCTTCCTTTCACCAACTCCTGGTGAATACAGATCCAAACCCCCTTTGGATCTTAAAACAAGGAGAAATGAATCAGGTTCTTAAAAAGAAGGCTTTTAATTAAAGAAAAAGGTAAACATTATCTCTGTAAAATCAGTATGGAAAATAACTTTACAGGGTAATCAAACTTAAAGAGCTCAAAGGAATCCCCTCTGTCTTAGGTTCAAAGTATAGCAAACAAAGATAAGCACTCTAGTAAAAGGTACATTTACAAGTTGAGAAAAACAAAGTAAATCTAAGACGCCTTGCCTGGCTTTTACTTACAATTTTGAAATAAGAGAGACTTGTTTAGAAAGATGGGGAGAACCTGGATTGATGTCTGGTCCCTCTCAGTCCCAAGAGCGAACAACCCCTTCAAACAAAGAGCACACACAAAAGCCTTCCCCCCCCCCGCAAGATTTGAAAGTATCTTGTCCCCTTATTGGTCCTTGGGGTCAGGTGTCAGCCAGGTTACCCGAGCTTCTTAACCCTTTACAGGTAAAAGGATTTGGAGTCTCTGGCTAGGAGGGATTCCATAGCACTGTACACAGGAGAGCTGTCACCCTTCCCTTTATAGTTATGACACACCCTTAGAGTCACACAGATTATGCAAAGTGCAGCACACAGCTATGACCATGGGGATATTATCTTTGGTAAGGTCTAGCTTGCCATTTAGACACCTCCAGTGAGCTTTCAAATGGCCAAAGGCACATTCGACTACCTGCTCAGCCTATTGTTAAAAATGCTTCTTGCTGCTGTCCAGGTGCCCTGTGTAAAGTTTCATGAGCCAGGGCTGTAAGGGGTAAGCTGAGTCTCCCAGGATTATTATGGGCATTTCCACATCCCCCACTGTGAACTTGTGGTCTGGAAAGAAAGTCCCCACCTGCAGCATTCTGTTCAGGCCACTATTGGTGTCACTAGGCATAACCCTAGGTAACTTGGGAGGGTGGAAGACCACGAGTGTCGATGAAGCCTTCCTGCACTAGGCCTAAGTAAGCCAAAGTTCTTCCCCTGTTTAAACTCTATTCAACCTCAAAAGCCAGAGGCAGAAATTGGAATGTGTAAACAGCCAGTTATTAGTTACGACCCTGCTCATACCAGTACCAAGCGGTAATAATGAGGCCTGTATGTTTCTAGCTGGAGAGGAGGTAATAAATCAAGGTGAAACAGGACCAGGTAACGGCGCCAAGATGATTTAACTGCTTAAATGTATAAACATGTCTTCGGTAGAGATGGGAGGGGGGAAAGGGAGGGGTAGAGAGGGGGGTAAGGAGAGGGGGAAGAGGGGTGGATTAATTGTAAAATGTATAAGAAGAGAGAAACTGTTTATGCTGGTGTGCTTGATTTGAGACATGCCAGTCTCCTTGCACCGCTTTGAGATCTCAAATAAACTTTGATTGCTTCTCCACCCTGGTGTGTTCATTGGTGCGAAGCACACCGGGCAACAAACCCCGCTGTTGCTGTCCTCGGGCCCTCTGTGCCGGCAATACCACTCTTCCTGAAGATGCATGTGTCATGCACCTTTCCAAACCACCCTGCATTGATGTCTGTGAAACACCCCCGGTGATCCACAAGCACCTGTAACACCATGGAGAAGTATCACTTCCTGTTGATGTATTCAGAGGCAAGGTGGTCTGGTGCCAAAATTGAAATGTGTGTGCCATCAATCACCCCGCCACCGTTAGGGAAACCCATCTCTGCAAAGCCATCCATTATTTCATGCACATTTCCTAGAGTCACAGTCCTCCGCATTAGGATGTGATTTATTGTCCTGCATACTTGGAGTAATACAGCCCCCCAACAGTGGACTTTCCTTCTCCAAATTGATTTGCAACTGACCGGTAGCAGTCTGGATTCAGCAGCTTCCACTCAGCGATTGCAACACGCTTCTCTACTGAAAGGGCAGCTCTCAATCTATTGTCCTTGCATTGCTCAGCACATAGCTCAGCAAATAGCTCAGCACATAGGTCCAGGAAGGTTGCTTTACACATCCTAAAGTTCTGTACCCACTGGTCATCATCCCACACCTACATGACAATGCAATCCCACCAATCAGTGCTTGTTTCTCTAGCCCAAAAGTGATGGTCTACTGTATACAGCTGCTCTGTGAATGCACAAAGCACTGATAAGTAGCTGCTGTCCATATCACACTCGGGTGCCTGCAATTCATCCTCTGCTAACTTTGTGAGTAACTCTGCGAGTAACTGTGCTGCCATGCATGGTGTCCTCATGACAGCTAACAGTGCATAGGAGAGAAGTGCGGGATCCATCCTCTCTTACTGCAGATGCTGGTGCACACTACAAAAGAATGACAGTTGGAAAAATGGCGCAAAAGGAAGCCAGAAACCTTTGGAGGGGTGGGACACAAAGTGGTGCATGACGGTACATTTTGCACATCCCAGGATGTGCTGCACTCCGTTTCCGCATTCCCACAACACCTAGCAATGGATGGTGTCACCAGGCACTGTGGGATATATACTTACAGTCCATTGCTCTTGCTGTCAACAGAGGTGCCCCGATGTGGACATGATCTGTCGACAGAGGGAGCAACTGCAGACATACTTTGGTGACTTTGCTTTTGTCGATTTTTATTTGTCGACATTAGTTTAATCAAAGAAACTTGCCAGTGCAGACAAGCCATTAGGTAACAGTGAGCACACCAAAGAAGCAAATGACATATTAGGACAAAAAGAACAGGAGTACTTGTGGCACCTTAGAGACTAACAAATTTATTTGAGCATAAGCTTTCGTGGGCTACAGCCCACTGCATCAGATGCATGGAGTGGAAAATACAGTAGGAAGATACATATATACACAGAGAACATGAAACAATGGGTGATACCATACACTCTCTAATGAGAGTGATCAGTTAAGGTGAGCTATTACCAGCAGGAGAGAAAAAAAAACTTTTTTGTAGTGGTAATCAAAATGGTCCATTTGCAGCAGTTGACAAGAAGTTGTGAGGAACAGTGTGTGTGTGGGATATAAACATGATACAAAAAGTAAAACTATTTCCCATGTTTATTTCACTCCTTGCCTGTCTTCCTTCCCCTTTGGGAGGTCCGTGGCAAAGAGGGTTACCAGAGAGTGGTGCTTGGGGTTCACTAATAGGAGCCATCTCACTGCAGCTAATTCCCACATGGGTAACATTTTGGAGGTTTTCAAACCCGCCTGGAGGATTTGAACATCCAGTTCCCAGGAGTTTTAATGGGAACTTTGAAACCCTGAATATCTCTGCCTTGGTTGTTGGTCTGACTGCAGAGGATTTGGGGTGGGGGTGGGGAGGAGCCCCTCTGTAGCCAGATGGGTTTTCAGGCCATGGGGGAAACGTTAATAACGTTAATACCTCAAGCCCTAAGCCACTTTCATACTCACACACGTACGTCCAGACTGGCCACGTCTGTGTATAACGTCCAGAGAAGGTGCTGTGCAATCTCCAACTTGGTTCCACTCTTGGGAGAGCTGTTCTTTTACAACCTGGGGTCTCCTGCGATGTCTCTTTCAGAGACCCTTAGCTCGGGATTCCAGTCCAGGCCGGCTGACTGTGGCTTCTTCAGAGTTCCCAAACCACATCGGCTCCAGGGTGGCAAAGGCAGACTGCTGGGTCTCACTGGGCAGCCAAGCTTTGCAAATGTAATTTCAGTCCTGTAACTTGTATTGCCTTTGGTTTACCTCTGTCTCTATTTTCCACAGCCAGCTGGGGCTGAAAGCAGTTTTTTTCTTTGTACTTGGCACGGTCTGTGCTGATTCTTGACCTTGAATGGAGCAGCTTTTTCTTTATCTCTGGGCCAAGCTGAATTTTTCAAATTAACCCGTTCTTTTCCCTCCTTGCTTTCAGCCTTATCTTACTTGGGGATATAAAGAAGCCAAGGGAGTTAATAAAATGGTTTGGGTAGGGAGGCATCCGGTTGCTATAGACAAATTGCTCCAACTGTGTGTCAGAGGCTTTTGGTGATGTAAGGGTTCCTCTGAGGTATGTGAATTTATCTAAATCAAAGGTACCTTCTAGTGGGAATTCTTTAGATGGATTATCACGTGTGCAAAAATTCCAATTTTCTAAATACCTGCAGGTTTTAGGACCATAATGTACGTATATGTAATATGCTGGGGTACCCTTAGGGGGTGAGGGGGGATGCTTAGACTGTCCCTCACCCATTTTCCAATCACACAGGGAGGGTGTCCTGTCCGCTAGCGGCTCATAAACTAAGGATCTCACCCCACAGGGCACTCACACAGGAAAGATTAACGAGGATGGCCACAACCCTCCTACACCTCCCTTCAGCAAAGACGTCAGCTAGTCTCAGACAGATGGCGCCGCTTACTCTCATTGCTTCCAGTGAGATGGTCAGATCAGTCAGTGGCTCACATGGAGAGGAAAAGGGGGAGGGAAGATGGGTTCACACAATCCTAGACCCAGGTAGGCCCCTTGCCAGACGATGCCAGGCAGAGACAGCCCACACTTAATTGAAGGGGACAAATAAGCAGGCTGGTAGCAAGACCTGAGTGAGGGAAGATATCAGTGTCTTAAGGGCCTAACTGGCTCCTAATACTTCAGTTGACTGCCTGTTCTCCTCAAGTGGGTTCAGGGAAGCAGCAGGAAACAAGCAGCTCCCTGAGAAGCTGGTGTTAATCAGTCCAGGCTCCTGGGGGTGCTAGAGAGGTACATAAGAGGCTCCTCCTCCTCTCTCTCTCTGCAGCTCCTGCTGCTTTCTGATATTCCCTTTCACCTTTTCTCCTGCCTGCCTGTTATGTCTCTTATGCCCTCCTTCCTCCAGCACAGCACTCCACCATATCTGTGCATCTAGAGCAGAGAGAATACATATGCACCAGCAGCAGACACAATTTTCTACACTCTGGGTCCTAGTGGTGCCCCCCCCCCCCCACAGTCTTACACCTGAGGTGGCCGCCTCTGTTCATCTCATGGTAAGGCCAGCCCTGATCATCAAGGATCTACAACCTATCCTGAAGGACAATCCCTCACTCTCACAGACCTTGGGAGACAGGCCAGTCCTCGCTTACAGACAGCCCCCCAACCTGAAGCAAATACTCACCAGCAACTACACACCACACAACAAAAACACTAACCCAGGAACCAAACCCTGCAACAAACCCCCGTGCCAACTCTGTGCACATAGCTATTCAAGGGACACCATAATAGGACCTAACCACATCAGCCACACCATCAGGGGCTCATTCACCTGCACATCTACCAATGTGATATATGTCATCATGTGCCAGCAATGCCCCTCTGCCATGTATATTGACCAAACCGGGCAGTCTCTATGCAAAAGAATAAATGGACACAAATCTGACATGAGGAATTATAACATTCAAAAACCAGTAGGAGAACACTTCAATCTCTGTGGTCACTCAATAACAGATGTAAAAGTGGCAATTTTTCAACAAAAAAACTTCAAAAACAGACTCCAACGAGAAACTGCAGAACTGGAATTAATTTGCAAACTGAACACCATCAAATTAGGCCTGAATAAAGACTGGGAGTGGATGGGTCACCTTGATTACATTGGCCTCATTAGCACTACAAAAGTGATTTCCACCCCTTCTTGTCAACTGCTGACAATAGCCCACATGCACCTTAATTAAATTGGCTCGTTAGCACTGACCCCCCACTTGGTAAGGCAACTCCCATCTTTTCATATGCTGTATATTTATACCTCCCTACTGTATGTTCCACTCCATGCATCTGATGAAGTGGGTTTTAGCCCACAAAAGCTTATGCCCAAATTAATTTGTTAGTCTCTAAGGTGCCACAAGGACTCCTCGTTGTTTTTGCTGATACAGACTAACACAGCTACCACTCTGAATGCAGGGAAGAGGAAGACATGCAGCAGGGAGCCCCATGAGTGGGAAGACTCAGACAAAAATGCCCAGATTTTGTGCCTGAACCATTTCCAGATGCTCAGGGTGATTGGAGCACCTGGGTAGAGCTAAATCAAATTAAGTCCACTTTAATTCTGAATAAAAGCATCCACACAGGTATTTAATGTGGTTTACTTAACCCCCCACAGCTTCACAGCTTCTGATCAGGGTTGCCTGAAAATTTTTCATCTGAAAAGTTTTCCCCCACTTTTCAGTTTTTTACAATGTTCTTGTTGAAAGTTTCAAGGGAAATTCATCTCAGTTTTCCACTGGGAAAAAAAAACATCTTCCACATGCCCCAGAATGCACCATGTTTTAGTACTCGCTGGTGGAATCTGCCAATCCTCCATCCTGCCCTTTGTCCTTCATGAGGCCCCTGCAACTTCTTAGGGGTTAACGAGCATTGGCGAGATACACTGTGAAAACTTTTCCCCTCCAGCGGGTACAATGCTGTGATTCCCAGTGACACTCAGGAGGGGCTTTTAATTGCTGTTCTGGAGTCAAATATGGATCAGGGCAGGTGTACATGGGCCCAGCAGCTTGCTCACACTCTGGGCTGTGTGCTGGCCAGACCTCTGACCCTTGGATACAGAGATTCCAATGCTCCCACTGGTTGAGTCTCAGAGACAAGCGAGGTCCTGCAGGAGCCTCACTGGAGGGTTCAGATGCTTCATCCCCTTTCTCCCCTTCCTCATAATGGCAGTCCAGAGGCATGGATCCACCCCAGAGGAGTGTGACTGTGAGGGACAGGGCAGCAGGAGGGGAGCAGGGCCAGGATCAGAGCCTGCCTGTCAATGAACCCCTGGTTCTGAAGGGTCTCAGCTCTCAGGAAGACTTTACCCTATGGATGGCTGGGTTTGGAAGACACTGAACTGCTGCAGGGCTTCTGGGCTGATGAACCACTCCCTACCAGCGTCCCTTTCTAGCAGTCAACACTCCCATCAGCCTCGGGCTGGGTGTGTCTGGATTGCACACACACACCCAGAACAGCACAGCCAGCCAGTATAAACGAGGCTCTGACACAAGATGAGCTGGATAAGGTAACCCTTACTAGCCCAGCACGGCTCTCTGGGCTCCTGTAGTGAGGAGAACAGGAATTAGGTTTATGGGGTGGCTCAGGTGGGAAGCTAGTAGCCATCTGCCTTTAGCCAGGTGACAGTAACACATATATTTTGCTCTATAGGGCCTAAATTCAATCCCTGCATCCTACCTAACCAGTGTTACTCAAATGATAAGCAGAAAAGAACTGTTAATAGAGCTTGTTCCTTAGCTAAAGTGGCAGAGGCCTGTGCTATAGCATAGCAGATGCTGAGTTCAAACCCGACCCATGACCCCTAGTAGATGCACTTGTATACACCATCACAACAACTCCTCCTTAGAAGTCTCTGGGGCTGTTATACCCTGTCCCATGTTCAAGCTGCTTGTATTAATTTGCACTGAACCATAGTTACCTGGGCTGCTGTTTTCTATGCATGCCCCACCCTGCTAATGCCCCCACCAGTGCTGGGACAGGAAGGGCAGCTTGGTGGTGGGAAAAGGGGATGAGATGGGAGTGGGAAGCAGATCCAGGGACAGGGGAGTATCAGCCCTGAGGGGTGACCTGCAATGGGCCTCCCAAGCGATGGGAGGATGAATGGGAACCCAGCGGCATGTAAACTCCTCGCTGCTCACCGTGTCTCCATAGGTAACCGAACACCTGCCCTGGATCCTGACCAGGTGAAACCACATACACAGGTTAATGTGTGACTAATGCCCGGGTGCTTTCACTTTCCCCTGGTCAGAGTTCACAAACAGCTCCGGGATGCATTTCCCCATCTGCCCCAGAATATCCATTCAGTTCCTTGGGCGTTCTGTGTGGGTCTGGCACCCCAGGCTACAGACACACTGCATGGCATCTCCTGGGACACGCTGAATCCTTAAGGTAGGTCTCTCCCCATTATTACCCCCTTTCCTTTGCTCTCAGGGGTTGCTCACACTCCTGCCCCCTGGGAGCACGTCCCCCCTGCCATGGCCTGTTCCCTCCTCCCATCAGTGCTCGGCAAATCCTGATGGTGGCTGTGATTCACTGCTCAGCCTGTTATCCCCTCACTGCAGGGTGTGGCCATCTGGGGTTCCTTGTGGCCTTTCCCTGGAGGATGTGATGGGGAGCACGGCTGAATTGGTGCCTCTTCAAAAGGGCTGCACAGCCCTGTGCTGCTGATGCTTCTAGAAGGAGGGGATGCCAGGCCAGAAGTGTTTATGTGGGGGGGCATCATTTGGCTCAGAGATCTAAATGGGAGGCCATGGTGACTCCCTGGTTGTTATTATTACATGTATTACATTAGCAATTAGAGGCCCCATCAGAGATTGGGGTTCCCATCATGCTTGGTGCTGCTCAGATCACAACTGAGATCAGAGCCTCACTGTGCTGGGTGCTGCACATACAGATTGTGAGAAACTGTTCCTGCCCCAAAGAGCCTCAGTCTGGCATCAGGTGTAGCTGAGCCTAGCTGGGCTCAAACCCTTTCAAGCCTCATCTCCATGGGACATTACATTGCGTTAGATCATGTGTTAACCCAGCACAGGAGGCTGAACGCACAGGCCTGGTCTATGCTGGAGGGATGTGTGGTGTTAGGTAACATATTAACTGTCAGATCTACCAGTTCATCAAGCCATCAGCTCATGCTCTGCCAACAATAGCAGCCCTGAATGTCAGCCTGTCCTCTGGAGCATCTCCGTGCTTTCTCCCACGCTGCTGCCATGCACGGGAACAGCTCCCCGCCAATGTTCACAAAGCCAACATCTTCCCATCCTCGAAATCCTCCCTTGGAGCCTACCTCTGCCATGGGGCCTGCATAGAGAGGTCATAAGGGCCCTGGCTGGACTATGCTTGTCTGGGGAGAGCTGGATTTGCTGATCAGAAGCCAGGAAGCTCCGGTGGTTTAAGAGCTGTCCTGGGCGTTGTTGTGTGTTGGTTTCTATTGTGTATCTGGAGCTCACAGACTGTTCATCTGCAGGAAGGTCGGGGCTCTGATTGTGCTGGCTTGTGGGTAACATCTTCAACACCACTCAAGTGATTTAAGAGCTGAGGGCTGGAGTCACAGGGTTGCAGGGCCTGACTCCCAGGTGCCCTGCTGCCTAGGAGACTTCACAGCCCTGAGCTGGGCACCCAGGGTTCACGTACAATGTCTGCGCAGAACTAGGCACCTACCAAAGGGCTCCTCAGAAGCCAGCATGCTGAGCAGGCAGCTGCCTAAGCCAGCCAGTGAAATTCTGGGGAAAGGGGTGGGGTTCAGGGCCCAGATTCACAAAGGGATTAGGCACCTCACTCCCATTGATCTGGAATTTAGGTGCCTGGCTGATGGCTGGAGGGAGGTTTCTCCTTCCAGTTGGGATTCTCAGCAGTAAACCCTTGCCTGGAGTTAGTCACCTAAATCAGGTCAGCCCTTCCTTGTACACAGCCAGAGAGAGAAACTCCCCTCCCCTGCTAATGCCAATAGCCCCAGGGTCAGGGCACTCAGCTGGGTATGAGAGACCCAGAGTCAAATCCCTGCTCCAATAACTATTTATTCAAAGTGGACCAGCTCCAATAGGAGAGACTCACACCACAGCCTGTTACTAGGGGACACATGTGGGATGGGAAAGACCTGGGGACAAATTCCTGGCCTAAATCAAAGGCAGGGAATCAGACCTGGTTCTCCCACGTGCCACCTGAGTGCGCCAACCAATGACTCTTGGATCCTCTGGCCACATGCCCACACTCTCTTTCCCTCTCACTCACCCCAGTTGTCTTTAGAGCAGGGCCTGAACTGGTAGCTGCTCTCAGAGCAGTTAGCCCTTAGTCTGTCTGTGTCCTTTTGTGGACCTGGCCCTCAACTCCTATTGAAAGCCAATGGGATTTAGGTACTTTTTCAGTATTTTACCCTGTGTTATTAGGCTGAACAAGAGCCCTGTAAAGAAGCTGGAAACTAGGCCTGGTGAGGAATGTTTCATCAGAAACATTTGTAATGAAAAATGGCTGTTAAAAGTATATGAACATTTTCAACAAAAAAAATTCAAAATTTTCAATACAATGATTCACAAGAAAAAATGTTCCTTTTGATTCCTGTCTGATGGCATCAAAATGAATAATGTTTGCCTTCTAAGGAGGAAAATTTAGGAACTGAACTTTAAAAAATATTAATTTTGTTCCCATTTGATTTTAATTGATTTTCCAATCTATTTTAAACTATTTTCTTTTTGTTTTGAGTCATTTTGTCAGAATACTGGAAGATTTCAGTAAAAATTTTGAATGGAAAGAAAATTTTCCTCAAAAAAAATTCCCCATTTTTGCCAGCTTCCCAGAATGCCCAGCGCCTGCCATGCCCTGTCTCTCTGGCTCTCAGTGGCTCGCTCTGCACAAGGTCATACAGGTAATTAAATGGCTCAGAAACTTACACTCACCCTTTGCTCTGGGGCTGGGCTGGAGATGTAATGATAATAGAGAGTGCTTGGAGAGGGGCCAGACTCCAATCCCACCTTCCTGGGCCAGCAGGTGCTGGGAGCTTTGCAGAGGGTAGGGCTGGATTCAGGCAGTGCAGGCCCTAGGCTTTCCCTGACATGGAGCCCCCATAGACCTGCCCTCTCCCCATTGGAGTGACAATGGCAGGGTCCCCCCTTCCACTCCTAGAGCGACAGGCCAGACCATGGGCCCCCTCTGCCCCCAGAAGAGTTAGAGCATTAACAAGGCTTTTGCCCCCTCCTCTCGCCCCCAGTACTTCCCTCAGCAGCGGGATGTTGGTTGTAGAGATTATAATTTAGAGAGGCTCCTACATAAGGGACAGTATTAGGAACACAGAAATTTTGAGCCGTGTCTGGTAGTTGGGTGGAGAATACAGGGTAGCTGTGCCCAGCAGTTCACCACAGACACTCTAGTTTGTTTTTAACAAAGTTTTATTCCTTTCTCATTCACTGGTTTGTTGTTTAATGAACCCCAAGATCATTACAGTGGTGCCTGGTATGTTTGTTTGGGGGGTGTTGGGTCCCCAGGACTCTTCCCCCCCCCATCACACACACAGTCCCTGCTGGGTGCAGTTGGGAGGGCCCCCAGAGGTGGGGCTGGCTGTAAACCTCCCACTGAGCTGCATGGGGCAGTTCCCCTCTTGGAGCTCTGGTCCCCGGCTCTCTGCAGACTCAGGCGGGTGTTGCTGGGACTGTTAAACTCAGGGCACAATTCTCAGCTTTTTTCCTCACACATGAAACCTGGAAACTTACATTTTCTTTTAAACACAAGACAAGAGTCTGCTGGGCCCCTGGGCACAGGCCTATAATTCCTACGCTTTAACCCTGCCCCAGCACAGGACAGGACAGCCCAGCACATGACAGCTCAAAGCCATCCTTTGTGTAGTGTGAATCGGGTCAACTACCCGAAGCCCCATGCTTTGGGAGGTCCTGCACTTCGATCAAATCAGGACTGTCCCAATATTTTGTCCTTTTCCTGCATCCCGACCCATGTACAATGAGGATGCCATTTGTCCTGATATTCAGGTGTGGAGGTGGTCGGGATGTGGGCAGGCGAGTGGGGTGAGGAGGCAAATGGAGAGGCGAGCAGGCAGGTGGGCAAGGAGGATGAAGAGGCAAACTATGGCCAGGTGGGCGGGTGCACCAGGCAGATGGTGAGGAGACTAGCAGGGAGGCTGATTTGTCCCAGGCCCCACATCCCCCCAGTGAAGGCCCTGGCAGTCCCTAGGCCTTAGGCCTGCTCTCTGGCAGTTCATGTCATTCCCCAGTGACCTTGGATAGGCAATGAAGGGAGGTCTTGTTGGAGATAAGGTCCCCTTTGTTATGCTCCCGGCACACACAGAGGAGGAGTTAGAATATAGAACATCAAGGTTGGAAGGGACCTCAGGAGGTCATCTAGTCCAACCCCCTGCTCAAAGCAGGACCAATCCCCAGACAGATTTTTGCCCCAAATGGCTCCCTCAAGGATTGAACTCACAACCCTGGTTTTAGCAAGCCAATGCTCAAACCACTGAGCTATCCCTCCCCCTGTAGCAGAAATCCTCCGGCGGAATGCTGCAGTGTAACATGGCTTTAATACTTAGGGTACGTCCAAACTACCCGACGTATCGGCGGGTAGCGATCAATTTATCGGGGATCGATATATCGCGTCTCATTAAGACGCGATATATCGATCCCCAAACGCGCTCCCCATCGACTCCGGAACTCCACTGGAGCCAGCGGCGGTAGCGGAGTTGACGGGGGAGCCATGGCCATCAATCCCATGCCCTGAGGACCCAAGGTAAATCGATCTAAGATACTTCAACTTCAGCTACGCTATTCACGTAGCTGAAGGTGTGTATCTTAGATCGATCCCCCCCCAGTGTAGACCAGCCCTTAGAATCCAGAACGATAACACATAAGGACCCAAAACACAGAGAGAGAAAGCAGGCTGCTCCATAAGGCTTAGAGGCCCAGATCACCCTTCCTTTCTCTAGGCTTCTGTTGGACCTAGATTGCACACTTTCCTACAGAGACCCCTGGCTGCCAGCAAGACCAAGAAAACCCACATAGTATTTATTGTGATGATTTACAATTCCAATACAGTTTTCAATGCACTACGCACATGATGGTTGGGCATGGAGGGAGCTGGGTGTGAAACAGAAATAGATCCACAGATGTTAAGGCCAGAAGAACCCATTGTGTCCATCCCGTCTGACTCTGTGTACACAGGCCGGAGAATTGGGGGCAGGACACATGAGCCTCTGTGCAGAGCTGAGATAGCCCCTCCTGCCCATCTGCCCCTGTGTATTTTACTGTAATGTCTACTAATGTGATGGTTTCCCCTTGATGTCAGGGGAGGGGGAGCAGGTATCTGACAACACCCTCTGGTGTCTGTGAAAGCCACTACCAGCCCCATCTGTGTCACTTGGCAGTGTCACTTACAGAGGTGGGTGGCTTCCGGCCAAGCTGACCCTGTAGAAAAGGGCCCACATGACACCCACTGGCCAGGTTGTGAGATGGGTTCCCTCTGGGCCTGATCCACACAGCACGTGAGTCTGTCACAGTCCCAGCTGCACAGTCTGTCTCTTTAGCTCACACTGTAGAGCCACATGCAGTTAGCTGTGTAGAGCCCCAGGTCACTCATCTGCTGTGTTATCCAGGGTGGAGGCAGGCACAAAGCCAGGCCCCTTCTGTAGGGAGGACAGCAGTGTGGGTACCACTGGGGTTACCTCAGAAGTGGCTTCCCCTGCATTGGAATCGGGGGGACACCTGCACCAATGGATGGTCAGAGAATAGGGTTGCCAACTTTCTAATCACACAAAACCAAACAACCTAGCCATGAGACTGAGACTCCTCCCTGAGACTCCTCCCCCTGCTCACTACATTCCCCCTCCCTTGGTGGCTTGCTCTCTCCCACTCTGTCATGAACATACAGCTACAGGTAGCATAAAATCCCTCCTTTACCTGTAAAGGATTAAGAAGGTCAAATAACCTGGTTGGCACCTGACCAAAAGGACCAATAAGAGGAGAAGATACTTTCAAATCTAAGGGAGAAGGTTTTTGCTTTGTGTTGTATGGGGGGATCTCCCCAAGACAAAGGGAGAGACCAAACAAGTAATCCAGCTCCTACTGAAATGATAAATCTAATATTGCAGAAATAGTAAGTACTTGCAAGGAAATGTGTTCGATTATCTTTTGTTTTAGCTTGGGAATGTTCCCTACGCTAAGAGGGAGGTTTATCCCTGTTTTTGTAACTTTGAAGTTTTGCCTAGAGGGGAACCCTCTGTGTTTTAAATCTTATTACCCTGTAAAATTATCTTCTATCCTGATTTTGCAGAGGTGCTTCTTTTACTTTTTTTCCCTTTGTAATAAAGATCTGTTTTTTTAAGAATCTGGTTGGTTTTTCGTGTCCTAAAAAAAAGGGTCTGGTCTGTGCTCACCTTGTTTACCTATCTGGTTGGTAGATTATTCTCAAGCCTCCCCAGGAAAGGGGGTGAAGGGGCTTGGGAGGATATTTTGGGGAAACAGAAACTCAAAGTGGTCCTTTTCCTGAATCTTTGTCTAACTCACTTGGTGGTGGCAGCAGTACTCATCCAAGGACAAGGAAGGATTTGTGCCTTGGGGAAGTTTTTAACCTAAGCGGGTAGAAATAAGCTTAGGGGGTCTTTCATATGGGTCCCCACATTTGTACCCCAGAGTTCAGAGTGGGGAGGGAACCCTGACACACCCTCACTCACTTTCACTGGGCTGGAGCAGAGGGTTGGAGTGTGGGAGGGGGTGAGGGCTCTAACTGCGGGTGTGGGCTCTGGGGTGGAGCCAGAAATTAGGGGTTCAGGGTGTGATAGGGGGCTCCAGGATGGGGAATGGAGTTGGGGTTTGGGAGGGGGTGAGGGCTCCCGCTGGGTGTGTGGGCTCTGGGGTGGGCCTGGGGATGAGGCGTTTGGGGTGCAGGAGGAGGCTCTCAGCTGGAGGGTGGGCCAAGAGATTTGGAATGTGGGAGGCGGCTGTGGGTTGAGGCAGGGGGTTGGGGTGTGGGAAGTGGTATGGGCTCTGGGCTGGGGGTGAGGGCTTTGCACTGGGAATGGGGATGAGGGGTTTGGGGTGCAAGAGTGGGATCCAGGTTGGGGGGTGGGGCCGAGGGATTTGGAGTGTGGGAGGGGGCTGCGGGTTGAGGCAGGGGTTTGGGGTGCAGGAGGGGGCTCTGGGTTTGGAGCAGCTCAGGGCTGGGGCAGGGAGTTGGGGCTCAGGCTTGTGGCACGGGCTTCCCTCGGGCGGCTTTCAGTCAGCAACACAGCAAGGCTAAGGCAGACTCCCTGCCTGTCCAGGCACCGCACTGCACCCTGGAAGCGGCGAGCAGGTCTGGCTCCTAGGTACAGGGGGGAGGAAGACAGGAGGATCCGCGGTGCACGCTCCTCTCGCCTACAGGCACAGCCTCCCCAACTCCCATTGATTGTGGTTCCTGACCAATGGGAGTGCAGAGAGAATGCTCAGGATGGGGGCAGCGCACAGAGCCCTGTGGCCCCCCGCCTAGGAGCCAAACTTGCTGGCTGCTTCCGGGGTGCAGCGCAGTGCCAGAACATGTAGGGACTAGCCTGCTTTTGCGCTGCAGGACTGCCGACCAGACTTTTAATAGCCCGATAGGCAGTACTGACTGGAACCGCCAGGGTCTCTTTTTGACAGGACGTTCCAGTCGAAAACTGAACATCTAACAACATTATTGACAGAGAATCAACAAGGGGAGGAAATAGGGGTGGAGACACGGCACATCCCAGTGGTGGAAATTCCTAGTGCCAGGCCTGGGCAGGAGGAAGAGCAGCCTGGGAGGGGTGAAATCCTCTCCTGTCCCTGGGGATCTGCTCTGCCTGGGAGCAGAGTGGGTCAGGTCAGACAATGGATGGGGAATGTTCCCTGCACTGCCGGCCCCTCACGCAGCCTGGGGAGTGTTAACCATCCCTGCTCTCTCCTTACAGGTCCCTGCCTGGGGTTTCCCCATAGCGATGTGGTGGCGGCTCTGTGTGTGCATCCTGGGGATCCTCCTCCTGGCACCATGTTCTCTCTCTGGTAAAAATGTTTGAATCCCAACTATTTTCCTCCCTGTCCCCCATGGGCCCCCTGCAGGGCTGGGGTGGCAGGATTGTTGGGTCTTGCAGCAACTCACCCAGCTCCTGCTGCCCCTGAGAGAGGCTCCCAGAGCCCCCAACACTGATCCCTTCCTGTCCTGCCACGGGACCCAAAGGCACTGTGCTGCTAGACCTGCCCCACTGGGGACCTGGATTCTCATGACCTGCTATGCTGAGATCTTCCCAGCTGCCTGAGGGATGGGGGTGCCCAATTCCCATTAGGATGAAGGGGCGCTGCAGCGTCACCAACCCCAAGCCTTCAAACACCATGAGTCAGGCCTCAAAAATCAGGAAATTTGCTAAAAAATCATCAGATTTAAACAATCAATCAATCAAACAAACAAACAATAAACCTTTTGGTGTCTTCTTGTTTCCCTTGTTTTTTTGAGCCTTTGGTCACATTTTCAAACTTTTCTCTGCAAGTACTAGAGCTAGAAACTGACTTTTTTTTAAAAGATAGTTGAGATTCTCACACGATCATATCTCCAGGAGATGGGGCTTATGAAAAATATATGATAGCCCAAGAGCTGGCAACTCTGGTATCAAAATCTCCTTGGTGGTTTGCAAATCTCACCCAAGTTATCCCTCCCTACCTGTAGCCACACAGTGAATGTCAGGTGTTGCAGCTTGGCAGTAATTAAGTAATTAACAAAGGACCATGGAGACCCTTCAGACACAGCTATGTTACAAACATAAATCACCTTCAGATGCTTAATTTCCTCCAGACACCGATCCCTAGAATGGTGACTGCCCATCTGAGCCAGTTTCTATTTTGGGTATTGAATCCATGGAAGGGACATGCATCAGCCCAAAAGTCCTCAAAGACCCAATACCCTCAGGGCAGGCAGAAGCTCCTCTGAGGCAGCCTCTCAGCAGCTGTGGTGGGACTACATGGATCTGAAACTCATTCATCGAAGAAGTTGCTTTCAGTGGAAAGAGCTTGTAACTGGTTGCCATGGGGCTATGTGGGGCTCTTTGAATTGGTAGGTGTCTTTCAGCTGGGACCACCCCTTATCAAAAGAGTGTAAGTAGGTTGCAAGACAGACACCTTTGGAGGGGTTTACAGGGGATTGCAGGACAACATTGGAGGACTAGCTTGTGTCAGCTGTGATATGGCTGCACCACCCTGTGTCCACACTGAGAGTAACTTAAGCTACATATGATTCAACCTCAGGAACCTTCTGCTATGAGCAATGCATGACTGAGGAAATTTTGTTTAGCTCAGCAATCCCTCCCCTCTTTCCTCTCACTCAATCTGCTCCTGGGGTTCTCTTTTACAGAGGAATTCTCTCTGGATGACTTTCCGCACCCCGTGGTGGGGGTAATTGGCCAGGATGTGGTGTTACCCTGCCAGCTCACACCCCCGGCCAGGATGCCCAGCATGGATGTGCAGTGGAGGAAAATTGGACCAGGATTTATCCTGGTTCATGAGTACATGGATAAGGGTACCCGGGACCTGTCAGGGGTGAATTACCAGAACCGGACAGAGCTGTTCCTGCAGGAATTCAGCAGCGGGAATGTCTCCGTGAAGCTGAAACGGCTTCAAGTGATGGATGATGGGAAATACCGATGCTTTGTGAGGAACCCACAGTGGAGCCTAGAAGCCACCACTGAACTACGAGTTGCAGGTGAGATGCAGCACTAGGGGATGTAGAAGGATGGAATGTCGTTGCCTCAGTAACACTGGCCAGGCTGCTGGAGCTGTTCCAGCTGTTCAGTGCTTCTATTCTTGAAGCTCCAGTGTTATCAGTACTAGCAGATAGTGCAGCCTGCTAATTCAGCAGACCTAAGTGTTACTCATAAAATCCACAGGCACTGTTCGGTGAGAAAGACACATGGCCAGGTGTGACATTCCCCTGGTGTTATCTGGACCAGTGACCTGCTAGGTCACTCCAATCCTCAACTCTGGGAGCCAGCCTTACCCTGCTCTGCTGTGAGAACCCCCACTCCCAGGCTGTTCACGCACAGCCTCTAGCATGTAAGCTGGTCCCAGCTAGGTGAGTGAGCACTTTCGGCCAGCCACTGTTTGGATTGTGCAACCGAATGACACTAGCCAATATCTCCGGTCCGAGACACAACCCTAGAAACCTCCATCTTGCAGTGTCCAGTTATGCCCGCTGGATGCTGCAAGTTTATATGAGTTTGTCAATTTAACAAATAAATTGATATGTACCAGGCTTGTTATCCCAAAGGGAGTCTCTGACATACTGCAAACCAAACACACTGCTTCAGGTAGACTAAACAAACAAATGTATTAACTACAAATGATAGATTTTAAGTGATTATAAGTCAAAGCACAAGTCAGATTTAGTCACATGAAATAAAAGCAAAATGCATTCTAAGCTGATTTTAACACTGTCAGTGCCCGTACAAACTTAGATGCTTCTCACCACGGGTTGACTGGTTGCTCTTCAGCCAGGCTCTCCTCTTTGATCAGCGCTTCAGTCGCTTGGTGGTGGTGTCTGTAGATAGAGGTGGAAGAGAGAGAGCATGGCAAATGTCTCTCCCTTTTATCATGTTCTTTCTTCCCTCTTGCTTTGCCCCCCCCCTTCAGAGTCAGGTGAGCATTATCTCATTGTAATCCCAAACTGACCAAGGGAAGGGGCGTGACTCACTCGAGAGTCCAACAGATCCTTTGTTGCTGCCTAGGCCAGTGTCCTTTGTTCCTGTGAGGCTGGGCTGGGTTTGTCCCATACATGCCCTGATGAGGTGTGAACAGCCTCTCTGCTCTTGGAGAGCTTTGCCTTGGCTTGTTTTAAGCCACGAGGATACATTTTAAGCCTCATACCTATATACATGAAATGACAACCTATAACATTACTGTAACAACAATGCTCAGTGCATCGTGAGCCTTCCGAAGACACCCGACATGACAAACTTTGCATTGGATACCACACAATCATATTATAAAGATGAACATGGCCGTGCAGGCTGTTCTCCTGAGGTACAGAGCGTCACACCAGGTTTATTACCCTCAAGGCACCGTCCTAGTGCCCTGACTCCGTGGTTAAAGATATGCTAACACATGAGTGCCCAGTGGCAAGGAGTGGCTCAGTCAGCAGCGGGAGTCTCTGTTCCTCGGCCACACAAAGGGTTAAAGTGAACCCCCAACATTTATAGACTGAAACAAACAAATGGGATAAACAACTTACATAGCACCTTACATGACATCTGTTTGTTACTTCCCCTTGTTCCTGATATTACAGACAGAACAACCCTATTCATTGTTCTGTTAAATCATTTTATCTTTAACCAGATTGGGCTGTATCTGTACTAGCCTTCTGGAATGTATTTACATAAATATGTAGTGCCTAGAATTTTTTGAGAGTGATTATGATTTGGCAACACTAGCAGCAACTTTGCCAAGTTCATGTACTGGACAATGAACTTGGAAGCATCTCTTTTAATACATGGCCTGTTTTTGGTTCATAGCTTCTGGTTAAGGCCTCAGATCTTGCAACAGGCCTAGTGCTCAAGGCTCTTTTTCTCTTCTAATATCAAGCCCTGGGTACCATCACAGGGAGCGCTTGTGTCTGGGCAGCCAGAGCCTCCTGTACCCCTCCGGGTGCCCCAATACTCAGCCCAGCATGGCATTAGGGTCGTGTGCTGCAGGGAGTGGTGTGCAGGACACAGTAGGGGGCACTTTCCCCTCGCACTCAGAGCTGACTCCAGTGGGGTGCTAGCAGGGTCAGTGCTGCACTAAACGACCTCTTTTCAATTAGATGTAAAATTACAGTCCTCAGCTCTCATGCTTATTGCTGCGCTGTTTGTGGGAGCGGGACCTTTACCCTGATGTTCTGCCCAAATCCTAGCTAAGGATATAAGTACATTTGGCCTCCCTGAAACTCCCCCTGCAGTTTCCATGGACTGGGATATTGTTCTTTTATTCCCTTGGTATTGACCATATTTTCAGTGCTGCACAAGGGTAGTGAAAGGCATGGTGGATATAACCTAACCCCAGTCAATATAGTTCAGAAACATCAAGCTCCAGATGAGGGGCCCTTCTATAATAATGCAGAGCGTTGAGGTTGTTTTAAATCATCTCCCAGTTTTGGTGGCTCCTAGTGCAAAGGCTCCGCAGAAGACGTGTGCTTTTAGGGAGAGATTGAAATGAGGGGAGGGTGGTTGCATGCAACACAGGGAGAGGGAAATCCAAGCATGAAGAGTGGCTTGGCCTGGGGCACCATTACCATTGTGTGAGAAGGACACCACAGGGGACAGTATTTCGGAGGGTGGTACAGGAGGAGTGGTAGCAGATATGTAGCTGGGGTCACCATCCCTCACTTCCTGTTCTGTACTGAAGTGCAATGATCCTGACAACTGCTGGGCTTCACCCCAGAAGTGGCTGCATTTCAGCAGCAGGTGCAGCAATATCTGTGAGCAGTTTAAGCCTGCACATTCTTCTGTGAGCCTGAAGGGCTCAGTGCTCTATGGAAATACAAGACAGTATTATTTAATTTCCCCATTCGTCAGGATGAGGGATCCCAGGGAGGCTTTGCACACAAGGGAATGGAGCTTTCCAGTTGTAAGCGGGGGAATGGTCCCGCTATTGTGGGGAACTTTCCTGGCTTCTGCACTACCCCGGTGAAGTGGGCTAACGAAAGGATCCGAGTCCTCGCTCCCACTTCCTTTACCCAGAGGCCTCCCTGCCCTTGAGGACTCCCCTTCCACTCTCCTGTCTGGCAGAGTCCTCGTAAACCCCGACAAGGCTGGGCCCAGGATTCCTGGGGGGCTTGACCCCCAACCCTGCTGTGGTCACCTAGGACAGGGGCTAGGGTGTCCCCACTCCGGGGTACTCTCTTTGCACTGGGCACCTCCCTGACCCACTGATCATTTTATACAATTTAAAGCAAATACAAGTTATTTAATTAACAATTACTTTTAAAAAAGAATAAAGAAAAATGGAAAAGGTTAAAGGAAACACATCACCCTGCTCTGAGGCACGGAATATCACAAGCAGTGTCTCTGGAACGTCAGGGCAGTTCACAGTCTGTTCCTTGTAGGTCCCGGGCCTCCTTCTCAGGCCCTGGCTGTGCTGCAGGGACGCTGTGGGTTGGACACTTGCTCTGGCGGTGGCCACACGCTCTCAGGCTCTAGGTGGCAGGACCCTTCTTCCCAGCGTCGCCCCCGCCCTGTCAGGGTTACAATCCCCCTCCAAGTCTGGCCTGCAAGGCCTCTTGGCTGAGGTATCTCCCTGTGCTGGGCCCACTGCCAGGGTCCCCCTCACTCTCCCCAGCTGCTCACCGCACCCAGCTCCGGACTGCTCCAGCCCCAGCTCCAGCTCCACTCTGCCTCAGCACGGCTGCTGCTGCTGCTCTGCCTCCAGCTCCCTGGGCTGCTTCTCTGGCCCCTCTGGCTCTGGTTGCTGCAGCTCTCCTCCCAGGGCAGGTCTGCTCTGCAGGCTGCTTCTGTAACTCTGCTTTGGGGCTGCAGCTCTGCTCCCAGCAACTTAGCTCAGGCCCCTACTCTCTCCTGGCTGTGCTCTGGCTTTGGGGCTGCAGCTCTGCTCCCAGCAACTTAGCTCAGGCCCCTCTGGATCTGGCACGGTTCTGCTCTCCAGCTCAGCTTGGGCCCCTGCTTTCTCCTTAGCTCGGCCCCACTCAGTCTGACCCAGGCAATTCCAGCTCACACGGAGGACGGGACCTCCCTGGCCTCCTGACCCTCTGATTAGCCTGGCCGCCCTGTCAATCAGGCTGATCTGGAGCATTGGCCTCTCCCCATTGTTCCTGGGGACTGTCAGTCTCAGGCTCCTGATTTGCCATCGACCCTTCCCCTTTTAGTACTGGGAGCAAGCCAATCAAAACACCCCCACTGAATGTTAGTAAGGGGGCAACAGTCCCCTTACATTCCCCCTTGCTAAAATACTGCCACATCCACAATATTCACACCGGTACATCCGGGCCCCATAGTAACAACATATACCCACATCATTTTATATCAACAACCCATTAACAATTATCAAAAGAACATTTAACATATTTAACATTCCACATCTACTTCTTAATACCATACATAACAATATTCATTAAAACACTACATAGAACCAATAACATAATTATCTCTAAGTCTAACAGGAAGTACACCCTTATTAGCCCTCTGCGGCCTTCTTAAGACTGGTGGTTCGTTACCCATATTTTCTATTTCCCTATCCTCAGGTAATACTGGGTCAGTTTGAAGGATCTGGCCATTCTCATTAGGGTTTGGGTTTGCCCCACTCTGTCCCCCTCTGTATTCGGTTTGTGGGACTAGAACCATTTCCCAATTGGTTTCAGCCTCCTCGGGGTGTACTGATCTACGCCTCCTATGGTCCCTATCTGGACTAAGAGTGCAATGTTTCAACTGGTCCCTATGTACTACTCTCTCAGGACCTCCTCGTTCAGGCTGGTTAGCGTACACTGGCAGTTCGGGATTGTTGTGGGTGACCACAGTGTGGGGATTTGGCTTCCATTTGTCCTGTATTTTATTACATCTCCGGCGTCTATGGCTACGAACTGGTACACAGTCACCAGATCTGATGAGAGCCCCACTGGACTTGCTATCATAAGTCCTTTTCCTACTTTGGGCTGTGTCTTTAGTTGTACTGAGAGCAACTTTCCAGGCTGTCTTCAGCCTGTCATGGTGACCTTTGACCTGGTCATCATAATTGGTCACCTCATCCTTAGAAAAGACTTCTTGATGTTTCTCTGGCAACGCCCTTATGTTAGCCACATGTGCAGGAATCAGCCCTTGGCGTGCCGCTTGAACTGGAACTGGCAGTCTCCCATCACATCTTTCTTGAAGAAAGGTAACTCGTCCTCCCTTCTCCCTCGTCACCTGCAGCTCATTTCCTGGTACACAGCTGTGTTTGTCAAGGATCTTCCCTCTCCAAGGAGGAATAATGGTCTTCCGTTTTCTGCCCACTTTAACATTTCCCATATGGCTTGTGGGGCCCAGAGAAAGACTCTGCCTCTCCGCTCGAGCCAGTACTTTACTCAGCACAGCATTCTTCGTAGAGTGCTCGTGACAGTTCATCCTCCTGGTCCCTTTTCCTGGTAAGAGTAGCTCCTTCAGCTCACTAATGATGTTCATCCCTAGAATCCCTGGAACTCCTTCTCCCATATGGCTCCCTTTTGAGGCTTTGTCTTTCAGGATGAAGATGCATTTTCCTGGTAGTGTCTGGCCCATATACTCTATGTCTGCTTCAAGGCACCCCACCATTGGGATTGCCAGTCCATTAACAGCTGTTAGACGTACAAACCGTGTGCTGTGCATGGTCAGGTCCTTGTCCTTCAGATATTTTTGAAAATGCGACTCAGTAATGGTGGTGACTTCTGAGCCAGTATCTAACAAACATCTGGTCTTCACCCCTGCTATACATACTTCAGCAGTTAGACAGTCTCCAAATGCTCGCTTACAGAAGTCGCTAGATATGCTGGCACTGCCCACGTTCCTCTCAACACTGTATGCAGAGGGATTTTCTACGAAGGACAGGCCTAGGAATCCTTCTGCCACTGCTTGGCCTTCTACTGTAGATGGACCACTTGCTCCTGGTGCCCCATTGGTTTCGAGTGCCTGGGACTCTGTTCTCCTTCTCAGTGGACATTCTCGGCTAGTATGTCCTGGCCTTTCACAAGTGTAACAAATGTATCTTCCCAGCTCGTCCTTCAGTGGGGCTCTTCGGGATCCCGGTGCCCTTGGATACTTGGGCATACTAATGGGATTTTTTTCTTTCATCAACTCGGTCATCACTTTCAGCATCTCCCCCTGTTGGACCGCCAGTTTTTGGACAGCTTCACTTAAGCTTTCCAATATTAGCTCTGTTTGAGGCAGGGCCTTTTCCCCAGCAGCTGCATTCACTAGGCCCCCACTTCGTGTATGGGGGTTAGGCTTGGCCGTCTCTGCCACAGGAACTTCCTCTTCTTCTGACCACATAATGGCAGCCTGCATGAGTTCATGGAACTTCTTACTGGGCTCTTCTTTAAACCTCCTTTTCATTTCACGTCGGAGGGAGTCATCACGGAGCCCCAGCACCAACTGCTCTTTCAGAACCGTATCTGGGTCTGGAACTCGCTGAGGGTCTCGCCGCTCCACTTTGCTCATTCTCTCCTGGAGGTCATATGCGTATGCCCGGACAGTTTCACCAGGCTCCTGCTTTCTCTCAAAGAACTCCTTTAGTCGGGTTCCAATAGGTACCTTGTCTCCATACACTTCTAGGAGGAGTTCAAATACCTTTTCCACATCTTTCTTGTCTGCCACTGCCATGAACTTTACTGTGGCCTTGGCCTGGCCCTTGAGGTGCTCCTCTATGAAGTCCACATGATCTTCTTCAGGTACTCTTAGCACACGCAGAGCCGCCTTCACAGACTTGACCCACTCCTCTACTGTAATGTCTCCTGGTCTAGTCGGGAAGCCACCAAACTCCGTGACCTTCCGCTCCCGTGGGACATAAATAGTAGGGGGTTTCTTAGCTTCTGCTGTCTGTTGGTCTATTACTGCCTTGGCCAGCGATAAGGCTTCTCTCTGTTCAGTTCTAGCTTGCTGTAATGCCTCCGCTTGGTCTGATAATCTGCGCTGAAGTTCAGCAAACTGGGTTCGTAGTTCTTCAATTCCAGCCATGGTAGGGTGCTCAACCAGGCCCGGACCGTGCTACTAGAACTTAACCAGAAAACCAATGGGATGGACCCTGTGGATAGGATCCTGTTCGTGACGCCAATTATGTAAGCGGGGGAATGGTCCCGCTATTGTGGGGAACTTTCCTGGCTTCTGCACTACCCCGGTGAAGTGGGCTAACGAAAGGATCCGAGTCCTCGCTCCCACTTCCTTTACCCAGAGGCCTCCCTGCCCTTGAGGACTCCCCTTCCACTCTCCTGTCTGGCAGAGTCCTCGTAAACCCCGACAAGGCTGGGCCCAGGATTCCTGGGGGGCTTGACCCCCAACCCTGCTGTGGTCACCTAGGACAGGGGCTAGGGTGTCCCCACTCCGGGGTACTCTCTTTGCACTGGGCACCTCCCTGACCCACTGATCATTTTATACAATTTAAAGCAAATACAAGTTATTTAATTAACAATTACTTTTAAAAAAGAATAAAGAAAAATGGAAAAGGTTAAAGGAAACACATCACCCTGCTCTGAGGCAGGGAATATCACAAGCAGTGTCTCTGGAACGTCAGGGCAGTTCACAGTCTGCTCCTTGTAGGTCCCGGGCCTCCTTCTCAGGCCCTGGCTGTGCTGCAGGGATGCTGTTGGTTGGACACTTGCTCTGGCGGTGGCCACACGCTCTCAGGCTCTAGGTGGCAGGACCCTTCTTCCCAGCGTCGCCCCCGCCCTGTCAGGGTTACGATCCCCCTCCAAGTCTGGCCTGCAAGGCCTCTTGGCTGAGGTATCTCCCTGCGCTGGGCCCACTGCCAGGGTCCCCCTCACTCTCCCCAGCTGCTCACCGCACCCAGCTCCGGACTGCTCCAGCCCCAGCTCCAGCTCCACTCTGCCTCAGCACGGCTGCTGCTGCTGCTCTGCCTCCAGCTCCCTGGGCTGCTTCTCTGGCCCCTCTGGCTCTGGTTGCTGCAGCTCTCCTCCCAGGGCAGGTCTGCTCTGCAGGCTGCTTCTGTAACTCTGCTTTGGGGCTGCAGCTCTGCTCCCAGCAACTTAGCTCAGGCCCCTACTCTCTCCTGGCTGTGCTCTGGCTTTGGGGCTGCAGCTCTGCTCCCAGCAACTTAGCTCAGGCTCCTCTGGATCTGGCATGGTTTTGCTCTCCAGCTCAGCTTGGGCCCCTGCTTTCTCCTTAGCTCGGCCCCACTCAGTCTGACCCAGGCAATTCCAGCTCACACGGAGGACGGGACCTCCCTGGCCTCCTGACCCTCTGATTAGCCTGGCCGCCCTGTCAATCAGGCTGATCTGGAGCATTGGCCTCTCCCCATTGTTCCTGGGGACTGTCAGTCTCAGGCTCCTGATTTGCCATCGACCCTTCCCCTTTTAGTGCTGGGAGCAAGCCAATCAAAACACCCCCACTGAATGTTAGTAAGGGGGCAACAGTCCCCTTACACAGTCACAGACCCCTATACCCAGTGGTAGGTGGGGAATCACATGGTGCCAAAGACAGGATTTCCTGCTACACACACTCTTTGTCTCTCCCTGTAGCTGTGGCTCCAGTGTTGATTGACGTGCTGGGCCCCCGGGGCCAGGGGATCGGGCTGGCTTGTAGATCCACAGGCTGGTTCCCCAAACCCGAACTCCAGTGGGTTGGAAAGAACTGGCAGAACCTGGCGATGGAGATTGTGACCGACGTGACTCAGGACAGGGAGAACCTGTATAGTGTTGTGAGTCATGTCACTGTCACAGAAGGGGAAGACAATGGAGACATCGTCTGCATAGTGCAGAATGGCCTGCTGGAGACCGAGCGACAATCGGCCATTCACCTCTCAGGTGAGTTTCCTCCCCACCCCCGTGTAGAATGTGTTGTTGTTAGTACTGGCCTTGTGTTGTTAAGGCCGCTGCCAGTGTCGCGATTTTTGAAGCTCCATGGATGCTCTTGGAGCTGCATGTTAATTCAGCAGACTTTGATGTTATTCATAAGAAAGAGCACAGGCTCCGTTCGGGGATGAAGGTGCTCAGCCAGATTTATTGTTGACAAAGAATGGTACTAGTGACATTTGGTTGATAAAGGTAATGTGGTGAAGTAATACACTCAGAGCCTGTCTACACTAGAAACATCACAGCAGCAACACTGTAGTGTAAACACTTATTACAGCACCAGACAGGGTTCTTACATAGCTGTGGTAAATCCACTTGTCCGAGAGGCGGTAGCTAGGTTGACAGAATAATTCTTCCATCGACCTAGTGGTGTCTACACCTGGGGTTAGGTCAGCTTAAATACATGGTAAAGGGGTGTGAAATTTTTCACAGCTGTGAGTGATGTAATTAACCCAACCTAACTCTGTAGTGTAGAACATGTCTCAGACTCTGTAAGCCGATTGACTTACTCCTTCATGAAACTCTGATTAAAAAAAATTGCACTGTACAAAATCAATGTAGACCACATTATATGGATTAAAAGCTGGCTTACTGATAGATCTCAAAGTAATTGTAATGGGGAATCATCCTCCAATAGGGATGTTACCAGTGGGGGTCCCACGGTGATCTGTTCTGGGACAATGTTATTCAAGAGCTTTATCAAAGAGCTGGAATGAAATGTAAAATTTGCAGGTGAGATGTAAATAATGATACAAGTACTACAGACAGACCTGGCTTGCTTGATAAGGTGGGTTCACACTAACAACATGCTGTCATGGATACACAGGACTAGTGCAATGGCCCCAGCAAAAAATCCCACTTTCTCACACAAGCATTTCCACATGGCCAAATGCCAGATCACATGTCTATGAACAAAGAGTGTAGGTCACACTTGCAGGATGGGAGACTATCCTGGAAAGCAGTGACTCTGAAAAGGATTTGAATGTGAGCTCCCAGAGCAAGTCTGGAGCTAACATGGTGAATGCAGCCTTTGAATGTATAAATGAGAATATCTAGCAGGAGAAAGGAGGTGACATCACCTGTGTGTGTGGTGTTAGCCAGAACGCTACTGGATACTATGTCCAGTTCTGGTGTCCACACCAGTGGAATAGCCAGGTGGACGGAAGAGAGGGATCGGAAAAAAAAGTTGCCACCCGCTGCGGCGCTTTTACTGATGGGGCAGCGCTCCGGGTCTTCGGTGGCACCTCGGCGGCGGGACCTTCACTCGCTCCGCAGGTCTTTGGCGGCATTTCGGTGATGAAGCTTCAGTGCTGCCGAAGACACCCAAAGCGAGTGAAAGTCCCACCGCCGAAGTGCCGCCAAAGACCCGAAGCGCCGCCCCATCAGTAAAAGCAATGCAGCAGGTGGCACCTTTTTTCCCCACTCCTGGGTGAGTAAAATTAAAAAGGTTCCCCCCCAGCTACGCTACTGGTCCACACCTTCAAATGGTATGTTGACAAATTGGAAAGTGCTCAGAAAATAGCTACAAGAAGGATTAGAGATCGGGAAACCTGCCTCAAGGTCAGAAATGTAGGAGCTCAAGTTCTGTAATTTATTCAAGGGAAGGTTAAAAGGTGACTTGATCATGGTTTGTAAGTACCTACACAGTGAGGAGATTTCTGTCAGTCTCTAATCTAGCTGACAAAGGAAGAACAAGATCTGATGGCTTGAAGTTGAAGCTAGACAAATTCAGACTAGAAATAAGGTGCAGATTTTAACAGTGAGGGGAATTAACGATTGGAACAACTGCTCTGGGGACGTGGTGGATTCTCCATCATCTGGAATCTTGAAACCCAAACTGGGCATCTCTTTCTATAACATCCGCTCTAGCTGGAACAGAAGTTCTGGGCTGGATGCAGGGATCATGGGGGGAGGATCTCTGGCCTGGGCTATTCAGGAGCTCAGATGGCCCCTTCTGGCCTTAACTCTGAATCCATGAACTCGTAACACACTGGTGCCAGCTAGGAAAACAATTGTTCGCTGCTGAACTTATGTGGACTGGACCTGGAGACAGAACTGGGAGCTGCGTGACAGTGACCATCTGAATAGCCAGCTGGTGCAGGCAGGGCTGGGCAGACTGGGCATGGAGCTGCTGGCTGTTGGCTTGTAGCAGCCGGAGAGATTTGGACAGAGCAGAGTCCTGGTTCTTGGAACTGATGCTGTGATGGCTTCTCTGGTTTCAATGACTCCCATTTGTGGCTGTGCTTTGCGCATGGAGGGGATGTTCCCTTCCATCCTGGGAATTTCTGAGGATCCCTGAGCCAGGACTCAGCTGTCAAACCAAGTGGCAAGCCCCATTCTCCAGCTCCAGGATGGGACCGTGCTCCTCACACACTGCGCTCTCTGTTTGCCAGGTGACATTTTCCCCCGTGTGTCTCCCTGGCTGGCTGCATTCTGGGTATTGTTCACTCTGGTTCTCATTGCTGCTGGAGCTTGTGCATATCGTGAATACACAGGTAATGGGAATGTGCAATTTGCATGTTGAGAGCCCAGCCCTAGATGGCACTGGGCTGGGGCATGGGAACATTTTATGGTTCAGATATTTACCTTGTGTTGGTTTTAGGAAATAAACCAAACTAGCAAACACACTAGGGGTCCCTAGCCCCAGCTGTATTAGCGTATTGTTCAGTGTGTCCACTTCTTTCCCTGCCTCACTGCAATGTCTGATTCTCTGTCTCACAGCAAAGCGAAAGGCCTCTCAGAAGAAACGATCTGAAGAGGAGACTCTGTTAAATATGAGTAGGTCTCTTGCTCTGTCTTTTGTTTTGTCTCAGATGGGTGAGCTCTGTGACTGGTTGGTATTGTCTATTGTCGCAATGCAATGAAAGGGATGGCAACAAGAGGTCTCTGCTTAGTGATTCCTCACCTCCCCACATTCTCACACACCCTGAGGGTAGCAGGTTGGCAAATGTATATTTTGCAGTAGAAACCCAATGGTCAGTGTTGTGAGAGTCCCTGCATCCAGGGCCGGTGCAAGGATATTTTGTGCCCTAGGTGAAACTTCCACCTTGCGCCCCCCGCCCCCACCCCTCCCCCCGGAGCATTGCTTATTATAAACTTTCAAAAATGAATACTGCATAATGTGGCATTGTTCATTAGAATTAATACACATTCGTCTTGAAAATGTATTAATTTCATTATTTAGCCTACATATTTAATGAAAATAAATGGATAACATGAGAGGGTGTGGGGCTGGCTGGTTTCGGGCAGGGGAATGCGGCAGCAGTTGGCTGGAGACAGGCGGGTGTGAGGCTGGCTGGCTGGCTTTGGGCAGGGCAGGGGATGTGGAGCTGGTTGGAGATGGGGTGTGGGTTTGGCTGGAGACAGGGGGTGCGGGGCTGGCTTCGGGCAGGGGTGTGTGGCAGGGGCTGGCTGGAGACAGGTGGTGTGGGGCTGGCTGTGGGCAGGGCGGGGGTGTGTGGTGGCTGGCGACAGGGGGTGAGAGTCTGGCTGGAGACAGGGGGTGTGGGGCTGGCTGCGGGCAGAGCAGGGGGTGTGGGGCTGGCTGGAGGCAGGGCAGGGGGTGTGGGGCTGGCTGTGGGCCAGGGGTGTGGGGCTGGCTGCGGGCAGGGCAGGGGGTGTGGGGCTGGCTGCGGGCAGGGCAGGAGGTGTGGGGCTGGCTGCGGGCAGGGCAGGGGGTGTGGGGATGGCTGCAGTCAGGGGGTGCGGGGCTGGCTGGAGGCAGGGAGTGCAGCAGGGGCTGGCTGCAGGCTGGACAGGGGGTGCAGCAGGGGCTGGCTGCGGGCAGGGCAGGGGGTGTGGGGCTGGCTGCGGGCAGGGCAGGGGGTGCAGCAGGGGCTGGCTGCGGGCAGGGCAGGGGGTGTGGGGCTGGCTGGAGGCAGGGCAGGGTGCGTGGGGCTGGCTGTGGGCCAGGGGTGTGGGGCTGGCTGCGGGCAGGGCAGGGGGTGCAGCTGCCATGGATTGAGCTGGAGCACAAAGAGCAGCTGCGGAAGGAAGAGCTGTTGGACAGAAGCTTCTGTGAGGAACTGGCTGTCTCCCATGGAGAGGTACCACCTGAGGGATCCACATTTTAAATAGCAGTGGGGATGCCCCTGCAGCCCCTTGCCCTCTCAGCCTCCTGGTCCCTGGCTCTCCCTGCAGCTGGCTCCCTAGGGGCTCTCCCTGCCCTGCCCCTCTTGCCCCAGCCCCTCATTAGGCCTGGGTGCATGTAAAGCATGCAGCATATCTTTGTACTGTGTCAATGACTCCTGAACTGGTGGGTGCTATGTCTAATTGCTGCCCACTATCTCTTTCTTTGCTGGGCAATTAGATGACAATTAACTCGGAAAAGCCCAGAGGGCTCAGAGCAGAGAAGGAAGGATGAGAGACCTTTAGGTTTCAGTTCTGTGCAAAGCAGGTTAACTTTTCTTTTCAGCTGCCTATAAATAAACCTAGTGGAGAAAAGGGTTTTTTCCCCACCCCTCACCCCTCAAAAAATCGCTTATGATTTTAATGGACCCAGAAGCAAAATAATTCTGTAATCAAAAAGACAAGTTTCCTGCTTTCCCTTCCACAAAGATCTATTTCCAACCCAGGTAACTTGTTATTTATTATCTGTAGTAACTATGTTCTCACGTTTGAATAATATACTGTAGTGGTGTCGGAGTTCTTTGGACATCCCTCAGCTCTTTTGAGGTGTTGGGAGTGAATACTAGACCCTCGGTTAATTACCTTTAACTTACTTCATGTGCCCATCTTCTGGTCATTAATTTTTGAAGAGTTAAATTAGATTTTCAAAACCCAGCTTTAAAATGATGTTCACGCCGACAATTGCAATTTAATTGTCCAAATGGGGAAATCGATGCCTTGAAACATGGGATCTAATTTTAAAATTGTATTAAAAATGTGGCATTATAAAGGGGAAATATTTTAAAAGGTTTCACCAGTATCCCCATTACTGTTACCCAGGATTCTGCCTCAAGCAATAACACAGGAGGGAGAGGGCAATGGACAGATTAGTGTTCAGGGGTACTTCAAACAAAAAGGCATTTACTCTTAAATTATCTCGTTGAATAAACTTGTTAGCATTTCTAAGGGGGACACTGAGCATTCCAAACAGTGATAAGGTTTCTTATCAGCCATACTTCAATGCTCCCCACACCCCCCACTATGCCCTGATTGGGCAGGTAGGCAGGCTCCATGCTGGCTCCCAGCTTGGCTGTGCAGGCTGCAGGTGAGACCCGGCGATGTGGGGAGGGGGGAATGAGCATATAAGGGCTGTAGTCAGGGCCAGCTTTAGGAAGTGCGGGGCCCAATTCGAACATTTTCGGCGGGGCCCCAGCAGGGACGATTAAAAAAAAAAAAAAAAAACACGTAAAAAACCCCCTTTCATTTCTTCCATATATTATTTACTTTCCATAACTATATAAATAATAACAAAATGATATATTACGTACATTGCTGGCTGGAGGCAGGGCAGGGGCAGGGCAGGGGCTGACTGGAGGTAGGGTCAGGCTGGAGGCAGGGCAAGGGGTGTGGGGCTGGCTGCGGGCAGGGCAGGGGGTGCGGGGCTGGCTGGAGACAGGGCTGGTGTGGGGAGAGCAGGGGGTGCAGGGCTGGAGTCAGGGCAGAAGGTGCAGCAGGGGCTGGCTGCAGGCAGGGGGTGCGGGGCTGCCTGGAGACAGGCTGGCTGCGGGCAGGGCAGGGGTGCAGGGCGGGTGTGGGCAGGCGGTGCAGCAGGGGCTGGCTGCGGGCAGGGCAGAGGGTGCTGGGCTGGTGTGGGCAGGGGTTGCAGCAGGGGCTGGCTGCAGGCAGGGGTTGCAGCAGGGGCTGGCTGCGGGCAGGGCAGAGGGTGCTGGGCTGGTGCAGGCAGGGGTTGCAGCAGGGGCTGGCTGCGGGCAGAGCTGGGGGTGCTGGGCTGCTGCGGGCAGGGGTTGCAGCAGGGGCTGGTTGCGGGTAGGGCAGAGGGTGCTGGGCTGGTGCAGGCAGGGGTTGCAGCAGGGGCTGGCTGCGGGCAGAGTTGGGGGTGCGGGGCTGGTGTGGGCAGGGGGTGCAGCGGGGGCTGGCTGCGGGCAAGGCAGGGGCTCCCCTGCTTCTACCGCCCCGGCCCTTCAAATAGCTGCTGGAGCCCCGGGGAAGTGGCAGGGCTCCAGTGGCTATTTAAAGGGCAGGGGCGGTAGAAGCAAGGGCAGCCCCGGACTTTTTAAATAGCCCCCAGAGCCCCGCAGCCCTACTCCACCCCCTGCTGGGAGCCCCAGACACTTTAAATTGCCCCCTGGGGAAGCCTGGCCACCCCGGTACTGCGTACCGGCGGTGGCAAGGGAGCGGGGCCCGATTCAGGGGAATCACCTGAATCGGCCTAAAGCCGGCCCTGGCTGTAGTGTCCAGTTTTGAAACATTAGAAATTTGGCAATCCTAACCAGCAGCCCTGCTCCTATCAAACTTGCCAGCTCTTGCACTGGGTTTGGGAGTGCAGCTCTGGCCTATCTGTAACTAACCCCAGTTGTTAGGGAGTGTACAGAACCACCCAGTGTGTATCCAGGGGTTCCCAACAGTCCCTTATTACAAGTGACGTCCCTTATTTTTCATCACTGTACAACCAGGAGTTGCTGAGTGCTGCAAATAGCAGCAAGAAATATCCCTGGCAAATGTAGGTCAGTACTGCTTAATAATAATAATAATAATAATAATAATTAATAATAAATTAATAATAAGTATAATATAATCTGGGAGGACAGATGGGGGGTGCTAAGAAAACAGTCCCTTATTTTTGAAATACAATGTTGGCAACCCTATGTGTGTCTCTTTTCTCTTCCCCATTTCAGAGAGTGACAAGGAGACCTTGGAATCAGGTACTTGGCTAAACCCCTAGTAAACGTGTGTCTGCACTTTCATGCTATAACAAGATAGAAAAAACACCACATGCACTGTATGGACTTCAATCACTTTCATGGTTATCTCCCCCTGCCCTGGAAATAAACAAACATTGCAGAGTTTGCAGACCAGATTTCAGTACCATCCTGAACAATGGAGAGTGAATTTCATGGATAGCAGGACTCAAGCTAGGTCTACACTGCCCAACAGGCCAGTTTATGGGGGTGTGAATAGCAACACATGCCAAAGTGCTGCATTGTAAAAACCTCATGGGGATGCTGGGGTGTGAATTAAAAGGTTGCTAGTTTGCATTAATGTTGTCCTGTTTGAAGAAGGTTACATTAGTGCAAACTAGGTGTTGTTTAGTGCACACCAGCTGCAGCCACCTGGGGCAGTTACAGCGCGGCACTTTGGTATGTACTGCTAATCACACCCCTGTAAGCCAAATTTTGGGCCTTGGCTACACTGGCAATTCACAGCGCTGCACTTGCTGCGCTCAGGGGTGTGAAAAAACACCCCCCCTGACCGCAGCGAGTGCAGCGCTGTAAAGCGCCAGTGTAATCAGCGCCTGCAGCGCTGCACGCTCGCTCACAGCGCTGCAAGCTATTCCCCTCGGAGAGGTGGAGTACTTGCAGCGCTGCGAGAGAGCTCTCGCAGCGCTGGTGGCGCGACTACACTCGCGCTTCACAGCGCTGCCACGGCAGCGCTGCCGCGGCAGCGCTGTGAATCCGCGAGTGTAGCCAAGGCCAAGGGGCTGTGTAGACAAGCCCTGAGTCAGGGGCTGGGCAAACTTCCTCCATGCGGTTGTGTGGTTATATCTTAATTCTGAAGTGCAAAATCCCTGCTCTCCCATTGCTGGGTTCCCTGCATGCACACAGCTCTTCCACTACCCCTCAGTCCTCACCCATTGCCTCCCCACTATCCCAGCCCTCAGCTCCCTACAGCACCCCCAGTGTCTCTGAATCCCCACCCCAGCTTCCCTGCTATCTCAGCCCTGGGTTCCTCATTCCTGTCCTCTTCCCCTATCCTTGATAATCTAGGTCTGGCCCACAAATGAACAGAGCCTCCAAACCCTACTACACTCTGTAGGGACTCTGTGAGGTGCACTCTGATGGGCCCCACTACCCACATTGTTCCCATAAGAGCCTGGAGAGGACCTGCGCCCATGTCTCTAGGGGAGGACAGTAAATCCAGTGCCCACACAGCCCCATGAAGCCCTTCCCCAGCTAAGCTCCTGCCAACCACTGACCCTAGAGTTACACACTTCTGCGAATCAGCACCACAAAGGGATTGGGCACAGTCCAGAAATAGGAGATCTGAGGCCGGGTGACAGGCTGCAGCAGTGCAGGCCTCTCTCTACAGGATACATGTTCTGAAGTGACACTCTCTTCCCTCATTCCCTGCAATGGGGTGCTGCCCCTGGGCAATTTGTGGGCCCTCTTTAGGGGCTGATCTGGGACCTTGTCTGTTATCCATTAACAACAGTTTTGTCTGACATGTCCTGTCACTTCTGAGATCCTTGGCTCATCGGGTACGTCTTCACTGCACGTAGGAGCGAGCTTCCAAGCGCAGGTATCCAGACACTCGCTAGCTCTGTTTGAGCTAGTGCGCTAACAATAGCAGTATGGCTGGGGTAGCAGAGGAAGCAGCTCAGGGTAGCCACCTGTGTATGTACCCGGGGGGGGTTTAAGGGGATTTGTACTTGAGCAACTAGCCTAAGCAACTGCATGTGCTACCCCCAGCTACCCGGCTGCTTTTAGTGCACAAGCTCGAGCAGAACTAACACTGGTCTGCGCCAAACTGGGAAGCTCGCTCTCAGCTGCAGTGTAGACGTACCCAGAGTTTGGAACAGCCCCATGTCACTGTGCTTAGAACGACCCACGCTGAACCCATGATGGTCTCCTTCTCTTCTCTCCCCAGAGCGCCAGGAGCTGCATGAGAGGCTTGGTAAGATCATCCACCTCCCCATTACAGCCCCTGGGCAGAGGCTCCATATTTGTTTCTAAAGATGGATCCCAGAGCTGAGCTCCAGTACTCTCCAGGTCCAGCTATCCCCTAGTTACACCTGCAGTGTGTAGCTTTGATGCTCCAAAGGGTTATTAGTAATTCCCTTTAGACAGAAGGGTTGAAGACATCAGAGCTGTATCTGGATCCAGACCCACATCTCCCATCCAGGTTAGATGCTTGGCAAATCCCGCTTGGGATTTGTATCTTGCCAGTGTCCCTTTAAAATCCCCAATCTGCTGTGGACCACCATGGCCAAACAGCAGCTTCTTACAGGCCTGAATTCTGCTCTTGGTAACACTGGTGTAAACCAGATTCGCTGCAGTGAAGCACATGGAGTTATTGTGGATTACAGCAGCGTCACTGAGAGCAACATTTACTCCAGTCCAGCAGGTCATTGCCATTAGCCGAGATCTCTGGTCTCTGGGATCAAAGGGCCTGTCTTTCACTTCATGCAGCCAGGACATTTCTCCTTTGGCAGCGAGGTCCCATGAACCACGTATAAAGCAATCACAGGGTCACAGAGCAGCCCCCAGAACTGAGCCCTCTATGTAAATGACAGGGAATAACTCCGTCTCTTTCCATTTCAGGCAGGGAGGTCGCAGAGCTAGGTAAGAGGACGTGTTTCCATGTCACATTTCACATTGCTCGTTTCCTTTATATCTGCCAATGACCCCTATCCCAGAACAGCATCTCCTGTGGGAGCGAGTTCCCTGTGTTTGCTGGGCCCCTGATCATGTTTGTTCCTCTTCCCTTGCAGAGTTCAGGAGGGTTCGGAGCTTCATGGGTGAGTGGGGCTGTGTGGGGCTGAGGTGATGCCACGCTGGGTTTAGTGGTATCGGCCTTACGTAGCTGAGCTGTCAGGGGCGTGGGGTCTCCATGGGGCGGGCGGGGCAGGGCATGCGCTGGCTGCAGAGCTGTGGGGATGGATGCCATGAATCATCCTGAACACGCTGCCCTGAGCTGTAAGTCTAACCCCGGGCAGCTCCCTCGCAATCCCCCCTTCAGCTAGTCCTGACACCCCTGCACACACCTCTCATTGGCCCTTCAGTGATGATCCATCCCTACCCCATCAGCTCCCCCAACATCCCCACTCAGCCCTCCTCCCACAGCCTGCAGAGTCTTCACCCCCTGGGCACCTTCCATGGCCCCCAGGAGCCCTAACACCTCTCAGGGACAGAACCTGTGCAGGGTGGGGAGTGAGAAGATACAAAGAGCCCAATTCTCCACTATATCTCCCCCCACATACCACCAGCTCAGGGGCCAGGCCCAGCCACAGCCCTGCAGCTCCCCAGAGCCCATGGCCGGATCCAGGCTAGCAGGGCTTGTCCCACTAGTCACTCCAACCCTTAATACTCTGTCCTTCGCTCCAGCTGTCCTGGCTGGAATCTCTCCTGTGGGATCATGGGGTCCCCAACTGATACATGGCTAATGAGGTTATTCTGGTTTCTCTCCCCAGTTCCTGTCACCGTAGATCGAAATTGCAAACACCCCAAACTCACCATGTCTGCAGATGGCAGAACAGTCTGGCACAACCAAGGGCCGGCTGCCCCATCTGGGCCCCTGATCGCCGTGGGGATGGAGGGATTTTTGGCCAGGGAGGATCATGATAAGGAGGCAGGGGCTTGCCGGGTGTACTGGGAGGTGGAGGTGGGAGACAGCCCAGACTGGGTGCTGGGGGTGCTGAGTAGGACTGTGAGGGAGAAAGTGGCATATCAGAGGCTGGAGAGTTTCCCCGACTGGGGATGCTGGGTTCTAAGGAGATCTGAGGGGCAGTATCACCCAAGGGAGGCCAACACTGTGATTCAGAGCTGGGGTGTGACACCAACAGTGGTTGGGGTGTATCTGGATCTAGAAGGGGGGAGTCTCTCATTTTATAGTGTCAGTTCAATGGCCCTTATCCTAGAGATTCCTGTGGAAGGTTCTGAGAGATTGTTCCCGTTCCTCAGCCCTGTTTACGCTGCAGGGAGGGACCAGGGGAAACCCCTCAGCTTCTGCCCCCCAGGCAACTGGGATTTCCCCCAGAAATTAGGAGTTAGTGGGTCTGTTATTCAGGGAGATCCCACAGCCCCTGCACAACCCCCTGCCCCCAAGAACGGGGAAGGGGCAGAAAATGACACAGGGCCATCCGCAACTGCAGAAACAACCCCAGCCCCTGCACATTACCCTGCCCCTGGAAACAAGCAAGTGAGAGAAAACAGCACTGGGGCATCTGTCAGAGAAAATGTGCAAAAGCTCCTGCCCACCAACCTGCTCCTGAAGTGGAAGCAGGGGGATAAAACAGAGCAGGAGCATCCACAGCTGGAAGCATCCCCCAAAGAGAAGGGGAAGAAGAAACACCAAAAACCCCAGGTCTGAAATTCCCCTCCCCCCCCCACCACCACCAAACCCTCCTGTGCGGCAAAGGGAATCATGCAAAGAAAAATCCTCAGAATTTGACTTCAGAGGGGATCTCTGGACCTGACTCTTGTTCCAGGGATACAAGGCCAGGAAATACACCGGTATCAGACCCAAATGCCGACACCTGAGAAAGAACCTTGCCCCACAGGGAAAGTGGGGAAATGGCGACACGTCAGAAATTTCCTGTCTCCCTGAACTTCAAGGAGAACCACAGCAATTCACGATAATGCTTTAAACCAACCCCTTGTGAAATAGAAATGGGCTAACTGAAGAGAACTATGTTAACATGACTGTTAAATGTAGGAAATTCAGTACATACCGGCCGGGGGATGCAGAGGGGAAGGATCTCGCAGTAGTACTGACTCACTCCCATTGCAGACACACACACCCTGCTCTTGCCAGCCTCAGGTCGTGCGAGTGGGTGACAGGATCGGGCCCTCTGTGTCTCAGATTGGGTTGTGATAGCCTCACACTGAGCAGAACCGTTAGCATATAAGTGTGTTTGTTAGCCTGAGATAGAATTTTGGATTTGACTTTTAATACTTTTACATCCTTACTAATATGTGTGAAGAAGAAAGGACAAAGATGCTATGTGTTACATTTCCCACAACCAGCTGGGGCTTTCAGTACAAAAGGACAGATAAGGGATAGAGCTAAAAGTATTACAGGGTATGGTGGAAGTGTAATATATGAGCGCAGACTTGACTGCCTCAACTCCTTATCTCGAAGCAAGGTCAGGTAACCAGTCGGGAGGGGCAATTGGGGGTTGGTGGGGAGGTAAAACACTAGAAGACCAGAGAAATGCCTGCTCCTGACCGGAGCACAACCTCACTCCTTACCCCTCCCAAGGGGTACAAAAGGGGTGGGACGAAGACCCTGACACATGACCCTTCAGAACGGAACATGACCATAAGTTATAAGGGGTGTGACTTGGGGTGTGCATTGCATGTATATTTGGATCTGCTAAGAAGAAGGAGGGGGAGCGGGAATGATAATGGTCATGGGGAAATGGGGGACTGGGAACAGGGGAATGAGGAACAGGGACACAGGCAAGGCTCTGCAGCGTCAGAGCTGGGAAGCGGGAAGCGGGACACGGGGTAAATTCTCTGCGGCATCAGAGCTGGAAACAGAACACTGGGAAGAGGGAGCTTTGTCGGTGTGCGGAGCTAGGGGTTAGAAGAAGAAGGGTTCTATTGAGGTATAGAACTGTAGTCGGGGGGGGAGGGGAAAACTCTATCAGCGTGAAAATATAAGCCTGACTGGTTTGAAGGGCTTTGAAATATGTTTGCTTGGATCTAAACCTCAAGAAACATCACATTGCCTCCACTTTGGACTTCTGCTTTCTGTCTGTGTGACAAAAACCAGGGAAGAGGGTGAAGGAAAACCCTCTAACAAGCACCCCGAGGGCTGAACCCACCCCCCAACCACCAGAGACCTCCCCTGTGCTCTGGCAGGGCTGGCTGGTCTCACAGGGCAGCAGGGATGATGGACGATGCTACAGAAGCTTCTCATGGACAAGGGCGTGGGGAAGTTCAGATGCTGTTGGAAATTGTAGGGGGGGGGTGCAGGAGGGGAACAGGCTGCCAGCTGCATGGTTGCCAAGTCTCATGGCATTTGCTGTTTCCCTTAAAGCCCCAGCTCCTGGAGTCCTGGGATTGTGGGAGAATATCAGCTTTGCTTTAAAACAAATAAAAAGTCAGTCTCTAGCCTATGGCTGTGGTGTGGAGCTGTAAAGTGTGACCCCAATGCCCCTTTGTGCCGTGTCTGGCTTTACTGCTGGGTGTGCTGCATTTAAACCCTAGGGCCTGGCTGTTGGTTTATTACAGGTTGTGATGGGATCCAGCAGCAAATGGGGGGGGGGGAGCCCTGGGCAGTGCTGCCCACAAAGGCTGGGTCCACGCTAGGTGAAAGGTGGGTGTGCGATGAACTGGCTGGGCCAGGCAGCGCTTCTGGTGTCAGATCCTAGTGAAGGAAAGGCTGTCGTTGTGCCGTTGGCATTTTACCTCCCTGTAGCTGGTGGAGGTGAACCCAAGAGAGGCAATAGGATTCCTGGTGCAGGCGGGACACTGGCTGCCATGGGTAGGGGGGCGAGGGGATCTTAGGGTGTGATGGGTTTGGAGCTGCCCTGTAATAACCTCTGAACATTGTCTGCTCTGTTTGTCTGACTGTTGTGTGTGTGTGTTTGGGGGTGGGGGAGTTGTCACTACATGAACAGAAGGGGTTAATTCAAACAGGGGTTGGAAAACACTGCAAGGGGTAAGGGACACTGCAGAGCCATCCACTGTGAAGTCCCCTCCGGCCCCCTGCTGAGCCACCTGGCCATTAACCAGGCTCAGGGACACAGGAGGGAACAGAGACCTCAGGCTGCAGTGTCAGACACACTGAAGTATGTGGAGGGGACAGGCAGAAACTGTGGGAAGAGACAGCCGCAGCCCCAGAAGTGAGAGCCTGGGGTAGGACAGGCTGCCTAAGTCTAGGGATGAGATAGACCTGCAAGGAGCCTGTTACTGTGTTAAATCCTGTTCTCTGGTTGTGCCTGGCTCCTGCTGTTGAGATCAAACAAGACTTTGTGGAAGAAGGTGTTTGGGTCACTGCAGTCACAGCTGGTCATAGCTCCAGTGGGTGGAACCACAGGTACCAAGTGCAGTCGGTCCTGCTGGCAGGGGTGAGCACCATCAGCACACAGAGGCCTGAGGGGTCACCCAGAGAGGGCACAGAGGAACTTCTAACTCTAACCTCTTAATTGTGACATTAGGTTTGTGCAATAATCCAGCGAGAGCTACCAGGAAAGTGGGATTTTCCTGGGAGAATTTACTCAGCAATAATCCTCATGCGAGATGTTCCCATTGGACTCTCCATATTTCCCGGGGAGGGGAGTAATAACTTTCCCATGCTTTGGTTACTGGTTTCTAGTTGTCTCAGGAAGAAGGGGTGGCAGCATTTTATATCCCCCTGTGATGTTACCGACATGAACTGTGACCGTATAGATCATTGTTGCAACCAAGGTCCTATAGTTGCATCAAATCTTGTACAAAGGAGGTCAAGTAAGGTGTCTATGAAAATGTTATAATTTTCCATATATGATAATCTTGTTTATATATTTGTCAAGTATCAGGGGGTAGCCGTGTTAGTCTGTATCTACAAAAACAACAAGGAGTCTGGTGGCACCTTAAAGACTAACAGATTTATTTGGGCATAAGCTTTCGTGGGTAAAAACCTCACTTCTTTGGATGCATAGAGTGAAAGTTACAGATACAGGCATTATATACTGACACATGGAGAGCAGGGAGTTACTTCGCAAGTGGAGAACCAGTGTTGTCAGGGCCAATTATGAGTTATAGATATGTATGTATGTCTGTATTTCAAACTTGTGCTATGCTTCTGGGTGACACCCCAGGCACCTCCAGTTTGGCATCAGCTCTGCCTAGCCTGCTTGATGCCCCATTAAGGACCATCAACTATACAACTGACCTATTGAGAGAAGGCAGATACACCTTATGACTCAGCAAGGCAGGCAGGGACATGACTATGGAGAGAACTCTAAGGCCTCCAAGCCATGTGCTGGGCAGCTTGTGTTTGGGACAAAGGAAGCACAGGCCACATGGCAAGAGACTATAAAAGGGAGCTGCATCTTCTCCATCTGGTCTTCAATCCTGCTTCTGACCTCTGGAGGAACTTTGCTTGAAACTGAAGCTCTGAACAAAGGACTGAACAACCCATCCAAGTTGGGATGTTTGTACTCCAGAGACTTAATTGGTTTAAATCAGCAGTAATGCCATCAAGTCTGAAACAAGCCTAAACTAAGAACTTTGCAATTGTTGTATGTATTTGATTCCATTTAACCAATTTTAACTCTCATCTATATTTCTTTCTTTTTATGAATAAACCTTTAGATTTTAGATTCTAATGGATTGGCAAGAGCATGACTTGTATATTGACCTGGGTCTGGGGCTTGGTCCTTTGGGATTCGGGGAACCTTTTTTCTTTTACTGGGTATTGGTTTTCATAACCATTCATCCACATAAGGAGTGCTGCTGGTGGGGATACTGGGAAACTGGAGTGTCTGAGAGAATTGCTTATATACCTTCTGGTTAGCCAGTGGGGTAAAACCGAAGTCCTATCTGTTTGGCTGGTTTGGTGTGCCTTAATAGTGAAGGAACCCCAGCCTTGGGTTGTGACTGCCCTTCTCCAAGCAATTTGTCCTGAATTTATATTCTCAGTAGTGTCCCGCCAGAGGCCTCTTCGTTACAGCCCCATGTTCTCACACTCAGAAATTCTCCCACAGGATCAATCCCAGCTGCCATTGGTAAATCCTCATTTCACAGAAACCAGATTTTCCATTGGGAAATTGTCCACCAGGGACATTCTGATCAGTTCTAACCCCAGCCACTAACACAGGGATCTGAGAATCTTTCCACAGCTAAAGAGAGAGAATGTCTATGGCCCTCTCCCCAATGGTCCTGACCAGCTCCCCTCACATCTGACACCCTACGACACCCCGGGAGCAACTGCCCTAGCCCCCAACTGCTGCTCGGCCAAGCCCCCATTTCTGATAATTTCAATTGGTTCCCTGCTGCCTCTTTTACTAGCCCTGGGAAGGAGCACAAAGAGGGAGAGCAGCGATGGGGAAATGCCCCCAGCTGCTGCCTATGTGTAGGGAGCTGGTTGGGCAGCCTGACATGCTCTGCTCAGGTTACTATCAGCCCAGCAGGCATTTTGCCAGGTGCTGGAGAGGGGCTGTTCTGTGCTCCCAGGGACAGCAGCCAAAATTCCAGCTTCTCCCAGTGCAACCATCAGGACCCAATGAAACCAGTACAAGCTACACACATTTGGGGGGAGGTAGGAGGAGTTGTAGGGCCATTTTCACTTTGTTCCCATCTCCCTCCATCCCATTCCAGGCTGTATCCACAGTCCAAGGAGGGATCCTTCCAGGCCCATCAGCATAGGTGTAGTTTGACTTCTATATTTGGTGGGGCGGGGGGGGGGAAGTCATCTTCAGCCAGGCTAATGGGACTACATGTGGGGGGCAAATTCTGTGCCTGCCTGAGTCTTCCAGGTCTGGGGCCACCGTGGGGTCACCTCTGGTGCATGGGGTGTGGAACCGTCCCCATTGTTTCTTCAGGTCTTGCTCAGGGACCGGGGGGTGGGGGTTAACTAGGGCCCAATGCACAGGAGTCCCCAGCCCTGGGGGCCTTGGAAGCCACAGCTGGAAACCATCCAGAATCCAGGGGTGTTCAGGGTGGGGCTAGGACTGCCCCAAACCCATGAGTGGGTTTCCTGTTGATTCAGAGACAGCCCCACGCTTGATCAGAACACGGTGTGGCTGGGCCCCCTCCCTGCATGACACTGGCATAGCCGAGCCATTCAATTGACCTCAGTGGCTGGGTAAGCTGTGCCTTGTGGGGAAAGGCAGAAGAAACAGCAGGATGCTGCAGGGTGGGGCCGATGCTTTCCAGGAGAGAAGACTGAGAGTAAGGTTGGGTTGGGGGGGGCTGCCTGGTGGGAGCCTAGATGAGCTGTTTGGGAAGCGGCTGACCCTTTACAATGTTGCCCCCCATCAATGTACACAGTTTGATAGTTCCCCCACCGACCTCAACCACCAGGCAGGCGATCCACCGTCACCTCAGCCAGGCCTCCCCAGGCCACCACACATCTGTCAGGGAGAAGAGCACCAAGGGGCATGTGCAGCCCCTTGCCTCAGCAGGGACCACGGCCAGTGAGAGGGCAAAGGGGCCAGGCATATCACGACGCTGTCCAGGTGGAAACAGAGTGACACTGACAAACCCTCGTCCCTGGGGGGCCATGGGGACAATACTCCAGGGATCCTAACAGCCACAGATTGCAGGGTGCAGTCAGTGGCGTAGCCAGCTTTTAAGAGGAGGGGGAGCAAAGATAAAAAAGGTGCCCCCACTTGGCTCCTCCTCTGGCCACGCCCCCTTGGCTCCTCCTCCGGCCACACCGACCCTCTCCCTCCATGCCTCCTCCGGCCCTGCTGTGCCACCCCCGTGGCCCTCCCCTCGCTCTTCCGGCCGCCATGCTGCATCCCCCCCTCCTCTGGCCACACCCGCCGCCCCCCCATGGCTGCCGGCCGCGCTGCAGGCCACCAGGCTGCACCCCCCCTCGCTCCTCCAGCCCGGCCACGGCTGCCAGGCCGCCAGCCTGCATCCCCCCTCGCTCCTCCAGCCCGGCCGTGGCTGCCAGGCCGTGCTTCGGGCCGCCAGCCTGGGCCCCCCGCCCCCCCTCGCTCCTCCGGCTGCGGCTGCCGGGCCGCGCTGCGGGCCACCAGCCTGCGCCCCCCCTCACTCCTCCGGCCGCTTTTGGAAAGGCAGGGGAAGTGGCTGCTTCCCCTGCACCCCGCTAGCTATGCTAGTGGGTGCGGTGGCTTGGAGTGGGAGCAGATATGAACCCTCCATACTCCTCCAGTTGCCCTGAGAGATGATGCTTCTGGGGGCCAGCATCTTTTCCTCATCCTCCGCCAACTGCCCAGCAGTGCCACTTCATCCTCTGCCACCCATACTGACCATCACCAACCACCACTCCACTAATGTAGACAGTTTGGAGGAGCAATGCCCCCGCTGCTTCCTCCAAACTACACCCATGCCTACCAGCACCATATGGCTTATATCCAAAGTTACCCGAGTGTGGCCCAGGCTCTACCCCAGGGGATCATGGGTAGAGCTTCTCCAAAGGCTTTGCCCCAGGAATGTCCCTGCTGAAAAGTGGGGGGGGGGTCAGAAATGGGGGGAGGGTGTCTTTGGGGTTTTTCCTTTTCTTTGGAAAACACATTTTCAACATTTTGACAGGAAATTCCAGCCCAGAACAATGGTTGGTGTTGATTCAGGTTTTGAAAACAATAACGTCTGGAAATTTCAGGTTTGTCTCCCCTCCAACCCTGCTAGTTCCCATGTTCAGTGCTGAAGGCAGCAGCAGGAGTGACACCAAGGGGGCTGGGTTCCCTTTGTGTGACAGGCCCCGTCCAGCTCCCTGGCCCTGCCTGTCATGCGCCTCTGTGGTAGTTCCATGTTTCTGGGTGGCCGTTGTGGGGAAGTGGGGATGCAGCATCTGAACCAGGGCCGGCTTTAGGCCAATTCCCCCGATTCCCCTGAATCGGGCCCCGCGCCCAAGCCCAAGTACGGCATACCGGCAAGAACCCATGCAGTGCACTGGGGTGGCCCGGCTTCCCCAGGGGGAAATTTAAAGGGCCTGGGGCTCCCAGCAGGGGCTGGAGCTCCAGGCCCTTTAAATTGCCACCAGAGCCCCTCTGCTGTAGCCCTGGGGTAGGGCTGCAGGCAGGGCCGGCTTTAGGAAGTGCGGGGCCCAATTGGAACATTTTTGGCGGGGCCCTGGCAGGGATGACTAAAAAAAAAAAAAATGTAAAAAAAGGGGAGTGCGGGGCTGGCTGGAGACAGGGGCTGGCTGTGGGCAGGGCAGGCAGTGCGGGGCTGGTGCAGACAGGGGGTGCAGCAGGGGCTGGCTGCGGGCAGGGGGTGTGGGTACAGGGGGTACAGCCCACCGTGTACAGTAAGTGTCCCCTCTTCCTCCCTCCTGCACTGGGGTAGCAGCAGCAGCCCGGGGCTCGGGGGCTATTTAAAGGGCCCAGGGCTCCCCTGCTTCTACTGCCCTGGCAATTTAAATAGCCACGGGAGCCCTGGGGAAGCGGTGGGGTGGCAGAGGCAGCTGTAGGCAAAGAGTAACTGCTTCAACACTATGTTCCAAACATTGGAGTGCTCATACATGAATTTACATATCATGGCCCCCAAAGTCCCATTAAACTTCTCCACTAGGCCATCTGTTTGATGCTGGTGGCAACCAAGTGGTTCACCTCATGAGCTTCTGTACCTATTGGGCTTCAGGAAGGGGGCGGGCGTAAGCCCGCCCACTGCTAAAGGGTCCCCCCCCCCCCAGCCTAAGGGGAGGATCCACAGGGCCTGAAACACAAATAATTACAGGGGACAACTAATGTAAAAACAGGGACAGGAGTGCGGTTAAAGGGTCAAAAGAAGGGAACTGACGGGGACACCGAGCAGAGAACCCCGGACAGCGCCCACTGCTCCTCAAAGGTGTCAAGGGAGCCAGTGGACGCCGCCCAGAGGAACTCTGCCTGGATACGTGAATGGACAGAGGATCGGAAACAGGCCCCACAGTCACAGGAACCTCCATCGGCCAACCTCCTCTCCCTGGTTTTATAGATGGCTTGTTTAGCCAGGGCCAAGAGGAAGTTGACCAGGAGGTCCCGTGACTTTGTGGGGCCACGGATAGGGAGTGCATAAATGAGAAGGTGAGGGGAAATGTGCAACCAAAAACGCAACATAATGTCGGTGAGGAGCCGGTGTAGGGGCTGCAACCTGGCACACTCTAAGTAAATGTGAGCCAGGGTCTCCCTCACGCCACAGAAAGGACAGGTGTCTGGGACAGGGGTAAACCGTGCCAAGTACACGCCCGTGCTCACGGCCCCATGAAGGAGCTGCCAGCTGATATCCCCGGCGGGCCTCGGGACCAGGGTGGAATAGAGGCTGGCCCACCGGGGCTTCTAACCCTCAACAGGTGGCAGGAGGTCCCACCACTTTTTATCGGGGCGGGACACGAGGGTGAGGAAGTGAAGAGTGCGGAGCACGAGCGTGTATAGATGTTTCCTTGGCGCGGTCAGGAAACGAACTGGCTGCAAGTCGTGCAGCCGGCTCACGGAGAAGGGGCGGGGGGCCGGTTGGGTCCACGGGGCAGGGGCCCGATAAAAAGGTCCGGAGGACCAGGGTTGGAGGGTGGGCAGGGTGTGCCCTCACGCAGGACCTGGTCGAGGTAGACCCGAGCAGCGGGCGGCAAAGCGGCCCTCACCTCCTGAAGTACGCGCCGGGGGGTACAAGGCCTGGAGAGCCCCATGCGCCGAGCGAGCGTCAGGGGATCCAGCCAGACTCCCCAGTCATAGTCCAGGAGGTCTCCGACTCTAGTGACGTCTGCCAGGACCAACCTCTGGCGCACCGCGGGGGAATCCGCCACCCGCACACGAAGCTGGGGGTTGTGTAGCGGGGCTCCACGAGGAGATCTGCCCCCCCGGTGGCCGCCACGGACCTGGTCGCTGAGAACAGTTTCCAGGTCCGGAGGAGGTCCTGGTAGAAGACCGGCAGCCCGGAGAGGTCTTGCAGAAGACCTCTCGGATCGAGATAAAAGAGCTGCCGGTCGTATCGGAGCCCTCGGAAGCGGCGCAGGAAGGCGTGCACCAGTACACTCCACGCCGGACTACCTGCACCATAAAGGAGCCTCTGCAGGGCCTGGAGGTGGAAGACATGGACCTGAGTGTGGAGGCACTTCAGGCCCTGCCCTCCCTCCTCCAGGGGTAGATGGAGGACCCCCGCAGAGACCCAGTGCAGTCCTGGCCAAAAGAACTCCAGAATCGCCCTCCGGAGGTCGGCCAGGAAACCCGGGGCTAGGACCAGGGTGTTGAGACGGTACCAGAGCATGGACAGGACTAGTTGATTTGAGTACCAGTGCCCTCCCGCGAAGGGAGAGGCACCGGAGTAGTCCTGTCCATTTCCGGAGCCGCTCCGTCACCCTGCCCTGTAAACCTTGCCAGTTCTCCGGTGGAGACGGATGCATGGCAGAAAGGTAAACGCCGAGATAGAGCAGCGGACCCGCGCTCCACCGGATGGCCTGAAGTGCGGGTGGGAAGGAGCTCGACTGCCACCCGGCCCCTACCACCAGGCCAGAGCTCTTGACCCAGTTGACCTGGGCGGAGGAGGCCGCCGAGTACACGGTCTGGCAAGCCTCCACCCGCACCAAGTCGCCCGGGTCCTGGACCACGAGGAGCACATCATCGGCGTACACCGACAGGACCAGCCGCAGCTCCGGCTCCCGAAGCACCAACCCCGTCAACCTCCTGCAGAGGAGACAGAGGAAGGGCTCGATCGCCAGAGCATACAGCTGGCCCGAGAGGGGGCACCCCTGCCGCACTCCCCGCCCGAAGCTGACCGGCTCGGTCAGGGTCCAGTTGAGCCTGACGAGACACTCTGTGGAGGCGTACAGCACCTGGAGAAAACCCACAAACTGGGGTCCGAAGCCTAACGCTTGCAGAGTGCCCAGGAGATACCCGTGGTCCACCCTGTCAAACGCCTTCTCCTGATCCAGGGACAGGAGGGTGAACGACAGACCATCCCTACACCCAAGTGCCAAAAGATCCCAGACCAGGTAGAGGTTATCAAAGATGCTATGGCACGGGACGGTGTAGGTCTGGTCTGGATGGATCACGTCCTCCAGCATGGACCCCAGCCACAGCGAGATGGCCTTGGCTACGATTTTGTAGTCCGTGCTGAGGAGCGAGACGGGACGCCAATTCCGCAAGTCGCGGAGGTCCCCCTTCTTCGGCAATAAGGCGAGCACGGCTCACCTGCACGAAAGAGGGAGGACCCCACTCCGCGAGGCCTCGGCCCAGACGGTGACTAGGTCCGGGCCGAGGACAACCCAGAACACGCGGTAGAACTCCACGGTCAGCCCGTCCATGCCCGGAGATTTATTAGTGGGCATGCGGCGGAGGGCTTCCGAGAACTCGGCCAGAGAGAGAGGCAACTCTAGCCGGTCCCAGTCGCCCACGCTGACTGTCGGGAGTCCGTCCCAGAGCACTCTGCAAGTGGTAGGGTCGGTCGGATCCGGGGAGAAAAGGTGTGCGTAGAAGGCACTGGCCCTCTCGCACATCTCCACCGGATCCGTGAGGGGGGTGCCGACCTCCGCCAGAAGGCAGGTGACGTGCTTCTTGGCCCCCCTCCGTTTCTCCAGGGTGTAGAAGAAGCGGGAGCCGTGATCCATCTCCCGAAGGAGGCGGATGCGGGATCGAACAAAAGCACCCCGGGCCCGATGATCATCAAGGGCCCGGAGCTCCTCCCGCTTCTCCTGGCACGCTCCGCAAAGGGATGGATCCTCAGGGCTGGTGGCCAGACGCCTCTGTAGCTCTAAGACCTCCCGTTCCAACTGCTCTATCGCCGCATCCCTCCGTCGGCTGGCGCCCCGGGTGTAGTTACGGTGGAAGAGCCGGGCGCGCACCTTTCCTAGGTCCCACCACCGCCGCGCCGAGGGAAAGGCACGCCGCTGCCCTCGCCAGACCAGCCAGAACTCCCGGAAGGACGCCACAAAGCCCACATCCTCCAGCAAACTATTGTTAAAATGCCAATAGGCCGGCCCCGGCCTCTCCGCACATAGAGAGGCCGTCACGGTGACTAGATGGTGATCTGAAAAGGGGGCCGGCCGGACGTCAGAGGAGTGGGCCCGTGAAAGATGGAAACGTGACAAGTAAATGCGGTCCAACCGGGAGTGGCACGACCGATGGGCTTCCACCCGGACATAGGTGAACGTGGAGTCATCGTCCGGGTGGTGGTCGCGCCAGACGTCCACCAGGGAGTGATGTTCCACAATCTCCCGGAGGACGTCCGCGGCGGCCGGGCACTGCTCGGTCCCAGAGTGGTCCCGCTCCTCGAGGGTAGCATTGAAGTCGCCGCCCAGGACCAGGCACTCACGAGGATCCAAGAAGCCGAGGAAGGCAGACGCCTGCTGATAAAAAGGCAGCCGCTCTGGGCCCGACGTCGGGGCATAGACGTTGACAAGGTTGACCACAAGCCCCTCCATGCGGACCCGGAGGTGCAGCAGGCAGCCCGGCACAACCTCGGCAACCCCCAGCACCTCTGGCCGTAGGTCGGGGGAGAACAGGGTAGCCACTCCAGCCGTATGAACTGTGAGACGGCTAAAATAGACCCTGTCCCCCCACTCCAGCTGCCAACTGTCTTCGGCGGCCGGATCCGTGTGGGTCTCCTGCAGGAAAACCACAGAGTACCCCCCCTCCCGAAGGAAGGAGAGCACCTGGCACCTGCGGAGACCCACCCTACAGCCCCGTGTGTTCAATCTTGCAAAGGTGATAGGTGGCATGAGGAGGGCTGGGGGGGGGATCCTCGTCGGCAGGGATGCTCACGGCCCCCATTGGGCTGCGCAGCAAACCGTGACCCACCCCGAAGGTGAGCAAGGAGTCACGGAAGCTGCGGACCCGCTGGTAAGCCGAGGCACCCTGCTTCCCGGTCCTTTTACCCTCCCCCATGAGGGCCCTCGCGGCCCGGAGGATCTGATGGAAATCCCCCCATCGCTGGAGAGCGAGCGGCACCTTATTGTGGGAGCCACGGACGTCTTCTAAAAACTCCCACAGCTCTTCTCGCAGCGTATGGGGGGGTGGGGTCACTGGCTTCTGGTCATCCCCTGCTGGGGCCCATGGCACGGCCCTGTGGCCCACCGAGACAGGCAAGCAAGGGGCGGACCCTCGACGGAGCGCCCGATGGGCCGGCGCCACATGGTCCGCCTCAGATCCCGGCTCAATGGGGGGCGGCGGCGGAGGGAGGATAGCAGCCCCTAGTGGGTCGGGACTGGGGAACACAAAGGCCGCTCCCTGGGGGGTCATCCTTCGGTAAAGAGAAGGAGACGTCCCCAGGGGCGGCAATAGCATCATGGGAGGTGGAGGGGATAGGAATTGGGTCAGGAGTAAGGGCAGGGCCAGGGGCAGGAGTAGGGTCGGGAAGAGGGACAGAGGTAGGATGCTGGGCCCCAGGAGCTGAACAGCTGGAAGGTAGCTCCTCTCGGTCAGGCTCAGGGGTCTGAGGGTCAGGGAGGGGGTCCCCAGCGATGCTGGGCTCAGGCTCTATGGCAGATGGAACAGCCACGGCAGCAGGAGGTGAACAATCTTCAACGGGGCCCCCACCCGGGAAGGAACTCGGTTGTCCCACGCCAACGAGGGATACCCCTGGTAACTCTGGTCCCAGCTGCGAGGCACTGGCTGTCGCCTCAACAGGCTCAGCGGCCGTTAGCGGGGTGGCACCCGCAGCTGGGCAGGTCGAAGAGTCCAGGGGCTCCTCTGAGGCAGGAGCAGGAGCAGCAGTTAGGGGCATGGAAGACGGAAAAAAGGGGGCTGGGGTGAGGTCGGCCAGATCGAGGCCCGCTGGCAGAGGTTCGTCCTCCCCCTGGGTGACCGGGGTCAGACCCAGGGCCTCGATCTCCTCATAGATAGAAGGGAGCTCACCTCCCACCACCCCAGGGTCTTCCCCGCTAGCACCCGAGGCGACGCTTGCCTCGGGCATCGCAGAGGGTATAGATAGCAAGGGGGCAGGAGCGGCTTCAACGGGGGCCTCCGCGAGGAGGGACCGCGGAGGATGGATGGTGGCACCCTCCGGTGCCGCCACACCTTCCCCAGCCGGCAACGGTTGATGTAATGTACCCGCGGGCAAGGCGGAAGGCTTGGCAGCTGTGCCCCCCTTCCTGGTTTTTCGGGGGGCATCCGCACCGGATGGCAGGAGCGGAGCTCAAGCCTTCTGCTTGCCCCGCTTTCCCTGTGCTAGGGTCCAGCCCTCCATGGCATTGTCTGCGGGCTGGGTGACAGGGATTGGGTCGGGGGGCAGAGATGATGGCTCGAGGACCTGAGGAGGTAACAATGGGGCAGCAGGAGGGGGGGCGGATTCCCCCTGGGGAGGGCCCTCTCCCACGCCCGGCAACACCCCCACCGCACCCTCCTCTACGGGCCCCACCACAGCGCACGTAGCAGAGCTGGGGCCCTCCTGCTCATCTGGGCATGGTGGGGGAGGTACCCCTTTTGCCCGAGCGGGAGCAGTGGTGGTCCGAGAAGGAGGAGGGGCAGCTCTGGGTACCGGGCAACCAGGGGCGCCAGCAATGGTGGGGCTGGCGCCCTGCCGGGGCTTGGGGGTCCCGGACGCTCCTCCGTGCCGGGCCAAGGGGCAATCCCTCCGGACGTGCCCTATCGCCCGGCAGAGGTAGCACTGGGCCTCCCCCGTGGAATAGTGCACCCGGTAATGGGCCCCCTGAAAGGGACCAAGAAAGACCCCTCGAGCACCTCTCCGCCACGTGCTGCCGGCGGCAGTTGGAGCTGCACGTGCCGGCGGAACGAGAGGTCGTGGCAGAGGGTGGGGTCTTTGCAGCCCAGCGAGAGAGGGCTGAAGATGGAGATCGGTTTCCCCAGGGTAGAAAAGGCAGGTAGCAGGGCGACATTGGGGAGGAAAGGAGGAACAGAGGTGAGGACCACACGGACACCCAGGTCCTCCAGCGGCTCCAGGGGGACGAACACTCCCCCCACCGCCAGGCCCTTCTCCACCGCTTCTTGGGCGGCGGCCTCCGAGGCAAGGGAGAAGACAACCTTGCCATACATTTTGGAGGCCGCCACGATGGCCGTGGGCCCCACCACCCTCGCCAACACCCGCACGTAGGTCTCCACGTGCGGCGAGGTGGGCACCTGGAGGCAACGGATGCCATGCCTCCTAGCCAAGGTGGGGAAGGGGCCCAGGCCGCTATAGATGGAAGCAGAGGCGGTGGATGGACAAGATGGCGTAGCGGCAGGCGGGGGGGCTGCCACCACCTGGGCATACGCCCTGGGGGCCGGGGGAGGGGCACCCGCAGAGCTGGTGGAGGGAGCAGCGGGAAGGGACGCCGCGGCCGGTGGCGGGACCGTGGCAGTGGGGGCAGCCCCTGCCATGGAGGGCCCAGTCTTCCTAGCGGGGCGCTTTCCCTTCTTCTTGCCCTGGCCTTTCCTGCCGGGTGGGGCGGCTCCCCCAGAATCTGAGGGAGCGAGGGATGTGGAAGCAGCGGAGGTCACCCCGTCGCCCGCCGCTGCCGATACCGCAGCGGTGGCGGTGGCAGGTGGTTTGGTAGCGGCGGTTGAGGAAGTGGCTAAGGGGGTTGTCGGGGGGGCAGGCGGGGGAAGGGCGGCGGGGCCTACTTGGGGTGTCTCGCCCGCCGTGTTTCCCTCCATAACGAGCAGGGAGGGAGGGGAAAACACACCGGAGAAAAAGGGGGGCGGGTAAAGGGGAAGTAGGTCAACCACTCCGCCCTGCTAGGCTGCAGGCAGGGGAGGAGGGTGCCGAAATGGGGGGGGGGACAAGGGGGAGTATCAAGGGCTTGTGGGGGAGGGACAGTCACCGACGCCGGCTCCTCTAGCTGCACTAGGGGAAGGAAGGTCACAATAACAGCAGGGGGTGCAGTGATTAACCAAAATGTGATGGGGGGCACAAGCGCACGGGAGGGGGCATGGGCACACGAGGGGAGGGGCAATCAGGGCAAGGGGGGCGCAAAGGAAGGGGAGCAACCAGGCTGGGAATGGGGCAGAGAAACCAAGGGGCTAACCGCAGGGCTGGGGTGGGACAACCAAACCAAACTGCGGAGGGAAAAGGGCGGGGCAGGCAAACAAACTGAAGCTGTGGAGGGGCAAAAGGCTATAGAGGGCAAATGGGGTAGGCAGCAAGGGGCAAAGCTGGGAAGCCTATAGCAAAGCAGAAGGGGCAGTCTGGGGGGGGGTAGGTGCGCCCACGAGCACTTGTGGAAAGTCAATGTGTGGGCTGCCTGCCGCTGCAGGCCCAAACGATGTCAATAGGGCACGGCAGGCCAGGAGAGCAGCAGAGTCCCAGAGGCAGGAGCGGAGGCAGATGGTAAATAGGCTCTGGGGGTGGTGGAGGGGGCAACGGTGGTGGTGGGGGTTTGGGGGGGACACAGATGGACCAGGGGGCAGGCTCCACGCCACACCCCCTGTGTCCCCACAGACACAGTCTAGACCCCCACCACTAGAGCACAGTTCGAAAATTACTCAGTCCTGAATGGCCCCCTCCACAGTGGTCTCCAGAGTCCTGTGCGCTCCCCCAGCAGCCGATGGTCTATGTAGTCCTCTTCCTCCACCTCCAGGCTCCAGCAGCTCCCCAAGACAAATACGGCAGCAGCAGCTCCGGCAACCCTGGCAGTCAGGCAGGAAGGACCCCCCACAGGTGGTAGTGGTGATGGTGAAGGTGGGGTCCTGGCTTCTCCCTCCAGAGATGGTGGGGAGGAGGGGCTGGTCGGCAAGGCTCCCCCACCCCTCACTCAGTAGCAGTGGCAGCAGCAGCAGTCCAGGGAAGGAGCTCTAGCCAGCAGCAGCAGCCCAGGGAGTAAGAAGGAGCTCCAGACAGCAGGGCAGCTGGAGACAAGAAGGAAGAAGAGCTCCAGCCAGCAGGGCAGCCAGAGGACACTAAGCACGCTCTTGAGAGGAGTGGACACCCGCTCCTGCCCTGGGGGGTTCGAAAAGCCCTGCAGACGGCTTGGGCTAGGCAAGGTAAAACCCTGGCTGATTGGGGGAAGTGGCTGCAGCTGGGCCACACCCTAATCAGAGCCCAGATGGCCTGTATAAAGAGGCTGGGAGCCAGGAGATCAAGAGTCTCTCTCTGCATTCAGGGAGAGAAGGGCCTGGCTGCAGGGAGCTAGACAGGGTACCTGTAGTGGAGCAGGGCTGGGGAAAGGCTGAGGAGCTGGGGAGCACCAGCCTGGAAAGCCCCAGGCTGCGGCCTAGTATTAGGCCAAGGGGTACTGGGGGTTGCAGAGGGCAGCCCAGGGCGAGTCCAAGGCAGCAGGTCCAAACCCCCCTTGCCAGTGATGAGTGGCCTATACTGCCCCAAGGAGCGGGGGCTAGTTGGTGACTGGCAGTGGCCTAGTGCTGAGGCAAGGTGGGGATAGTGGGTGGGGGTTCCCCAGGGAGGGGAGACCCAGATCTGTGGGGTACTGCCAGGGGGCAGCATCCCAGTAATAGGGGCACCGGGTCCTGGGAGGGACACGGGTGCCAGTGGACGACAAGTCGGATCACCGGCCCGCAGAGGGCGCTCCAGAGGCTGGTGAGCTAATTCCCTGGATGACCAGCAGGAGGCGCCACAGGGGTGAGTCCAGACGTCTACATATGGTGGAGAATGCGGGCATAGGCGGTCCACCCCTGACACAAGGGGCAAGGCGAGGACAGCAGGACTATTTCCTGGACTGGGGAAACTGAGAAACGGGACAATGGATCCCATATACCGCGGGGTATATTATGCAGAGACCCCGGGGGTTGTCCCTGGGTAGGGCCCAGCATCAGAGGCCCAGTGGAAGGAGGCTGATGGCCTGACAGGGGCCCAGGAGACCCAGGATGGACTGTGGGATGCGCTGTGGGCCCTCCAGGCACAGATTGGCCAGCTGGTGGAGGAGCAGCGGGCCGTGCGAACACTCCTGAGGAGGGAGTATACAAGAGACCACGGAGGGCGTGGGCCACAGAGTGCCAGGGCCAGGAGGCCCGTGGCGAAGGCTTGCTACGCCTGTGGTCAGGCTGGACATTTAAAACGGGACTGTCCCGATGGGGCTGGAGGCAGAGGACCTCACCCCGCAACGTGACGGTGCCCGATCCCTCAAGTAGGCTGCGGGGGGAGGGAACCTCGGCGGCTGAGGGCATGTTGGGCCTGTGGGCGCAGGGGGCACCTGGAGCGGGAGTGCCCCGGCCCCAGGAATACGGCCCAGGGCAACCCCGGGAGGGTTGGCCCAGTGAAGGACAAAAGGAAAATACCGAGGCCCGGGGCAGCACAGAGGCGGGATGCCTGCTGGGGCTGTAGGGAGCCCGGGCATATAAGGAGGCACTGCCCCCTCAGAGGAACTGAGGAGAGGCCAGAGGAGGTGCCTGTGAGGCCAGAAGGGCCAAAACTGTTGGAGGCGACGACCGGGATGGAGGGATTCCTGCAGGAGGCAGGAACCCGGACCGGCCCGGGGTTTGTCGCCGATGATGAGACCCAGACCGAGTGGACCCAGGAAGAGGCTGGGACCCAAGTGATCCACGATCAGGCCACCAAATGGACCCAGACCCTGAGGGTGGGGGGTCAGGAAGATGGCCTGGGGGACCAGGACCTGTGGACGCGGCTAGAGGCCGTGGAGCAGGCCCGGCGGACGTCGGAGGCGGGGCTCCAAAAAGCTCACCAGGAGAGGGAAGACCTGGCCTTCAAGCTGAAAGACAGTAAGGAGAAGCAGGCGCAACTGGCAGGACACCTCCGGGCCGCACAGGCCAGAAGGCCCCTTGATTCCCCGGGGTGGGGGTTTTGAGGGGGGGAGGTGTGTAGCGGGGTGGACACCCGCTCCTGCCCTGAGGGGTTGGAAAAGCCCTGCAGAGGGCTTGGGCTAGGCAAGGTAAAACCCTGGCTGATTGGGGGAAGTGGCTGCAGCTGGGCCACACCCTAATCAGAGCCCAGATGGCCTGTATTAAGAGGCTGGGAGCCAGGAGCTCAAGAGTCTCTCTCTGTGTTCAGGTAGAGAAGGGCCTGGCTGCAGGGAGCTAGACACAGGTTACCTGTAGTGAAGCAGGGCTGGGGAAAGGCTGGGGAGCGCCAGCCTGGAAAGCCCCAGGCTGCGGCCTAGTATTAGGCCAAGGAGTACTGGGTGTTGCAGAGGGCAGCCCAGGGCGAGTCCAAGGCAGCAGGCCCCAACCCCCCTTGCCAGTGATGAGTGGCCTATACTACAGTCTGCCCCAGGGAGCGGGGGCTAGTTGGTGACTGGCAGTGGCCTAGTGCTGAGGCAAGGTGGGGATAGTGGGTGGGGGTTCCCCAGGGAGGGGAGACCCAGATCTGTGGGGTACTGCCGGGGGGCAGAATCCCAGTAATAAGGGCACCGGGTCCTGGGAGGGACACGGGTGCCAGAGGACGACAAGTCAGATCACCGGCCTGCAGAGGGCGCTCCAGAGGCTGGTGAGCTAATTCCCTGGACGACCAGCAGGAGGCGCCGCAGGGGTGAGTCTGGACGTCTACAGCTTCCCAAAGACATTTCATGGTCCCTGCCAGGAAGTTAGTTCCCAAATCCATAAGGATGTCGGAGGGCCAACCTACCCTGGCAAAAATGTCTGCCAATGGCTGGCTCACACTTTTAGCCCTGGTGTTGCTTAGAGCTACTGCTTCCAGACATCGGGTGGCAAAATCCATGAAGGTCAGTATGTACAACTTTCCTCTGGCTGTCTTCTTAGGGAAAGGATCCTGAATATCCACAGCTACACACTGAAATGGAACCTCAATTATGGGGAGTGTCTGGAGAAGGGCCTTGACCTGGTCTTGGGGCTTTCACACCCTCTGGCACACCTCACAAGACCGGACATATGTAGAAACATCCTTGCCCATTCCCTCCCAGTGGAATGACTTCCAAAAATGGATTTTGGTCCTGTTCACCCCAGCATGGCTGCTAGGGTGATAGTGGGCTAAGCTCAAGAGCTTTTCTCTATACTTAGTTGGAACTACCAACTGTTTCTGAGGATGCCAGTCCTCCTTGTGCCCACCAGAAAGGGTCTCCTTGTATAAGAGTCCTCCTTCTACAACAAATCTGGACCTATTGGGAGAGCTGAGAGGGCGTGAGTCGCTCTGTGCAGCTGTCCAAGCTCCCTTGAGGCGTTCATCCGCTTCCTGCTCTGTCTGGAACTGCTCCCTTGATGCTGGAGACATTAGTTCCTTGCTGGGTTGTGGACTTGGGCTTGGTCCCCCTGGAAATGATGCAGATGATGGGGGTGTCTCCGTCGATTGTGAACCACTCTCCGCTGGTGTACTAGATGGTATTTCAGGCTCCAGTTGAGCCTCTTGCACAAGTTTAGCTGCCTCTGCAGGTGCAGGCTCTGTGGCGCCCTTTGGTGCTGGCTCCCCTGACTCTGGTGATGTTGCAAGCATGGGCTCTGGTGCTGACTGCTCCACCAGTTCTGATTATTGGGGTTGTTCTGGCTGGGTTCCAGGAATTGGATCTACAATGGCTGCCATAGACTCTGGTCTGGGATCGGGTTCCACCACCTCTGGCTGGGTCCCTGTAGGAGGTTCAGGAATGGAGTTAAATGTGAAGGCCAGTTTAGTCTGGCTGTGGGTGACCATCCCCACCCTTTCTGTTAGCCTCACATGGTTGGCTAAGTCTTCTCCCAGCAGCATGGAAATGGGATAATCATCATAGACTGCAAAAGTCCATATTCCTGACCAGCCCTTGTACTGGACAGGCAACTTGGCTGTAGACAAGTTAAAAGAGTTGGCCTTAAAGGGTTGCACCATCACTTGGGCCTCTGGTTCAATGAATTTGGGGTCCACCAGGGATTGGTGGATAGCTGATACCTGTGTGCCAGTGTCTCTCCATGCAGTAATCTTCCTCCCGCACACACGCACAGTTTCCCTTCCCTTCCCTTTCCTTTTTCATACCTGGCTTAAAGCTTCTTATAGCTTTGCTGATATGTGTTTCCTGTCTCTGGAGAACAACAACAGACAAAGGGAAAGTTTTTTCCCAATTTTAAAAAGTTCTAGCCCTCCCATTGGCTCCCTTCCTTTTACCTTTGGACTTTTTAAACCCTTTACAGGTAAAGCAAGCAGAGAACAGCTACTAACAGGGATTCTATAGCTAACTGGCTGGCTGGGTGTCCATAAAAGGGAGCTACCTCCACCCCCTTTCATTTATCACACCAACACTGTCTATTCCTAAAACTCTCAGGATTTTTAAGCGAATCTCATGATTTGGGTGGCCTGACTTGTGATTTTTCTGCACTGGGGTGGCAAGGCTAAGGAAAAGCCAGCTGAGAGGGAGGAAAGGAGGTGGGTTATTGTCTGCATAAAACTGAAGCAGAAGACTGTTCACAAAGAAGATGACTTTTTGTAGTTTGCAGAATTCATTTTCTTAATTACTTGTAAAGTTGAAAGCTGACCCGAGTTGCATGATGATTGCTTGTTCTGTTCATTCCCTCTGGGGCACGTGGCATTGGCCACTGTCAGAAGACAGGATATGGGGTTAGATGGACCTTTGGTCTGACCCAGTATGGCCGTTCTTATGCTCTCTCACGTTTGAGTCACACAGGCCCCGGGTCAGAGCAGAGCTGAGGCATCAGGGCAGGGAGGGGTCAGCTGGGAGCCCTGTGTGCCCCGCTCGGATTCCACACAGTCCCGTCTGCCTTCCCATGCCACTGCCACTGCAGTGAGCAGCCTAGGAGGCGGTGGCTGGATGCTGTGGAGGGCGAGGGGTAAATGCCCTGGGTAGATTGGGGACAGGCAGACAGATGACTCACCGGGAGCTGAGCAGAACTCCTGGCTGCTGGGCCTCAGCGCTGGGAAAAGAAAGGTGCCGTGTGTTCAGTGCCGGGCTAGATGCTCCCCTGCTGTGAGATGCCCTGAATGTCTGATGAGGTCTCTGCTTCCCCCATGGTCCCCGCTCCCGAGGTGACAGCGCCCCCTGGAGAGATGGGTGGGCTCTGGGTCAGTAACACGCTCCATCACCCTCCCCAGCCCCATGCACTGAATGGGATTCACACGCAGGCACCTGGGAGCCAGGTCCCCCTCTCTCTTCAATACAGAGGAGACTGGGGCCTGCTTCCAGCCCCACCCATCCCAGCAGGGGCACCCCTGCCTGCTCGATGAGGCTGTGCCAGGCACTGTGAGGACCCCTGAGTCCACTTGGGCCAGTGACTCCCATGGGGGTGGCCTGGGGGTTCCCATATCCCCAGGGGATCAGCACTGAGCGACTCTGCAGGTGGCTCTGCTACCAGCTGGCTACCTACGTTCATCCCCAGCCTCATTGGCTGAGCTCAGCCCTCACTTCACCAGCAGAGCCTGCAGCCGGGAACACGCTATGAACAGACAGAGGGACAGGGCCCAGATCTGATATGGATATTTGAGAGACAGAAATAAAGTAGAGCCATCAATAGCAACTCACCCCCCCAACCCATAACACAGATCTGGTGTTGGATCCAAACTGTGTGACTTGAGCCTGGCCCTTCCACCAGTCTGACCCTGAGACTAAGACCCAGAGCCCCCGAATATGGGGAGAATCCAGATCTGGATCCAAGCCTAGATCCAAGCCTGGATCCCAGCTCAGTGTCTCTGGCCATCAGTAGCTGGGAGCCCTGGGGCTGGACTCCACTAATTCTCCAGCCCCATCCCCCAATGGCAATGGCCCTCCCTGCTTTCTCTGACTCCAGACTGAGCTGAAACCTTATGAGCATCCTCCCCCGATCTCAGCCCATCCTGACTCCATGTGCCTGGCATGGGGAGCTGGGTCCAGTGACACACCAGGGGTTTGGATACAGCCAAATGCCAGGTTACAGCTCCCAACAAGGAACGCCGGGCAGACCTGCAGCCTGGGGCCTGAGCCAGTACAGCAGGGACCCAGGAAAGGATTTAGGGGCCCCAAGGGGCAAGTACCTCCACATGAGCTCCCAGGGCACCGTAGGAGAACAGGGCTGATGCTCGCCTCAGCTGTGTAACGAGGGGAGCAGGGAGGGGATTTCCCCCAGTGTGCGGCCTTGGTGAGGCCGATACTGGATCCTGTGCCTGGTTCTGGGGCCCCAGTTTAAAAGGCTGTTGCAAATGTGCAGCAGGTGCAGAGCAGAGCCAGAAAAACGCTGTGAGGGCTGGAGAAGAGGCCTCACAGGAGAGGCCAGGGAGCTCCGTGTGTGGAGCTGCTCAGACAGCTGGGCTGGTCACGGTGTTTAAGCTCCTTCCTGGGGAGAAAACTCCAGGTACTACTGGGCTCTTCAGTGCAGCAGACACAGGGCTGGACACTGAGTCTAGGCAAACTCCAGTGAGAAAGGAGGGAGACAAAGCCAGGCCAGAGGCCTTTCTGGAAGATCATAGAATCATACAAGATTAGGTTAGAAAGAGACCACAGGAGGTCATCTAGTCCAACCCCCTGCTCAAAGCAGGATCAACCCCAACTAAATCATTCCAGCCAGGGCTTTGACAAGCTGGGCTTTAAAAACCTCTAAGGGTATGTCTACACTACGAAATTAGGACGATTTAATAGAAGTCGATTTTTTAGAAGTCTATTTGATACAGTCGATTGTGTGTCCCCACTAAGCGCATTAACTTGGTGGAGTGCATCCACAGTACCCAGGCTAGCATCGACTTTCGGAGCGTTGCACTGTGGGTAGCTATCCCACAGTTCCCGCAGTCTCCGCCAGCCATTGGAATTCTGGGTTGAGCTCCCAATGCCCGATGGGGCAAAAACATTGTTGCGAGTGGTTCTGGGTACATGTCGTCAGGCCCCCCTCCCTCAGTGAGAGCAAAGGCTGAGAATAGTTTTGAGCCTTTTTTCCGAGCAGACGCCATACTATGGCTAGCATGGAGCCCGCTCAGATCGCCTCGGCAGTTATGAGCACTGTAAACACCATGTGCATTATCCTGCAGTGTATGCAGCACCAGAACCTGCAAAAGCAGGCGAGGAGGCGACGGCAGCGCGGTGACGAGAGTGATGAGGACATGGACACAGACATCTCTCAAAGCACTGGCCCTGGCAATTTGGACATCATGGTGGTAATGGGGCAGGTTCATGCAGTGGAATGCCGATTCTGTGCCTGGGAAACAAGCACAGACTGGTGGGACTACATAGTGTTGCAGGTCTGGGATGAGTCCCAGTGGCTGCGAAACTTTCGCATGCGTAAGGGCACTTTCATGGAACTTTGTGACTTGCTTTCCCCTGCCCTGAAGTGCAAGAATACCAAGATGAGAGCAGCCCTCACAGTTCACAAGTGAGTGGTGATAACCCTCTGGAAGATTGCAATGCCAGACAGCTACCAGTCAGTTGGGAATTAATTTGGAGTGGGCAAATCTACTGTGGGGGCTGATGTGATCCAAGTAGCCAACGTGATCACTGACCTGCTGCTATCAAGGGTAATGACTCTGGGAAATGTGCAGGTCATAGTGGATGGCTTTGCTGCAGTGGGATTCCCTAACAGTGGTGGGGTGATAGGCGGAACCCATATCCCTATCTTGGGACCGGAGCACCAAGGCAGCGAGTACATAAACTGAAAGGGGTACTTTTCAATGGTGCTGCAAGCACTGGTGGATCACAAGGGACGTTTCACCAACATTAACGTGGGTTGGCCGTGAAAGGTACATGAAGCTCGCCTCTTTAGGAACTCTGGTCTCTGTGAACGGCTGCAGCAAGGGACATACTTTCCAGACCAGAAAATAACCATTGGGGATGTTGAAATGCCTATAGTTATCCTTGGAGACCCAGCCTATCCCTTAATGCCCTGGCTCATGAAGCCATACACAGGCACCCTGGACAGTAGTCAGGAGCTGTTCAACTATAGGCTGAGCAAATGCAGAATGGCGGTAGAATGTGCTTTTGGACATTTAAAAGCACGCTGGCACAGTTCACTGACTCGGTAAGACCTCAGAAAAACCAATGTTCCCATTGTTATTACTGCTTGCTGTGCGCTCCACAATATCTGTGAGAGTAAAGGGGAGATGTTTATGGGGGCGGGGGGAGGTCGAGGCAAATCGCCTGGCCGCTGATTATGCACAGCCAGACACCGGGGCTGTTAGAAGAGGACAGCAAGGCATGCTGCATATCAGAGAAGGTTTGAAAACCAGTTTCATGACTGGCCAGGCTACGGTGTGAAAGTTCTGTTTGTTTATCCTTAACAAAAACCCACCCCTTGGTTCACTCTACTTCCCTGTAAGCCAACCGCCCTCCCCTCCCCCCTTTGATCACCGCTTGCAGAGGCAGTAAAGTCATGGTTGTTTCAAATTCATGCATTCTTTATTACTTCATCACACAAATTGGGGGATAACCTCAAAGGTAGCCCAGGAGGGATGGGGGAGGAGGTAAGCACTGGGTGGGGTGGTGGAGGAGGGGAGGACAAGGCCACACTGCACTTCAAACGTATTGAATGCCAGCCTTTTGTTGCTTGGGCAGTCCTTTGGGGTGTAGTGGTTGGGTGCCCGGAGGCCCCCCACCAGGTTCTTGATCATCTGGGTGCAGAGGCTTTGGAACTTGGGGAAGAGGGCAGTTTGGTTACACACGGGATGTAGCGGCAGTCTGTGCTCCTGCTGCCTTTCCTGCACCTCAACAATACTCCGGAGAATATCAGTTTGATCTTCTAGTAGCCTCAGCATTGCATCCTACCTCCTCTCATCACGCTGCTGCCACCTATCATCTTGATCCCTCCACATATCCTCACTTTCATTTAGTGCTTTCCTGCACCCTGACAGTGTCTGCCTCCATGCATTCTGCTGGGCTCTTTCAGTGTGGGAGGACTGCATGAGCTCAGGTTTCAGAGTAGCAGCCGTGTTAATCTGGATCCGCAAAAATAACAGGAGTACTTGTGGCACCTTAGAGACTAACAAATTTATTAGAGCATAAGCTTTCGTGGGCTACAACCCACTTCTTCGGATGCATATAGAGTGAACCATATATTGAGGAGATATATATACACACACATACAGAGAGCATGAACAGGTGGGAGTTGTCTTACCAACTCTGAGAGGCCAATTAAGTAAGAGAAAAAAAACTTTTCAAGTGATAATCAAGATGGCTCAGTACAGACAGTTTGATAAGAAGCAAGTGTGAAAATACTTACAAGGGGAGATAGATTCAATGTTTGTAATGGCTCAGCCATTCCCAATCCCTATTTAGCCCTGAGTTGATTGTGTCTAGTTTGCATATCAATTCCAGCTCAGCAGTCTCTCGTTGGAGTCTGTTTTTGAAGTTTTTCTGTTTTAAGATAGCCACCCGCAGGTCTGTCAAAGAATGGCCAGACAGGTTAAAGTGTTCTCCCACTGGTTTTTGAGTATTATGATTCCTGATGTCAGATTTGTGTCCATTAATTCTTTTGCGTAGAGACTGTCCGGTTTGGCCAATGTACATGGCAGAGGGGCATTGCTGGCACATGATGGCATATATCACATTGGTAGATGTGCAGGTGAACGAGCCACTGATGGTATGGCTGATGTGATTAGGCCCTATGATGGTGTCACTTGAATAGATATGTGGACAGAGTTGGCATCGGGCTTTGTTACAAGGATAGGTTCCTGGGTCAGTGTTTTTGTTCAGTGATGTGTGGTTGCTGGTGAGTATTTGCTTTAGGTTGGGGGGTTGTCTGTAAGCGAGGACAGGTCTGTCTCCCAAGATCTGTGAGAGTAAAGGATCATCTTTCAGGATAGGTTGTAGATCTCTGATGATGCGCTGGAGAGGTTTTAGTTGGGGGCTGAAGGTGACAGCTAGTGGTGTTCTGTTATTTTCTTTGTTGGCCCTGTCTTGTAGGAGGTGACTTCTGGGTACTCGTCTGGCTCTGTCAATCTGTTTTTTCACTTCAGCAGGTGGGTATTGTAGTTTTAAGAATGCTTGATAGAGATCTTGTAGGTGCTTGTCTCTATCTGAGGGATTGGAGCAAATGCGGTTATATCTTAGAGCTTGGCTGTAGACAATGGATCGTGTGGTGTGTCCTGGATGGAAGCTGGAGGCATGTAGGTAAGTGTAGCGGTCAGTAGGTTTCCGGTACAGGGTGGTATTTATGTGACCATCGCTTATTAGCACAGTAGTGTCCAGGAAATGGACCGCTTGTGTGGATTGATCTAGGCTGAGGTTGATGGTGGGATGGAAATTATTGAAATCATGGTGGAATTCCTCAAGGGCTTCTTTTCCATGGGTCCAGATGATGAAGATGTCATCAATGTAGCGCAAGTAGAGTAGGGGCGTTAGGGGACGAGAGCTAAGGAAGCGTTGTTCTAAGTCAGCCATAAAAACGTTGGCATACTGCGGGGCCATGCGGGTACCCATAGCAGTGCCGCTGACTTGAAGGTATATATTGTCCCCAAATGTGAAATAGTTGTGGGTGAGGACAAAGTCACAGAGTTCAGCCACCAGGTTAGCTGTGACATTATCGGGGATACTGTTCCTGATAGCTTGTAGTCCATCTGTGTGTGGAATATTGGTGTAGAGGGCTTCTACGTCCATAGTGGCCAGGATGGTGTTTTCTGGAAGATTACCGATGGATTCTAGTTTCCTCAGGAAGTCAGTAGTATCTCGAAGATAGCTAGGAGTGCTGGTAGCGTAGGGTCTGAGGAGAGAGTCCACATAACCAGACAAGCCTGATGTTAGGGTGCCAATGCCTGAGATGATGGGGCGTCCAGGATTTCCAGGTTTATGGAAATAAAGGAGCCACAACAGTAGTTCCCTTAACCCACCCAGCAATATTGTTAACCTTTCCAGCTATACTCTTAGCCCAGCAGAAGAGTCTGTCCTATCTCGGGGCCTCTCCTTTTGTCCCTCCAGACCCACGAACATGATACAGTTCTGCGGTGACCTAGAATCCTACTTTCGACGTCTCCGACTCAAAGAATATTTCCAACATACCTCTGAACAGCATACTAACCCACAGAATCCCCCCTACCAGCACTACAAACAAAAGGATTCTGCGTGGACTCCTCCGGACGGTCGAAACAACAGACTGGATTTCTACATAGATTGCTTCCGTCAACGTGCAAAGGCTGAAATTGTGGATAAGCAACATCACTTGCCCCATAACCTCAGCCATGCTGAACACAACGCCATCTACAGCCTCAGAAACAACCCTGACATCATTATCAAAAAGGCTGACAAAGGAGGTGCTGTCGTCATCATGAATAAATTGGAATATGACCAAGAGGCTGCTAGACAGCTCTCTAACACCACATTCTACAGGCCATTATCCTCTGATCCCACTGAGGATTACTTAAAGAAACTACACCATCTGCTAAAAAAACTCCCTGACAAAGCACAGGAACAAATCTGTACAGACACATGCCTAGAACCCCGACCAGGGACATTCTATTTGCTACCCAAGATCCATAAACCTGGAAATCCTGGATGCCCCATCATCTCAGGCATTGGCACCCTAACATCAGGCTTGTCTGGTTATGTGGACTCTCTCCTCAGACCCTACGCTACCAGCACTCCTAGCTATCTTCGAGATACTACTGACTTCCTGAGGAAACTAGAATCCATCGGTGATCTTCCAGAAAACACCATCCTGGCCACTATGGACGTAGAAGCCCTCTACACCAATATTCCACACACAGATGGACTACAAGCTATCAGGAACAGTATCCCCGATAATGTCACAGCTAACCTGGTGGCTGAACTCTGTGACTTTGTCCTCACCCACAACTATTTCACATTTGGGGACAATATATACCTTCAAGTCAGCGGCACTGCTATGGGTACCCGCATGGCCCCGCAGTATGCCAACGTTTTTATGGCTGACTTAGAACAACGCTTCCTTAGCTCTCGTCCCCTAACGCCCCTACTCTACTTGCGCTACATTGATGACATCTTCATCATCTGGACCCATGGAAAAGAAGCCCTTGAGGAATTCCACCATGATTTCAATAATTTCCATCCCACCATCAACCTCAGCCTAGATCAATCCACACAAGCGGTCCATTTCCTGGACACTACTGTGCTAATAAGCGATGGTCACATAAATACCACCCTGTACCGGAAACCTACTGACCGCTACACTTACCTACATGCCTCCAGCTTCCATCCAGGACACACCACACGATCCATTGTCTACAGCCAAGCTCTAAGATATAACCGCATTTGCTCCAATCCCTCAGATAGAGACAAGCACCTACAAGATCTCTATCAAGCATTCTTAAAACTACAATACCCACCTGCTGAAGTGAAAAAACAGATTGACAGAGCCAGACGAGTACCCAGAAGTCACCTCCTACAAGACAGGGCCAACAAAGAAAATAACAGAACACCACTAGCTGTCACCTTCAGCCCCCAACTAAAACCTCTCCAGCGCATCATCAGAGATCTACAACCTATCCTGAAAGATGATCCTTTACTCTCACAGATCTTGGGAGACAGACCTGTCCTCGCTTACAGACAACCCCCCAACCTAAAGCAAATACTCACCAGCAACCACACATCACTGAACAAAAACACTGACCCAGGAACCTATCCTTGTAACAAAGCCCGATGCCAACTCTGTCCACATATCTATTCAAGTGACACCATCATAGGGCCTAATCACATCAGCCATACCATCAGTGGCTCGTTCACCTGCACATCTACCAATGTGATATATGCCATCATGTGCCAGCAATGCCCCTCTGCCATGTACATTGGCCAAACCGGACAGTCTCTACGCAAAAGAATTAATGGACACAAATCTGACATCAGGAATCATAATACTCAAAAACCAGTGGGAGAACACTTTAACCTGTCTGGCCATTCTTTGACAGACCTGCGGTGGCTATCTTAAAACAGAAAAACTTCAAAAACAGACTCCAACGAGAGACTGCTGAGCTGGAATTGATATGCAAACTAGACACAATCAACTCAGGGCTAAATAGGGATTGGGAATGGCTGAGCCATTACAAACATTGAATCTATCTCCCCTTGTAAGTATTTTCACACTTGCTTCTTATCAAACTGTCTGTACTGAGCCATCTTGATTATCACTTGAAAAGTTTTTTTTCTCTTACTTAATTGGCCTCTCAGAGTTGGTAAGACAACTCCCACCTGTTCATGCTCTCTGTATGTGTGTGTATATATATATCTCCTCAATATATGGTTCACTCTATATGCATCCGAAGAAGTGGGTTGTAGCCCACGAAAGCTTATGCTCTAATAAATTTGTTAGTCTCTAAGGTGCCACAAGTACTCCTGTTATTTTTGCATGAGCTCAGAGAACATTTCATCATAAGTGTGGTTTTTTCGCCTTCTAATTTCCGCTAGCCTCTGGGACGCAGATGAAATGGGGAGCATTGAAACATTTGCAGCTGGAGGAGGGAAAAAAGGGAGAGTAGTATTTAAAAAGACACATTTTAGAGAACAATGGGTAGACTCTTTCATGGTGAACCAAGCTGTTAAGATTACATGGTTTGAAACAGCAGCGCCCTCATTTCCCATATCAAGCACCCGTTAGGTTGGCCATTTAAAGGGAGGGGCTGCGGTTTTGGGCTTAACGTGCAGCACAAACCCAACTAACCCCCCCCCCAACACATCCTATTCTCTGAGATGATCGCTTCACCTCTCCCCCCACCGCGTGGCACACAACGGGGATGATTTCTGTTCAGCCACAGGCAAACAGCCCCGCAGGAACGGCCACCTCTGAATGTCCCCTTAATAAAATTCCCCTATTTCAACCAGGTGACCATGAATGATATCACTCTCCTGAGGATAACACAGAGAGATAAAGAACGGATGTTGCTTGAATGCCAGCAAACACCGGGACCATACGCTACCATGCTTTGTTATGCAATGATTCCAGAGTACGTGAAACTGGCCTGGCGTGGTTAAGTGTCCTACCATGGAGGATGGAATAAGGCTGCCCTCCCCAGAAACCTTTTGCAAAGGCTTTGGGAGTACATCCAGGAGGTTCATTGAGATGTCCCTGGAGGATTTACGCTCCAGCCCCATACACGTTAACAGACTTTTCCAGTAGCTGTACTGGCCGCAAATGCATCCCAAATCTTTAGGGAAAATTAATCATTAAACATGCTTGCTTTTAAACCATGTACAATATTTACAAAGGTACACTCACCAGAGGTCCCAGCTGCGCCTTCAAGGTCCATGAGCCCGCCTTGGGTGGGTTGGGAGGGTACTGGCTCCAGGGTGATAAACAGTTCCTGGCTGTTGGGGAAAATGTTTTCTCCGCTTGCATGCTGTGCGCTATCTTCAACATCCTCCTTCTCATCATCTTCCTCATCCCCAAAATCTGCATCCCTGTTGCATGAGAATCCATTGACGGAGTCCACTTACAAGGGTGGGGTAGTTGTAGGGGCACCCCTTAGAATGGCATGCAGCTCATCATAGAAGCTGCATGTCTGGGGCTCTGACCCGGAGCAGCCGTTTGCCTTTCTGGCTCTTTAGTAGGCTTGCCTGAGCTCCTTAAGTTTAACGCAGCACTGCTGCGGGTCCCTGTTATAGCCTCTGTCCTTCATGCCCTTGGAGATTTTTTCAAATATTTGGGCATTTCGGCTTTTGGAATGGAGTTCTGATAGCACGGATTCGTCTCCCCAAACAGCGATCAGATCCAGTACCTCCCATTCGGTCCATGCTGGAGCTCTTTTGCGATTCTGGGACTTCGTGGTCACCTGTGCTGATGAGCTCTGCATGGTCACCTGTGCTGATCAGCTCGCCACACTGGCCAAACAGGAAATGAAATTCAAAAGTTTGCAGGGCTTTTCCTGTCTACCTGGCAGGGCATTGGAGTTGAGAGTGCTGTCTGGAGCAGTCACAATGGAGCACTCTGGGATAGCTCCTGGAGGCCAATACCATCGAATTGTGTCCACACTACCCCAAATTTGACCCAGCAAGGTTGATTACAGCACTAATCCCCTCGTCAGGGAGGAATACTGAAAATGATTTTAAGAGCCCTTTAAGTCGACAAAAATGGCTTCGTCATCTCTTGCTAGCTGCAACTCCAAGTGTGATTTGGCTTTCCTGATTACACCCCTGAATGCTCAAACTATATTTTTATATTCCTCTCTAGTCATCTGTCCTAGTTTCCATTTATTGTAAGCTTCTTTTTTGTGTTTAAGTTCACCAAAGATTTCTCTGTTAAGCCAAGCTGGTCTCCTGACATATTTGCTATTGTTTCTGCACATCAGGATGGTTTGTTCCTGTGCCCTCAATAAGGCTTCTTTAAAATAGAGCCAGCTCACCTGGATTCCTTTCCCCCTTATATTAGCCTCCCAGAGGATCCTGCCCATCAGTTCCCTGAGGGAGTCAAAGTCTGCTTTTCTGAAGTCCAGGGTTCATATTCTGCTGCTCTCCTTTCTTCCTTTTGTCAGGATCCTGAACTTGACAATCTCATGGTCACTACTGTCCAGGTTGCCATCCACTTCTAGTTCCCCTACTAATTCTTCCCTGTTTGTGAGCAGCAGGTCAAGAGCAACAAGCCCCCAGTTGGTTCCTCCAGCACTTGCACCAGGAAGTTTTCTCCAACACTTTCCAAAAACTTCCTGGATTGTCTGTGCACTGCCATATTGCTCTCCCAGCAGATATCAGGGCATAGGCGCCAACTCCGTGGGCGCCTAGGTGGAAAAATTAGTGGGTACTTTGCACCCTCCGGCAGCCAAGCTCCCCACCTCACCTCACCTCCACCTCCACCTCCGCATCCTCCCCTGAGCATGCCACGTCCCTGCTCCTCCACCTGCTCCTCCACCTACCTCCCAGTGCTTGCCACTGCCAAACAGCTGTAGCAAGTTCCGGGAGGGAGGGGGTAGGAGCAGGAACATTGACGCACTCGTGGGAGGAGGCGGGGCCAGGGCAGGGATTTGGGGAAGGGGTTGGAATGGGGGTGGGAGGGGGCGGAGTTGGGGAGGGGAATTTGGGGAAGGGGTTGGAATGGGGGAGGGAGGGGGTGGGACAGGGGTGGAGTCAGGGTGGGGCCAGGGACAGAAGGGAGTCGAGCACCCATTGGCACCAGTAGAAGTCAGCGCCTATGTGTCAGGGTGATTGACGTTCCCCATTAGAACCAGGGCCTGTGATCTGGAGACTTTAGTTATTTTTCTGAAGAAACCTTAATCGACCTCATCCTCCTGATCAGGTGGTCTATAGCAGATGCCCACCACAACATCACCCTTGTTGCTCCCACCTCCATACTGAACCCAAAGACTCTCAACAGGCTTTTCTCCATTTTCAAACTGGAGCTCTGAGCAATCATACTGCTCTCATACATACAGTGCAACTCCTCCACCTTTTCTCCCTCACCTGTCCTTCCTGAACAGTTTATAGCCATCCATGACAGTGCTCCAGTCATGTGAGTTAACTCACCAAGTCTCTGTTATTCCAGTCAAATCATAGTTCCTTGACTGTGCCAGGATATACAATTCTTCCTGCTTGTTTCCCAGGCTTCTTGTGTTCATGTACAGGCACCTAAGATAACTAGCCAATTGCCCTACTTTCTCAGTATGAATCAGGAGGCCTCCCTGTTGCACCGTCCTCCTTGTGTTTCTTCAAGGTATCCCACTTCCCCACTTACCTCAGGGCTTAGGTCTCCATCCCCTGGCAAACCTAGTTTAAAGCCCTCCTCACTAGGTTAGCCAGCCTGCCTGTGAAGATGCTCTTCCCTTTAGATGCTTTAGTCAAGCACAAGTGACTGGGCTCACTGCAGGGGAGCTGGGGGAAGTTCTCTGTTCTGGCTATCGGGGGGTCAGACTGGATGGGCTAATGGTCCCTCCTGGACTTAAATTCAGTGAATCTGTGACTGTAACCCCAGTCTGGGCTGACTGCTAGCCCCGGCCCATCCCCCGCACTGAGCGCTGGCCCTGTGCTGGTTTGGGACAGTCCCACTCCCTCGAACAGCACAACCCTCTCTGCTGCTAAAGAGGATTTGCTGACTCCCTGGGCCAGGGGCTGTTCTCATTTCTGTGTCCTCCCAACCTGCTACGAATTAGCACAGGGTTCCCGGATACTCACTGCTGAACAAGATTCACAGAGACAGGATCATCAGGGCAGGGGGAGAACTGAGAGGGATGGAAATGGCCCAGTGATGACTGCTCTTGATGGGGACAGGAGGGGACAATCTGCAGTCATTCCCTGTTCTGACCTGACTCTTCTGCTCTTTAAGGTGCGAGAGAGGAAAAGCCCCAGCCTCTGAGTGCTCCAATCTGTCCCCTCAGCCCCTGAGGGTTCAGGGAGGAAGGACTCTCTCCCCATTTTGTGCCTCCTCCAGCCCTTCAGGGCTGGGCTGTGAACCCAGATGCTGTTGCTGCTCTGAGTCCCCGTCAGGGCAGTATGGCTGAGGCAGCAGGGACACCGCGGACCCTCTCTGCTCTGCCCCGTCCTGTCTTCACGTCTGAGTATCACCGCTCCCCATTTCCTGTCCCATGCACCATCTCCGCTGGCCACAGCATCTTTATCTAGCGCTGGAAGCCTGAGACTCAAACACACATCAAATACATTGATAAAAACCCTCTCCTTATTTAGTAACAGAGGACTCAGCCAAATCCACTCTGTTAAATACAGGCCTGGCCTGGCTGGAGGATATAACATTAACCACACCTAGCTCATCCATCGAGTTCAACGTGCTTTAAACAGGAGGGAAACAGATGCAGAAACTGAGGCACAGGAAGGTGGGGACCTGAATGGCCTGAGGTCACCCTGCAGGGCAGAGCCAGTAACAGAAGCCAAAACTCCTGATTTCCAGGCCACTGCTCTTTCTTCTAGGCCAAGCTGCCTCTCTCTACACCAGGGGGCAAGGTGACAAAGGTATTTAGGCACCTAGTGCTGCAACCAGGCACCTAGTGGGATTCACTAGAGTTCCTAGGCAGGCCAGACACTTGACTCCTGTTGGAAGCTGACAGGGCATGCATACCCCACACTGGGAAGGAGAGGGTTAACCCCTCACTATGGGTAGCAGAAGTCCCACCTCTCAGACATGCTGGGTGTGCTCCAACTGCTGCCTCAGTATAAAAGGGAGCAGCTTAGCTCATTATAGGCTGACCACCGGAGAGGAAGGACCTTTGGAGGAGGCTCCAGCTGAAGAGCTGCCAGAGCCCTTGCCTGTGGGAGTTGGAGATCCTGAGACTCATATTGTAGATTTGTGGCCATTGGAGCCCCAGGGAATTACCTGTGCTGAGGAGCCCGGAAATCCTGATGCACCTTGGACTGCAGCTTCAGGAAGCATGGCAGGAAGTGACTCAGGGATGGTGAGGTCACCCATGTGAGGTCAGTGTGTTTCAGTGGGATTCCTTGCTGACCTAGTGGCAGACCACTCTGCCACAGTTAAGGTCCCTCGGTGGGAGCTTGGTGGAGTTGGGTGGGCCTGGGCCCCCCTACATGGGTCTCCATCCCCTTGGTGGCAGTCCCTTGGATATTGGTCACCAGGAGGCACTGCCCTGTTTCTGTGGGCCGCTTCATTGACTCTGGCTGATAGGCCAGGCCGCACTTCCCTGTATCTGTGGGCCGCTGTATTGGATCCGGTCTCTGGGCCGTGCCACTTTCAGCCTAAGGGCAGACTGGTAGACTGGAACTGCAGTGGTATCACAACCCTGTTCTCCCCCAAAGGAGGATGGGGTGTGCATACCATGTGACAGATGCCAATGCGAGTTAGGCACGTCACTCACTTGGACACTTTATCAGTCATACGAGGCACCCATCTGCATCACTCGGGTCCTGAATCAGGCTCCAGGTGCTGAAGGACCTAGAGCAGTTGAAAAAGGGCAGCTCCTTCTCCGTGCAGAGTAGGGCCAGGCAGCCCCCAAGCCGCTTCTGCCCGTGTGTGAGCCGTGCCCTGCACAGACACTTGGAGGTCACTGCCAGGATGGCAGCTGTGGCCATGTGTTGCCTGAGGAGCTCTCAGCCATCACCTCGGGGCCACATGCTGCTGACTCCAGGGAGGAAGCACCATCCAGTCACCAGGCATTAGGGGAGCTGGGCTCCAACCCCTCTGCTGTTCCCTCGCAGGGGTGCTTGGGGCTGCCAGTCCCCATCTGTCCGGTCCCACTTGGCGAAGGGCTGCAGAGGTTTCATTGATCTCCCAGAGCGTTCCACCCGCTGCTGGGCTTGCACCCTGGGCTGCATCCTGCCTCCCTCCCCCTGGCTTAACCCCTGGGCAGCCAGGGCAGAATTAGACCAGTCTTCCCATCCCTAAAGGGGATATTGATGGAGCCTGACACTGCAGGACTAGAGAGAGACTGATTGCTGCTCAGAAGAGGGAAGGGAGAGGAGAGTTGATGCTTTGAGCAGCGGCTCCTGCTCAGCAACTTTCTGTACACACAGGCCGGCTGTTCCAGGTAACAGTGCAGGGAGGGAGCCACAGGATGAACTGATAGTGACCTGAGCCACATTCTCCTGTGCAGACACCTCTTCCCCCTCTCCAGTGAGCTCTCCCCAGCCTGACCCCGAGCTAGCAGTCCAGCGGGGCAGGGGTGTGTCACAGGCTGTGATGTGGGATTGAAGAACCTCTCCCACTGTGATATTTTTGGCCCAGCCAGTGTCTCTGTGGCTCCTTCTCTCTATCTCTTACACTCTCCAGGGGAGCCTGGCACTGAAGCCCACAAGCTGGGCTGGGGGTCTCAAAGAGTGCGGGAAAGTGAATGAGTCCCACCAGGTTCAGACCAAAAAGCAAGCCCTGAGCGTCTCCTGTTGTGATGGAACGTAGAAAGGATAAAACCATGAGTTGTTTGTGGACTTCCAGAAAATAAACCCATCCCCAACCTGATCCATACCCACCCCCGGATATAGGACCTACTGGATCTATTGAGGGATGGAAAATTCCTCAGCACTGTGGACGTCACTCTTGTGTGTTGGCAAATTCCCTGAGATGTTGATGCCCAAGAAAAATCAGCTTTTATAGTGGAATCTGTCAGCTCTGCTGGACAGGGGTCTGCAAAGCACCAGCTCCCCCCCAACCCTGGGCCATGAGAAGCTGATCCCTAATACCAACAGGCTGTGATTATCCCTGCATCTTCAGCCCCCTGGGGAATCTGCCATCCTCTGTCCTGCCTTTTGTCTTACATGAGGCCCCTGTGACCTCCTAGGGGTTAATGGGCATTGGCCTGATGGGCTGTGAGAGCTTTTCCCCTCCAGCTGGGAGGATGCTGTGATCCCCAGTGACACCTGGGAGGAGCCTTGAATTAATGTTCTGGAGACAGACACAGACCAGGGCAGTATACGTGGGTTTGGCGGGATGTGCGGTCTCCAGGCTGTGTGCTGGCCAGACCCCAGATGGATGGATACAGAGATCCCAGTGCTCCCGCTGGCTGAGTCTGAGACAGGCAAGGTCTTGCAGATCCTCATTGGATGGCTCTGATCCCTCCTTCCCCACAATGACAACCAAGAGACATGGAGCCACCCCAGAGGTGAATGACTGGCAGGGCTGAGGAGCCAGAGGAGACCAGTCACACAATGGGAACCCAGCCCCCTCAGCATCAATCCTGATGCTGCCTTCAGCCCTGAACATGGGAACAATGGGGGGGGGGAGGGAAAACAAAACCGGAAATTTCCAGCCATTTTCATTTTCAAAACACGAATCAACCCCAACCATTGTTCTGGGCTGAAATTTCCAGTTGAAATGTCAAAAAAAAAAAGTTTTCTCCTAAGAAAAGGAAAAACCCCAAAGATTGCCCCCCTATTTCTGACAACCACCCACTTTTCAGCAGGGATGTTCCTGGGGCACAGCCTTTGGAGCAGCTCTACCCATGAGCCCCTGGGGGAAGTGCCTGGGCCACAGATGGATGACCTTGGATACACGGCATAGAACACTAATGAATTTGGAGGGAGCCCTCCTTGGAGGGTGGACCTGGCCTGGAAGGGGCTGGAGGGAGAGGGGGGTACAGTGGAAAAGGAGCCTGGATGGCTCCCTGCCCCCCATTCACTGCTGGATCCCATCACAAGCTGCAATAAACCTACATCCAGGGCCTATGGTTTAAATGCAGCATACCCAGCAGTAAAGCCAGACACGGTGCACAGGGGCATTGGGGTCACACTTTACAGCTCCACACCACAGCCACAGGCTAGAAACTGACTTTTTATTTGTTTTAAAGCAAAGCTGAGATTCTCCCACAATCCCAGGACTCCAGGAGCTGGGGCTTTAAGGGAAACAGCAAATACCATGAGACTTAGCAATGCTGAAGCTGGCAGCCTGTTCCCCGCCTGCACCCCAGCACCCTCGTTACAATTTGCAACAGCATCTGAACTTCCCCATGTCCTTGTTCCAAGAGAAGGTTCTGCAGCATCGTCCATCATCCCTGCTCCCAGTGAGACCAGCCAGCCCTGCTAGAGCCCAGGGATGGGCTCCGGGGGTTGGTTCAGCCCTCGGGGTGCTGCTCAGTGTGAGGCTATCACAATCCAGTCTGATACACTGCAGGGGTGAAAGTAAGCCGGTACGGCATACCGGTAAAAAAGTGGCTACCGGTACTGGTCTGTACACAGCTGACTTTAAAGTGCTGCCCCGGCAGCTCTTTAATGTTGTTGCCCCTTTTACGCCCCTCCCCCGGCCACCAACAAAGTGGGGGGGGGGCAAAAGGAGCAGCTGCCCTGGGGCCAGTGATTTAAAAGGGCCCAGGACTCCAATCGCTGCTGCAGCTTTAAACCTCCGCTGGAGTCCCAGGCAGCGCCGGCCAGGCAGCGTGGATGGGCTGGTTGGGGGACACTGACCCTGAGGCCCTGCCCCTTCCACCCTAGGCCCTGCCCCTTCAAGGGGTCAGAGCTGGTCCCCATACTCGTAAGTCCTGTGTGTTACTTTCACCCCTGCACTGACGGCCCGATCCTGTCACTCACTTGCACGGTCTGAGACTGGCAGGAGCAGCGTGTGTGTGTCTGCAAGGGGAGTGAGTCAGTGCCACTGAGAGACCCTTCCCCTCTGCATCCCCCAACCGGTGTTGTCATAACTATAAAGGGAAGGGTAACAGCCCTCCTGTGTACAATACTATAAAATCCCTCCTGGCCAGAGACTCCAAAATCCTTTTACCTGTAAAGGGTAAAGAAGCTCAGGTAACCTGGCTAACAAGATACTTTCAAATCTTGGTGGGGGGAAGGCTTTTGTTTGTGCTTTTTGTTTTGGGGGTTGTTCGCTCTTGGGACTAAGAGGGACCAGACATCAATCCATGCTCTCCAAATCTTCTGAACAAGTCTCTCATATTTCAAACTTGTAAGTAACAGCCAGGCAAGGCATGTTAGGTTTATATTTGTTTTCTCAACTTGTAAATGTACCTTTTGCTAGAGTGTTTACCTCTGCTGTAACTTTGATCTTAAGGCTAGAGGGGGTTCCTCTGTGCTCTTTGAATCTGATTACTCTGTAAAGTTATTTTCCATCCTGATTTTACAGAGATGATTTTTACCTTTCTTTCTTTAATTAAAAGCCTTCTTTTTAAGAACCTGATTGATTTTTCCTTGTTTTAAGATCCAAGGGGATTGGATCTGGACTCACCAGGAATTGGTGGGGGGGGGGGAAGGAGGGGAAATGGTTAATTTCTCCTTGTTTTAAGATCCAAGGGTTTGGATCGGTATTCACCAGGAAATTGGTGGAGAAGTCTCTCAAGGCTACCCAGGGAAGGGAGTTAGTACTTGGGAGTGGTGGCAGATCTAAGCTGGTAATTCAGTTTAGGGATTCACATGCAGGTCCCCATATCTGTACTGTGACAAAGTTCCTCCTCTATCTTGGTGGGTCCTGCGCTTATTGGCGGATTTTCTTGCCTCAGAGATTCACCATGTGGGTTGGGGAACAGCCCAGAGACCTTCCCCTCTGGAAGAACCCACAGTCCTGGTCAATTGGGAGGTCTGGGGGGAACCCAGGCCCACCCTCTACTCCGGGTTCCAGCCCAGGGCCCTGTGGACTGCAGCTGTCTATAGTGCCTCCTGTAACAGCTGCATGACAGCTACAACTCCCTGGGCTACTTCCCCATGGCCTCCTCCAAACACCTTCCTTATTTTCACCACAGGACCTTCCTCCTGGTGTCTGATAACGCTTGTGCTCCTCAGTCCTCCAGCAGCACACCCTCTCAGCTCCTTGCACCTCTTGCTCCCAGCTCCTCACACTCGCACCACAAACTGAAGTGAGCTCCTTTTAAAACCCAGGTGCCCTGATTAGCCTGCCTTAATTGATTCTAGCAGCTTCTTCTTAATTGGCTCCAGGTGTCCTAATTAGCCTGCCTGCCTTAACTGGTTCTAGCAGGTTCCTGATTACTCTAGTGCAGCCTCTTCTCTGGTCACGCAGGGAACAGAAAACGACTCATCCAGTGACTAGTGTATTTGCCCTCTACCAGACCCCTGTACCCCACTGGTCTGGGTCTGTCACAGTACTCTAAAGTTCAGAGTGGGAAAGGAACCTTGACAGGTGTGTATTGAATTTCCTACATTTAACAGTTGTGTTAACGCAGTTCCATCCAATTAGTACGTTCCAATTTCACAAGGGGTTGGTTTAAAGCATTATCGTGAATTGCTGTGGTTCTCCTTGAAGTTTAGGGAGAGAGGAAATTTCTGACATGTCGCCATTTCCCCACTTTCCCTGTCGAGCGAGGTTCTTTCTCAGGTATCAGCGTTTGGGTCTGATTCCCCTGGTGTATTTCCTGGCCTTGTATCCCCAGAACAAGTCAGGTACAGAGACCCCTCTGGAGTCAAATTCTGAATGTTTTTCTCTGCATGATTCCCTTTGCCCCACAGGAGGTTTTTTTGGGGGGTGGGGATTCAGACCTGGGGGTTTGGGGGTTTCTTTTCCCCCTTCTCTTTGGGGGATGTTTCCAGCTGTGGATGCTCCTGCTCTGTTTTATCCCCCTGTTTCCGCTTCAGGAGCAGGTTGGTGGGCAGGAGCTTTCGCAAATTTTCTCTAACTTGCTTGTTTCCAGGGGCAGGGCAATGTGCAGCGGATGGGGTTGTTTCTGCAGTTGCGGATGGCCCTGTGTCATTTTCTGTCCCTTCCCCATTCTTGGGGGCAGGGGGCTGGGCAGGGGCTGTGAGATCTCCCTGAATAACAGACCCACTAACTCCTAATTTCAGGGGAAAATCCCAGTCGCTGGGGGGGCAGATGCTGAGGGGTTTCCCCTGGTCCTGCCCTGCAGCGTGACCAGGGCTGAGGAATGGGAACAATTCCTCAGAACCTTCCACAGGAATCTCCAGGATAAGGGCCATTGAATTGACACTATAAAATGAGACACTCCCCCCTTCTAGATCCAGATACACCCCAACCACTGTCGGCATCACACCCCAGTTCTGGATCACAGTGTCGGCCTCCCTGGGGTGATACCGCCCCCCAGATCTCCTTAGAACCCAGCACCCCCCCTCAGGGAAACTCTCCATCCTCTGACATGTCACTTTCTTCCTCACAGTCCTACTCAGCACCCCCAGCACCCAGTCTGGGCTGTCTCCCACCTCCACCTCCCAGTACACCCGGCAAGCCCCTGCCTCCTTATCATGATCCTTCCTGGCCAAAAATCCCTCCATCCCCACAGCGATCAGGGGCCCAGATGGGGCAGCCGGCTCTTGGGAAGGCGGGTTGTGCCAGACTGTTCTGCCATCTGCAGACATGGTGAGTTTGCCGTATGTGCATGTCCAATCCAGGGTGACAGGAACTGGGGAGAGAAACCAGAATAACCTCATTAGCGATGTATCAGTTGGAGACCCCACGATCCCACAGGAGAGACATTCCAGCCAGGACAGCTGGAGGAAAGGACAGAGTGTTACGGGTTGGAGTGACTAGTGTGACAGGCCCCGCTAGCCTGGATCCAGCCATGGGCTCTGGGGAGCTGCTGGGCTGCGGCTGGGCCTGGCCCCTGAGCTGCTGAGGAGGTGGGGGGAGCTGGAATGGGGGATTGGGCTCCTTGATGCCTCTGACTGCCCCCTGCAGGGAATCTGTCCCTGAGAGACATTAGGGCTGCCGGGGGCCCATGGAGGGTGTCCGGGGGTGAAGACTCTGCAGGCTGCGGGGGGTGGGGGAGGTCTGAGTGGGGCTGTCGGGGAAGCTGACAGGGTAGGGATGAATCATCAATGAAGGGCCAATGGGAGATGGTGGGGGGTCTAAGGGAGATGATGGGGGGATTGCGAGGGAGCTGCCCGGGGGTGAGACTTACAGCTCAGGGCAGCACGTTCAGGGCCATTCACAACATCCAGCCCCATGGCTCTGCAGCCAGTGCATTCCCTGCTTCTCCTGCCCCATGGGGACCCCACACCTCTGACAGCTCGGCTATGTAATGCCGATACCACTAACCCCAGTGCAGTGTCTGCTCAGCCCCTCACAGCTCCACTCACCCATGTAGCTCCGAGCCCTCCTGAAACCTGCAAGGTAAGAGGAACAAACATGGTCAGGGGCCCAGCAAATGCAGGGAACTCGCTCCCACAGGAGATGTTGTTCTGGGAGAGGGTCATTGGCAAATAGAAAGGAACCGAGTGATGTGAAATATGACATGAAAACACATCCTCTTACCTCGCTCTCTGACCGCCCTGTCTGAAATGGAAAGAGATGGAGTTATTCCCTGTCATTTAGGCAGAGGGTTCAGTTCTGGGGGTTGCTTTGTGACCATGTGATCACTTTAAACATGGTTCATGTGTCCTCACAACCGAAGGGAAAATGTCCCAATTCTGTGATGTGAGAGACAGGCCTTTTCACCCCAGAGATTGGAGATCTATGATAGTAGTAACGACCAACTCTCAGGGATGACTTTATATTGCCTCTTAATATCTGGAACTGGAACAAATGGTGCTCTCAGTGATGCTGCTCTAATCCACAATAACTCCATGTACATCACTGGAAAAAATCTGGATTTACACAGGGGTCATCCAGAGCAGAATTCAGGCTTGTGTAAAGCTGCTGTTTGCCCTGGTCGCCCCCAGAAGATTGGGGTTTTTAAAGGGACACTGGTAGGATACAAATCCTGGGTGGGATTTGCCAAGCATCTAAATCTTGATGGAAGACTTAGGTCCAGATCCTGATACAGCTCTGACGTCCTCACTTCTTCTGTCTAAAGAGAATTACTAAGAACCCTCTGGAGCATCAAAGCTACACACTCCAGGTATAGCCAGGGGATAGCTGGATCTGAAGATGACTGGAGCTCAGATCTGGCATCTGGCTTGTCAACAAAGCATGTGTAGGCAGGGTCTGAATGAACTCTCCCCTGACAGCTAGTGGGGAGGGAGAGAGACTTCAGGAGCAAACTGTATTTACATGAACACAACTATTCTGTCAAGGTATTCAGCAGATAGAGCTGCTTTGCTCAAAGTGATCAACTTTGGCTGGTGTTGGGTTACAAATCACTTTAGCACTGAATGCAGGGGTAGTGAAATATTGTTATCAATGGCCTTGTCTTTATTGTATGAGTAAAGAGGAGCAGAACTGTGCTGCATCATAGGTGCCTACTCCATGGGTGCTCCGGGGCTGGAGCACCAACAGAAAAAAATTAGTGGGTGCTCTGCAACCACTGGCAGCCAAGATCCCCTCACCCCCGCCCCACCTCCTCCTCCCCTGAGCGCGCCACGGCCCCCCTCCTCTGCCTACCTCCCAGCGCTTCTCGTCTGGCCGCTGCCAAATAGCTGTTTGGCAGCGTTAGCACAGTCCGGGGAGGGGTGGGGCAAGAATGAGGCACACTCAGGGGAGGAGGCGGGGCTGGGGTGGGGATTTGGGTAAGGAGTTGGAATAGGGGCAGGGAGGGGGTGAAGTTGGGCAGGGACTTTGGGGAAAGGGTTGGAATGGGGACGTGGCAGGAGTGGGAAGAGGCATGGCAGGGGACCATGCCTCATGGAAGGGGTGGAGTGGGGGTGGGGCTGGGAGCAGAAGGGGGGTCGAGCACCCACAGGGAAGAGGCGAAGTTGGCATCTATGTGCTGAGCCTTTCCTGACTGAGAGGTCACCCTCAGCTGAAAGAAACTCACTAAGCCAGGGGCCCAAATGCCACATCCCTGTGAAAATAAGGGGTGGGGACAGATGTCCTAGTGAGGTGGTGTGGACTTTGCCTACATGTTCCTGGGGCTGATTTAAGAGTAGGCACCTGTTCCTCCCCACTGTTCAAAGAAAGAGCTAAATAGGCTCCATTAGGAGTCTTTTGCAATTTTAAGTGCTAATAGAACTGAAATCACCTGGGGTGGGGCAGCATTTTCTACCAGCCTGCTTCAGGTTCCCCTACTAAGAGTTGAAAATCACTAAGAGCTGGGTGGAACCTCAACAGACTGACCTGCTGAGCTCACAGGAGAGGGGTAGCAGAAGGTTACCAACAAATGGCTGGCAAGGGGAGCAGGTGGATGGCAGGGCAGCCAGCCAGAGCAAATCATATAATATCAGGGTTGGAAGGGACATCAGGAGGTCATCTAGTCCAACCCCCTGCTCAAAGCAAGACCAATCCCCAGACAGATTTTTGCCCCAGATCCCTAAATGCCCCCCTCAAGAATTGAATTTACAATGCTGGGTTTAGCAGGCCACTGCTCAAACCACTGAGCTATCCCTCCCCCCGAATGCTCCGATGGTAGACCAAGCAAGGTGCCTTCTTCCCCAGTTGGGAGGTACACTCACACAGATGCACCTCTGAACTCTGGGTCCTCAAGGACAACCACTGTGAGTGGGGTGTGGTGAGTGAGCAGAGGGTGGCACAGTAAAGGAACTTTTTGTTGTTTTTGTAGAACACAAGGCAGAAGGCACTGCCCTATGCTTTCTGGGGTGGGTGTCCTGCTCAGTTTTATGGTCATGAATCCTGCTTGTGGCATTTTCCCTAATTAATGTCGGGTGACTTCTCTCCTTTCATTAAAAGTTTCTTTTCTACACTCAGACTCTGTGCTTACGAGAGGGGAAGTTTTGCCTCTCAGAAACGCCCAGGGGTGGTGTGTAATTTTCCCAGGTTACTGGGTGGGGGCTCGAGCTGGTTCTGTGTTGTATTGTTGAAAAGGAACCCCTAGATATTGAACCCAGCCCTGGTTGCTGCTGGCTCCACCTGGAAGAAGGGTTACCCATGGAAACATGAGCCTGAATCTGGTCTCTGCTCTTCTGCACATTCAGGGAAATGGCCCAGAAGAGCCTGCGCTGCAGCAGTCATTTACAAAAAGCAGCTGGCCCCCTTCTCCTGCATCGGGACAATGTGCTCTGCATTGGATTGTCAAAAGCCAGGTGACACCTGTCTGTCTATCCAGACATGAGAGCAAGTGACCCTGTGTGTGCTGCAGAGAGCTCACAGTGCTGCCGTAGGTCTAGACTGAGGTTGACTCTGATTTAGGCCCAGACTGTTCACTCAGCCCTGCCCTGGGGTGCTGGTGCTTCTGTATCTGCTCAGCACCGTGTGTGGCTGGGAGCCTTTACACATGGGCTCTAATGGGGAGGTGGATGAACTTACCGAGCTTCTCACGCAGCTCCCAGCACTCTAAGAAGAGAAAAAAAGGAGACCATTGTGGGTTCAGCAAGGGTCATTCTGAGCACAGTCACATGGGCTGTTCCAAACTCTCAGTATGTCTACACTGCAGCTGGGAGCGAGCTTCCCAGTTTGGGTAGATGGACAAGTGTTATTTCTGCTCAAACTAGTGCACTAATAGCAGCAGAAATAACGAGAAGTCCTGATGGCACCTTAGAGACTAACAAATTTATTTGGGCATAAGCTTTCATGGGCTAGAACCCACTTCAGATGCATAGAGTGGAAAATACAGAAGCAAGTATAAATACACAGCACATGAAAAAATGGGAGTTGCCTTACCAAGTGGGAGGTCATTAATGTAATCAATGTAGCACAAGTAGAGTGGAGCATTAGGGGACAAGAGCTGAGGAAGCGTTGTTCTAAGTCAGCCATAAAAATGTTGGCATACTGTGGGGCCATGCGGGTATCCATAGCAGTCCCACTGACTTGAAGGTATAAATTGTCCCCAAATCTAAAATACTTATGGGTGAGGACAAAGTCACAAAGTTCAGCCACCAGGTTTCCTGTGACATTATCGGGGATACTGTTCCTGATGGCTTGTAGTCCATCTTTGTGTGGAATGTTCATGTAGAGAGCTTCTACATCCATAGTGGCTAGGATGGTGTTTTCTGGAAGACCACCAAAGGATTGTATCAGAGGGGTAGCCGTGTTAGTCTGAATCTGTAAAAAGCAACAGAGGGTCCTGTGGCACCTTTAAGACTAACAGAAGTATTGGGAGCATAAGCTTTCGTGGGTAAGAACCTCACTTCTTCAGATGCAAGTGATTGTAGTTTCCTCAGGAAGTCAGTGGTGTCTCGAAGATAGCTGGGAGTGCTGGTAGCCTAGGGACTGAAGAGAGTCTACACAGCCAGATAATCCTGCTATCAGGGTGCCAATGCCTCAGATGATGGGGCATCCAGGATTCCCAGATTTATGGATTTTGGGTAGCAGATAGAATACTCCTGGTTGGGGTTCTAGGGGTGTGTCAGTGTAGATTTGTTGCTGTCCTTCTTTAGGGAGTTTCTGGAGCAGATGGTGTAGTTTCTTTTGGTAATCCTTAGTGGGGTCAGAGGGTAATGGCCTGTAGAATGTGGTGTCAGAGAGTTGTCTAGCAGCCTCTCGTTCATATTCTGAACTATTCATGATTACAGCACCTCCTTAGTCAGCCTTTTTTATTATGATGTTAGAGTTGTTTCTGAGGCTGTGGATGGCATTGTGTTCTGCACAGCTGAGATTATGGGGCAAGCGATGCTGCTTTTCCACAATTTCAGCCCGTGCATGCTGGCAGAAGCACTCTATGTAGAAGTCCAGTATGTTGTTTCAATCTTCAGGAGACATCCACGCAAAATCCTTCTTTTTGTAGTGTTGGTAGGAAGTTTTCTGTGGGATAGTGTGCTGTTCAGTGGAGTGTTGGAAATATTCCTTGAGTCGGAGATGTCAAAAGTAGGATTCTAGGTCAGAATCATAGAATATCAGGGTTGGAAGGGACCTCAGGAGGTCATCTAGTCCAACCCCCTGTTCAAAGCAGGACCAATCCCCAACTAAATCATCCCAGCCAGGGCTTTGTCAAGCCTGACCTTAAAAACCTCTAAGGAAGGAGATTCCACCACCTCCCTAGGTAACCCATTCTAGTGCTTCACCACCCTCCTAGTGAAAAGGTTTTTCCTAATATCCAACCTAAACCTCCCCCATTGCAACTTGAGACCATTACTCCTTGTTCTGTCATCTGCTATCATTGAGAACAGTCTAGATCCATCCTCTTTGGAACCCCCCTTCAGGTAGTTGAAAGCAGCTATCAAATCCCCCCTCATTCTTCTCTTCTGCAGACTAAACAATCCCAGTTCCCTCAGCCTCTCCTCATAAGTCATGTGCTCCAGCCCCCAAATCATTTTTGTTGCCCTCCGCTGGACTCTTTCCAATTTTTCCACATCCTTATTGTAGTGTGGGGCCCAAAACTGGACACAGTCCTCCAGATGAGGCCTCACCAATGTCGAATACATGGGAATCTGCTGGGAATGCTCCCTCGATCTTCTGGCAATGCTCCTACTTATACAGCCCAAAATGCCATTAGCCTTCTTGGCAACAAGGGCACACTGTTGACTTATATCCAGCTTATCATCCACTGTAACCCCTAGGTCTTTTTCTGCAGAACTGTTGCCTAGTCATTCGGTCCCTAGTCTGGGACTAGGTCACTGCAGAACTGTATCATGTTTGTGGGGGTGGTGGGCCTAGTCTACTTGCACTACATTGATGACATCATCATCATCTGGACCCACAGGAAGGAGGCCCTTGAGGAATTCCACCTGGATTTCAACAATTTCCACCCCACCATAAGCCTCAGCCTGGACCAGTCCACACAAGAGGTCCACTTCCTAGACACTACAGTGCTAATAAGTGAATGTCACATAAACACCACCCTATACCGAAAACCTACTGACCTCTATACTTACCTACATGCCTCCAGCTTTCATCCAGACCACATCACACGATCCATTGTCTACAGCCAAGCCCTAATATACAACCGCATTTGCCCCAATCCCTCACACAGAGACAAACACCTACAGGATCTCTATCAAGAGTTCTTAAAACTATAATACCCACCTGGTGAAGTGAAGAAACAGTTTGACAGAGCCAGAAGGGTACCCAGAAGTCATCTACTACAAGACAGGCCCAACAAAGAAAGTAACAGAACGCCACTAGCCATCACCTACAGCCCCCAACTAAAACCTCTCCAGCGCATCATCAAGGATCTACAACCTATCCTGAAGGACAATCCCTCACTCTCACATACCTTGGGAGACAGGCTAGTCCTCACTTACAGGCAGCCCCCCAACCTGAAACAAATACTCACCAGCAACTACACACCACACAACAAAAACACTAACCTGGGAACCAAACCCCGCAACAAACCCCAGTGCCAACTCTGTCCACATATCTATTCAAGGGACACCATCATAGGACCTAGCCACATCAGCCATACCATCACCTGCACGTCTACCAATGTGATATATGCCACCATGTGCCAGCAATGCCCCTCTGCCATGTACATTGGCCAAACTGGACAGTCTCTACACAAAAGAATAAATGGACACAAATCTGACATCAGGAATTATAACATTCAAAAACCAGTAGGAGAACACTTCAGGCTCCCTGGTCACTCAATAACAGACCTAAAAGTGGCAATTCTTCAACAACAAAAACTTCAAAAACAGACTCCAATGTGAAACTGCAGAACTGGAATTAATTTGCAAACTGGACACCATCAAATTAGGCCTGAATAAAGACTGGGAGTGGTTGGATCATTACAAAACCTAAACCTAATTTCCCCCATACTAATTTTCCCTTACTGTTACTCACACCTTCTTGTCAACTGTTTGAAATGGACTACTCTCATTACCACTACAAAAGTGATTTTTCCTCTCTAGGCATCCTACTGTTAATTGAATTGTCTCATTAGACTGACCTCCCTCTTGGTAAGGCAGCTGCCTTTTCATGTGCTGTGTATTTATACCTGCTACTGTATTTTCGACTACATGCATCCGATGAAGTAGGCTGTAGCCCACAAAAGCTTATGCCCATGCGGGCAGGGGACTGGACTCGATGACCTCTCGAGGTCCCTTCCAGTCCTAGAATCTATGAATCTATGAATTTAACCTGGTGTCTTTCCATTGAGAAGGAGGGGGTGGGAACCCAGAGGGACAAAGGATTCCCGCCTTATGCAAAAGATATATAAATGGGTGGAACAGAGCAAAGGGGGAGCCATCATGAGGAATCTCCTAGCTACCACCTGAGCTGGAATAAGGGCTGTACCAGGGGAAAGGACTGTGCCCAGACTAGGAAGGCGTCCAGTCTGAGAAAAGAAACGTATTGAAATATCTCTAAGGGTGAGATTTTACCTGTATTCAGTTGTATTACTGTATTAGGTTTAGAGTTGCGTGTTTTATTTTAGTTTGCTTGGTAATTCACTTTGTTCTGTTTGTTACTACTTGGAACCACTTAAATCCTACTTTCTGCATTTAATAAACTCACTTTTACTTATTTATTAACTCGGAGTATGTGTTAATACCTGGGGGGGGGGCAAACAGCTGTGCATATCTCTCTATCAGTGGTATACAGGGTGAACAATTTATGAGTTTACCCTGTATAAGCTTTATACAGGGTAAAACAGATTTATTTAGGGTTTGGACCCCATTGGGAGTTGGGCATCTGAGTGTTAAAGACAAGAAAAATTCTGTAAGCTGCTTTCAGTCAAGCCTGCAGCTGTTAGGGAACATGGGTCAGACCTGGGTCTGGGTTTGCAGCATGCTAGCGTGTCTGGCTCAAACCAGGCAGGGCACTGAAGTCCTAAGCTGCCAGGACAGGAAAGCAGGGGCAGAAGTAGTCTTGGCACATCAGGTGGCAGCTACCAGGGGGTTTCTGTGATCCAGCCTGTCACAGTGGGGCCCATCAGAGTGCACCTCAGAGTCCATACAGAGTGTAGTAGGGTTTGGAGGCTCTGTTCATTTGTGGGCCAGACCTAGATTATCAAGGATAGGGGAAGAGGACAGGAATGAGGAACCCAGGGCTGAGATAGCAGGGACGCTGGGGTGGGGATTCAGAGACACTGGCGGTGCTGTAGGGAGCTGAAGGCTGAGATACCAGGGAGGCAATGGGTGAGGACTGAGGGGTAATGGAAGAGCTGTGTGCATGCAGGGAACCCAGCAGTGGGAGAGCAGGGATTTTGCAGTTCAGAATTAAGATATAGCCACACAACTGCATGGAGGAAGTTCGCCCAGCCCCTGACTCAGGGCTTGTCTACACAGCCCCTTAATTTGGCTTACAGGGGTGTGATTTGCAGCACGCACCAAAATGCCGTGCTGTAACTGCCCCAGGTGGATGCAGCTGGTGTGCACTAAACAGTACCTAGTTTGCACTAATGTAACCTTCAAACAGGACAACATAATGCAAACTAGCAACCTTTTAATTCACACCCACAACATCCCTATGAGGTTTTTACAATGCAGCACTTTGGTGTGTGTTGCAATTCACATCCCCATAAACTGACCTGTTGGGCAGTGTAGACCTAGCCTGAGTCCTGCTAGCCATTAAATTCACTCTCCATTGTTCAGGATGATACTGAAATCTGGGCTGAAACTCTGCAGTGTTTGTTTATTTCCAGGGCAGGGGGAAATGATCATGAAGGTGACTGAATTCCATACAGCGCATGTGGTGATTTTTCTATCTCGTTATAGTATGAAAGAACAGACACACATTTACTAGGGGTTTACCCAAGTACCTGTTTCCAAGATCGTCTTCTCAATCTCTGAAATGGGGAAGAGAAAAGAGACACAGGGTTGTGATATTGTATTTAAAAAATAAGGGATTGTTTCTTAGCACTCTTGCCCCATCCCTCCTCCTATATTGCTATTGTCATCATTAATAATAATAATAATAAATAATAATAATTTGCACAGTGGATATTTGCAAGGGATATTTCTTGCTGCTTTTTACAGCACTAAGCAACTCCTGATCTTGTTGTACAGAGGGGAAGAAATAGGGGATGTCCCTTATAATAAGGGACAGTTGGCAACCCCTAGACACGCACTGGGTGATTCTGTACACTCCCTAACAACTGGGGTTAGTTATGGATATCCCCAGAGCTGCACTCCCAAACCCAGTGCAGGAGCTGGCAAGTTTGATAGGAGCTGGGCTGCTGGTCAGTGATAGGCAGGAGAGCTGGGGGGTCTCTCACTCCTTAGCCCTTGTCTACACACACACTTGCACCAGTTTACCTAATTAAGTTTGAAAACACTCCTTGAGTTAACCTGGTGCAGGGCTGTGTGTAGAGCAGGCCTTGGGCTGGTGCAGCAGGGCTAGTAGAACAATGGGGTGGGGTCAGTTACTCCACAGCAACCCCTCTGGCTAGTTACAGAACAGCATTGATTGCTAGGGGAGTCTCATCCAGCCTCCCCAGCTGGAAGAATGGTGGCCACAAAGGGGCATGGCAGAGGGCTAGAGTGACCAGACAGCAAGTGTGAAAAAGTGGGATGGGATGGGGGGTAATAGGAGCCTATATAAGACAAAGCCCCAAATATCAGGACTGTCCCTATAAAATTGGGACATCTGGTCACCCTACAGAGGGCAAAGGAGATGAAAGAAGGGCTCTTCTGGGATGTCCTTGTCGTGAGAACCCCAGTCACCATTCTGGCATGTTGTATCCATGCTCTCTCCCTGCGCACCACCATGAAGGGAATCTCACAAGTACTGACCTTTGGGTTTCCACTGCAAAATATACATTTGCCAATCTGTTACCATCAGGGTGTGTGAGAATGTGGGGAGGTGAAGAATCACTAGGCAGAGACCTCTTGGCTCCATCCCTTTCATTGCATTGAGACAACAGACAATACCAACCAGTCACAGAGCTCACCTATCTAAGACAAAGCAAAAGAGAGAGCAGGAGACTTACCCAGATTTAACAGAGCCTCCTTTTTAGATTGTTTCTTCTGAGGGGCCTTTTGCTTCGCTGTGAGACAGAGAATCAGACATCGCAGTGAGACAGGGAAGGAAGGGGAAACACTGAGCAATATGCTAATACAGGTGGGGCCAGGGACCCCAGTATGTTTGTTAGTTTCATTTATTTCCTAAAACCAAAACAAGGTTAAAATATTTTAATAATAAAACTCTCCCATGCCCCAGCCCAATGCCCTCTAGGGCCGGGCTCTAAACATGCAAATTACACATTCCCATTACCTGAGTATTCACGATATGCATAAGCTCCACCAGCAATGAGAACCAGAGCGAACAATACCCAGAATGCAGCCATCCAGGCAGAAACACGGGGGAAGATGTCACCTGGCAAATAGAAAGTGCAGTGTGTGAGGAGCATGGTCCCATCCTGGAGCAGGAGAATGGGGTTTGCCACTTGGTTTGACAGCTGAGTCCTGGCTCAGGGAGCCCCAGAAGTCAATGGGAATGAAGGGAACATCCACTCCATGCCCAAATCACAGCCACAAGTGGGAGCCATTGAAGCCAGAGAAGCCAGCACTGCATACGTTACAAAAACCAGGACTCTGCCCTGCCCAAAACAAGCCAACAGTCAGTGGCTCTGTGCCCAGCCTGCCCAGCCCTGCCTGCACCAGCTGGCTGTTCATATGGTAACTGTCACACAGTTCCCAGTTCTCAGTCACCACGTCCAGTCCAGATAAGTTCAGCAAAAAACAGTGTGTTATTAGTTCATGGATTCATGGATGTTAAGGCCAGAATGGACCATTATGACCAATTAGTCTGACCTCCTGTATAACCTGGGCCAGATACCCTCTCCCAGTGATCTCTGCATCCAGCCCAGAACTTCTGTTCCAGCCAGAGCAGATCTTATAGAGAGAGAAGCCCAGTTTGGGTTGAAAGATTTCAAGTGATGGAGAATCTACCCCGACCCTAGGGAAGTTGTTCCAATGGTTAATTCCCCTCACTGTTAAAATCTGCACCTTATTTCTAATCTGAATTTGTCTAGCTTCAACTTCCAGCCATCAGATCTTGTTCTGCCTTTGTCTGCTAGATAAGAGACCTATCGACTGTCAGAAATCTCCTCCCTGTATGGGTACTTACAGATCGTGATCAAGTCACCTTTTAACCTACCCTTGGATAAGTTCTATAACTTGAGCTTCTACATTTCTCACTGTGAGGCAGGTTTCCAGATCTCTAGTTGTTCCTGTAGCTATTTTCTGAGCACTTTCCAATTTGTCAACATCCCATTTGAACGTGTGGACACCAGAACTGGACTCAGTAGCCAGTAGTGGTCTGGCTAACACCATATACAGAGGTAATATCACTTCCTTTCTCCTACTAGATATTCTCATTTATACATTCAAAGGTTGCAATCATTGTCTTAGCTCCAGCATCGCTCTGGGAGCTCACATTCAAGTCCTTTTCAGAGTCACTGCTTTGCAGATTACAGTCTCCCATCCCGCAAGTGTGACCTACACTCTTTGGCCACATTGAAATGCATGTGTGAGAAAGTGGGAATTTTTGCTGGGGCCATTGCACTAGTCCTGTGTATCCATGACAGCATGTTGTTAGTGTGAACCCACCTTATCCAGCAAACCAGGTCTGTCTGTAGTACTTGTATCATTATTTACGACTCCATTTTTGGGTCATCTGCACATTTTACATTTCTTTTCAGCTCTTTGATAAAGCTCTTGAATAACATTGTCCAAGAACAGATCACCGTGGGACCCCCACTAGAAACATCCCCTTTGAGGATGTTTCACATTACAATTACTTTGAGATCTATCAGTTAGCTAGTTTTTAATTCATATAATGTGGGCTACATTGATGTTGTACAGTACTAATTTTTTTTATCTGAGTTCAATGCAGGAGTAAGTCAAACCCCTTACAGAGTCTGAGACATGATCTGCACGACAAAGTTAGGTCAGCTTAATTACGTCACTCAGAGCTGTGAAAAAATTCACATCCTCTACAATGTATTTAAGCTGACCTAACCCCAGGTGTACACACTCTCGGACAAGTGGATTTACTACAGCCGTGGAAGAACCCCATCTGGTGCTGTAATAAGTGTTTACTCTACAGTGTTGCTGCTCTAGTGTTTCTAGTGTAGACACACTCTGAGTTTATTAATTGAGTAGTTACCTTTCTCAACCAAATGTCAGACATATCATGCTATGTCAACAATAAACCTGACCGAGTGCCATCACCACTGAACCGAGCGTGTGCTCTTTCTTATAAATAACATCGAATTCTGCTGAATTAACATGCAGCTCCAAGAGCATCCATGGAGTTTCAATAATAGCGACATTGGCAGCAGTCATGTTAGTCTGTATCCGCAAAAAGAACAGGAGTACTTGTGGCACCTTAGAGACTAACAAATTTATTTTAGCATAAGCTTTTGTGGGCTAGAGCTCACGGCAGCAGTAACAATTTAGCAGCCTTAACAACACTGAGCAGTACTAACAACAACCCATTCTGCACGGGGGCAGGAACTCACGTGAGAGGTGAATGGCAGATTGTTGCTCGGACTCCAGCAGGCCATTCCACACTATACAGCTGATGTCTTCATTGTCTTCTCCTCCTGTGACAGTGACGTGACTCACAACACTATACAGGTTCTCCCTGTCCTGAGACATCTTGGTCACAATCTCCATCGCCAGGTTCTGACGGTTCTTTCCAACCCACTGGAGTTCGGGTTTGGGGAACCAGCCCGTGGATCTACAGGCCAGCCCGATCCCCTGGCCCCGGGGGCCCAGCACATCAATGAACACTGGAGCCACAGCTGCAGGGAGAGACAGAGAGTGTGTGTATCAGGAAATCGTGTCTTTGGTAGCACCATGTGATTCCCCAGCTACCGCTGGGTATAGGGGGCTGTGACTGGAAAGTTCCATTCCCATATGTGTAAAGGCTCACTGGGATCCCTCATCCTGATGACTGGCAAAATTAAATAATACCATCTTGTATTTCCATAGAGCACTTAGCCCTGCAGGCTCACTTAGGAAAACTTAAACTGCTACACACAGAAATTCCTGCACCTGCTGCTAAAACGTAGTCACTTCGGGGGTGAAGTCCAGGAACTGTCAGGATCATTTGAGTACAGAGCAGGAAGTGAGGGATGGTGACCCCACCTACATTTCTGCTACCACTTGTCCTGTGCCACCCTCCTAAATACTGTCCCTCTGGTGTCCTCCTCTCACACTGGTAATAGTGCCCCTGGCCAACCCTTCGTGCTTGGATTTCCCTCTCCCTGTGCTGCACACAACCACCCTCCCCTCATTTCAATCTCTCCCTAAAAGCAGACATGTCCTGCAGAGCCTTTGCACTAGGAGCCACCAAAGATGGGAGATGATTTAAAACAACCTCAATGCTCTGCATTATCACAGGAGGGCCCCTCACCTGGGGCTTGATGTTTATGAACTGTATTGTCTGGGGCTAGGTTACTTTCACTGTACCTTCCACTATCCTTTTGCAGAACTGAACATGTGGTCAGTACTGTGGGACAAAAAAACAGCCCTTGGAGACTGCAGGGTGAGTTTCAGGGAGGCCAAATGTACTTCTGGCATGAGCTGAGATTTGGGCTGACAATGAAGGTAAAGGTCCTCAAACACCACTGCAATGAGCGTGACAGCTGAGGACAGCAGTTTTACATCCCATTGAAAAGAGGTTGTTTAATGCAGCACTGACTCTGCTAGCACCACAATGGGGTCAGCACTCAGTGCAAGGGGAGAGTGCCCCCTACTGAGTCCCACACATCACTCCCTGCAGCATAGGACCCTATTGCCATGCTGGGCTCAGTATTGGGAGCTCGAGAGGGGTACAGAAGGCTATGGCTGCCCAGATACAGAGCCCCTTGTGACGGTACCCAGGGCTTGATGTTAGAAAATAAAAGGCACCTGGAGCACTGGGCCTGTGCAAGATCTGAGGCCTGAACCAGAGGCTGTGAACCAAAGTCAGGCCATGTATTAAAGCAGATGCTTCCAAGTTCACTGTCCAGTATATGAAATTGGCAAAGTTGTTGCTAACCTTGCCAAATCAGTCACTCCCAAGAAATTCTATGCACTAGATATTTATGAAAATACATTCCAGAAGGCTAGTACAGATACAGCCCAATCTAGTACAAGATAAAATGATTTAACAGAACAATGAATAGGGATGTTGTCTGAAATATCAGGAACAAGGGGAGGTAACAAACAGATGTCATGTAAGGTCGTATGTAAATTGTTGATCCCAGATGTTTGTTTCAGTCTATAAATGCTGGGTACTTCACCTTAACTCTTTGTGTGGCGTAGGGGCTTCTGGCTGAGCCACTGCTTGCCACTGTGTTAATGTACCTGTAACCATGGAGCCAGGGTGTTAGGACTGTGTCTTGAGAGAAATAAACCTGGCTGAGTGTCTTTGTCACCAAACCATGCCTGTGGTCATTCTTTGTGAGTAACACTTAGGTTTGTTGAATTAGCAGGCTGCACTATCTGCTAGTACTGATAACACTGGAGCTCAAACAATAGAAGCATTGAACAGCTGGAACAGCTCCAGCAACCTGAACAGTGTTACTGAGGCAATGACATTTCATCCTTCTACATCCCCTAGTGCTGAATCTCAGCTGTGACCAGTAACTCAGTGGTGGCTTCCTGGATCCATTCTGTGTTCTTCAAAAAGCAATGGTATGTCCCAGTATCTGCCACTTGGAGCCATTTCAGCTTCAGGGAGATGTTCCCGCTGCTGAACTCCTGCAGAAACAGCTCCGTCTGGGTCTGATAACTCCCCCCTGCCCCCCAGAGGTCCTGGGTAACCTCATTCCTGTACTCATGAAACAAGATAAATCCTGATCCAATTTTCCTCCATTGCACATCCATGCTGGGCAGCCTGCCTGGGGACAAGAACTGGAAGCGTAACACCATATCCCGGCCAACTATTCCCATCACAGGGTGTGGGAAGTCAGCCAGAGAGAACTCCTTCGCAATAGAGAACCAGAGGAACAGATTAAGTAGAAGGAAAGAGGAGAGGGCATTGCAAAGCTAAAGAAAACTCCCTCAGTCATGCATAGCTGGTAGCAGAAGGTTCCTGAGGCTGAGTCATGTGTAGCTCAATTCTGATACTCTCAGTGTGGACAGAGGGCAGTGCAGCCAGACCATAGTTGACACAAGCTACTTCTCCAGTGCTGTCCTACAATCCCCCAGAAACTCCTCCAAAGGTGCCTGTCTTGCAATCTACCTACACTATTTTGGCAAGGGATGGCCCCAGCTGGAAGCCACCTACCACTACATAGTGCTCTGCACTGCCCCATGGCACCCAGTTACAAGCTCTTTCCACTGCAAGCAACTTCTTTGGTGAACCAGTTTCAGATCCACGTAGCCCCACAATGGCTGCTGAGAGGCCACCTCAGAGGGCTTCTGCCTGGCCTGAGGGTATCCAGCCTTTGATGGAGCTTTGGGCCGATGCACGTCCCTTCCATGGCTCAATAACAAAAACAAAAACTGGCTCAGATGGGCAGTCACCATTCTGGTGATTGGTATCTTGAAGAAATTAAGCATCTGAGGGTGATTTATGTCTGCACAGTAGCTGTGTCTGAAGGGTGTCCAGGCTCGTCCATTCCAGCCTGGGGCACGTAGAGCAATAACTACTGAGCTGCAGCACCTGGCCCTCACTGTGTGGCTACAGGTGGGGAGGGATAAGGGTGAGATGTTCAAAGCCACCAAAGATATTTTGATCCAGTGTTGCCAGATTTTGGGGAATACCATGCGTTTTTTCTGGAGGCATGCCATTCTGTGAGAATCTCAGCTTTCATTTCAAACAAAAAGTCAGTTTCTAGCTCTAGTGGTTGCAGAGAAAAGCTTGGAAATGTGACCTGAGTGTGACTGAAGGCTCAAAGAAAAAAAAACAAAGGAAACTAGGAGACCCCAAATGGTGGGTTTTGTTTTTTAAATCTGATGATTTTTTTAGACAATCTCCTGATATTTGAGGCCTGACTCACATTGTTTGAAGGTTTCGGGTTGATGACACTGCAGCTCCCGTTCATCCTATTGGCACGTCGGCACCCCAGTCCCTCAGGCAGGTGTGAAGATCACTGGCTTGCAAGCCATGAGAATCTAAGTTCCCAGAGGGGCAGGTCTATCAGCATGGTGACTTTGAGACCCATGGCAGAACAGGAAGGGATCCGTGTCGGGGGCTCTCGGAGCCTCTCTCAGGGGCAGCAGAAGCTCTGTGACTTGCTGCAAGATTCAACAATTCTTCCACCCAGACGTAGGACATGCCTCGGTCACCCTAACATTATCCCGACCCCACAGCCTCCTGGGCCTGGCCACCTTTACACTGCAGAACTGAGGAGGTTGGGGGGAGGTCATTGGGCTTCAGATCCCCTTACCCCAGCCCTGCAGGGGGCAGTGTACATGGGGGACAGGGAGGGAAATAATTGGGATTCAAACGTTGTTACCAGAGAGAGAACACGGCACCAGGAGGAGGATCCCCAGGCTGCACACACAGAGCCGCCACCGCATCGCCATGGGAACACCCTGGGCAGGGACCTGTAAGGAGAGAGCAGGGATGGTTAACACCTCCCCATCCATCATCCAACCTGACCCACTCTACTCCCAGGCAGAGCATCTCCCCAGGGATAGGAGCGGATTTCACTTCTCCCAGGCTGCTCTGCCACCTGCCCAGGCCTGGCACTAGGAATTTCCACCCCCAGGCAGTGCCATGTATCCACCCCCATTTCCTCCCCTTGTCAGTTCTCTGACCATGTGTTGGTGCAGTTGTCCCCTGATACCAGTGCGGGGGAAACCCGCAGCAGAGCAGAGCCACTTCCAGGTAACCCCAGTGGTACCTACACTGCTCTCCCTGCTGCAAAAGGGGCCTGGCTCTGTGCCTGCCTCCACCTTGAATAACACAGCAGATGAGTGACCTGGGGCTCTCCACAGCTAACTGCATGAGGCTCTGCAGCATCAGTTAAAGAGCCAGGCTGTACAGCTGGGGCTGCGACAGACTCACATGCTGTGTAAATCAGGCCCAGAGGGGACCCATCTCACAGCCTGGCTGGTGGGTGCTGGGCACCTTTATTGAGGGTCAACTTGGCTGTAAAGTGTCACCCACTTCTGTAAAGTGATGCCACCAAGTGACACGGACAGGGTGGCACTGGCTCTTACAGACACCCAGGGGCGCTGTCTGATGCCTGCTCCCCCATCCCAATGGGAGACAATCACATCAATAGACATTACAGCAAGATACAGTGAGGAAGGAGGGAAGTCAGAAGGGGACATCTCAGCTCTGCTCAGACCCTCAGGACTCCTGCCTCCAATTCTCTGGCTCTCTGTACACAGGGTCAGATTGGGTGGACAGAATGGGCTCCTCTGGCCTTAACATCTGTGAATCCATTTCTGTTTCACTTCCAGCTTCCTCCAAGCCCATCCATCATGTTCATGGTACATTGAAAACTGTACAGGAACTCAAGTATCAGAGGGGTAGCCGTGTTAGTCAGGATCTGTAAAAAGCAACAAACATGTGTCTGACAAAGTGGGCATTCACCCATGAAAGCTTATGTTCCAAAACATCTGTTAGTCTTTGAGGTGCCACAGGACTCTTTGTTGCTTTGTACAGGAACTGTAAACTGTCACTATAAATGCTATGTGGGTTTTCTTGGTCCTGCTGGCAGGCAGGAGTCTCTGTAGGGAAGTGTGCAATCTAGATTAAGTAGCAGGCAGTTCTATAGAAAGCAGCCTAGAGAAAGGCGGGATGACCTGGGCCTCTCAGCATTAGGGAGCAGCCTGCTTTTTCTCTCTCTGTTTTGGGTCCTTGTGTTATCATTCTAGATTCTAAACAATAAAGCTTTGTTACACTGCAACCTTCCAGCCAGAGGATTTATGATTATATCTAACTCCTCCGTGTGTGCTGGGAACATAACAATGGATTCCCTCTGTGACACTACACCCCATATTCTTCATAGTGATATTATTATTATATGATTATAGCATAATCGTGATGCATTTTATGCAAGACAGGTCATGTAAGATGTCATTGGAAAAGTTATGATTTGATGAATACGATTATCCTATTTGTATGCATGTATCATTTTTGTATATAAAGTTATGAACATTGACTATGTATCTGTATTTCAAATGTGCTTACTCTGGATGACACCCACAACTAGCCTTTCAGGAACAACAGTGAAGAAGTCAGGCAGTGCTGATGGCCCATCAACAAAGACAATGGACCCTGGAAGAATTTAACCTTTGTGTGAACCTTCCAGACAGCCTGTAGTAACGGCTGCTATGATTCAGCAAGGTATGCAAGTGCACCTGACCAGGCAACATGACTCGGAACTCCATTTTGGGATTCCACAAACTGGTCTGGGAACCAAGTTTAAAACAAAAGGTTCCCGCCATATGCTAAAGCTATATAAGGCAGAGAGTGACATCATTGGCCGTTCTTCATTCCCCACAGAAGGAGACTCCTGGAAACACCTGAGGAACAAAGACTGAACTGAGAGAAATGCTGGATCCAGGCTAAAGGGATTTCTAGCCTGTGTATGAAAACCCAAACTGCAAAACAAACACAGCGTGTGCTTCAAGAATCTGCAAGCCTGCTTGTACCATCGGTTAGCATGAAAATCTGCTAATTCATATCCAATCTATCTAGTATGTTAAGCTTAGTTTGCATTTTTGTTTATTTGCTAGGTCTGTTTGCTTTCATCTGTTTGCTATCACTTATAATCACTTAAAATCTATTTTTGTAGTTAATAAACTTATTTTATGTTTTATGCTAAACTAGTAAGTTTGGAGTGAAGTGCTTGGGAATCTTAGCTCAAGGAGCAGGTGTTGTTGCATTTCCTCTCCACACTGAGGGAGGGGAGAACTCTATGAGCTGACGCTGTACAGTTCCCTGTGCAGTGCAAGATGGTATAATTTTGGGTTTATATTCCAGTTGTGGGGGTGCATGTCTGGGGTGCGGGTGGTTATCTTGGCTGTAGACTCTCTGTTGTTGGTTCATGCAGTGGTTGAACAGAGAGCCTGCATGTAACTGAAGCTGGGTGTGTCCCAACCTGTGTGAATGCTGGTGGAAGTATAGGACCGGGAGCAGATCTGCAGCTTGTCACAGCAGCACAGTGTAAGAGGGAGTCCAGGCTGGTGGGTGAGAGGGCTCAGTGGTACCCCCACCCCAGGGGGGAACCCATCAAACCCTTCCCCAAACAAGACTCCCTTCTGAGACCATCCAAGGTCACTTGGGAATGACATGTTGTTCCTGAGGGCAGGGTTAAAACCTAGGCACTATAGGCAGATGCCCTAGACAGGGTTAAGTTCTAGGTGTTAAGGAGCAGCCAGCTTCATTTCTCTATGTATTATTGTTCTGGATTGTCAGCATTAAAATTCTCTTACACTGCAACCTTCCAGCCACAAAATGTATGCTTTTATCTAACTCCTCGGTGTGTGCCGGGAGCATAACAATGGGGACCTTCTCCCCAACAAGACCTCCCTTCTTTGCCTACCCAAGGTCACTGGAGAATGACATGAACTGCTAGAGAGCAGGGTTAAGGCCTAGGCACTATATGCCTGTGCCCAGGGGCGCAGCAGACTCTTGTCTTGTGTTTAACAGATGATGTAAGTTTCCCAGTTTCATGTGTGAGGAGAAAAGCTCAGAATCGCGCTCTGGGTTTAATGGTCCCAGCAACACCTGCCTGAGGCTTCAGAGAGCCGGGGGACAGATGTCTGAGATGGGAACTGCCCCATGCAGCTCAGTGGGAGGTTTACATCCAGCCCCACTGCTCTGGGGGCCCTGCCAACCCCACCCAGCAGGGACTGTGTGTGTGATTTGGGGGGGGGGGAGGAGAGCACTGGGGACCCATCCCCCCACCAAGCATCTCTGTAATGATCTTGGGGTTGATTAAACAATAGTGAATGAAAAAGGAATATAACTTTTATTAAAAACAAACTAAAGAGTGTCTGTGGTGATGAACTACTGGGCACAGCTACAATGTGTTCTGCACCCCTGCAACCAGCCATGGCTCAAAATTCATATATTCATCATACCATACCACACTCTAAATTATAATCTTGCACAAATGTATCTCTACAGCCAACACCCTGCTGCTGAGGGAAGTAGTGATGGTGGGGGTGGGGGGGAATCCTTGTTGATGCCCCAACCCTTCTGGGGGTGAGAGGGGGCCCATGTGCTGACCTGTCTCTCTAGGAGGGGAAGGTGGACCCTCTCACAGCCACTGCAGCAGGTAGTGGGCAGGTGTATGGGGACCCTATGTCAGGGAGAGCCTAGGGCCCGGCATTGCCTTAATCCAGCCCCACCCTCTGCAGAGCTTCTAGATCCTGCTGGCATAGGAAGGAGGAATTGGAGTCTGGCCCACAGCCAAGCTTTCTGTTATCATTGCATCTCCAGCCCCGCCCCAGAGCAAAGGGCGAGTGTACATTTCTGGGCGATTTTACTACCTGCATGCACTTGCGCAAAGTGGGGCTCTGAATGCCAGAGAGCCAGGACACGGCAGGTGCTGGGGATTCTGGGAGTCGGGCAACAGTGGGGATTTTTTTTCAGGAAAATTTTCTTTTTATTCAAAAGTTTTCCTAAAATCGTCCAATATTCCGACAAAATGACCCAAAACAAAGCAATAATGGCTTTAATTGATTTTCCAACCAATCTATTTAAAATCAAATGGAAACAAAATTATATATATATTTTTTAGTTCAGTCCCTATTTTTTTCCTCCTTAAAAGCCAAACATTTTTCATTTGGATTCCATCAGACAGGAATCGAAATGAACGTTTTTTGATGTGAATCATTTTATTGAAAATTTTCTAATGAAATGAATTTTTTGGTTGAAAATGTTCATATAGGTTTGAAAGCCATTTTTCATGAAAACATTTTCCATGGAACATTCTTGACCAGCTCTAGTTTCCTGCTTCTTCACAGGGCTCTTGTTCAGCCTAATAACACTGGGTAAAATACTGAAAAAACACCTAAGACCCATTGACTTTCAACAGGAGTCAAGAGCCAGATCCACAAAAGGACATAGACAGATTAACAGCTAACTGCTCTGAGAGCACCTGCTAGTTCAGTTCAGGCCCTGCTCTAAAGACAGCTGGGAGCAGGTGAGCGAGACAGAGAGTGGAGGAGTGTGGTCAGAATACCAAAGAGTCATTGGTTGAAGCACTAACCTGCGCTGTAGGAGAACCAGATTTGATTCTCCCCCTCTGCCTGATTTGGGGCAGGGATTTGATCCCATGGGAGTCCCCTAGTAACAGACTGTGGGGTGAGTCTCCCCTGTTGGAGCTGGTCCACTCTGGATAAATAATTAAATAGTTATTGGAGAAGGTATTTGATTCTGGGCCTCTCACATCACATCCCAGCTGAGTTCCCTGACCCTGGGCTGTTGGCTGTAATGCGGGGGGAGGGGAGTTTCTCTCTCTGGCTCTGTGCAAGGAAGGGCTGACCGAGTTTAGCTGCCTAATTCCAGGTGAGGGTTTACTGCAGGCGTCTCCCTCCAGCCCGTCCGTCAGGCACCTAAGGTCCAGATCAATGGGAGTGAGGTGCCTAAATCCCCCTTTGTGAATCTGGAATCTAAGCCCTGCCCCCTTTCCTCTGCATTTCACTTAGGTGGCTGCCTGCTTAGTGTGCTGGCTTCTGAGGAGCCCTTTGGTAGGTGCCTCGCCCTGCCCAGACATTGTACGGGGAACCTGGGTGCCAACTCGGGGCTGTGAAGTCCCCTCGGCAGCAGGGCACCTGGGAGTCAGGTCCTGCAACCCTGTGACTCCAGCCCTCAGCTCCTAAATCACTTGAGTGGTGTTGAAGATGTTACCCACCAGTCAGAAGAGTTGGAGCCCCCCGACCTTACTGCAGATGAACAGTCTGTGAGCTCCAGACCCACAATAGAAACCAACACACAACACCACTCAGGACAGCTCTTAAATCCCCAGAGCTTCCCGGCTTCTGATCAGCAAATCCAGCTCTCCCCAGATGAGCATAGCCCAGCCAGGCCCTTATGGTCTCTCTGCGCAGGGCAATTGCCTGGTGCTAGAATGTGTGTTAACAACACTAACCACCCAGGGTAAAATCCTGGCCCTTGGTCTCTACAGAGGCAGGAATTCAGACTCGGTGTAGACATGATGGGTTGTGTGTGACATGGTGTCAGCTGGTCACGGATAACCCTAGAGTCTTTCCCTTGGGCTGTGAGCTCTTTGGGGCAGAGACTGTCTCTGTTCTGTGTCTCTGCAGCGCCCAGCACACCGGTCCCCTTGCTCCAGGACTGGGCCTCAGGTGCTACCACAATAACACTAGAAAGACTCCGGGAGGTTACCGTGGCCAGCTGACACGATGCTGACCACAGACGTCCTTTTCCACACCAAGAGCAACAATGTGTTCAGCCCAGTGCTCCTGAACCAGGCTAGTTATTGCTGTCATGTATGATTTGCATTACAGTATTGACAAGGAACCCCGATCAGGGGACCACTGTGCCAGGTGCTGTACAGACATGTATAGGGTGACTAGCTGTCCTGTTTTTAAAGAGACAGTCCTATATTTAAGCCCTCCTGCAGATGTCCCATATTTTCTGTCTCTCCCCCCATCAGTACTGGCAAGTCCTGCTGGTAGCTGGATCCCTGCCTGCCAGCCACTCGCCCACCAGTAGTGAGTTGGGGGTCCAGTGGCTGACAATGGGGGTGGGCGTGCAAGGCTGGTGGCGGGGCAAAGATGCAGTGTGTGGAGCCGGCCACTCCCCTGCCAGTCCATCAGCACAGCCCCTGCTGCGTGCCAGTTTTCGGCCAGCAGGACCTCACCCCCCCTCCTGTTTCTGGCCGCACGCTGCAAGCTGCGGTGGCTGGTGAGTGCGGGCAGGTGTCAGGCAGCGGCCGCTTACGTGTCACCACTGCTGCCCAACCAGCGGCCCTTTACATGCTCCCCTTCTCGATGTCCTCACCCTGCTTTGGCACTTGCCCCTCCCCCAGCCCCGCTGCTCCTCCATATCCCCCCCCAGTGGGGCGCATGCTGCTCCCAGCACTGTGTGGAGAACCAGCCCCTGGTGAGAGCACTCAGCTCACCAGCAGCCTGGCAGGCAGGCTCCTTCCTTCCCCTACTGCCTCTGGCTGCACCAACACTCTGGCTCGGGGCGCTGGCCAGGAGGAGCCGAGCCCTGCATGTGGCAAAGGAAAGCTCTACACAGTACTGGCATGGGGAAGCCTCTCCAGCCCTCATCTAAGCTCTGCAGTGGTGGATGGGGGGGAAGCGATTGCCAGCCTGTTCAGGCTGCAGGCTCCACAGCAGCCCCCAGGGCAGGGGTTTAGCACCTTCATCACACACACCCCGCCCTGGGTCCCTACGCACCCTCCTCTGCTGAGCCATCTCTCTGCCTGGGTTCCCTGAAGTTCCTGTAGTCAGATTTTCTGGGTCTGGTGCACAATGCATCCTTAGGGTTTAACCCCTTCCTGCCTGTGCTGTAGCTGGGGGACAGGAGGCGGCTGGGTTATGTCAGTGGCCAGCAGCAGCCTGGAGGTGTTAGCTGCTTTTCAACACTATGTGGGCAGGAAGGGACAAGATGCTTCCAGCCACACGGGATGGGGGGAGGGGGAAGAGAAGAGCTCTGCAAGGACATGCACTAGGTCATCCCTTCCCCTCCTCCTCCTCCCCTGCAGCTGGAAGCAGTTCCCATCCCTTCCTCCCACACAGTGCATAAAGGCTGCTGCTGGCCACATTATGGTGTGAATCCTGGAGGGTGGGCATGTGACCCTGCATGCCCCCCACCCACATGTTGTCTCCGGAAGACAGTGTCAGGTACCAGGAGAGGTGGGTCCATCCCAGGGGCCCAGCCAGGCATGGAGGGCAGAGAGTGAGGGAGAGGGGTGACACACACATGTGAACCCTAAAGCCTTAAAGATAAGAAGGTAAATAAAAAGAATCCATCTGCACAATATTTCTTTTTAACAAGGGCTCAGTGAACTTGATGTTACTTTTAACATTTCTATGATTGATTGCTATCGAACTTGCTTGAATACAAGTAATTTTACCAGGTATCCCATATTCAGTACAGGGAAATATGGTCGCCCTAGACATATAACAACGGCAGTCCCTGCCTCAGCGAACTCACCATCTAAATGTCAGACAAGACGCAGCCAGTGGGTGAAACAGACAAACTCCTCAGTGGTGAGGGGCTGAGAGGACGAGATAACAAGACGGAAGAGGGAGTGTAGCACAGAAGCAGAGTCCCAGATGACCACTAGCCTAGCCAGCCCTAGGCGGCAGCGCTCAATAGGCCCCATGGCAGAGGCAGGCTCGGGGGGGGGGGGGATTTTGAAGAAGGGAAGATGGTGGCTTTGTGAACATTGGCAGGGAGCTGTTCCCGTGCATGGCGGCAGCGTGGGCGAAAGCGTGGAGGTGCTCGAGGGGACAGACCGACATTCAAGGCTGCTATTGTTGGCAGAGCGTGAGCTGATGACTTGATGAACTACAAGGTCTGACAGTTAATACGTTATCTAACACCACACATCCCTCCGGCACAGACCAGGCCTGTGTATTCAGTGTCCTGTGCTGGCTGAACACATGTTCTAACACAACATAATGTCCCATGGAGACAAGTCTTGAAAGGGTCTGAGCCCAGCTAGACTCAGCTCCACCTGATTGCCAGACTGAGCGCTCTTTGGGGCAGGGATGGTCTCTCACAGTCTGTATGTGCAACACTGACACAATGGGACCCAGTTCTTGGTCAGGGTTTGTTTAGCACATGGCACAATGGGGCCCTGATCTCCATCATGGTCTGTGCAGCATCTAGCACAACGAGGTCTAGATCTCGGTTACGGTCTATGAAGTGCCCAGCACAGTGGAGCCTAGATCTCAGTCAGGATCTGTGCAACACCTTATGCAGTGGGGCACTGATCTCATTTGTGATCTGGGCAGCACCTGGCATAATGGGGGCCCCAATCTCAGCTGGGACCTCTAGGTGCTAATGTAATAAACATAATAATAAAAACCAGGGAGGCATCTTCCATTTAGATCTCTGAGCCACATGATACCCACCCACCCACTTCTGGCCTGGAAGCCCCTCCTCCTAGGGGCATTGGCAGGGCAGGGCTGTGAGGCCCTTTTCAAGAGGCACCAAACCACCCGTGCACCCCACCACATTTCCCAGGGAAAGGCCACAAGGAACCCCAGATAGCCACACCATACAGTGAGGGGATAACGGGCTGATCAGTGAATCACAGCCACCATCAGGATTTGCCCAGCGCTGATGGGAGGTGGGAACAGGCCATGGCAGTGGGGATGTACTTCCAGGGGGCCGCAGTGTGAGCAGCCATTGAGAGCAAAGGAACAGGGTAATAACAGGGAAAGATCTACCTTAAGGATTCAGTGTGTCCCAGGAGATGCCATGCAGCGAGCCAGGAGACTGGGGTCCCAGCCCCACACAGAGCGCCCAGGGAACTGACTAGACGTGCTGGGGCAGACAGGAAAATGGATCCCAGAGCTGTGTGTGAACTCTGACCAAGGGAAAGTGAAAGCATCTGTCACACATTAACCTAATCTGCGTATTACAGCAGAGTTATTATCTGGCCAGGACCCAAGGTAGGTGTTCAGTTACCTGTGGTGACACGGTGAGCAGTCAGGAGTTTATGTGCCACTGGGTTCCCCATTCATCCCCCCATCACTCAGGAGGCCCATTGCACGTCAGCACTGAGTGCTGATACTCCCTGTCCCTGGATCTGCTCCCCACTCCCATCCCATCCCCTTTTCCCACCACCAAGCTGCCCTTCCTGTCCCAGCCTGTGCAGTGTTGTGGAGGTGTTAGCAGGGTGGGGCATGCACAGGAAACAGCAGCTCAGGGATCTAAGGTTCAGTGCAAAATAATGCAAGTGGCTTGAACATGGGACAGGAGGTGTGGGGTGGAACAGCCCCAGTGACTTCTAAGGAGGAGTCGTTGTGACAGTGGGTGCAAGTGCTTCTACTAGGGGTCATGAGTACACTTTGAACCCAGGATCTCCCACGTCACAGCACAGGCCCCTTCCACTTGAGCTAAGGAACAAGCTCCATTAGTACATCTTATCTGTGTATCATTTGGATAACCCTGGTTTGGTGGGATGCAGCAATTGAACCCAAGCCCAAAATGCATGGGTCACTACCACCTGCCTGAAGACACCCCATACACCTAATTCCTGTTCTCATCCCTACAGGAGCCCAGAAAGCCATGCTGGGCTAGCAGGGGTTACACGTGGGACCTGATCCAGCTCATCCTGTGTCAGACCCTGGTTTACAACTGGCTGGCTGCCATTCTGGGCATGTGTGTGTGTGATCCAGGCACATCCTGCCTGAGGCTGTTGGGAGTGTTGGCCCAGGGACCCACTCTCTGCTGGAAAAGGAGGCTGTTAGAAGACGGTTGTCAGCTCAGGAGCCCTGCAGCAGTTCAGTGTCCTCCAAACCAGCCATTTGCAGGGTGATGTCTTCTAAGGAGCAGAGTCCCTTCAGAACCAGGGGTTCGTTCACATGCAGGCTCTGATCTTAGCCCTACTCCCCTCCTGCTGCCCCGTCCCTTCTGGTCACACTCCTCCAGGCTGACTCTATGCCTCTGGGCTACTGTTATGAGGAAGGTGGGTGGGGATGAAGCATCTCAGCTAGGGCTGTCAAGCGATTAAAACAATTAATCATGATTAATTGCACTGTTAAACAGTAATAGAATACCATTTATTTAAATATTTTTGGATGTTATCTACATTTTCAAATATATTGATTTAAATTACAACACAGAATACAAAGTGTACAGTGCTCACTTTACATTTATTTTTATTACAAATATTTGCACTGTAAAAAAATAAAAGAAATAGTATATTTCAGTTTGCCTAATACAAGTAAAGTAGTGCAATCTCTTTATCATGAAAGTTGAACTTACAAATATAGAATTATGTACAAAAAAAACCTGCATTCAAAAATAAAACAGTGTAAAACTTTAGAGCCTACCAGTCCACTCAGTCCTACTTATTGTTCAGTCAATTGCTCAAACAAGTTTGTTTACATTTGGAGGAGATAATGCTGCCTGCTTCTTGTTTACAATGTCACCTGAAAGTGAGAACAGGCATTCACATGGCACTGTTGTAGTCTGTGAGAGCGAGGGATCATTGTCCAGGATGGGTTGTAGATCACTGATGATGCGTTGGAGAGGTTTAAGCTGTGGACTGTAGGTGATGGCCAGTGGAGTTCTGCTGGTTTCTTTCTTGGGCTTGTCTTGTAGCAGGAGGCTTCTGGATTCATGTCTGGCTCTGTTGATTTGTTTCCTTATTTTCTTGTGTGGGTATCATAGTTTTGAGAGTGCTTGGTGAAGATCTTGTAGGTGTTGGTCTCTGTCTGAGGGGTTGGAGCAGATGCGGTTGTACCTCAGTGCTTGGCTGTAGACAATGATCCCTCACTCTCACAGACCTTGGGAGGCAGGCCAGCCCTCGCCCACAGACAACCCGCCAACCTTAAGCATATTCTCACCAGCAACCACGCACCGCACCACAACAACTCTAACTCAGGGATCAATCCATGCAACAAACCTCGATGCCAACTCTGCCCACATATCTACATCAGCAACACCATCACAGGACCTAACCAGATCAGCTACAACATCACCGGTTCATTCACCTGTACGTCCACCAATGTTATATATGCCATCATGTGCCAGCAATGCCCCTCTGCTATGTACATTGGCCAAACTGGACAGTCACTACGTACAAGGATAAATGGACACAAGTCAGATACCAGGAATGGCAATATACAAAAACCTGTAGGAGAAGACTTCAACCTCCCTGGCCACACAATAGCAGATGTAAAGGTAGCCATCTTACAGCAAAAAAAAAAACTTCAGGACCAGACTCCAAAGAGACACTGCTGAGTTTCAGTTCATTTGTAAATTTGACACCATCAGTTCAGGATTAAACAAAGACTGTGAATGACTATCCTACTACAGAAGCAGTTTCTCCTCCCTTGGTGTTCACACCTCAACTGCTAGCAGAGGACCTCACCCTCCCTGATTGAACTAACCTCGTTATCTCCATACTGATTCTTGTCTGCATATTTATACCTGCCTCTGGAAATTTCCATTACATGCATCTGACCAAGTGGGTATTCACCCACGAAAGCTTATGCTCCAACACATCTATTAGTCTTAAAGGTGCCACAGGACTCTCTGTTGCTTTTTACGGGTTCTGTACTTTCCACAGCAGAGTGTTGGTCTTTTAAAACTTCTGAAAGCACGCTCCACACCTTGTCCCTCTCAGATTTTGGAAGGCACATCAGATTCTTAAACCTTGGGTCAAGTGCTGTAGCTATCTTTAGAAATCTCACATTGATATCTTCTTTGTGTTTTGTCAAATCTGCAGTGAAAGTGTTCTTAAAACGAATGCATACTGGGTCATCATCCGAGACTGCTATCATGAAACATATGACAGAGAGCCAGAGACATGCAATTCTCCCCCAAGGAGTTCAGTCACAAATTCAATTAAAACATTTTTTGTAACAAATGTCATCAGCATTGAAGTATATCCTCTGGAATGGTGGCTGAAGCATGAAGGGGCATACAAATGTTTAGCATATCTGGCACGTAAATACCTTGCAATGCTGGCTACAGAACTGCCATGTAAGCACCTGTTCTGACTTTCAGGTGACATTGTAAATAAGAAGCAGGTAGCATTATCTCCCATAAATGTAAAGAAACTTGTTTCTCTAAGCAATTGGCTGAACAAGAAGTAGGACTGAGTGGACTTGTAGGCTCTAAAGTTTTACATTGTTTTGTTTTTGAGTGTAATTAAGTAACGGAAAAAAAAACCCTACCAGGGCTGCCCAGAGGATTCAGGGGGCCTGGGGCAGGGCCGGGTCTTCTGCGGCAATTCAGCGGCGGGTCTCTCTCAGAGGGAAGGACCTGTCGCCGAATTGCTGCCGAAGAATGAAGCGGCTGTGGTAGAGCTGCCGTCGATTGCGGCTTTTTTCTTTTCTTTTTTCTCCCGCCGCTTGGGACGGTGCTTGTACTCACCGGGCGGCGCTCCGAGGCTTTGGCAGCACTTCAGCAGTGGGTCCTTCACGCGCTCTGTGTCTTCCGCTGCACTGAAGGACCCTCCGCCGAAGACCCGGAGTGCGTGAAGGGCCTGCCTCGGAAGTGCCGCCGAAAACCCGGAGCAGCTTGTGGGGCCCCGGGGCCTGGGGCAAATTGCCCCACTTTCCCCCCCCCGGGCAGCCCTGAACCCTACATTTGTAAGTTGCACTTTCATGATAAAGATATCGCACTACAGTCAGCAGCGACCCAGCTGAGCGGCGAACAGCGGAGGCTAACAGAGGGAGTTTGCCTGGGAGTTCGCCTGCAGAGAGCCCACTGAGCCTTACATCTCACGGCTTCTGTGAGTTGCTACAACAGCTGAGGAAGGTCTTAGAAGGAAGGTAGCATGGAAGGTGAGCGTTCAGTTGTTGTAACCTGCACAGGTTGTGCCATGTTTGTTTTTCTTCCACAGGACAGAAATGACTTTGTCTGTACAAAGTGCAAGCTGGTCTCCATATTGGAAGAGAAGGTTCGAGGTCTGGAGCAACAAGTATCGACCCTGCGTTGCATAAGAGAAAATGAAGATTTCCTGGACAGACGTCAGGATATGCTTCTACAGGCACAACGTTCTGAAGAATCGGAGCAGGTTGCGCAGAGGGGACTGAGGGAAGGAGTAGAAAATTGGCAGCATGTGACCTCCAGAAGAAGAAAGAGGAGCGTCCATGTACCAGCAATGGAGATACAGGTGAGCAACCGTTTTCATGTTCTCTCCACAGGTACTAATGCGGACAGTGGAGTAGATGATACATCTGCGGGAAGGGAGCAGAAGGAGACTCACCGATTGGAAGGCATGAGATGCACTGTCCTAGGGATGGGGGTTCCACGACCACCGCTCCCAGAGGAGGAGGGGGGTGGTGGTGATCGGGGACTCCCTCCTCAGGGGGACTGAGTCATCTATCTGCTGCCCCAACCGAGAAAACCGAGAGGTCTGCTGCTTGCCAGGAGCTAGGATTCGAGATGTGACGGAGAGACTGCCAAGACTCATCAAGCCCTCGGATCGCTACCCCTTCCTGCTTCTCCATGTGGGCACCAATGATACTGCCAAGAATGACCTTGAGCAGATCACTGCAGACTATGTGGCTCTGGGAAGAAGGATAAAGGAGTTTGAGGCGCAAGTGGTATTCTCGTCCATCCTCCCTGTGCAGGGAAAAGGCCTGGGTAGAGACCATCGAATTGTGGAAGTCAACGAATGGCTACACAGGTGGTGTCGGAGAGAAGGCTTTGGATTCTTTGACAATGGGATGGTGTTCCAAGAAGGAGGAGTGCTAGGCAGAGACGGGCTCCACCTAACGAAGAGAGGGAAGAGCATCTTCGGAAGCAGGCTGGCTAACCTAGTGAGGAGGGCTTTAAACTAGGTTCACCGGGGGAAGGAGACCAAAGCCCTGAGGTAAGTGGGGAAATGGGATCCTGGGAGGAAGCACGAGCAGGAGAGTGCAAGAGGGGAGGACTCCTGTCTCAGACTGAGAAAGCGGGACAATCAGCGAGTTATCTAAAGTGCCTATACACAAATGCAAGAAGCCTGGGAAACAAGCAGGGAGAACTGGAAGTCCTGGCACAGTCAAGGAACTATGATGTCATTGGAATAACAGAGACTTGGTGGGATAACTCACATGACTGGAGTACTGTCATGGATGGATATAAACTGTTCAGGAAGGACAGGCAGGGCAGAAAAGGTGGGGGAGTTGCATTGTATGTAAGAGAGGAGTATGACTGCTCAGAGCTCTGGTATGAAACCGCAGAAAAACCTGAGAGTCTCTGGATTACGTTTAGAAGTGTGAACAACAAGGGTGATGTTGTGGTGGGAGTCTGCTATAGACCACCAGACCAGGGGGATGAGGTGGACGAGGCTTTCTTCCAGCAACTAGCAGAAGTTACTAGATCGCAGGCCCTGGTTCTCATGGGAGACTTTAATCACCCTGATATCTGCTGGGAGAGCAATACAGCGGTGCACAGACAATCCAGGAAGTTTTTGGAAAGTGTAGGGGACAATTTCCTGGTGCAAGTGCTGGAGGAACCAACTAGGGGCAGAGCTCTTCTAGACCTGCTGCTCACAAACTGGGAAGAATTAGTAGGGGAAGCAAAAGTGGATGGGAACCTGGGATGCAGTGACCATGAGATGGTCGAGTTCAGGATCCTGACACAAGGAAGAAAGGAGAGCAGCAGAATACGGACCCTAGACTTCAGAAAAGCAGACTTTGACTCCCTCAGGGAACTGATGGGCAGGATCCCCTGGGAGAATAACATGAGGGGGAAAGGAGTCTAGGAGAGCTGGCTGTATTTTAAAGAATCGTTATTGAGGTTGCAGGAAAAAACCATCCCGATGTGTAGAAAGAACAGTAAATATGGCAGGCGACCAGCTTGGCTTAACAGTGAAATCATTGCTGACCTTAAACGCAAAAAAGAGGCTTACAAGAAGTGGAAGATGGGACAAATGACCAGGGAGGAGTATAAAAATATTGCTCAGGCATGCAGGAGTGAAATCAGGAAGGCCAAATCACACTTGGAGTTGCAGCTAGCAAGAGATGTTAAGAGTAACAAGAAGGGCTTCTTCAGGTATGTTAGCAACAAGAAGAAAGTCAAGGAAAGTGTGGGCCCCTTACTGAATGAGGAAGGCAAACTAGTAACAGAGGATGTGAAAAAAGCTAATGATTTTTTTGCCTCTGTCTTCACAAACAAGGTCAGCTCCCAGACTGCTGCAGTGGGCAGCACAGTATGGGGAGAAGGTGACCAGCCCTCTGTGGAGAAAGAAGTGGTTTGGTACTATTCAGAAAAACTGGATGAGCACAAGTCCATGGGGCCGGATGCGTTGCATCCGAGGGTGCTAAAGGAGTTGGCGGATGTGATTGCAGACCCATTGGCCATTATCTTTGAAAACTCATGGTGATCGGGGGAGGTCCCGGATGACTGGAAAAAGGCTAATGTAGTGCCCATCTTTAAAAAAGGGAAGAAGGAGGATCCTGGGAACTACAGGCCAGTCAGCCTCACCTCAGTCCCTGGAAAAATCATGGAGCAGGTCCTCAAGGAATCAATTCTGAAGCTCTTAGAGGAGAGGAAAGTGATCAGGAACAGTCAGCATGGATTCACCAAGGGCAAGTCATGCCTGAGTAACCTAATTGCCTTCTATGAGGAGATAACTGGGTCTGTGGATGAGGGGAAGCAGTGGATGTGTTATTCCTTGACTTTAGCAAAGCTTTTGATACAGTCTCCCACAGTATTCTTGCCAGCAAGTTAAAGAAGTATGGATTGGATGAATGGACTATAAGGTGGATAGAAAGCTGGCTAGATCGTCGGGCTCAATGGGTAGTGATCAACCATGTCTAGTTGGCAGCCGGTTTCAAGTGGAGTTCCCCAGTGGTCAGTCCTGGGGCCGGTTTTGTTCAATATCTTCATTAATGATCTGGAGGATGGCGTGGAGTGCACTCTCAGCAAGTTTGCAGATGACACTAAACTGGGAGGAGTGGTAGATACACTGGAGGGTAGGGACAGGATACAGAGGGACCTAGACAAATTAGAGGATTGGGCCAAAAGAAACCTGATGAGGTTCAACAAGGACAAATGCCGAGTCCTGCACTTAGGACGGAAGAATCCCATGCACTGTTACAGACTAGGGACCGAATGGCTAGGAAGCAGTTCTGCAGAAAAGGACCTAGGGGTTATAGTGGACGAGAAGCTGGATATGAGTCAACAGTGTGCCCTTGTTGCCAAGAAGGCTAACTACATTCTGGGCTGTATAAGTAGGGGCATTGCCAGCAGATCGAGGGACGTGATCGTTCCCCTCTATTCGACATTGGTGAGGCCTCATCTGGAGTACTGTCTCCAGTTTTGGGCCCCACACTATAAGAAGGATGTGGAGAAATTGGAAAGAGTCCAGCAGAGAGCAACAAAAATGATTAGGGGGCTGGAGCACATGAGTTATGAGGAGAGGCTGAGGGAACTGGGATTGTTTAGTCTAGAGAAGAGAAGGATGAGGGGGGATTTGATAGCTGCTTTCAACTACCTGAAAGGGGGTTCCAAAGAGGATGGAACTAGACTGTTCGCAGTGGTACCAGATGATAGAACAAGGAGTAATAGTCTCAAGTTGCAGTTGGGGAGGTTTAGGTTGGATATTAGGAAAAACTTTTTCACTAGGAGGGTGGTGAAGCACTGGAATGGGTTACCTAGGGAGGTGGTGGAATCTCCTTCCTTAGAGGTTTTTAAGGTCAGGCTTGACAAAGCCCTGGCTGGGATGATTTAGTTGGGAATTGGTCCTGCTTTGAGCAGGGGGTTGGAGTAGATGACCTCCTGAGGTCCCTTCCAACCCTGATATTCTATGATTCTATGATACTTGTATGAGGTGAATTGAAAAATACTATTTCTTTTGTTTATCATTGTACAGTGCCAACATTTGCAAGTAAAAAATAATATAAACACTGTACATTTTGTATTCTGTGTTGTATTTCAAAATGTAGAAAAACATACAAAAATATTTTTAACAGTGCGATTAAAACTGTGATTAATCATGATTAATTTTTTTAATCACAATTAATTTTTTTTAGTTAATCGCGAGACTTAACTGTGATTAATTGACAGCCCTAATCTGAACCATCCAGTCAGGCTCCTGTAGGGCCTTGTCTGTCTCTGAGACTCAGACAGTGGGAGCGCTGGGATCTCTGTATCCATGGAGCTGGGATCTGACCAGCACACAGCCCGGAGAGCGAGCATCTCGCCAGGCCCATGTACACCTGCCCCGTTTCACATTTGACTCCAGAACAGCAATTCAAGGCTGCGCCCAGGTGTCACTGGGAATCACAGCATCCTCCCAACCAGAGGGGGAAGCTCTCCCAGCCGCCTGGCCAATACCTTTTAACCCCTAAGAGGTTGCAGGGGCCTCATGCAGGACAAAGGGCAGGATGAAGGATTGGCAGATTCCACCAATGAGGACTTAAACATGGTGCACTCTGGGGCAAGTGGAAAATGTTTTTTTCCCTATGAAAAAATGAGATGAATTTTCATTCAAACTTTCAACAAGAAAATTTAAACTTTTCATTAAAAAACTGAAAACCTGAAAAGTGGGGGGAAACGTTTTAGCTGAAAACTTCAAAACAATGAAATATTGGGGAGTGGGGCTAATTTTGCAATGAATGCTTTAAAATGTCCAAGGAAAACAGACAATTCACACTGAGACACACACAAAGAATTGTTTAGTCAAAATCTAGTCTTCTATCAAAAAAAGGTCTTGATGTAAAATTTTCAGCCAACCCTGATCAGAAACTGGGAAGCTCTGGGGATTAAAGTAAACCACATTAAATCCAGGTTTCAGGTATATATATCTCCTCAATATATGGTTCACTCTATATGCATCCGAAGAAGTGGGTTGTAGCCCACGAAAGCTTATGCTCTAATAAATTTGTTAGTCTCTAAGGTGCCACAAGTACTCCTGTTATTTTTGCACATTAAATCCCTGTGTGGTGCTTTTATTCAGAATTAAAGTGGATTTAATTTGCTTTAGCTCTGTTCAGGTGCGCCAATCAACTTCAGCCCCGGGAAATCTTTTAGACAAAATCTGGGCATTTTGGTCTTCCCACTCCTGGGGTTCCCTGCTGCACGTCTCCCTCTTCCCTGCTGTCATCCGCCATTTTCCTTTCCCTGCTAGTGTCAGATCCCAGGGCTGCTGTCCCAGTGTTGCAGGACTGTGGGTCTCCTGCTTGGTGGTGGCCCAAGCAGGCAGAGTGCCTGGAATGATGATGCAGCTATGAGCTCGGTAACAGCTGCACAAGTGTTTGTTACTGGGGCGGGGGGCAGAGGCAGCTCCCCTCCTGCTGCTGACTCCAAAAACACTTTCACTTTCCCCAGGCAGCAAAGGAAGCACCCAGCCCCCTGCATGTCCTCTCAGGGATACTTCCTTAGTGGAGGGGGCCGTCCCCTCTGGCAGCAGCAACACCCTTTAGGGCAGGGGTGGGCAAACTTTTTGGCCTGAGGACCGCATCGGGTTTCAGAAATTGTATGAAGGGCTGGTTAGGGGAGGGGGTCATGGCCTGGCCCCCACCTCCAATCTGCCCCCCCGGGACCCTGGCCCCATCCATACACACCCCGCTCCCTGTCCCCTGACCACCTCTGGACCCCCGCTCCTGACTGCCCCCCGCTGCACCATCCAACCCCTCCTCACGTTCCTGACAGCCCCCTGGGACTCCTGTCCCATCCAACCACCCTTTCTCCCTGTCCCCTGACTACCCATGGAATCCCTGGCAACCCCTCCTCCTTACTGACTTCCCCTCTGGGACCCCTGCCCCCATTTAACTCCGTGTTCCCCCCATCCACTGACCACCACCCTGCCTTCTATCCAACCCCCCCCCCCCCCAGTGCCCCCTTACCGCGCTGCCTGGAGCACCGTGGCTGGTGGCGCTACAGCTGTTCTGCTTGCCTGGAGCTGGGCCACGCCGCTGCCGCCGCCACCACACAGCACAGAGACCGGGTCAGGCCAGGCTCTGCAGCTGCGCTGCCCCAGGAGCTCACAGCACTGCCATCCAGAGTGTTGCACTGGCGGCGGAGAGAGCTGAGGCTGTGGGGGAGGAGGACTGCGGGGGAGGGGCCGAGGGCTAGGAGCTCAGGGGCTAGGCAAGAGGGTCCCGTGGCCCAGATGTGGCCCACAGGCCATAGTTTGCCCACCTCTGCTTTAGGGACTGTCTGTGAATGTGCCCCATACACAGATCCAGCCAGCAAAGTAATCCAGGTGCAGTATTTTGGTGATTCACACCATAATTTACGGATTATCATAGTTTAAGTACAAAACCTGTTGTAAAATGGGCTCTTCAGTGCACGATTCCCATAAAGCCAGACTGCTCTTATTATTTGCATTGTAGTAACATCTAAACCTCAAGTCACGGGCCAGGGCCCAATTGTGTGATGATTGTACAAACCCTGAACATAAAATCAGTCATCCCCCATGTAAATAAGCAGCAAGATGTGAACATTTAAGTGTCAGATGCCCAATTTAGGTCTTTTTTAATCCAGGCCAGTTGGTGGAGGAGATAAGAAATTCCTTCTCAATGGGTTACACAATTATTCACTTGTCAGCAGTAGAAGATTGGCGATTAGGAATCGTGGCTTCTACCCCTAGCTCTGGGAGGGTAGTGTGTCTTGTAGTGGTTAGAAATAGATTAAAATAACAAACTCTACTCTGAATGACTAGTATGACACACTGCCCCACCTTTCAGAGTGACTAACCAAGTTTGAGTTAGAGACCTGGGTCTTCACTGTCTCTCATTTTGCCATGCTACTTTTTTTGTCATCATATTAAAATTTGGCAGCTTCAGACTGGCACAAAAATGTAACATTATCATTTTAAAAGTGATTTTGAAAAACAAATATGCCATGCGTTGACCTAAAACTGGTACTCTTGGAATTGTTATTATAGAAGCAATGGTATATACAGCTGTGGACCATATCTCTGGCTGGAATTTTCCACTAGAGGAGTATATAGAAAAGTGAGACATTCCGCAGGGGAAAAAAAATCACCAACACACCTATATTTCAACAGCTTATCATAAATTTCCAGAACTACAAATTGTATAATCAGTACACCAAACAGTCCATCACTGACTAAAGATTATAACCCCGGTTTTGTTTTATTAAAACTCACTCAGAACTACAAGATAGTAACCGTTTTTTCTGCTGTCAAAACACAAATGACTTTAACACAACGACTTTAACACAATTATAGTGTAACTACCGCTGCATCCTAATCCAGACAGACTCCAGCCCCTGATTATGTTTTGTTTCCACAGTGGTGCCAGTTTCATGCATTGACAAGACATGAGACTTCCCATTACAGAGGGTGGGAAGAAGGATCTTGGGGCTAACACCCAGGGCTTCATGGATTCCTAGGTTCTATTCCCAGCTGTGCCACTGACTCATTATGTGAGCTTTAGTAAGTCCACTTCTGTCTGAGTGCCTCAGTTTCCCTCTAAATCTGGGGTAAATAACATTTGCATGCTTCATACAAGTATTAACAGCCAGTGCAAGGACATTTTGTGCCCTAGGTTAAACTTCCACCTTCTGCCCCCCCACCCACTCCCCTCCCCCCGGAGCATCGCTTATTATAAACTTTCAAAAATGAATACTGCATAATATGGCATTGTTCATTATAATTAATACACGTTTGGCTAGAAAATTTATTAATTTAATTATTTAGTCTACATATTTCATAAAAATATTTTGAAATACAACACATTTCAGGAGCTTCTAACAAAGTGGCTGATGCCCTCTCTCGGGAAAGTTTCCCCGAATCAACTGGTTAAAAATTGTTCTTGGAATGTGGGACATATTGTTAGTTTTTATATAATCAGTAGTATGTCTAAAGGTGCATGTGTCTTATTAACTCTGTTTTCTCCTAGAGCTCCAGGAAGAAATCACAGCTAGTGTGGAACCAGCTGTCCAACACTATCTGTGATTTGGGGGGCGTGTCATAACTATAAAGGGAAGGGTAACAGCTGTCCTGTGTACAGTACTAAAAATCCCTCCTGGCCCGAGACTCCAAAATCCTTTTACCAGTAAAGGGTTAAGAAGCTCAGGTAACCTGGCTGACACCTGACCCAAAGGACCAATAAGGGGACAAGATACTTTCAAATCCTGGGGGGGGAAGCTTTTGTTTGTGCTCTTTGTTAGAGGGGGTTCGCGCTTGGGACTAAGAGGGACCAGACATCAATCCAGGTTCTCCAAATCTTTCTGAACAAGTCTCTCCTTTTCAAACTTGTAAGTAAACAGCCAGGCAAGGCATGTTAGTATATCTTTGTTTTCTCAACTTGTAAATGTACCTTTTGCTAGAGTGTTTAGCTCTGTTGTTGTAACTTTGAACCTAAGGCTAGAGGGGGGTCCTCTGAGCTATTTAAGTTTGATTACCCTGTAAAGTTATTTTCCATCCTGATTTTACAGAGATGATTTTTACCTTTTTCTTTAATTAAAAGCCTTCTTTTTAAGAACCTGATTGATTTTCCTGTTTTTTAGATCCAAGGGGTTTGGATCTTGATCCACCAGGAGTTGGTGGGAGAGAGGAAGGGGGAAGGTTAATTTCTCCTTGTTTTAAGATCCAAGGGGTTTGGATCTGTATTTCACCAGGGAACTGGTGAAGAGTTTCTCAAGGCTACCCAGGGAAGGGACTAGCATCGAGAATGGTGGCAGCGGACCAGATCTAAGCTGGTAGTTAAGCTTAGAAGTTTTTATGCAGGCCCCCACATCTGTACCCTAAAGTACAAAGTGGGGAACCAGCCTTGACATGGTTGGCAGCGCGTAGGATCTTTTTAAACCCAAAGCCAGTAAGATTTTTTTTCTCCTTTCTAGCTGCTTGGAAAGCAGAGCTGAAGGTAGATGCATATCTTATCTCTCCTTGCCTGAAGGCAGAGGTGTTAAGTTTTTTTTAACAAGGGTCTTTGTTAAGAGAAGGGTTCAATCAGTGAGCAAACACTTGGTGAAAGGAATTTACAAGCTGAATTGTTTTTTTTCTTTCTACCTCTCGGGGATAGCTAGTTAGAAAGTCTCTGTTACCTTAGCAACCCTGAACTGAGTGCATCCCAGTTCAGTGAATTGCAGGGGTGTGTGGCCCAGCACAAGAAAGCAGGAAAATGACTACCAGTGGAGCAGCTAACAAGCTAGAACTGGCCAGACTAGAAGCAGAAGAAAATGAAAGACAACATCAGAGACTACTTCAAATTAAAAACTCGAAGAGGAGGCCCACAAGAGAGCTATGGAGCTGAAAGAAAAAGAGATGGAGCTGAAAAAAAAAGAGATGGAGGAGAGAGAAAGAGAAGAGAAAGCCAAAGAGGAGGCCCACAAGAGAGCTATGGAGCTGAAAGAAAAAGAGACGGAGCTGAAAGAAAAAGAGATGGAGGAGAGAGAAAAAGAGAGGAAGCATGAACTGGATGTAGCAAGGGCTAGGCCGGATACGCCAGCCAATCCTAGCAACCCCTCTCCAGGTACCACTTCCCATCCTAGAAAATTCCCCACCTACAAGGCAGGCGAGGATGCTGAGGCCTTCTTAGAAAATTTTGAAAGGGCCTGCCTTGGGTACAGCATCGTTACAGACCAGTACATGGTAGAGCTGAGACCGCAGCTCAGTGGCCCCTTAGCAGAGGTAGCGGCTGAAATGCCTAAGGAACACATGAACAGTTATGAACTTTTTAAAAACAAGGCCAGAATCAGAATGGGGCTAACACCTGAGCATGGCCGTCGGCGGTTCAGAGCCCTAAGGTGGAAACCAGACGTGTCATTTACCCGACATGCCTACCACATTGGGAAAAATTGGGATGCCTGGATATCAGGAGCAAATGTTAAATCTACAGAAGAGTTGCCCTTCCTAATGCAAATGGAACAGTTTTTAGAGGGTGTTCCTGAGGAAATAGAAAGGTACATCCTAGATGGGAAGCCCAAAACTGTAATCGAGGCGGGGGAGATTGGAGCCAAATGGGTGGAGGTGGCAGAAAAGAAAAAAACTAGTAGCAGTTGGAGCGAATATTAGAAGGGGCAACCCGAAACCAAACCTTACCACCGGGGACAACCCAAGGCCCCAACCACATCCCAAGGGAAACCCCAGACGCCTTCTCACCCCACCACACCAGTCTCCACCAACCAACACCGCCCCGGTGATACCTTAGCAGGGCGATGTTTTAAATGTAATGAACTGGGACATATAAAGGCCCACTGCCCCAAGAACCCCAACCGATTACAGTTCCTTACACCACAATTACCCCAAAGATCCCCCGGCCCAGATGCCTCTCTCATACCCTCGGAGCGAAGGGAAACCTTGAGAGTGGGCGGAAAGAAGGTTATCGCATGGAGGGACACTGGGGCACAAGTGTCGACTATCCACCAATCCTTACTGGACCCCAAACTCATCAACCCGGAGGCTCCGGTGACAATTCAACCCTTCATATCACACTCTGTAACCTTGCCTACAGCCAAGTTACATGTCCAGTACAAGGGCTGGTCACGAATGTGAACTTTTGCAGTCTATGACAATTATCCCATCCCCATGCTGCTGGGGGAAGACTTGGCTAACCATGTGAAGCTAGCCAAGCAGGTGGGAATAGTCACCCGCAGCCAGGCTAAGCAAGTTTGCACACCCCTCCCTGTTCCTGAGCCGTCCACCAAGGCCCCGTCTGTGTTACCAGAGACCCAGACAAAGGTGGTGGAACCGGATCCGCTGCCAATGACTGAAACAGCCGTAGTGGATCCAGTCCCAGAGACCCAGCCAAAGCCAGTCCCAGAACCGGAACTGGCAACAAAACCAGCTCCAGAACCATTGCCAGCACTGAGTACAGCAGTTGCAAACCCGTCTACAACTCCAACGCCAGAGGGCACCAGCAAGCCTGAACTGGCAGAAGCAGCAGATAACCCTACCCAAGAGGCTCAGCCAGAACCTGAAATACCACATAGTGCACCAGCGGATGGTGGTTCACAGTCAATGGAAACAGCCCCAGCACCTACATCGCTTCCAGAGGGACCAAGCCCAAGTCCACAGTCCAAGGAGGAACTGATGTCTCCAGCATCAAGGGAACAGTTCCAGGCCGAGCAGGAAGCAGATGACAGCCTTCAGAAAGCTTGGGCGGTGGCACGGAGCACCCCACCGCCTCTCAGCTCTTCTAACCGATCCCGGTTTGTTGTAGAACAAGGACTTTTATACAAGGAGACTCTTTCTGGTGGGCACCAGAAAGACTGGCATCCTCAAAGACAGTTGGTAGTTCCCACTAAGTACCGGGTAAAGTCTTGAGCTTAGCCCATGATCATCCCAGTGGCCATTCTGGGGTGAACAGAACCAAAGACCGGTTGGGGAAGTCCTTCCACTGAGAGGGAATGGGCAAGGACGTTGCTAATTATGTCCAGTCTTGTGACGTGTGCCAACGAGTGGGAAAGCCCCAAGACCAGGTTAAAGCCCCTCTCCAGCCACTACCCATAATTGAGGTCCCATTTCAGCGAGTAGCTGTGGATTTTTCTACCCGGTGGCCGGAAGCAGTACCCTTAAGCAACACCAGGGCTAAAAGTGTGTGCCAGGCATTAGCAGACATTTTTGCCAGGGTAGGTTGGCCCTCCGACATCCTTACAGATTTGGGAACTAATTTCCTGGCAAGGGCCATGGAAAACCTGTGGGAAGCTCATGGGGTGAATCACTTGGTTGCCACCCCTTACCACCATCAAACCAATGGCCTGGTGGAGAGGTTTAATGGAACTTTGGGGGCCATGATACGTAAATTCGTAAATGAACACTCCAATGATTGGGACCTAGTGTTGCAGCAGTTGCTTTTTGCCTACAGGGCTGTACCACATCCCAGTTTAGGGTTTTCACCATTTGAACTTGTGTATGGCCGCGAGGTTAAGGGGCCATTACAGTTGGTGAAGCAACAATGGGAGGGGTTTTCGCCTTCTCCAGGAACTAACATTCTAGACTTTGTAAGCAACCTACAAAGCACCCTCCGACACTCTTTAGCCCTTGCTAAAGAAAACCTAAAGGATGCTCAGGAAGAGCAAAAGGCCTTGTATGATCAGCATTCCAGAGAACGGTCCTTCAAAGTAGGAGACCAAGTCATGGTCTTAAAGGCGCTCCAGGCCCATAAAATGGAAGCGTCGTGGGAAGGACCATTCACGGTCCAGGAGCGCCTAGGAGCTGTTAACTATCTCATAGCCTCCCCCACCTCCAACATAAAGCCTAAGGTACACCATGTTAATTCTCTTAAGCCCTTTTATTCCAGAGAATTAAAGGTTTCCCAGTTTACAGCCCAGGAACCAGATGACGCGGAGTGGCCTGAAGGTGTCTACTATGAAGGAAAAAGTAATGGTGGCGCGGAAACCTCTCCGCGACCCTTGGACGTCTGCAGCGACAGCAGATCAAGGAGCTGTGCACAAGCTTTGCACCAATGTTCTCCGCCACTCCAGGACGGACCGAACGGGCATACCACTCCATTGACACAGGTAATGCTCACCCAATTAGAACCCCACCCTACCGGGAGTCACCTCATGCCCAAGCTGCTATACAAAGGGAGATCCAGGACATGCTACAGATGGGTATAATCTGCCCCTCTAACAGTGCATGGGCATCTCCAGTGGTTCTAGTTCCCAAACCAGATGGGGAAATACGCTTTTGCGTGGACTACCATAAGCTAAATGCTGTAACTCGTCCTGACAACTATCCAACGCCACGCACAGATGAGCTATTGGAGAAATTGGGACATGCCCAATTCATCTCTACTTTAGACTTAACCAAGGGGTACTGGCAAGTACCACTAGATCAGCCCGCCAAGGAAAGGTCAGCATTCGTCACCCAGGAAGGGGTGTATGAATTCAATGTACTCCCTTTCGGGCTGAGAAATGCACCCGCCACCTTCCAAAGACTAGTAGATGGTCTCCTAGCGGGATTGGGAGAATCTGCAGTTGCCTACCTCGATGATGTGGCCGTTTTTTCTGATTCATGGGCAGAACACCTGGAGCACCTGGAAAAAGTCTTCGAGCGCATCAGGCAGGCAGGACTAACCGTTAAGGCTAAAAAGTGTCAAATAGGCCAAAACAGAGTAACTTACCTGGGGCACCAGGTGGGTCAAGGAACTATAAATCCCCTACAGGCCAAAGTGGATGCTATCCAAAAGTGGCCGGTTCCAAAGTCAAAGAAACAGGTCCAATCCTTCTTAGGCTTGGCCGGATACTATAGGCGATTTGTACCACACTACAGCCAAATCGCCGCCCCGCTGACAGACCTAACCAGAAAGAAACAGCCAAATGCAGTTCAGTGGACTGATGAGTGTCAAAAGGCCTTTAACCAGCTTAAGGCGACACTCATGTCTGACCCTGTGCTAAGGGCCCCAGAGTTTCACAAACCGTTCCTACTAACCACAGATGCGTCTGAGCGGGGCGTGGGAGCAGTTTTAATGCAGGAAGGACCGGATCAAGAATTGCATCCTGTCGTGTTTCTCAGCAAGAAACTGTCTGAGAGGGAAAGCCACTGGTCAATCAGCGAAAAGGAATGCTACGCCATTGTATACGCGCTGGAAAAGCTACGCCCCTATGTTTGGGGACGGCGTTTCCAACTACAAACAGACCATGCGGCGCTACAGTGGCTTCATACCACCAAGGGAAATAACAAAAAACTTCTTCGGTGGAGTTTAGCTCTCCAAGATTTTGATTTTGAAATACAACACATTTCAGGAGCTTCTAACAAAGTGGCTGATGCCCTCTCTCGGGAAAGTTTCCCCGAATCAACTGGTTAAAAATTGTTCTTGGAATGTGGGACATATTGTTAGTTTTTATATAATCAGTAGTATGTCTAAAGGTGCATGTGTCTTATTAACTCTGTTTTCTCCTAGAGCTCCAGGAAGAAATCACAGCTAGTGTGGAACCAGCTGTCCAACACTATCTGTGATTTGGGGGGCGTGTCATAACTATAAAGGGAAGGGTAACAGCTCTCCTGCGTACAGTACTAAAAATCCCTCCTGGCCAGAGACTCCAAAATCCTTTTACCTGTAAAGGGTTAAGAAGCTCAGGTAACCTGGCTGACACCTGACCCAAAGGACCAATAAGGGGACAAGATACTTTCAAATCCTGGGGGGGGAAGCTTTTGTTTGTGCTCTTTGTTAGAGGGGGTTCGCTCTTGGGACTAAGAGGGACCAGACATCAATCCAGGTTCTCCAAATCTTTCTGAACAAGTCTCTCCTATTCAAACTTGTAAGTAAACAGCCAGGCAAGGCGTGTTAGTTTATCTTTGTTTTCTCAACTTGTAAATGTACCTTTTGCTAGAGTGTTTAGCTCTGTTGTTGTAACTTTGAACCTAAGGCTAGAGTGGGGTCCTCTGAGCTATTTAAGTTTGATTACCCTGTAAAGTTATTTTCCATCCTGATTTTACAGAGATGATTTTTACCTTTTTCTTTAATTAAAAGCCTTCTTTTTAAGAACCTGATTGATTTTTCCTGTTTTTTAGATCCAAGGGGTTTGGATCTTGATCCACCAGGAGTTGGTGGGAGAGAGGAAGGGGGAAGGTTAATTTCTCCTTGTTTTAAGATCCAAGGGGTTTGGATCTGTATTCACCAGGGAATTGGTGAAGAGTCTCTCAAGGCTACCCAGGGAAGGGACTAGCATCGAGAATGGTGGCAGCGGACCAGATCTAAGCTGGTAGTTAAGCTTAGAAGTTTTTATGCAGGCCCCCACATCTGTACCCTAAAGTACAAAGTGGGGAACCAGCCTATACAGGATCTTAAAATAAATTACATACATTATACACAATACACTGTCACTTCTGTCCTTCATTCTTTCATATCAAAATCTGCTACATTTTATTCTACCTTTATAATATCCAATTATTGTTATTAATAAAATTTATAAAATTAGAACCTTGCATGGTGTCGAGTATCAGGGGGTAGCCGTGTTAGTCTGTATCCACAAAAACAAGGAAGCCGCCAGCAACTACACACCACACCACAGAAACACTAACCCAGGAACCAATCCATGTAGCAAAGCTCGTTGCCTACTCTGTCCCCAGATCTAGTCTGGCGACACCATCAGAGGACCCAACCACATCAGCCACACCATCAAGGGCTCATTCATCTGCACGTCTACTAATGTTGTATATGCCATCATGTGCCAGCTATGCTCCTCTGCCAGGTACATTGGCCAAACCGGACAGTCCCTATGTAAAAGAATAAATGGACACAAATCAGACATCAGGAATGGTAACATACAAAAGCCAGTAAGTGAACACTTCAATCTCCCTGGTCATTCTATTACAGATTTAAAAGTCACTATCATTGAACAAAAAAACTTCAGAAACAGACTTCAAAGAGAAACAGCAGAACTAAAATTCATTTGCAAATTTAATACCATTAATTTGGGCTTGAATAGGGACTGAGAGTGGCTGGCTCATTACAGAAGCAGCTTTGCCTTTCCTGGAATTGACACCTCCTCATCTATTATTGGGAGTGGACTACATCCGCCCTGATTGAATTGGCCCTGTCAACACTGGTTCTCCACTTGTGAGGTAGCTCCCTTCTCTTCATGTGTCATTATATAATGCCTGCATCTGTAACTTTCACTCCATGCATCTGAAGAAGTGAGGTTTTTTACCCAGGAAAGTTTATGCCCAAATAAATCTGTTAGTCTTTAAGGTGCCACCGGACTCCTTGTTGTTTCTATAAAATTAGAATGGCGGATACTCCGTCATACTGGGGGATTGGGTTCGGTGGGGAAGGGAAGCAGACTGGGTTCGGGTCAGTGGGGGGTTGGGTTTGGCTGGGGAGCGGAAGGGAAGCAGACCTGGTTAAGTCAGTGGGGTATAGGGTTAGGTGGGGAAGGGAAGCAGACTGAGTTTGGTCAGAGAAGGAATTGGGTTTGATAGGGAGGGGGAGCAGACTGGGTTCGGGTCAGTGGGGGTTTGGGTTTGGCTGGGGAGCGGAAGGGAAGCAGACCTGGTTAAGTCAGTGGGGTAATTGTGTTAGGTGGGGAAGGGAAGCAGACTGGGTACGGTCAGAGAAGGAATTGGGTTTGATGGGGAGGGGAAGCAGACCGCCAGTCGGGGTTCGGGTTTGGCTGGGGAGGGGAAGGGAAGCAGATCAGGTTTGGGTGTGGAGGGGGGAGAGGGCGCAATCTGGGTTTGGCCGGGGGGCGGTGGGCGGGGTAGGATTCAAAGAACCACAAGATGAAATGCCCGCTCCCTCTTCAGTCCCTGGCATGCAGCAGCGGGCCAAGTGCAGTTGCAACAGGGCAATGGGAGCATGTCGCCTGCTTTGCCTTCACGAGTCCGTCCTGTGCCCGGGCTGAGGAGTTGAATGCTGGGCTCTCGCTCCAGCAGAGGAGCGTGGGGCAGGCAGGACTGTGAGGCAGAGAATGCGCTGCCCTCATACCAAAGGAGGGCCAGGAGGGTAGAAAGCTGGGGCGCAGGGACGGGAGGTGGGTTAATGCGGCTTAGCCGCCCCTCCACGCAAGCTAGCCCGCACGGCTGCCAGCCGCGGCGTCCCTCCCTTCTCCCCCCAGGGAGCAGCAGCAGAGCCTCCTCTGCCTGCAAATCCTGCAGCCTGCTCTCCGAGCATGCCATGCAAGCCGGCCCCGGCTGCACCACACTGACAGCACACAGCTCAGCCCCAGCGGGGGGTCTTACACTTCCCGCCGCAAGCTGCTCCACTCTCCTTCTGGCTGCTGCTGTGCAATCTACAAGACAAAGGAGCTATTACTGTGTAAATGTACCTATCAACACAGCAATCAAATCAAAGGACTTCACTGACTTTCTAAAAGCAGGAGAGCAATTCATTGGGAGCGTGGTTCTTATCATATACCTCTTCCCTCCCTACAATCTGCGATCTGCAGCCAGCGTCTTGATTGGCGGTGGCGCCCCCAAATCTTGGCGCCCTAGGCGGCTGCCTAGTCTGCCTTAGTGGTTGCACCGGCCCTGTGTGCAGGCAGGGGGTAGCTCAGGGTGCAGGGAGAGGGGTACCTAGGGGCTGTGTGCCAGGAGGACTCCCCTGCCATCCCTGTTCCCTCTGGGCTCTGCCAGCCATGGAGCCAGGTCCCCCACCCCTGCAGCTCTTACCAGCTGCGTAAGCAAAGTGGGCTGGGAGCTGCGAGCAGCTTCAACCCCCTGCACCAGCAGGCGAGGAGAGAACAACATGGCTGCCAGCTCCATGGCACCAGCCAGAGCAGCAGCTGCCTGAACAAACAGCCCGGATCCAACTTCCTGCCTCCTACTTCGCGTGGGGAAGAGAAGGAGCTGTGGGTGGTGTGGAGCTGCTCCCTGGATTGCTCTGCACTTGCTCTGCAGTTTGGGCGGACAACACCCCCTGTACCCTCCCAACTCTGCCCATGGGCTCAGGAGGCTTCTCCCACAAGGGGAGCACCGGGAATCCAGGATTCAGCCCTGGCTCTCGGCTTCAGTCCCACCACTCATGGCTTGGGGGGGGGGGGCAGGGATTGGGGTTTCAGCCCCACGGCTCCTGCCTTCAGCTCTGGGATCCAGGCTTCAGTGAGTGGGAGGGGCTGCTGGGGCTTCAGCGCGGTGGGGGCAGCACTGGGGATGGGGATTCAGCCCAGGTGGGGAGAAGGGGCACCAGGTCTTCCCCACGGCTCCTGCCTTCAGCCCCACAGCGGGCGCCAGGGATGGAGGCTTTAGCCTGGGGAGGAGGGTGCCAGGGTTTCAGCAGGGGGGAGGGGTGTTATGCAGACAAAACTACACGGGATAATTTCAGGGGGCAAGGCAGAGATGCCACATGTATTATGATAACACAATTTGATTTTTGACCAATATCTAATACCTAATACCTATACACACACACACATCCACATCCACACACACACACACACACATGCATTAGATGTTCTGCAGCTGCTGTATAGTTACCAGTCCTGAACGTAGCTTGAGTCCGTGGCTTGATTTCACAGCTTGGGTTCGTAGCTTGTGGCGGCTAACTGGCCAGGAAAGCCCGGGCACAAGGAAGGGCTGGGTCTGCCCTCCCATATTGGCAGCAGAACGTGACCCTACAAAGTCTTCCAACTCACCCATCCTTTTTGTAGGCTTTAGTTTGAATCCAAAGTCTATAGGTCTTGCTTTGACACGCTGCCTCTGGGTTCGGTGTGATTGATCACCCGTCAATTGCAGACTTGACTTTCAGCCTGGGACCTGGCTTTGATCTTCCTTCTATTGTACCTTTGTACTTCTCTTTTTAGGGTGGAATCTTTTTACTTTGTTAGGGCTGTTGTCTGCATCTTCAGCCGTTGGTGTTTGCACTCTATTTCATCAGGACAGGCTGGGGCTGGAGGTTGATTCCATCATCCATACATACCTCATTCACACAACTAACCTAAACTAATAAGATTATAGCAGGGTTTTGCAAAAATGAAGGTGTCAGCAAGCTTTTACAAAATGGAGTGAGCATTGTAAAATGGAGTTTGAATTACAATATGGCAAACAGTGAACAGAAGTAGACAAGTGTAGTGAATGGCAAACAGTGAACAGAAGTTACAATGCTGAAACAGTGCAAGTCTCAGGCTACGTCTTCACTACGGGGGGGATCGATTTAAGATTCGCCGTATCCGAGCCGACTTACCCCGCTGTGAGGACGGCGGCAAATCGACCTTTGCGGCTCCCCCGACGATGGCGCTTACTCCTACCTGCGCTGGTGGAGTACAATTGTTGATTCGGGGATCGATTGTCGCATCCCGACGAGACGTGATAATTCGATCCCTGAGAGATCGATTTCTACCCGCCGATTCAGGCGGGTAGTGAAGACGTAGCCTCAGTGATTTAAGCAGTGTTAGGTAAAAAGCAAGTCCTTACTCACCTCTCCAGCACCCGAGTTCGTGCGGAGTTGGTATGGGGCTCACAATCTGTCAGAGACCAGACACCAATTCGTTGATCAACGGGCTCACACTATCCTTAGCTTAAAAGGCTTCGGAGTAAGTGTGGCAAGTTTATTAGGGGTGAGCATCAATATTTATACACAGAAGTAAACAAAGTGATTAACAGATCATAATGGTCATGCATAATCAATCAAGATTCTACAGGATAAAACAGGTTAAAATGTAAACTTAAAAAGACAAAAGGGGAGATGGCTACTTAAGGGGAGGGGGGTGTCATGAGTAGTTCGCAGGTCAGAGCTTTGATTAAAAGTTTCAGACAGAGACATCAAGTCTGGGTTAAGTTTAAGCTCATCAAAAGTTCAGACTCAACATTCCTCCATTTGTAGCTTTGGGATAACTATTTACCAAAAGCTACACCCCATTTTAAGGAGCCAAGGGCCGCTTGGCAATTTCAGCCTGGGCCAACTCGAAGAGAGTAAGGCCTTTGGCTGAAGTAGGAAAAGAATAAACTGACCCACATGAGTCTATGAGGGAGGGGACACACTGAATACAGCAACACAGTATTATAAGGATTACTATGGCCCCAACAATACCCACCAAGAGTTTTTTAACCCACCCAAATCCAGGCAGCCAATTCCATAAGGCTCCCCACCAATCATAAGGTGGCTGGCCAGAGGAGTAGTTCTTAGCCATTTCCCTTAGATGTTTGGTACGTTGAAAAGTGTCAGGGTAGGTGTCATTTACAAAAACACAGCATTCTTCATTTATGAGGGTGCAAGTTCCTCCCTGGGCTGCTAACATTATGTCTAAAGCCATTCGGTTTTGCAAAGCTAACTGGCGCAGCTGGGACATTTCCCCGGCCTGATTCTCAAATAGGGTCGCAGTTTCATTGGTTAAAGATTCTAGTAGTCCCTGTAGATGGATGACACCACCCCTCAAGCTAATGAGACCAGCCCACCGCTGCCACGACAAACCATCACGGATATTAATATCTCTGAAGGTTTCACGGATGTTACGAACGTGGGGAAAATGAGGGGGAGTGAGGGAGATGCGAGAAGGCGGTGTTAGCTACGCTAAATAACATGACCCTGCCCAATCAGGGGAGAGAAAGTAATAAGCTTTAGGCCCGCACACCCAGTATGTTCCATACAGTGCGTTTCGGGTATTCCATTTCTCAAAGTAGGAGGTAACCCACCACCTGTTGGACCACTGTTCCCCTGGTAACGCAGAGGGGTCGTTGTGCGAACTGCAGAGGCACAATTTGGTAGTGGTGTTTTCAAAGTGCAGTGTAGTACTGCTTGAGCAGTTGTAGAAGGCAATCGTATATCCCTTAACAATTAGTTGGACACCCTCGTGATCTGAGCAGGGCTTCTTAAAAGCTGACTCTGAAGGCTTGCCCACCCATGAAAAAGTTGGATCGGGGTGAGGGATCCACATATGGGATAAGTGGGATGCGCAAGGCTTGAAGCCAAGATTTTTATTAAAGGCGGTGCCATTAAAATACATGTTGCATTTACTTGTTCCCACAAAAGTTGACCCCTTTTCTTTAACAAAACACAGTGATCCTGTCTGATTGGTTACCCTGAGATATCTGTTAATTGGCACTCCTGTTTTGTCCCATGTAAGATTGTGTTGGACTGGATCTTTTACTCTAGCCGGTGGCATCCAAGTCATATTAGCAGTGGTCAGGGGAATGGGTGTGAAGGGGAGTCCCTATTCTGCATTTACTGGAAATTGAGTACATACCCAGCAATTACTTCTATTTCCTAAAATACGAGTTTTAACCTCGTGGGAATATCTAATAAAAGCATTATCTTCATAAGCAGAAAATAAACTAAAAAGGCATAATAAAAAACATACAGTTGTCAGAATAAAAGGTCCTCTCATTTTTTCCGAGTCAATTTAAGTCTGATGTCTGAAAGAGGTAAGCTGGTCCACTGGTCAGAGGCAGTGTCCTCAGTGGTGGCAAGAGCTGCTGGTCCATCACTGTGGTCCACTACGGCTGGCTTGACGTGGGAGTGGTGGATCCAGGATTTGCGTCCTTCCAGAAACACTGCAGTCTGGGTTGTTAAAAGAACCTGGTGGGGTCCAGTAAACCTCGGCTGGAGGGTGTCGCCACGAACGAACTTTTTGGCCCAGACGAAGTCCCCTGGTTGGAACGGGTGGATCTGTTCTTCCAGCGGCATGGTCTGGGAAAACTGCGAGGCTTTCAAAAGGGTACGGAGGCGAGCCTGTAGGGAGAGAAACTGGCACGCGGTCATATGATCCCCTCCCAATAGTGAAACATCAGCACGTGGTAGCGCCCCGCCTTTGAAAGGGGGGTGTCCATAGAGCAGTTCAAAGGGGGATAATCCCAATACACGGGTTGGGCGAGTACGAAGGTGAAACAGGACCAAGGGAAGTACCTGAGGCCACTTTAACCCTGTTTCCTGACAGTATTTAGCCAATGTAAGCTTAAGTTCCCTATTCATACGCTCAACTTTCCCGCTAGACTGGGGATGGTAGGGTGTATGAAAGGAGTGTGAAATGCCCAGTCCTTGTTCTAAACGGCCAAGGACATGACCAGAAAAGTGGGGTCCGCGATCTGAGTCAAGCACAAGAGGGATGCCAAAATGGGGTACAATGTCTCTAAGGAGAATCTTCGCCACTGTGGCAGCAGTACAATTAGTAGGAGGAAAAGCTTCGACCCATGAAGTCAGAGGGCAAACCAAAACAAGGAGGTGCTTTTTCCCAAAAGCCTTTGGCATATCTGCAAAGTCAATTTGAAGATGTTGAAATGGAGCAGCAGGCGGAGGTCTTCCACCCTTAATTTTGTTAAGAGGCGGAGCAGGTCCATTACGCTGACATGTGCTGCATGCTTTCACTATTGACAGGCAGTAGGGTTGAATGCCTGGAGCATACCAGAAGCGAGCGATGGTGTCCACAAGGGCATGCGTGCCGTAGTGACCCCCCTTATCATGGTGCCAGCGAACTGCCACGGGGTATGTGGAGCGAGGGAGGCAGGCTCAGCCATCCGGCATAAGCCAGGTCCCTTTGACCAGAGTGGCTCCGAGGCTCTCCCACGACTGTAGTTCAGCAGCGGGTACTGGTACGGGGTGCGGTGGAGTAAAGGAGGAGGTTACAATAGCCAACGTGGGCATGGCTAAGGGTAAGACAGCAGCCGTCTTGGCGGAGGCGTCAGCCAGGGCATTCCCACGGGTGACGGGGCTATCATCTTTAGTATGGGCCCGGCAGTGAACTACAGCCAGGACCGAGGGTTCTTGGAGGGCGTCCAAAAGCTTGTGGATGAGGGGGAGGTGCTGAATGGGTTTACCGGCAGCTGTCCGGAAACCTCGAAACTTCCAGAGGTGGATGTGACAATGCACAACTCCAAAAGCATACTTGCTATCAGTAAAAATGGTAACGGTCTTACCAGCGGCCAACTGGCAAGCTCGGGCCAGGGCATAGAGTTCGGCGGCTTGGGCTCCCCAGTTGCCTGGCAGTGAGGCGGCCTCTTGAATGTCCCATTCAGAGGTGACTGCATAACCAGTGAAACGCTTGCCATCAACATAGAAGGAGCTTCCGTCCGAGAAGAGGATGCAATCAGGGTTGTCCAGTGGCACGTCAAACAGGTTGTTCCTTATCTGTAAGATGCTATAAACTACTTCCACACAGTCGTGCTGATCCTGGAGGACTGGCAGGTCAGGAAGCAAGGTAGCTGGATTAAGGGGCCCACACCTTTCAAAAATTAGGGTAGTGTCTTCTAAGAGTTCGGCCTCTAGCTGTTGCTGATGATGGGCCGAAAAGACTTGGGTTGTGCCCCTACACAGAAGGGCTGACAAGGCATGAGAAGTCCAAACCGTGGTAAAATGACCCAGGGTCAGGCTCTTTGCCTTTGTGATCAGCAGGGCAGCTGCTGCCAGAGTCCGGGTGCAGGATGGGGTTCCCTGAGCGACAGGGTCGATCTGCTGAGAGTAAAAAGCAAACGGGAAATGGTGGGGCCCGCTCAGCTGGGTAAGGACGCCACTAGCAATTCCGCCCCTTTCGTGGACAAAAAGGTGAAAGGGTTTGCTGTAATTGGGGGGGCGGAGAGACATGGAGGAGGCCACACTGTCCTTGAGTAACTGAAAGGCTTGGATCGTGTCTGGGGACCACTGCAAAGGGTCAGGAGCAAGGTTAGCAGTGAGTCGGTGGAGCGGTTTGCTTAACTCCCCGCAGGACGGCAACCAGGGGCGACAGAAGCCAATTAATCCTAAGAAACCTCGAAGTTGTTTCTTGGTGTTTGGCAGAGGGCAGTTTTGGATAGTCTTTATGCGGACTGGGTCCATTTGTCTCCCCTCTGGGGTTAACAGGAAGCCCAGATATCGGACCTTCTGTGAGACCCACTGAATCTTGTTAGGGTCTACCTTGTGGCCTCTGGTGTGTAGGTATAATAAAAGTGCCTTACCATCGATGCGGAGGGCAGCTTCTTCACGGTTACCTAATAGGATGTCATCTACGTATAGGACTAACGTGGATCCCTGCGGACTGGTGAAGCCTTCCAAGTCGTGGCGGAGGCATTGGCTGAAAATCGTGGGGCTGTCTCTGTAGCCTTGAGGAAGTCGTTGCCAGACATAACTTTGTCCCTCCCAGGTGAAACCAAAGAGATACTGAGAGTCTGGGTGCACAGGAATGCTGAAAAAGGCTGATTTTAAGTCAATAACAGTGAACCACTCAGCATCCCAGGGGATTTGGCTGATGATAGTAGCTGGATCAGGAACTACTGCATGAAGAGGGACCACATACTGATTAACAACCCGTAGATCCTGTACAAAGCGCCAACGAATAGGGTCTCCGTCCTTTTTAGGAGGCTTTTTGACAGGCAGTATAGGGGTGTTACAGGGAGTGCGCTGAGGGCGGACTAGCTTTTGTGCAATGAATCCCTCGATAATGGGGCGGATGCCCTCCCGGGCTTCCAGCAACAGGGGGTATTGAGGGACTGACGGGGGGGGGGTTAAGGAGGGCTTCACTTGAATCCTTACTGGCTCTGCCGAAAGGAGCAGGCCAACATCAGTGTCAGAAATTCCCCAGAGGGTTAAAGGCAAGTCAGTGAGGTCAGGGGAGAGAGAGGGGGGGGGTTCCCAATTACCCTGAGTTGGGGCCGAATCTCCTAACACTGTCATCAATAATCCTACCCCTTCAGGAGTGCAGGTTAAAGTAGCCTCAAACTTACAGAGTAAATCCCGGCCCATCAAAGGGATCGGACAAGCTGGGGAAAAAAGAAAACGGTGAGAAAAACATTTATCAGCATAAATAACATTTAGAGGCAAAGTGAGTCCCAGAGACTGTGGGTTGCCCTCCACCCCAGTTGCAGTTTTAACCTCAGAGGATAGCCAGGGAGAGGGGGCATGATTTAAAAGAGAGAAAGTAGCTCCAGTATCAATGAGGAAGGAGACAGGCAGTCCTTGGACTGAAAGGGTTAGACGAGGCTCTTTGCTGGGAGGGGAGAAAGTGAGGAAGGAGACGGCTAAAGACATTAAGGAAATAAGACCATCACATTGTTTGCCTTTGCCCCCGGGGTACCGTCATTGAGGAGGCTGAGTTTGCTGCAGCTGCTGCTGTTGCCCGTAGTTGATCCAGGCCTGAGGAACGGGCTGGGCTGGTGGTGCAGGGGTGTATTTGTCCGTGGTGTAAGTATCTGCGGATGCGACCGGACCCTCTGGGCGTCCCCAGGGGCATTCACGTTTAAAGTGACCGGGCTGTCCGCACTGAAAACAATTTCCTGGTGGCTGGGGTTGCCAGGACTCTCTTCCCTGAGCACCCTGAAATCCCCTGCCACGGCCACGGCCTCTGCCTCGAATACCGCCGCGAAAAGCTAAAGCCATCAATTTATATTCTTCCTTTTTCTCTTTCGTTTTACTACTTTCCCTTTCTTTCTCCCATGCAAAATCAGCTACGTCCAACACTGAAGTGACTGACTCACCTCCCCAACCAGGGCGAAACTTTAAGAAATAATCCCTTACAGGGGGCACTGACTGATTCACAAAAAACGAAATAAGAGTAGGGTGGTCTGCTTCTCTCTCAGGATCCATTTGAGTGAACATTCGGGCCCCCTCCAATAGCCTCGACCAGAACTTTCTGGGTGGCTCATCAGATTCCTGCCGAATCTGCATGAACTTAGCCTGATTAGGCGAGTGGCGAGCCATTTCTTTGAGTCTCTCTAACAATCGCTCTCGATCTGTTCGCAGCTGAGTCAGCCTTGGCTGACTCCAGTCTAGGGGATTCCAGCCAGCGGCTTGATCCCGCCTATCCATCCAAGTGGTATTAACCGCATCGCTATCCCCCCATGTCCTTTCTGCCATCCACAATCTACTACGTTCCTCTCCGGTCAAAACTCTACTTAACAACTGATCTACATCCGTATAAGTAGGATTATGACTTGAAAACAATCTTTCTAAAAGTTCTGTGATCTTTCGGGGATTTTCCCCAAAGGACCCTGACAACCGTCCCCACTCTTTCAAGTCCCATTCTAGCCATCCTTTATATTCCACAATATTAGTATGTTGTAACTGGCCATTATTGTCCACAAAAGGTTGGTCGTGCACCTGTAAAGGCATTTCTCTACTTACACCTTTATTACTCACAAAAGGTTTGGCGGAGGCAGCCTCTGGGCTATTCTCAGGGGAGGGGTATGCATCCTGCTGCATCTGCTTGATCTTTTGCCTAGTAATTACTCCTCCCGAGGTGTGCCCTTCCATTTCCCCCTTATCCCTCTGCAGAGATTCCGATCTGGAGTCCTGCAGATTCCCCTCTGCGCTCTGGAGAGAGTCCCCCTGTGGAGGAATAGGGGCAGGTGCAGTGGGGACCAACTGACGAGTCAAAACACGCCGTGGTTTACACCCTTCATCGAAATAACATGGAGGGGATTCACTCTCGGGAGAATACCTGACTGCCATAATTTTTAAAGATTTCCACAGCTCTGCTGCTGTGTCCCAACAAAACCAGTAACATAACTGTCCTGGATGGTCTTTTTCGATCTGGCTCCTTACTCCTCTTAAGGCAGCCTGTTCAAAAGAGCCATACGAAGGCCACCTCATCTCCGGGTCGGCCAATACTGTGGTATACCCAGTCCAATTCCTTACACACAGTGTGTACAACTTCCTTCTAGACATTCCTGTCTGTACTGGGAGTTTCCCTTCGTTCCATAACTTATTTACAATCCCCAGCGGACTCTCAAGAGGCACGCTAGTCCCTTGACCCATGGTGATTGACAGGAGCCCTCCAACTGGCGTTTATCCTGCTGTCCAGTACACGACCCCTCAATATTGAATTGGCTGGGAGAAATCTCCCGTGGCGCCTGCCAATTCGTATATGAGTGGTCTGACCACTGGACAGAGGCACCGCACCAGAAGGAAATCCCGGACGAGCCCCCAAATTGTTAGGTAAAAAGCAAGTCCTTACTCACCTCTCCAGCACCCGAGTTCGTGCGGAGTTGGTATGGGGCTCACAATCTGTCAGAGACCAGACACCAATTCGTTGATCAACGGGCTCACACTATCCTTAGCTTAAAAGGCTTCGGAGTAAGTGTGGCAAGTTTATTAGGGGTGAGCGTCAATATTTATACACAGAAGTAAACAAAGTGATTAACAGATCATAATGGTCATGCATAATCAATCAAGATTCTACAGGATAAAACAGGTTAAAATGTAAACTTAAAAAGACAAAAGGGGAGATGGCTACTTAAGGGGAGGGGGGTGTCATGAGTAGTTCGCAGGTTAGAGCTTTGATTAAAAGTTTCAGACAGAGACATCAAGTCTGGGTTAAGTTTAAGCTCATCAAAAGTTCAGACTCAACAGCAGGAATTGGATTGACAGTGAAACTTACAAGGGCAACTGGCTGAACAGCTATGGCTCTTAACAAGCATCTTAATTCTCAATTAGCCAGTTTTTGTGGTAACTCGTTTTATGAATGAATGTTGTTTAATTCATAAAACTTTACTTATGAAGTTACATTATTAAAGTGAACAATTAAAAACAATTTCATTCATCAGTTCTACTGGGGGGGCGGCACTGAGGAAAGGGTTTCACCCAGGTGGTGGGGAGGGCAGGGCTTCAGTGGGGGGCGGCACCAGGGAAAGGGCTTCAGCCGGGGGTCACCAGGTCTTCAGCTCCATGGCTCCTGCCTTCAGCCCCGTGGTGGGCACCAGGGATGGAGGCTTCAGCCTGAGGAGGGGGGTGCTGGGGTTTCAGAAACTCTTCTTTTGGGTTCACACTGGGAGGAGTGATACACATCCTTACCCCTCTATCACACAGGGATGCCTCTCCTACCAGGGGTCGTGTGTGTTGTAGGAGCAGCAGTGATCTGTATGCTCTGTATGACTATGCTCTGTATAACCTGTATGCTCAAAAGATCTGTTATACCCCCCCCTTTTGTCTCCTCTCCCTGTTTGAATACCTGTAAAGTGGCTTTCTCCCTCCCCCTCCCCGCTGGAATGCTTGTGGGATGAATGGGCTGGTTGAACATCTGGAAGATCAGAAGAGCTCCCAGGTAGACAAGGAGTCTGGGACTCTGATTCGGCAGCGATCACACACCCAATGCATGGACACTGCATGGACACTGCCCGAGGTGGAGTGTGACCAACCAGATGTGGCCAAGTCATCTCTAGTCGCAGGCCATGAGGAGCAGGTTGGTAAAAGGAGAAGGGGCCATGTGCTCAGCAGTGCACTGACAAGCTTGTACCTCCCATGAAGGCCCTTCACCCGGACCGCCTGGCCAGTGGTTCGCCGCGTTGCATTCCATCGTGCCTCGGGAAGACTTACCTTCATCACACCATACATCGCTGCACTGTGGGACATTTACCTTGAAGGATCCTGACATCTCCAGTGCCGTGCCTGTCCTGGGACTGTGAGTATGCAAGTGTGAGTGTGACACCCTCCCCCTTCTTTTGAGCTTAGCTATCAAAATAATAAACATGCTGCTTTCTGCCAAACTCTGGTGGGTCATTAGTCCTCCCTAAGCTTACTAGCTGGCCCAATTTCGGGTAACATTATTGGTGGAAAGAACAGGAGTACTTGTGGCACCTTAGAGACTAACAAATTTATTAGAGCATAAGCTTTCGTGGGCTACAACCTACTTCTTCGGATGCATATAGACTGGAACATATATTGAGGAGATTATATATACACACACATACAGAGAGGATGAACAGGTGGGAGGTGTCTTACCAACTCTGAGAGGCCAATTAGGTAAGAGAAAAAAACTTTTGAAGTGATAATCAAGATAGTTAAGTACAGACAGTTGATAAGAAGTGTGAGAATACTTACAAGGGGCTCAGCCATTCCCAGTCCTTGTTCAATCCTGAGTTGATTGTATCTAGTTGGCATATCAATTCCAGCTCAGCAGTCTCTCGTTGGAGTCTGTTTTTGAAGTTTTTCTGTTGTAAGATAGCCACCCGCAGGTCTGTCATTGAATGGCCAGACAGGTTAAAGTGTTCTCCCACTGGTTTTTGAGTATTATGGGTATTGTAGTTTTAAGAATGCTTGATTCTACAATCAAACTACAATCCATCGGTGATTTTCCAGAAAACACCATCCTGGCCACTATGGACGTAGAAGCTCTCTACAACAATATTCCACACAAAGATGGACTACAAGCTATCAGGAACAGTATCCCCGATAATGTCACAGCTAACCTGGTGGCTGAACTTTGTGACTTTGTCCTCACCCACAACTATTTCACATTTGGGGACAATATATACCTTCAAGTCAGCGGCACTGCTATGGGTACCCGCATGGCCCCACAGTATGCCAACATTTTTATGGCTGACTTAGAACAACGCTTCCTTAGCTCTCGTCCCCTAACGCCCCTACTCTACTTGCGCTACATTGTGACATCTTCATCATCTGGACCCATGGAAAAGAAGCCGTTGAGGAATTCCACCATGATTTCAATAATTTCCATCCCACCATCAACCTCAGCCTAGATCAATCCACACAAGCGGTCCATTTCCTGGACACTACTGTGCTAATAAGCGATGGTCACATAAATACCACCCTATACCGGAAACCTACTGACTGCTACACTTACCTACATGCCTCCAGCTTCCATCCAGGACACACCACACGATCCATTGTCTACAGCCAAGATCTAAGATATAACCGCATTTGCTCCAATCCCTCAGATAGAGACAAGCACCTACAAGATCTCTATCAAACATTCTTAAAACTACAATACCCACCTGCTGAAGTGAAAAAACAGATTGACAGAGCCAGACGAGTACCCAGAAGTCACCTCCTACAAGACAGGCCCAACAAAGAAAATAACAGAACACCACTAGCTGTCACCTTCAGCCCCCAACTAAAACCTCTCCAGCGCATCATCAGAGATCTACAACCTATCCTGAAAGATGATCCTTTACTCTCACAGATCTTGGGAGACAGACCTGTCCTCGCTTACAGACAACCCCCCAACCTAAAGCAAATACTCACCAGCAACCACACATCACTGAAGAAAAACACTGACCCAGGAACCTATCCTTGTAACAAAGCCCGATGCCAACTCTGTCCACATATCTATTCTAGTGACATCATCATAGGACCTAATCACATCAGCCATACCATCAGGGGCTCATTCACATGCACATCTACCAATGTGATATATGCCATCATGTGCCAGCAATGCCCCTCTGCCATGTACATTGGCCAAACTGGACAGTCTCTACGCAAAAGAATTAATGGACACAAATCTGACATCAGGAATCATCAAAAAGAACAGGAGTACTTGTGACACCTTAGAGACTAACAAATTTATTAGAGCATAAGCTTTCGTGGGCTACATCCCACTTCTTCGGATGCATATATCAGGAATCATAATACTCAAAAACCAGTGGGAGAACACTTTAACCTGACTGGCCATTCAATGACAGACCTGCGGGTGGCTATCTTACAACAGAAAAACTTCAAAAACAGACCAACGAGAGACTGCTGAGCTGGAATTGATATGCCAACTAGATACAATCAACTCAGGATTGAACAAGGACTGGGAATGGCTGAGCCATTACAAACATTGAATCTCTCCCCCCTTGTAAATATTCTCACACTTCTTATCAACTGTCTGTACTTAACTATCTTGATTATCACTTCAAAAGTTTTTTTCTCTTACCTAATTGGCCTCTCAGAGTTGGTAAGACACCTCCCACCTGTTCATCCTCTCTGTATGTGTGTGTATATATAATCTCCTCAATATATGTTCCAGTCTATATGCATCCGAAGAAGTAGGTTGTTGCCCACGAAAGCTTATGCTCTAATAAATTTGTTAGTCTCTAAGGTGCCACAAGTACTCCTGTTCTTTCCACCAATAATGTTACCCGAAATTGGGCCAGCTAGTAAGCTTAGGGAGGATTAATGGCCCACCAGAGTTTGGCAGAAAGCAGCATGTTTATTATTTTGATAGCTAAGCTCAAAAGAAGGGGGAGGGTGTCACACTCACACTTGCATACTCACACTCCCAGGACAGGCACGGCACTGGAGATGTCAGGATCCTTCAAGGTAAGTGTCCCACAGTGCAGCAATGGATGGTGTGATGAAGGTAAGTCTTCCCGAGGCACGATGGAATGCAACGCGGCGAACCACTGGCCAGGCGGTCCGGGCGAAGGGCCTCCTGTTCTTTTTGCGGATGCAGACTAACACGGCTACTACTCTGAAACCTGTCATTATTGGTGGAGAATGCAGGCAGCTTAGTGGAGGATTCGACCCAAGAGTAGGGGTCCCCTGGTGCCTCCCAGTAGTCTCTTGGGTGGGTCCAGCTCGAGCCTGCATGAAAAAGTGGTAGGCTAGCAACCCATTGTAGGGAGAAAAGAATGCTGCTGCTAAGTATGCCACTGTGGGGCAAGGGGAAGAAAAAGGCGAAGCAGCCCGAGCAAGAATACACCCCCCCTTGGGGAGTGGCGGTGCCACCCGGGGTGTTTTTAGAATGGCTCCTAAAGGAAGGGGCAGACCCTGGATGCCAGAGGCAGTTCCACCTGGGAGTATAATTCCTGAACTAAAGCTCATGTTGGATAAATATGTACTTATATACCAGTGGTTCTCAAACTTTTGTACCGGTGACCCCTTTCACATAGCAAGTATCTGAGTGCGACCCCCCCTTATAAATTAAAAAAACTTTTAAATATATGTAATACCATTATAAATACTGGAGGCAAAGTGGGGTTTGGGGTGGAGCCTAACTGTTCACGACCCCCCATGTAATAACCTCACTGACCCCCGAGGGGTCCTGACCCCCAGTTTGAGAACCCCTGTTATATTCGGTCCCAATAAGATGGGACTGGATCGTGCAGCTGCCTGGCTGCTGTGGCAAGCAGGCTGGCAATGGCAGGTGGCAAAGAGTCAGCTAGATTCACTCAAGGACCTATGTAATGAGTTGGAGAAGGAACGGGATATGTGGAAGGTGCAGGCTTTGACTGCTAGTGCCCTGGCATCTTCCCTCTCTGTGGCCGCGGTGCAGGTGGTGGCGGCGGGGGAGGAGTGGGAGCAGTTGGAAGTAGAGAATGCTGCTCTGAGCCAGGCAGTTACATGCCTGAAGGATCTGGTCCTGGAAGGGTCTACCTGGGAGAACAGGTTCTGGGGGGCTTATTCAGCCCAGGTCGCTGCTGTTGTGGTAAAAGCCCAGGGGAATGTGGGACCATATGATGATTGGGATGGGGATATCTGGTATGATCTGGATCCCCCGGATCCAGACCCCAGATGGCTGGACCCCAGACACCATGCTGCGGCAGTCCGGAGGGTGGGCCGAAACTATGGGCCTGCGCCCGGAGGGGGCGGGGTAGCCCCAAGTACCGGGCACACTGTGGCAGAGACTGAGTTGACTCCCCCACAAGCAATCGAGTTAGCAAAAACCCCGGGGTGGTCCCTCGTGCTCCGGGTTCAGCAGGTGGGCCCAGGACATGGTGACCCTGTGTTTGGATCAGGGACTGAACCTAGCTGAGACCCGACGGGTGTTAAAAGCCACGTCCGGGTTGGGGGGAGATTTAGCAGGGGCGGCTCGGCAGCAAGCCGGTCATGCCGCACACAATAGTATCTTTGATATGCTGGCGGGGATGGCGCCTGCAGTGGGGCCGCGCGCATTGTTGGCAGAGTTTGTCTCGGCAGCTGCTGTGCCTGGGGAAGACCCCGTCCGATTCGTAGAGAGAATGGTTCTCCTGGCATGTTTGTGTGGCCGGGGTGTGGCTGCCACAGCGGGAGGGCAGGTTCCCCTGACCATAGCTCAAATAGCCCTGCCTCCGGAGGAACTGAAGCTGATCGCCTAGGGTCTCCTAGTCCACGTACAGCAGGCGACTGGGAGGTGGAGACCCGGGGAACCCGTGGATGTGGAAGCCCTGCTGGATGCAGTCTGGCAAGCTGCTCTCATTGTCCTGCCTGTGCCACAACCACCAGTGGGCAAGGCGGTGGTTGCAGTAGACTGCAGAAACCCCGGGAGACCAAATCCTCGGTCTGGAAACCGCAGGGGGCAGTCTTGCCTGTGGAATAACCTCTGGGAGGTTTTGCTGGAACAGGGGGAAGATATGGACAATTGGCATGGGAAACCCACCGGGGAGCTGATGCTCTGGTTCATGCAGTTGGGAATACCCCTTCCTGCAGGGGATCAAAGGGGCGTCCTGAACCCATCAGGAGTGGTGCCAGCTGGCTTGGATCGGCCAGTGCAAGTCCCCTAGAGGAGCCCACAGGAGGATGGATGCCCGGAGAACAGGTGGCAATTGCTAGCCACTCTGTCCCCCGATCAGCGAGTGCGTCTAGTAGTCCAAATGAGGGTAGGAATGACACGTACCCCCTGTGTGGCACTGGTGAATACTGGTGCAGCAGTTTTGCTTTTACCCTTTTCCCCCCCTGAATGTGTGCAAGTTCGATCAGTTGTGCTGGCTGCTTATGGGGGCCAGGAGGAGAGAGGAAACTTGTTGTCAGCAATTAGGTGGGAATTGGCAGATTTGGTGGTTAACCTCCTCTGGGTTCATTCATGGCTGGCAGGCAAAGTTATTCTGGGGATTGATCAGCTCAGAGAGCTCCGTTTGGTGGTAGATTGTGCCAATTGCTGCATGTGGCAGGTCCCCACAGTGGAATGGGGGGAAGAGCTACAAGGAGGGGTCTCTGGAGTGCTAACCCACTCTATGTTGGGGCAACTGTGGATGTTCCAGAGACAGATGAATGGAAAAAGCAGATTCCCAGGGACTGGGCCAAGGATAAATATGACTGTGGTCTCTGGAAGGGGGAGCCCACTGTCATTCAGGATCCCCTGGTGCCGCCCCAAAAACAATACAAGTATCCTCCTGAGGCAGAGCAAGCTGTGGGTGAGATATTGGATGCCCTGATAGACCAGGGAGTGGTTCGTTTAACTACCTCTCCTTTCAACACCCCATCTGGCTGGTCCATAAGGCAGATGGGAAGACCTGGCAACTAACTATAGATTACCACCGGATCAATGCTTGCACCCCACAGCGGGCTCCAGTGGTGGCGGACATGGCCGCGTTTTTGGAAAGTATTCCGCCCAAGGCAAAGTGGTTTTCAGTGATTGATTTAGCAAACTGGTTCTTTGCCCTGCCTCTGGCTCCAGAGAGCCAAAACTGATTTTCCTTTACCTTTCGCAATACCCAGTGTAAGCAGAGTCAGGATGAGCTCTACCCTGACATCTGGTGGTGAATTATGGCGAGTGTGGAAAAGAACTCCAGGGGCTGATCTTGTTTGCATAGGCACACCCACCCGCCTGGCATGAGACAACAACAACTGAAAGTGGTTACTTTGGCTGCTGTGGGAGCCCCAGTTTCTCTGTTATCGGGGCAGGAAGAATAAAGTTTTGTTACCCTGATTCTGTGAATCAAGGCCAGTGGAACTGTTGTATGACAGAAGGATTCACCATTACCTAAGTAGCACTTGCTTGACAAGGGGCATGGGTTACAAAACCTAGTGAATTGAGAGAGGATGGGGACAGGTATTTGTGTCTGATGGGATGGGGGGGGTCTTGCTGTCTCTTGGAGGGCTCAAAATACCAATTGTACCGCTGCCTCTCTCCACTGTTGAATGTCAGAGCTAACTTGGAGTCTAGTAGGAGTCTAGTTACAGGCTGCTGAGCTGAATTGGCTTAGGGCCAATAGTGCACCAGTACTGGGGCTCCCCTACTACGAGCTGAAATCACAAAAGAGCTAAAGTTATTAAGAGCTGAGATCACTGAGTGCTGTGTTAACTAGTGGGGGAGCCTGAAGCTATAGTGCTAAGCGGCTGGCGGAGCAGTTTGTGGGGACGGCTGGAGGACCAGCGAGTGGCGCAGAGCCTTGCGGGGACAGTTGGAGCGGCCCAAGGAACGGTGAGCAGAGCTGTTTGTGGGGATGGCTGGAGTGGCTCACAGGTCGGTGAGCGGAGCGGAGCAGCTCGTAGAGCAGAGCAGTTTGTGGGACGGCAGGAAGTGGACTGGCTTGTGGTGAAGGCTGCGGCGGAACCCCATGGAGAGACGGACGGTCAGCCTTGGATCACGTAAGGTGCCCCTTAACACCCTGCATGCCCCCCTCTTACTCTGGGGCTGCACTGATCCGGGACAGAGACTTTGGGAGTTGTTGGACTTTGGGGACTTTGGGTGGTTGCTGGACCCAAGAGACTTTGGGGTGTTGGACTTTGGGGACTCTGGGTGATTTTGGGGTTGCTGGATTCAAGAACCAAAGGGAAAGGACACAGCCCAATTTGCTGGGGTGGGTCTTTTGCTCATGGTTTGTGGTATGAATCCTGTTTGTGGTGTTTTTCCCAATTTAATGCTGATGTCGTTTACCTCATGTTATTAAACCTTTTCTGCTACACTCAGACTCCGTGCTTGCGAGAGGGGAAGTATTGCCTCTTGGAGGTGCCCAGGGGATGGTATGTAATTGTCCCAGGTCACTGGGTGGGGGCTCGAGCCGGTTTTGCATTGCGTTATTGAAACGGAACCCCTAGATACAGAACCCGGCCCTTGTTGCTGCCAACTTAGATGGGCAGAAGGGTTACACCAGTATACGTTCATCCATGTTCCCCAGGAATTCCACAGTTCCCCCACACTAGCCCACCAGGCCATGACTAGCACCCTAGATACTCTGACCCTCTCTGACCGGCCATGGGTAGCATCTTATGTGGACGACATCCTCATAATGGGCTGTGAACAGCAGGATTCTCGGGAATGAACGGAAAGAGTGTTGCATATCTTGCAAGAGGCAGAATTTAAGGTGTCCTGAGTGAAAGCTCAACTGGTGCAGCCCCAGGTAACATATTTGGAAGTCCAACTATCAGAACAGGGTTGACAGGTTTGTCCTAAATGCCTGCAAGCCCTTCAAACCCTTTCTGCACCAAAAGATAAACATGAGCTACAGATGGTTTGGGGTTCATTTAATTTTGTTATAACTCATGTCTGGGATTTTGCCAATCTAGCCAAGCCTTTATATGCCTTATTAAAGGAGGACACACCATTTTTGTGGGGGGAGGAGCAGGCTCGGGCATTTGGGGCCATTAAGCAGGGAATTTTTAATGCTGTGGTGCTTGCTACTCCGCACCCAGGGTTTCCCTTCCAGTTTCGTCTGGCAACCTCGTCCCAGGCCACAGCAGTGGCCGTCTTCCAAGCCATGGAGCTGAAACAGCCCACCCGGTAGCCTATTACTCCTGAGTCCTGAGCCCGGTGGAACAAAAATTCGGCCCATGCAAGAGGGATGCAGTTTGGGCTTTAGAAGCCGTGGCGGTAATGGTGGGGGATAGCCCCATCATTATACAGAGCTCCCACACTCCGCTGCAATATATCCTGTCCCGAAAGCTAATGGGCAGCGGTGTCAGCAGTCCCCAGCTGGCACAGTGGACCCTGGCACTAGTGAACCATGGGGTCCAATACAAATCCACTCCAGGGGCATCCACAGCGGCAGCCGCTTTGCTGTCATGCACCGGAGCCAGCCATGAATGCCTGATACAATCCCCGGAGCAATTAGTCAAACAGGTGGCCTCAGTGGCTGAGGCACAGGGAATCACCCATCCTGAAAACATCTGTTTTACGGATGGCTCTGCGTCATGAGTAGAAGGACAGATGTGCATTCAGACAGCGTGTCTGAAGCTGCTGGATGACAGTGTGGTTCACTGCTGGTCCGCAGGTTCAGCTCAGCTAGCAGAGCTAAAAGGTTTAGTTGAGTGCCTGAGCCTGTGGGCTAAAAACCTGGGACCCCTAGTGGTGTTTAGTGACTCAAAATATGTAGTGGAAGATACCAGCAACTGGATGTGGCAATGGGCTCGAAATCAATGAAAAAGTGCAGATGGGAAGCCATTAGCTCATGCGGAAGATTGGCAGACTGTGCACCAGTGGATGAATGTCACCAGTGGGTAACTACAATTGCCCGGCAATTGTATTTAACACATGTGGAGGATCACCAGAACCCCGACTCTACCACATCAAGTGGATGTGTTGGCTAAGACCCCAGTAGTAGCTGCTGTCACCACCAGAGGTGCTATGCGCCGACAATTACGGGCAGCTGAAGATCCCTCAGAGCTGCCTGACGTGGCACCTGGAAGGTGAGATTGACAGGATATCATCTGTTGGGCCCATGGACTAGGGCATGAAGGAATAGAGACCACCTACCAGCGGGTCCGAGAAATAGTTTCCTGGCTGGGACAGTGAGAACAGGTAACAGACTGGGTTAAAAACAGCCTGATATTTGCTATGCACAATGCTTGGGCCGGGGGGGAATCAGAGGAGCAGTTACCCTTGGCCCACCAACGGCTACCTGGTGGCCCGTGGGCTCAGATCCAGTTGGATTTCATTAAGGGACTCCCACCAGGCCCACAGGGACAAACCTGCTGTCTGGTAATAACTGATGCTTTTAGCGGGTGGGTCGAAGCGTTCCCTATAAAGCGACACATCGTGGCAGATACAGCCAAAGTGATATTCACGGAGATCATATGTCGATATGGAGCACCAGAAGTCATCGACTCAGACCAGTTCGTGTCGGAGGTGTGGGAAAGCCTCCTGTCAGCACTGGGTATCCGGTGACAGCTGCATATACCCCGACACCCCCACAGCTCCGGACAAGTGGAACGCATGAACAAGACCATCAAGGAGTCACTAGGTAAGGTTGTGGAACATCAAGGCGGGTCATGGGTGGAGAAATTGCCCCTTGTATTGGCCACTGTCCGCAACCGAGAGCACCTCAATTCCCACCTTACCCCATATCAGCTGTTATTTGGAACCCCCATGGTACTCCTTCAATCTGCTCCAGGGGACATCTCCCATAGGATCGGCCCGAAGACTGGATTCTCTGGCATAAAACCCTCACTGAAGAAAAGCCAGCTCTAGCACAGCAATTGCAGGAAGCCACGAGTAAGGCCAGAATCAAAATGGACCAGGGGCGGTCAGCAGTGAAACCATGGGACATCGGGACTCAGGTAATGTATTGTAAATTCGCCTCTTGTCCTCTGCAGGCAAAGTGGGAGGGACCCTATACCGTGGTGAACAGGGCAGGAGCAACAGTGTATATGATAGATAAAACCCCGGAGGGAAAATGGGTACACCACGGACAAGTCAAACGAGCAGGGTCTGCCGCGGTAGGAGCACTGTGCTGATTTATTTCTAAGCTTCTATCTTTCAGGCTCTGAACTGGAACATCAGGAGAGCTGGTACCAGCTAAAAAGTTATAAAAATACCATGGTTATAGTGTCACGACAGAGTCTGTGTTGCACGTTCTGTGTTGTATGTTCTGTGTCTGTCTCTGGTGGGTGTCCTGTGCTAGCATTGGATCCAGAGCGAGAGGGGATACTACACTAGACAGGGTAAATGTTTTTTCCTCTCTCTACTTCCCCCATCTCCAACCAAATTATCAATCACATCCACCTCTGTCCAAAAGACTTTGGTCCCCAATGCATCAGGTTTATTTTTTGTTAGGTTCTCTAATCATCATTTTGTTGTTGATACATTTGTATTGTTAGTTACATTTGCTTGTATTGTTAATTCTACACTTTCCTCTAAGCACCTGGTTCTACTTCCCCAAGCCCTAAAGGGTAGCTCATGGGCCCCATAACCTGTAAGATCTTGACCCGTAATTGTAGGGCCCCGTCTTTCAGGTCTTGGATTTATTCTCCCCCCTCCCCCGCCTGGAGACCTCTTAAGAACAACTGTTAGTAATAGGGGACTCTGCAACATTTTAGCAACTGGGTATGTCTACACTACCGCGGTAGTTCGACGGCTGGCAATCGAAGTTCCGGGTTCGATTTATCGCGTCTGGTGTGGACGCGATAAATCGAACCAGGAAGTGCTCGCCGTCCACTGCGGTACTCCAGCTAGACGAGAGGAGTACCGCGGAGTCGATGGGGGAGCCTGCCTGCCGCGTGTGGACCGCATCTGAACCGCGGTAAGTTTGAAGTAAGGTATGTCGAATTCAGCTACGTTATTCACGTAGCTGAATTTGCGTACCTTACTTCGACTTGGGGGGTAAGTGTAGAACCGGAACTGGCAAAGCAATCAGCACCAGAACCATTGCCAGCACTGAGTCATAGAATCATAGAATATAAGGGTTCTTAGGAGGTCATCTAGTCCAACCTCCTGCTCCAAGCAGGACTAATCCCCAGACAGATTTTTGCCCCAGATCCCTAAATGGCCCCCTTAAGGATTGAACTCACAACCCTGGGTTTAGTAGGCCAATGCTCTAACCACTGATCTATCCCTCCCCCCGAGTCCAGCACTTGCAAACCCATCTACAACTTCAACACCAGAGGGCACCAGCGAGCCTGAACTGCAGAAGCAGCAGAAGCAGCAGATAACCCTACCCAAGAGGCTCAGCCAGAGCCTGAAATACCACATAGTGCACCAGCAGAGAACGGTCAAGGGAAACAACCCCATCACCTGTCTCGTTTCCAGAGGGACCAAGCCCAAGTCCACAATCCAAAGAGGAACTGATGTCTCCAGCATCAAGGGAACAGTTCCAGGCTGAGCAGGAAGCAGATGACAGCCTTCAGAAAGCTTGGGCGGTGGCACGGAGCACCCCACCACCTCTCAGCTCTTCTAATTGATCCCGGTTTGTTATAGAACAAGGACTTTTATACAAGGAGACTCTTTCTGGTGGGCACCAGGAAGATTGGCACCCTCAAAGACAGTTGGTAGTTCCAGCTAAGTACCGGGTAAAGCTCTTGAGCTTAGCCGATGATCATCCTAGTGGCCATTCTGGGGTGAATAGAACCAAAGACCGTTTGGGGAAGTCCTTCCACTGGGAGGGAATGGGCAAGGACGTTTTTAATTATGTCCGGTCTTGTGAGGTGTGCCAAAGAGTGGGAAAACCCCAAGACCAGGTCAAAGCCCCTCTCCAGCCACTCCCCATAATTGAGGTCCCATTTCAGCGAGTAGCTGTGCATATTCTGGGTCCTTTCCCAACGAAGACACCCAGAGGAAAGCAGTAGATACTGACTTTCATGGATTTTGCTACCCTATGGCCGGAAGCAATAGCTCTAAGCAACACCAGGGCTAAAAGTGTGTGCCATCCCAAAAGCCTGGGTGACAATGACCAGCTGGGTACCTGCCTAGAAGGCCAATGACACTGGGATATTTCATCCAAAGAGGGGAAGAGCCTGGATGGGACAGGACTGGGAAACAGGGAAAACGTCAGAGACACAAGCTGGGAAATCTGCTGCAGGTGATTTAATTGCTCTCACAGACAGTCCAAACCCCTTACTTCTGGGCTAGATTCTGAAATCAGCACGCGAGCTGATTTTCAGTGGCACTCACACTGCCCGGGTCCTGGCCACCGGTCTGGGGGGCTCTGCATTTTAATTTAATTTTAAATGAAACTTCTTAAATATTTTAAAAACCTTATTTACTTTACATACAACAATAGTTTAGTTATATATTATAGACTTATAGAAAGAGACCTTCTAAAAAGGTTAAAATGTATTATTGGCACGCAAAACCTTAAATTAGAGTGAATAAATGAAGACTCGGCACACCACTTCTGAAAGGTTGCCAACCGCTGGATTAGACGTATTTCTTCTAAACTGAATGTGGCCCAGCTTCTAAATATAATTATAGCTGAAGGCTACAAACAGAAAAAGCTTAACATAACCACTGAAACTATAACCGAAGTTGTTAAAATGATTAGGGAGGTGTGATGGGTTGGATCACAGAAACCCCCTTTGGAGCTGCCACCTAATGTGCAAAGACTACCTCTGCTCCTGTTTTCCCTGCCAGCTCAAGACTACAGCACCCTGTCTTGCTGAGCCAGACACTCCCGTCTGGCTCCAGACACAAACCCAGGGTCTGAATCACTTGTCCCAAAGCTGCAAGTTTACCTGAAAACAGCTCATAGAAGTGTGCTTGTCTTTAGCACTCAGATGCCCAACTCCCAATGGGGTCTAAACCCAGATAAATCCGTTTTACCCTGCATAAAGCTTATGCAGGGCAAACTCATAAATTGTTCGCCCTCTATAACACTGATAGAGAGATATGCACAGTTGTTTGCTCCCCCAGGTATTAATACATACTCTGAGTAAATTACTAAATAAAAAGTGATTTTATTATATACAGACAGTAGGATTTAAGTGGTTCCAAGTAGTAACAGACAGAATAAAGTACATCACCAAGCAAAATAAAATAAAATGCGCAAATCTATGTCTAATCAAACTAAATACAGATAATTTCCTCACCAGTTCCAGAGCACTCCCTTTTACAGGCTAATCTCCTTTTAGCCTGGGTCCAGCAATCACTCACACCCCCTGTAGTTACTGTCCTTTGTTTCAGTCTCCTTCAAGTATCCTGGGGGGTGGGGTGGGGGTGGAGAGGCTCCTTCTTTAGCCAGCTGAAGACAAAATGGAGGGGTCTCCCCCAGGTTTAAATAGACTCTCTCTTGTGGGTGGAGACCCCCCTCCTCCCTCCTATGCAAAGTCCAGCTCCAAGATGGAGTTCTGGAGTCACCTGGGCAAGTCACATGTCCCTGCATGACTCAGTCTTTATGGGCTGAAGCCTTTGCCCACCTGGTATCTTGCATGTCTCCAGGAAGACTTCTTATGTGGATTGGAGCATTCCAAGATGCATTGTTCCCCAAGTGTTTCCTGATCAGGTACTTAACCTGGCGAATTCCTTCCTAAAGAAGCTGACCAAATGCCTCACAAAGCTTACTTAGAAACCAAGCCAGCATACAGCCCATATTCTTAACCTCAAGTAGAAAATGATATACATGTACAAATAGGATGAATAGATATAGTAGACCATAACCTTTACGGAGATATATTACATGGCACAGGCAGCACAAAACATATTCCGGTTATGTCATACATACATTTATAAGCACCACCCCATAAAGCCTTATGGGGTACACTGTCACAGGAGGTTGCAGAGACATCTGACCCGGTGGCCTTGCTGGTAGACCTGTCAAACGAGGTGGCAGCCAATATTGGCCGATCGGTGTGTAGCAGGGTTTGTAAAATGGATTATAAAACTTTTTACATGCCAGATTCTGACCCTAAAGGCTCAAAAAATATATTGATTAAGACGTATTGTAAAATAAATTTAAAAATTTTGTATAACCGTTTTCTATATTACTTTGCTTATGCATTAATTAATGTGTATAGTTGTACTGTATATTACTTTGCTGCTGCATTAAAAGCTTGTCTTTTTTTAAAAAAAAGTAAGATGTGTATAGACGCTTCTGTATTAAATAAAAACAAAAGCAAAAACGGTCTCTTGTGTATATGTGTGTTTTAAAGCAAGACGAGTTAGACATGGCGAGGTTGCTAAAGAAAATTTATTACTCTCCCGGAGAAGTTGGGAGTTTTGGGGGTGTAACACCCTTATTTCAGGCCACTAAAAGACACTGTAAAACTTTAAGTAGAAAGCAGGTTGCCGCTTGGCTTGTGAATCAAAAGGCTTACACTTTACATAAACCGGCAAGGCTTAAATTTAAAAGAAATAAAACGGTTGTGTCTGATGTGGACGCGCAATGGCAGGCGGATTTGGTTGACATGGTCTCCTATTCTAACCACAACGACGGTCGTAAATATATTTTAACGGTGATAGATATTTTGTCTAAATATGCCTGGGCGGTAAACCTAAAGAATAAGACCGGCAAAGAGGTGGCAAAGGCGTTTAAAGCTATTTTTACACAAGGCCGCGTGCCTCAAAAATTACAAACAGGCCGAGAAAAAGAGTTTTTAAACAAAGTTTTAAAGACTTTGTTTAAGCAACATGGGGTCGTGGAGAGGTTTAACAGAACTTTAAATTCAAAGATGTGGAGGTATTTTACCGCCCGTAGCACCTTTCGCTACATCGATGTGCTGCAGGCCTTCATAGATGGTTATAATAGAAGTTATCACAGAACTATTAAAGGATGCCCGATTGACCTGACACACGCTGAGCCTGTGGAAAACCATCTACGGGGATAGTTTTAAAATAAAGGTGCCGTGTGTGATTTTCAAGAAAGGGGATCATTTAAGGGTATCTAAAACGAAGGGTACTTTTGAAAAGGGGTATCAGCAAACCTTTACCGATGAAATATTTATCGTGTCAGGGTTTTATTATGAGGACAGAGGCCTGTGTACGCATTACAAGATAACGGAGAGGAGGAAATCGCATTTACCAAAAAGTAAACCCTAACCAGGACCGCGTTTACAGGGTAGAAAATATTTTAGCAAAAAAAGGCCGGGGAAGAAATTAGTATTTTTTTGTGAAATGAAAAGGTTACTAGAAGGGTTCGGTTGAAAGCAAATGATGAAAATTACTTTTTTTCCACACGGGCAAAATTGGCAACAATATTGGGAATGCTTCCGGATTATCCGTGTAGGATAGCACCCTACCCTGCAGACATTACGGGTGGATTTAACTCTTTATACATGTACACGGACATAGTGGAACACCAGTTAGTGGGGGACTACTCCGTGACGCTGTTGCACTGCATTCCCATCTGCGATAGCAACAACGAATTTATTACCATCATGTATGACAAACCGCATTATGTCCCCATGAGTAAGCAGCGTATCGGAACCATTACTATTGAAATAAAGACGGATTAGAATGAACACGTTTCATTTAGTTTCAGGAAGGTGATTGTTAAACTACATTTGCGCCCCAGAAAAGTTGAAGAATGGTGACTATGAAAAACTACGGGGACCCCTTTTTGTATAGGAACTACTACAAGGCCCAGGCTGGTTATGGCTGACCAGGATATCAAGGATTACATGCTATGTACGGGGCCAGTTTAGGAGGGATATTTCGCAGTCTTTTTAGAAAAGCCGTGCTGCTTTTGAGAAGGGTTTTTACATTATTAAACCCAACATGAAAACAGCCGCAAAAAATATAACCAAAGATGTCGTAAACCACATGTCTAGCACCATTATAAACAAAATAGGAGCACACACACCACAGGAAGGTTCCGGTTTAGTGGTGATGAGGAGAAAAAAAGCAGCGTCGCGCCAACCGTTTAAAGGGCCTCCTAGGCCCTTTAAAAAAAAAGCTGTCAGAAGATGCCTCAGCCATAAACCTAAAAGGCGCCCTAAGAAGAGGAAGCGACGCATCACCCGTGGTAAACGGGATATATTTTTAAATTGCTTTTATTCATTGTGGCTCTGACGAATGCACCAAATCGGAACTGGATTTATTTCAAATAACACCCACACAAACTAGTATAGAAAATAGCTTTTATGTAGAGGTGCCGCCTTTGGCCGCTTTAACGATGAATGCCCCTCTTGAATTTTTTTATTTCGGGACACAGGGATCATTACTTAGACCTTAACAACATGCTGCTGTACGTGTGCTGCAAGGTGGTAAAAGAAGATGGGTCAGACCTTGATGATGACGCCAAGGTGGCCCTAAGAAACTACCCCATCGCCACCCTCTTTAACCAGCTGGATGTCACTTATCAGTCAGAGCAACAATTGTTACCCTTACAGAGCCTTGATAGAGCTAATTTTGAACTACAGCCATGACACCCTCGCTCTGCAGTTTTCGACAGGAGGGTTTCATAAAGACACGGCAGGGGCCCACGAAAACACCCTTTTGGTCGGCGCGGCTAACGAGGGGTTTATACGCAGGGCCAGACTAATGGCTGGCAGCAGGAAGCTCTATCTGTTGGGGCCTCTACACAGCGATTTGTTTTTTTAAGAAAAACTATTGCTGAACGGCGTGGACTTGAAAATTAAACTGACGCGTCCCTGTTTGTAAAACGGGTAAAAGTAACCCCGTGGGTCCGTTTGGGGCATGCTGAAGCTGTAATGACCGCCAATGCTAAGTAACCAGTAGACCGGGTGGGCATAAAGGTGTTCAGCATTCTGGCCGGCAGTCGTGTCAGTAACCAGGAAAACCTCTTTTTGGGACAGCTACCCAAGCAGCTTGTAATTGGTTTTATAGATAACGATGCTTTCAGCGGCAGCTACGTTAAAAACCGTTTTAACTTTAAACATTATAACATTAATTTTGTGGCGTTGTATGTGGATGGCGAACAGGTGCCAGCAAAACCCCTACAACCAGATTTTGAGAATGGACACTGTGTGAGGGAGTACAATGCAGCTCGTGCAGGCTACTGGAAAATATGTAAAAGACTGCTCGCTCTTGTTCGACCGTGGTGAATTTGCCCAGGGCTATACGCTGTACGCCTTCGATCTGAGCCTGGATTAGGAGTGTGCCGATCATTATTCTCTGATTAAACCTGGAAACCTGAGAGCGGAAATTCAGTTTGCAACGGCTTTGCCCTTTACGGTTAACATGATAATGTATGGGGTTTTTGATAACGTGCTCAAAGTGAACCATAGAAGAAACGTCCTGTTTGACTATATGTGATCATGAACACCGTGCAGCTAAGGCATATTTTATCAAAGGACCCTTCTTTTTTAGATGTTTTTCCTAGCGACTTGCTTCCGAAAGGTTTTGTGTCCGGAAGACCTTTGGGACTTATTGTTAACACGCACCCCCATGACTTACCTGGGGAACATTAGCTGGCCCTCTATTTACCAAAACAGGGGCCTGGTGAGTTTTTTGACTCCTTCGGATTGTCCCCAGACAGTAACTTTTTTCCTAAGTCTATGATGATTTTTTTAAACCGTAACGCTAATAATGTTGTATTTCATGAGAGACAACTACAGGACCCCCTAGCTGTAACCTGTGGTTATCATTGTATTTTTTTTAAAAACAACGTAGTAGGGGTTTATCTTTTGATTGCATTTTAAAATTGTACACCAATGATTTACCAGAAAATGACCGCCTGGTGGTGCGGTTTGTAAAAGGGAAAAGACCAGGCATGCCCAGGCATGTTTCAAACATGTTTCAACATGTCCAGATGTGTTTGTCTTGTCGTGAGTTTAAAGAGGCGCATCAATAAAGCACATGTTGAATTTTGTTTACGTCTTTTATTTTACACCGTTAACCATTCGATTTTTTGTTTTTTAACAGGGACATTTTTAAAAGGGGTGATGCTACTTATGTCCTTGACAGGCTCTAGCCCTGTTTTTAGATGTTCTAAAAACTGTTTATTGGTAACATGCCCTACAACGGATATAGGCACGTTCAGCTCCACCAAGGCTTTCATAAAAACATTCCACCCTTTAGGAGTCCTTTTGTTAGCGAAAGAATAAGAGCCGGTTACCCCCCTGACTAAATCGAGCATGTGAGACCCCCTCAATTGCTTCCCCCCGGTACACAAAACTGCCATTATTGGCCCAAGAAGAAACATCTTTACGCTGTTTAAATTTATTTAACAATATTTCAGCTTTTTTTTTATAGCGAGGATTTACCCCCTCCAACACCTTCCGAACGACAAAGTCCGATGAACCCCCCTGGACTTCAGGAGGTTGAATTTCCTCTTGCTCTTGCTCAGGGAGAAAGAGGTTTATTTTAGTCTTTTCCATTTCACCATGCTTGGCCAATACCAGGTATCTTTGCAGGACCACCTCGTAAAGTTTAGCCTTTTCATAGTCGGATAAACCAGCCTTTCATTTCTGAAGTAGTCCCCCACTAACTGATTTTCCACTATGTCCGTGTACACGTATAAAGAGTTAAATCCACCCGTAATGTCTGCAGCGTACGGTGCTATCCTACACGGATAATCCGGAAGCATTCCCAATATTGTTGCCAATTTTCCCTGTGTGGAGAAAAAGTAATTTTCATTGTTTGCTTTTAACCGAACCCTTCTAGTCACCGAGCTGTAAATGATGCTGACCTTCGGTTTTTTGGTATCTTTGTCGATATTCTTGTTGATGTTCTCTATAAAATGGTGAATGCTTGAATAATAGCCAGTGTCTATGTTGTAGGTTCGGATTTATTTTTTCGACGCTAACATAAATGGTGTATTGTAAAAGAGTTTGTTCCACGAGTGACAATAATGAATTTCCGATAAAGCGACATCCCACTGACCTATCAAATTTAAAGGCTTGGCTAGTTGTGTTGTAAAATTGGAACTGGTATTTTGAGGAAAAGCCCCCACAGAGGCGTTGCTTGGTAAGGTAATGTAAAAACTCCGTTCAGTCATTAAAGGTCTTGCACTTGAGACGCTTTAAAAAAATACTCATTCCTTCCCCGGCCTTTTTTTGCTAAAATCTTTTCTACCCTGTAAACGCGGTCCTGGTTAGGGTTTACTTTTTGTAATTCTTCAGGGTAAAAAGAGCCCGCGACTTCCTCCTCTCCGTAATCTTGTAATGCGTACACAGGCCTCTGTCCTTGTAATAAAACCCCTAACACGATAAATATTTCATCGGTAAAGGTTTGCTGATATCCCTTTTCAAAAGTATCCTTCGTTTTAGATACCCTTAAATGATCCCCTTTCTTAAAAATCACACACGGCACCTTTATTTTAAAACTATCCCCATAGACGGTTTTCCAAACGCTCAGTGCGTTAGCCTGTGTCACATAAATTGGGCGTCCTCTAATAGTTCTGTGATAACATCTGTTGTAACCATCTATGAAGGCTTGCAGCACATCGATGTAGTGAAAGGTGCTACGGGCGGTAAAATACCTCCACATCTTTGATTTTAAAATTCTGTTAAACCTCTCAACGACCCTGGCTTTGACTTCATTATTGGTAACAAAATGGTGTACCCCATGTTGCTTAAACAAAGTCTTTAAAGCTTTGTTTAAAAACTCTTTTCCTCGGCCTGTTTGTAATTTTTGCGGCACGCGGCCTTGTGTAAAAATAGCTTTAAACGCCTTTGCCACCTCTTCGCCGGTCTTATTCTTTAGGTTTACCACCCAGGCGTATTTAGACAAAATATCTATCACCGTTAAAATATATTTACGACTGTCGTTGTGGTTAGAATAGGAGACCATGTCAACCAAATCCGCCTGCCATTGCGCGTCCACATCAGACACAACCGTTTTATTTCTTTTAAATTTAAGCCTTGCCGGTTTATGTAAAGTGTAAGCCTTTTGATTCGCAAGCCAAGCGGCAACCTGCTTTCTACTTAAAGTTTTACGGTGTCTTTTAGCGGCCTGAAATAAGGGTGTTACACCCCCAAAACTCCCAACTTCTCCGGGAGAGTAATAAATTTTCTTTAGCAACCTCGCCATGTCTAACTCGTCTTGCTTTAAAACACACATATACACAAGAGACCGTTTTTGCTTTTGTTTTTATTTAATACAGAAGTGTCTATACACATCTTACTTTTTTTTTTTTAAAAAAGACAAGCTTTTAATGCAGCAGCAAAGTAATATACAGTACAACTATACACATTTATTTAATGCATAAGCAAAGTAATATAGAAAACGGTTATACAAAATTTTTAAATTTATTTTACAATACGTCTTAATCAATATATTTTTTGAGCCTTTAGGGTCAGAATCTGGCATGTAAAAAGTTTTATAATCCATTTTACAAACCCTGCTACACACCAATCGGCCAATATTGGCTGCCACCTCGTTTGACAGGTCTACCAGCAAGGCCACCGGGTCAGATGTCTCTGCAACCTCCCTAATCATTTTAACAACTTCGGTTATAGTTTCAGTGGTTATGTTAAGCTTTTTCTGTTTGTAGCCTTCAGCTATAATTATATTTAGAAGCTGGGCCACATTCAGTTTAGAAGAAATACGTCTAATCCAGCGGTTGGCAACCTTTCAGAAGTGGTGTGCCGAGTCTTCATTTATTCACTCTAATTTAAGGTTTTGCGTGCCAGTAATACATTTTAACCTTTTTAGAAGGTCTCTTTCTATAAGTCTATAATATATAACTAAACTATTGTTGTATGTAAAGTAAATAAGGTTTTTAAAATATTTAAGAAGTTTCATTTAAAATTAAATTAAAATGCAGAGCCCCCCAGACCGGTGGCCAGGACCCGGGCAGTGTGAGTGCCACTGAAAATCAGCTCGTGTGCCGCCTTCGGCACGCGTGCCATAGGTTGCCTACCCCTGGTCTAATCCGATGAAATACTTCTGAGCGACCCCAAAAGATACAAGGGTGACTAAAAGGCTTGGGCTCGTTTACCACGCAGGCTGCACAGTTTTCCAAAAGTTGTTTTTTCAAACAGTGGTAAATGGCTTTTACTACAACGGCCCTAATAACATTGGCCATAACGTCATCTTCGCAGCTCTTCTGGTCACCCTCCTTACTTTTTACAGACTTTTTAAAAAAATCTTGCTTCACACAAAAACAACAGGTGCATATCACGGTTATTCTGCTCAAAGGCCGCCTCTCTTTATCCTCTTCATCCTCTGAAGAGGTCTGTCAAAAACAAAGTAAAAACATGTTTTAAATTCTTTGTTGCAAACATTTAAAAATAAAAAAAGACCTACAGTTTATTCATGCTACTCAATCGTACCCTCGTCTGATTCTGAATCATCATCATTATCATTCCTGGCTGATGCACCGTCGGGCCCCGTGGCACCTTCCTGTTATTAAATACAAACATATAGCCTTGTTTAACCTCCCCTTATATATGTTTATATTTATATTTCTTTCAAGATTTTCTAAGTAACTTTTACCTCATCATGTTCTTTTCATTCTACAGTTGACAACCGCTCGCTGCACCCCCTGTTTGTGTCATTTGTTTCTGAATCACCACCGGCGAGGGCTCCGTCGATCATGGTTTCAGCAACCTATTATTAAGCCAACCATATAGTAATGTTTAACCAGTGGCTTACTTAGATATATTTCTTTTCTTTCAAATAATTTAAGCTGCCTTTACCTCCTCGTGTGCTTCTGGCTCTGCTCCTGTTGACTACTTGTCACACACCAGAACAGTAATCTTGTACGGACCCGGCTTGGTTATCTGCCCAAGAAAACAAAAAGTCATTTTTAAGCGCGTAAATGTAATAATTTTTTCACAACTGGTAAAGCTTTCACTTGCTTTTACCATAACAACGTCACCATCTTTCCATGACTCGGGGTCTATTGGCTGGTTCTCGACATCGCTATCCTCCGAAAGTCCCTCGGTTGCCATGTCCTCATATATAGACTCTTCTTCCATTCCTACCTATAAAAAACAAAAATATTTAACCATCCATATTTATAAAACATTTGTAATTTTTTCATTAATTTGTTATAAAAAGGGTTTTACCTCTTCCTTCGAGTCAGCTTTTTCCAAATCCTCAAACAAATTTTTTCGCACTTTATCCTTTTTCTCTTTTACAAATGGCTGTGGCTCCATAAAGTCTTCCTCTTTCTTTGGTTCAATTTCAGGATGAAACACGGGGTTCGGCAACGAGCCTTTCTCATTAGCAAAATACGTGTAAAGAGGTCTTCTCTTCTGAATACGTGCTGGTGCACCCAGGGGCAATTCTGGCTTCTTGGTTTCTGTATGTGTCTTGTATATGGACATGTCTTTGTGTCTAGGCTCCCAGTTTTAAAACCCCGCTAGCAAAAATACGTGTTTTTATACACACGGACAAATGCTCATTGGTTAGAGTTTTTCAAATAACCCACCACGCAATAGTTCATTTCTTGTTTAAAATCTTGGGACTACAGGATTGGTTTAACAAGTGCATTCTGTGACCTAGCTGTAAAACAACTTCTGATTGGTCCACCAAAAGGAGGGGCTAGCTGCCCAGGCTCGAAACCCAGAACAGCTATCATGTCACTACCAACAGTCGCTGGGGTAAGATGTTTCGCTCTGCATGTGTTCAGTAACACAGACTCTCTTACTGCTTTATTTTTCCCTCTCTTTCTATTCTTGAATAACTTACCTCTCTTCTTTCAAATTGCCTTTTTTTCTCTAAACCTTACTCAAACTTTCTTTTTTCATCTTTAAACTCTCTCACTCTCTTCTTTCAACCTTTTTCTTTCCATGTATCCAAGCACAAACACACACAACACTTCCCCTAGTTAAACACTTACACATACACATTTTTTTCAAAATGGCCAATGGTGCCAAACTTTGGCGCCAATGGAAATGGGGTGGGAAGCTGGGACATAAGCCCTAAATGGGGCATGGAAACCTGTCAAAAATGCATGGTGATGAATGCTTTCGAGCAGTATACTACTGCCCTCTGCCCATTGCCCTTGGGGACTGTCGGTCTCAGGGTCCTGATTTCCCATCGAACCTTCCCCTTGGTTCTGGGAGCTACCCAACCAAAAAATCTCCACTGAGTTTTAGTAGCCGAGCTGGGAATTCAATCTCTGTCTCCTGGAAGTTCCATGATGGTGCCTTAACCATGAGCCCATCTGTTCCCCCAATCATACAGTTTCTCTGCTGGAGGGATTATTTGTACAGAAAGGAGCTGGGCTGTCTGGCTGGGGCATTCATGGGGGCTAAAATCTGACAGAGTTCGATGTGGCCCTGGCTGGGAGTGAGCAGAGATCTGCAGGCTGCAGGGCAGAGTGACTGACAGCATCACCATCCGGGGAAGGGAGGGGGAAACTGAAGGAGGCTGCAGCAGTTACCTGTTACAACAGGGGCCTATTGTGCAGCACTGAGCAATGGTGTCTCCTCAACACCCTGCTTTGAGCTGCTCAATGGTATCTCCCCAGGCCCCTCTCCACTCTACCACTCAGTTTAGTTCACTTTGGAAGTGAGTTTAGCTACCAGTTGAATTAAGGCTTTAATTTTGAGTAAGAGTGTCCACACAGGAATGTAATGTAGTACTTTAAATTTATACCTTTAGTTAATTGGGATTAATTTTCCTGAACCTCTCTGTGTTACTTTAAAGGCTCCAACACCAGGAAGCAAATATAAAACCCAACACTGATTATTTATAAAACGTCTCTTGTTTCTTAAGCTTGATTTTTTAGCGCTGGGGGTGGCAAGGCTAAGGAAAAGCTATCTGAGAGGGAGGAAAGGAGGTGGGTTATCGTCTGCATGCACCTGAACCAGAAGACTCCAATCACAAAGATGACACTTTTTTTTCACCCCACAATTCAGTTAATTAATTACCTGAATGTTGAAAGCTATCCCCAAGTCACTATGGAAATGTGTCAGAAAGCTCAAAGCCCTGCAGAAAAGTGCATCTCTGGATAGTTAAACACACTCACAACGGTTCAAAGAGCTTGAACTAGCAACCCAAAATAAAGGTACAAGAGGGAAAGAACGATTCCCAAATCCACCAGTGTCTGCAGCATGATCCAGAGACATCGCTCAGGTGTTGATTGTATCAGCAGCAGGGCCAATATCACTCATTTGAAATCTCAAAACATGGCCAGATTTTCCAGAATTCAGCTCTCAGTTAGGCATTTAAAAGCAGTGGCTAGATTTTCCAAAGCACCCAGAACACAGCAGCAGACAATCACTGTTATCAAATGCAAATTTTTATCAGTTGCTGCGTGCTTTCACTTACAGAAATCTAGCCATCAGTCTAGAATTCCTGCCAAACATCAGCTCAAGCCGATACACCAAAGCCGTTTAATTGCTTCATGCAGTGACTGCTTTCCAGTTAGACAAATACTGGCATGATGTTCTCTTGCATACACATGGCTTCACTCTCTACATGAGGCTAAAAACAGTTTCACAAAGCCATAGCTTATGACAAATACTTTTTGTTTGTTATTTATATTTCATCACATCCGTACAAACCCGCATGACATTAAACAGATCTGTAAATTCAAAGGGGACCCTGATGCTGTTGTCAGTTCTCATGATTTCACAGCACATCTCATAAATTTTGCTGTTTTTCTTAAAGCTCAACTCCTGAGGTGCTGGGATTATGTGAAAATCTTGGCTTTTGTTGAAATCAGTAAGTTTCTAGCCCTCCTGGTTGTGAAGAACACCTGGAAAACCTGACCTCCAAACAGTCAAACACCAGAAGTCAAACAAAAGCAAGCAAAATGCATAATTAAAAAAAAATCTCATGAATTCTTAAGGCAAACAGGTTTTGGGGCGGGGGGCTGCCTCATGATTTTTGTACACTTTGGGTTGGCAATGGAATCTCTAAACAGAGCTGAGAGGACTTCGGAGCTGAGCTGTCGATATAAAGAGTCAGGGGGTAGGAATACAGAGTTTGGGTATTTTCCCAATTTTATTCAGAAGAAACTTTTTTCCCAAAAGCAAAACAGTCAGCATTTGCCCGAAGAATATTCCAGTGTCCTACAGTACTTTGGGCGCTGTGCATTGTCCAGCTGTGGTCCCAGAGAAGGTTCCCCACTTCCTTGCTGCACGGCCCCTCCTGGAGGTACTGTGATGCAGCTGCGCACTGACAAGTCCTGCATTTCAGCAAGTGGAGCATTAATGACATCTGTCCCGCTGCAGAGCGATGGTCGCGTATGTCGCTGTCTCTTCTCTCTGGGGTGGTGGATGCTTTGAGATGAAACACAGTAATGTTACTTTTCTGTTAAGCCAGCCTGAAGCCAGAGAAATGAAGCCAGAAAATGTCCGTCTGACTGCACTGCTGTACGTACATGAGAAGCAGTTCTAATGGGCATCTAGGCTGGGAAACACCAATGGCCCCACTTCCTACATCAACCCCTCTGAGGCAGGCAGCTCAGATTTTCCGCTCCCCAGAACTTGGTCTGACCCTTTTCTGCTCCCCAGACAGCTGGGCTTTGCCCTGACACCTGCCAGCTGGGCAGAGGAGCCCTTCACCTTATTTCCATGCCAGCTGCCCCATCCAGATAGTGCCAGGTTCTTGTTGTGATGGGCTGTTATTATAGACTCATAGACTTTAAACTCAGAAGGGACCATCATGATCCTCTAGTCTGACCTCCTGCACACTGCAGGCCACAGAATCTCACCCACCCACTCCTGTAACAGACCCCTAATGTCTGGCTGAGTTACTGAAGTCCTCAAATCATGATTTAAAGACTTCACATTGCAGAGACTCCACAATTTACACTAGTTTAAATCTGAAAGTGACCCATGCCCCATGATGCAGAGGAAGACAAAAACACCCCATCGTCTCTGCCAATCTGACCTGGGGGAAAATTCATTCCCGACCCCAAATATGGTGATCAATTAGACCCTGAGCATGTGGGCAACACACACTAGCCAGACACCTGGCAACAAATTACCTGTAGTAAGTAAGAGCCCGACCTATCTAGTGTCCCATCTCTGGCCATTGGAGATATTTGCTGCTAGCAGTTGCAGATCAGCTACTTGCGATTGTAGGCAGTCTCATCATACCATCTCCCACATAAAGTTACCAAGCCATTTTTTTTTGCCCCAATTGCTCATCTTCAGAGGCTGTTCCAGAACTTTAATCCTCTGATGGTTAGAAACTTTCATCGAATTTCAAGCCTAAACTTGTTGATGGCCAGTTTATATCTATTTGTTCTTGTATCCACATTTGCTTAACATAAATCGCTTAACATCCACCTTCCTCTTATTTATCCCTCTGATATATTTATAGAGAGAAATAATATCTCCCCTCAGCCTGCATTTGGTTAAGCTAAACAAGCCAAGCTCTTTGAGTCTCCTCTCGTAAGGTAGGTTCTCCATTCCTCAGATCATCCTAGTACCCCTTCTCTGTACCTGGTCCAGTCTGAATTCATCTTTCTTAAACATGGGAGACCAGAATTGCACACAGCATTCCAGATGAAGTCTCACCAGTGCCTTGTATAATGGTAATAACGTTTCCCTGTCCTACTGGAAATACCTCGCTTGATGCATCCTAGGACTGCATTAGCCTTTTTCATGGTTTATCTTATCTGAAAGAAGGATTTATGTGTGCTGCAGGCAGTCAAATTTTCTCCTGTCCAGTTTGATATCTTAATGAATGATGTTATTAATGTCAATATTTATAATGGTTCCAAGCACTTTTTATTATTCTATCATTATGTTGGAGATTGGGTGGCTCCCAACAAGTGTGTTTTTGATTTATGGGCAATTGCAGCACCTTGCTGAAATTGGTGGCTGTGATGACCACCTTCCATTTAAGCTAAATAAGGGAACCATTAAATGGCCCTTTATTTAGCTTCAGCGGAAGCAATGGAAAACCACCGCCCAAGGACTAGACTGCAGAAAAGCCTGGGCATAGCAGGGGCATGTGGTCCAAGAGCATTCCTTTGGATCTGATAAGAAAAGCAGAGTCAGGCTGTGTGACAGAAGTAGCAGAAACACCTCAGAAGCAACCAGAGGAAGCAACAAGAAAGCCAGACACAGCTAGAGGAGCACTTGTAGCAGGACCCTGAAAGCTGAGAAAGAGAGAGAGCTTTTGGGCAGAGTGCTGGCAGGAAAGAGGCTTGCAGCTGGGATCAAAGAAAATGCCTCTATTGTCTGGTTCCTGTTGTGTTCAGGGAAACAGGACTTTGTAGCTGTTATGTAAATAAGTAGGGTTGCATCAACAAACATACCTGACTCTGTCATCACTTTCTCCTCTCAGTGTAACTATGCACAAGGCCCAGAATGTTGGCTAACTGCTTGGGTCAAAGGGAAACCTATATATATATATATATAATTTTGATAGGGTTAAACTAGCTTCTGAATTCACAGGAGTCTTAAATATCTCTGTAAGTAGTACCCTGTCCTACAATCATTTACTAACAGCTCTAAAGGATAAATCGGTGTTTGTTAGTATAAGAACAGCCAAAGTAATACTAGGAAAATCTCTAGAAAGTGAATGAGACTCCATCTTTCTGAGATCACTTGAGTTCTATGCCCCAAACTTTCAGGACAAGATCTACACAGTGATCTACACAGGGGGTTGGACTAGATGACCTCCTGAGGTCCTTTCTAACCCAGATATTCTATGATTCTATGTGATGTGGTTATCAAATTTCATATCCTCTGGAATGGATTTGTGGTGTGTGTGTGAAATTCAGGCTGATAATGGGATGCTAACTTCAACCTTAACTCTGAGGAGACCAGCTATGCCTCCATGATAGCAGTGCACAGCTCTTCCCTTTGTGACACTGCTTTAAACACTCAATAAAATGTTAGATAATTAAAATAATAATAATAATACTAGAAGAGAACTTCAGTGACCCAAACTCCTCCCAGGCATCTTTAGAGAAGGAGAAATAAAAATCCAAGTTTATTATTTATTGCCAATATCAGCTGGAGTAGGACAAATAATTATCATAAGGAAGCAATTGGGGGAAGGAAGCTCTGTATTAGTAGCTTTCCCTGCAATGCCACTGCCATGATACCCAGGGTGTGTGCACCACCGCACAGCAACTGCTAGCAGTGTGAGACCGTGCACTCCCCACTGACACCTACATCACATGCAAACCCATTGGGGGAAATCCTGCCCCATTGATGTCAATGTTAAACTCCCAGGATTTTACCCATTGCCTGTATTCCTGCCCCATGAGGGGGAGGGTTAGCAGCAAGTGGTGTTGGAGCTTCTCACTACAGCCAATTCCCACATGGGTAACATTCCGGAGGAGGTTTTCAAACCCTCCTGGGGGATTTGAACGTCCAGTTCCCAGGAGTTTTATTGGGAACTTTTAAACCTTGAACATCTCTGCTTTGGTTGTTTGTCTGACTGCAGAGGCTGGTGGGGGGAAGCCCCTCTGTAGCTGGATAGATTTGTAGGCTGTGGGGGATTCTCACCTATCACTGCAGTGTGGAGTTTGGGAAGGATATTTTCCACTTGCTTGGATGTGTGTCTGTGTGTCCGTGGGGGACAGGGCCTGAATGGCCAGGCTAACAGCAGATGTGGGAGGCAGGTACCTGCTCCTGGGTGGAGATCTGGGTCAGCAGCAGTGAGACCAGGCTAAGAGACACAACATGAAGCCTGGGAATCCTGAGTAAATCCATGTTCCAAGCCCACGGGTCACTGCCAAGCTGGAACAGGCAAATGAATCGCTCTTTTCCATCACTTCACTTTGTCGTTAATAAAAGCTGTGACTCACCCTGGAGCTTCCCAGCCAATTCACCGAGGCATCTGGGGAGAGAATGACAGTTACACACGGTCACTGTGGTGTAAATGCCCTTAAGGGAAAGCACCTTGCTGAGCACGAATTATAACCCCCTGGCTCCCACCTCTCCCCCAGCCAGGGCAGGGCTCCCCGGTGGACAGCACTGAGCACAATGGAGCCTGATCCTGAGCAGGGTTGCTAGGGGAGACTGGAACAGAAGGATTTAATGTGGCTGTTCAAGATGTTGAATGGAAACTGTCTGTCTGGGTTTTCCACAGAGCTATTTTGTCACAAACAGAGTCAGCTTTTGGCAGAAAATTTCAACATTGTATTAAAAAAATGAGTACCTCCAAACTGAAATATTTTGACCAAAACCAGAAATATTCTGATTCAACCTTGGTGCCTCATGGGACTTGTAGTTCAATTGCCTCATACTCATATTCTCTTCTACAAGCTGGACTGGCTGTCTGGGCTTCATCTCCCATGATGCACTGCAAGCAGGGACTCCCATGATGTACTTGTTCCCATCACCAAGAGGGGAGAAAGTGGTGCATCATGGGAGAGCCAGAGAGCCTGGCTCAAAGGAGAGACCAGGAGCATGAGGCACCTGAACTATGCCTATGAGCAGGGCTGTCCGTAGACATTGTGGTGCCCTACGCAGTAGCCCCACGGGGGGTGGGGTGGTCCCATGCCTCCGCAGGGTGGGGGGCATCCCCAGGCCTCTGCAGGGGCAGGGACTGTGCCCAAGGTCTATGGGGGACAGGAGCAGGCTTGGGGGTAGGCGGGAGCTGCCCCCCAGCACTCACCGGCGGGGATGGGTTGCTCCACTTCCTGCCGCCCGGTGAGTGCAGGGCGTGCCTGACCAATGCTGCAGTCCTCTGAGATGTAGCTCAGGGGAATGGGTGGAGTGGGGGGGGGGCTGGGGCAGAGCAGGGGACAGAAGAGGCGGGGTGGAGCTATGGGGAAGGAATGGAGTGGGTGTAGGGTGGGAGCGGGGGCAGCTTTCCTGGACAGCTCAGGATCGGGCTGGCCACTGGACCAACACGCAGCTGCGTAGGGCATCGGGAAATTTGGGGCAATTTGGTACCCCACATTTATTGGTTCCCTACACAGTTGTGTAGTTTGTGTATGGGTAAGGACGGCCCTGCTGATGAAGCACTCTTGCACCCAGCTCCCAGGGAAGGGGGTGGAACACTTTCCACTGGGAGCTTTCCCTGGGTTGTGTCCTTTCCAAAGGATGGTAAGTGGTAGCAATTTGGCTCAGTCCCATAAGCCATGGCAATGCAGGAGTGGGGATTACAGGCAAAAAGTGGGGAAAAGGATCCTCAGGGACTCAGATGCATGAATCCTGGGGCCCCAAGAACTTTTTGTCCTCATTCACTTTGATCACAGGCAGTTTGTTTTTCTAACTCTTGGCCAGACAGTCATAGGTGCCGACTCCGTGGGTGCTCTGGGGCTGGAGCACCCACGGGGAAAAATGGTGGGAGCTGAGCACCCACCGGCAGCTCCCCGCCACACCCCAGCTCACCTCCGCCTCAACCTTCTCTCCTGAGCACGCTGCATGCCCACTTTCCCCCCCTAGCTCCCAGCGCTTGTACCGCGAAACAGCTGTTTTGCGTGGCAAGCGCAGGGAGGGAGGGGGGAAGAGGGGGAACGCGGCACGCTCGGGGAAGAGGCGGGGCTGGGGCAGGGATTTGGGGAAGGGGTCCAATAGGGGCAGGGAGGGGCGGAGTTGGGGCGGGGACTTTGGGGAACAGATTGGAATGGGGCGGGGCAGGGGTGGGGAAAGGGTGGAGTCAGGGCGGGGTCAGGGGTGGGAGGCGCGAGCACCCACCGGCACCAGGGAAAGTTGGTGCCTTTCCAAAGGGAGCTTTCCCCAGGATGTGCCCTTTCCATGAAGGAAGGGAAGCAGTAACAATTTGCTGCAGTGCCCTAAGCCACAGCAATGCAGGACTGGGGATTACAGGCAAAGGGTGGGACAAAGGAACCTTAGGGACCCAGATGCACAAGCCCTGGGACACCGAGAACTTTTTCTTCTCATTCACTTTGATTACAGGCACTTTGTTGTTGTAATTCTTGGCCAGACAGTCCGACCTGGGATCTGTCCATCCCCCACCAATTAACACATTTACTCCCAGCCCCGCATTTCTCCCGCATGTACAGGTGGCCCCGGTAACCCCAATACTCTCCAAAAGCTCTTACATTCAATATGATCTTCAGGAGTGTTCCTGGTGTCACATTGGACTCGTTCCCTGTGGGGAGTAATAAGGACAGGGGGTATCAGTGATGTTGTGTGCTTTCTCTCTGTCACCTTGGTGACACTGAGTCTGTTTTCAGAGATCCAACTGTGAGGAGATTTCTTCCCATGGCTGGTTCTCCTGCTAAAACCTTACATCTCCATTCAGCTCACACTCAGGGGAAAGGCAGCAAACCTTACTTCTGGGTAATTAGGGAAGGTAGCGGCTTTACCATTTATGGAGGGAAAGTCTAATAAAGATGAGACTTAAACAGCCTGTTCTACTTCAGGAAGATGGCCAAGAAACCAACCACCCAAAACCCCACTAGGTCAGCATGGAGTTAAGATTGGAGGGAACCGTAAATCCGTAACATTTTAGGATAGAAGTTGAAGAGAACACTGTTGTTTTCACAAAGTTACAACTGAGTGACATATGTTTGGTCAAAATTGTTTGCTTTAATGAAAATTTCAGTGATATTTTTTTTAAAACAAAATGCTTAGTTTGTTTTCTTTCTAGTGGACATTTTGTTTTGTTTCACTTTGAATTTTTTGGGCAACCTCCCCCCCCCCCCCCGACATTTTCTGTGAAAAATTTTGAACACAATTTTTAATTTGAAAATTTTCCACCAAATAAAACTGGATTTTTGGCTAAGGCTCAACTTTAATGTCTTTGCATAATGTGCAAATGAAGCTTCAGAGCCCCATTGCTGGCCCAGTCTGCTAACCAGCTCCCATGACCCAGGAGGGCAGGGTGGGGGAGTTTGGAGGGAGAGACTGGTCATATGAGAGGATCAGGGAGGGAAGGAATGTTTGGGGAGAGGCAGCTACAGAGCCCTATGTATGGGGGGAGCAGGAGGCAGGCAGGGAACAGACACTGCTGGGAGTCAGGGGAGAGGACTCCCGGTACTGAGAGTCTGTGTGTCGTGTCCCCCCTACCCCCACCAGTCGCTGCACTGGGAACCCAGGCTGGGCTGGACACTGGCAGAGCCTGGACACTGCCTCCAGTCTCCCCATGCACCTTTCCCTCTCTGTGTGCAGCTGGTCACCCCATAAACTCCCTCGTCTCCCACCTGGTTCTCTCTGCCCCACCCACAGGGCTTAGAATGAGCATATGGGCCCCATGGCCCTCAGAAGGGCTGCAGCGAGCCCCATGGGCTGCAGAAGGGACAGAGGGGGAAGGCAGCAGTAGTCGAGGGGAGTCCTGTGTGACAGGTACTGGCTGCAGAGCAATGGGCAGTGACCGTTAGAGACTCTCTGTAGGGTCCTTGCAGGGTCTCTGTGTGGGGTCGTGGGCAGACAGAGAGTCAGGAGCACTTGGAAGCTCCCTCTCTGCCCCATGTGTTATTCACATGTACAGCGCACTCTGAATCCCCACAAGCGTCCCTGCCTCCTGGCTCTCCCCAGCAGGCATGGCGTGGTGTGGTGTGGCGTGGGGGGGGGGGGGGGGGAAACAGCGCCTCGACCGCCCCACACACAGACCTGCACCAAATTCATGAATGCTGTGAGTGAACCCACTGTGGGTGTTTCGGGGCGAGTCCATGTGTGGATGTGCCTTGCCTGGCACTAAACCAGCTGCACATGGGTGGCGGGTATCATAGGCCAGGGAGGCTAAGCCTCAAACAGCCAGGCATGGCCCCACCCACACTCTGCCCCGAGGCCCATTTCCCGCATCCTGCTCTTCCCCCGTGGCCCCGCCCATGCTGCTCCTCTTCCCACCCTCGCTCAGCCTCTCCCTCGAAGCCAGCTGGGGTTGAGGCTAGGGCAGGCAGGGCGTGTGGGCCAGCTGGCAGCCCAGGGCAGCTGGGATGTATCGGCCGGTGGGTCTCTCTTGCCATGGTGGGGGGCTCAAGGCTCTGGCTGGGGAGGTGGGGCACAAAGGGAGGGGAGGGGTGTGGTCTTGGGAGGAAGGGGTGGGGCCAGGGCTTTTCTCCCTGAATGGGGGACTCACATGCTGCCCATGCAGCTGCAGCCGATGGAGTTAACATTGCACGCTACCCACTGCAGCTACATGGACTGGAGACCCTTTGTTCCCAGCAAGGCCTGGCCACTCCCAGCCCCACCCTGGAAGAACAGACCTGGTTCTGGAGAATTGGCTGGGTTGGTCGATGCTGCTTTGTGGTGAGTAGCCCCAATACCCCCCGAGTGTAAAATGGGGTCACTTTCATTCTTTCAATCACCTCAGGGCGATTTTCAAACACGCTCACTCTGCTGCTGGTGAATTCGATGGGAACACACCGCTTTGGCAAACCCCTTCCTTAAAGTGTCTCCTCCTAACCCCCTGATCCCATCCCGACCAGGGAATTCATCCTTCCCTGGCCTTTTCAAAAATTCCTGCACAACAACCAGCCTAACCCCCCCTCACCCCCCAACAGGGAGAGCTGAGCTCCGCTTGGACTCTGGAGCGGCTGCTGGCCCTTACTTGACACAGAGAGAACAGACCCAGAAAGAAAACGAGATGGGAGAGGGAATAATGTCCTCCTACCTTTGATCCCTTGGTAGAGACACAACTGGAAGCAGTGAGACAATGTGATCAGAGATGTGGACACGTTTCCTCATGGGCAGAGAGAGACAGAGAGAGAGAGAAACTGAGTGATGGGTGTAAGGGCCCTTCCTGCCTAGGGGATACCTTCCTGAATTGTAGTATCTGTGTGTCGATATTCCATCCAGACACACACCTCTGGCTGAGTTCTAGATTGTGACCATCTATGGGGCAGGGTCTGTCCCCTTCATTACTGATTTGTGCAGCACTAGCTGCAGTATGGGTCTGATCCCTGGTTAAGGCTCCAGGGCACTACAGTAACATACCTAATAAATAATATACAGCACCTAGCACAGTGGGGCTCTGACCCCTGACTGGGGCTCCAGGGTGCTACTATAATCCACTAATCCACACACCTTCTGGGTGTGGTGTTCTGTCCCATCTAGCAGCACTGAGACTACTGAAAGAGAGAGAGATAAAATGAGTTTGCTCTACAGCCTTAGCTAACAGCCAGTTGGCTGTCAACTCATGCAGTAGAGGATCATGCAGTAAGCTCCAGAGGTCCCTGGCCCGCCAATGACCAGGGTCTGTCAATGTTACACTACTGCAATACAAATAATTAATCACAATGATAATCCCTTTTGTCATCTCTTTGATCTTTCTCCCCACCCAGCCTCTCAAAAACAAATGATCAATTTCACTGTCTTTGGTCATCTCTCTCTTGGTCATCTCTCTCACCCCATCCCAGGCACAGTGGGTACAGGGGATCTAAGGGGTTGTCTCTGCTACATCTGTCTGTACATTTGCTAACACTGCTTGGCCTCACTGTCATACCCACCTTTCTTTCCCAGCAGATAAACCACGACAGCCAGAACCAGGACAGAAGGGATTGTAATTCCCAACAGGAGCTTCAGACCCGGCCCTAGGACAGAACCTCAATGTGAATGCCCTCGCCAAGCAGCCGCCGGCAAGTCCCTCCTGGCTGGAGCTGGCTGAGTCCCATGGAAAGTGACCCCTAATGTCCTCATGAGCATACCTGGAAGCTCACCCCACGGTTATCTGCAGGGCGAGTTATTGGCTGTTCTTTGTGAGTAAAGTTCATTGAAGTTTTTCCACAATTTTTTTTTGCCACACATTTTTTTAAAATTCAAACACAGTTTAACTGAAATCAAAAACTTTCCCCAAACAATTCACGTGCAGGGACCTTCTTAGATTTTCCACACAAATAATTTTGAAATGAAACACAACATTTTGTTTTGCTTTGAATTAACAATTTTGTTTCATTTTGGTTTTCAAAATCCAGAAATGCAAGGAAAATGTCCATTTACTTTGAAACTAAACAAAGTGAAACTCTCTGTATTTCTAACTGACAGTTGTGTCTCATTTTGGTTCCCCCCCCCCCAACAAAAAGGAAACTGTCAACTCAAAATGAGGCAAAATGAAAAGTTTTTGTTGTTTCATGAATATTTTTTGATCAAAACACTGACATTTTCCATAACAAGTTTAGAATGAAATAGTTTTCTTCACAATTTTTTGTGGCAACAAACCTGGATTTTCCTCCGCTCTCAGGGTGAGCTCCTCAAGGCAGGAAACATCCATATGGGAACTGCCCTGCTTCAGGGAACAGCACCCAGGTACAAACTTAACTTCAAAAAGCCATTTTAGGTCCACCAATGGGACTGTAGCAAGTACTTAAAGTTAAGCACATACATAGGTGCTGTCCTGGATAGGGTTGGACTGGAGCACACACTTGAGAGCTTTCCTGAGTGAGGGCGAGAGATCTGTACAGCATGCAGAGACGTGTGCAGAGCTTGTCAAAAAATACCCAGTGAAAGAGTTTTCCATCAGAAAAGGCTGTTTCTTCACAATCAAAACCTTTCGACACGGCTCTTCAGTCTTTCAGAATCAAAATGTTGCTGAATTTCTGTTCCTTGAAAAATCTGAAATTTTGACTTTTCATCCTGATTCAGGAAGAAAATAAAATGTGAAAGGTCAGAATTTCTCACAGGACAGAAATGCCGTAACCCCAGGAGCTCTTGAGGCACAGATAACATTAGTGTTGCTCTAGCAGAAGTCACTAGGTGGCGCTGTTACACAAAGTCTGACACCATCTTTTCCTTGCTGTGCGAGCTGTGCACACAGCGTTTGCAGGCATACTGTTTGAGTGTTGGTCTGTTGATGCAGGCCCTTTGTGGGGAGCTGAGGCAAATAGCCAGGTTGGGGTTATGCTAACGTCAGTTCCTGGGAAATGGTTGCAATCTGGAAACTGGGCACTGGTGCTGTGCTGAAATATATTCCTGAAACGGGTTTGCCCACATGCTGTTTATGACACCTATGTTCCAGGACTGGAGCACAGAGCATTAATAACTAATTACACAGAGAGACAGAACTTGTGAGCCCAGGTGTAATGATGCATCTGGTGCCTCCTTCCAGAACAACACCAAATACAGTGAGTGCAGAGGGAGGAAATAATGCACTGACTGCCGGTTTGGCAGTGGGGGTCAGTGAACTCCAGATGAAAATTGCCTATCAGAGGCATTTACCTTCTGGGTGGGAGGGATCCCCAACACCACCGCTGCTGGAGTCATCACCTAGGCAATAAATACACAAGAGATCAGAGCAGAGCATGGCCCCACTCCAGGCCAATACACTGCCCTAGTACGGCTACACCATGGGCAGTAACTGGCTGGTGGCCGTGCTGCTGAAAGGGGCCTGGGGTTAGAGTGGATCAGAAACTGAATCTGAGTCAGCAGTGCGAGGTAGTTGTGAAAAGGGCTAACATTGTATATAAGACACGGGAGGTCATTGTTCTGCTCTACTCCTCATTGGTGAGGCCTCAGCTGGAGTACAGGGTCATTCTGGGTGTGACACTTTAGGAAAGTTGTGGACAAATTGGAGAGAGTCCAGAGGAGAACAACAAAAATGATGAAAGATTTAGAAATCCTAGGAGGAAAGGTTAAAAACACTGGGTATGTTTTGTCTTGAGAAAAGAAGCCTGAGGGGGAACCTGATAAGTCTCCAAATATGTTCAGGACTGTTATAAAGAGGATGGGGATCAATTGTTCTCAGTCCCACTGAAGGTAGGAAAAGCAGTAATGGGCTTAATCTCTAGCAAGAGAGGATTAGGTTAGATAGTAGGAAAAGCTTTTTAACTATAGGGCTAGTGAAGCTCTGGAATAGGCTTCCACGGGAGGTTGCGGAATCCCTGTCATTGGAGGTTTTTGAAAACAGATTGGACAAACTCCTATCAGGGATGGTACAGGGTTACTTGTTCCTGCCTCAGTGCAGGGGGCTGGACTTGATGACATCTTAAGGTCCCTTCCAGCCTGACATTTCTATGATATCCCCATCCCCCACCTGTCTTGGTTGGGCCGTCTGAGCTGAGATGGGTGAAAATTGGGGGCTGGGTTCCCTGTGTAAAATTTTGAACAAAGCTGTTTTGTTAGAAATGTTGTTTCAGATTTTGATGAATTTCAGCATTTGGATTTTCAAGGGTTTCTTATTGAACAGTTGTTCTCGCTCTGCCATTCACCCCACCATTTGGTGTGATGCTGAGTTGCGGCAGGAATGAACTGGGACAAAGACACACACACACACATACACACACACACACACACACACACACACACACTTACCGGTGACGCTTAGGCGCTGGGCAGGGCTGAGCTGTGATCTGGTCACCCGGTTGTCATTGTCCTTGATCTCATACCCACAGGTGTAATTCTCAGAGCTGACTCCAGACACCACATGGTCATAGACATAGGTGTACTTCCGCCTTGAACCCCGCTGGGACGAAACCTCCTCCCTGTCCTTGCAGAAGACGACACGGGTGGCCAGGTGCTGGGACAACATGGAGCACTTGAGCTGCACGGAGTCCCCTGGCCGGGCAGACGTCTGGTTCAGATACAGGGTGGGGGCAGGGAGAGCGCCTGGGAAGGGGAATGGGTCAGAGCTGTCAGTGCGGCATTGGTGGCGCCCAGCACTGTTGATGGGCCAGGAGGTAAATGGCGGGTGGGTCTGTGCCACATCTCATATGGAGGCTCTGATTCCAGCCCAGCTGGGCAGACTTGGGGACAATCTCTCTCTGGTGACCAGAAGCTTTATTTGCTGGAATTTTTGAGTTATGGAAGAGCCTGGAGGCTCAGCTGGGCTGAGTTCGCATTGTCTGGAGCTGCACACTGTCCTAGAATAAGAGCCCCCACTGCGGGCACCCCGCAGCCCCAGCCGGAGCAGTACGTCCGGGAGAGAGGCAACCCCTCAGCGAGGCTGCTCCTGGCCATTGAGTGCTGTCTAGGGCCTGGCCAACACCTCGGCCTGTCCCCTCAGCCCATACAGTGAAGGCCAGTCGCTGCCCCTGGGAGCTCACAAGTTGACAGCCGAGGAGCTGTGTCCAGTTCCTAACCCCTCGGACGTCTGCTCTAACATCATCCCTGTCCTTGTGCCCCTCCTGCCCCTCAACCCTCCAGCAGACCCAGGCTAAGGGAAGGTCTTGGAGCAGCAGCAGGGAGCGGATCCCCCCTTCCTGGGAATCGCCAGGGCAATGGGACCCAGCTGTGAATTCCCAGGGGAATTGCTGCTGCCGCTGGGTAGGTCAATATCTGCCCAACACCTTCCCCACCCCAGCTGTGCCCCTTGCTGCTGTCTTGCCCATGCAGCCAGCAAAGAAACAGCTCCACGAGCTGCTGCTGGGCTGGACACAGGGTCGCTGGGTTCGGCTTCCTGGCCTAGGTCATACAGGAGCTCAGCCTGGGTTATATAATGGTCTCTTCTGGCCGTACCCAATCGAGCGCCACCTGCCCAACCACAGCTGACTATTAACGGTGCTGCTGACATTTAAGAACGAGGTGCAGGCTGAGTCCATGTGCAGGGTGAGTTCCAGCGGAGAGACCTGCAGCCACAAGGGGAACCGTGTGTGGGAAGCTAAATCCCTTGGGGTCAGAGCCGTGGCGTTGGTGGCTTCCCAGGGCCAGTGCCCCGGGGGTGGGACAGTCTGTGGATGTGATTCTCTGACCCATGTGTCGCACTGGCCTCGGGTCACAGCAGAGCTGAGAAGTAGCAGGACAGGGAGGTGGCGACCAGGAGATCTGCACCCTGCTCAGATCCCACACAGCCCCATCTGCCTTCCCATGAAATGTTCGCTGACACCAACGGGTGGTGTCTGGATGCTGGGGGGGGGGGTGTAAATGCCATGGGCAGATTGGGGACAGACAGACAGACGGACTCACCGGGAGCTGAGCAGATCTCCTGGCTGCTGGGACTCAGCGCTGGGAACAGAAAGGTGCCATGTGGTTAGTGCTGGAGATAAAATCCCCCCTTTTCTGAGGTCCCTCTGCAGGGACAAAAACTGCCTTTAACAGGATAAAATTGCCAATTTCTGTTTCGGTAAAGAAGCAAACCATGCAGGACATTAGATCTGGGGCATGGCAGGTTCCTCGCGCACACAGACCTTGGCTGAGCTGGGACCAACTTTCCCGTCAGCTCTCTAGAGGGCCAGATCCTCAGCTGGCATAAACCAGTATTGACTCCAATGGAGCTACACTGATTTACACCAACTGGGGATCTGGCCCAGTAGCTCTCATACTCAGTGTTTACACTGGTTCCCATTTCTCTCCCACTAAATAGGATTTGCCGACAGCCTGGGCCAGGGGCTGCTTTCGGTTCTGTTTCTCCAAACCTGCTACGAATTAGCGTAGGATTCCCACATACTCACTGGGAAGCAAGAGGCACAGAGACAGGATCATCAGGGCAGTGGTGGGAGCCGATCGGGATGGAAACAGTCCAGCAGCTTCTGTTACTGATGGGGTCGGGCGGGAACAATCCACAGTTGCTCCCTGCTCCCACCTGCCCCTTCTGCTCCGTCTGACTTCAGCATAAGGGAAGCTCCTGTCTCTCTCTCTGCTCCGATCTGCCCCCGTCTGCTCCCCCACGTTGGATACTCCAGCCAACCCCTCTCCCTGCTCGCAGGCTCCCTGGGATCTGCAGGGCTCAGGCAGCAGAGACACTGCAGCCTCTCTCTGATGTACTGTTTCTCCTTCCTGGTTCTGATAGTCATCATCGCTCCCAGTTTCCTGCCCCACACCACCCACCTTCCTTGCTCCGGCCACAGCATCTCTATTTAGGGCTGCAAGATTGAGAACCGAAGGGGCCTGGTTTGCTTGTTTGAGTTTAAACATGTCACTGAGGAAACACCTCCCATGCCATCTTAGTTCCTGGGGACCGGGACAGCCCCCTGGCTAAAGTTACAGCTGGGCCAGGGTGAAAGGTCACTGGGTGATTGGGGGTGGGGTGCGGGAGCTGGGATGTTGGATGAGCCTGAATCTTTTCCCTCCATCCTCCAGTCCCTGGTGAGAAGGACCCAGCTCCCCCAGGGGCAAATTCACTTTCTGGGCTTAAGGGGCCATGAATGTGGTCTGGGCTTTGTACTGGACACTGCACCGGGGTAAATTTCACCCCCAGAGGACACTGAACGTGGGACTACACTGGCTTCCCCACCTGCTTAGTCTCCACCTGCCCCATCCTCCACATCCAGCTCCAGCCACTTCTGCACGTCCTGTCCTGACTGCCCCTGCTCCCCATTCTGGGCTCCTGGGGAGTCTGCTGACCCTGCTGATAGACCAGCACCAGGTCCCTTCCCCCCATCCTGGTTCCCTCTCAAGTCACCCCCCCCCCACTGCCAGGGAAGGAAGAACAAAAGGCAGTTGAGAAAGAGCCTCCAGAAATGAGCTCTGAGCAGATGAGGAGCTGGAATCAGTGTCAGTAAGGAAAGAAAGCCTAAGCCAAAGAAACATGTGGGATAGAAATGTAAGGGACTGTTGGCCCCTTATTAAAACTGATGTGGGTTTTTGGTTGGGTAGCTCCCAGTACCAAGGGGAAAGGTCGATGGAAAATGAGATTGACAGTCCCAGGAGCAATCGGGAGAGGCCAACCGTCCAGATCAGCCTGATTGACAGGGCAGGCAGGCTAATGAGGGAGTCAGGAGGCCAGGGGGGGTCCTGTCCTCCATGTGAGCGGGAACTGCCCTGGGTCAGAGAGGGGCAGAGCTAAGGAGAAAGCAGGAGCCCAAGCTGAGTTGGGAGCAGAGCTGCACCAACTGGAACCAGAGAGAAGCAGCCGAGGGAGCAGATCCGTGCGTGGAGGACAGCTGCAGCAACCAGAACCGGAAAGGCCAGAGGAGGTAGAGGCGCAGCAGTTCTGGGGTTGGAGTTGGGGCTGGGGTAGTCCAGAGCCGGGTGCGGTGAGCAGCTGGGGAGTGTGAGGGGGAACCTTGGGCAGAGGGCCCAGTGCAGGGAGATGCCACCAGTCAAGATGCCTTGCAGGGGGAATCATAAAATACTGACGGGGAGGCTGAGACTGGGGAGAAGGGTCCAGCCACCTAGAGCCTGAGGGCGTGAGGCCACCTCCAGAGCAAGTGCCCGATACATGCCATCCCTGCAGCACAGCCAGGGCCTGGGCAGGAGCCCCCCAGGAATCCCAGGCCCAGCCTTGTTGGGGTTACAAGGACTTTGCCACACAGCAGAGTGGAAGGGGAGTCCTCAAGGTCAGGCAGGCCTCTGGGTAAAGGAAGTGGGAGCAAGGACTCAGATCCTTTTGGTAACCAATTCCACTGGGGTAGTGTATATGTAAGGGGACTGTTGCCCCCTTACTAACATTCAGTGGGGTGTTTTGGTTGGCTAGCTCCCAGCACTAAAAGAGGAAGGGTCGATGGGAAATCAGGAGCCTGAGATTGAGAATCCCCAGGAACAATGGGAAGAGGCCAATGCTCCAGGTCAGCCTGATTGACAGGGCGGACAGGCTAATCAGGGAGTCAGGAGGCCAGGGGGGTCCCGTCCTCCATGTGAGCTGGAATGGCCTGAGTCAGACTGAGTGGGGCTGAGCTAAGGAGAGAGCAGGGGCCCGAGCTAAGCTGCTGGAAGCAGAGCTGCAGCCCCAAAGCCAGAGCACAGCCCAGAGAGAGCAGACCTGCCCTGGGAGCAGAGCTGCAGCAACCAGAGCCAGATAGGCCAGAGAAGCAGCCCAGGGAGCTGAAGGCCGAGCAGTAGCAGCAGCCGTACTGAGGGAGAGTGGAGCTGGAGCTGGGGCTGGAGCAGTCCAGAGCTGGGTGCGGTGAGCAGCTGGGGAGAGTGAGGGGGACCCTGGACAGTGGGCCCAGCACAGGGAGACGCCTCAGCCAAGAGGCTCTGCAGGCCAGACTTGGAGGGGGATCGTAACCCCGACCTGGCAGGGGCGACGCTGGGAAGAAGGGTCCTGCCACCTAGAGCCTGAGAGAGTGTGGCCATCGCCAGAGCAAGTGTCCAACCCGCAGCGTCTCTGCAGCACAGCCAGGGCCTGAGAAGGAGGCCTGGGACCTACAAGGAACAGACTGTGACCTGCCCTGACGTTCCAGAGACACTGTTTGTGATGTTCCCTGCCGCAGAGCGGGGTGATGTGTTTTCCTTTAACCTTTCCCATTTTTCCTTATTCTTTTTTTAAATTAATTGTTAATTAAACAACTTGTATTTGCTTTAAATTGTATGAAATGATCAGTGGGTCAGGGAGGTGCTCAGTGCAGAGAGGGTACCCCGGAGTGGGGACACCCTAGCCCCTGTCCTGGGTGACGACAGCAGGGTTGGGGGTCGAGCCCCCCCAGGAATCCTGGGCCCAGCCTTGTCGGGGGTTACGAGAACTCTGCCAGACAGGAGAGTGGAAGGGGAGTCCTCAAGGGCAGGGAGGCTTCTGGGTAAAGGAAGTGGGAATGAGGACTCAGATCCTTTCACTAGCCCACTTCTCCAGGGTAGTACAGAAGCCAGGAAAGTTCCCCACAATAGCGGGACCATTCCCTCACTTATAGAAAGAAAGTCTTGTCAACAGACATTAACACCTCTGCGGGAAGCCAAGCAGCAGAGGGCCCTCAAACGAAATCTGTCAGGAGCACAAGGCAGAGCAGTTTTGCAGATCAACTTTTCATAGTAATTGATGCAGAAACAGATTGTCCTGGGATGGTGGCTGGGTACATTTCATCCCTGGGATGGAGTCAGCTCTGCAGAGCAGCTGGACAGGGGTGCGTGGGGGGAGCTCAGATGCTCTAGGGATGGTCCACATTGCTCAGGTGAGGGTCAGAGGAGCAGAGTTAGACACTAGCTGTCATAAGCAGTGCCCAGAAAATGCCAGTGTGAAAAGGGGTAAATATTTGTGGCAAACGCAGCTGATAATAAATGAAGCAAGAGCATCCGCAGAGTGAGTTCCTCCTGCTGCACAGACCCCGCAGCTGCCATACCGGACGGACCGTTAAAGGAGCAGAGAGACGGCTCCACACAGGGAAGAAATGACCAGGTCTTCTCTCTACGCTAGTGCTTTAACAGGCACTTGAAAGGCATCAGCTGCACAGAGCCTGTGATAGAGAGAGAGACTTATAGATAGATCTATGGATTGAGAGACAGAGAGATAGACAGAGGATGTATATGGGGGTAGATAGATACAATATTATTGCTAAATACCGTGCTTGGTTTATTTCATCGTTAAGCACAGAGATCAAAAATGGTTAGTGATTTTGGGGCCCTGATTTAAGACACCTTCAAGGGGCCCTCTGTTGCTTCAAGGGGCTGATTTCCAGCAGGTTGGGGCTCAGTGCAGTATGTCTGTCACCCGATAAGCTGTCTCACGCTGGGCTCCCAAAATCAGTGGCCCTTTTGGAAGGTTTGTCCAGAAGTGCTTGTGCCAATTATGCATGTGCCGAATCTGTGTGTGAGACCAGCTGTAGAGGTGTGAGGGGATAAGACCCCATGGCCCATTCTATCCTTGTCCCTCAGGCACACTGCAATCAAGGGTGATCAGTGCCAGCTGTGGTGGGGATTTTGTGATAAAGCTCCTCTGGCACAACCACGCTGTGTGGATGCGGAGCAGCCAGTCCAGTTCTCAGCTGCCCCGACAGTCCCTGCAGGGTGAACATTGATCATTTCCTGTTGCGGCAACAGAGGCAGCTGTGTGAAAGCTGTGGGCACCCTGACATGTTCAAAAAGCAGTTGGACTTGACCCAGTTCCTGCCCCTGAAACACAACCCCTGCTGCTATTGCAGGGGTTCTCAAACTGGGGGTTGGGATCCCTTAGGGGGTCACGAGGTTATTACAGCGAGGGTCGTGAGCTGTCAGCCTCCACCCAAAACCCAGCTTTGCATCCAGCATTAATAATGGTGTTAAATACATAAACAAGTGTTTTTAACTTTTAAGTGGGGTCACACTCAGAGGTTTGTGAAAGCGATCACCAGAACAAACGTTTGAGAACCACTGCGCTATAGTACTTCATGGGAAGTTATCTGGTATCAGTTAAGGGGTGAATTTATACTGCTCCAGTTACACCAGTGTAAGTCCCTGTGCACACATGGGTCTGGCATAAGAGCCTTTTTCTGGTTTATCTTCTCTTGTTTTGAAAGCAATATTAACAATAAGCCATACACTGCAGTGGGGGAGGTTTAGGTTGGATATGAGGAAAAACTTTTTCACTGGGAAGGGGTGAAACACTGGAATGGGTTCCTTGGGAGGCGGTGGAATCTCCTTCCTTAGAGGTTTTTAAGGTCAGGCTTGACAAAGCCCTGGCTGGGATGATTAGTTGGGATTAGGTCCTGCTCTGAGCAGGGGGTTGGACTAGATGACCTCCTGAGGTCTATTCCAACCCTGAGATTCTATGATTCTATGATGTTGGGAATACAGCGTAATTATCCACAGGATAATTAACCATGGGGAAAAGTTATCAAGGAATGTGGCGGATTCTCCATTACAGGCCATTTTTTATATCAAAGATGGTTGTTTTTCTCAAAGAGATGATCCCTTTCAAACAGGAATTATTTTGGGGCAGTTCTCTGACCTCTGTTATACAGGAGGTTAGACTATGTGATCACAGTGGTTCCTTCTGGCCTTAGAATCTATGAATGAACCTGACAAAGGCTCTGAATCCACAATAAGAGTGTCCCCGTGGGAGTTACACCAGCAAAGCTAGAGTGGTTTAATTATACTGGTAAGATTCAATGTGTAGAGAGAAGCTCTGGCATAAAATGCTCTTCCCATCAATGCTCTCCATTTCCTTGTACATCCCCTTTCACTGGACTATCTGACCCTTCGCAATCATTAATGGCATTTATCCTCAGACACTCCTGATGTCCATCCTCATTTCATGGAAGGGGAGACTGAGGCACGGAGAGCGACTAAGTGACTGAGCGCAGGGCACACAGGAGTCTGCAGCTGAGTGAAGGGTTGAAACCTGGGATGTTGAGTGCCAGTCCACTGTCCTGGCCACTAGATCATCCTACCTTCCCCCAGCCCCCCACCCTCCCAAAAGTCTGGGTGACAATGACCAACCTAGTACCTGCCTAGACGGCCAATGACCCTGGGATATTTCACTCAAAGAGGGGAAGAGCCTGGATGAGACGGGACTGGGAAACAGGGAAAATGTCAGAGACACAAGCTGGGAAATCTGCTCCAGGGGATTTAATTGATCTCACAGACAGTCCCACCCCGTGTTGCTTCTGGGCTAGATCCTGCCTCCCTCTCCTGGCCCAAACCCCAGGACAGTCAGGGCAGAATTAGAACCTTCTCCCCTGCCCGGCAGGGGATATTGAAGGACCCAGATACTGGAGGACAAGAGAGCGACTGGCTGCTGCTCAGCAACTCTCTGCACACCCAGTCCAGGTGCTCTGTGCTGCCTTGCAGGGAGGAAACCACGGCACGAGCCGACAGCGCCCTGAGCATCTGCAGAGACTCCCGTGCAGACACCTCTTCCACCGACCAGCAGTGAGCTCTCCCCAGCCTGACCACGAGCTAGCAGTCCAATGGGGTGGGGGGGTGTCACATGCTGTGATGTGGGATTGAATAACCCACTCACACGGTGTTATTTTTATCCTCACACGTTAACCTGCCTCATTCACGCTCTCTCTCCAGTTAGTCTGTTCTCATGAGGTTTCCAGGGCAGTTTATTTTCATAGTTGCACATTTAAAGGCCAGAAGGGACCAATGAGACCATCTAGTCAGAGCGTCTGCACAGCCGAGGCCAGAGAACCTCCCCCAGGGATCTCTGCATTGAGCTGCTAACTTCTGGCTGAGCTGGAGCCTGTCTGATAGAAAGAGATGTCGCCTCTCGGTTTAAAGACTCCAAGCCGGCTCACATTTCTAAACACTGAGATGGTTGTGTCTGAGCCGTGCAAGAGGGGACCAGGGGGAAGGGAGATGCTGGACTAGGACAGAACAACTGGAGATGGGCCCTGAGGTTTCGTTCCAGCTGTGGTTCCTAATCTGAACTTCCCCAAAGTTTGTGAGTGTGGACTTGGGGTTCTACTTTGGGCCTATCATAGAGACAGCCCCAAGCTACACAGTTAGGATCTAAACTCCCCCAAAGTCCTGGTGTGGGGACTGTCCCTCTGAGACCAAAAGTGCAATAGGTACTAGAAAGGATGATTTTCCATTTTCAGATGCCAAAACTGACATTTCCCTCCCAGTTTTCAGGTTTTCAGTTTCTTGATGAAAATTTAAACTTTTATTGCTGAAAATTTCAAGGAAAATTCATCTAAATTTTCCACAGGAAAATCCATTTGTCTCTGTGATCTCCTAGATCATCATTATGTTCCCATTAGGCCCCTGGCGCTTAGGGCAGTGACAAAGCTCCTCCACCCCTGTCTGTTTCTGGCAAGTCACAGAGTCATAGACTTTAAGGTCAGAAGGGTCCATTATGATCATCTAGTCTGACCTCCCGCATGATGCAGGCCTCAAAAGCTGACCCACCCACTCCTGGAATAATTCTCTCCCTTGACTCAGCTGTTGAAGTCCCCAAATCATGATTTAAAGACTTCAAGTTGCAGAGAATCCTCCAGCAAGTGACACCTGCCCCATGCTGTGGAGGAAGGCGAAAAACCTCCAGGGCCTCTGCCAATCTACCCTGGAGGAAAATTCCTTCCCGACCCCAAATATGGTGACCAGCTGAACCCCGAGCATGCAGGCAAGATTCCCAGCCAGACTCTCCTGAAAAAGTTCTCTGTAGTAACTTTTAATATCCCATCATTGACCATTGTTACTAATTAACAGCGATGGCACGTTACTGCCTACTAACTAAAATCACGTTATCCCATCAAACCATCCCCTCCATAAACTTATCAAGCTTAATCTTAAAGCCAGAGAGGTCTTTCACCCCCACTGTTTCCCTCGGAAGGCTGTTCCAGAACTTCACCCCTCTGATGGTTAGAAACCTTCGTCTAATTTCGAGCCTAAACTTCCCAATGGCCAGTTTATATCCATTTGTTCTCGTGTCCACATTAGTACTGAGCTGAAATAATTCCTCTCCCTCCCTGGTATTTACCCCTCTGATATATTTAAAGAGAGCAATCATATCTCCCCTCAGCCTTCTTTTGGTTAAGGTAAACAAACCGAGCTCCTCGAGTCTCCTTTCATACGACAGGTTTTCCATTCCTCGGATCATCCTAGTGGCCCTTCTCTGTACCCATTCCAGTTTAAGTTCATCCTTTTTAAACATGGGTGACCAGAACTGCACACAGTACTCCAAATGTGGTCTCACCAATGCCTTGTACAAAGGAACCAGCACCTCCTTATCCCTACTAGAAATACCTCGCCTAATGCATCCCAAGACCGCATTAGCTTTTTTCACCACCACGTCACATTGCCGACTCATAGTCATCCTGCTATCAACCAGGACTCCGAGGTCCTTCTCCTCTTCCGTTACTCCCAACTGGTGCATCCCCAGCGTATAACTAAAATTCTTGTTAGTCATCCCTAAATGCATAACCTTACACTTTTCACTATTAAATTTCATCCTATTACTATTACTCCAGTTTACAAGGTCATCCAGATCTCCCTGCTGGATATCCTGATCCTTCTCCGAATTGGCAATACCACCCAACTTTGTGTCATCCGCAAACTTTATCAGCCCACTCCTACATTTGGTTCCTAGGTCAGTAACGAATAGATTAAATAAAATCGGACCCAAAACTGAACCTTGAGGAACTCCACTGGTAACCTCCCTCCAACCTGACAGTTCTCCTTTCAGTACGACCCGCTGCAGTCTCCTCTTTAACCAGTTCTCTGGATTTTCATATCGATCCCCATCCTTTCCAATTTAACCAATAATTCCTCATGCGGTACCGTATCAAACGCTTTACTGAAGTCGAGGTATATTAGATCCACCGCATTACCTTTATCTAAAAAATCTGTTACTTTCTCAAAGAAGGAGATCAGGTTGGTTTGGCACGATCAACCTTTCGTAAAACCATGTTGTAATTTGCCATTGACCTCAAGGTCCTTGACTACTTTTTCCTTCAAAATTTTTTCCAAGACCTTGCATGTTACAGACGTTAAACTAACAGGCCTGTAGTTACCCGGGTCACTTTTTTCCCCCTTCTTGAAAATAGGAACCACATTAGCTATTCTCCAGTCTAACGGTACCAGCCCCGAGTTTACAGATTCATTAAAAATTATCGCTAACGGGCTTGCAATTTCTCGCACAAGTTCCTTTAATATTCTCGGATGAAGATCATCCAGTCCTCCTGATTTAGTTCCGTTAAGCTGTTCGAGTTTGGCTTCTACCTCGAATACGGTAATGACAACCTCCCCTCCTTTATTCCCATCCATCACGCTGGCACTATTCCTAAGCCCTTCATTAGCCTCATTAAATACCGATGCAAAATATTCGTTTAGATATTGTGCCATGCTTAGATTATCCTTAATCTCCACTCCATCCACTGTCTTAAGCGGTCCCACTTCTTCTTTCTTTGTTTTCTTCCTATTTATATGGCTATAAAACCTCTTACTATTGGTTTTAATTCCCCTCGCAAGGTCTATCTCTACACGGCTTTTGGCCTTTCTCACTCCATCCCTACACCGTCTGACCTCAATAAGGTAGGTTTCTTTGCTGATCCCTCCCGTCTTCCACTCCTTGTACGCTTTCTGTTTTTTCTTAATCACTCCTCTGAGACGCTCGCTCATCCAGCTCGGTCTAAATCTCCTGCCTACGAGCCGTTTTCCCTTCCTCGGGATACAGGCCTCCGACAGCTCCTGCAACTTCAACTTGAAATAATCCCAGGCGCCTTCCACCTTTAGATCCATAAATATGCTAGTCCAATCTACTTCCCTAACTAGTCGCCTCAATTTATTAAAGTTACCCCTTTTGAAATTGTAAACCTTAGTCTCCGATTTAATTCTGTTAATCCTTCCATTTAGATTAAACCGAATTAGCTCATGATCACTCGAGCCACGGTTGTCCCCTACAACCATTTCCTCAACGAGGTCCTCACTACTCACAAAAACCAAATCTAAAATGGCATCCCCCCTCGTCGGTTCAGTAACTACTTGATGAAGGAATTCATCAGCTATCACGTCTAGGAAAACCTGAGCCCTATTATTGTTACTAGCATTTGTTCCCCAATCTATATCTGGGAAGTTGAAGTCTCCCATGATTACACAGTTCCTATTAGTATTTACTTCCCTAAAAACATTAAAGAGTTCTCTATCCATATTCTGGCTAGATCCCGGCGGTCTATAGCACACCCCAAGCACTATCCCAGGGGAGGCTCTAGTAGTTCTTTTACCCATTGTGAGTATTGCTCAGACAGACTTATCCATTCCATCACTTATTATTTCTGTACAGTTTACCTCATTATTGACATACAATGCTACTCCCCCACCTTTACCTTTGTTCCGGTCTTTCCTGAAGAGCACATACCCTTCCATACCTGTACTCCAGTCATGACTACTGTTCCACCACGTTTCGGTTATTCCTACGATATCCGGTTTCATTTCTTGTACCAGGAGCTCCAATTCCTCCATTTTGTTACCTAGGCTTCTCGCATTGGTGTATAAACATCTTAATTTATGCCGTTTGGCCTCTCTCACATTCGTTATCCAATTTGGTACTGACACCGTACCCCCAGTATGACCTATTAGTCTAGTATCTGTCCCCCCCCTCCTGCTTATGTCCAATCTCTTCCCCCCGGCTATATCCGTTCTTATCTCGTCGTCCTCCCTCTCAATGTTATAATCTGGCGTGGAGATTAACTGGACATCTCCCAACCGTCTCCCCCAAGTTCCTAATTTAAAGCTCTTTTGATGAGATGAGCTAGCCTCCCTCCCAGAAGTCTATTTCCTTCCCTACTTAGGTGAAGACCATCCCATGAGAACAGTTGTCTGTCCCCGAAAGCCTCCCAGTTTCCTAGTGTTACACTAATAAAATAATACCAACAGGATCGTATAAGGTGGTCAAGGCAAAACACCACATTGATTGCAAATACAGAGAGAGAGAGAGAGAGAAATCAGGATATGCAATTCAATATTATTTCATTACTATTCCTTATTCACTCACACACTCATTTATACAAGTTTTGCAGAGTTGTTATAGTTACCAGCTTAGAGGTTGCTCATGGCAGAGTACTGGCCAGGTAGCCTACACACGAAGAGGATGGGAGCAGAGTCCTAGTCAGATGCGCACCTGATGCTCCTGGAGGATGGCTGCAAAACCAGACTCAAAAGTCCCTTAGTTTTTGGTTCTGTTCTTATAGGATTTTGTCCTTATACAAGTCTATGGGAACTGCTTCATCCTGCTGATGTTTGTTTGAGGTGATTATCAATCAGCAGGTGGCGCATCCCTGATGGCTGAATGTCTGAGTGTTATCTTGTTCTTCTTCAGAGTCTTCAGCCCTTCATGGGCGGGGGGGGGGGGAGAGGGAAACTTGGGTGGATTCTGGCCTGCCCTCCAGGGGTCATCCGGTATTTCTAGTCTGCGTATTCTTAGAATCATAGAATCATAGAATATCAGGGTTGGAAGGGACCTCAGGAGGTCATCTAGTCCAACCCCCTGCTCAAAGCAGGACCAATTCCCAACTAAATCATCCCAGCCAGGGCTTTGTCAAGCCTGACCTTAAAAACCTCTAAGGAAGGAGATTCCACCACCTCCCTAGGTAACCCATTCCAGTGCTTCACCACCCTCCTAGTGAAAAAGTTTTTCCTAATATCCAACCTAAACCTCCCCAACTGCAACTTGAGACCATTACTCCTTGTTCTATCATCTGGTACCACTGAGAACAGTCTAGATCCATCCTCTTTGGAACCCCCTTTCAGGTAGTTGAAAGCAGCTATCAAATCCCCCCTCATTCTTCTCTTCTGTAGACTAAACAATCCCAGTTCCCTCAGCCTCTCCTCATAAGTCATGTGCTCCAGCCCCCTAATCATTTTTGTTGCTCTCCGCTGGACTCTTTCCAATTTCTCCACATCCTTCTTGTAGTGTGGGGCCCAAAACTGGACACAGTACTCCAGATGAGGCCTCACCAATGTCGCATAGAGGGGAATGATCACGTCCCTCGATCTGTTGGCAATGCCCCTACTTATACAGCCCAGTTAGCCTTCTTGGCAACAAGGGCACACTGTTGACTCATATCCAGCTTCTCGTCCACTATAACCCCTAGGTCCTTTTCTGCAGAACTGCTTCCTAGCCATTCGGTCCCTAGTCTGTAACAGTACATGGGATTCTTCCGTCCTAAGTGCAGGACTCTGCACTTGTCCTTGTTGAACCTCATCAGGTTTCTTTTGGCCCAATCCTCTAATTTGTCTAGGTCCCTCTGTATCCTGTCCCTACCCTCCAGTGTATCTACCACTCCTCCCAGTTTAGTGTCATCTGCAAACTTGCTGAGAGTGCAGTCCACACCATCCTCCAGATCATTAATGAAGATATTGAACACCACCGGCCCCAGGACCGACCCCTGGGGCACTCCACTTGAAACCGGCTGCCAACTAGACATGGAGCCGTTGATCACTACCCGTTGAGCCCGACGATCTAGCCAGCTTTCTATCCACCTTATAGTCCATTCATCCAATCCATAAGTCTTTAACTTGCTGGCAAGAATACTGTGGGAGACTGTATCAAAAGCTTTGCTAAAGTCAAGGAATAACACATCCACTGCTTTCCCCTCATCCACAGACCCAGTTATCTCCTCATAGAAGGCAATTAGGTTAGTCAGGCATGACTTGCCCTTGGTGAATCCATGCTGACTGTTCCTGATCACTTTCCTCTCCTCTAAGTGCTTCAGAATTGATTCCTTGAGGACCTGCTCCATGATTTTTCCAGGGACTGAGGTGAGGCTGACTGGCCTGTAGTTCCCAGGATCCTCCTTCTTCCCTTTTTAAAAGATGGGCACTACATTAGCCTTTTTCCAGTCATCCGGGACCTCCCCCAATCGCCATGAGTTTTCAAAGATAATGGCCAATGGCTCTACAATCACATCCGCCAACTCCTTTAGCACCCTCGGATGCAGCGCATCCGGCCCCATGGACTTGTGCTCATCCAGTTTTTCTAAATAGTACCAAACCACTTCTTTCTCCACAGAGGGCTGGTCACCTTCACGCCATACTGTGCTGCCCAGTGCAGCAGTCTGGGAGCTGACCTTGTTCGTGAAGACAGAGGCAAAAAAATCATTGAGTACATTAGCTTTTTTCACATCCTCTGTTACTAGTTTGCCTTCCTCATTCAGTAAGGGGCCCACACTTTCCTTGACTTTCTTCTTGTTGCTAACATACCTAACATACCCGAAGAAGCCCTTCTTGTTCTTCGGCCAATCGAGACTGAAGTTGTAATCCTTAGGCTGGTACTTCTCTGACCATTCGTTCTTTATCTAAATCAATTTATCCTTTATCTAAATCAAGCATCCATTCACATACATCCTCTATTTTAACATACATTTATCACTTATGACTTTACTATTTCTTAGCTTCCATTAACTCTCAGGATGTTGCAAATCTACTTAAACTTTAACATACATAGCAAACAAGTTAAAAGCTGTGTTCTGTTTGGAAGAACAATTACTGTTGATTTTGAGAACACTTTCTGTCTCAACATGTGTTAACACAATTAGCAGTTTGGCCTTGCATGTTTCTTACAGAGATGGAGAGACACAGAAACAGAAATACAAGAGGCCTAAGCTATGGGGAATTCAATTGAATTCAATCTTACCCCTTGTCTCTCTTGGCCTCAGACTGGTTATACACATACACTTTATGGTTCTAATACAAAATTTCCCTGATATGGTCCAACACAAGCTGTGCCCCAGGTTTTTCAGCTTGGCTTCCACAGCTGTTCACCATGTTGTTTTTGGGCGGCCTCATTTTTGCTTGACTTTAGGTATCCATCTTATTGCTACTCTGGAGATGGAATCAGTTTCCATCCGAAGCACATGGCCAATCCATCTCCAACACCTCTTGGTAATGATGGTGCTCAGATCCTCTTGGCTGCACTGTGTAAATGGATTTTGGTCTGACATTGTTCTGGGCCAAAAGATATGGAGGATTTTTCTGAGGCAGATTGTATGGAATGAAGATAGTTTGGACATATCATACATTCTCATTCCCCAGCATTCTGCACTATAAAGTAATGTTGAAAGTACGCAGCTCTGATAAATCTTGAGTCTGGCTTTGGTGTTGTATTTTGATGATTTCCAGACTGTATTTAAGCTCCTGAAGGTGTTCCTGGCTTTATTTATTTTTCTTCCGGATGTCCTGGCTTGTTCTACCATCCTGGCTGATGGTCCTGCCAAATATGTGAATGTTTCTTCATTGGTGAGAACATAATCCTCTATCTGTACTGGTGATGGTGAGGCAATATTAAAAGTCATGATATTTGTCTTATTGTGGTTGATTTTCAGTCCACTTTGCTGGCTGAATGCATTGAGTCGAGTTGTTTTTTCTTGTATATGGTGTTGGGTATGTGATAGGAGAACAAGATTATCTGCAAAGTCCAAGTCTTCAAGGGATTGAGAAAGGTGTCCATGTAAAGCCTCTTGGCATGTCTTCTGTTGTATGCTGCGTTACCCAGTCAATGGCAATGTTGAAGAGGGTTGCAGACATGACACACCCCTGATGTACTCCTGTTTTGACTTTAAAACTGAGCTCACTGTGATCAACACTGAATATAAAGTTGAAATAGAAGCTTTTGATTATATTGATTATACTGAGAGGGATTCTATATGCCCACAGAATCCGCCATAGGCTGGTCCCGTGAATGCTGTCAAAAGCCTTTTCAAAGTCCATGAAGTTTATGTAGAGATGACCTCCTAGAACTTCATGCTCTGCGAGGAGGGTGGGAATGTTGGTAATCAGACAATCATGGAAATATTGAGCTGGAAGGGACTTCAAGAAATCATCAAGTCCAGCCCCCTGCAGCGAGGCAGGACAGAGTAAACCTAGACCATCCCTGACAGGGTTTTATTCAAACCTGTTCTTAATAACCTCTGACTTGTTGATTCCAGAACCTCCCCTGGAAGCCTATGCATGAGCTTAGCTACCCTTATCATTAGAAAGTTTTTCCTACTATCGAACCTAAACAGATTAAGCCCATTAGTACTAGTCCTACCTCCAGAGGCACTGAGAACAATTGATCACTGTCCTCTTCATAACAGCCCTTAACAAATCTGGAGACTATCAGGTCCCCCTTCAGTCTTCTTTTCTCAAGACTAAACATGCTCATTTTTGGAAATCTTTCCTCATAGATGAGGTTTTCTAAGCCTTTGATCATTTTAGTTGCTCTCCCCTGTACTCTCTCCAATTTGTCCACATCTTTCCAAAAGTATGACACCCAGAACTAGACACAGTCCTCCAGCTCGGACCTCGTCAGTTCCGAGGAGAGCGGGACAACGTCCCATGTCTTACATACGTTGCTCCTCTTAATACACCACAGAATAGCATTAGCCTTTTTGTGACTGCATCACATTGTTGAGTCATTTTCAGTTTGTGATCCATTGTGACCCCCAGATCCTTTTCAACAGTATTGCCACTGAGCTGGTTATTCCCCGTTTTATAGCTGAGCATTTGATTTTTCCTTCCTAAGTGAGTCTTTTACACTTGTCTTTATTGAAATTCATCTCATTTGATTTCAGACCAATTCTCCAATTTGTTGAGGTCATTTTCACTTCTAATCCTGTCCTCAAAGTGCTGGCAACCCCTCCCAGCTTAGTGTCATCTGCAACTTTTATAATAATACTTTCCACTCCATTATCCAAGTCATTAATGAAAATAGTGAATAGTACCAGACCGAGGACAGACTCCTACCAGACCCCACTAGATATGGACTCTCAGCTTGAAAGAGAATCACTGATAACTCCTCTGTGAGTACAGTCTTTCAACCAGTTGTGCACCCACCTTAAAATAATTTAATCTACACCATCTTTCCATAGTCTTATTATGAGAATATCATGTTGGACTGTGTCAAAACCTTTAATAAAATCTAAACCCCTTCTACTGTTTCCCTCCTATCCACTGGGCCAGTATCTCTGTCAAGAAAGGAAGTTAGGTTGGTTTGGCATGATTTGTTCTTGGAAAATCCATGCTGGCTATTCCTTATAACCCCGTTATCTCCAGGTGCCCCATCTCTTACCCATGCTCGCTTGGGCATCTGGCCATGGCTGAGCAATGCCAGAACAACCCCAGTGTTTGCATTTCAGGGTGAGGTGACATCATTAGGGGAGCAAACAGTCAGGGGCTACGTGGGCCTTTGTTCTGTGGGCTGGAGACTTGCTGTAGCCTGGCGGGGCCCTGCTGGGACGGGCCAAACCCTCCAGCCCTGGGTGCGGCGAGCTCGGGGGATGGGCCGGAGCCGCCTGCAGCGACTTGGGAAATGCTTGTGGGGGGAGGAGCCTGGTGAGCAGAGTCAGCGATGGGACCGTCAAGGGGGGGAACAGACAACTGCCACCTGGGGAGTGATGGGGGGAGCCCAACTGTCACCTGGGGAGGATGTCAATAGGCTGGTGGGGGGGATCAGGAAAAGCCCTCAGATAAGAGGGGGCCAGTGGGATGGAGGGAGGGGAGGGGAGGGGGGTTGGGCAGAGGGAAAGGAGGGCAGAAATGGGGAGGCGAAGGAAGGGGTGGAGATGGGGGAGGAGAACAGGGGATGGAAACAGGATGAGGGGAGGGGAGAGGAACAGGAAAGAAATGGGGGGGAGGGGTAGCCCAGGCAGGGCCTAAGGGAATCACCCTTTTTGTCCCCAGGTTTGACCCCAGGGGTCTCCCACTCACACACATAACCCTGCTCCTTAGAGCATAATTTATGCTCCCATATTTCCCAGCTTCCCCCATACTGGGGCAGGGATTCTGTTACAGGGAGGAGCTGTATCAGGAGATCCCTCGTGTCACATGGGATATGGTGGGACCCTGAGAGACAGAGGTCAGTGGAAGCTGCTGGGAGTCGTATGGCAAAGACCCCCCCAACCACACCCCACGCTGCCTTTGGAAGAGGTAACCCCCCACCTGGAGGCTGCAGGGCACAGCCAGAGCTGAGTGGCTGGCCCAGGGTCACTGTCTGGGGTTTCATCTGCTTCTGATGGGTGTATTTTGCAGATGTTGGTGCTGGGTTTACAGGTTCTGCGATGTTGCTGCATCTGTGTGTTATTGCAGGTCACCTGTGGGTGGAGTTGGGTGAAAAGTTGATGTTTCAGACCAGCAGCAAACTGAAAACTCTGAGCAGGTATCGGGGTCAGTTCCAAATGCTTTGGGAATTTGTTAATAAATCAGGAAAGTCTGTTTTAAGTCGTAGAAAACTTTTCATTCAGGGCAGCTTCCTAACAGTGTCTGCCCCACCCAACCTGTCTCTGGGGGCGAGAGAACTTGCCTGGGATGTGGGAGACCCATATTTGGAACCCCATTTTGCAGCAGAGTCTTGAAGGCAGCATGAGCATCCTCACCCCAGGGCACAGGCCACTCTGGGTTGCGCTGCTCTCCTGTGGAGGCTGTTCCACTTTGCATAACTACTTAAATATTAATAGGGCCAAAAACCGAGTGAATGAAAATGACTCTATAGGCTGGGGATTGAGGGGCTCAGCTGTGCGGTAGGAGCTATGGATTCAAATCTCTCCTCTGAATAAGGAAGAGAAAAGATTTGAGTCAGTGTCTCCTACCTCCCGAGTGCCTTAATCCCCAGGCTGGAGAGTTGTTCTCGTGCTCTTTGGCACAAGGTATAGAAAATTGTTAGCTGGTACATATGGGTCAAACACACACTTCTGACGCAGCCTGAACAACGTATTTAAAACCTTTGTCCAACGAAAACTAATTGGGTCAAATTCCTGAATAGTTTTGTATTGACCAAACCTTCATTTTTCGGCGAGTGAACTATTCGTCCAGAATTTTCTCCAAGTTCTACTTGTGAGAACACAAACGGTTTGTTGCTGTAGGGTTATTTGCAAGGACCAGGACTGTACACAGAGTGGTTTATTTCAAAGTTTGTGACCGCTGGAGTTGCATTTTGATTTATTTTTGTAGGTTCATCCATGCGCACTGGTACACTTTCCATGTGGGATTGTTATTGTAGGGTTGTCCATAAGTACTGAGGCTACTCATATGTTGGGACTGCAGGCACACTGGTTTGTTATCATTGGGTCTTTTTGTGAGCTCTGGGAACCATTTCTGCTGCTTAGTTACTGTAGGGTTGCTTGTGAGTCCTTGGGCTGGGGTCGCACTTGATTGTTAGTGTAGGGTTCCTCATGAATGTTGGGTTTATTGTTAATGATAACAACAGTGAGGTGGAATGAGAATCTCCAGTTGTTTCCATGTGTAAATTGATGCCTTGTTCAGAGTGAAACTCCCATGTGGGGTGAGGCTGTTCTATGGGGCAGGGGAGGTGACTTCACTGTTGGGGGGAGACCTTCCTTATTTCTCTACTTTATTTTCCACAATTCTACCCCACAACAGAAACTCCTTGTCTCCCTCAAATTCATTCCTCAGGGTTTCCCCCCCCCCCCATAAACACCACTGCTGGAATAAGGGCTGGTCTGTGGGTTTGGGCCCTGCCCCTGAAGGGCCCCCCTGTTTCTCCTAGAGCAGAGTGAGTGAGAAGCTGAAGCCACCTATAGTGGGGGGGGGATCAATCCCATTGGGTGCCCCCACACGTCAGGACCCTGACTTTGTGACATGTGACTGAGGGGAGCAGGGGCAGTCACAGCAGTGGCCACACCCTGAATGTGCTGCTGGAGGAAAGGAGGCCACGCCCCATTCCAGAGTCTGTGCCCTGAGCAGAAGCCTGGGCCCTTGAACCCGAGATGTCAGGGAATGTCGGGGAGCGGCGATCTAGACCCACAAGCGGGAGCAGAGGCAGCGAGCTGAGCAAACTGGATTTTTAAATAATTTTTCTATTGGTTTTACACTTGGTGTGTTTGGCAATGTCAGTGCTGGTTTATAAGATGATTTATTTTATTTTTTGCAGTAATCTTCCTTCTTCTGTACCCTGGCCTGTTTATATTGTGGTTGTCTTTCAAATGCTGGGCCTGCATCCACATGCTCCTTTGTTATTGTAGGGTCAGACTTTCAGATTTGCCCTCGTTGCTAACACCCATATATTATTTGTCCTGGCTTTGGAAGGGCAAACTTAGGCACCCAGACAGGAGGGGACTTGCCAAAGCTCACACGGTGAGTTAGTGCCACAGCTGGGAATGGGACCCAGGAACCCACCAAGCCCTGGGTGCTAGTGCCAAGATCTTTCTTCCCACTATCTGCAATGGGAAGTCTCATGTCTTGTCAGCACACAGAACTGACACCATTGGCCATGGAAGCAAAACATAACCAGGGACTAGACTCTGTCTGGATTATGGTGTGGTGGTAGTTACACCATAGCTAGGGTTGTGTTAAAGATATTTGTGTTTTGACAATGGAAGGGATGACGCATATACTGTGGTTTTGAGTGAGATTTAATGAAACAAACTTGGGTTATAATCTTTAGTGAGTGATGGACTATTGGTGTATTGATTGTACAATCTGTGTCTCATTCCATATCCCACTGGGCCAGCCAGTTCCCCCAACCTGGGACTGGATCAGAGCCTGAGTCCCCTCTATTGGAAAGGCCCCATATCCCATTTCATTTCTAGCTGACACTAGAGGTTGAAGCCCTGATCTCTGTTTTTAGCTGAAGCTGGCACGAGATTCCCCCCTGTGTGTGGGGTGTCAGGATGGGGTCAGAACTGAGGGTAATAGAATCAGAAAGAGGGAGAGAGAAATTTTCCTGTTGAGAAACCAGACCTTTCCTAATGCTGAATTTCTGGAGAAGCTGTTGTGGGGGTGGCCATGGGGATGGTGCACAGGTGCTAATGGCAGGGGAGGTGTCTGCTAGACAGTCAGTCTGTTACAGTCAACTCCTCACGATTAGGGTGACCAGACGTCCCGATTTTATCGGGACTGTCCCGATTTTTGCTTCTTTGTCCCGCGTCCCGACCGATGTTTGGTCGGGACACTGGACAAAAAAGAAATTTTGCCCTCCGCTCTGGCGCGCGCTCCGCCCCTTCCTTCCCCCATTGGCTTCCTCCCCAAATCCCCGCCCTGGCCCTGCCTCTTCCCCAACCACACAGCATTCCTCCTCCCTCCCAGGCTTGCAGCATGGCGGGACAAGCCTGGAGGGAGGGGGTGGCAGCGGTGCCTGGATCCTGGAGCTGGTGAGTCAGCTCCGGGACCCGGGCACCGGGCGGGCGGGCAAAGGGGGGCTGGCAAGGGAGGGAGACGGGGGGACTCAGCTCTGAGCCCCCCGCCGCGACCGAGGGCTCCTGCCCGGGCCGCTGCACCCGGGCCGGGAGCGCAGCCTGGAGGCTGCTGCAGCCCGCGGGGCAGCGCGGTGGGTCCGGGCGGGGGCAGTGCGGAGCGGGCAGGGGCCGGTTGGGCGGCGTGGGCCGAATCCCCGCTGCTGCCGGGGAGCCCCGCGCCTCTCCCTCCCGCTCGCGGCTACGGCTCCTTCCCGGCGGGACGCGCCCCCCCCGGCCTGCCCCGGCCACATGCGGCGCGCGTCCAGCTGCTCCTTCCCGGTGGGAGGGAGACTAGGCTCGGGGGACGTGCGCCGCATGTGGCCGGGGCGGCGGGAGGCGCGTCCCGCCGGGAAGGAGCCGCAGTCGCGAGCGGGAGGGAGAGGCGCGGGGCTCCCCGGCAGCAGCAGGGATTCTGCCCACGCCGCCCAACCGGCCCCTGCCCGCTCCGCGCTGCCCCCGCCCGGACCCACCGCGTGCCGCATATGCCCGTGGGGGGCGGGAGGCTCCGCGGGGAGGGCAGCGCGCAGGGCCGGGGCCTGCTAATGCCCCCGGCCCCTTTTAAACGCCTTTTTTTTTGTTCCGCCCCCCCTTTTTTTTTGCCCCCCCCTTTTTCCCTCCCCCCGTCCCGATATTTTGGACTGCTGATCTGGTCACCCTACTCACGATGGAGAAGTTCATGGAACTCTGGTGTAGAGACAAAAACCATGACAAATTTTCACAGTTGCAATTATAGCTTTGGTCAGTAGATGGCGGCATTAATGCTTGACAAAAAAATAGCGAGACAAGGTGTGGGGAGGTAATATCTTTTATTGGACCAACACATGTGAGATGGAGTTTTCCATTGGGACTGCTGCAAGGTATCATTTAGTGGATGGGAAGGTGCCTTCACCGGGACAAAGTTGCAGGGGTCAGAGATGAAATATTTCCAGGGGTTTCTTGTTATCTCTGCTTCCCTACTTTAAGAATTGTACATTGTCTATAAATCCCACACTGGAAACCTGGCAGCACCATTGACATTCCCAGGTGTGAAATGCAGCCAAGTGGGTATCACTGAAGACCCTCTATAGAGGTGAGAAATCCAAGGAGATGTGTACCCTTCTGGTGGTGCAAAATGCCCCCACACCCACCCACAGATTAGCCCCCATCACTGTTCTCTAGCCTGTCATCCTGTGACTTCCCTGATGAGAATTTTACACTGATCTGAAAATAAAAACCAAGGAAACTAACAAGAGAAACCCAAATAATTAACAGGAGATGGGACCTTTCACTCAGACACTCTGCACTCTCTGATTTAACATTTCTATTGTGGTAGCACCTAGAGACCAGCTGGGTGCTGTACAAAGAGAGCAAATGACAGCCCCCGCCCCAAAGAGCTCACAGGCTAATATCTGAATCCCAAGCATCCAGTGGAGACAGAAGAATACCCCAGTAGGATACTGTTGACCAATACATGCTGGCTAGCATCTGTATCTCTCATATTAATAACATGTATTATCCTCACCATATATATATATATATATATGTATGCATTAAGCACAAATAGTATTAAGCACAAATATTAGACCAATTATGTAGCCTAAGTTGACCTACACCTTTATTATAGTCCTGTTCACTTGCACTAAGTATCCTATCACATCTTGCATTTGCTGAAGGAAGCTTTGGCTTATAAATAGGGAAATTGTCAGACTAGGACATGTGAGTGTTTTATCATAGCCACAGATGCAGAGTTACTCTTACACGTCTGTATTTGAATGTCAAAGGAAGAGGGCAAGACATGAATGTTCCAGCCTCGTACAGACCTAGGTGTTGCTGTCACTCCCTTTGGTACCATGTGTTCAGAACAAAGAAATAAGGGGTAGACCATGGTACCAGAAAAACAAGGTAGAAAGCTGATTGGTTAAATCTAGTTTCGGATGACATACCCAGCACCTTGTACCTCTAAACAGGTAGGGTATAAAAAGAGGCTTTAGGAGTGTAACTTGGGGAGTACACCTTCTGTATAACTGGAATGTAGCAACGCTGCACAAGAGAGCTTCCCAGAGACTGGTATCATATTGAACTTTTCCCTATGTTTTATTATTGTTGTCTTAGAGCAATAAACCTGACTGATATTGGTTATTTGGGCTCCTGAATACATTTCATAATGAACCAGACTTTACAATTTATCCACAGGACAGAATATCAAATCGGAAACAGAGACCTCGTTCCTTAGCTCCTGTCCACCGAGCCCCCGACTGCAATTTCCTGTGACTATAAAGGTTACAGCAGCCCCTGGAGACCCCAGCCAAGGGCAGGACCCTTTGTGCTGGGTGCTGCACAGACAGTAACGGATTCTGCATAGGAAATTGACCAGCAGAACTATGCTGGCCTAGCTAAACCACTACAGCTATCCCGGGATAACCCCCAGTGGAGACACTCTTAGTATTACTCCAGTGTATGAGGGGCTTTTTCCAGTTTACCTCATGGTGAAACTTGTGTAAATTAACCCTGACCAAGGCTCTCGAATTCCAGAATAAGGGTGTCCCCACAGGGGCTTATCCCGAGATGACTGCAGTGATTGTTTACAGTATAGTTCTGCTGGTCGATTTCCTTGTGCAAACAAGCCTTTAGTGAGAGACAGTTCCCCGCTGGAAGAGTTCACAGACTAAGGAAGAATTTTGAAAAGCACCTGAGGGCTTTGCAAGCACAAGGCAGTGGGCACAGAGCAGTCATGCATTGTGCCCCTAAATCCCGTAGGGACTTTGAAAATTCTCCCGAGACAAGGAAGAATTATTATCCTCATTTCACAGATAGAGAGCTGAGGCCCAGAGGGAGGCAGTGACAGGCCCAAGGACTCTATAGCAGAGCTGGGAATTGAACTCCAATCTTCTAGGTGCCTTAACCATTAACTCGTCATCCTCCTCTAAAGTTACAGCCCCTCTGCAGGAGGGATTATTTGTAGTGAAGGAAGGAGCTGGGCTGGGCTGTTTGATTGGGACAGAGCTAAGATCTGACAGAGCTCGGCGTGGCCCTGACCTGGCTGAGAGTGAGCAGAGGTCTGCAGGCTGCAGGACAGGGGGTTGCCAATGCTAGATGCCCAGTTATTCTCCAGAATGACCGGTAAAAGGGGTCCTAGAAGTGTCCAGTCACTTGTACTGACCGGACCCTGAAGGTCCAGTTACTGGGAGAGGGGGCGAGGCACCGGGTCATCAACCCACACCAGTGCCTGCTTAACCGGGACTGCCTCCTACCTGCAGGCAGGCTCTTGTCCCAGCCCTGGAACAGAGGGAGCCAATGGCGTCTCCCCAACACACGCTCAGAGATGGTCACTGGTATCTCCCCAGCCCCCTCCTCACCCTTCCTCATGCTCACAGCTGGTTAATAGGGATCCCCCATTGCCTCCCCCTGCAAAATGCTCCCGCTCCCCCTATGAGTCTCCTCCAGCCCCGCAGGCTGGGGCAGGTCCCGTTTCTCCAGCACGAAGGTGATGACGGGCGCAGACACCAGGAGGAGAAAAACCAGGGTGCAGCGAGTGGCCCAGATGGCGATGGACAACATGTCTGGCCCTGCAACATGGAAAGGGACATGGTGACGGTCATCTCCAAAGCAGCATGTGGGACTGCAGTGCCAGCACTACACACAGAGCAGCAGCTCTGTAACAGGGACCCTGCATGAGGGCCCAGAGGCCTAGATCTAAGGGGGATCATGCTGCAGGGGGGCATGTTCCTCTGATGGGAGGCCTAAAAGATGGAGGTTGTTGGGGAGGCTCCTCCCTTTCCCCAGCACAGGGTCACTCTTGCCCCAGTTTGTTCAGGTTGCACCAGGATTCTGTGCGAAGGCCTCAAAGGAACCAGTGACAGACGCAGCAGCCCAGGTCCTATCGCCCCTCTCCAGTGTGGCTGGCAGTTCACCGCGGCGGCGACCCGGCCCGGGGCGGAGGGCAGCACGAGGCCTTGGCACCAGCTGTGTCCTCAGGAGAGGGTGGGTTGGTTTGCTGATGTAAATGCTTCAGGGAAGCTGAGGCAAACAGTCAAGTTTGGTCTCTGCTTAAGTCTGTTCCTGGGGCATGGTTGCTCCCTGGGAACCAGGCAACGGTGCTGGGCTGAGATTCCTGAATGAGGGGTTTGCCCACATACTGTTTGTGAAACCTCTGTTCTAAAGACAGGAGCACGGAGTGTAAATAACTAATTACACAGAGAGACAGAACTTGTGAGCCCAGGTGTGATGATGCGTCTGGTGCCTCCTGCCAGAACAACACCAAATACAGTGAGTGCAGAGGGAGGAAATAATTCACTAACTGCTGGTTCAGCAGGGGGGGTCAGTGAACTCCAGATGAAACTCTTACCCATCAGAAGCATTTACCTTCTGTGGGGGAGGAACCCCCAACACCGCCCCTGCTGGTGTCATCACCTAGGCAATAAATACACAAGAGATCAGCGCAGAGCATGGCCCCACTCCAGGCCCATACGCTGCCCTAGCACAACTCCACCATGGGCAATAACTGGGTGGTGGCCGTGCTGCTGAAAGGGGCCTGGGGTTAGAGTGGATCACACACTGAATTCGAGTCAGTAGTGCGACATAGTTGTGAAAAGGGCTAACGTATGTAAGACACGGGAGGTCATTGTCCCGCTCTGCTCTGCTCTGGCGAGGCATCAGCTGTCGTACAGGGTCCAGTTCTGGGTGTGACACTTTAGGAAAGTTGTGGACAAATTGAAGGGTCCAGAGAAGAGCAACAAAAATGATCAAAGTTTTAGAGAACCTGACCTAGGAGGAAAGGTTAAAAGCACTGGGCATGTTTAGACTTGAGAAAAGAAGCCTGAGGGGGAACCTGATAGTCTCCAAATATGCTCATGGCTGTTATAAAGAGGACAGGGATCAATTGTTCTCAGTGTCCACTGAAGGTAGGACAAGAAGTAATGGGGTTAATATGCAGCAAGGGAGAATTAGGTTAGACAGTAGGAAAAGCTTTCTACCTATGGGCTAGTGAAGCTCTGGAATTGGCTACCAAGGGAGGTTGTGGAATCCCTGTCATTGGAGGTTTTTCAAAGCAGGTTGGACAAACTCCTATCAGGGATGGTCCAGGTTTATTTGGTCCTGCCTCAGTGCAAGGGAGGCTGGACTTGATGACATCTTGAGGTCCCTTCCACCCCGACATTTCTATGATGTCCCCATCCCCCACCTGTCTGGGTTGGGTCGTCTGAGCTGAGATGGGTGAAAATGGGGGGCGGGGTTCCCTGTGTCAAATTTTGAACAAAGCTGTTTTGTTAGACATTTTTTGTTTCAGATTTTGATGAATTTCAGCATTTCGATTTTCTGGGGTTTCTTATTGAATTGTTGTTCTCGCTCTGCTATTCACCCCCCCACTCCCCAGTTAGTGTGATGCTGAGTTGCTCAGCAGGGCTGAGCGGGGACACAGACACAGACAGACACAGACACAGACTTACCGACGACACTTAGGCGCTGGGCAGGGCTGAGCTGGGATCTGGTCACCTGGTTGTTACTGTCCTTGATCTCATACCCACAGGTGTAATTCCCAGAGCTGACTCCAGACACCCTGTGGTCATAGTCGTAGGTGGCCTTCGCTGAAGCCCGCTGAGACGAAACCTCCTCTCCCTCCTTGCAGAAGATGACGCGGGTGGCCATGAACTGGGAGAACATTAAGCACTGGAGCTGCACGGAGTCCCCTGGCCGGGCAGACGTCTGGCTCAGGTGGAGGTCGGGGGCACGGAGAGCGCCTGGGAAGGAGAATGGGTCAGAGCTGTCAGTGGGGCATTGGTGTCATCCAGCCCTGTTTATGGGCCAGGAGGTAAATGGTGGGTGGGTTTGTACCACGTCTCAGATGGAGGCTCTGATTCCAGCCCAGCTGGGCAGATGGGGGGACAATCTCTCTCTGGTGACCAGAAGCTTTATTCCCTGGGATCATTTGGGTTATGGAAGAGCCTGGAGGCTCAGCTGGGCTGGATTCGCATTGTCTGGCGCTGTGCACTGTCCTAGAATAAGAGCCCCCAGTGTGGGCACCCCACAGCCTCAGCTGGGGCAGGATGGCCAGGAGAGAGGTGATCCCTCAGCGAGGCCACCCCTGGCCATTGGGTGCTCTCTAGGACCTGGCCAACACCTCAGCGTGGCCAACACCTCAGCTCATGCAGTGAAGGCCAGTCGCTGCCCCTGGGAGCTCACAAGTTGACAGCCAAGGAGCTGTATCCAGTACCTAACCCCTCCGACGTCTGCTCTAACGTCCTCCCTGTCCTTGTGCCCATCCAACCCCCAGTCCCCACCAGGCCCAGGCTAAGGGAAGGTCCTAGAGTATCTGCAGGGAGCAGATCCCCCTTTCCTGGCAATCGCCAGGGCAATGGGACCCAGCTGTGAATTCCCAGGGGAATTGCTGCTGCCGCTGGGTAGGTCAATATCTGCCCAACTCCTTCCCCACCCCAGCTGTGCCCCCAGCTGCTGTCTTGCCCATGCAGCCAGCAAAGAAACAGCTCCACGAGCTGCTGCTGGGCTGGACACAGGGTCGCTGGGTTTGGCTTCCTGGCCTGGGTCATACAGGAGCTCAGCCTGGGTTATATAATGGTCTCTTCTGGCCGTACCCTCTCGAGCGCCACCTGCCCGCCCAGGGCTGACTATTAACGGTGCTGCTGACATTTAAGTACGAGGTGCAGGCTGACTTTATATGGGGGGTGAGCTCCAGGGGAGAGACCTGCAGCCGCAAGGGGAGCCCGTGCATGGTCAGGTAAATCCCTTGGGGTCGGAGCCATGGTGTTCTCAGCTTTCCAGGGCCAGTGCCCCGGGGGTGGGACGGGCTGTGGATGTGACTCTCTGACCTGTGTGTCACATTGGCCTCAGATCAGAGCAGAGCTGAGAAGTAGCAGGACAGGGAGGGATCTACCAGGAGATCTGCACCCTGCTCAGATCCCATGCAGCCCCCTCTGCCTTCCCATGAAATTTTTGCTGACACCACAGTGAGCTGGGAGCGGCCCAAGGGGTTGTGGCTGGATACTGTGGAGGGGAAGAGGTAAAAGCCATGGGTAGGTTGGAGACGGACGGACTCACCGGGAGCTGAGCAGATCTCCTGGCTGCTGGGACTCAGTGCTGGGAACAGAAAGGTGCCGTGTGGTTAGTGCTGGAGATAAAATCTCCCCATTTTCTGAGGTCCCTCTTCAGGGACAAAAACTGCCTTTAATAGGAGAAAATTGCTAATTTCTGTTTCAGTGAAGAAGCAAACCAGGCAGGATGTTAGATCTGGGGATGGGCAGATTCCTCGCGCAAACAGACCTTGGCTGAGCTGGGAACCACCTTTCCCTTCAGCTCTCTAGAGGCCAGATCCTCAGCTGGTGTAAACTGGCATTGACTCCAATGGAGCTACACTGATTTACACCAGCTGGGGATCTGGCCCAGTAACTCTCACACTTAGTGTTTACACTGGTTCCCATTTCTCCACCACTAAATAGGATTTGCCGACAGTCTGCACCAGGGGCTGCTCTTGGTTTTCTTTCCCCCCAACCTACTACAAATTAGCACAGGATTCCCACATACTCACCGGGCAGCAAGAGGCACAGAGACAGGATCATCAGAGCAATGGTGGGAGCCAATCGGGATGGAAACAGCCCAGCAGCTTCTGTTACTGATGAGGTTGGGAGGGAACAATCCACAGTCGCTCCCTGCTCCCACCTGCCCCCTCTGCTCCGTCTGACTTCAGCAGAAGGGAAGCTCCCATCTCCGATCTGCCCCCATCTGTGCCCCAGAGTGGGATACTCCACCCAGCCCCTCTCCCTGCTCGCAGGCCCCTGGGGTCTGCAGGGCTCAGGCAGGAGAGACACTGCAGCCTCTCTCTGACCTACTGTTTCTCCTTCCTGGGTCTGATAATCATCATTGTTCCCAGTTTCCTGCCCCGCACCACCCACCTTTCGTGCTCCGGCCACAGCATCTCTATTTAGGGCTGCAAGATTGAGAACCGAAGGGGCCTGGTTTGCTTGTTTGAGTCTGAACATATCACTGAGGAAACGCCTCCCATCCCATCTCACTGCCTGGGGATTGAGACAGCCCCTGGCTAAAGGCACAGCTGGGCTGGAGTGAAAGGTCACTGGGTGATTGGGGGTGGGGTGGGGGAGCTGGGATGTTGGATGAGCCTGAATCTTTTCCCTCCACCCTCCAGTCCCTGGTGAGAAGGACCCAGCTTCCCCAGAGGCAAATTCACCTTCTGGGCTTAAGGGGCCATAAATGGGGTCTGGGCCTTGTACTGGACACTCTGCACAGGGGTGAATTTCACCCCCAGAGGACACTGAACGTGGGACTACACTGGCTTCCCCACCTGCTTAGTCTCCACCTGCTCCATCCTCCACACCCAGCTCCAGCCACTTCTGCAGGCTCTGTCCTGACTGCCCCTGCTCCCCATTCTGGGCTCCTGAGCAGTCTGCTGACAGACCAGCACCAGGTCCCTTCCCCCATCCTGGTTCCCTCTCAAGTCACCCCCCACTGCCAGGGAAGGAAGAACAAAAGGCAGTTGAGAAAGAGCATCCAGAAGTGACCTGTGAGCAGGTGAGGAGCTGGAATCAGTGTGACTAAGGATGTGGGGGACCAGGTTAAAAGCCAAAGAGAAACATGTGGGATAGAAATGTAAGGGACTGTTGGCCCCTTACTAAAACTTATGTGGGTTTTTGGTTGGGTAGCTCCCAGTACCAAGGGGAAGGGTTGATGGAAAATCAGGACCCTGAGACTGACAGTCCCCAGGGGCAATGGGGAGAAGCCAATTCCCCAGGTCAGCCTGATTGACAGGGCAGGCAGGCTAATGAGGGAGTCAGGAGGGGTCCTGTCCTCTATGTGAGCTGGAACTGCCCTGGGTCAGAGTGGAACAGAGTTAAGGAGAGAGCAAGAGCCTGAGCTGAGCCTCACCAACCGGAGCCAGGGGGAAGCAGCCGAGGGAGCAGATCCCTGCTGGGAGAAGAGCCAGAGAAGCAGCCCAGATCCATGCTGGGAGGGCAGCTGCAGCAACTAGAATGGCCAGAGGAAGTAGAGGAGCTGGGGCTGGAGCTGGGGCATTCTGGAGCTGGGTGCGGTGAGCAGCTGGAGAGTGTGAGGGGGGACACTTGGGCAGAGGGCCACTAGTTGGGTGGTGAAGCACTGGAATGGGTTACCTAGGGAGGTGGTGGAATCTCCTTCCTTAGATGTTTTTAAGGTCAGGTTTGACAAAGCCCTGGCTGGGATGATTTAGTTGGGAATTGGTCCTGCTTTGAGCAGGGGGTTGGAGTAGATGACCTCCTGAGGTCCCTTCCAACCCTGAGATTCTATGATTCACAGGGAGACGCCACCAGTCAAGAGGCCTTGTAGGCCAGATTGAGGAGGAATCGTAACCCTGATGGGGGGTGGGGGGGCTGATGCTGGGGAGATGGGTCCTGCCACCTAGAGCCTGAGGGCTTGTGGCCACAGCCAGAGCAAGTGTCTGACCCATGGCATCCCTGCAGCACAGCCAGGGCATGGGCAGGAGCCCCCCAGGAATCCTGGGCCCAAACTTGTCAGGGTTACAAGGACTTTGCCACACAGGAGAGTGGAAGGGGAGTCTCAAGGTCACGCAGGCCTCTGAGTAAAGGGAGTGGGAGCAAGGACTTTCGCTAACAAATTCCACTGGGGTCGTGTATAGCGCAGGAAATTTCCCCACAATATCAGGACCATTCCCTCACTTACATAAAGAAAGTCTTGTTAACACCTCTGCGGGAAGCCAAATAGCAGAGGGCCCTCAAGGGAAACCTTTCAGGAGCACAAGGCAGAGCAGTTTTGCAGATCAACTTTTCACAGTAATTGATGCAGAAACAGATTGTCCTGGGATGGTGGTGGGCACATTTCATCCCTGGGATGGAGTCAGCTCTGCAGAGCAGCTGGACAGGGCTATACCGGGGGAGCTCAGATGCTCAGGTGAGGGTCAGAGGAGCAGAGTTTGACACTACCTCTCATAAGCAGTGCCCAGAAAATGCCAGTGTGGAAAAGGGTAAATATTTGTGGCAAGTTTTTTAAAATGATTGTTTCAAAACTTGCAGTGAAAAATATTTTTCCCATCTCTTGGTGGCAAAATTGTAAAAATGGAGGGAGGGGAAACCAAAACCTGAAAACTTTAAATATTCCCTGAAAAAGTGGTTTATTTAAATGTAAATTTTTATTTTTTCTTTTAATTTTCCAGTTTTGTTTTTACAAAACCCAAAACAGTTTTAACTTTGTCTTTGAAAAAATGGAAACTTTGGAAAAAACGAAAATGTTTGATAAAATCTGTCATTTTCAAAATCTGTCATTTTCAGATGAGAACATTGTGGCGGCTCCGCCCAGAGTGGACCCCGGAGCTGTAGGTCAGGCTGAGCTGCTGGCACCCTTGGATGGCAGCCGGGCCCTGCTTGTAGCTCAGACAATGCTGCCCAGAAGGGTCCTGATCCAAGGCCCATTACTGTCAATGGAAAGACTCCACTGACTTCACTGGCCTGGGGATCAGGCCGCTGTGTAAGAGGGTCGGTTCTCTTGTGACAGAGAAATGGTTCTTCAGGAGCCTTCACTTGGAGAGACCCCAACCCAGACCATCGGCAGGAACAGGCAAAGTCTCCACCATGGGCGGGTGAAGGGGAGGTTGATGACGGGATCATGAATAGAGCATAAGGGGAACATGTGAAGAAGGGGAACTCACCCCACCCCCTACCCCCCTGAGCTGCAAATGCAGCTGATAAATGAAGCAAGAGCATCCACAGAGTGAGTTCCTCCTGCTGCACAGACCCTACAGCTGCCTCATTCACACAGACCCTGAAAGGAGCAGAGAGACGGCTCCATACAGAGAAGAAATGACCAGGGCTCCTCTATGCTAGTGCTTTAACAGACACTTGAAAGGAATCAGCTGCACAGAGCCTGCGATAGAGACTTATAGATAGACTGATGGCTAGAGAGACAGAGAGATAGACAGAGGATGTATATGGGGGTAGATAGATACAATATTATTTTTAGATACCGTGCTTGGTTTATCTCATCATTAAGCACAGAGACCAAGAGTTTCAAAAACGGTTAGTGATTTTGGGGGCCTGATTAAAGACACCGTAAAGGGGCTGATTTCCAGCAGGTGGGGGCTCAGTGCAGTCTGTCACCCCATAAGCTGTCTCACTGTGGAAGCAGGGAAAGAAAGAGAGGGTTTAAGTGCAGGCATTTAAGTGTCAGAGACAGAGCAACTGTTGAGCTAAATCTTAGCCTAATATCGCGAGACATGTAGAAGCAGGGCTCATGTCAGAAGCGAGTGGAAAACAGCAGAATAGTCAGTGTGACCTAGCCTTGAGATAAGGATGTTTAAGAAGAGAAAGTGAGAAAATACTGGACTAGATAGGAAATAGTCTAAATAAAATGCAGATGTTTTTAATTAATGCACGTCACAAAGAGGTATAAATGCTTGTGTGATTTTGCTTGTACTTTGGAGACACTGAGGCAGAGATGCTCTCTGCCAGCCATATACTTCCCTTGCAATTGCTTGAATAAAGCTGTCTATGATTTTTTTTGCTTCCAACCTGAAAGTGGAGTTTTGTTTCTTCCACATCACGTTGGGCTCCCAAAATCAGTGGCCCTTTTGGAAGGTTTGTCTAGAAGTGCCTGTGCCAATTATGCATGTGCTGAATCTGTGTGTGAGACCAGCTGTAGAGGTGTGAGGGGATAAGTCCCCATGGCCTATTCTGTCTTTATCCCTTGGGCAGACTGCAATCAAGGGTGATCAGTGCCAGCTGTGATGGGGATTTTGTGATAAAGCTCCTCTGGCACAACCACACTGCACACACACTGAGCAGCCAGTTCAGTTCTCAGCTGCCCCAACCTTCCCTGCAGGGTGCACATTGATCATTTCCTGATGAGGCAACAGAGGCAGCTGTGTGAAAGCTGTGGACACCCTGACATGTTCACAAAGCAGTTGGACTTGATCCAGCATCTGCCAGTGAAGCACAACCCCTGCCGCTATAGCACGGGTTCTCAAACTGGGGGTCAGGACCCCTCAGGGGGTCACGAGGTTATTACATGGAGGATAGTGAGCTGTCAGCCTCCACCCAAAACTCCACTTTGCATCCAGCATTTATAATGGAGTTAAATACATAAAAAAGTGTTTTTAACTTTGCAGGGGTGTGTAAAGGAGCGGACTCACCCCTGCGGCACCTCCTGCTGGTGACTTCCAGGAATTAGCTCTTCCAGGATCCTGGAGCGCCCTCTGCAGGCCAGTGATGTGCCTATCCTCTGGCCCCTGTGTCCCTCCCTGGACCCTGGAGCCCTTGTACCTGGGGTGCTGCCCCCTAGCAGTAACCCCTCAGTTCTAGGGTCTCCCCAACTCAGGGAACCCCCACCCACTCTCCCCACCTCAGTATACAGCTACTGCCAGTCATCATCTAGCCCCACGCCCTGGGGCAGATTGCACTATCAGCCTACTCATCACTGGCAAGGTTGGGTTTGGACCTGCTGCCTTGGCCTACCCCTGGGCTGCCCTCTGCAATCCTCAGTACCTTTTAGCCCAATGTTAGGCCACAGCCTGGGGCTTTCTAGGCTAGAGTTTCCCAGACCTGCTCCACTCAGATACTCTATCTCTAGCTCCCTACAGCCAGGCCCTTCTCTCTCTGAACACAGAGAGAATGTGTCTGCTTGAGCTCCTGGCTCAAGCCTTTATAGGGAGAGCTGGGCCCTGATTGGGGCGTGGCCCCAGCTGAGCCTGCTTCCTCCCAATCAGCCCAGGCATTTTGCACTTCTACAGCCCTCCTCCAGGACTGTTTTAAACCCCTCAGAGCAGGACCAGGTAACCACCCCACTACAGGGGGTCACACTGTTCTCAGTGACCAGGTCCGTGGCAGCCACCGGGGGGGGGCAGATCTCCTCGCGGAGCCCCTGCTACACAACCCCCAGCTCCGTGTGCAGGTGGCGGAGTCCCCCGCGGTGCGCCGGAGGTTGGTCCTGGCGGAAGTCACCAGAGTCGGAGACCTCCTGGACTACGACCGGGGAGACTGGCTGGATCCCTTGACGCTTGCTCGGTGCATGGGGCTCTCCAGACCTTGTACTCCCCGGCGCGTACTTCAGGAGGTGAGGGCCGATTTGCCGCCCGCTGCTCGGGTTTACCTCGACCGGGTCCTGCACGAGGGCACGCCCCGCCCACCCTCCACCCCTGGCCCTCCGGACCTTTTCATCGGGCCCCTGCCCCGTGGACCCAACCGGCCCCCCCGCCCCTTCTCCGTGAGCCGGCTGCACGACTTGCAGCCGGTTCGTTTCCTGACCGCGCCAAGGAAGCATCTCTACACGCTCGTGCTCCACACCCTTCACTTTCTCACCCTCGTGTCCCGCCCCGATACAAAATGGCGGGACCTCCTACCATCTGTTGAGGGTGAGAAGCCCCGGTGGGCCAGCCTATATTCCACCCTGGTTCCGAGGCCCGCCGGGGATATCAGCTGGCAGCTCCTTCATGGGGCCGTGAGCACGGGCGTGTACTTGGCGTGGTTTACCCCTGTCCCAGACACCTGTCCTTTCTGCGGCGTGAGGGAGACCCTGGCTCACATTTACTTAGAGTGCACCAGGTTGCAGCCCCTTCACCGGCTCCTGACCAATATTCTGTTGCGGTTTTGGTTGCACTTTTCCCCTCACCTTCTCATTTACGCACTCCCCATCCGTGGCCCCACAAAGTCGCGGGACCTCCTGGTCAACTTCCTTTTGGCCATGGCTAAACAGGCCATCTATAAAACCAGGGAGAGGAGGTTGGCCGATGGAGGCTCCTGTGACTGTGGGGCCTGTTTCCGATCCTCTGTCCGTTCACGTATCCGGGCAGAGTTCCTCTGGGCGGCGTCCACTGGCTCCCTTGACACCTTTGAGGAGCAGTGGGCGCTGTCCGGGGTTCTCTGCTCGGTGTCCCCATCAGGTTCCCTTCTTTTGACCCTTTGACCGCACTCCTGTCCCTGTTTTTACATCAGTTGTCCCCCGTAATCATTTGAGTTTCAGGCCCTGTGGGTCCTCCCCTTAGGCTGGGGGGGATCCTTTAGCGGTGGGTGGGCTTACGCCCGCCCACTTCCTGAAGCCCAATAGGTACAGGGGGTCACACTGTTCTCAGTGACCAGGTCCGTGGCGGCCACCGGGGGGGCAGATCTCCTCGCGGAGCCTCTGCTACACAACCCCCAGCTGCATGTGCAGGTGGCGGAGTCCCCCGCGGTGCGCCGGAGGTTGGTCCTGGCGGAAGTCACCAGAGTCGGAGACCTCCTGGACTACGACCGGGGAGACTGGCTGGATCCCCTGACGCTTGCTCGGTGCATGGGGCTCTCCAGACCTTGTACTCCCCGGCGCGTACTTCAGGAGGTGAGGGCCGATTTGCCGCCCGCTGCTCGGGTTTACCTCGACCGGGTCCTGCACGAGGGCACGCCCCGCCCACCCTCCACCCCTGGCCCTCCGGACCTTTTCATCGGGCCCCTGTCCCATGGACCCAACCGGCCCCCCCGCCCCTTCTCCGTGAGCCGGCTGCACGACTTGCAGCCGGTTCGTTTCCTGACCGCGCCAAGGAAGCATCTCTACACGCTCGTGCTCCACACCCTTCACTTTCTCACCCTCGTGTCCCGCCCCGATACAAAATGGCGGGACCTCCTACCATCTGTTGAGGGTGAGAAGCCCCGGTGGGCCAGCCTATATTCCACCCTGGTTCCGAGGCCCGCCGGGGATATCAGCTGGCGGCTCCTTCATGGGGCCGTGAGCACGGGCGTGTACTTGGCGCGGTTTACCCCTGTCTCAGACACCTGTCCTTTCTGCGGCGTGAGGGAAACCCTGGCTCGCGTTTATTTAGAGTGCGCCAGGTTGCAGCCCCTTCACCGGCTCCTCACCAATATTCTGTTGCGGTTTTGGTTGCACTTTTCCCCTCACCTTCTCATTTACGCACTCCCTATCTGTGGCCCCACAAAGTCGCGGGACCTCCTGGTCAACTTCCTCGTGGCCCTGGCTAAACTGGCCATCTATAAAACCAGGGAGAGGAGGTTGGCTGCTGGCGGTTCCTGTGACTGTGGGGCCTGTTTCCAGTCCTCTGTCCGTTCATGTATCCGGGCAGAGTTCCTCTGGGCGGCGTCCACTGGCTCCCTTGACACCTTTGAGGAGCAGTGGGCGCTGTCCGGAGTTCTCTGCTCGGTGTCCCCATCAGGTTCCCTTCTTTTGACCCTTTGACCGCACTCCTGTCCCTGTTTTTACATTAGTTGTCCCCCGTAATCATTTGAGTTTCAGGCCCTGTGGGTCCTCCCCTTAGGCTGGGGGGGGGATCCTTTAGCAGTGGGCGGGCTTATGCCTGCCCACTTCCTGAAGCCTAATAGGTACAGGGGATCACACTCAGAGGCTTGCTATGTGAAAGGGGTCACCAGTACAAAAGTTTGAGAACCACTGGGCTATAGTACTGCATGAGAAGTTATCTGGTATCAGCTAAGGGGGGAATTTATACTGTCCAGTCACACCAGTGTAAGTCCCTGTGCACACCTGGGTCTGGTATAAGAGCCTTTTTCTGGGTTATCTTATCTTGTTTTGAAAGCAATATTAACTATAAGCCATACATTGCAGTGGGGAGGTTTAGGTTGGATATTAGGAAAAACTTTTTCACTAGGAGGTTGGTGAAGCACGGGAATGGGTTACCTAGGAAGGTGGTGGAATCTCCTTCCTTAGAGGTTTTTAAGGTCAGGCTTGACAAAGCCCTGGCTGGGATGATTTAGTTGGGGATTGGGCCTGCTTTGAGCCGAGGGTTGGACTAGAACCTCCTGAGGTCCCTTCCAACCCTGAGACTCTATGATGTTGGGAATACAGTGTGATAACTGTGAGGATAATTAATCATGGGAAAACTTACCAAGGGCTGTGGTGGATTCTCCATTACAGGCAATTTTTAAATCAAGGGTGGATGTTTTTCTAAAAGGGAAGCTCCAGTTCAAACGGGAATTATTTGGGGGCAGTTCTCTGGCCTGTGTTATACAGGAGGTCAGACTATGTGATCACAATGGTTCCTTCTGGCCTTAGACTCTATGAATGAACCTGACAAAGGCTCTGAAACCACAATAAGAGTGTCCCCATGGGAGTTACACTAGCAAAGCTAGAGCAGTTTAATTATACTGTCAAGTATCAGAGGGGTAGCCGTGTTAGTCTGAATCTGTAAAAAGCAACAGAGGGTCCTGTGGCACCTTTAAGACTAACAGAAGTATTGGAGCATAAGCTTTCATGGGTAAATGCCCACTTCATCAGACACAAGACTTGCTGGGAAATGTGCCCCAGGGGATTTAATTGATCTCACAGAGCATCCCACCCCCTGTTGCTTCTGGGCTAGATCCTGCCTCCCTCCACTGGCCCAAACCCCAGGGCAGCCAGCATAGAATTAGACCCCTCTCCCCAGCCCTGCAGGGGATATTGATGGAGCCAGATACTGGAGGACTAGAGAGTGACTGGCTGCTGCTCGGGAACTCTCTGCACACACAGTCCAGCTGCTCTGTGCAGCCGCGCAGGGAGGAAACCACAGCACGAGCCAACAGGGCCTAGAGCATCTGCAGAGACTCCCGTGCAGACACCTCTTCCCCCGACCAGCAGTGAGCTCTCCCCGGCCTGACCACGAGCTAGCAGCCCAGTGGGGTGGGTGGGTGTCACATGCTGTGATGTGGGATTGAAGAACCCGCTCACACAGTGTTATTTTTATCCTCACACGTTAACCTGCCTTATTCTTGCTCTCTCTCTACAGTTAGTCTGTTCTCATGAGGTTTCCAGGGCAGTTTATTTTCATAGTCGCACATTTAAAGGCCAGAAGGGACCAATGGGACCATCTAGTCAGTGCGTCTGCACCGCACAAGCCAGAGAGCCTCCCGCAGGGATCCGTGCATTGAGCTGCTAACTTCTGGCTGAGCTAGAGCCTGTCTGGTAGAAAGAGACGTCCCCTCTCCTTTAACGACTCCAAACTGGCTCCCATTTCTAAACACTAAGACGATTGTTGCTGATCAGTGCAAGAGGGGACCAGGGGAAAGGAGATGCTGGACTGGGACAGAGCAACTGGATATGGGCTCTGAGGTTTCGCTCCAGCTGTTGTTCCTAATCTGAACTTCCCCAAAGTTTGTGGGTGTGGACTTGGGATTCCGGTTTGGGCCTATCATAGAGACAGCCCCAGGCCACACAGTTAGGATCTAAACTCCCCAAAGTCATGGTTTGGGGACTGTCCCTCTGAGACCAAAAGCGCAATAGGTACCAGAAAGGATGATATTCAGTTTTCAGATGCCAAAACTGACATTTCCCTCCCAGTTTTCATGTTTTCCGTTTGTGATGAAAAATTAAACTTTTATTGCTGAAAATTTTGAGGGAAATTCATCTAAATTTCCCCCAGGAAAATCCATTTTCCGCCCCGCCCCAGAGTGCACCATGTTTAAGCCCTCACTGGTTCCAGGTGGAATCTGCCAATGCTCTGTTCTGCCCTATGTCTCTGTGATTTCCTAGATCATCATCCTGTTCCCATTACACCTCTGGCACTTAGGGCAGTGACGAAGCTCCTCCACTCCTGTCTGTTTCTGGCAAGTCTTGCAATGATTCCCCAGCTGCTCCCCAGGTGTTTCAGCTCGGCTTCCACAGCTCTTCACCATGTTGTTTTCGGGCAGCCTCGTTTTCACTTGCCTTCAGGTGTCCATCTTATTGCTACTCTGGTGATGGAATCAGTTTCCATCCAAAGCACATGGCCAATCCATCTCCAACACCTCTTGGTAATGATGGTGCTCAGATCCTCTTGGCTGCACTGTGTGAATGGATTTTGGTCTGAGATTGTTCTGGGCCAAAAGATATGGAGGATTTTTCTGAGGCAGGTTGTATGGAATGAAGACAGTTTGGACGTGTCATACATTCTCATTCCCCAGCATTCTGCATTATAAAATAATGTTGAAAATATGCAGCTCTGATAAATCTTTCAGATGCTGGGTCTGCATGCACATGCTGCTTTGTTATTGTAGGGTCAGACACTGAGTCTGTGCACACACTGGTGTGTTGTTATTTCCATGTCTGCTTTCAGATTTGCCCTCCTTGCTAATACCCATATTAAGCACACAGATGTTACTTGCCCTGGCTTTAGAGAGGAAAACTGAGGCACCCAGACAGGAGGGGACTTACCAAAGCTCACACGGTGAGTCAGTGACACAGCTGGGAATAGAACCCAGGAATCCACGAAGCCCTGAGCACTAGCCCCAAGAGCCTTCTTCCCGCCCTCTGCAATAGAAAGTCTCATGTATTGTCAGTGCATGGAACTGCCACCATTGGCCATGGAAGCAAAACATAACCAGTGGCTGGAATCTGTCTGGATTATGGTGCAGTGGTAGTTACACCATAGCTAGGGTTGTGTTAAAGATATTTGTGTTTTGACAATGGAAGGGATGATGCAAATACTGTGGTTTTGAATGAGTTTTAATGAAACAAAACCTTAGTTATAATCTTTAGTCAGTGATGGACAGTTTGCGGTATTGATTGTACAATTTGTGTCTCATTCCATATCCCACTGGGTCAGCCAGTTCCCCCAACCTGGGACTGGATCAGAGCCTGAGTCCTCTCTATTGTAAAGGCCCCATATCCTATTTCATTTCTGGCTGACACTGGAGGGTTGAAGCCCTGGTTCTCTGATCTTTGTTTTTAGCTGAAGCTGGCATGAGATTTCCTGCTGGGGGGTGATGGTGGTGGGTGGTGTGTGTGTGTGTGTGAGAGAGAGGATGGGGTCAGAGAGAGAAATTTTCCTGTTGAGAAACCAGCCCTTTCCAAATGCTGAATTTCTGGAGAAGCTGTTGTGGGGGTGGCCACAGGGATGTTACGTGGGTGCTAATGGCAGGGGAGTTGTCTGCTAGACAGTCTGTCTGTTACAGTCAGCTCCTCACAATGGAGACGTTCATGAAACTCTGGTGTAGAGAAAAAAACAAGACAATTTTCTCACAGTTGCAATTACAGCTTTGGCCAGAAGATGGTGGCATTAATGGGTGACTAGAAAAAATAGTGAGCCGTGGTAGGGGAGGTAATGTCTTTTATTGGACAAACAACTCAGACCCCTCCCCACCCTCCCTCCTGCTCACAGCTGCTCAGTGGAGATCTCCCTTTGCCTCCTCCCGCAAAATGCTGGCGCTCCTGCCACAAGTCTCCTCCACCTCTGCAGGCTGGGGCAGGCCCCGTTTCTCCATCACGAAGGTGATGATGGGCGCAGACACCAGAAGAAGCAGGACCAGGGTGCAGCGGGCAGCCCAGATGGTGAGGGACATGGGCAGCACTGCAACATGGAAAGGGACATGGTGATGGCGATTTGCAAAGCAGCGTGTGGGACTGCAATGCCAGTACTGGACACAGAGGAGCAGCTCTGTAATGGAGACCCCGTGTGAGCTCGAGGAGGCCTAGATCTAAGGCGGTATCATGCTGCAGGGGGCACGTTCCCCCAACGGGAGCCCTAAGTGATAGTGCTTCTTGGGGAGGGTCCACCCTTTGCCCCAGCACTGGGTCACTCTTGCCGCAGTTTGCTCAGGCTACACCTGTATTCTGTTAAAAGGCCTCACAAGAGCCAGCAACAGACACAACAGCCCAGACCCTATCGCCCCTCTCCAGTGTGGCTGGCAGTTCACCACGAGCTCGGCCCCACCCTGGGCAGAGGGCAGCACGAGGCCTTGGCACCAGCTGTGTCCTCAGAAAAGGGTGAAAGTGGGATGTAACCAATGCCACGGGGCTGTCCTACCTTTCTCTCCTGGGAGAATTGTACCAGCAGAGCCCAGTTCGTACTAGGGGTGCCTGCGATGCAGGCCGAGGAGTTACCCACCCCGGGGTGAGTTTGTCCCAGGCTTTATGCCCTGAGGTCAGAGCTGGGGGCACAGAGCCGGGCTCTGATAATCAGGGTGTGACAGAGCAATAGCCTGTTACCTGTGTGGGTCGGCTCCTCCCCTCCTCCGCTACTGCTCGCGCTGCCTGTGGGACAAGGGCAAAGAGAATCGCACGGTGTGGGAGAGATGCCTGCAGCCTCCACAGGGATGCGCCTACCAGCGACAGACAGAGCCGTTCTGCCAGCTACTGGGGACAGATCCTCCATGGATGTAAATCAGGATCACTCTGCTGGAGTCACTGGGGACAGATCCCCAGTTGGTGTAAATTGGCGCCCCTCCATTGGAGTCCATAGGGCTCTGCCAGGTTACACCAGCCGAGGAACCAGTCCCTGGACTCTCTCTCTTGCTCTGAGCGTCACACTGAGATTCCCCACTGCAGACTCAGTGAGAACTTCACTGTCCATTTAACAAACCATCATTTCACTGATCCCTGGCACCTGTCACTGAAGTCGAAGCTCCATGGGGGTGAAAATGCCCCAGGAAGCCCTGAGCCAGGGTTTCCCTGCCCCCCAATCAGACACTCTTGTCTGTGGAGCACCCTCGGGGACCTGAATGTGCGGGAGACCCCTGCACCCTTCAGACAGCCTGGGGCTCACCTGGTGGACAGAGCGGGATGTGTGATAGGCTGTGTGCACGGGCGACATTCCCCAGCCGCCCCTGTGCCTGGAGCAGCACCAGGCCTAGGCCCTGCTCATGCCCAGTGCTGAGGGTTCAGGAGAGTTAAGTGCTGCCTGGCCCTGGGGCTGGCCCCTCTGCACAGGCCGGGTTTCACTGCAGAGAGCTGGGTCTCCCCCTGGTGTAAGTGTTGCAGGCAGAGGAGTTACCCCAGGGTGAGTTTGGCCCAAAGTCTCTATGCAGCGAGGGAAGAGCTGAGGGGATGGAGCCGGGCTCGGATCCCCGGGGTCTGGCCCAAGAGCGTCTCCGTGAGCTGTGGGGTCTGACTCCTCTCCCCTGCTGCTCGCCTGGCCTGTGCAATGGGGACAAGGAGAATCTGGGCCTGTCAGTGCCTCCAGGCAGGGCCGGTGCAAGAAAGTTTCGTGCCCTAGGCAAAACTTCCACCTTGCGCCCCCCCCGTGGCAGCTCCCCCCCGGCCCAGGGAGCAGTGCAGCAGCTCCCCACCCCTGCTCACCTCTGCTACGTCCCCTCATCAAGCACGCCGTTGCTGCTCCACTTCTCCCGCCTCCCAGGCTTGCAGCACCAATCAGCTGTTTGGCGCCGCAAGCCTGGGAGGGGAGGAGAATTAGAGTGGGGGCGGCATGCTCGGGGAGGAGGCAGAGCAGAGGTGAGCTGGGGTGGGGAGCTGCCGCACTGCTCCCTGGGCCAGGGGTTGGGGAGCTGATGTGGGGGGGAAATTGGGAGCACCGCTTTTGGTGACCCCAGATCTTGGCGCCCTAGGCAACTGCCTAGTTCGCCTTAATGGTAGCACCGGCCCTGCCTCCCGGTGACACTCAGTGTGTGAGAAACGCGGCTGCGATGGCTGAGCTCAGCCCCTTACACCAGTCAAATGGGACATGGCTGTTCCCTAACTGGGAACCTCCCCAAAGGGGCTCAGCCTGGCTCTGTTATACCTGCCAAGTGTCACACACATTATGGGCATTTGGCAGCCCTATCACCCTGTGTAGGAGCTGTGGGTGTGGGCCTGGACTCCCCACGCGGTGTCCTGGAGCCTGGGGTGCCACTCAGCTACAAGCCAGGAGACCCTGTGCTCTAGGCCCAGCTCTTCCACTGAATGTTATTAACTTCTCTGTGCTATCCACTAATGCACTCCTAGTGCTAGCCAAGAGCTCATGCCCCTACGGTATAGGTGACAGCTGTCATTCACCCCTTGTCGTGAACATCATTTGGAAGCCTCAGACAGGCATAGAATTTGTCCTCCAGGTTATGTGTGGCCCCATTGGCTTGACTGGAGCTCCCCCCCCCCAAATATAGAAGTCACACTACCCCTTGAACAGATAATGAAGGGTTGCATAAACTCACATGAGGCACAGCTGGGACTAGAGCAGAGGACTAATACAGCAAACCCCAGTCTCATCCACTTTGTCTCACTGCCTTTCAGAGGGGATGTGCCAGATTTATGTGCTTGGCTGTGCTGCCTCTACCACTACCCACAGTCTGCTCCCGGAACCAGGAACAGAACCCAGGAGTCCTGGGAAACAACATCCCCCTGCTGTCTCACTAACAGTTGCATGACGCACTGACAAAGCAGGTGTCATGTCTCCAACTAGGGTCTGATCCACATGGAGTACAACAGCCTACTGCTTCTGCCTGACACCGCTGTCGCTCAGCTATCTGCATCTGGATTCTCTCTCTGCCATTGCATGGACTATTGTACTCACTGTGCCATTCATCCGCCTTACCGGTGATGCTGAGGTGCTGGGCAGGGCTGAGCTGGGATCCGTTCACCCGGTTATCAATGTCCTTGATCTCGTACCCGCAGGAGTAATTCCCAGAGCTGCCCATGGACACCACATGGACATAGTCATAGGTGATCTTATCCTCCAAGCCCCTCTGGGACGAAACCTCCTCCCCGTCCTTACAGAAGACGATGCGGGTGGCCAGGAGCTGGGAGAACACAGAGCACTGGAGCAAGACAGAATCCCCCTGTTGGGCGGACGTCGGGCTCAGGTAGAGGGTGGGGGCAGGAAGAGTGCCTGGGAAGGGGAATGGGTCAGAGCTGTCAATGGGGCTGTCAGTGGGGCCCATTTCAGGGAAAAGAAAGCCCCTTGCCAAAGGAAGTTTGTTGCCGTGGAAGCAGTTCGCAGCTGCTAGGTGGATCCTGAGCTGCGGAGGAGTTGTGGAATAGCCCCCCCGGGAGCCTGGGATGTTCCAAGTGGGGATTGTGGGAGTCTGGAGAGTTTGACCTCTCTTCCAACAATCCCCCTGGGCACCGTGAGGTCACTGTGCAATCACCCACAATTTTGGGATGGCACAGCTGCAAACGTAACTGAGTGCAGGAGTTGGGTAGCAGGGACCATGCTGAGTGGGGTGTGAACGCCATATGGGATCAATGGACCCGAGCGAGCGACAGCCGGGATAGCCCATGTGCATGGAGCTCAGAGCGGGTAGCTCCGTAGTGCTAACACCTCTCCATGGGGCAGGGCAGGAGGAGCTCTGCCTGCTCAAGGGCTGCGGGGTCTGCGCAAAGTCTCTGGAGCAGCCTCTGATTTCAGCACAGCTCGGTACTGTGGGGATAATGTGAGATCTGAGACTGTCAGCTCTTCGGTGGCAGGGAATGGGTGTGCAACACCTGGCACAACTGGGTCCTTATCCCTCAGATGGGAGCCTGGGGGCCACAGTAATAATAATAATGAATAATAATCTATAATTAGAAGCCTTTTCTGTCAATACAAACCCCTCTGGCATGATAGATAGATAGAGGGGTGAGTGTGTCTGGGGACGGACAGACAGACACAGGGACTCACCGGGAGCTGAGCAGGTCTCCTGGCTGCTGGGATTCAGCACTGGGAACAGAAAGGTGATGTGTGGTTAGTGCTGGAGATAAAATCTCCCCCTTGTCTGAGGTCTCTCTTCAGGGACAAAAACTGCCTTTAATAGGAAAAAAATCCTGATTTGTGTGTTGCTGAAGAAGCAAACCAGGCAGGACGTTAGATCTGGGGCATAGCAGGTTCCTCGCACACACAGACCTTGGCTGAGCTGGGACCAACTTTCCCTTCAGCTCTCTAGAGGGCCAGATCCTCAGCTGGTGTAAACCGGCATTGAGTCCAGTGGAGCTACACTGATTTACACCAGCTGGGGATCTGGCCCAGTAGCTCTCACACTCAGTGCTTCTACTGGTTCCCATTTCTCTCCCACAAAAGAGGATTTGCCGACAGTCTGGGCCAGGGGCTGCTCTCGGTTCTGTTTCCTCCCAGCCTGCTACAAATTAGCGCAGGATTCCCACATACTCACCGGACAGCAAGAGGCACAGAGACAGGAGCATCGGGGTGGTGGGGGGAACCAATCGGGATAGAAACAGCTCAGCAGCGTCTCCTCCTGATGGGGTCAGCAGGGCACAATCCACAGTTGCACCCAGATCCCACCTGCCCCCTCTGTCCGGTCCAACTTAAGGAGAAGGGAAGCTCTGGTGTCTCTCTGCATCGATCTTCCCACGTCCGTTCCCCAGGGTTGGATACTCCAGCCAGGACCTCTCCCTGCTCCCAGCCCCCCTGCGGTCTGTAGGGCTCAGGCAGCAGAGATGTCACAGTCTCTGTTTGACCTGCTCTGTCCCTCCTCAGGTCTGATATTCGTCACCGCTCCCTGTTTCCTGCCCTGCGCCACCTCCCTTCCCCGCTCTGGCCACAGCATCTCTATTTAGGGCTGGAGGACTGAGAACTGAAGGGGCCTGTTGTGCTTGCTTGAGTCTAAACATATCACTGAGGAAACATCCCCTATCCAATCTCACTGCTTGGGGCCAGGGTGAAAGGTCACTGGGTGATTGGGGGCCTGGGATGTTGGATGAGCCTGAATCTTGTACCTTCACCCTAGTCTCCTGTCCCTGGCAAGAGGGACCCAGCTCCCCCAGGGGGAAATTCACCTTCTAGGATTAAGAGGGACATAAATGGGGCCTGGGCCTTGTATAGGACTCACTGCATAGCGGTGATTTCACCCCTAGAGAACACCTACCACGGGTCTGCACCGGTTTCCCTACATGCTTAGTCTCCACCTGCCCTGTCCTCCACACCCAGCTCCAGCCACTTCTGCCCGTCCAGCCCTGACTGCCCCCACTCCCATTCTGGGCTGCTGAGGGGTCTGCTGTCCCTGCTGAGAGATGGGCAACAGGGCATTGCCGGATGGGGAAGAACACAAGGCAGTTGAGAAAGAACATCCAGAAGTGACCTCTGAGCAGGTGGGAGCCAGAATCAGTGAGACTTAGACTATGTCTACATTACACAACTTTTAGTTACACAGCTGCGCCGCTACAGCCATGCTGCTAAAAGGCGCGCAGTGTCGCCACCGTCTGTCGGCTCTCCTGCCAATAAAAAGCTTCCACCCCCAACGAGCAGCGCTTGTTGTCACCAAAATGTTGTCTTTTGGGAGGGGGGGGGCGGTTGGGGGAGGGGATGGTTGTCGTCACCAAAATTTAAACAACAAAAGTTTTGTCTTTCACTTGCCAATGTAAGCAAGTGGGGGAACCAGGCCAAAAGGCCAAAGGAACATGTGAGTAAGGGTATGTCTACACTATGAGAGTAGTTCGATTTTACTTAAAGCGAATTTGTGGAACCGATATTACAAAGTCGAACATGTGTATCCACACTAAGAACAGTAATTTGACTTTGTGAGTCCACACTAACGGGGCAAGCGTCGACATTGGAAGCGGTGCACTGTGGGTAGCTATCCCACATTTCCCGCAGTCCCCGCTGCCCATTGGAATTCTGGGTCGAGCCCCCTATGCCTGCTTGGGCAAAAAATGTGTCGAGGGTGGTTTTGGGTAACTGTCGTCATTCAACCCTCACTCCCGCCCTCCCTCCGTGAAAGCGCCAGCGGGCAATCAGTTCACGCACTTTTCTGGTGATTGACAGCGTGGACGCCACAGCACCGCGAGCATGGAGCCCGCTGCGATCATCGCTGCAGTTATGGCCGTTGTCAACACCTCGCACCTTATCATCCACCTTTTTCAGAGGCAGATGCTGAGAAATCGGGCGAATAGGCTACGGCAGCGCAGTGAGGACATTAAGTCTGAGAGGGGCACAGACCTCTCACAAAGCACGGGACCCTGCGCCGTGCACATCATGGTGGCAATGGGTCATGTTGATGCTGTGGAACGGCGATTCTGGGCCCGGGAAACAAGCACGGACTGGTGGGACCGCATAGTGCTGCAGGTCTGGGATAAATCACAGTGGCTGCGAAACTTTCGGATGCATAAGGGAACTTTCCTGGAACTTTGTGAGTTGCTGTCCCCTGCCCTGAAGTGCAAGGACACCCAGATGCGAGCAGCCCTGACTGTCCAGAAGCGAGTGGCCATAGCCCTCTGGAAACTTGCAATGCCAGACAGCTACCGGTCAGTCGCAAATCACTTTGGAGTGGGCAAATCTACCGTGGGGGTTGCTGTGATGCAAGTAGCCAACGCAATCATTGAGCTACTGCTCTCAAAGGTAGTGACCGTGGGAAACGTGCAGGTGATCATAGATGGCTTTGCTGCGATGGGATTCCCAAACTGCGGTGGGGCTATGGATGGAACTCACATCCCTATCCTGGTACCGGACCTCCAGGCCAGCCAGTACATTAACCGAAAGGACTACTTTTCAATGGTGCTGCAAGCACTAGTGGACCATAGGGGACATTTTACCAACATCAACGTTGGGTGGCCTGGCAAGGTTCATGACGCTGGCGTTTTCAGGAACTCTGGTCTGTTTAGATGGCTGCAGGAAGGTATTTACTTCCCGGACCACAAAATAACTGTTGGGGATGTGGAGATGCCTATAGTGATCCTCGGGGACCCAGCCTACCCGCTAATGCCCTGGCTCATGAAGCCCTATACAGGCGCCCTGGACAGTGAAAAAGAACTCTTCAACTACCGGCTGAGCAAGTGCAGAATGGTGGTGGAGTGTGCTTTTGGAGGGGAGATGGAGAAGCTTACTGACTCGCTCTGATCTCAGCGAAACCAATATCCCCATTGTTATTGCAGCTTGCTGTGTGCTCCACAATCTCTGTGAGAGCAAGGGGGAGACGTTTATGGCAGGGTGGGAGGTTGAGGCAAATCCCCTGGCTGCTGATTACGCCCAGCCAGACAGCCGGGTGATTAGAAGAGCCCAGAGGGACGTGCTGTGCATCCGGGAAGCTTTGAAAGCTAGGTTCCAGAGTGACCAGGGTAACTTGTGACTATTACGTTTGTTTAAAGAGAAGCTGAACCTGCCCCCGTTTCTTTACCCAGTTGACTATCCTTTCCAGTTACCAACCCCCTTCCCCCCCTTCCAACACACCTTTAAAAATAAAATAAAGGAAACTTTGTTCATTAACACCGTTTTCTTTATTAAGGATTTTGCGGTAAAGGGTTGAAAGTGGGACACAGACTGTGGTGGGGAGCGGGTGTAGTGATGGAAAGGACGCTTCTAAACTCGAGGAATGACAGGCTTCTTCTCCTAGAGTGGTCCGCAGTGCTGGACTGGTTGTTTCAATGGAGCCTGCCACCCCTCCTTTTCAGGACTCTGTGTGTGGGGGCTATGTGACTTTGTGGCAGGGGAGGGTGGTTACAGATCCTCTGCTGCGTGGCTCTGTCATCCAGGCTAAGGACCGCTGCATAAGATTTGTAACCACCCTCCCCCGCCACAAATTCACATAGCCCCTCCACACAGAACATGAAAACCACCTCCCAGACTGACCAGGGTGCCAAGTGACTGCAATGTGTGTGTGACCTTCTGCTGAACCTGCCCCCGTGTCTGTACCCTGGTAAAGGTGACTGTCCTCTCCAATTACCAACCCCCTTCCCCCCCTTCAAACACACTGTCCTCTAAAAGAACATGACGGAAACAGTAATTAACAGAAACATATTTTTTATTAAGAACTACACAGTTAGGGGATGAAACTGGGATGGAGGCTTGGATGAGGTGCATTTGGAGTGAAGGAAAGGACTTATCAAATCTTTGGGAATGAGAGCCTTCTGCTACTTGAGCAGTCTGCAGGGGTGAAGTGACTGTTTTCACGGCCTCTGCCGCCCCTCCTTCTTGGGACTTTTGGTGAGGGGGGTATGGGACTTTGTGGCAGGGGAGGGCAGTTAGAGATAGACTGCAGCGGGGCTCTGTCCTCCTGCCTCTGGTCCTGCAGAACATCTACAAGGTGCCGGAGCGTGTCCGTTTGCTCCCTCATTAGTCCAAGCAGCGTTTGAGTCGCCTGCTGGTCTTCCTGCAACCACCTATCCTCCCGTTCGCTGTGTGATTGCTGGTATTGCGACATGCTCTCCCTCCACTGGGTCTGCTGTGCCGCCTCGCCTCGGGAACAGACCATAAGTTCTGAGAACATCTCGTCCCGTGTCCTTTTCTTTCACTGCCTGATCTGCACCAGCCTCTGGGAGGGGGATGCCGGGGTAGCTCGGGAGACACTCGCAGCTGTGGTGGGAAAAAGGGAGTGAATGCCTCACAAAGATACATTTTTGTGAACAATTAATATAGTCTTTCTCCGTGAACAAGACCATGCACAGTACCTATCACATGCGCACTCAGTACAAGGTCGAATTTTCTGTCTTCACATTGAGTGCCTGGGGTCTTGCTGTACAGATCACACAAGTGGGGCTGGACAACGGAATTCGGCTAGCAGGAGGCCATGGTAAGCCGTAGACTTTTGGCTGCTTAAAGCTTAATTTACAGCAGTGCCCTCCTTTCACGTTCCAAGCAATGCTCCTAGCGTTGGCCAGTTCCTGCTGCTGGCGATCCGGCCAGCATGAACTCTGCCCCTGTTCAACCCCTGTCACAGCTGTCCCTGGGAAAGATTCCTGCATGCTGCCCCTGTCCCACCCCCACAGCGTGGCTGTAAACCGCAGGTTACAATTATGTAAAGGAATAGGCAATCAGTCCCAATACTAACATTCCCCTAATTCAAAGCAGGTCACCATGAGTGATATCACTCTGATGAGGATTACGGAGACAGAGAAAGACCACATGCTGTGTGAATGCCAGCAAACACCAGGGCCATATGCCGCCATGCTTTGCCAGGCAATGATACCGGAGTACCTGCTGCTAGCCTGGCGGAGAACAGTTTCCTACCATGGAGGAGGCAATAAGGCCGCTCTCCCCAGGAACCTGATGCAAAGGCTTTCACATTACCTCCAGGAGAGCTTTATGGAGATGTCCCAGGAAGATTTCTAAAGACTAAAAAGTAAAGCACCTAGGGCAAACTAATCATTAAAAACCCATTGCTAACATACCATGCCTATTCTATTCAAAATAAATGTTTAAAACACTTACCTACTGATCCTTCCCCTGATTCACGGTCCGGGTTACCGCCTTGGGAGGGTTGGTAGGGGATCTCCGTGCATAGCAGGATGTGAAGAAGGGGAACTTACTTACCCCCATCCCCCAGCGAGAGCTGCAAGTGCAGCTGAGATGAGAAGCAAGAACATCTGCAGAGTGAGTTTCTCCTGCTGCACAGACCCTGCAGCTGCCTCATTCACACAGACCCTGAAAGGAGCAGAGAGACGGCTCCACACAGGGAAGAAATGACCAGGGCTCCTCTCTACGCTAGTGCTTCAACAGAGACTTGAAAGGAGTCAGTTGCACAGAGCCGGCACTGGAGAGGTTGATAGATAGATCGATATATAGATAGATGTCTATGTAAGGGGATAGAGGGAGGGAGACAGTCAGAGGATGTATATGGGGGTAGATAGATACAATATTGTTTTTAAATACTGTGCTTGGCTTATCACATTGACCAAGTCTTTCAAAAACTATTAGTGATTTTGGGGGCCCCATTTAAGCCACCTACATGTGGCTGATTTCAAGCAGGGGGCAGGGGCTCAGTGCAGTTTGTCTGTTATCCCTTAAGGTGTCTCACGCTGGGCTCCCAAAATCACTGGCCTTTTTGGAAGGTTTGGCCAGAAGTGTTCATGCTAATTACACATGTGCCAAATCTGTGTGTGAGACCAGCTGTATGGGAGCAAGGGGCTGCGTCCCCATGGCCCATTCTATCCTTGGCCCTCGGGTGAGACTGCATTTGAGGGCGATCAGTGACAGCTGTGATGGGGATTTTGTGATAAAGCTCCTCTGGCACAACCACACTGCGCGGACGTGGAGCGGCCAGTCCAGTTCTCAGCTGTCCCAGCCTTCCCGGCAGGGTGAACATTGATCATTTCCTGCTGAGGCAACAGAGGCAGCTGTGTGAAAGCTGTGGGGACCCTGACATGTTCCCAAAGCAGATGGACTCGACCCAGCACCTTCCCATGAATCACCCAACCCCAGCCGCTATAGCAGGGGTTCTCAAACTATAGTACTTCCCGGGAAGTTAACTGGTACCAGCTCCAATGTATACTGTTCCAATTACAACAGTATAAATCCCAGTGCACACTCAGACTGTGGTATAAGAGAAACTTTTTCTGGTTTATCTTATGTTGTTTTAGAAGCAATATAAATTATACAGCATATATTTTTGACAGTGAGGATAATTAACCATGGGAAAAATTACCACGGGCTGTGGTGGATTCTCCATTAGTCATTTTTTAAATCAAGTGTGGATTATTTTTTCTAAAAGAGAAGTTTCAGTTCAAAAGGGAATTATTTGGGGGCAGTTCTCTGGCCTGTCTTATACAGGAGGTCAGACTAGATGATCACAGTGGCCCTTTCTGGCTTTAGAATCTATGAATAAACCTGATAAAGGTTCTGATTCGAGAATAAGAGTGTCCCCGGGGGAGTGACACCAGCAAAGCTAGAGCAGTTTAATTATACTGGTAAACATCCCAGCATATAGCAAAGCCCTGAGATAAACAGCTCTTCCCATCAGTGCTCTCCCTCTCCTGGTACATCCCCTGTCACTGGAGTATCTGAGCCCCGCACAATCATTAATGGGGTTTATCCTCACCCACACCTGAGAGGTAGGGAAGTTCATTCTCATTTCACAGATGGGGAAACTGAGGCACAGACAGAGACTGAGTGACTGAGCGCAGGTCACACAGGAATGTGCAGCTGAGTCAGGGACTGAACTCAATCTTGAGCACCAGGCCACTGCCCTTGCCACAAGATCGTCCTTCCTCCCTGCTGCCCCCAGCCTGTCCAAAATCCTGAGTGACAATGACAAACCTGGTACCTGTCTTGAGGCCCAACGACTCCAGGCTATTTTGTCCAAAGAGGGGAAGTGCCTGAAGACTGGGAAAGGGGAAATGTCAGCGACACGAGCTGGGAACTCTTCTGCAGAGGATTTAATTGATCTCTCAGAGCGTTCCACCCGCTATTGCTTCTGGGCTAGATCCTGCCTCTCTCCCACCAGCCCAAACCATAGGGCAGGTAGTGCAGAATTAGGCCCATCTGTCCTGCCCTGGTGGGAATATTAATGGAGGCAGACACTGCAGTATTAGAGAGTGACTGGCTGCTGCTCAGAAGAGGGAAAAGAGAGGGGAGTCAGTGCCGGGAGCAGCGGCTCCTCCTCAGTGACTCTCTGCAAACACAGTCCAGCTGCTCTGTGCAGAGAGGGAACCACAGGATGAGCCGACAACGCCCTGAGCATCTGCAGAGTCCCTTGTGCAGATGCCTCTTCCCCCGAACAGCAGTGAGCTCTCCCCAGGCCTGACCCTGAGCTAGCAGCCCAGCGAGGTGGGGGCATATCACACTGTATGATGTGGGATTGAATAACCCACTCACACAGTGTTATTTTTATCCTCACACATTAACCTGCCTCATTCTCGCTCTTTCCATTTAGTCTGTTCTTACGAAGTTTCCAGGGCAGTTTATTTTCATAGTCAGACATTTAAAGGCCAGAAGGGACCAATGGGACCATCTAGTCAGAGCATCTGCACAGCCCAGGCCAGAGAGTCTCCCCCAGGAATCTCTGCATTGAGCTGCTAACTTCTGGCTGAGCTAGAGCAAGTCTGGTAGAAAGAGACGTCCCCTCTCGATTTAAAGACTCCAAGCCAGCTCACATTTCTAAACACTGAGATGGTTGTGGCTGATCAGTGAAGAGGGGACCAGGTGGAAGGGAGATGCTGGACTGGGGCAGAGCAACTAGAGATGGACCCTGAGGTTTAGCTCCAGCTGTGGATCCTAATCTGACCTTCCCCAGAGTTTCAGGGTGTGGATTTGGGTTCTGGTTTGGACCTATTATAGAGACAGCCCCAAAGTCTGGGTGTGGGGAGTCTCCCTCTGAGCAAAAGTGCAATAGGTACCAGATAAGATGATCCAGAGTCTAACTGAAGAGGGGAAGAAGATGCTGAATTTCGGGTAGCTGAGCCACCTAAGAGTAAATGGGCAAGCTGTTGGTCTTGGCAGAGATTTCAGGTAGCTCAGTGGAGTATCCAGATCTAGTTTGTACCTAAGGCCCAACACTGACAGACTTACTGTGCAGCTAGACCAGGCCACAGACATGCCCAGGATAGACTGTAACAAAGGATACTGGAAAGTTTAACACTCCAGTTCAGAGTATAACCCACGGCAGATTGTCAGGGCAGGGATTGTGCTTTATGATACCTGACTGTACAGCGCCAACCCACCAAGGGTACTGAGGAAACAAAACATTTGTAATGACGCCTGACCAGGGCCTGCTGAGAATTTTACATCAAAACCTTTTTTTGATAGAAAACTAGATTTTGACTAAATGGTTTATTTTATTTTATTTATTTGTGGAGTCTCTACTTTCTTTGGCCACTGTCGGTAGACAGGATACTGGGCTAGATGGACCTTTGGTCTGACCCGGTACGGCCTTTCTTATGTTCTTATGTTTGAATATTTTAAATTTTTCATTGGAAAACCAAAAGCCCCAAAATATTTTTGTTTTTGGAAGTTTTCAGCTGAAAATCTTCATCGTTCATTTGCCGAGACCAAATATTCCCCTCACCCCCATGTTTCAGGTTATCATTTTTTTGATGAAAAGTTAACATTTTATTGCTGAATATATCAGTGGAAATTCATTTAACTTTTCCACAGGGAAAATAATTCCATTCTCTTCCCTGCCCCAGAATGCACGATATTTAAGCTCTCCATGGTCACAATTCTTTGTTCTGCCCTATGTTCACTTGACTCACCTGTATCATTCTAAAGGTTAATTCAGATTAGCCTGAAGGCCTGTGTGACGACTGTGGGAATGTGGGTGCAGGCCTTGCTGGAGCTCTAGGCATAACTACCAGTATGAAGTAAAGACAGTGAACCGAAGTAGGCCTGGCCTCGGGAGAATAGTAACACGTTGGGTATTGGCTAACCAAGTAAACTCATTCCTGACCTGACAGAATTGTACAGAGACACACAGAGTTCTCAAGTTACACCATAAATACAGACTTAAGAGATTGTACAGGAATACTCGGACCGCTCCTGAGGATGAAGAGGGGATGACAAGATACGGGATAAGGATGTTTGTTCAAACTAGCAGGAACAAGGAGAAACAGTGGTGATAAGGGTAATAACTGACAAGATCTAAAGTGGAATATGTGGCTTCTTTATATCAATGTATGAAAGAAGAAGTCCTAGGAGAGGCATCTTTGTGCTAGTCTAGAGACAGCACTCTGATCTGCTGATTGAACTGGTACCTTGTCACAGGCATACATACGTTAGTGTATTTGTAGCTCCTAGAGGGCACTAGGACTGTGCTTTGATGCCTGGCCAAGGTTCTTCACCACTGAACTGAGCCTGGGGTCTTTCTTTGTAGTAACATTGAGGTCTGCGGATCAACACACTGCACCATCTGCTAGTGCAGCGGACATCAGAGAACAGCAATTCTAGCAGCATTACCAATGCTGCAGCACCAGCAGCCGTTTGCAACACGAACAACAGTTGGTAATCGTACACTCATAGACATGTCAGGCTGGAAGGGACCTCAAGAAGTCATCGCGTCCAGCCCCCTGCACTGAGGTAGGACAAGTGAACCTAGACCATCCCTGATGGGGGGTTGTTCAACCTGTTCTTAATAACCTCCAATAATGGGGATTCCACAACCTGCCTTGGAAGCCTGTTCCAGAGCTTAAATTCCCTTATCGTTAGAAAGTTTTGCCTACTATCAAATCTAAACCTCCCTTGCTGCAGATTAAGTCCATTACTTCTTGTCCTACTTCAAAGGGCACTGAGAACATTTCATCACCATCCTCTCTATAACAGTCCTTAACAGATTTGAAGATGGTTATCATCTTCCCCTTTGGTCTTTTTTTCCCAAGCCTTAACATGCCAAGCTTTTTTAACCTATCATAGTTCAGGTTTTTTAAATCTTTAATCATTTTTGTTCTCCTCTGGATTTTCTGTAATTTGTTCACATCTTTCTTAAATGCTGAGTTCAAAACCCTGCTCCAAAGTGGGGTTTGAAATGTGGGTCTCCCACATCCCAGGCAAATATTGAACCCCGGATCAAATGTTGGGAGAGGAAGGAACCTGAGCTTTTCTGAGTCAGGGCCAGAGATCTATACAGCATACAGGGATGTGTGCAGAGCTTGTCGAAAAATACCCAGTGGAAGAGTTTTTTGTTGAAATGTTGTTTGTTCAAAATCAAAACCTTTCAACATGGCTCTTCAGTGTTTCGGAATTGAAATGTTGCTGAATTTCTGAAATCTTGCAAAATGTGAAATTTTGACTTTTCATCCTGATTCTGGATGTGAAAGGTCAGAATGGCTCACAGGACAGAAATGCCATGTTCCCAGGCACTTTAGTGGAACAGGTATGGGGGGGGGGGGAGGGATAGCTCATTGATTTGAGCATTGGCCTGCTAAACCTAGGGTTATGAGTTCAATTCTTAAGGGGGCAATTTAGGGATCCCAAGCAAAAATTTGTCAGGGACAGTACTTGGTCCTGCTGTCAAGTCAGGGGACTGGACTCAACTCTATTGTCTTTTAAGGTCCCTTCCAGTCCTACACTTTTTAAGGTCAGTCTTCACAAAGCCCTGACTAGGATGATTTAGTTGGGGATTGGTCCTGCTTTGAGCAGGTGGTTGGACTAGATGACCTCCTGAGGTCCCTTCCAACCCTGATATTCTATGATTCTATATCATTAGTGTCGCCCTGGCAGGCGTCAGTAGGTGGCGCTGTTACACAAAGTATTGCACAATCTTTTCCTTGCCCTGTAAGCAGTGCACACAGCCTTTGCAGACATACCATGTAGGGGTTGGTTACTGATACAGACGCTTTGTGAGGAGCTGGCACAAACAGCCAGGTTTGGGTTCTGCTAAGGTCCATTCCTGGGGCTTCGTTGCTTCCTGGGAACTGGGCACTGGTGCTGGGGTGAGATTTCTGAACGAGGGGTTTGCCCACATGCTGTTTCTGACATCTTTGTTCCAAGACAGGAGCACAGAGCGTAAATAACTAATTACACAGAGAGAAAGAACTTGTGAGCCCAGGTGTGATTATGTGTCCGGTGCCTCCTGCCAGAGCAACAACAAATACAGTGAGTGGAGAGGGAGGAAATAATTTACTGACTGCCAGTTTAACAGAGGGGGGTCAGTGAACTCCACATGAAACTTGCCCATCAGAAGGGTTTTTGGATTCCCTCTTTAAAAGAGCCATTTTCCTGCCCTGCAAAGATGTTGTCCAGCTCAGCAATGCTGGTTAAAGGCCAGGAGAGCTGCAGGGAGACAGAGCGCCGCATTGGAGGAGCCCGTCACTCTGTTGCTTCGTGTGTTTCCTCTACGTCCATTGTCCTGGTGATCACACTCAGACTGGGGGTTGCCCAGCCTAGGATGCGTCTTTCCCCAAATATAGTCCCATGAATAAAGAAACACTTCAGAATTATTTACCTAGGGGGAGGGGGAACCCCTGATACCACCACTGCTACTACCCCGGCAATAAATACATAAGAGACCAGAGCCAGACCACGGCCCCACTCCTGGCCCATAAAGAGGATGAGGAAAGGATCAATTGTTCTCCATGTCCACAGAAGTTAGGACAGAAAGTAATGGGCTTAATCTGCAGAATGGAAGACTTAGGTTAGATGTTGGGGAAAACTTTAGCGATAAGGGTAGTTAATCAGTGGAACAGCTTCCAAGGCAGGTTGTGGAATCCCCGTCTTCAAAGGTTATTAAGAACAGGTTGGACAAACCCCTGTCAGGGATGGTCTAAGTTTACTTGGTCCTGCCTCAGTGCAGGGGTTGGACTTAATGACAACTTGAGGTCCCTTCCAGTGAGACCTTCCTATGATGTCCCCGTCCCCCACCTGCCTGGGCTGGGCCGTCTGAGCTAAGAGGGGTGAAAATGGGGGGTGGAAGGTTCCCTGTGACAAATTTAGAACAAAGGTGTCATGTGAAAAAATTTTCATTTCAAATTTTGAAAATTGATGAATTTCAGTGTTTGAATTTTCAGGGGGTTGTTATCTAATTGTCTGTTCATGCCCCTTTTCCGTTATGCTGATTGGCTGGACAGCACTGAGATGGGATATGGACACACACACACGGGGACACAGACAAACACCTTACTGGTGACGCCGAGGTGCTGGGCAGAGCTGAGCTGGGATCTGGTCACCTGGTTTTTGCTGTCCTTGATCTCGTACCCACAGGAGTAATTCCCAGAGCTACCCCCGGACACCACATGGTGAAAGTTGTAGGTGAGCTTCCCCAATAAGTTCCTCTGGGATGAAACCTTCTCCCTGTCCTGACAGGAGAACATGGAGCACTGGAGTCAAAAGGAGTCCCCTGGCCGGGCAGACGTCTGGCTCAGGTACAGGGCGGGGGTAGGGAGTGAGCCTGGGAAGGGGAATGGGTCAGAGCTGTCAGTGGGGCATTGGTGGTGCCCAGCATTGTTGGTGGGGCTGGAGGTGAACAGCGGGTGGGTCTGTGTTATGTCCGGACTGGAGGCTCTGATTCCAGCCCAGCTGGGCAGACGGTGGGACGAGCTCTCTCCAGTGCCCAGGAGCTTTATTCCCTGGGATCAGTGTGATTGCGTAAGAGCCTAAGGGCTCGGCCGGGCTGGGCTCCCATTGTCTGGGGCTGCGCACTGTCCTGGAAGAGGGGGCCCTGAGCAGGCACCCCACTGACCCAGGGCGGCCACTGGGGGCTGTCTAGGGCCTGGCCAACAACTTGGCCTGTACCTTCAGCCCATGCAGTGAAGTCCAGTCACTGCCCCAGGGAGCTCACCAGCCAACAGCCAAGGAGCTGTGTCCAGTCCCTAACCCCTCTGAAATCCACTCTAACATAATAGAATCATAGAACATAGAATATCAGGGTTGGAAGGGACCTCAGGAGGTCATCTAGTCCAACCCCCTGCTCAAAGCAGGACCAATTCCCAACTAAATCATCCCAGCCAGGGCTTTGTCAACCCTGTCCCTCCCCATCCTTGTGCCCCTCCCACCCCCCAGCTGTCACAGGGGGCACCGGGAGCAATTTCAGGCCCAGGCTAAGGGAATGTCCCAGAGCAGTGGCAGGGAGCGGATCCACCTTCCCTACCCCAGAGGTGCCACCTGCTGGTGCCTTGGCCGGCAGTATCCCCTGCCACTGCTGCTCAGACAGCCAGCAAAGAACTGTGGCCATGACCGAAAGCCAAATCCTGGCTCCACCAGCCCTTGCTGGACTGGGCGCAGGGTCGCTGAGCGGGGCTCCCTAGCCCGGCTCATACGGGAGCGCAGCCTGGGTGATCTAATGGTCCCTTTTGGCCAATCCCTTATCCTTGCTCTGCTGTTCACCCCAATTCACAGTCCTGGGATGCTGAGTTGCTGGGCAGGGGTGAGCTGGGATATGGTCAAACGCGCAAGCACACACACACACACACCCAAATACCCTGGCCTTACTGGTGCCAATGAGGTGCTGGGGAGGGTTGATCTGGGATCTGAACACCTGGTTGTCACTGTCCTTGATCTCGTACGTGCAGGAATAATTCCTGGAGCTGCCCCCAGGTACTGCATGGTCAGAGTCGTAGGTAAGTTTCCCCAATAAGCCCCTCTGGGACGAAACCTCCTCTCCGTCCTGATAGAAGATGATGCAGGTGGCCAGGAGCTGGGAGATCAAGGAGCACTGGAGCCGCACGGAGTCCCCCAGCTGGGTGGATGTCTGGCTCAGGTAGAGGATGGGGGCAGGGAGAGCACCTTGGAAGGAAAATGGGTCACAGCTGTCAATGGGACAGGAAGAAAATATCAGGTGTGAATGTGTCAACTTTTGGATGGACCATGGGAAGGTAAATCCCTTGAGGTCAGAGCCATGGTGTTCTCTGCTTTCCAGGGCCAGTGCCCTGGGGGTGGGATGGGCCATGGATGTGACTCTGTATCTGCATTTCACACTGGCCCCAGGTCACAGGAGTGAGGCATCGGGGCAGGGAGGGGTCTGCCGGGAGACCCGTGAGTCCTGCTCAGATCCCACACAGCCCTGTCCGCCTTCCCGTGCCATTGCTGCTGCACTGAGCAGGGTGTGGCCCAGGGGTGGTGGCTGGATGCCCTGGAAGGGTAAATGCCATGGGTAGATTGGGGACAGACAGACAGATGGACTTAGCACTGGGAACAGAAAGGTGACGTGCCCAGTCCCAGCCCCACCTGTAGCACCAGGGGCATCCCCGCCTGCTCCATGATGCTGTGCCAGGCATTGTGCAGAGCCCTGACCTCTGAGTCCCCACTGGGCCAGTGACTCCAATGGGGGCGACCTGGAGGGTTCCCATGCCCCCGGGGGATCAGCACTGAGCATCTCTGTACAGGACTCTGCTAACAGCCTGGCAGCGCCTATGTTCATCTCCAGACCCGTTAGCTGAGCTCAGCCCCTCACTTGCCCAGCAGAACCTGCAGCAGGGAACATGCTACAGATAGACAGAGGGTCGGGACCAGACCTGATGCAGATGTTTGAGAGATAGGCCCAAAGCAGAACCCACGATCCCAACCCCATCCGGTCGGTAACAGGGAACCCTGGGACTGGACGCCAATAATCCCCCACAGTTCAATGACAACGGCCTCCCTGCTCTCTCTGCCTCCAGGCTCAGCTGACACCCCATGAGCATCCTGCCCCAAGCCCAGCCCGTCCTGACTCCATGTGCCTGGTGTGGGGAGCTGGTCCCAGTGACATACCAGGGGCTTGAATACAGCCCAATGCCAGGTCACAGCTCCTAACAAGGAACGCCGGCCAGACCTGCAGCCTGGGGCCTGGGCCGGGACAGAAGGGACCTGGGGAAGGATTTAGGGGCCCTAGGGGACAAGTAACTCAGCTTGAGCTCCTAGGACGCCGTGGGGGCAGCAGGGCTGACCCGGCCTGTCCACCCTCACAGCCCCCCCAGTGTCCCCTCAGACACGCTCCAGCCCCTCCCCCATTGCACCCCCAGCCTGTGTCCCCTCACAAACCTCCGGCCCCACCCCCGTTCTGCCCCCAGCACCTCTGTCCTGTCCCCCACACAGCCTCCCCAGTAGCCATGACTGCCATCTCCCATTGCTCCCCAAGGGAAGGAAGCCCCCAGCTGCCCTCAGTTACGATGGCCGCCCTGTCGTCCCCTGCAACCCTCACACGCGGCTCCCTGGCTATGATGGACACCTCAGCTGGGGGGGGGGGAGTTAACAATCCTGCTCCCCCAGACTGTATAGAGGGGCAGGGAGAGGGGGGTGACTGTGGGGTTGGGGCCATTATGGGGCAGGGTATGTGAGGTAGGGGGCTGTAGGAGGGAAACTGAGCAGATAGAAAACAAAATGGGGGACGCTGAGGCTGGGGGGGCTGGAGCTGAGGGGGGTGATGATGGGGGGCAGTGAGAGGGGCGGCTGCTGGGGGTAGAAATGGCATCCCAGGGGGGCACTCATGGATGCCAACTCCCTGATCGCCCCTCAAACCCCCCAACAATCCTGCCCCCCGGCGCTGACCTTCTGGGGGGAGGAGCCTGATGCCCTCAAACTCCTGTCTCCCATCCCGGCCCCTCTGCTCTCAACTCCCCTCCCGCCACCCCCAACCTACTTCCCCCAAACTCCTGACTACTCCCATCCCACTCCCCACAAACGTCTGCCATGGGGGGCCCAGAAGAGCTGGCAGCTAAATCACTCTATGCCCTGCTGTGTTCATGGAAATGCCCCAGCCCCTGCCCGACACTGAACAGGGTTAAACACAGGCTGTGGGTGGGGTCCGGAGCCCACTCAGCGCCATGGCAAACCTCATGGGTTTCCTCATGGGTTGGGGGTTCAGGCAGGGGAGGGGAAATGGCATCGGGGTCTGTCAAGGCTGTATCCCTACTTTGAACTTTAGGGTACAAATGTAGGGGCCTGCATGAAGACTTCTAAGCTTAACTACCAGCTTAGTTCTGGTCCGCTGCCACCATCCCAAAGCTAATTCCCTTTCCTGGGTAGCCTTGAGAGACCTTCACCAATTCCCTGGTGAATACAGATCCAAACTCCTTGGACCTTAAATAAGGAGAAATTGACCCTTCCCCCCTCCTTCCTTTCACCAACTGCTGGTGAATACAGATCCAAACCCCTTTTGGATCTTAAAACAAGGAGAAATCAATCAGGTTCTTAAAAAGAAGGCTTTTAATTAAAGAAAAAGGTAAAAATCATCTCTGTAAAATCAGTATGGAAAATAACTTTACAGGATAATCAAACTTAAAGAGCTTAGAGGAACCCCCTCTGTCTTAGGTTCAAAGTATAGCAAACAAAGATAAGCACTCTAGTAAAAGGTACATTTACAAGTTGAGAAAAACAAAGTAAATCTAAGACGCCTTGCCTGGCTTTTACTTACAATTTTGAAATAAGAGAGACTTGTTTAGAAAGATGGGGAGAACCTGGATTGATGTCTGGTCCCTCTCAGTCCCAAGAGCGAACAACCCCTTAAACAAAGGACACACACAAAAGCCTTCCCCCCCCCCCCAAGATTTGAAAGTATCTTGTCCCCTTATTGGTCCTTGGGGTCAGGTGTCAGCCAGGTTACCCGAGCTTCTTAACCCTTTACAGGTAAAAGGATTTGGAGTCTCTGGCTAGGAGGGATTTTAGTACTGTACACAGGAGAGCTGTTACCCTTCCCTTTATAGTTATGACACGCCCCCCAAATCACAGATAGTGTTGGACGTTTGGTTCCACACTGGCTGTGATTTCTTTCCTGGAGCTCTAGGAGAAAACAGAGTTAATAAGACACATGTACCTTTAGACATACTACTGATTATATAAAAACTAACAATATGTTTCATTCCAAGAACAATTGTTAACCAGTTAACTCTGGGAAATTTTCCCGGGAGAGTGCATCAGCCACTTTGTTAGAAGCTCCCGAAATGTGTTGTATTTTAAAATCAAAATCTTGGAGAGCTAAACTCCACCGAAGAAGTTTTTTGTTATTTCCCTTGGCGGTATGAAGCCACTGTAGCGCAGCATGGTCTGTTTGTAGTTGGAAACGCCGTCCCCAAACATATGGGCGTAACTTTTTCAGCGCGTATACAATGGCGTAGCATTCCTTTTCGCTGATTGACCAGTGGCTTTCCCTCTCAGACAGTTTCTTGCTGAGAAACACGACAGGATGGAATTCTTGATCCGGTCCTTCCTGCATTAAAACTGCTCCCACGCCTCGCTCGGAAGCATCTGTGGTTACTAGGAACGGTTTGTCAAAGTCTGGGGCCCTTAGCACAGGGTCAGACATGAGTGTCACCTTAAGCTGGTTAAAGGCCTTTTGACACTTATCAGTCCACTGAACTGCATTTGGCTGTTTCTTTCTGGTTAGGTCTGTCAGCGGGGCGGCGATTTGGCTGTAGTGTGGTACAAATCGCCTATAATATCTGGCCAAGCCTAAGAAGGATTGGACCTGTTTCTTTGACTTTGGAACCGGCCACTTTTGGATAGCATCCACTTTGGCCTGTAGGGGATTTATAGTTCCTTGACCCACCTGGTGCCCCAGGTATGTCACTCTGTTTTGGCCTATTTGACACTTTTTAGCCTTAACAGTTAGTCCTGCCTGCCGGATGCGCTCAAAGACTTTTTTCAGGTGCTCCAGGTGTTCTGTCCATGAATCAGAAAAAATGGCCACATCATCGAGATAGGCAACTGCAGATTCTCCCAATCCCGCTAAGAGACCATCTACAAGTCTTTGGAAGGTGGCGGGTGCATTTCGCAACCCGAAAGGGAGTACATTGAATTCATACACCCCTGCCTGGGTGACGAAGGCGGACCTTTCCTTAGCGGGTTCATCTAGTGGTACTTGCCAGTACCCCTTGGTTAAGTCTAAAGTAGAGATGAATTGGGCATGTCCCAATTTCTCCAATAGCTCATCTGTGCGTGGCATTGGATAGTTGTCAGGACGAGTTACAGCATTTAGCTTACGGTAGTCCACGCAAAAGCGTATTTCCCCATCTGGTTTGGGAACTAGAACCACTGGAGATGCCCATGCACTGTTAGAGGGGCGGAATATACCCATCTGTAGCATGTCCTGGATCTCCCTTTGTATAGCCGCTTGGGCATGAGGTGACTCCCGGTAGGGTGGGGTTCTAATTGGGTGAGCATTACCTGTGTCAATGGAGTGGTATGCCCGTTCGGTCCGTCCTGGAGTGGCTGAGAAAATCAGTGCAAAGCTTGTGCACAGCTCCTTTATCTGCTGTCGCTGCAGACGTCCCAGGGTCGTGGAGAGGTTCACCTCTTCCACGCCACCATTCCTTTTTCCTTCATAGTAGACACCTGCAGGCCACTCCGCGTCATCAGTTTCCTGGGCTGTAAACTGGCAAACGTTTAATTCTCTAGAATAAAAGGGCTTAAGAGAATTAACATGGTATACCTTAGGCTTTATGTTGGAGGTGGGGGAGGCTATGAGATAGTTAACAGCTCCTAGGCGCTCCTGGACCGTGAATGGTCCTTCCCACGACGCTTCCATTTTATGGGCCTGGAGCGCCTTTAAGACCATGACTTGGTCTCCTACATTGAAGGACCGTTCTCTGGAATGTTTATCATACCAGGCCTTTTGCTCTTCCTGAGCATCCTTTAGGTTTTCTTTAGCAAGGGCTAAAGAGTGTCGGAGGGTGTTTTGTAGGTTGCTTACAAAGTCTAGAATGTTAGTTCCTGGAGAAGGCGTAAACCCCTCCCATTGCTGCTTCACCAACTGTAATGGCCCCTTAACCTCGCGGCCATACACAAGTTCAAATGGTGAAAACCCTAAACTGGGATGTGGTACAGCCCTGTAGACAAAAAGCAACTGCTGCAACACTAGGTCCCAATCATTGGAGTGTTCATTTATGAATTTACGTATCATGGCCCCCAAAGTTCCATTAAACCTCTCCACCAGACCATTGGTTTGATGGTGATGAGGGGTGGCAACCAAGTGATTCACCCCATGAGCTTCCCACAGGTTTTTCATGTTCCCTGCCAGGAAATTAGTTCCCGAATCTGTAAGGATGTCGGAGGGCCAACTTACCCTGGCAAAAATGTCTGCTAATGCCTGGCACACACTTTTAGTCTTGGTGTTGCTTAAGGGTACAGCTTCCGGCCATCGGGTAGCAAAATCCATGAAAGTCAGTATGTATTGCTTTCCTCTGGGTGTCTTCATTGGGAAAGGACCCAGAATATCCACAGCTAGTCGCTGAAATGGGACCTCAATTATGGGTAGTGGCTGGAGAGGGGCTTTAACCTGGTCTTGGGATTTTCCCACTCGTTGGCACACCTCACAAGACCGGACATAATTAGCAACGTTCTTGCCCATTCCCTCCCAGTGGAAGGACTTCCCCAACCGGTCTTTGGTTCTGTTCACCCCAGAATGGCCACTGGGATGATCATGGGCTAAGCTCAAGAGCTTTACCCGATACTTAGTGGGAACTACCAGCTGTCTTTGAGGATGCCAGTCTTTCTGGTGCCCACCAGAAAGAGTCTCCTTGTATAAAAGTCCTTTTTCTACAACAAACCGGGATCGGTTAGAAGAGCTGAGAGGCGGTGGGGTGCTCCGCGCCGCCGCCCAAGCTTTCTGAAGCCTGTCATCTGCTTCCTGCTCGGCCTGGAACTGTTCCCTTGATGCTGGAGACATCAGTTCCTCCTTGGACTGTGGACTGGGGCTTGGTCCCTCTGGAAGCGATGCAGGTGCTGGGGCTGTTTCCATTGACTGTGAACCGCTGTTCGCTGGTGCACTATGTGGTATCTCAGGCTCTGGCTGAGCCTCTTGGGTAGGGTTATCTGCTGCTTCCGCCAGTTCAGGCTTGCTGGTGTCCTCTGGCATTGGCGTTGTAGACGGGCTTGCAAGCGCTGGACTCAGTGCTGACAATGGTTCTGGTGCTGGTTGCATTGCCAGTTCCGGTTCTGGGACTGGCTTTGGCTGGGTCTCTGGGATTGGATCCACTACGGCTGTTGCAGTCGTTGGCAGGGGATCCGGTTCCACCACCTTTGTTTGGGTCTCTGGTAACACAGACGGGGTCCTGGTGGACGGCTCAGGAACAGGGATGGGGGTGGAAGCTTGCTTAGCCTGGCTGCGGGTGACTATTCCCACCCTCTTGGCTAGCTTCACATGGTTGGCCAAGTCTTCCCCCAGTAGCATGGGAATGGGATAATTGTCATAGACTGCAAAAGTCCACATTCCTGACCAGCCCTTGTACTGGACATGCAACTTGGCTGTAGGCAAGGTTACAGACTGTGACACGAAGGGTTGAATTGTCACTGTAGCCTCCGGGTTGATGAGTTTGGGGTCCACTAGGGATTGGTGAATAGTTGACACTTGTGCCCCAGTGTCCCTCCAAGCGATAACCTTCTTTCCGCCCACTCTCAAGGTTTCCCTTCGCTCCGAGGGTATGAGAGAGGCATCTGGGTCTGGGGTTCTTTGGTGTGATTGGGGTATAATGAACTGTAATCGGTTGGGGTTCTTGGGGCAGTGAGCCTTTATATGCCCCAGTTCATTACATTTAAAACATCGCCCTGCTAAGGTATCACCGGGGCGATGTTGGTTGATGGAGACTGGTGTGGTGGGGTGTGAAGGCGTCTGGGGTTTCCCTTGGGATGTGGGTGGGGCCTTGGGTTGTCCCCGGTGATAAGGTTTTGTTTCGGCTTGCCCCTTCTGATATTCACTCCAACTGCTACTAGCTTTTTTCTTTTCTGTCACCTCCACCCATTTGGCTCCAATCTCCCCCGCCTCGGTTACAGTTTTGGGCTTCCCATCTAGGATGTACCTTTCTATTTCCTCAGGAACACCCTCTAAAAACTGCTCCATTTGCAATAGGAAGGGCAACTCTTCCGTAGATTTAACATTTGCTCCTGATATCCAGGCATCCCAATTTTTCCCAATGTGGTAGGCATGTCGGGTAAATGACACATCAGGTTTCCACCTTAGGGCTCTGAACCGCCGACGGGCATGCTCAGGTGTTAACCCCATTCTGATTCTGGCCTTGTTTTTAAAAAGTTCATAACTGTTCATGTGTTCCTTAGGCATTTCAGCCGCCACCTCTGCTAAGGGTCCACTGAGCTGCGGCCTCTGCTCTACCATGTACTGGGTTGGAGTGATGTTGTATCCAAGGCAGGCCCTTTCAAAATTTTCTGAGAAGGCCTCAGTATCATCGCCTGGGGTGGGGAATTTCCTGGGATGGGAAGTGGTACCTGGAGAGGAGTTGTTAGGATGGTCTGATGCACCCTGCCTAGTCCTTGCTGCTTCCAGTTCCATCTCTTTTTTTTTCAGCTCCATCTCTCTTTCATGGGCCTCCTGTTTGGCTTTCTCTTCTCTTTCATGTTTGGCTTTTTCCAGCTCCATTTCTCTCTTGTGGGCCTCCTGTTTGGCTTTTTCCAGCTCCATTTCTCTCTTGTGGGCCTCCTGTTTGGCTTTTTCTTCTCTTTTATGGGCCTCCTCTTCAGCTTCTTTCTTGAGTTTTTTAATTTCAAGCAGTCTCTGATGTTTTCTCTCATTTTCTTCTGCTTCTAGTCTGGCCAGTTCTATTTTGTTAGCTGCGTCTTTGGTAGTCATTTTCCTGTTTTCTTGTGCTGGGTCACACCCTCTGCAGTTGACTGAAACTGGGATGTATTTAGCTTAGGCTCCTGCTGAGTGCTGCTGAGTTAACAGAGACTTTCTAACTAGCTACTTCCGAGGATGTAAAAAGAAAAAAAAAACAATTCAGCTTGTAAATTACCTTTACCAGATCAAAGTTTGCTCACTGATTGAACCCTTTTCTTAACAAAGCCCCTTGTTAAAAAAACTTAACACCTCTGCCTTCAGGCAAGGAGAGATAAGATATGCATTTACCTTCAGCTCTGCTCTCCAAGCAGCTAGAAGGAAAAAAAAATTTCTTACTGGCTTTTGGGTTTAAAACGATCCCACCGCTGTGCCACCATGTCAAGGCTGTATCCCTACTTTGAACTTTAGGGTACAAATGTAGGGGCCTGCATGAAGACTTCTAAGCTTAACTACCAGCTTAGTTCTGGTCCGCTGCCACCATCCCAAAGCTAATTCCCTTTCCTGGGTAGCCTTGAGAGACCTTCACCAATTCCCTGGTGAATACAGATCCAAACTCCTTGGATCTTAAATAAGGAGAAATTGACCCTTCCCCCCTCCTTCCTTTCACCAACTCCTGGTGAATACAGATCCAAACCCCTTTTGGATCTTAAAACAAGGAGAAATCAATCAGGTTCTTAAAAAGAAGGCTTTTAATTAAAGAAAAAGGTAAAAATCATCTCTGTAAAATCAGTATGGAAAATAACTTTACAGGATAATCAAACTTAAAGAGCTTAGAGGAACCCCCTCTGTCTTAGGTTCAAAGTATAGCAAACAAAGATAAGCACTCTAGTAAAAGGTACATTTACAAGTTGAGAAAAACAAAGTAAATCTAAGACGCCTTGCCTGGCTTTTACTTACAATTTTGAAATAAAAGAGACTTGTTTAGAAAGATGGGGAGAACCTGGATTGATGTCTGGTCCCTCTCAGTCCCAAGAGCGAACAACCCCTTAAACAAAGGACACACACAAAAGCCTTTCCCCCCCCAAGATTTGAAAGTATCTTGTCCCCTTATTGGTCCTTGGGGTCAGGTGTCAGCCAGGTTACCCGAGCTTCTTAACCCTTTACAGGTAAAAGGATTTGGAGTCTCTGGCTAGGAGGGATTTTAGTACTGTACACAGGAGAGCTGTTACCCTTCCCTTTATAGTTATGACAGGGTCCCTCTCCGGATGGTCAAGGGGGCCCAGGAGATGGGGGGTGGCAACCACGAAAGTGAAGCGAGTCTCTTTAAGGCCCCCAAAGGGTGGTGGGCGGCACAGCCTGTCCCCACAATATTTTGTCCACCAATGAGGCCTCCTTACCGTCACCCCAACGTGGGTTCTGTCCGGCAGATACTTGGACTGGACTAATCCCGTCTTTCTGTCCTGCTTTTGCAAGTTTCCCCCCAACGTTCATTCATCCAGTTCTCATGACGCTGCCTGAACTTCTCACTCACCTTCTTCGGCTGAACCTACCACGAGGGGAAATTTGGAGGCTCCGTTATCACAGACGCCCCCTGAGGTGAGGAGATTTGGGGGGCAGGGGAGTAGGAAGCTCTGGGGGTTTGTACAATAGAAATAGAGGCAAAGGGAGGTCTAGGGAGAAAGGGGGAGAGAAAAGGGGCTGGGGGACCCCACTAGAGAGAGATGAGGGGGAAAGGCCGGCTCCAGGCACCAGCTTAACAAGCAGGTGCTTGGGGCAACCAATGAAGAGGGGGCGGCACGTCTAGGTCTTCGGCGGCAATTCGGCGGCGGGTCCCTCACTCCCTTTGGGAGTGAAGGGCCTGCCGCCGAATTGCCGCTGCCAATCACGATCGCGGCTTTTTTTGTTTTGTTTGGGGCGGCAAAAATGCTGCAGCCAGCCCTGGGAGGGGGACAGACACCCGGGGGGCAGTAAGTGCCATTATTCCAGGGCCAGATGCAGTGTCCCCACACACAGGGGACTGGGTGTTACCAGCACAAAATTCTCTATTACTCACACTCTAGGGGCACCAAATTCCTAGGGCTCAGGCGTAACCCTGTCAATTTAAGTACCCACCTGTACCCAAGTCCTAGGGCTCAGGGTGTAATTTTATGTAGGTTTGCAGGACCTTTTACCAGTGACAGAGCCTTACACAGTTATATCCTTATTCTCTATTTATTCACAATCATGAAAAACAGACTGCACACGCTAAGCATACAACAACACTCACAACTTTCAATAAGACAGATGAACATTTCTTGATGGTCAGTCAGGATTGGGTCCATCTGGGGGACTCCAGTTTCTGCATGGTGTCATTGGCAGAGTGTCGAGGTCTGGCAGCTCTGAGCTTGGTGCTGTGTCCTGGAGCTGGTTCCCAAAGAACTTCCTTTTGGACCCCAGTTTATATAGTGAAACTTGAGTCCTGCTTAGCTATACCTGAACCAATCATTATACTGAAATTTTACTAACCAATCCTAACAAAATTCTCTAACCAATCATACCCCACCACCTTAATTAATTTACACTTAGCAAAATTAATTATGTAACAAACAGAAAAAATGGAAGAACCAGACAGAGCTTATCCAGACAAACAATAGGGAAGTGGGGACCATAATGACAGAACAATAAAGAAATGAGGATTTCACAACCACAACTATTGATAAGTGATTTCTTGCCAGACAGGAAGCTATCAAAGTAAGTTTTCTTTAACCATCTTAAGATCTGTTTCTTTATCTGGTGATAGTGTAGGGGCGGTTCCAGGCTCCAGCATGCCAAGCGCGTACCTGGGGTAGCAAGCCGCGGGGGTGGCCTGCCAGTCGGCACGATGGCGGCAGGCAGGCTGCCTTTGGCAGCTTGCCTGTGGGAGGTCCGTCGCTCCCGCTTTCGGCGGCAATTCGGCGGTGGGTACGCCGAAGCCGCTGGACTGGCGGACCTCCCGCAGGCATGCCGCTGAAGGCAGCCTGCTTGCCATGCTTGGGGCAGCAAAATAGGTAGAACCACCCCTGGATAGATAGATAGATGGAATGTGAGGATGTGACTTCTGCTACTCAACTAATGGCTGCTGCTCAGCTGCTCTTTTAATCTGGCTGCAGACGAAGGACTTAGGCTACAGGCCAAAAAAAGTGGCTACAGGACAAGGCCTTATCCTTACAGTGGGCTCTCTCAGGGTGCTGGGATTCTGCGGTATGGGGGGCGATGAGCCCTGCTGGTACTGAGGGATTTAACTACCCAGCTGCCAGTTGGGAAAATGCTAGGTTGGGTGACCAAGTGTCCGGTTTTTGACCAGAACACCCTGTCAAAAAGGGATCCTGGTGACTGATCAGCACCACTGACCAGGCCATTGACTGTTGGGTTGGCAGTGCTGCACAGTGGGGCTGGCAGGCTCCCTGCTAGCCTCTGCACCACATGGCTCCCGGGAAGCAGCCAGCATGTCCCCCCTCCGCCTCCTACGTGCTCCAACTGCAACTTGAGACCATTACTCCTTGTTCTATCATCTGAGAACAGTCTAGATCCATCCTCTTTGGAACCCCCTTTCAGGTAGTTGAAAACAGCTATCAAATCCCCCCTCATTCTTCTCTTCTGTAGACTAAGCAATCCCAGTTCCCTCAGCCTCTCCTCCTAAGTCATGTGCTCCAGCCCCCTAATCATTTTTGTTGCTCTCTGCTGGACTCTTTCCAATTTCTCCACATCCTTCTTGTAGTGTGGGGCCCAAAACTGGACACAGTACTCCAGATGAGGCCTCATCAATGTCGAATAGAGGGGAACGATCACGTCCCTCAATCTGCTGGCAATGCCCCTACTTATACAGCCCAGAATGTAGTTAGCCTTCTTGGCAACAAGGGCACACTGTTGACTCATATTCAGCTTCTCGTCCACTATAACCCCTAGGTCCTTTTCTGCAGAACTGCTTCCTAGCCATTCGGTCCTTAGTCTGTAACAGTGCATGGGATTCTTCTGTCCTAAGTGCAGGACTCTGCATTTGTCCTTGTTGAACCTCATCAGGTTTCTTTTGGCCCAATCCTCTAATTTGTCTAGGTCCCTCTGTATCCTGTCCCTACCCTCCAGTGTATCTACCACTCCTCCCAGTTTAGTGTCATCTGCAAACTTGCTGAGAGTGCAGTCCACGCCATCCTCCAGATCATTAATGAAGATATTGAACAAAACTGGCCCCAGGACCAACCCCTGGGGCACTCCACTTGAAACCGGCTGCCAACTAGACATGGAGCCGTTGATCACTACCCGTTGAGCCCGATGATCTAGCCAGCTTTCTATCCACCTTATAGTCCATTCATCCAATCCATACTTCTTTAACTTGCTGGCAAGAATACTGTGGGATACTGTATCAAAAGCTTTGCTAAAGTCAAGGAATAACACATCCACTGCTTTCCCCTCATCCACAGACCAAGGTATCTCCTCATAGAAGGCAATTAGGTTAGTCAGGCATGACTTGCCCTTGGTGAATCCATGCTGACTGTTCCTGATCACTTTCCTCTCCTCTAAGTGCTTCAGAATTGATTCCTTGAGGACCTGCTCCATGATTTTTCCAGGGACTGAGGTGAGGCTGACTGGCCTGTAGTTCCCAGGATCCTCCTTCTTCCCTTTTTTAAAGATGGGCACTACATTAGCCTTTTTCCAGTCATCCGGGACCTTACCCGATCGCCATGAGTTTTCAAAGATAATGGCCAATGGCTCTGCAATCACATCCGCCAACTCCTTTAGCACCCTCGGATGTAGCACATCCGGCCCCATGGACTTGTGCTCGTCCAGTTTTTCTAAATAGTACCAAACCACTTCTTTCTCCACAGAGGGCTGGTCACCTTCTCCCCATACTGTGCTGCCCAGTGCAGCAGTCTGGGAGCTGACCTTGTTCGTGAAGACAGAGGCAAAAAAATCATTGAGTACATTAGCTTTTTTCACATCCTCTGTTACTAGTTTGCCTTCCTCATTCAGTAAGGGGCCCACACTTTCCTTGACTTTCTTCTTGTTGCTAACCTACCTGAAGAAACCCTTCTTGTTACTCTTAACATCTTTTGCTAGCTGCAACTCCAAGTGTGATTTGCAGAGCAGGTCTGGGCACGGCTATTCCTATTTCGGAGGAGTATGCCCCTGTGTCTATAGAGTTAAAGGAGAGATTTTCTGCCAAACGGGACTGTATCTAAACAGGAGGCGTGAATTGTGACAGCCCAGACTCGCTCTGAGATCACCAGCGGGGAACTACACGAGATTCATCATTTCCAGTCCAGTTTTCATATAGACAAGGTCTTAGTCCATCTTTCTATCCCTCACCAGACTCGCTCCCATCTGCCCACCACCCTACGTTCCCACGGACCCACATTCCTACGGACCCGTGGCTGTAGGTTTCCATGGATCTATCCATCATCCTCTGTGTAGAAGAATTGAACCCATCAGTTCTGTCTGCAGGAACCATTCCCCTCCAAACGTCTTGAATGGCCCCTTGGGCATCTGAGTGGGGAGTAGGGTTGCCATGTGTCTGATTTTCAACCTGAGCAGCCGGTCAAAAAGGGACTCTGGCAGCGCCAGTCAGCACCACTGACTGAGCTGTTAAAAGTCTGGTTGGCGCAGGGCTGGAAGGTTCCCTACTCAGCTCGGTGCAACTCTTGGGAAGCAGCTGACATATCCATCCAGCTCCTAGGCATAGGGAACCGCGGCCGGTGGAAGCTATGGAGCCGGCGCTCGGGGCGGCACCTGCGGGCCGGGGCAGCACACGGAACCCCCAGCCAAACCTTTGTCTAGGACCTGGAGAGACATGCCGGCCACTTCCTGGAAGCCACCTGAGGTCAGCACTGTCCGGAGCCTGCACTCCACACCCCTTCTGCAGCCACCCACCTGCCCCAGCCTGTAGCCCCTCCCTCACCCTGAATCCATCATTTCTGGCCCCACCCTGGAGTCCCCATCTCCAGACAGAGCACTCACCCTCTCCCGCACCCCAATCCCCTGCCCCAGCCCGGTGAAAATGAGCAAGTGAGTGAGGGTGGGGGAGAGCGAGTGAAGGAGGGGGGGATGGAGTGACCGGAGGGTGGGGTCTCGGGGAAGGGGTGGAGCTTTGGGGAAGGGGTGGGGCAGGGGTCCAGGCAAGGGTGTTTGGTTTTGTGCAATTAGAAAGTTGGCAAGCCTAGGGCTGATGCTCTCCTGGGCTGTGTAATGAGGGGAGCAGGGAGGGGATTTCCCCTGGCATGTGGCCTTGGTGAGGCCGATACTGGATCCTATGTCCAGTTCTGGGGCTCCAGTTTAAAAGGCTGTTGGAAAAGTGCAGCAGGTGCAGAGCAGAGCCAGAAAAACACTGTGAGGGCTGGAGAAGAGGTCTCACAGGAGAGGCAGGGGGAGCTCCGTGTGTGGAGCTGGTCAGACAGCTGGGCTGGTCACGGTGTCCAAGCTCCTTCCTGAGGAGAAACCCCAGGTGCTGATGGGTTCCTCAGTGCATCAGAGACAGGCAGAACCAGACCCAAGGGCTGGACACAGAGTCTGGGCAAACTCTAGTGAGAAAGGAGACAGCAGTTTCTCCCCGTGCAAGGGATTAACCCCCGGTGCCAGCTCCCCAGGGAAGTGGGGGAGTCACAGCCAGGCCAGAGGCCTTTCTGGGGGATGCTTTAGTCAAAACACAAGTGACTGGGCTCAGTGCAAGGGAGCTGGGGGAAGTTCTCTGCTCTGGGCTATCAGGGGGTCAGACACTGGATGAGCGAATGGTCCCTCCTGGCCTGAACTCTGTGAAGCTGGGCCTGTAACCCCAGCCTGGGCCGACTGCTAGCCCTGGCCCATCTCCAGCACCGCGCGCTGGCCCTGTGCTGGTTTGGGACAGTCCTACTCTCTCGCACATCACAACAGCACAACCCTGTCTGCTGCTAAAGGGGATTTGCCGACTCCCTGGGCCAGGGGCTGCTCTCGATCAGCGAGGCACAATCCCCAGTGGCACCCAGATCCCACCTGCCCCCTCTGCCCTGTCAAATTTCAGGAGAAGGGAAGTTCTGGTGTCTCTCTGCTCCGATCTGCCCCTGTCTGCTCCCAGGGATGGATACTCAAGCCAGGCCTTCTCCTGCTCCCCATTCTGGGCTCCCGAGGGTTCTGCTGTCCCTGCTGAGAGACAGGAACCAGTGCACAGCCGAATGGGGAAGAACACAATGGAGTTGAGAAAGAGCATCCAGAAGTCACCTCTGAACAGCTGGGGACCTGGAATCAGTGTGACTAAGCAAGTGGGGGAACCAGGGCAAAAGGCCAAAGAAACATGTGGGAGTCTTGTGAACAGACATTAACATCTCTGCGGGAAGCCAAACAGCCGAGGGCCTCAACGGAAATGTGTCAGGAGCACTAGTTTTGCAGACCAACCTTTCATAGTAATGGCACAAGTGGATTGTCCTGGGATGGTGGCTGGGCACATTTCACCCCTGGGATGGAGTCAGCTCTGTAGAGCAGCTGGACAGGGGAGGTTTGGGGGAGCTCAGCTGCTCAGGTGAGGGTCAGAGGAGCACAGTGTGAGACTCCCAGTTATAAGCAGTGCCCAGAAGACGACAGAGTGAAAAAGGGTAAATATTTGTTGCAGTTTTAAAAAAAAATATTGTTCAAAAAATGTATGTGAAAAATATTGTTTCCCCATTTTTCCCCCTCTCTTGGTGGCAAAATGGTAAAAAGGGAGGGAGAGGAAACCAAAACCTGAAACCTGGCAGCAAAGGATGGCAGGTATTCACTGTTTGTAGCTCTGACAATGCTGCCCAGAAAAGGCCTGATCCAAAGCCCATTAGTGTCAATGGAAAGACTCCACTGACTTCACTGGCCTGGGGATCAGGCCGCCGTGTAAGAGGGTTGGTTCTCTTGTGACAGAGAAATGGCTCCGGAGCTTTCCCTGGGAGTGACCCCAACCCAGACCGGCCACAGGAACAGGAACAGGGAAAGTCTCCACCAAGGGAGGGTGAACGGGAGGTTGATGACAGGATCACGAACAGTGCAGCACAGCAGGATGTGAAGAAGGGGAATTCACCCATCCCCCAGCGAGAGCTGCAAGTGCAGCTAAGCAGTGAAGTAAGAGCATCCGCAGAGTGTGTTCCTCCTGCTGCACAGACCCTGCAGCTGCCTCACTGCACAGACCCTGAAAGGAGCAGAGAGACGGCTCCACACAGGGAAGAAATGACCAGGGCTCCTCTCTACGCTAGTGCTTCAACAGAGACTTGAAGGCGTCAGCTGCACAGAGCCGGCAATACAAAGATTGATAGATAGCCATTTATCTATATATCAACCTATGTATGTGGATAGAGAGAGGGAGATAGAGGATGTATATGGGGGTAGATAGATATAATATTGTTTTTAACTACTGTGCTTGGCTTATCACATTGTTAAGCACAGAGACCAAGGCTTTCAAAAACTATTAGTGATTTTGGGGGCCCCATTTAAGCCACCTTAGAGGATGATTTCCAGCAGGGGCTGGGACTCAGTGCAGTCTGTCTGTTATCCCTTAAGGTAGGGTTACCATATTTCAGCAAGCAAAAAAGAGGACGGGAGGAGCCGCGCCCTAGCCCCGCCCCTGCCCCTCCCACTTCCCGCCCCCTCAGAACCCCCAACCCTCCCCCCGTTCCTTGTCCCCTGACTGCCCCCTCCTGGGACCCCTGCCCCTAACTGCCCCCCAGGACTCCACCCCCTACCTGTACCCTGACTGCCCAAAACCTTCTCCACCCCCCCCCCCGAACTCCCGACCCCCCATTTCTTGACTGCCTCCTCCAGAATCTCCCTGCCCCTTCTGCCCCCTGGCCCCCTTACCCCGGCGCTCAGAACATGGTGTTGGGCTCTGTGCGGAGCCGGACACGTGGCTGCGCTCCCCAGCGCAACACACAACCCGGTCCCTGCCCCCGCACAGTGCTGCCGGAGCGAGGGAGCAGGGGAGAAGGAGAAGTGGGGGGAGGAGGAGCTGCCGAGGCCCGATGCAAATGGCCTGGCAGGCCGGCCGGCTCAGAATGCGGGGGAGGAGGAGCTCTACAGCTGCTCCGGAGTCCAGCCCGGCAAGCTGCGGGGGAAGGGCTCTGGCTGTCAGAGCCCCATGCGAGCGGCTGACTTTCCTGCAGCCCTCCCAGCCGCACCTCGCTCTGCATGGGGGGGAAATCCCGGACATTTTTAGTGATTTACAAATTCCCCCCGGACGCTATTTTTAACACAAAAAGGAGGACATGTCCGGGTAAATCCGGACGAATGGTAACCCTACTTAAGGTGTCTCATGCTGGGCTCTCAAAAGCACTGGCCTTTTTGGAAGGTGCCGGGAGCAGTGGCTCCTGCTCAGCGACTCTCTGCAAACATAGTCCAGCTGCTCTGTGCAGCGAGGGAACCACAGGGCTGCAACTCCCTGAGCATCTGCATATCCTCTGTGCAGACACATCTTCCCCCTTCCAGCAGTGAGCTCTCCCCAGGCCTGACCCTGAGCTACCAGCCCAGCGGGGTGGGGGCGTATCACACGCTCTGATGTGGGATTGAATAACCCATTTACAATGTTATTTTTGTCTTCACATGCTAACCTGCCTCATTCGCTCTCTCTCTCTCTCCATTTAGTCTGTTCTCATGTGGTTTCCAGGGGAATTTATTTTCATAGTCGTGCATTTAAAGGTCAGAAGGGACCAATAGGACCATCTAGTCAGAGCATCTGCACAGCCCAGGCCAGAAAATCTCCTGCAGGGATCCCTGCATTGAGCTGCTAACTTCTGGCTGAGCTAGAGCATGTCTGGTAGAAAGAGACGTCCCCTGTCAGTTTAAAGACTCCAAGCTGGCTCTCATTTCTAAACACTGAGATGGTTGTGGCTGATCAGTGAAGAGGGGACCAGGGGCAAGGGAGATGCTGGACTGGGACAGCGCAACTGGAGATAGGCCCTGAGGTTTAGCTCCAGCTGCAGATCCTAATCTGACCTTCCCCAGAGTTTGGGGGTGTGGACTTGGGGTTCTGGTTTGGGCCTATTATAGAGACAGCCCCAAAGTCTGGGTGTGGGGAGTCTCTCTCTGAGCAGAAGTGCAATAGTACCAGATAAGATGATCCACAGTCTGACTGAAGAGGGGAAGAAGATGCTCAATTTCGGGTAGCTGAGGCACTTAAGGGTAAATGGGCAAGAGGGATGAGGCAGGACTGTTGGTCTTGGCAGAGATTTCAGGTAACTCAATGGAGCATCCAGATCTGGTATGTAGCTAAGGCCCGACACTGAGAGACTGACTGGGCAGCTAGGCCAGGCCACAGACATGCCCAGGACAGACATACACGAGATAGATTGTAAGAAAGGATACTGGAAATTTAACACTCCAGTTCAGAGTATAATCCACGGCAGATTCTCAGGGCAAGGATTGTGCTGTATGAAACTTGACTGTACTGCGCCAGCCAACCAAGGGTACTGAAGAAACAACAACATTCGTAATGATGCCTGCACCAGGGCCTGCTGAGAATTTTACATCAAGATCTTTTGTTGATAGAAAACTAGATTTTGACTAAACGATTTTTTTATTTTTATTTGTGGCAGTCTCTTCTTTCTTTGAACATTTTTAATTTTTTGTTGGAAAACCAAAAGCCCCCAAATATTTTTGTTTTTGGAAGTTTTCAGCTGAAAATTTTCATCGTTCATTTGTCGAAACCTAATATTCCCCTCGTCCCCATGTTTCAGGTTATCAGTTTTTCAATGAAAAGTTAAAATTGTATTGCTGAAAATATCAATGGAAATTCATTTAAATTTTCCACAAGGAAAATAATTCCATTCTATTCCCTGCTCTAAAGTGCACCATGTTTAAGCCCTCCAGGGTCGCAGGTGGAATCTGCCAATGCTCTGTTCTGCCCTATGTCCACATGACTTCCCTGTGAAGTTCTAAACATTAATTCAGATTAGCCTGAAGGCCTCTGTGACTAGTGTGGGAATGAGGGTGCAGGCCTTGCTGGAGCTCTAGGCATAACTACCAGTATGAACCAAAGGCTGTGAACTGAAGTAGGACTGGCCTTGGCAGAATAGTAACACATTGGGTATTGGCTAACCAAGTAGGCTCATTCCTGACCTGAGAGAATGGTTCAGGGACACACAGAGTTCTCAAGTAACACCATAAATACAGACTTAAGAGATGGTACTGGAACACACCGACCGCTCCTAAGGATAAAGAGGGATGACAAGATAATGGATAAGAATGTTTGTTCGAACTAGCAGGAACAAGTAGAAACAGTGGTGATAAGGGTGTTTTGTTGCCCTCCATATGTTTATGGAAATATGCTGATGAGTGTGAATATAATGTAACAGGAATATGCTTCATGCAAAAGGTCTCTTGTAAGGTATCATTACAAAGCTTATGATCTACTGAGTGTGTTCATCCTATTTGTTTGCATGTATTATTTCTATGTCGGGAGTTAGGAAAATAAGATATAAACTTGTATTACTGATGTAAACATGTTGAGTGGAAGCCATTAAGAGTGCTTCAGAATCAATGAACTGTGAATGGGTTTGTTTCCCCCAAGACATTCTGTGTACGTACATTCTGTCCAGCTCCTAGGTAATGAAGAAGGAGGTCTTACAGTGACATGTGATCATGTCACCTGAACTGGAATCCATCTTAAACCTGGTGCTTTTCTATTTAGAAGGGTGGGGATCCAGAGCGACAAAAGATTCCCGCCTTGTGCCAAAGATATAAAAGGGGGTGGAACAGAACAAAGGGAGCTGCCAGTCATGAGAACACCCCTAGTTTCCACCTAAGATGTCTGCTAACAAGTACTGTACCCAGGGAAAGGATTGGGCCCAGACTATGAAGGAGTCTAGTCTGTGAAAGAAGCTTATTGGAAAATCTCTAAGGGTGAGATTTTACCTGTAAACAGTTTCTTAATGTATTAGGCTTAGACTTGCGTGTTTTTGCTTTACTTTGATTGATGATTGTAAGCAGGCGCGGACTCACCCCGCGGTGCCTCCTGCTGGTCATGTCGGGAATTAGCTCACCAGCCTCCGGAGCACCCTCTGCAGGCCAGGTGTCCCGCCTGTCTTTGGCCCCCGTGTCCCTCCCAGACCCCGGTGCCCTTGGCTTAGGTGCTGCCCCCCCTGGCAGTACCCCACTCTCTCTCTGGGTCTCCCCACCCAGGGGAACCCCCACCCCTTATTCCCAGCCCCCAAGGCCTTTCCCCAGCCCTGCCTCACTCTAGGTCCCTCGGTGAGCTCCCTGCAGCCAGGCCTGTCTCTCTCTCCTATCAGAGAGAGACTGCTCTGCTCTGGCTGCCCTGGCCTTCTTATAAGGCTGAGTGGCTCAGTTTGGGGCGTGGCCCCAGCTGCAGCCACTTCCCCAATCAGCCGGGGTTTTGCCCCTTTACACAGCCCCAGCCCTCTGCAGGGCTTTTCCAACCCCTTCAGGGCTGGAGCGGGCGTTCACCCCGCTACAATGATTTACTGTGTTCTGTCTGTCATTACATGAAACCATTTAAATCATACTTTTTATACTTAATAAAATCACTTTTGTTTATTAGTAAACCCAGAGTAAGTGATTAATACCTGGGGGAGCAAACAGCTGTGAATATCTCTCTACCAGTGTTATACAGGATAGACAATTTATGATTTTGCCCTGAATAAGCTTTATACTGGGTACATAGCGCGCTCAGGAGAGGAGGTGGAGGCATGGCGGTAGCGGAGGTGAGGTGGGGGCAGGGCAGGGAGCATGGTGCAGAGCGCCGACTAATTTTTCCCCATGGGTGCTCCAGCCCCGGAGCATGCATGTAGTCTGCGCCTATGCAGCATAACTATGTTGACTGGGGTGTGTGAATTTTTCACTTTCCTAGCTGAGATGGCTGTGCCCTCAGACCTTTGTAGTGTACACTAAGCCCCAGAATGGGCTGCAGCCTCTTAGCCCACAATAAAAATTACCGACTGTGTCAGAGCAAATACAAATCAGTTACCTTGATAAGGCAGATTCTCGGTCGTGCTGCTCCTGGAATTGGCACCTGCGCAGATAATGCAAAAGTGGAAAATAGTTGGCACAAGAACAAATGGGGATAAAGTAGCCAGGAACAAATTCAGGCTGGAAATGTGAAGAAGGTTTCTAACCATCAGAGGAGGGAGCCTCCCAATGAGAAGAGTGGGGGGCAAACACGGTCACTAGTTCAAAGACAGAGCTTGGTAACTTTATGAAGGGGATGATAAAATGGGGTTACCTGCAATAGCAGGAGCTAGATTTGCTCTGGAAGGAGGCCCCTTCTAGTCCTGTGCCCCATGTTCCTATGAGTGACCCTCCTTGGAAATGCTGATCCAGCCCCTTAATCCTCTCCTCGGTTTAATGAGGGTGTTTCCGGGTGAGGCAGAGGAACTAGCAGGGCCGGTGCAACCCATTAGGCGACGTAAGCGGTCGCCTAGGGCGCTAACATTTGGGGGGTGGCGACCGCGGTGGCTGGATCTTTGGCCACCCCGGTCGTTGTCGGTATTTCGGGTGCAGGACCTTCCGCCGCCTCTGTCGGGGGTGGCATTTTGGGGGCGGGACCTTCCGCCGCCTAGGGGGCAAAAAAGCTGGCGGCGCTCCTGGGAACTGGAGAAATGTTTTGTAGCCTCAGACCATATTAACTTTATACTGGATTTGCCACAGGGCTCAGAGCAACAGGGGGAACTGCCCCCTCAAGTCAGGAGAGTCAGGGTTGCTGGAATGGGCTAGATTTTCAAAACAGCACAGCTCCCGTTTAGACACAGTAATAAGTGGCCTATTTACCAAAAGACTGAAGCTTATTGGGAGCACACTGGTGTTCCCCATGTTACTAACGTATGTTCCTAAACATCCACATTGACAAGATGTTAGAGCTGCTCTAATGTTTTTTCCCTGAAAATGTTTTTCTTCATGAAAAATACCTTTGCGACCAAAGCGAACATTTTGAAAGTGAATTATTTCTTGGTTTTCCAATGAAAATTTCTGTAATCATGTTTGAGTTTTGGTAGAAACTGTCATTATTTGGTAAAAAAAAAAACTGAAACAAAAAAATGTTACTAACAAAATCTTTGATTTCTGTTTTTTCATCAAAAAAGTGGAAAAGTTTCACAGGAAATTTTGAAAGAACTGCAAAGTATTCAAAACTGCCTGTAAAAAAATAGTCCACCGTTTTTTGTCTCTTGTCATTTTAATTTCTAATAAACAAGTGCAATGTTTTATCCTTTAAGTAGTTAGCACCCTCTTACCTGTGACCTTCAGGTACCGAGCGATGCTCAGCAGAGAATTTAACACCTGGTTATTGTCAATTCTGTACATATATCCACAGGAAATATTGCCTGAGCTGCCAGCCACACTGTAAGCTAAATCATAAGAGAATTTTCCTCTCCTGGCTTCCAGCCTTGAAATTTCCATCCCATCCTTACAAAAGAAAACAATGGTGACCGCGGATCCTGCAGGGATTAAACATCTGCCACTGACAGTGTCCCCCTCATTAGCAGAGACTGTCCCCAGGAATATCTCAGCAGCAGGAAGTGTGCCTGGAAAAATAAAAACTCAGTGATTCATTGTGCTTAAGTGGCTCATTTTCACATCATCAAGGACCCATTGACATGAGTGAGTGGAGGATGAGACTCTGCTAGAATTACTGAACCAATTGTCAGAGAGAACATTTTTAGACTGAGATTTTCAAAGTAGCCTAACGGCTCAAATTGCCTAATGGCTCAAATTGCCTTCAAACGGACTGGAAATCGAGGGGCCTGAACCCCCAAGGACCCTTTAATGGGGTTTCTTTTGATAGCAGGGGATTGGAGGCCATGACCCAGGAGGATCTTTCCAGTCGTATGTCCAGTGTTACTAAATACCTTTGCAAATCGGGCCCTTAGGTTCTTTGGGAAATGCAATATTCTACTTTAGTTTTATGTCCTGATCTTGCAATGAGCTGTGCAGGGGCAGCCTTCTGCACCCGTGTGGAGTCCATTGACATTAATGGGACTCCATGAACTACACAGAGTTCACTGCAGGATCCGGAGCTTGCCTGCCCCTCAGTCAAATTTTGCTCTCACACTGGAGAAACCTCACTGAGGTTAACTGAGCTTCATTAGTTGGTTTTACTTCTGCCCCTGCTTTGAGCAAGCACTCACCAGAAGAAGTGCAGCTGGAATCCTGCTGTTGCTGCGAGGCAAAGCCCAGAGCTTGGGAAAGAAAAGCAAATGTATTTTAGGGAAAAGAAATGAAATAAAAGAATAAACATTTTCTTTTATTTTGCAAAGTAGAACTTCCCTGAAGTGCAAATGAAATGAAGTTTATGATTGAAACTAAGATTCACGAAGATATTTCCCCCCCATTGGCTGCTCTTTAGGAAGTGTAGCTATTAAACTACATCTAGAATTGGTCACATTTTATACATGATCTTTTAAATTAAATGTTCGGTCTTGTTTTTTAGAAAGAGAAATGCAACATTTCTCCTCATCCTTGTCAACAGCAAATTTCTCGTGATAATGTCCAATAAGCTAATCATACTGTCAGTTAAACCGAAAAGACTTTAACTGAATAAGAATGATACCACATCTGTGTAGGTACTTAGGTTGAAAAATTTCCATCAAAACTATTCAATGGAAAGTTGGGATTTTAGCTCAGTAGACTTTTCTTCCGAAAATGTGTCCTTTTGGTGGAAATTTTTGACTTTCATGAAAAACCCAAAAACCTGAAAACCCAAAGTCTTTCAGATAAACCTTTTTGGTGTCGGTGTTTTGTTTTACAATGAAAAGGTGACATTTTACATGGAAACTTTTGACAAAAAATACACACACACACACACACACACACACACAGAGTTTCATTTTGTGTGGAATTTCCCACAAAAAACCTAAACAACCCCCCAGCTCTTGTACTTATATAGTGCTAATCACCATGGTACTCGATTGCTTCACATCCACCAAAAGCACCCTTTTAAGGAAGGGAAGAATTGTTGTGTAGCCTCTGGTCTTTTTCCTTCCCTTGCTCTAGGGAGCTCTGCTGGGAGTATAAGACATTTTTCTCCTTCATTTTGGTTATGGTGGGAAAGTTTACCAAAGGGGAGGGGTCCAAAGGTTATCAGACTTCGAATTTCTCTGATCTCATCCCACAGAGTCCCATCGCCAGACTATGCCATGTCTCCAGCTCTCCTACACCCTGCCCTGGGCTAGTTGTCCCAGGAAGCCTGGCTCCCCTGGAGGAAGATGGATGGAGAAGCAGCCGAGGATGTAGCTGGGACCTGCTCCATTAGTGGCTTTGAAGACAAGCCCGTGGCAGGCACTGAATGCAGGTTGGGAGCTGGGGGGATTGGAACAGAGGTGATGTGCTCAGGACAGCCCATCCCACAGAGGAGGCAGATGTTCTATTCTGCCCAAGCTGGAGCCTTTGCATTTGGCTTGAGGGTCAATGGAATAAATAGACTGAGCCAGGCCCATGTGAGCAGCTGCATCCAGCCTGTTCAAGCCTCACTTCACTTCTAACTGGTGACTCTTTAAACTCTGCATCACAGAGCGTCCCAGTCCAGGGTGCAGGACTAACCTCTCATTTACACTACGGCCCTCTGGCAGGGCACAGGGAGAGATGCACCTACTCCCACTTCACAGGCTCTTTGCACTCCAGAGCGGTGTAAAGGGGCATTAGTGTAAAGCAGAATCCAGGCTATGGCAATCTGAAAAAGGGCCTGAGTCTGCTCTCACTCACAGCAGTTCTGCTCTAGTTTAATTCCACTGGGCCCGATCCTTCATCACCCTGCACCTGGAGGGGTTCCCGTCCCGATTCGGTGTAAATAATCCCACAAAGGGGCGAGGCAACTGCTACTCCTGGTTATCGGTGGGGCAAAGGAGAGGGGAACCAGGCTGAAACTCACCATGCATCATTTCTCAGAGCTCCACACGCACACAACACAGCCAAGTGTCACGATACTCACAGAGAAGCCACAGACATGGTGAGAGAAGCCCTGCAGGATTCGCCATCGGCTGCCCAGACTGAGAACTCTGGAGTGGTCTCTGCTCCCTACGGCAGGGCCTGCGTCCTGCTCCGGCTCCTCCAGAGCATCAGGTTGTGGAGAAACTGCTGCTGCTCTGAGCCTTGCTCTGACCCGCCTCTGCTCTTCCGGTCATGGGTGGATAAGGTGCACGTCAGCTCTCTGCTCTGCACTTCCCTGTTCTCCTGTAGGCTAAGGCTTGTGCAGCTCAGCAGCAGCCTCTCTGCCCTGCTCCCTGAGTAGGTGCAAGAAAACCCACAGTTTCTTCCCACGCTGATCTCTCTCCTTCTCCTTGGGGTGAGGCAGCGGGATGCTGCTGCAGGCCTGAGCTCTAAGCCTGCTCTTGCTTATAGCTGTTTGGGAGGAGAATGTGCAGTTTCTCTCTCAATCCCTCTCTGTGCTGGATGGATGCAGTGGCGAGCTATCCACTTAGAGGCTATTTCTACACCTTTAGGTTGTCATGAGAAAAGAGGCTTCAGTCTCTCTCTGCACAGGTGAGTCCACTTCTGCTGCCAGCCTGTATTGTCTGTGGCCTACGTCCCCCACTCAGACTAAGAATAGAAAGACACTTACTGCCTTTCACTCCATGAGATGCATGTGGACTTTCTCACACCTGAATGCTTTGCACATGCTGGGCTTTGGCCTCCTTTCGCTTGTCCTGATGCAAATCAGGAGTAGCTTGAAATCAAGCTTGGATGTTTTGCTAACAGGCGCTCTAGTTCATATAGGAATTAATTCAGGGAAGTTCTATGGCTTGTGTTATACAGGAGGTCAGACTAGATGACCGGACTCTATCCTGGGAAGCAGTGACTCTGAAAAAAATTGGGGGAGGGGAGAAAGAGGGTGAATAATCATTTGAACATGAGCTCCCAATGTGATACTATGTTCAAAAGAGCCAATGTGTTCCTGGGATGCATTAGCAGGGGAATTCTGAATAGCAGTAGAGAGGTTATTTTACCTCTTTATTTGGCATTGGTGAGACTGCTGCTGTGTCCAGTTCTGGTGCCCACAATTCCAAGAAGGATGTTGATAAATAGGAGAGGGTTCAGAGAAGAGCCAGGAGAATGATTAAAGGATTAGAAAACCTGCCTTATCTTGATGCACTCAAGGAGCTCAATCTATTTGGTATAACAAGGAGAAGGTTAACGGATAACGATCCCAATCATTAAGTAGCTACATAGGGAACAAATATTTAACAATGGGGTCTTCAATCTAGCCGAGAAAGAGATAACATGATCTAATGGCTGGAAGCTAAAGCTAGACAAATTCAGACTGGAGATAAAGCATAAATGTTTAAAGATTAGGGTAATTAACCACTGGAAACATTTTCCATGGGCAGTGGTGGATTCGCCATGACTGACAATTTTTAAATTGAGATTGGATGTTTTTCTAAAAGATCTGCTCTGGGAATTCAGGGAAATTCTCTAGCCTGCTTTATACAGGAGGTCAGATGATTACACTAGTACCATCTCAAAAACCAACATCTTCACAACCATGAACTTTTAACATTTCCACAACTCCCAACCATTTACTTCCCTCCAAATCCCCCCCAAACTCTGTAGTATTAATTTCTTCAAACAACTGCCTTTTACCCTGTGCTGTCTTTACCTCGGTATTGTTCAAAAAGGCAGTAAAAAACGTTTATCTCCATGGTCACCCCTGGATCTTTTACTCTAAAAATGTCAAAGGAATCCAGCAGACTTTCGTCATGCTTTGTTCAACCCTCCTCTCCCCCAATATGTCACATGAATATCTAAAATACCCTCGAATAAAACTTCAGAAAAACTAAAATTGTGAGAGAGGGGGTGGGGCTGGAAAGCAGCCAATTAACTCTGTGCAGTTATTTTAAAGTACAGGCTAACAGCAGCAAACTAAGGAAACTGAGGAGGAGGAGGAGGAGGAGGAGGAGAAGAAGAAGAAGAAGAAGAAGAAGAAGAAGAAGAAGAAGAAGAAAAGGATATAGTTAGCTCTGAGCAAAGAGTAGGACTCCCTAAGTTTAAACAGTTGGGAACCCGAACCCCCAGGTTTTTATCCTGGCTCGGGGGGAAGAGTGGGGGTTATTACCCACTCCTGGAAACCCTGCCATGTTTCACTTAGAAACTTTTTTCTCCACTCCCCTAGGACTAAGTCCCAGCTCCTGTCTCTTAAGGTGGTCTGTTAACTCTGCTTTTGACGCCAAACCCTGTTGTGCCAAATCATCTTTAACCACCCGTAACTCTAATTGACAATCCTCCAGTAACCTTTGCTGGAGTAGCACCAAACTTGAAAGATTACTGGCAGCTTCCCATAATGCTGCCTTTGCTTCACACCTCTTACAAGTGGACTTAAGTGCCTCCTTTCCCTGGAAGGCATCCTGTCCCCATGGGCACAGACCTCCTTCCGCTACCCATTTACCAAGGAGGGTGGGCTCCTCAGCTAGACCCCATACCTCTGGGTCCCCTAACGCTGCTCCCAGTTCCTTCTTAATCTCATCCCAGGTTGACCCCACTTACCTGGCTGCCACTCACCTGTCTGACGTGATGCATCTAAGTCATGCCACTAAGTTGTTAGAGGGCTTTCCCTTCACCCCCTCCCATGGTTCTTGTCACGTAGACAGAAAGCAGAAGACCAGAAGTCCGAAGCTCAGACAATGCGATGTTTATTGCGGTTAGTTTCCAAGCAAGCATATTCCAAAGCCCTTCACACCAGTCAGACTTATCTCTATAGTCCGATAGAGTCTGTTCCCCAGTGTCCCCCTTCTCAGCTCTGACGCCGCAGAACATTTACCCTGCATCCCCCTTCCCAGCTCTGACACCACAGAGCTTGCCTGTGTCCCTGTTCCCCGTTCCCTATTCCCTTTTCCCATTTCCCACCTTAGCAAACATGATTCCAATTTCCCTTCCCCCCCACTTCCTTTTTGACTCCAGTTTATATAGTAATATTCTCAGCTATACCTTAACCAATCATTTTACTGAAATTTAACTAACCAATCCTAACATACTGTAACATAATTCTCTAACCAATTGTATCCCACTACCCTAATTAACTTACACCTAGCAAAGTTAATTATACAGCCGAGAGAAACAGTTAGAGAACCAGACAGATTAACAATAGAAAAGTGGGGGCCATAAAGACAAAACAATACAGAAGTGAGGGTTTCACCACCACAACCATTGATAAGTGATTTCTTGCCAGACAGGATGCTATCAAACTAAGTTTTCTTTAACCATCTTAAGATCTGTTTCTTTATCTGGTGGTGATGGGCACTATCAGGACAGGATCATCTTCCTAACAGCCCCAAACCACCTTATTTCACTGTGACTAGTTTGGGACGTGAGGAGGTGACCATAGACTTCCCAGATTATGGCTGCCCCTGCTGCTTAGCCAAAGGCCTTAGCCTAAGAACAAGGCCTCTGACTATCCTAGTGAGAAAATACCTTCTCCTCCAGCAGACGTCCCACTCAAACTCCCCAGGCGGACTGTGATTTTGATTCTTTGTTTTTATACCACTATAACTAGCTAAGTGATAAAAATACACCTAAGTTCTTAAAGTATAGGTCTTTACAGGCAGGTCTGAATATCTATATTCTAACATAGACCCTTTCGTTCCAAAATAAGAGTTCCTTTTTCTGAATTAACTTAATCCAGACATTTTGCTAATTTGGAAAAAGACATTCATTCTGGAATAAGAGAGACCACACATGTAGTAATTCTGCAATAGTTACAGTCCCTGTGTGAACAAGCCCTTTCTTCAATACTACAGGGAAAGCCAATTTTGTCTTCAAGTCCCTCATTGAACACACCTCTGCCAGAACCCTTTAAAATGTTGGCCTCTCATCAAGAGCGGGTTGAATAAAATAGTCACCAGAGGATATACACATAACCCCACCTCCCCTAGAGAAGCAAACTTCACTCTAAATTTCACTGCCCCATCACTCTGATATTGGTGCTGATCCGATCACCCCTGAACCATCACCTCTCCAGGGGGGTCCAGATCCTCAGCTAGTGTAATTGGCTGCAGTGCCACTGAAGGCCACAGAGCGAACCTGGATTTACACCGGCTCGGGAGCTGGCCCTGTCTGCTCAGTCTCCAGTCTGGCAAATGTGCTTAATTTTACCACTGTGAAGTTGATTTCAGTGGAAATATTTCCTGTAGTAAAGTTAAGCATGAACTTGTTAGGTGGTGTGTTTGCAGAATCAGAGAATTACATTGTCATCTCCTACAGGCAGGCACCTGGTCTAAACAGTGTGTATATGTGTAATTACCCAGGATCATTTTCCTGCATATCATATAGGATGAGTCCTGTGAGTGCCCCAGAACTCATTAATATTGTCCTGTCACTCAGGGTGTTAGTTTGGCTGAAATACTTTGCCAGCATCTCAACGGCAAACATTTTTGTTTCATTTACTTTTCAATTGAAAGTTGTTTTTTTCCAGTTTTTGAAAGCTGAAGAATTTTTGAGATTTCAGACATTTTTCCTTCTTCCTTTTTAGCAACTGAATAAACAGAATGAATGACATCTAGTTCCTCCCCCCTCACCCCCACTTCCCGGTTTTTCCATTTTTTCACAACTCCAACTTTTCAAAATGTCTTCAATTTTGGAAAAGTTAAGAAGTGGTAGAGTCATGAAGTTTCATTTTGTCTTTTGCTTCTGTAACTTTTCCAGAGTTGGAGATGTTTTGAGAACCTAAGAGTGGAAAAAGGAAAAAAAATAGAAACAAGGGAAAAAACAGAACCCTGGAAAGCTTTCATTTTATTGTATTTTGTTGGGTAAAATGGAGAAAGAGGAAAAAACAAAAACAAAAACATCAACATTTTGAAAACTCCAGGATTTGGAAACTGAAATGAAACTTCTGATTCAAAACAAATTAAAAAATGATTCAAGATGAATTGAAACATATGCCTCTTTGACTTGAAATGAAAATTTTATTTTGTTTAATTTTGAAATTTTCCCATAAAACATTTAAAATGAAAAATTTCAAATGAACATTTTTTGTTTGAATTTTTTGTGGAGGGAAACAACAGGTTTTTTTTTTTTTTTTTTTTTTTTTTTTACCATTTCTAATGCCTGGTCTGGCAATTCCTATTAGTCTATGAAGCAAAGATATTTGTAACATTAACATGCAGATTACATGTTTTACATAATGAATTAACCTATTATTTCAAATAAACTGATAGTGTCCTTTACATATGCTCCAGTCCATATATACATACCATATTTAAAAAAAAAATTACATTATCTATGCATATGAACCAACATGTTCTTTCTACGTGGGTCTGGTATCTCACTGCCATTCAAGAAATCAGACAGGTTAAATCTTTATTTCTCCATTCAATCCACAAATGGAGAAGTTCTGTTGTTCTGTATATTTTCAAACATTTCTCCATTATCTCTGGGTCCTCTTTCCTGTAGTGCAGGGACCCACATATTTAACTCAATCTCTGAAACACTTTTCTTCCAAACTCTTCATTTAAGGACAATGTTGCTCTGTGGGAAAATCAGAGGGAATCAGCCAACACAATACCAGCTGCATTTAGCATTTCATAATGAAGCCTGTACAGATATCTCAGACAGTTTATTATTGGTGATGAGGCATCAGTTTGAGGGACACCGGCTAGACTTTCAGATCCCAGTCTGAGTTTGCAGGGTTGGAAGAGAGATTAAAACAAAGGAATGACCTGCTCACAGATTTCAGCTATTTGAAATTTCGGCAGTGTTGGTTCATGTTGATTGGACACGCAGGTCACATGGTATAATTTCTGTTCCCTGATTGGGACCCTCATTCAGTAAAGCTCTTAAAGTTAAGCATGTGAGTAATCCCATTGACTTTAATGGGACTATCCATGTGCTTAAATCTAAGCACATGTTTAAGAACTTTGCCAATGCAAGGCCTAAATGAGTATGTTTTGAATCAAGTTTCTGGTTCAAATACTTGCACTGATTCCAAAATTTGTTTTCTGTGCCATTCCCTGACAGCAGCTGAAAATTCTCCGGTTTTGCAAACGGGAAGTTTGGGATTTTCAAAAGAGTTTAAAGAAGTTAAGTGCCCAAATCCCATTGAATTTCACTGCGGAACACCCCTGAAGTCCTTTGAATGTCCCACCCTAAATGCATTCTCTGGAATGTTAGCAAACAGTAACCCAGACGGATTGTTAACACAATCAAGGGAATCCAGTGAGACTGATTCTCTGCTCACAGTAAGCTGTGCTTGGCACAGGACCAGAGGGGAGTGCAAAGGTGGCTCTGAGGTATCTTTAGGCGCCATGATCCTGGGGTCAATCAATGGCCAACCCTGGCACTGTGACAAAGTGGGAATTTTCTGTAATAATGTTAAGAATGCTATGTGTGCCTCAGTTACGCTCTGTATTTTGCATTGCTGTCCAGTGGAGACTAAAGGGTTAAGTCTGCCCTTGGGGCAGAGCAGGAGACATGAGGTGTGTGTGTCACCCTGCTGCGTGGGGCAGAATGAATGGATTATTAAGGAAATGGCTGGAACCTGTTCAAACTTACCCGGATCTGTGGAGAATCTGAAAGAGACAATGGGAAACCCCCCAGAACATTCACACCTTGCAACCAGAGACCCAGAGGAAGGAGGTTTTCCATCCCCTCTGCAGGGAAGCGGAGCAATGGTCCCAGCTCGAGAACAAAGAGAAAGGTGTCCAGCCACAGGGTTAAGTCCTGCCCTCTGGAGAGAGACAAGGCTCTCACCCTGGACTGAAAAAGGGAAAAAGACAGAGCCTGAAATGGAGTCCATAGCAGCTTGGTTGGCTGATGGCACTGCATTGGCCAGGTGGACTATGTCTTCACCTTTCTTTCTCTATGCTATCATAAGGAATTTCAATGCTGTGATCCAGATGAATAATACAGCCTGCTCTGTTTTGAAAAGGTGGCTGGATATCACTGTAAACACGTGCTGAGGTGCATTAGTCCCTTAGAAGTGTACAAGTCTCTGTACAAGGAGTTTATCTCAGTTGGAGTCACTGGGCAGAGCTCATGCTAGAGCCCAGGGGCTCACAGGCAGTGAGACTGTGGGTCCTACCCTAAAGGAAAAGAGGAATTGTTTGGAGGTCTGGAACACTGAAGGGATTCCTCCAAGGGACTGTTTAAAAGCTGGAGTGTCACACAGACCATGTGGATCCTTAATAAATTAAATTATTTAAAGTAGCCTGAGGGTTGCTCTAACTTACACTTCACTGTCACACAGTGCTGGCTGGGAAATGTTTCTTTTTTTCTCTCTGTGGAAAAATGTTGGTTTTAACCGAAAACCAGAAAACTGAAAAAAGACTCATTTTTTTAACAATATCCCCAAAATTTGTCATAAAGAAGAAGAAGAAATTTTCCCACCATTTTTTGACACATAAAAGGCAAGAAATATTTCTAAAGAGTTTTTTTCAGTATTTAAATGGAAAGTTGACTAAATAACAGTTGAATCAATACCCACCCCCTCTGTGCTGTAAATACAGTCAGGGCTTCTTAGAATCAGTTTGTACATCAAGCCTGATTTTTGCTAGATTCAAAATCATAAAGCTCAAATATTCAAAGGCATCCAAGTCAGTTAGGCACCTATGTCCCATTCACTCTCAGTGGGAATTAACCTCTTAAATCACATAGGTGCTCTTTGAACAATCAACTCTTTATCGGATTCTGAAATCAGTTGTGATCTCATAGGCTATGGGATTTGTAAAGCTAAACGTTTTTTACTGCCTTTTTGAACAATACCGAGGTAAAGAGGGACCAGACATCCAGGCTCTCCAAATCTTTCTGAACAAGTCTCTCATATTTCAAACTTGTAAGTAAACAGCCAGGCAAGGCGTGTTAGTTTCTCTTCGTTTTCTCAACTTGTAAATGTACCTTTTTACTAGGGTGTTTACCTCTGTTTGCTGTAACTTTGAACCTAAGGCTAGAGGGGGGTCCTCTGGGCTCTTTAAGTTTGATTACCCTGTAAAGTTATTTCCATCCTGATTTTACAGAGATGATTTTTACCTTTTTTTTAAATTAAAAGCCTTATTTTTAAGAACCTGATTGATTTTTCCTGTTTTTTAGATGCAAGGGGGTTGGATCTTGATCCACCAGGAGTTGGTAGAAGGGAGGAGGGGGGATGGTTAATTTCTCCTTGTTTTAAGATCCAAGGGGTTTGGATCTGTATTCACCAGGGAATCGGTGAAGAGTCTCTCAAGGCTACCCAGGGAAGGGACTAGCATCAGGAGTGGTGGCAGCGGACCAGATCTAAGCTGGTAGTTAAGCTTAGACGTTTTCATGCAGGCCCCCACATCTGTACCCTAAAGTTCAGAGTGGGGAAGCAGCCTTGACATGGTGGCAGAGGTGGGATAATTTAAAACCAAAAGCCAGTAAGATTTTTTTTTCTCCTTTCTAGCTGCTTGGAAAGCAGAGCTGAAGGTAGATGCATATTTTATCTCTCCTTGCCTGAAGGCAGAGGTGTTAAGTTTTTTTAACAAGGGCCTTTGTTAAGAGAAGGGTTCAATCAGTGAGCAAACAGCTGGTGAAAGGAATTTACAACCTGAATTGTTTTTTTTTTCTTTCTACCTCTCGGGGATAGCTAGTTAGAAAGTCTCTGTTACCTCAGCAACCCTGAGCTGAGTGCATCCCAGTTTCAGTGAATTGCAGAGGGGTGTGGCCCAGCACAAGAAAGCAGGAAAATGAATACCAGTGAAGCAGCTAACAAACTAGAACTGGCCAGACGAGAAGCAGAAGAAAATGAAAAAAAAACATAAGAGACTGCTCGAAATAAAAGAACTCGAGAAAGCAGCTACTGAAAGAGAAGAGAAAGCCAAAGAGGATGCCCACAAAAGAGCTATGGAGGAGAGAGAAAAAGAGAGGAAGCATGAACTGGAATTGGTAAGGGCTAGGCAGGATATACCAGCTAACGCTAACAACCCCTCTCCAGGTACCGCTTCCCATCCCAGAAAATTCCCCACCTACAAGGCAGGCGATGATACTGAGGCCTTCTTAGAAAATTTTGAAAGGGCCTGCCTTGGGTACAGCATCACTACAGACCAGTACATGGTAGAGCTGAGGCCGGAGCTCAAGTGGACTCTTAGCAGAGGTGGCGGCTGAAATGCCTAAGAAACACATGAACAGTTATGAACTTTTTAAAAACAAGGCCAGAATCAGAATGGGGCTAACACCTGAGCATGCCCGTCGGTGATTCAGAGCCCTAAGGTGGAAACCAGACATGTCATTTGCCCGACATGCCTACCACATTGGGAAAAATTGGGATGCCTGGATATCAGGAGCAAATGTTAAATCTACAGAAGAGTTGCCCTTCCTAATGCAAATAGAACAGTTTTTAGAGGGTGTTCCTGAGGAAATAGAAAGGTACGTCCTAGATGGGAAGCCCAAAACTGTAACCGAGGCGGGGGAGATTCGAGCCAAATGGGTGGAGGTGGCAGAAAAGAAAAAAACTAGTAGCAGTTGGAGCGAATATCAGAAGGGGCAACCCGAAACCAAACCTTACCACCGGGGACAACCCAAGGCCCCACCTACCTCCCAAGGGAAACCCCAGATGCCTTTTCACCCCACCACACCAGTCTCCACCAACCAACCCGGTGATACCTTAGCAGGGCGATGTTTTAAATGTAATGAACTGGGACATATAAAGGCCCACTGCCCCAAGAACCCCAACTGATTATAGTTCATTACACCACAATCACACCAAAGATCTCCAGGCCCAGATGCCTCTCATACCCTCGGAGTGAAGGGAAACCTTGAGAGTGGGCGGAAAGAAGGTTATTGCGTGGAGGGACACTGGGGCACAAGTGTCGACTATCCGCCAATCCTTAGTGGACCCCAAACTCATCAACCCGGAGGCTCCGGTGACAATTCAACCCTTCATATCACACTCTGTATCCTTGCCTACAGCCAAGTTACATGTCAAGTACAAGGGCTGGTCAGGAATGTGGACTTTTGCACTCTCTGACAATTATCCCATTCCCATGCTTCTGGGAGAAGACTTGGCCAACCATGTGAAGCTAGCCAAGAGGGTGGGAATAGTCACCCGCAGCCAGGCTAAGCAAGCTTTCACACCCATCCCTGTTCCTGAGCCATCCACCAGGGCCCCGTCTGTGTTACCAGAGACCAAGACAAAGGTGGTGGAACCGGATCCCCTGCCAATGACTGAAACAGCCATAGTGGATCCAATCCCAGAGACCCAGCCAAAGCCCGTCCCAGAACCGGAACTGGCAACGCAACCAGCACCAGAACCATTGCCAGCACTGAGTCCAGCGCTTGCAAACCCGTCTACAACTCCAACGCCAGAGGGCACCAGCGAGCCTGAACTGGTAGAAGCAGCAGATAACCCTACCCAAGAGGCTCAGCCAGAGCCTGAAATACCACATAGTGCACCAGCGGACAGTGGTTCACAGTCAATGGAAAAAGCCCCAGCACCTGCATCGCTTCCAGAGGGACCAAGCCCAAGTCCACAGTCCAAAGAGGAACTGATATCTCCAGCATCAAGGGACCAGTTCCAGGCCGAGCAGGAAGCAGATGACAGCCTTCAGAAAGCTTGGGCGGCGGCACGGAGCACCCCACCGCCTCTCAGCTCTTCTAACCGATCCCGGTTTGTTGTAGAACAAGGACTTTTACACAAGGAGACTCTTTCTGGTGGGCACCAGGAAGACTGGCATCCTCAAAGACAGTTGGTAGTTCCCACTAAGTATTGAGTAAAGCTCTTGAGCTTAGCCCATGATCATCCCAGTGGCCATTCTGGGGTGAACAGAACCAAAGACCAGTTGGGGAAGTCCTTCCACTGGGAGGGAATGGGCAAGGACGTTGCTAATTATGTCAGGTCTTGTGAGGTGTGCCAACGAGTGGGAAAGCCCCAAGACCAGGTTAAAGCCCCTCTCCAGCCACTACCCATAATTGAGGTCCCATTTCAGCGAGCAGGTGTGGATATTCTGGGTCCTTTCCCAAAGAAGACACCCAGAGGAAAGCAGTACATACTGACTTTCATGGATTTTGCTACCCGGTGGCCGGAAGCAGTACCCTTAAGCCACACCAGGGCTAAAAGTGTGTGCCAGGCATTAGCAGACATTTTTGCCAGGGTAGGTTGGCCCTCCGACATCCTTACAGATTCGGGAACTAATTTCCTGGCAGGGAACATGAAAAACCTGTGGTAAGCTCATGGGGTGAATCACTTGGTTACCACCCCTTACCACCATCAAACCAATGGCCTGGTGGAGAGGTTTAATGGAACTTTGGGGGCCATGATACGTAAATTTGTAAATGAACACTTCAATGATTGGGACCTAGTGTTGCAGCAGTTGCTTTTTGCCTACAGGGCTGTACCACATCCAAGTTTAGGGTTTTCACCATTTGAACTTGTGTATGGCCGCGAGGTTAAGGGGCCATTGCAGTTGGTGAAGCAACAATGGGAGGGGTTTACGCCTTCTCCAGGAACTAACATTCTAGACTTTGTAAGCAACCTACAAAGCACCCTCCGACACTCTTTAGCCCTTGCTAAAGAAAACCTAAAGGATGCTCAGGAAGAGCAAAAGGCCTGGTATGATAAGCATTCCAGAGAACGGTCCTTCAATGTAGGAGACCAAGTCATGGTCTTAAAGGCGCTCCAGGCCCATAAAATGGAAGCGTCGTGGGAAGGACCATTCACGGTCCAGGAGCGCCTAGGAGCTGTTAACTATCTCATAGCCTCCCCCACCTCCAACATAAAGCCTAAGGTATACCATGTTAATTCTCTTAAGCCCTTTTATTCGAGAGAATTAAAGGTTTCCCAGTTTACAGCCCAGGAAACAGATGACGCTTAGTGACCTGAAGGTGTCTACTACGAAGGAAAAAGTAATGGTGGCGTGGAAGAGGTGAACCTCTCAGCGACCCTTGGACATCTGCAGCGACAGCAGATCAAGGAGCTGTGCACAAGCTTCGCGCCAATGTTCTCAGCCACACCAGGATGGACCGAACAGGCATACCACTCCATTGACACAGGTAATGCTCACTCAATTAGAACCCCACCCTACTGGGAGTCACCTCATGCCCAAACTGCTATACAAAGGGAGATCCAGGACATGCTACAGATGGGTATAATCCGCCCCTCTAACAGTGCATGGGCATCTCCAGTGGTTCTAGTTCCCAAACCAGATGGGGAAATACGCTTTTGCGTGGACTACCGTAAGCTAAATGCTGTAACTCGTCCTGACAACTATCCAATGCCACGCACAGATGAGCTATTGGAGAAATTGGGACATGCCCAATTCATCTCTACTTTAGACTTAACCAAAGGGTACTGGCAAGTACCACTAGATGAACCCGCCAAGGAAAGGTCAGCCTTCATCACACAGGCAGGGGTGTATGAATTCAATTTACTCCCTTTTGGGCTGAGAAATGCACCCGCCACCTTCCAAAGACTTGTAGATGGTCTCCTTGCGGGATTGGGAGAATCTGCAGTTGCCTACCTCGATGATGTGGCCATTTTTTCTGATTCATGGGCAGAACACCTGGAGCACCTGGAAAAAGTCTTTGAGCGTATCCGGCAGGCAGGAATTACTGTTAAGGCTAAAAAGTGTAAAATAGGCCAAAACAGAGTGACTTACCTGGGGCACCAGGTGGGTCAAGGAACTATAAATCCCCTACAGGCCAAAGTGGATGCTATCCAAAAGTGGCCGGTTCCAAAGTCAAAGAAACAGGTCCAATCCTTCTTAGGCTTGGCCAGATATTATAGTCGATTTGTACCACACTACAGCCAAATCACCGCCCCGCTGACAGACCTAACCAGAAAGAAACAGCCAAATGCAGTTCAGTGGACTGATGAGTGTCAAAAGGCCTTTAACCAGCTTAAGGCGACACTCATGTCTGACCCTGTGCTAAGGGCCCCAGACTTTGACAAACCGTTCCTAGTAACCACAGATGCGTCCGAGCGGGGCGTGGGAGCAGTTTTAATGCAGGAAGGACCGGATCAAGAATTCCATCCTGTCATGTTTCTCAGCAAGAAACTGTCTGAGAGGGAAAGCCACTGGTCAATCAGCGAAAAGGAATGCTACGCCATTGTGTACGTGCTGGAAAAGCTACGCCCATATGTTTGGGGACAGCGTTTCCAACTACGAACAGACCATGCTGCGCTACAGTGGCTTCATACCGCCAAGGGAAATAACAAAAAACTTCTTCTGTGGAGATTAGCTCTCCAAGATTTTGATTTTGAAATACAACACATTTCAGGGGCTTCTAACAAAGTGGCTGATGCACTCTCCCGGGAAAGTTTCCCAGAATCAACTGGTTAAAAATTGTTCTTGGAATGTGGAACATATTGTTAGTTTTTATATAATCAGTAGTATGTCTAAAGGTGCATGTGTCTTATTAACTCTGTTTTCTCCTAGAGCTCCAGGAAGAAATCACAGCTAGTGTGGAACTGGCTGTCCAACACTATCTGTGATTTGGGGGGCGTGTCATAACTATAAAGGGAAGGGTAACAGCTCTCCTGTGTACAGTAGTAAAAATCCCTCCTGGCCAGAGACTCCAAAATCCTTTTACCTGTAAAGGGTTAAGAAGCTCAGGTAACCTGGCTGACACCTGACCCAAAGGACCAATAAGGGGACAAGATACTTTCAAATCTTGGTGGGGGGAAGCCTTTTGTTTGTGCTCTTTGTTTGGGGGTTGTTCGCTCTTGGGACTAAGAGGGACCAGACATCAATCCAGGCTCTCCAAATCTTTCTGAACAAGTCTCTCATATTCCAAACTTGTAAGTAAACAGCCAGGCAAGGCGTGTTAGTTCTCTTTGTTTTCTCAACTTGTAAATGTACCTTTTGCTAGAGTGTTTACCTCTGTTTGCTGTAACTTTGAACCTAAGGCTAGAGGGGATTCCTCTGGGCTCTTTAAGTTTGATTACCCTGTAAAGTTATTTTCCATCCTGATTTTACAGAGATGATTTTTACCTTTTTCTTTAATTAAAAGCCTTCTTTTTAAGAACCTGATTGATTTTTCCTGTTTTTTAGATCCAAGGGGGTTGGATCTTGATCCACCAGGAGTTGGTGGAAGGGAGGAGGGGGGATAGTTAATTTCTCCTTGTTTTAAGATCCAAGGGGTTTGGATCTGTATTCACCAGGGAATCGGTGAAGAGTCTCTCAAGGCTACCCAGGGAAGGGACTAGCATCGGGAGTGGTGGCAGCGGACCAGATCTAAGCTTGTAGTTAAGCTTAGAAGTTTTCATGCAGGCCCCCACATCTGTACCCTAAAGTTCAGAGTGGGAAAGCAGCCTTGACAAAAGCCCTTGGAAAAAGGCCTTGATCCAAAACCAAAACATCTTACCAAGTACATGTGAAAGGAACAAATACAGGCAGGCTGCAGGCTGGTGAGTTAAGGTTGTTTTCATGCCTGGACTGTGCATTTCCAAACTTTGTATTTAAGTACCAGGCAGTGGACGTGCTTTGCTCTCGTTTGCTCTGGGGTAAACACTGATTTCAGTAATGCTACACTGGGTTACACTAGAGTAAATGAAAGAGACTCAGACTCGCTGAAGAGACTCTGAACCCAACTCCAATGAAAACTCTCTGTGCCTGGGAATGTCTCTATCTTAAGGTGTCTAAGTGAGGTGAGCCCGTCTTATGCTACATCCCAAACACAGTGATATGGGCAGATTCTCTGCCCCTGCTGCACTAACCCCTTTGTACTGCCTCAGCAGAGCAAAGCAGGCAGGAGCTGGATGCAGGCGCCAGGCTGAGAATTCCCCAGGCACAGTTGCTTTTCCGAGCAGAAGGGTAATTTCAGAAGAGACCAGAGCCACCATCAGTAGGAGAACAAGAGCAGGAAGAGATGGCTATACAAGTAAAGATGGCTCCATTGTGGCATTGCCACAAACCCTGAGCACTGGGCGCATTCTGCTTTGTAGATTCCCTCTGTTCCAGGGTGGGGAAGTAATCAGTGGTTGCTGGGGCAGGGTACTTCCCCACGTGAACTGGCTCAGCTGTGCTGGCCAGGGGGGCCACGGCTCCGCCCACTCCCGGACTATGCCCTGACCACTTCCCAGACACCCTCCCACACAGGAGAGTAAGTAGCAGCTGCTCTCTCCCGGGGATGCTGGCAGTAGAACACACCATGGAGTAATGGCTGCTTTAGATCCTGTCACTTCCTCACCTGGGCGTGTCACTGAGCCCCCAGAGCTGCAATGTCACAGAACAAGCCTGATGATTCCAGCTTTAAACAAAGTGACGTAAGAGGCGAAGCTTGTAGAGACTTATTGGATTGTGGTCCAGGGAAACAGGGCAGAGGGGGGGAAAAGTCTCTGCCAGATGGGATTTCAGAGATTACAGATAATGCAAAGTAAAGTTATAGGGCCCGATCCCCAGCTGGTGTAAATCAGCCCCACACCCCTGGAGTCAATGGCACTTTGCTGATTCACACTCTGACAATCTGTACCACAGTGTCCATGTGACAGGAAGAAATAGACATGGTCCAGTGTCACCAGTGACTGGATAAGGTTAGTCAAGCTGGGAAATGAGGGTAAATGACCTGGCTGGAATTTGTAAAGAATCTTAGGGAGTTAGATTCACTGTCAATGGAACTTCGACTCTTCAGGGCCTGAATCCCTTGTGAAGATGAGATGTGAAATCTGCAGGGTGCTGTGACACTGAGCACAGCAATGCCTCAATAGCTTTAAACACCTGGGCCTATGTCCCTTATGCTCCTTTGGTAATCCCAGCCTAGGGTTTCAGTGCAGAGGGCCGTGGGTCACTTACTGAGGTGAGGTGCAGAGACGGCAGGTTCGCTCTTCAGTTACAGATGAAGTTTAGCATCAGGAGAGATCTCCAGGGCTCTGATGTTCAGAGATTCATAGTTCTCTGTATCCTTGTCTTGTCCCCGGGGTTCCTGGAAATAAAACATGTGCATATTAACATGAAGCAAAGGGGCTGGTGTCTTTCTGAGAAAGCTGAGATTTAATGGCAGAACCCAGCTGTTCTGAGGAGAGACCAATAATAATTCATCATTAATAAACACAACAGGTGACTTTCCAAACTGCTCTAATAACTAACTAACCCACTGATTGTACAGTAGTGCGGGGCAAATCATATCTGCCCAGTGCATTTTTGGCTTTTCTTTCTGTGCCTGGCAGAGTGCTCACAAACTACTCCTGTCATTTACAAATTGATTCAATATTATGAAACATTCAGGAGATTTCACAGGTGAGCGAAGGGCAGTCTTTGGGGTGCTGGCAAGAGCCATCCAGAGTTGGGGTTTGACCTTCAAGCTTCACAACTGGTCACCCCACATCACTGCTAGGTTGAATACACAAACTTCCTGTGTGACCTGGGTCTGCCCTCGATGTCCATAAACCTCTGACTGCCAGATGCTGGACTGGATGACAGGGAATGGATGACTTGAAAATTGCAGTGTTCTGTTCATTCCCTCTGGAGCACCTGGCATTGGCTACTGTCAGGACAGGGCCGGCTCCAGGCTCGAATGAAGGAAGCAGGTGCTTGGGGCGGCCAATGGAAGGGTGGCACATCTGGGTCTTCGGCGGCAATTCGGCAGCAGGTCCCTCAGTCCCTCTCTTCCTCTTTGATCTGCTGCCAAAGTGCCACCAAAGAGGAAGAGAGGGAGCAAAGGACCCGCCGCCGAATTGCCGCAGAAGAATGAAGCGGCGCGATTGAGCTGCCACTGAAGTGCCGCCGATCGGCTTTATCTTCCCCCCCCCCATCCACTTCGCCACTTGGGATAGCAAAAAAGCTGGAGCTGGCCCTGTGTCAGAAGACAGGATACTGGGCTAGATGGACCTTTGGTCTGACCCATTATGGCCGTTCTTATGTTCTTATGACCTTGGGCATGTTGCTTAGTGTGTCTCTGCTTCAGGTGCCCATTTGTACAATGGAGATAACAGCATTGCCTTACCTCACAGTGGGGTTTATCAGGACAAAAACATTAAAGACTGTGAAGCGCATTGAGAGCTACTGGAGAAAAGCACAATATAAGACTTACAAATTGTTATTATTGTTATAATCCATTTTCAGCATCCAACATGAGTATTCAACATGGAACAAGTGTATTTGTGACTTTATCCATAGTCTGAGAGACTCATGTAGGCCAGCGTCAGAGCTGTGGGATTCAGGGATATGAAAGGGCATGAACATAGTCAAAATGAACCAAACTCCTGACACATTCATCTTTATTTCCCCAGTATTTTCCCAGCTCTACTGTATATTGCAGTTTCTATCAGAGGATCTCACAGCACTATCTGAACCAGAATTAATTGAGTCCAAATATCCCTGAGGTCATTATCAGATGCAAGTTAAACAAGAACAAGTTAAAAATCACTTAGAAAAGTTAGATGCCTGCAAGTCACCAGGGCCTGATGAAATGCATCCTAGAATACTCAAGCAGCTAATAGAGGAGGTATCTGAGCCTCTAGCTATTATCTTTGGAAAATCATGGGAGACGGGAGAGATTCCAGAAGACTGGAAAAGGGCAAATATAGTGCCCATCTATAAAAAGGGAAATAAAAACAACCCGGGAAACTACAGACCAGTTAGTTTAACTTCTGTGCCAGGGAAGATAATGGAGCAAGTAATTAAGGAAATCATCTGCAAACACTTGGAAGGTGATAAGGTGATAGGGAATAGCCAGCATGGATTTGTAAAGAACAAATCATGTCAAACCAATCTGATAGCTTTCTTTGATAGGATAACGAGTCTTGTGGATAAGGGAGAAGCTGTGGATGTGGTATACCTAGACTTTAGTAAGGCATTTGATACGGTCTCGCATGATATTCTTATCGATAAACTAGGCAAATACAATGTAGATGGGGCTACTATAAGGTGGGTGCATAACTGGCTGGATAACCGTACTCAGAGAGTTGTTGTTAATGGTTCCCAATCCTGCTGGAAAGGCATAACAAGTGGGGTTCCGCAGGGGTCTGTTTTGGGACTGGCTCTGTTCAATATCTTCATTAACGACTTATATATTGGCATAGAAAGTATGCTTATTAAGTTTGCGGATGATACCAAACTGGGAGGGATTGCAACTGCTTTGGAGGACAGGGTCATAATTCAAAATGATCTGGACAAATTGGAGAAATGGTCTGAGTTAAACAGGATGAAGTTTAACAAAGACAAATGCAAAGTGATCCACCTAGGAAGGAACAATCAGTTTCACACATACAGAATGGGAAGAGACTGTCTAGGAAGGAGTATGGCAGAAAGGGATCTAGGGGTTATAGTGGACCACAAGCTAAATATGAGTCAACAGTGTGATGCTGTTGCAAAAAAAGCAAACATGATTCTGGGATGTATTAACAGGTGTGTTGTGAGCAAGACACGAGAAGTCATTCTTCCGCCCTACTCTGCTCTGGTTAGGCCTCAGCTGGAGTATTGTGTCCAGTTCTTGGCACCGCATTTCAAGAAAGATGTGGAGAAATTGGAGAGGGTCCAGAGAAGAGCAACAAGAATGATTAAAGGTCTTGAGAACTTGACCTATAAAGGAAGGCTGAAATAATTGGGTTTGTTTAGTTTGGAAAAGAGAAGACTGAGAGGGGACATGATAGCAGTTTTCAGGTATCTAAAAGGGTGTCATAAGGAGGAGGGAGAAAACGTGTTCACCTTAGCCTCTAAGGATAGAACAAGAAGCAATGGGCTTAAACTGCAGCAAGGGAGGTTTAGGATGGACATTAGGAAAAAGTTCCTAACTGTCAGGGTGGTTAAACACTGGAATAAATTGCCTAGAGAGGTTGTGGAATCTCCATCACTGGAGATATTTAAGAGTAGGTTAGATAAATGTCTATCAGGGATGGTCTAGATAGTATTTGGTCCTGCCATGCGGGCAGGGAACTGGACTCGATGACCTCTCGAGGTCCCTTCCAGTCCTAGAATCTATGAATCTATGAATCTATGCTGTAGTATATTACACTGGTCTACAGTTTTTGAGACGTTGTCTGCTTCAGAGATAAAATGTGCTATTTATTATGTATTTTGATGTGTGAATTCAAATATGACAATTAAAACAACTGATTGGCTACTGTTTCTAACATATTTAAATTTTTACATTTTATGTCTATGTATATTGTGTAGATAGTAGAGTTTTAATCATAAATTGTAAACCTAGGTCTTTTCATGTGTTTATGGTTGCTTTACATGATAATATTTCACCTGTCCTGTTTATGTAACACTTTAACAATCAGCAAAAGGGTTATATAAATAAAATGTATTATGAAACAAAAGGCAAAAAACTATTATGTACATAGTTTAGTCCTATTCAGTGTCTACTCGGCGCTTCTTGGCTTGTCTCTTGTATTCATTAAATGGAGCATCTCTTGTCACTGTCCAGCAATAGTCTGCAAGCATTGATGGGCTCCATTTTCCCTGATAGCATTTCTCCATTGTTGCAATGTCCTGGTGAAATCGCTCACCATGCTCGTCGCTCACTGCTCCGCAGTTCGGTGGAAAAAAATCTAGATGAGAGTGCAAAAAATGTATCTTTAGTGACATGTTGCAACCAAGGCTTTTGTATGCCTTGAGGAGCTTTTCCACCAACAACCTGTAGTTGTCTGCCTTGTTGTTGCCGAGAAAATTTATTGCCACTAACTGGAAGGCTTTCCATGCCATGGTAAATTCTCAGACTGGAGAGGGGTAACTAGTGGTGTTCCCCAAGGGTCAGTCCTCGGACTGATCCTATTCAACTTATTCATAAATGATCTGGAGAAAGGGGTAAACAGTGAAGTGGCAAAGTTTGCAGATGATACTAAACTGCTAAAGAGAGTTCAGACCAAAGCAGACTGTGAAGAACTTCAAAAAGATCTCACAAAACTAAGTGATTGGGCAACAAAATGGCAAATGAAATTTAATGTGGATAAATGTAAATTAATGCACATCGGAAAAAATAACCCCAACTATACATACAATATGATGGGGGCTAATTTAGCTACAACAAGTAAGGAAAAAGATCTTGGAGTCATCGTGGATAGCTCTCTGAAAATGTCCACGCAGTGTGCAGAGGCGGTCAATAAAGCAAACAGGATGTTAGGAATCATTAAAAAGGGGATAGAGAATAAGACTGAGAATATATTATTGCCCTTATATAAATCAATGGTACGTCATCTCAAAAAAGATATACTGGCACTAGAAAAGGTTCAGAAAAGGGCAACTAAAATGATTAAGGGTTTGGAACGGGTCCCATATAAGGGGAGATTAAAGAGGCTAGGACTCTTCAGCTTGGAAAAGAGGAGACTAAGGGGGGATATGATAGAGGTATATAAAATCATGAGTGATGTGGAGAAAGTGGATAAGGAAAAGTTATTTACTTATTCCCATAATACAAGAATTAGGGGTCATCAAATGGAATTAATAGGCAGCAGGTTTAAAACAAATAAAAGGAAGTTCTTCACGCAGCGCACAGTCAACTTGTGGAACTCCTTACCTGAGGAGGTTGTGAAGGCTAGGACTATTACAGAGTTTAAAAGAGAACTGGATAAATTCATGGTGGTTAAATCCATTAATGGCTATTAGCCAGGACGGGTAAGGAATGGTGTCCCTAGCCTCTGTCTGTCAGAGGGTGGAGATGGATGGCAGGAGAGAGATCACTTGATCATTGCCTGTTAGGTTCACTCCCTCTGGGGCACCTGGCATTGGCCACTGTCGGTAGACAGGATACTGGGCTAGATGGACCTTTGGTCTGACCCGGTACGGCCTTTCTTATGTTCTTATGTTCTTTTCCTTGCCAAGCAGTGCATGGTCAAATGCATCATCTCGAAGAAGTTCACGAATCTGAGGACCAACAAAGACACCTTCCTTTATCTTAGCTTCACTTAACCTTGGAAATTTTCCACAGAGGTACTTGAAAGCTGCTTGTGTTTTGTCAATGGCCTTGACAAAGTTCTTCATCAGACCCAGCTTGATGTGTAAGGGTGGTAACAAAATCTTCCTTGATTCAACAAGTGGTGGATGCTGAACACTTTTCCTCCCAGGCTCCAATGACTGTAGGAGTGGCCAATCTTTCTTGATGTAGTGGGAATCTCTTGCACGACTATCCCATTCGCAGAGAAAACAGCAGTACTTTGTGTATCCAGTCTGCAGACCAAGAAAGAGAGCAACAACCTTCAAATCGCCACCAAGCTGCCACTGATGTTGGTCATAGTTTATGCACTTCAAAAGTTGTTTCATGTTGTCAGAGGTTTCCTTCATATGGACTGCATGACCAACTGGAATTGATGGCAAAACATTGCCATTATGTAGTAAAACAGCGTTAAGACTCGTCTTCGATGAATCAATGAACAGTCTCCACTCATCTGGATTGTGAACGATGTTGAGGGCTGCCATCACACCATCGATGTTGTTGCAGGCTACAAGATCACCTTCCATGAAGAAGAATGGGACAAGATCCTTTTGACGGTCACGGAACATGGAAACCCTAACATCACCTGCCAGGAGATTCCACTGCTGTAGTCTGGAGCCCAACAGCTCTGCCTTACTCTTGGGTAGTTCCAAATCCCTGACAAGGTCATTCAGTTCACCTTGTGTTATGAGGTGTGGTTCAGAGGAGGAGGATGGGGGAAAATGTGGGTCCTGTGACATTGATGGTTCAGGACCAGAAGTCTCATCCTCTTTCTCTTCCTCGTCTGACTCAAGTGAGAATTATTCTGGTGCATCAGGAACCGGCAGTCCTTCTCCGTGGGGTACTGGGCGTATAGCTGATGGAACGTTTGGATAATGCACAGTCCACTTTTTCTTCTTTGACACACCTTTCCCAACTGGAGGCACTATGCAGAAGTAACAATTGCTGGTATGATCTGTTGGCTCTCTCCAAATCATTGGCACTGCAAAAGGCATAGATTTCCTTTTCCTGTTCAACCACTGGTGAAGATTTGTTGCACAAGTGTTGCAGCATATGTGTGGGGCCCACCTCTTGTCCTGATCTCCAGTTTTGCAGCCAAAATAAAGGTGATAGGCTTTCTTAACCATAGTGGTTATACTGCGCTTTTGTGATGCAAAAGTCACTTCACCACAAACATAGCAGAAGTTATCTGCACTGTTCACACAAGTACGAGGCATCTCTGCTCACTTTGGCTAAACAGAAATGTGTCCCTTTGCAAAATCAAACACTGACAAATAAGAGAGCACGACACTGTATGATTTCTAGAGCTGATATAGGGCAATTTGTTCAGCAGAGTGATGTAAGCTTCGTTATGATTGCATCATCCATGATTTCTAGGAATAACATGATGCAATTCATATCATGTATGATGCAATACCAGCTTCAGATTGCATCATTCATTGTTTTGCCTAAAAAGCAAGTACTGTCCAAACCCAGTCATAGATTTATTCATAGATCCAGTCAAAGATGTATTTTAGTCATTTCTGGTTTAAATTGAGATCCCTTCCCTTTATAACTCACTTATCCTCCGCCATTCCCAAGTCAAGGGTCGTATATACTGACCGAATAGCATATCTTGAAAACTAGAGCCAATCAACAATTTTAAGCATCATTTTTGTTCTCAGTGACCCAGAATTAGTAAAGTTTGACTACATTTATTTCAGAAGCATTTTGGCTGTAGAGCAGTGTTGTTATACACACTATAAAATACGTGAACTGAGACATAGAAAGGTGACCTGTTCCATATCACACAGCAATTTAATAGCAAAGCCATAAATGGGACACATACCCAATCCCTGTAGTAATTCCTAGACCACATTTTCATGTAGAATCCTGCTCCCGTTGATCTAATCATCAGACCCCATGAATCCTGATTGCCTGCCCCTCCTGCTCTAACCCAGGAGTCCTGGTGCCGAGCCCCTTCTGCTCTAACCATTAGACCCCACTCCCCTCCCAGAGCTGGGAACAGATCCCAGGAGCAGAGCTAGATGTATAATGGATTTTTCACTTCATTGGCAATTCTGAAAAATCAAAAAATAATTTAGTTTCAGGTTGAAACAAAAATGCTCTTTTTGCAAGGAATTTTTTGGAAAATGGAAAAGTTGAAAAAACTTCCAAGTCAAAACATTTTCATCATGTCCACCTGGCTCTGACCACTCCCATCCCAGAGCTAAGCACAGAACCCAGGAGTTCTGTCTCTCTGTCCCAACCCCCACTGTAGCCACTAGCCCCCGCACCAGTGAATCTATTGCACAAGGACTACCTGAATTCAGGTCAAAGGGAGTTTTTCCATTGACTTCATTGGACTTTGGATCAGACCCTAAGTCAGAAATGATACAATAAGGGACCAATTTAAAGATTTTTATTTTACTAGCACTCCGGTATTGTAAGGGAGTGGGGTCTCCCCAAGTCTTTAATACGTGGGAACAGATATTGGATGAGGACTTTTAATAAACAAAAATTTACTCAGTAATTTTCCCACCCCAAATTTTCATAAACACTGCTACTAAAACCCCTCTAACTTAGACTTTAACCTGACACAACGTTTAGCTTAAGGTCCTGCAACTCTGAAGTGTGTTGGAGTTGACCATGCATCTCAATGGGAGTAGGATTACTTTAGGCAGGTAAATGTTTCCAGTGTCCTCATAGCCATATTAGTTCACCCACCTTGTAAAGGTAAAGTTGTTGAACTGTGAATGCACAGTTTGTATCGTGATGATGAGCCCATGGCAGGAACAAACGCTTGCGAGATCTCTCACATGAGTCTTTTTTTTTTTTTTTTTTTTTTAGTTAGTTAGTTTGTTTGGGTGTTATCCACTGACAAAATGAGCTCCAGAACCAGCCCCAAATCCTGAAAATTCTTACCAGAGACCAGAGGCTAATATGGAAGAAGAACATAAGTACTGCCGTGCTGGGTCAGACCAAGGGTCCATCTAGCCCAATAGCCTGTCTTGGATAGTGGCCAGTACCAGAGCTTCCAGGGGAGTGTACAGAACAGGGCAATTTTGGAGAGAGGTTTAGGATCAATTCAAATATGGGGTTGTATCCTTGACCATCTTGACTAATAGCCATTGATGGGCTATCCTCCATAAATTTATCTAATTCTATTTTGAACTCATTTATATTTTTTGGCCCCCACAACATCCCATGGCAATGAGTTCCACAGGTTAGGTGTGTGTTGTGTGAAAAAGTACTTCTGTTTGTTTGTATTAAACCTCCTGCCTATTCATTTCATTGGGTCTTCTCTGGTTTTTGTATTGTGTGAAAGGGCAAATAACACTTCTTGATTCTCTTTTCCCACACCATTCATGATTTTATAGCTCTCTATCCTATTTCCCCTCTTAGTCATCTCTTTTTACTTACTGTGTAATGGGAACATCCAGCAGATGAGGCATCTGAAAAATACATACTACATTTATAGCCATTTTTCTTAGTAATTTTTCAAGTCAAATAGTATCTGAATTTCCCTGTTATAGGTGTGAGTAGTACTGAAGGATTCAGACATCATGGGGATGATATTTCTAAAAACTGCTTTTCGGTACTTAAGCGCTAAGAGGAATAAATAGCAATTCAAACAATAAATCTACCATTTGAAGCACATATATGGGAGAGATGATTTGGGATGACTTTGGGATCTTTATTAGGAGGGCACCCATTTCATGAAAAATGGAACCTGGGATCATGGATTTGGATTTTGGGTCATGGTGGATTCTCCATCACCGGCAATTTTAAAATCAAGATTGGAAGTTTATCCTAAATGACCCACTCTAGGAATTACTTCATGGCAGTTCTCTGGCTTGTGTTATGCAGGAGGTCAAACTAGATGATCACAATGGTCCCTTCTGGCCTTGGAATCTATAAATCTGTGACTCATTGCAATGGAACAGAATAGGCCCCGGTAAGGAGCTATTGTGCCACCTGCTTTTCAGCAGAAATCCCAGCCTCCAGCCCCTGGTCCTACAATTGCATCGAACTGTGACTCGCAGAATATATTCATCCTCTGATCAGTGGTTAGAAATGTGTTGATTATGAGAAAAATAGTTTCTACTGCAGGCTGATATTACAGTGTCCTGAGACTGTGAATTAATTAACAGACTGTACTCATTTTCTCAATGCTTTGCCTTGAAAATCCATATATACTAGGTGAGTCAGTAGATCACAGGAGTAAGGTAATAATATGTTTGAACTTCATACCAATAAGCTTCCCTGCTGAAGTTTCGTCTGTGCTCTCCTTTGCATTTTGCTCCCTATAGAAAATGAGAGAAAACCTAAATGAGTGAATGTGGAACGTCAACTATATTTACTGTGTTCAAACAAGAGAGGTCTGGGCTAGCGTCCCATCAACCAATGTGATACTCTGGCTTAGTGAATGTGATTATGTCTCCCTCTAATGGTTGCTCCCAGCAATTACAGCAGCTTGCTACTTAAGATAATGGATTTTCATTTAGCTCAATTGGAGAGGATTTCTTCACTGACATCGCAGGGTGCAAAACCCACTGGTGACCATGGTATGGCCATGTGTCTACAGCAGGTTACACAAAATGCCTCTTATCTTTGGTGGGGGATGAACCTGGAATCCATGTGGGGAAAAAAAGAAAATGATTTACCCGAGTTAGTGGCCACATATAGAAATTCAAATGGAGTCATCCCTTCTGGCAGCTGGATTGTGACACAGAATGTAAGAACATTTTCTCCCCCAATTGCCAATGGGACTGAAAAGGAACTACTTTGCACAATCAGGGTTGGGTCTCAAGTACCTTCCTGAAACCTGGAAATTTTAGAGCCATCTTCCCAAGCAGCTAATAACACCTAATGCTTATAAAGCACTTTTCTTCAGTAGATCTCAAAGTGCTTTACCAAGGATGTCAGCATCATTATCCCCATTATACAGATGGGGAAACTGAGGCACATAGAGGGAAATGACTCACCAACGGTCACCCAGCAGCAGAGCCAGCCAGTGTGCTATCCATCAGGCCATAGTGCCTCTCACTAGCACAGAGCTACATGAGCAAAGACCACTATTTCTGAGGGCACTCTATCTGGGTAAGAGACCTTCACAGAGGGATTCATATGTTATGGCCACCAGATTGACAGTGGGGTTAATCCCTGACTTGATTAATAACCTATCTTCTTTGCTTTTCAGTCATAATCAGTTTTTGCTAAAACAGCATCTTCATTAGGGTAATTCTAAATCAAATACTATATTCCTGTAGCTACTAAGACGTGATCTCCTCTTACCTTTGGTGTTTACATTGACGTGTAGCTGAAAAGACAGAAAGTCTTAGTGAAACATTCTAAATGACTCGCCACAACATTAGTAAAGAAAAAGGGGAACATAAAGCAAACTAAGTATGGGGTGAGGAGGCGGGGTCTGGCGTTGTGATCTGAATTAGGTTTAGGCTAGAACCGAGGGTGGAAGTTGCAGGTCACTCCAGATATCAATGTGAGTTTGCAGTGCCAAAATTTCATCAGCTGTTCTCACAAGAATTTGGTCCAAAATGGCACAAATTTCACAAAAGCAATTGGACTTGAGAAATTTCTGATCTCTCGGTCCAAATCTCTAGCAGATCCCCCTTCTGGATTAGATTCTTTCCTCATATCAAAGATGTAGGGATAGGTTCCAAGCTGGCGATTTGCGAGCAAGTTACTTCACCTCATTGTTCCAGTTCATGTAGATTGCGGTATGCTTTACGCAAAAGGCCTCTTGTAAGCTTATAATTGATTGAGTTGGTTCATCCTATTTGTATGTATGTATCATTCTTGATACTAGAAATATGAAGTATTACTCTGAGGTCCTATTGTAATTATGCAAAGTGTGGGCCATTAATGGTGGCTCAGGATCTTGATGGCTCCACTAACTAGGACAACTGGTTGTAAATGGCTCTGTTTACTTGTAAGCTTTCCTGTGTTCCTGTGAGTCAGGCCAGGAAGAATGGAGGCTTGGGGTCTCACAGGACATGTGACCATGCCACCTGGTACTGGAATCCATCATAAACCTGGTGCTTTTCCATTTAGAAGGAAGGGTGGGAACCCAGAGAGAGACAAAGGATTCCCGCTTTCCGCCAAAGATATAAAAGGGCGTGGAACAGAACAAAAGGGGCTGCCAGTCATGAGAAATCTCTGAGTTACCATCTGAGCTGGAACTAACAAGAACTGTACCAGGGGAAAGGATTGGGCCCAGACTAGGAAGGAGTCCAGTCTGTGAAAGAAGTTTATTGGAACATCTCTAAGTGTGAGATTTACCTGTATTCAGTTTCTTAATGTGTTAGGCTTAGATTTGCGTGTTTTGTTTAATTTTGCTTGGTAACTTACCTTGTTCTGTCTGTTATTACTTGAAACCACTTAAATTCTACTTTTTATACTTAATAAAATTACTTCTGTTTATTAATTAACCCAGAGTAAGTGATGAATACCTGGGGGAGCAAACAGCTGTGTATAACTCTCTATCAGTGTTATAGAGGGCGGACAATTTATGAGTTTACCCTGTATAAGCTTTATACAGAGTAAAACGGATTTATTTGGGGTTTGGATCCCATTGGGAACTGTGTGTCTGGGTGCTGGAGATGGGTGACTTGCTGAGCAGTTTTTGGTTAAAGTCTGCAGCTTTGGGAGTGTGGACCAGACCTGGGTCTGTTTTGCAGCAGACTAGCATGTCTGGCTCAACAAGGTAGAGTTCTGGATTCCCAAGGCATCAGAGAAAACTGGCTTAGAGGTAATTCCAGCACATCAGGTGACAGCCTGAAGGGGGTCTCTGTGACCGAACCCATCACAAAGGGTAGTAACTGACAAGATCTAAAGTGGAATACAAGACTTCTTTCTATCAATGTATGAAAGAAGAACTCATAGGAGAGGCATCTTTGTACTAGTCTAGACACAGCACTCTGGTGTGCTGATTGAACTGGTACCTTGTCACAGGCATACATGTGTTAGTGGATCTGTAGCTCCTAGAGGGCACTCGGACTGTGCTTTGTTGACAATCAACCTGGCCACGCGCCTTCACCACTGAACCGAGCCTGTGGTCTTTCTTTGGAGTAACATCGAGGTCTGCTGAATCAACACACTGCACCGTCTGCTAGTGCAGCTGACATCAGAGAACAGCAATTCTAGTAGCATTACCAGTGCTGCAGCACCAGCAGCCGTTTGCAACACGAACAACAGTTGGTAATCGTACACTCATAGACATGTCAGGCTGGAAGGGTGTCACGTTATTGACTTGAACTGGGACCATATAGAATATGGTTGCAACCAAAGTCCTGTAGTGGCACCAAATCTTGCATAAAGGGGGTCAAAAAAGGTGTCTGAGACAAGGTGATGGTTTGCTGGTTATGATTATGTGATCTGTATGCATGTATCATTTTTGTATTTAAAGTTAGAAGTATTGGCTCTATACTGTCTGTATTTCAAACTTGTGCTATGCTTCTGGGTCACACCCCAGACAAGTTGGTGTCAGCTCTGCCTAGCCTGCTTGATGGCCCATTAAGGACCATCAGCTATACAATTGACCCATTGACAGAAGGCAGATATGCCTTGTGACTCAGCAAGGTATGCAGGGACATGCCTATGGACAGTACTCTGAGGTTTTTCCATGCCATGTGCTGGACAGCTTGTTTTGGGGACAAAGAAAGCAGAGACCACATGGCAAGAGACTATAAAAAGCTGTTGCAGCTCCTCCATCTTGTCTCCAATCCTGCTTCATAGGACTGGAGGGACTTTGCTACAAAAGGAAGCTCTACACAAAGGACTGATGACCCATCCCAGCTGTGGATGTACTCCAGTGACTTGATTTGAACCTGCAGTTTATTCTATCACTGCTGCAATCCTGAACCAAAAAGTTTGCCATTACTGTATGTAATTGATTCAATTTAACCAATTCTAGCTCTCATCTATATCTTTTTCCTTTTGTGAATAAACCTTTATATTTTAGATTCTAAAGGATTGGCAACAGCGTGATTTGTGGGTAAGATCTGATTTGTATATTGACCTGGGTCTCAGGCTTGGTCCTTTGGGATCGAGAGAACCTTTTTTCTTTTACTGGGGTTTTGGTTTTCATAACCATTCATCCCCATAATGAGTGGCACTGGTGGTGATACTGGGAAACTGGGGTGTCTAAGGGAATTGCTTGTGTGACTTGTGGGTAGCCAGTGGGGTGAAACCAAAATCCTCTCTGGCTGGCTGGTTTGGTTTGCCTTAGAAGTGGAAAAACCCATCTTGGGCTGTAACGGCCCTGCTTTAAGCAATTTGTCCTGAATTGGCACTCTCAGTTGGGTCCCGCCAGAACCAGCATCGTTACAAAGGGACCTCAAGAACTCATCAAGTCCAGCACCCTGCACTGAGGCAGGTTGTTCTTCTCTGGATATTCTCTAATTTGTTCACATCTTTCTTAAATGCTGAGTTCAAAACCCTGCTCCAAAATGGGGTTCCAAATATGAGTCTCCCACATCCTAGGCAAATACTGAATTCCTGGGCAAAGGTTGGGGGGGGGGGGGGTGGCAGGCACTTGAGCTTTCATGAGTCAGGGCCAGAGGTCTGTATGGCATGAAGAGATGTGTGCTGAGCTTGCCAAAAAATACCCAGTGGAAGAGTTTTCAATCAGAAAATGCTATTTCTTCAAAATTAAAACCTTTTGACAAGGTGTGACCGGGATCCTAGTAGGGAGCCATCTGTGGTCACCCAATTATGGTGAACTGCAAAGAATGGGGTGGACAATCCCCAAAAAGCTGGTGGATATTCCAATACTTAGATTTCCCAAGCCAGCATAAAACAGCTTCTTTATTACCGTACTGGTTACTCAGAAGTCCAAACAACACAGTTCCCTCAAAGTGATCCAGCCTCAGGCCTCCATCCAGGCACCTAAGTCAAATATGATGATTTCTGAAAATCTTATTTCATCATATAAAAGAAAAGGTTCTTCCAATCCCAAAGGATCGGACACATTATCTCCCAGGTTATTGAATATTCCAGATCTTATCCAAATACATGCTACAGACAATTCTTATTTCATTCTTCCAGGTTCTGGTGACTCTGCCCAAAAATTCTCACTCACCTTCCTCAGCTGAACCCACCATGAGTGGAAATTTGGAGGCTCTGTTATCACAGATGCCCCCTGGGGTGGGGAGATGGGGGGGCAGGGGAGAAGGAAGCTCTGGGGGTTTGTGCAATGGAAACAGAGGCAGGGGGAGGTCTAGGGAGAAAGGGAGAGAGAAAAGGGGCTGGGGAACCCTGTTGCAGAGAGACCAGGGGGACAGACACCTGGGGGGCAGTAAGTGCTGTTATTCCAGTGCCAGGGCCAGATGCAGCATCCCCACACACAGGGGGCTAGGTGTTACCCACACAAAATTGTCTGTTACTCACACTCTAGGGCACCCACCCTTACCCTGTTCCTAGGGCTCAGGTGTAACCATGTCAATTTAAGTACCCACCTGTACCCAATTCCTAGGACTCAGGGCGTAGCCTTACACAGTAATAGCCTTATTCTCTATTTATTGACAATCACGAAAAACAGACTGCACATGCTAAGCATACAACAATGCTCGCCACTCCCAATAAGACAGATGAACTTTTCTTGATGGTCAGTCAGGATCGGGTCCATCTGGGGGATTCCAGTTTCTGCACAGTGTCATTGGCAGAGTGTTGAGGTCTGACAGCTCTGTTCTTGATGCTGTGTCCTGGAGCTGGTTCCTAAAGAATTTCCTTTTGGACCCCAGTTTATATAGTGAAACTTGAGTCCTGCTTAGCTGTACCTTAACCAATCATTATACTAAAATTTTACTGACCAAGCCTAACAAAATTCTCTAACCAATCATACCCCACCATCTTAATTAATTTACAACTAGCAAAATTAATTATGTAACAAACAGAAATAATCAAAGAACCAGATAGAGCTCATCCAGAAAAACAATAGGGAAGTGGGGACCATAATGACAGAAGAATAAAGAAATGAGAAGTCCACAACCACAGCTATTGATAAGTTTCAGAGGGGTAGCCCTGTTAGTCTGTATCAGCAAAAACAACTAGGAGTCCTTGTGGCACCTTAGAGACTAACAGAGACCTTGATTACATTGAACTCATTAGCACTACAAAAGTGATTTTTCCTCCCTTCTTGACAACTGTTGAGAATAGCCCACTTCCACCTTAATTGAGTTGATTCATTAGCATTGACCCCCCACTTGGTAAGGCAACTCCCATCTTTTCATATGCTGTATATTTACACCTGCTTACTGTATTTCCCACTCCCACGAAAGCTTATGCTCAAATAAATTTGTTAGTCCCCAAATAAATTTGTTAGCTATTGATAAGAGATTTCTTGCCAGACAGGATACTATCAAAGTAAGTTTTCTATAACCATCTTAAGATCTGTTTCTTTATCTGGTGATAGTGGGGGCCATTAGGACGGGGTCCCCTTCTTAACAGCCTGATATTACATTGTCATTACATATCATTTAGATGGAATGTGAGGATGTGACTTCCTGCTTCTTAGCTAATGGCTGCTGCTCTTTTAATGTGGCTGCAGACGAAGGCCTTAGGCTTTAGGCCTTCCAATATGGCTACAGGTCAAAAAATATGGCTACAGGCCAAGGCCTTATCCTTACAGTGGGCTCTCTCTTGGGGTGCTGGGATTCTGCAGGATGTGGGGGCCCAGATCGGGCCTGGGCAATGAGCCCTGCTGGTACTGAGGGATTTAACTACCCAGCCGCCAGTTGGGAAAACGCTAGGTAGGGTGACCGGGTGTCTGGTTTTCGACCAAAACACCTGGTCGACAAGGGATCCTGGCAGCTCCGGTCAGCATCACTGACCAGGCCATTAACTATCCGGTTGGCGGCACTGCACAGTGGGGCTGGCAGGCTCCCTGCTAGCCTCCGTACCACATGGCTCCCGGGAAGCAGCCGGCATGTCCCCCCTCAAGCTCCTACGTGTAGGGGCATCCAGGGGGCTCCGCAAGCTTCCCCAAGCGCCACCCCTGCAGCTCCCATTGGCTGGGAACCATAGCTAATGGGAGCTGCAGAGGCGGTGCCTGCGGATGGGACAATGCACAGAGCTGCCTGCCCGCTCCTCCGCTTAGGAGCTGGATGGAGGACATGCTGCTGCTTCTGGGAGCTGTTTGAGTTAAGCACCACCCGGACCCTGAAACCCGACCCCTCCCGTGCCTGAACCCTCTGCCCCAGCCGCAGCCCTGATCTGCCCCCTGGACCCCTCAGTCAACCCCGGGGCAGAACCGGCCCAACTGGACCAGAGAGTAAGACCTTCTAGGGACTGCTCTGTGGGGAGCCCAGCACAGGGGCTGGTGCTGCGGGGCCAGGAATCAGGGGTTCGATATTGGGGTGCGGCTATCAGGTTGGGAGTGGTGATGGTGGGGATCTCTGAGGCAGGGTTGTTTGTGGGCAGGGGGTTTTGTCCCAGCATCTCAGTCCCCCGAGGGGAAGCAGCTCATCCCCTGGGGAGATTCTCTTCTTCACATGGCCGGTCCAGGCTCCTGAGGGCACAGAGAGACGGTGGGTTAGAGGGGCCCATGTCGCTCTGGGACCAGCCCCTGGGGGAGCAAAGGGTACAGAAGGGGGGGTCACCTCACCTAGAGCTCCCCCTTTGGGCAGCTGCAATAGGCCTCAGCCAGGATCAGACCCAGGATGAGCAGGACCACGGCACCCAGTCCCAGGCGGGCAATGTTGGCATGGGTGAAATCCGGTGCTGTGTGAGGAAGGGGAGAGTTACTCAGTAGCTCAGACAGGGAGATCAGCAGCTGGAGGGACATGCCATCAGCTTCCAAGGAGCCACCTGAGGTTAGCACTGGCTGGAGCCTGCACCCCTAACTCCCCTGCCACACCCAAACTCCGTCCCAGAGCCTGCAATCCACACCCCCTCCCATGCCCCAACCCCTGACCCAGCCCGGCGCCCCCTCCTGCACCCAACCCCCTCAGGCCCGTCTCCACCCCAGAGCTTGTACCCCAAGCCAGAGCCCTCACCCCCTCCAACACCCCAATCCCCTGCCCCGGCTCAGTGAAAATGAGTGAGTGAGTGAGTGAGTGAGGGTGGAGGAGAGCTAGCAAAGGAGGGAGGGGGGGTGGAGTGACCGGAGGGTACAGCCTCAGGGAAAGGGTGGGGTAGGATGGGGCCTCGGGGAAGGGGTGGGGCAGGGGTCTGGGCAACTGTGTTTGGTTTTGTTCAATTAGAAAGTTGGCAAGCTTAGGGCTGATGCACTCCTGGGCTGGGGAACAAGAGGAGCAGGGAACAGGAGCTGGGAGGGGATTTCCCCCGGCCTGCGGCCTTGGTGAGGCGGATACTGGATCCTATGTCCACTTCTGGGGCCCCAGTTTAACAGGCTGTTGGAAAAGTGCAGCAAGTGTAGGGCAGAGACAGAAAAACGCTGAGATGGCTGGAGAAGAGGCCTCCCAGGAGAGGCCAGGGAGCTCCGTGTGTGGAGCTGGTCAGACAGCTGGGCTGGTCATGGTGTCTAAGGCTAGGTCTACACTACCTAGGGGAGTCGACCTAAGATACGCAACTTCAGCTAAGTGAATAGCGTAGCTGAAGTTGTGTATTTTAGGTCGACTTACCTGGCCGTGAGGACGGCGGCGAGTCGACCGCTGATGCTCCGCCGTCGACTCCGCTTCCGCCTCTTATAGATTCATAGATTCATAGATTCTAGGACTGGAAGGGACCTCGAGAGGTCATCGAGTCCAGTCCCCTGCCCACATGGCAGGACCAAATATTGTCTAGACCATTCCTGATAGACATTTATCTAACCTACTCTTAAATATCTCCAGTGATGGAGATTCCACAACCTCCCTAGGCAATTTATTCCAGTGTTTAACCACCCTGACAGTTAGGAACTTTTTCCTAATGTCCAACCTAGACCTCCCTTGCTGCAGTTTAAGCCCATTGCTTCTTGTTCTATCTTTAGAGGCTAAGGTGAACAAGTTTTCTCCCTCCTCCTTATGACACCCTTTTAGATACCTGAAAACTGCTATCATGTCCCCTACCAGTCTTCTCTTTTCCAAACTAAACAAACCCAATTCATAGATTCTAGATTCTAGGACTGGAAGGGACCTCGAGAGGTCATCGAGTCCAGTCCCCTGCCCGCATGGCAGGACTAAATACTGTCTAGACCATCCCTGATAGACATTTATCTAACCTACTCTTAAATATCTCCAGAGATGGAGATTCCACAACCTCCCTAGGCAATTTATTCCAGTGTTTAACCACCCTGACAGTTAGGAACTTTTTCCTAATGTCCAACCTAAACCTCCCTTGCTGCAGTTTAAGCCCATTGCTTCTTGTTCTATCCTTAGAGGCTCCCTGCTCCCAGCACCCCTGGAGTCTGTAACACAAAGGCAGCAGAGACGTCACAGCTTCTGTCTGACCTGCAGCCTCTGTCCCTTCCTCAATCTGATATTTGTCACTGCTCCCCATTTCCTGCCCTGCACCACCCCCCTTCCCCACCCTGGCCACAGAGTCTCTATTTATGGCTGGAGGACTGAGAACTGAGGGGGCCTGGTTTACTTGTTTGTCTAAACATATCACTGAGGAAATGCCTCCTGTCCCATCTCACTGCCTGGGGCCAGAGACCGCCCCCTGGCTAAAGGCACAGCTGGGTCAGGGGGAAGGTCACCGGGTGATTGCTGGGCCTGGGATGTTGGATGAGCCTGAATCTTTTGTCTCCACCCTCGTCGCCAGTCCCTGGTGAGAAGGACCCAGCTCCCCCAGGGGGAAATTCACCCTCTCGGCTTAAGAGGGACATAAATGGGGCCTGGGCCTCCTTTGGGACCCTCTGCATAGGGGTGAATTCCCTGCTCCCGCAGAGAAAACCTACCATGAGACAGCTTAGTCTTCTCCACCCCGTCCTCCACACCCAGCTCCAGCCACTTCTGCCCTGACTGCCCCCACTCCCATTCTGGGCTCCTGAGGGGTCTGCTGTCCCTGCTGGGACGGGTACCAGGGCGCTGCCGGATGGGGAAGAACACAAGGCAGTTGCGAAAGAGCATCCAGAAGTGACCTCTGAGCAGGTGGCAGCCAAAATCAGTGTGACTCAGCAAGTGGGGGAACCAGGGAAAAAGGCCAAAGAAACATGTGGGAGTCTTGTGAATATACGATAACACCTCTGCGGGAAGCCAGACAGCCGAGGGTCTCAAGGGAAACATGTCAGGAGCACAAGTTTTGCACAGCAACTTTTCATAGTATTTGATGCAGAAGCAGATTGTCCTGGGATGGTGGCTGGGCACATTTCACCCCTGGGATGGAGTCAGCTCTGCAGAGCAGCTGGACAGGGGATGTTTGGGGGAGCTCAGATGCTCGGGTGAGAGTCAGTGGAACACACTGTGACACTATCTGTTCTTAGCAGAGCGTAGAAGGCGACAGGGTAAAAAAGGGTAAATATGTTTTGCATTTTTAAAAATATCATTGTTTCAAGACCATTTGTGAAGATTTTTTTTTTTTACATTTCCCCCCATTTTTTTTTTTGCCAAAATGGTAAAAATGGAGGGAGGGGAAATCAAAAAGATGAAACTTAAAAAAAAAACTTCTCTGCACACATGTTTTTTAAATGTAATTTTTTTTCTTTTAAGTTTCGTTTTTAAAAAACTCCAAAAAACAATGTTATTTTTGTGTTTGAAAAATTGTGAACTTTAGGAAAAATGACGTTTGACAAAAACTCTCATTTTCAAAAATCTGTCATTTTTAGATCACAGCATTGTGGTGGCTCTGCCCAGAGTGATCCCCGGGGCTGTGGGTCAGGCTGAGGTGCTGGCACCCTTGGATGGCAGCCGGGCCCTGCTTGGAGCTCACACAATGCTGCCCAGAAAGGGGCTGATCCAAAGCCCCTTGGTGTCAATGGAAACCCTCCACTGACTTCACTGGCCTGGGGATCAGGCCCCTGTGTAAGAGGGTCAGTTCTCTTGTGACAGAGAAATGGCTCCGGAGCTTTCACTTGGACAGACCCCAACCCAGACCAGCCACAGGAACAGAAACAGGGAACGTCTCCACCATGGGAGGGTGAAGGGGAGGTTGATGACAGGCTCATGAACTGTGCATAAGGGGATGTGAAGAAGGAGAATTCACCCCAACCTCCAGCCAGAGCTGCAAGTGCGTGAAGCAAGAGCATCCGCACAGTGAGTTCCTCCTGCTGCACAGACCCTGCAGCTGCCTCACTGCACAGAACAGTGAATATGGCAGGCGATCAGCTTGGCTTAACAGTGAAATCCTTGCTGACCTTAAATGCAAAAAAGAGGCTTACAAGAAGTGGAAGATGGGACAAATGACCAGGGAGGAGTATAAAACTATTGCTCAGGCATGCAGGAGTGAAATCAGGAAGGCCAAATCACACTTGGAGTTGCAGCTAGCAAGAGATGTTAAGAGTAACAAGAAGGGCTTCTTCAGGTATGTTAGCAACAAGAAGAAAGTCAAGGAAAGTGTGGGCCCCTTACTGAATGAGGAAGGCAAACTAGTAACAGAGGATGTGAAAAAAGCTAATGTACTCAATGATTTTTTTGCCTCTGTCTTCACGAACAAGGTCAGCTCCCAGACTGCTGCACTGGGCAGCACAGTATGAGGAGAAGGAGACCAGCCCTCTGTGGTCCAAAGAGGGGAAGCGCCTGGAGACTAGAAAACAGGGAAATCCTCAGAGACAGGAGCTGTGAAATCTGCCGCAGGGGAATTAACTGATCTCACAGAGTATCCCACCCCCTGTTGTTTCTGGGCTAGATCCTGCCTCCCTCCCAAGGGCCTGAACCCCAGGGCAGGCAGGGCAGAATTAGACCCGACTCTCCAGACCTGGTGGGGATGTTAATGGAAACAGATGCTGCGGGATTACAGAGCAATCGGTTGCTGCTCAGAAGAGGGAACAGAGAGGAGTGTTGGTGCCCTAAACAATGGCTCCTGCTCAGTGATTCTCTGCTTACCCAGTCCAGCTGCTTTGTGCAGCAGCACGGGGAGGAAACCGCTGGATGAGCCGACAGCGCCCTGAGCATCTGCAGAGTCGCCTGAGCAGACACTACTTCCCCCGCCCAGCAATGAGCTCTCCCCAGCCTGACCACGAGCTAGCAGCCCAGCAGAGCGGGAGCGTATCACACGCTGTGATGTGGGATTGAATAACCTGCTCACATGGTGTTATTTTTGTCCTCACACTTTAACCTGCCTCATTCTGTTTTTCTCTCCATTTAGTCTGTTCTCATGAGGTTTCCAGGGCAGTTTATTTTCATAGTTGTACACTTAAAGGCCAGAAGAGACCAATTTAACTAGTCAGAGCAGTTTCACAGCCCAGGCCAGAGAGCCTCCCCCAGGGATCCCTGCATTGAGCTGCTAACTTCTGGCTGTGCTAGAGCCTGTCTGGTAGAAAGAGACGTCCCCTCTCGATTTAAAGACTCCAAACCGGCTCACATTTCTAAACACTAAGGGCTAGTTCAGTGGTTTGAGAATTGGCCTGCTAAACCCAGTGTTGTAAGTTCTATCCTTAAGGGGGCCACCTAGGGATCTGAGGCAAAAATCTGTCTGGGGATTGCTCCTGTTTTGAGCAGGGGGTTGGACTAGATGACCTCCTGAGGTCCCTGCTAACCCTGATATTCTATGATTCTATGACTGTGGTTGATCAGTGCAAGAGGGGACCGGGGGAAGGAAGATGTTGGACTGGGACAGAGCAACTGGAGATGGGCCCTGAGGTTTCGCTCCAGCTGCGGATCTTCATCTGACCTTCCCCAGAGTTTGGGGGTGTGGACTTGGAGTTCTGGTTTGGACCTATGATAGAGACAGCCCCAAAATCTAGGTGTGGGGAGTCTCCCTCTGAGCAAAAGTGCAATAGGTACCAGATACGATGATCCGGTGTCTGACTAAAGAGGGAAGAAGATGCTCTATCTGGGGTGCCTGAGCCACCTAATGGTGAATGGGCAAGGGGTGCGTAGATCTGGTGTGTACCTAAGGCCTGACACTGACAGACTGACTGGGCAGCTAGGCCAGCCACAGACATAAGCAGGACAGACTGTTGCAAAGGAAATTGGAAAGTTTAACACTCCCGTTCAGAGTATAACCCACGGGAGATTGTCAGGGCAGGGATTGTGCTGTATGATACCTGACTGTACAGCGCCAGCCCACCAATAGTACTGAGGAAACAACACATTCATAATGATGAGTACACTGGGGCCTGCTGAGAATTTTAAATCAAGACCGATTTTCAATAGAAATGTAGATTTTGACTAAACAATGTATTTTATTTGTTTATTTATTTATTTGTGGAGTCTCTGCTTTCTTTGAACATTTTTTATTTTTCGTTGGAAAACCAAAAACCCCAAAATATTTTTGGTTTTGGAAGTTTTCAGCTGAAAATCTTCAGCTTTCAGTGGCTGAAACCTAATATTCCCCTCCCCCTCACACACACTTTTCAGGTTATCAGCTTTTCAATGAAAAGTTAAAATTTTATTGCTGAAAATTTCAATGGAAATTCATTTAAAGTTTCCACAGGGGGAAAAAATCCATTTTCTGCCCTGCCCCAGAGTGCACCATGTTTAAGCTTGTGGAATCTGCCAATGCTTTGTTCTGCCCTATGCCCACAGGACTCCCCTGTGATCTCCTAGAGGTTAATGCACATTTGTGTGAAGTTCTGTGTGACAAGTGTGGGAATGTGGGTACAGGCCTTGCTGGAGCTCTTGGCATAACTACCAGTATGAACCAAAGGCTGTGAACTGAAATTACGCCTGGCCTCAAGAGAATAGTAACACACTGGGTATTGGCTAACCAAGTAATCACACTCCTGACCTGAGAGGATGGTACAGAGACACACAGAGTTCTCAAGTAACTCCATAAATATAGGCTTAAGAGATGGTTCAGGAACACACCGACTGCTCCTAAGGATAAAGAGGGGCTGACAAGATAATGGATAAGGATGTTTGTTTGAACTAGCAGGAACAAGGATAAGGGTTATGATAAGGGTAGTAAGTGACAAGATCTAAAGTGGAATAAGTGACTTCTTTATATCGGTGCATAAAAGGAGAAGTCCTAGGAGAGGCATCTTTGTACTAGTCTAGACAAACCACTCTGGTGTGCTGATTGAACTGGTACCTTGTCACAGGAATACATGTCTTAGTAGATCTACAGATCCTATGGGGCACTAGGACTGTAGCTCAGGGTGCAGGGAGGGTGTAACTCAAGGGGCAGGCAGGGGGGTAGCTCAGGGTGCAGGGATGGAGTAGCTAGGGACAGTGTCCAGGCAGGGGGGTAGCTCAGGGTGCAGGGAGAGGGGCATTTAGGAACTGTATAGAGGCAGGGGGGAATCTCACCACGAACGGAGAGAGATAGCTAGGGGCTGTGCGTGGGAATGGGGGTAGATCAGGATGCAAGAAGGGGGTAGCTAGGGGCTGTGTGCTAAGGGTCAAGGAAAAACTTTTTCACTAGTTGGGTGGTGAAGCACTGGAATGGGTTACCTAGGGAGGTGGTGGAATCTCCTTCCTTAGAGGTTTATAAGGTCAGGATTGACAAAGTCCTGGCTGGGATGATTTCGCTGGGGATTGGTCCTGCTTTGAGCAGGGGGTTGGACTAGATGACCTCCTGAGGTCCCTTCCAACCCTGATATTCTATGCTTCTATGTTAGGGTAGCTCAGGGTGTGGGGTGGGGGTAGCTGGGGGCTGTGTGGGGGCAGGGGGTAGCTGAGGGTGCAGGGAGGGGGTAGTTAGGGGCTGTGTACAGGCAGGAGGTAGCTCAGAGTGCGGGGATAGGATAGCTAGGAGCTGTGTGAGGGCAGGGGGGTAGCTCAGGATGCAGGCAGGGGGTATCTAGGGGCTTTGTGCAGGCAGAGGGGTAGGTCAGGCTGCAGGTAGGGTAGCTCAGGGTGCAGAGACAGGTGTAGTTAGGGGCTGTGTGAGGACAGGGGGGTAGCTGAGGGTGCAGGGAGGGAATAGCAGGGGGCTATGTGCAGGGAGGGGGTAACTGAGGGCAGAGGGAGGTGGGTAGCTGAGGGTGCAGGCTGGGTGTAGCGCAGGGTGCAGGCTGGGGGCTAGCTAGGGACTGTGTGCGGGCAGGGGGTACCTGAGGGTGCAGGGAGGGAGTAGGAAGGGGCTGTGTGCAGGGAGGGGGTATCTGAGGGCACAGGGAGGTGGGTAGCTGAGGGCGCAGGTTGGGAGTAGCACAGGGTGCAGGCTGGGGGCTAGCTAGGGACTGTGTGCGGGCAGGGGGTACCTGAAGGTGCAGGGAAGAGGTAACTAGGGGTTATGTGTGGGCAGGGGGGGTGCTCAGGGTGCAGACAGAGGGATAGTTAGTGGCTGTGTACAGGCAAGGGGGAAGCTCAGTGTGCAGGCAGGAGATAGCTGGGGGCTGTGTGCAGGCAGGCGATAGGTTAGGGTCCAGGGAGGGGGCAGATACGGGCTGTGTGCGGGTAGGGGGTAGCTGAGAGTGCAGGGAGGGGTAGGTCAGGGAGTAGGGAGGGGGTAGCTGAGGGTGCAGGCAGGGGGTAGTTCGGGGAGCGGGGAGCTCAGTAGGCATGGGGTAGCTAAGGGCTGTGTGAGGGAAGGGCGTAGCTCAGGGTGCAGGGAGTTAGCTCGGGGCACAGGCAGGGAGTAGCTGAGGGTGAAGGGAGGGGGTAGCACAGAGTGCAGACCAGGGGTAGTTAAGGGCGGTGTGAGGGAAGGGGGTAGCTCAGGGTGCCTGGAGGGTGTAGCTCAGGGTGCGGGCAGGGGGTAAGTCAGGGTGTGGGCAGGGGGTGGCTGAGGGCGCAGGCAGGGGAAAGCTGAGGGTGCAAGGAGGGGGTAGCTCAGGGTGCAGGGAGGGGGTAGCTCAGGCTGCAGGGAGGGGAAAGCTGAGGGTGTAGGCAGAGGGAAGTTGATGGTGCAGGGAGTGGGGTAGCTCAGGGTACAGGGAGGTGGTATGTCAGGGTGCAAGGAGGGGGTAGCTCAGGGTGGTGGGATGGAGTAGCTAGGGGCTGAGTGTGGGCAGGGGGTAGCTGAGGGTGCAGGGAGGGGTAGCTCAGGTTGCAGGCAGGTGGTAGCTCAGGGTGCAGGGAGGGGGTAGCTAGGGGCTCTGTGCGGGCAGGGGGTAGCTGTGGGTGCATGGAGGGGTAGATGAGGGTGCAGAGAGGGGGTAGCTGAGGGTGCAGGGAGTGGGTAGGTCCGGGTGCAAGGAGGGGGTAGCTCAGGGTGGTGGGATGGGGTGGCTAGGGGTTGTGTACGGGCAGGGGGTAGCTGAGGGTGCAGGGAGGGGTAGCTCAGGGTGCAGGGAGGGAGTAGCTCAGGTTGCAGGCATGTGGTAGCTCAGGGTGCAGGGAGGGAGTAGCTAAGGGCTGTGTGAGGGCAGGAGGGTAACTGAGGGTGCAGGGAGGGGTAGCTTAGAGTGTAGGGAGGGGGTAGGTGAGGGTGGAGGCAGGGGGTAGTTCCGGGTGTGGGGGCAGGGGTAGCTCATGTTGCAGGCATGGGGTAGCTCAGGTTGTAGGCAGGGGGTAGCTCAGGGTGCAGCCAGGGGGAAGCTGAGGGTGCAGGGAGAGGGCAGCTCAGGGTGGTCTCAGGGGAGTAGCTCGGAGTGCAGGGAGGGGATAGCTAGGGCCTTTGTGCGGGCAGGGGGGTAGCAGAGGATACAGGGAGGGGGTAGGTCAGGGTGCAGGGAGGGGGTAGATAGGGGCTGTGTGCATGCAGGGGTGTAGCTGAGGGTTCAGGGAGGCGGTTGGTCAGGGTGCAGGGAGGCGGTAGGTCAGGGTGCAGGGAGAGGGTAGCTAGGGGCTGTTTGTGGGCAAGGGGTAACTGAGAGTGTAGGCAGGGGGTAGCTGAGGGTGCAGGGAGAGGGTAGGTCAGGGTGCAGGGATGGGGTAGCCCAGGGTGCGGGAGAGTAGCTAGGGGCTTTGTGTGGGCAGGAGGGTAGCAGAGCGTGCAGGCAGGGGGTAGCTGAGGGGGTAGGGAGGGGGTAGGTCAGGGTGCAGGCACGGGGTAGCTCAGGGTGCAGGGAGGGGTAGCTAGGGGCTTTGTGCTGGCATGGGGTAGCTGAGGGTGTAGGGAGCGGGTAGCTCAGGATGCAGAGCGGGGTAGCTAGGGTCTGTGTGTGGGCAGGGGGTAGCTAAGGGTGCAGGGAGGGGGTAGGTCAGGTTGCCGGGAGGGGGTAGGTCAGGGTGCAGGGAGGGGGTAACTAGGGGTAGTTTGTAGGCATGGGGCAGCTGAGGGTGCAGGCTGGGGGTAGTTGAGGGTGCTGGGAGGGTGTAGGTCAGGGTGCAGGGGGGTAGCTAGGGGCTGTGTGCGGGCAGGGGGTTAGCTGAGGGTGCGGGCAGGGAGTAGCTGAGGATGTAGGGAGGGGGTAGGTCAGGGTGCAGGGTGGGAGTAGCTAGGGGCTGTTTGTCGGCAGGGGATAGCTGAGGTTGCAGGGAGGGGGTAGCTAGGTGCTGTGTACGGGCAGGGGGTAGTTGTTGGTGCAGGCAGGGGGTAGGTCAGGGTGCAGGGAGGGGGTAGCTAGTGGCTGTGTGCGGGCAGGGGGTAGCTGAGGGTGTAGGGGGGGTAGCTAGGTGCTGTGTACGGGCAGGGGGTAGCTGTTGGTGCAGGCAGGGGGTAGGTGAGGGTGCAGGGAGGGGGTGGCTAGGGTCTGTGTGTGGGTAGGGGGTAGCTGAGGCTGCAGGGAGGGGTTAGCTCAGGGTGCAGGGAGGGGGTAGCTAGGTGCTGTGTGCGGGCAGGGGGTAGCTGAGGGTGCAGGGAGGGGGTAGGTCAGGGTGCAGGGAGGGGAGAGGTCAGGGTGCAGGGATGTGGCAGCTAGGGGCTCTTTGTGGCCAGGGGGTGCAGGGAGGGGGTAGGTCAGGGTGCAGGAAGGGGGTAGGTCAGGGTGCAGGGAGGGGGTAGCTGAGGGTGTAGGGGGGGTAGCTAGGTGCTGTGTACGGGCAGGGGGTAGCTGTTGGTGCAGGCAGGGGGTAGGTGAGGGTGCAGGGAGGGGGTGGCTAGGGTCTGTGTGTGGGTAGGGGGTAGCTGAGGCTGCAGGGAGGGGTTAGCTCAGGGTGCAGGGAGGGGGTAGCTAGGTGCTGTGTGCTGGCAGGGGGTAGCTGAGGGTGCAGGGAGGGGGTAGGTCAGGGTGCAGGGAGGGGAGAGGTCAGGGTGCAGGGATGTGGCAGCTAGGGGCTCTTTGTGGCCAGGGGGTGCAGGGAGGGGGTAGGTCAGGGTGCAGGGAGGGGGTAGGTCAGGGTGCAGGGAGGGGAGAGGTCAGGGTGCAGGGATGTGGCAGCTAGGGGCTGTTTGTGGCCAGGGGGTAGCTGAGGGTGGAGGGAGGGGGTAGGTCAGGGTGCAGGGAGGGGGTAGCTAGGGGCTGTGTGCGGGCAGGGGGTAGCTGAGGGTGCAGGGAGGGGATAGGTCAAGGTACAGGGAGGGGGTAGGTCAGGGTGCAGGGAGGGGGTAGCTAGGAGCTGTGTGCGGGCATGGGGTAGCTGTGGGTGCAGGGAGGGGTAAGTCAGGGTGGAGGCAGGGGGTAGCTCAGGGTGCAGGGAGGGGGTAGCTGAGGGTGCAGGGAAGGGTAGGTCAGGGTACAGGGAGGGGATAGCTAGGGGCTGTTTGTGGGCAGGGGGGTAGCTGAGGGTGCAGGGATGGGGTAGGTCAGGGTACAGGGAGGGGTAGGTCAAGGTACAGGGAGGGGGTAGGTCAGGGTAGAGGCAGAGGGTAGCTCAGGGTTCAGGGAGGAGGTAGCTAGGGGCTTCTTGTGGGCAGGGGGGTAGCTGTGGCTGCAGGGAGGGGGTAGCTCAGGGTGCATGGAGGGATTAGCTGGGGCCATGTGCCAGGAAGAGTCCCCTGCCAGCGACAGACCGGGGTCCCCCTGCCTGGGCGGCTCTTACCGGCTGCAGGAGCTGAGGAACAGCCGCATCCCCGGGCAGCAGCAGCATACTGGGGACGCCCTGACTGCTCCGCTCCATGACACCAGCTGCAGCAGCAGCTTCTTGTACTGCGGGACTCCAGCGTCCTGCCTCCGACCTGGCCAGGGGGTGGGGCTCGGGGGCGGGGAGAGGAGAAAGTGGGGGAGGGATGGAGCTGCCCTGGGGACTGCCACTCATTATACAAGGGGACACGAGGTGTTTGGGGTTTCAGCCCTGCGATGTGGGGGGCCAGGGCTCGGGCGCTGGTTTCATCTGCGGGGTCCCGCAGCCCCCCTGAAAGGCCTCACGGACCCCCAGGGGGCCGGGGACCCCCTTGAGAATTCCTGACCTAGAGCATCCCTGACAGGGGTTTGTCCAACCTGTTGTCAATAACCTCCGAGGATGGGGATTCCACAACCTCCCTTGAAAACTATTCCAGAGCTTAACTTCCCTTTTCCTTAGAAAGTTTTTCCTAGTATCGAACCTAAACTTCCCTTGCTGCAGATTAAGCCCATTAGTTCTTGTCCTACCTTCAGAGGAACTGAGAACAATTGATCCCCATCCTCTCTATAACACTCCTTCCTTAACAGATTTGAAGATGGTTATCAGGTTCCCCTTCGGTCTATTTTTCTCAAACCTTAAGATGCCAAGTTTTTTTAACCTTTCTTCATAGTTCAGGTTTTTAAACCTTTCATCATTTTTGTTGTTCTTCTCCGGATTTTCTCTAATTTGTTCACATCTTTCTTAAATGCTGAGTTCAAAACCCTGCTCCAAAGTGGGGTTCCAAATGTGGGTCTCCCACATCCCAGGCAAATTTTGAACCACTGGCCAAAGGTTGAGACGGGCAGGCACTTTTAGGAAGCTGCTCTGAATGAAACATTTTCTATGACTAGAAACAGCCTTTCCCGATTTACTAACAAATTCCAAACATGTTTGGAACCGACCCGAACATCTGCTCTGATTTTTCAGTTTGTTGCCACCCAAAACATCAATTCGTCACCTAGCTCCACTCACAAGTGACCTGCAATAACACACAGATGCAGAGACATTGCAGAAGCCTGTAAATCCACCCCAGACATCTTCAAAACACACCCATTGGACACTGATGAAACCCCCAGATGCAGACCCTGGAGTGGCCACCCGGCTCCAAGACGTGCCCTGTAGCTTCTGGGTGGGGGGTCACCTCCTCTGAAAACAGTGGGGACATGGGGACGGGGGACTGTGTGCCCCATGGCTCCCAGCAGCTTCCCGTGGCCTCTGTCACTTGGTGGTCCCAACATATCCCATGAGACATGAGGGATCTCCTGACAAAGCTGCCCCCTCCCTGTCAGCAGATCCCTGCCATACTATGGGAGAAGCTGGGAAAGACAGGGCTTTAATTATGCTCTTGCATTTGGTAGAGACCCCAGGGTGCTCAGGGACAAAAAAGGGCAGTTCCCCTGGCCCCTGTCTAGGCTCTCACCCACACACACACACACATACTGCTTCTACCCTGCTCCTCTCCCCTCCCCTCCCCTCCCCTCATCCTGTTTCCATCCCCTGTTCTCCTCCCCCATCTCCACCCCATTCCCTTCTCCTCCCCCATCCACATTTCTACCCCCTTTTCCTCTGCCCAACCCCCCCCCTCCCTCCATCCCACTGCCCCCTTCTTATCTGAGGGCTTTTCCTGACTCCCCCACCTATTGAGATTCCCCCCTCAGGTGACAGTTGGGCTCCCCCCCCCCAAGGTGACAGTTTGGCTCCCCCCATCTCCCCCAGGTGACAGTTGGCCATTCCCCCCCTTGACGGTCCCGTCGCTGACTCTGCTCGCCAGGCCCCTCCCCCCACAGGCATTTCCCAAGTCGCTGCAGGCGACTCCGGACATCCCCCAAGCTTGCCGCACCCAGGGCTGGAGGGTTCGGCCCGTCCCAGCAGGGACCCGCCAGGCTCTAGCAACTCTCCAACCCACAGGCCAAAGGGCCCCTGACTGTTTGCTCCCCTAGGCCTGGTCCACACTAGGAGGTTATGTCGAATTTAGCAGCGTTAAGTCGAATTAACCCTGCACCCATCCACAGAACGAACCCCCACGGTAGATTTGCCCACACCAAAGTGATTCGCGACTGACCGGTAGCTGTCTGGCATTGCAAGCTTCCAGAGGGCTATGGCCACTCGCTTCTGGACAGTCAGGGCTGCTCCCATCCAGCTGTCCTTGCGCTTCAGGGCAGGGGACAGCAACTCACAAAGTTCAAGGAAAGTTTCGCAGCCACTGTGATTCATCCCAGACCTGCAGCACTATGTGGTCCCACCAGTCCGTGCTTGTTTCCTGGGCCCAGAATCACCGTTCCACGGCATCAACATGACCCATTGCCACCATGATGTTCACGGCGTGGGGTCCTGTGCTTTGTGAGAGGTCTGTGCCCCTATGAGGCCTGGTCTACACTAACCCCCCAATTAAAACTAAGGTACGCAACTTCAGCTACGTGAATAACGTAGCTGAAGTTCGAAGTACCTTAGTTTGAACTTACCTCGGTCCAGACGCGGCAGGCAGGCTCCCCTGTAGACTCCGCGTACTCCTCTTGTCGAGCAGGAGTATCGGAGTCGATGGCGAGCACTTCCGGGTTCGATTTATCGCGTCCAGACAAGACGCGATAAATCGAACCCAGAAGTTCGATTGCTTACCGCCGAACCAGCGGATAACTATGGACGTACCCTCAGACTTAATGTCCTCACTGCGCTGCCGTAGCCTCCTCGCCCGATTTCTCAGCATCTGACTCTGAAAAATGTGGACGATAAGGTGCGAGGTGTTGACAACAGCCATAACTGCAGCGATGATCACAGCGGGCTCCATGCTCGCAGTGCTGTGGCGTCCGCGCTGGCACTCACCAGAAAAGTGCGCAAACTGATTGCCCGCCGGCGCTTTCAGGGAGGGAGGGAGGGAGTAACGGTTGAATGACGACAGTTACCCAAAATCACCCTCAACACATTTTTTGCCCCAGCAGGCATTGGGGGCTCGACCCAGAATTCCAATGGGCAGCGGGAACTGTGGGATAGCTGCCCACAGTGCACCACTTCCAATGTCGACGCTTGCCCCATTAGTGTGGACTCACAAAGTCGAATTACTGTCCTTAGTGTGGATACACACGTTCAACTTTGTAATATCGATTCCACAAATTCGATTTAAGTAAAATCGAACTACTCTCATAGTGTAGACATACCCCTAGTGACGTCACCATGCCCTGAAATGCAAACACGGTGGTTATTCTGGCATTGCTCAGTCACGGCCAGACGCCCGAGCGAGCGTGGGGAACAAACAGGCTCTGCCTGCTGAGGTGTCAGCGCTGGAGAGGCACCATGCAAAATTCCCACCTTTGTGAGCTGGCCTGGAGTCCAGCTGGCCCAGGGACTGTGGGGCCCCAGTTTGTAGGGTGTGTCTGTTTTTTGTTAGCCAGACAAGGCGGGTGAGGTAAAACCTTCTATTGCACCAACTTCTGGTGAGAGAGACACTTTCCAGATACACAGCTCTGCTATCCTGGGACCTACATGGGTACAACAATTTTTATTTTTGTGGTAAGGGATGCTGGGGTAGCGAGGGCCTGAAGAGGAAGAACCAGTGGCCACCACTGCCAAAGAAAAGGCTGGCTAGCAACAAAGGTGGGATTGAAACCCACCCATGCCCAATACAAAGGATCAGCCTTAACTCCTCAGCCACCATTTTACCTACTGGGGCATCTTTCACATGAGCTGTCATTTCATCACCTGAGACCACACACCCAAGCCACGGTAGAGCAGACATAGCAGGGGAGGCCTGCAAGCATACCAAGCCCATAGCCACATCATGCAAGATGGCCAAGTGGTTAAGGCCCCAGACTACTAATCTATTGTGCGCTGCTGTCCCCTTTGGTTGTGAGCCATCATGTCTTCTTTTTGTGGAGGCAGTCACTGAGTCACTCTTCTGAACCTCTTCACCTAGCGAAGCCGTACGGTCACCAAAAGAAGACTAAAAGATCCCCACAAATTGGGTGCCAAAGCACTTCCTACAGCGGCTAGGACTCAAAACCATCTTAAAGTAATGGGAATCAAGCATGAAGCCTCTACACCACTGGTCTGCTTGCAGGCCTCCCCTGCTATGTCTGCTCTACCGTGGCTTGGGTGCCTGTCATTGGCTGACCAAGGAACAGCTGGTGGAAAGGGGCCCTTTTGGTTGATAAAGTGACCAAGCGGTTAAGGTGCTGGATTACCAATCTGTTGTGCTCTGCATGCCTGGGTTCAAAGGGTACTAAGAGCGCCACAGTGGATCACAAATTGAATGTGAGTCAACAATGTGATGAGGTCACAAAAAAGGCTAATGCCATTCTGGGGATTAACAGGAGTGTCGTATGTCAGATATGGGAGGTCATTGTCCCGCTCTCCTTGGAACTGGACTTTGTCCAATTCTGGGTATCAGTGCTGCTTTAATTTTTTTTTTGCATCAATGTTGCTTTTTCTGTACACTGGCTTGTTTAGGTTGTGGTTTTCTTTTGGTTGCTGCACATGCTACTTTGCTATTGTAGTGTCAGACACTGGGTCTGTGCACACACTGGTTTGTTCTGATTTCCATGTCTTATTTCATATGTTTGCTGGTTATTGATGCCTTTGTGAAGCACACAGATGTTATTTGCCCTGGTTTTAGAGGGGCAAACTGAGGCACCCAGACAGGAGGGGACTTACCAAGCTTATACTGTGAGTCAGTGCCACAGCTGGGAATAGAACCCAGGAACACACCAAGCCCTGGGCGTTAGCCCCAAGATCCTTCTTCCCACCCTGTACAATGGCAAGTCTCATGTCTTGTCAGAGTATGGAACCGACACCATTGGCCATGGAAGCAAAACATAACTGGGGGCTGGAATCTGTCTGGATTAGGGTGCACCGGTAGTTACACCATAGCTAGGGTTGTGTTAAAGATATTGGTGTTTTGACAGTGGAAAGTACGGTGAATATTGTGTGTTTTGAATAAGTTTTAATGAAACAAAACTTGGGTTAAAATCTTTAGTCAGTGATGGACTGTTTGGTGTATTGATTGTGCAATTAGAGGTTCTGGAAAGTATGAGATGCCATTGAAAATGGTTGTTTTAGTGATTTTTTTTCCTGGGGAATGTCTCACTTGTCTATATATTCCTCTAGCAGAAAGATCCAGTCACAAATATGGCCCACATTTGACTATATCATTGCTTTATAATGGGAATTCCAAGAGTACCAATTTTAGGTTAATGCATGGCATATAAAATGTACTTTAAAACGGTAACGTTAAATTTGTGTGCCAATCTGAAGCTGCCGAGTTTTAATTTGATGACAAAAAATGTGGTACGGCAAAAAGGACTATAAAATGAGAAAGAGAGAGAGAGAGATCTAGGACCAGGGCCATAACCAGGGCAGTGAGAGTGGGGTGGTCACCCAGGGCACAAAGCCACGGGGGCGGGAAAAAGGGGCAGAAATAGAGGTGACATGTAAACCTCCGTGCGACAGGGGTCGGTCAGGCCAGCCTCATGTGGTCAGGCTAAAGGAGGGAGCACCACCTCCACCTCCTGACTCACCTCAGCAGGCCACCCAGCCTGTCTGGGTTGGGGGCGCAACCAAAAAATTTGCGGGAGGGGCTATGCTCACCCCAGGTTCTAAAATTCCTAGTTATGGCTCTGCCTAGGACCCAGGTCTCTAAGGAGAAATCCCATTCTGGTCATTTACTGCACCACACCACTTTTCAGAGTGACTAACACTGATTTTCCTGTGCAGATGAATCCTTAATAAGAGACAGCCCCTGCCCAGAAGAGTTCACAATCTAAGGGGGAGATTTTCAAAAGCACCTGTGGGACTTAGGAGCACAAGGCAGTGGGCACAGAGCACAGTCACACACTTGTGCTCCTGAATCCCTGGTGAGCTTTGAAAATTGTCCCCTTAGACAAGGCAGAATTATTATCCCCATTTCACAGATGGGGAGCTGAGGCCCAGAGAGATGAAGTGGCAGGCCCGAGGACTCTGTATGTAAGTGGAAGAATGGTCCTGCTATTGTGGGGAACTTTCCTAGTGTATACACTACCCCGGTGAAATGGGCTAGTGAAAGGATCTGAGTCCTCACTCCCACTCCCTTTACCCAGAGACCTGCCTGACACTGAGGACTCCCCTTCCACTCTCCTGTCTGGCAGAGTCCTCGTAACACCGACAAGGCTGGGCCCAGGATTCCTGGGGGGATCAACCCCCAATCTTGTCGTGGTTACTTAGGACAGGGGCTAGGGTGTCCCCACTCTGGAGTACTCTCTCTGCTCTGGACGCTTCCCTGACCCACTGATCATTACATATAGTTCAAGCAAATACAATTTATTAAACAGCCACCAATTTAAAAATAAAGAAAAATGGGAAAGGTTAAAGGAAAACACATCACCCCGCTCTGTGGTATGGGAACATCACAAACAGCCATCACAGAAGTGTATGGGCAGTTCACAGTCTGTTCCTCACATGTGCCAGGCCTCCCGCCCAGGCCCTGGCTGTACTGTAGAGATGCAGCAAGTTAGACACTTACTCTGGCCACACACCCTCAAGCCAGCGGCAGCTCCAGGCACCAGCGCTCCAAGCGAGGGCGACAGTCAGGCAGCCTTCGGCGGCAAGCCTGCGGGAAGTCTGCCGATACCGCGGATTCGGCGGCAATTCGGCGGCGGGTACGCCGAAGCCGCGGGACTGGCGGAACTCTTGCAGGCATGCCGCTGAATGCGCGGGACCTGGCTCTGGCCAGGGGGAGGGGGGTCTCAGATCTGCAGCCTGGCCATGATAAGAGCCAGTCGGGCAGCTGTGGGGAGCCGTGGCAGTCCTTCCACCTGCCCGGGGTGTGAGGGGTCTGAGAGCAGCCCCCAGCCTGTGTCCCTGCCCCCTGGGCTCCCTGGCCGCCCGGGACAGGAGGAGGATCCACAACTTCACAACCGCTCCCACAGCTGCCCGTGCGGCTCTCCCTGACCCGGCTCCGGACGGGGTTGGGGCTTTGGAGCTGCAGCCCGGCCACGGTAAGAGTCATGCACGGGCAGCTGTGGAGTCGTGGACCCTCCTCCTGCCACCTGCCAGGCGGGTGGGGAGCCCGGGTGGTGGGGACACAGGCTGGGGGCTGCTCTCAGCCCGCACACCGGGCAGGTGGAGGGGCTGCCAAGGCTCCCCACGGCTGCCCGACTGGCTCTTATCATGGCTGGGCTGCAGATCTGAGACCCCCCACCCCCTGGCCAGAGCCAGGTCAGGGAGAGCTGCACAGGCAGCTGTGGGGACCTTCGGTCCCTCCACCTGCCCCGGGCGGGGGGGCCTGGGACAAAGGCAGGGGGCTGCCTACCTTTGCCTCCACCTCAGGCGAGGGCCCCCGGCCCCCCTCCACTTTTGGGAGGGCTCTGGCACCCTTGCCCCAGGCTGGGGCTACTGGGGGCCGGCCTGCAGCCAGAGACGCCGGGCGGCTGGAGCCACCCGACCACACGGCGCTTCAGGGCTGGGGGCCGTGCTGCCCACCTGCCCACAGGAGTGGGGGCCGTGCCCATCTGCCTGCCTTCCCGCCGCTCTGGGGCTCAGGCTGAGGGCCGGTGCTCGGGCAGCCTGAGGCTGACAGGGAGACCTCTGGGCTCTGGCGGGGGAAGAGGGGGAGTGGCAGAGCCCCAGGCAGAAGGGGTGGGCTGGCCGGGGCTAGCCCCCCCAAGACCTTGGTCACCCACCGACCATGGCTCCTTGCTCTCTCCTTAGCTCTGCCCCACTCTGGCCCAGGTAGCTCCAGCTCACACGGAGGATGGGACCCCCTGGCCTCCTGACTCCCTCATCGGCCTGCTTGCGCTGTCAATCAGGCTGACCTGGAGCACTGGCCTCTGTCCATTGCCCCTGGGGACTGTCAGTCTCAGGGTCCTGATTTCCCATTGACCCTTCCACTTGGTACTGGGAGCTACCCAACCAAAAAATCTCCACTGAGTTTTATTAGGGAACCAAAAGTCTCCTTACATGTAGCCGAGCTGGGAATTCAATCCCTGTCTACCAGAAGTCCCATGCTGGTGCCTTAACCATGAGCCCATTCTCAGAAGGAAGGAGCTGGGCTGGGCTGGGCTGGGCTGGGCTGTCTGGCTGGGGCATTCATGGGGGCTAAAATCTGACAGAGCTCAGCTTGGCCCTGGCCTGGCTGGGAGTGAGCAGAGCTCTGCAGGCTGCAGGGCAGAGTGACTGACAGCATCACCGTCCATCCGGGGAAGGAAGGGGGAAACTAAGAAGGTTGCAGGAGTTACCTATTACATCAGGGGCCTATTGTGCAGCACTGAGCAATGGTATCTCCTTAACATCCTGCTCTGAGCTGCTCAATAGTATCTCCCCAGGCCCCTTTTCACTCTCCCACTCACAGTTTAGTTCACTTTGGAAGTGAGTTTAGCTACCAGTTGAATTCAGAGTTTAATTTTGAGTAAGAGTGTCCACACAGGAATTTAATGCAGTTTAACCAATCCACTTTCAATGGCCTGGTCTACACTACGAGTTTAGGTTGACTTTAGCCGCGTTAAATCGACTTAAGCCTGGACACGTTTACACGACAAAGCCCTTTCTTTCGACTTAAAGGGCCCTTTAAACCAGTTTCTTTACACCACCTCGACGAGGGGATTAGCGATAAAATCGCCCTTAGGGGGTCGGAATTGGGTTAGTGTGGACGGAATTCGACATTATTGGCCTCCGGGAGCTATCCCACAGTGCTTCATTGTGACCGCTCTGGACAGCACTCTCATCTCAGATGCACTGGCCAGGTAGACAGGAAAAGCCCCGCGAACGTTTGAATTTCATTTCCTGTTTGCTCAGCGTGGAGAGCACAGGTGACCATGCAGAGCTCATCAGCACAGGTAACCGTGATGGAGTCCCAGTCCCAGTCCCAGGATCGCAAAAGAGCTCCAGCATGGACCGAACGGGAGGTACGGGATCTGATCGCCATCTGGGGAGATGAATCAGTGCTGGCCGAACTCCGAAGCAGTAAAAGAAATGGCAAAATATTAGAAAAGGTCTCCAAGGCCATGAAGGACAGAGGCCATAACAGGGACGCACAGCAGTGCCGCGTGAAAATTAAGGAGCTAAGGCAAGCCTACCACAAAGCCAGAGACGCAAACGGAAGGTCCGGGGCTGAGCCGCAAACATGCCGCTACTACGCGGAGCTGCATGCCATTCTAGGGGGTGCAGCCACCACTAGCCCAAGCATGTGCTATGAGTCCCTTGCTGGAAACAGGGAAGCGGGTTCGGCGGATGAGGAAGATGAGGATGGAGAGAACATAGATAGCTCACAGCAGCAAGGAAGCGGAGAAACCAGTTTCCCCAACAGCCAGGATATGTTTGTCACCCTGGACCTGGAACCAGTAACCCCCGAACTCACCCAAGACCCTGTGGGCACACAGGGGACCTCTGGTGAGTGTACATTTGTAAATATTACACATGGTTTAAAAACAAGCGTGTTTAATGATTAATGATTAATTTGCCCTGGCAATCGCGGCCAGTACAGCTACTGGAAAAGTCTGTTAACGTGTATGGGGATGGAGCAGAAATCCTCCAGGGACATCTCCAGAAAGCTCTCCTTCATGTACTCCCAAAGCCTTTGCAAAAGGTTTCTGGGGAGGGCTGCCTTATCCCGTCCGCCATAGTAGGACACTTTACCACGCCAGGCAAGTAGCACGTAGTCTGGAATCATTGCATAACAAAGCATGGCAGCGTATGGTCCCGGTGTTTGTTGGCATGCAGACAACATCCATTCCTTATCGCTCTTTGTTATCCTCAGGAGAGTGATATCATTCACGGTCACCTGGTTGAAATGGGGCAATTTTATTAAGGGGACATTCAGAGGTGCCCCTTCCTGCTCTGCTGAACAGAAATATTCCCTGCTGTTAACCACGCGGTGGGGGGGAGGGGTGAAGTGACCATCCCAGAGAATTGGGTGTGTGGGGGAGGGGAGTTAGTTGGGTTTGTGCTGCATGTTAAACCTGAAACCGCAGCCCCTCCTTTTACATTGCAAACCCATTTTAAATGGCCAACCCAATGGGTGCTTGGTATGGTTAATGAGAGCAGTACTGTTTTAAACCATCCCCACTTGTTAACAAGGTTAAAAAAGCCAAAAGACTGTGTCTTACCATGGCTGCCTGCAAGCTGAAATCTGTGGCCTGGCACTGCGTGAGTGATCTCTCACACCAAACCGGCAGGCCCTCAATATAAGAGGAAAAATGCGACCTTGTAACGAAAGCACATGTGCTGTGTGATGTGAACAGCAAAATCTAACGTGAAAGAGTGTACCCATTGTTCTCTAAAATGTATCTTTTTTAAACAACTCTCCCTTCTCCTCCACCAGCTGCAAATGTTTCACCTTCACAGAGGCTAGTGAATATTCGAAGAAGGAAGCGAAGGACGCGTGACGAAATGTTCACTGAACTACAGACTGCCTCCCACGCTGACAGAGCACAGCAGAATGCGTGGAGGCAGTCAATGACTGATTTTAAAAAAGCCCAATATGAGCGAGAGGAGAGGTGGCGTGCTGAATCACGGGCTGAAGAGGAGAAGTTGCGTGCTCAAGAGGAGAAGTTGCGTGCTGAAACGCGGGCTGAAGAGGAGAAGTGGCATCAACTTGTACTCAGAAAGCAAGAGTCGATGCTCCGGCTGCTGGAGCATCAAAGTGATATGCTCCTGCGTATGGTTGAGCTGCAGGAAAGGCAGCAGGAGCAGAGACCGCCGCTACAGCCCCTCTGTAACCAACAGCCCTTCTCCCCAAGTCCCATTGCCTCCTCACCCAGACGCCCAAGAACACGGTGGGGGGGCCTCCAGCCACCCAATCACTCCAGCCTAGATGATTTCCAGTGCAATAAGTTTTAAAGTTTTAAAGTGCAGTGTGTCCTTTTCCTTCCCTCCTCCCCCACCCATCCCGGGCTACCTTTGCAATTATCCCCCTAGTTGTGTGCTGAATTAATAAAGAATGCATGAATGTGAAGTAACAATAACTTTATTGCCTCTGCAAGTGGTGCTTGAAGAGGGGAGGGTAGGGGAGGGTGGGGTGCTTGGTTTACAGGGTAGTAGAGTTAACCGGGTGGGTGGGGGGGCTGCGATTTCATCAAGGAGAAACAAACAGAAGTTTCACACCGTAGCCTGGCCAGTCACAAAACTAGTTTTCAAAGCCTCTCTGATGCGCACCGCGCCCTGCTGTGCTGCTCTAACCGACCTGGTGTCTGGCTGCGCGTAATCAGCGGCCAGGCGATTTGCCTCTACCTCCCACCCCGCCATAAATGTCTCCCCCTTACTCTCACAGATATTGTGGAGCGCACAGCAAGCAGCAATAACAATGGGGATATTCTTTTCGCTAAGGTCTGAGCGAGTCAGTAAGCTGCGCCAGCGCGCTTTTAAACGCCCAAATGCACATTCCACCACCATTCGGCACTTGCTCAGCCTGTAGTTGAACAGGTCCTGACTCCTGTCCAGGCTGCCTGTGTACGGCTTCATGAGCCATGGCATTAAGGGGTAGGCTGGGTCCCCAAGGATAACGATAGGCATTTCAACATCCCCAACGGTTATTTTCTGGTCCGGGAAGAAAGTCCCTTCCTCCAGCTTTCGAAACAGAAGAGAGTGCCTGAAGACGCGAGCATCATGTGCCCTTCCCGGCCAGCCCACGTTGATGTCGGTGAAACGTCCCTTGTGATCCACCAGGGCTTGCAGCAGCATTGAAAAGTACCCCTTGCGGTTTATGTACTCGGTGGCTTGGTGCGCCGGTGCCAAGATAGGGATATGGGTTCCGTCTATCGCCCCACCACAGTTTGGGAATCCCATTGCAGCAAAGCCATCCACTATGTCCTGCACATTTCCCAGAGTCACTACCCTTGATATCACCAGGTCTCTCATTGCCCTGGCAACTTGGATCACAGCAGCCCCCACAGTAGATTTGCCCACTCCAAATTGATTCCCGACTGACCGGTAGCTGTCTGGCGTTGCAAGCTTCCACAGGGCTATCGCCACTCGCTTCTCAACTGTGAGGGCTGCTCTCATCCTGGTATTCTGGCGCTTCAGGGCAGGGGAAAGCAAGTCACAACGTTCCATGAAAGTGCCCTTACACATGCGAAAGTTTTGCAGCCACTGGGCATCGTCCCAGACCTGCAACACGATGCGGTCCCACCAGTCTGTGCTTGTTTCCCGGGCCCAGAATCGGCGTTCCACGGCATGAACCTGCCCCAGTAACACCATGATTTCCACATTGCTGGGGCCTGTGCCTTGTGAGAGGTCCATGTCAATTTCCTCATCACTATCGTCGCCGCGCTGCAATCGCCTCCTCCTCAGCTGGTCCTGGTTTTGCTTTGGCATGTCCAGGCTCTGCATATACTCCAGGACAATGCGCGTGGTGTTCATAGTGCTCATAATTGCCGCGGTGATCTGAGCGGGATCCATGATCCCAGTGATAGCTATGGCGTCTGGTCTGAAAAAAGGCGCGAAACTAGTATCTAAAGACCAGGGGAAGAAGGGAGGGAGGGAGGGAGGGAGGGAGGGGCGAGTGACGACATGGCGTACAGGTACAAGGAATTAAAATCAAGAAAGGTGGCTGTGCATCAGGGAGAAATACAAACAACTATCACACAGAATGCCCCCCCCCCCCCAGAGATTGAACTCCTAAACCTGGGTTTAGTGGGCCGTTGATTTGATGGAGGGAGGGGGGAAGGAAATGAATACAGAACAAATCTATTTTTTACATCTTAAGACGACAGTGCAGCATGACTGATAGCCCTCGGCATTTTCTGGGTGCTTGGCAGCAAATACTGGGCGCGTACCAGTATGACGATGATGGATACCAATCATAATATACTATTTATTGCCAAAAGGCAAAGGGTTGCTGCTTTGTAGCAGTGTAGCCCCACGTGTGCCAGCCACGTCTCTGCCAGCACCCAGATCGCCCTCGGCCTTTTCTGGGTGCTTAGCAGACAATACTTGGCAGAAAATAGTATACTACGACTGGTAGCCATCATTGTCCAACGAGGACGGTTAAAGGCAAGGGGTTGCTGCTGTACAGTAGCCAGAAGGATCGGTAAAGGCGCTCAGGCTACAATAATCTATGAGCATTTCAGGCAACCTGTAAATTTACTTGCTTTCAGACCTGAGGAAAGCTCTTCTTGCAGATCTGCTGAGCACCCAGATCGCCCTCGGCCTCTTCTGGGTGCTCAGCAGAGAATACTTGGCAGAAAATAATATACTATGACTGATATCCATGATTGTCCGACGAGGACGGTTACCAGTCGTAATAAACCATCTACTGCCAAAAGGGAAGGGGCTGGTGCAATGCAGCCCTACGGCTGCCAGCCCCACAGCTACCAGCATCCCGATCGCCGATGAAGGCTACCACTCATGCTGCACCGTCTACCGCCAAAAGGCAGTTATCTGCTGCTGCTGTGTAGCAATGCAGTCCCACGTCTGCCGGCACCCGGAAGACATATGGTGACGGTGAGCTGAGCTGAGCGGGCTCCATGCTTGGCGTGGTATGTTGTCTGCACAGGTAACCCAGGTAAAAAGGCGCGAATCTATTGTCTGCCGTTGCTGTGACGGCGGGGGAGGGGCCTGACGCAATGTACCCAGAACCCCCCGCGGCACTGTTTTGCATCATTCGGGCATTGCGATCTCAACCCATAATTCCAATGGGCGCCGGAGACTGCCGGAGACTGCGGGAACTGTGGGATAGGTACCCATAGTGCAATGCACCGGAAGTCGACGCTAGCCTCGGTACTGTGGACGCGGTCCGCCGACTTCATGCACTTAGAGCATTTTATGTGGGGACACACACAATCGGCTGCATAAAACCGGTTTCTATAAAACCGGCTTCTATAAATCCGACCTAATTTTGTAGTGTAGACATGGCCAATGCATATCTTTAGTTAATTCAGATTAATGTTCCTGAGCATCACTGTGTAGATAAACCTTTAAAGGCTCCAACACCAGGAAGCAAATATAAAACCCAACACTAATTATTTCTGAGAGTCTCTTGTTTTTTAAGCCAATCTCATGATTTGGGTGGCCTGACTTCTGGAGGTGGCAAAGCTAAATTAAAGCCAGCTGACAGGGAGGAAAGCAGGTGGGTTCTCATCTGCATGAACCTGAAGCAGAAAAGTCCGATCACAAAGAAGATGATGCTTTTTCCCATGACACAATTCATTTTCTTAATTACCTGAAAGTTGAAAGCTGCCCGAGTCGCTATGGAAATGTGCCAGGGAGCTCAAAGCCCTGCAGAAAAGTGCTTCTCTGGATAGTTAAACACACTCACAATGGTTCAAAGAGCTTGAACTAGCAACAAAAAACAAAGGTACAAGGGGAAAAGAACGATTCCCAAATCCACCAGTGTCTGCAGCATGATCCAGAGACATCACTCAGGTGTGATTGTACCAGCAGCTAGGGTGACCAGATAGCAAATGTGAAAAATCGGTACAGGGGGTGGGGGGTAATAGGAGCCTATATAAGAAAAAGATCCAAAAATCGGGACTGTCCCTATAAAATCGTGACATCTGCTCACCCTACCAGCAGCAGGGCCAATATCACTCATTTCAAAGCTCACAACATGGCCAGATTTTCCAGAGTTGGGCTCTCAGGCACCTAAATGCAGTGGTTAGATTTTCCAAAGCACCCAGGACCCAGCAGCTGTCAAATCATTGTTCTCAAATGCGACTTTTTATCAGCTGCTGGGTGCTGGCACTTAGAAACCTGGCCATCAGTCTAGAATTCCTGCCAAACATCAGCTCAAACCCAGACACCAAAGCGATGTAATTGCTTCATGCAGTGACTGCTTTCCAGGGAGCCAAATACAGGCATGATGTTCTCTTGCATCCACATGGCTGCACTCTCTGGAGGAGGCTAACAAAGTTTCACAAAGCAATACCTTGTGACTAATATTTTTTGCTTGACATTTATATTTCATCAAATCCCTACAAACCTACATGACATTAAACAGACCTGCAAATTCAAAGGGGACCCTGATGCTGTTGTCAGTTCTCATCATTCACAGCACATCTCATAACATTGACTGCTTTTTTAAAGACCAGCTGCTGAAGTGCTGGGATTATGTGAGAATCTTGGGTTTTGTTGAAATGCGTACGTTTCTAGCCCTCCTGGTTGCGAAGAACACCTGGAAAACCTGACCTCCAAAAGGTCAAATACCAGAAGTCAAATAGATGCAAGCAAATTGCAGAATTTTTTTAAAAAATCTCATGAATTCTTAAGGCAATATTGGGATTTTGGGGTGTCTGCCTCATGATTTTTGTATACTTTGGGTTGGCAATGGAATCTCTGAACAGAGCTGAGAGGACTTGGGAGCTGAACTGTCGATATAAAGAGTCAGAGGGTAGGAATACAGAGTTTGGGTATTTTTTCCAATTTTATTCAGAAGAAACTTTTTTTCCAAAAGGCAAACAGGCAGCATTTGCCCTGAGAATATTCCAACGTCCTACAACACTTTGGGTGCTGTGCATTGTCCTGCTGTGGTACCTGAGAAGGTCCCACAAGTCTTTGCTGCATGGCCCCTTTGGAGGTTCTGTGATGCGGCTGTGCACTGACGAGTCCTGCATTTCAGCAAGTGGAGCATTAATGACATCTGTCCCGCTGCAGACCAATGGTCGCATATGTCGGCGTCTCTTCTCTCTGGGGCCGTGGATGCTTTGAGATAAAACACAGTAATGTTACTTTTCTGCTAAGCCAGCCTAAAGCCAGAGAAATGAAGCCAGAAAATGTCCGTCTGACAGCACTGCTGTACACACATCAGGGGCTGTTCTAATGGGCATCTAGGCTGGGAAACACCAACGACCTCACTTCCTACATAACCCCCTCTGAGGCAGGCAGCTCAGATTTCCCCCTCCCCAGCCTTGGACTGGCCCTTTTCTGCCCCCCAGTTAGGACAGCTATGCTTAGCCCTGACACCTGCCAGCTGGGCAGAGGAGCCCTTCTCCCTCTCTCCATGCCAGCCGCCCCATTGAGGTAGTGCCAGATTCTCCCTGCGATGGGCTCTTATAGACTCATAGATTTTAAGGTCAGGAGGGACCACCATGATCCTCTAGTCTGACCTCCTGCATATTGCATTCCACAGAAATTCACCCACCCTCTCCTCTAATGGTTAGAAACTTTCATCTAATTTCAAGCCTAAACTTGTTGATGGCCAGTTTATATCCATTGTTCTTGTGTTCACATTTGCTTCCCATAAATAATCCCTCTCTCTCCCTGGTATTTATCCTGCTGATGTATTTATAGAGAGCGATCATATCTCCCCTCAGCCTGTGTTTGGTTAGGCTAAACAAGCCAAGCTTTTTGAGTCTTCTCTCATAAGGTGGGTTCTCTGCAGCTGTTCCAGTTTGACAGGGCCGGCTCCAGCGCTTTTGCCACCCCAAGCGGCAGAAGAAAAAAAAAGCCGCCATCGGCAGCACTTCAGCGGCAGCTCTACCACCGCTGCTTCATTCTTCGGTGGCAATTCGGTGGCAGGTCCTTCCCTCCAAGAGGGACTGAGGGACCCGCCGCCGAATTGCTGCCAAAGAGCCGGACGTGCTGCCCCTTTTCGTTGGCCGCCCCAAGCACCTGCTTGCTGCGCTGGTGCCTGGAGCCAGCCCTGCAGTTTGAATTCATCTTTCTTAAATGTGGGAGACCAGAATTGCACACAGCATTCCAGATGAGGTCTCACCAGTGCCTTGTATAATGGTAATAACACTTCCCTGTCTCTACTGGAAATACCTCGCCTGATGCATCCTAGGACTGCATTAGCCTTTTTCACAGTTTATCTTATCTTTAATAAGGATTCTTCTGTGCTGCAGACAGTGTCCTTTTTTCCTGTCCAGTTTGATATCTTAATAATTGATGTTATGAATGGCGATATTTATAATGGTTCCAAGCACTTTTTATTATTTTATTATGCTGGAGATTGTGTGACTCCCAACAAGCGTGTCTTTGATCGATGGGCAATCGCAGCACCTTGCTGAAATTGTTGGCTGTGATAACCACCTTCTATTCAAGCTAAATAAGGGAACCACTAAATGTTCCTTTATTTGGTTTCAGCTGAAGCAATGGAAAACCACCGCCCAAGGAGTAGACCACAGAAAAGCCTGGGCATGGCAGGGGCGTGTGGTCAGGGTTCCTCAGGGTCAGGCTGTGTGAGAAAAGTAGCAGAAACATCTCAGAAACAACCAGAGGAAGCAACAAGAAAACCAGACACAGACAGAGGAGAACTTGTAGCAGGACCCTGAAAGCTGAGAGAGAGAGCGAGCGAGCGAGAGCTTTTGGGCAGAGTGCTGGCTGGAAAGAGGCTTGAAGCTGGGATCAAAGACAGTGCCTCCTGTTGTTTGGTTCCTGTTGTGTTCAGGGAAACAGGACTTTTTAGATGTTATGTAAATAAATGGGGTTGCATCAACAAACATACCTGACTCTGTCATCACTTTTTCCTCTCAGTGTAAGTATGCACAAGACCCAGAATATTGACTAACTGCTTGGCTCAAAGGGAAACCTATATATATAATTTTGATAGGATTAAACCAGCTTCTGAATTCACAAGAATCATAAATATCTCTGTAAGTAGTACCCTGTCCGACAATCATTTACTAAAAGCTCTAAAGGATAAATCAGCATTTGTTAGTATAAGAACAGCCAAAGTAATACTAGGAAAATCTCTGAAAAGTGAATGAGACTCCAACTCTCTGAGATCACTTGAGTCACCCAAACTCCTCCCATGCATCTTTAGAGGAGGAGAAATAAAAATCCACGGTTATTATTCATTGCCAGTATCAGCTGGAGTATGGACAAATAATTATCATAAGGAAGCAGTTGGAGGAAGGAAGCTCTGTGTTAGCAGCTTTCCCTGCCACTAACATGATACCCAGGGTGTGTGCACCACTGACTGGCCAGGCTAACAGTAGATGTGGGAGGCAGCTACCTGCTCCTGGGTGGAGATCTGGGGCAGCAGTAGTGAGACCAGGGTAACAGACACAACCAGAAGCCTGGGAATCCTGAGTAAATCCATGTCCCAAGCCCACGGGTCACTGCCGAGCTAGAACAGGCAAACGAATCGCTCTTTTCTTTCACTTCACTTTCTTGTTAATAAAAGCTGAGACTCACCCTGATGCTTCCCACCCAATTCACGGAGGCATCTGGGGAGAGAATGACAGTTACACTTTGTCACTTGGGTGTAAATGCCTTTAAGGGAAGGCACCTCGCTGGGCACGAATTATAACGCCCCAGTTCCCACCTCTCCCCCAGCCAGGGCAGGGCTCCTCTATAGGCAGCACCGAGCACAATGGAGTCTGGCCCTGATCAGGGTCGCTAGGGGATACAGGAACAGAAGGATTTAATGCGGCTGTTGAAGATGTTCAGTGGAAACTGTCTGTCTGGGTTTCCACAGAGCTATTTTGTCACAAACAGAGGTGGCTTTCAGCAGAAAATTTCAACATTTTGTTCAAAAAATGAGTGCCCCAAAACTGAACTATTTTGCCCAAACCCAGAAATATTCTGGTTCAGAATACCAGCATGGTTCCGCATGGGACTTGTAATTCAGTTGACTCATGCTCATATTCTCCTCTACAGGCTGGACTGGCTGGCTGGGCTTCATCTCTCATGATGCACTGCAACCAGGGACTCCCATGATGTACTACTTCCCATCACCAAGAGGAGAGAAAGTGGTGCATCATGGGAGAGTCAGAGAGCCCGGCTCAAAGAAGAGACCAGGAGCATGAGGCACCTAAACTATACCTATGAGGCACTCTTGTACCCAGCTCCCAATGAAGGGGGTGGAACACTTTCCAATGGGAGCTTTCCCCAGGATGTGTCCTTTCCATGAAGGATGGGTCTTGGTAACACTTTGGCTCAGTCCCCTAAACCATGGCAATGCAGGACTGGGGATTACAGCCAAAGGGTGGGACAAAGGAACCTCAGGGACTCAGATGCACGAGCCCTGGGAGCCCGAGAACTTTTTCTCCTCATTCACTTTGATCACAGGCAGTTTGTTGTTCTAACTTTTGGCCAGACAGTCTGAGCTGGGATCTGTCCATCCCCCACCAATTAACACATTTACTCCCAGCCCCTGCATTTCTTCCTCATGTGCAGGTGACCCCAGTAATCCCAATACTCTCCAAAATCTCTTACATTCAATATGATCTTCGTGAGTGTTGCTGGTGTCATGCTGGACTTGTTCCCTGTGGGGAGTAATAAGTACAGGGGGTATCAGTGATGCCGTGTGCTCTCTGTGTGTCACCTTGGTGACACTGAGTCTGTTTTCAGAGATCCAGCTGTGAGGAGATTTCTTCCCATGGCTGGTTCTCCTGCTAGAACCTTACATCTCCATTCAGCTCACACTCAGGGGAAAGGCAGCAAACTCTACTTCTGGATAATCAGGGAAGGTAGCAGCTTCACCATTTATGAAGGGAAAGTCTAATAAAGACAGGAGTACTTGTGGCACCTTAGAGACTAACAAATCTATTTGAGCATAAGCATTCGTGGGCTACAGCCCACTTCATCGGATGCATAGACTAGAACATACAGCAAGAAGATATTTATACATACAGAGAACATGAAAAGGTGGACGTAGCCATACCAACTGTAAGAGGCCAATCAATTGAGATGAGCTATCATCAGCAGGAGAAAAAAAACGTTTGAAGTGATAATCGAGATGACCCATAGAAGGTGTGAGGATACTTAACATGGGGAAATAGAGTCAATTAGTGTAATGACCCAACCATTCCCAGTCTCTGTTCAAACCTAAGTTAATTATATCTAATTTGACTATTAATTCATGTTCAGCAGTCTCTCTTTGGAGTCTGTTTTTGAAGTTTTTTTGTTGCAAAATTGCCACCTTCAGGTCTGTCACTGAGTGGTTAGAGAGGTTGAAGTGTTCTCCCACTGGTTTTTGAATGTTATGATTCCTGATCTCAGATTTGTGTCCATTTATTCTTTTGTGTAGAGACTGTCCGGTTTGGTCAATGTATATGGCAGAGTGGCATTGCTGGCACATGATGGCATATATCACGTTGGTAGATGTGCAGGTGAACAAGCCCCTGATGGCGTGGCTGATGTGATTAGGTCCTATGATGGTGTCCCTTGAATAGATATGTGGACAGAGTTGGCATCGGGCTTTGTTGCAAGGATAGGTTCCTGGGTTAGTGTTTATGTTGTATGGTGTGCGGTTGCTGGTGAGTATTTGCTTTAGGTTGGGGGGCTGTCTGTAAGCGAGGACTGGTCTGTCTCCCAAGAACTGTGAGAGTGAGGGATCATCTTTCAGGATAGGTTGTAGATCTTTGATGATGCACTGGAGAGGTTTTAGTTGGGGGCTGAAGGTGACGGCTAGTGGCGTTCTGTTATTTTCTTTGTTGGGCCTGTAGTAGGTGACTTCTGGGTACTTTTCTGGCTCTGTCAATCTGTTTTTTCACTTCAGTAGGTGGGTTTTAAGAATGCTTGATAGAGATCTTGTAGGTGTTTGTCTCTGTCTGAGGGATTGGAGCAAATGTGGTTGTATCTTAGAGCTTGACTGTAGACAATGGATCATGTGGTGTGTCCTGGATGGAAGCTGGAGGCATGTAGGTATGTATAGCGGTCAGTTGGTTTCCGGTATAGGGTGGTGTTTATGTGACCATCACTTATTAGCACAGTAGTGTCTAGGAAATGGACTGCTTGTGTGGATTGGTCTAGGCTGAGGTTGATGGTGGGATGGAAATTGTTAAAATCATGGTGGAATTCCTTGAGGACTTCTTTTCCATGGATCCAGATGCTGAAGATGTCATCAATGTAGCGCAAGTAGAGTAGGGGCATTAGGGGATGAGAGCTAAGGAAGCGTTGTTCTAAGTCAGCCATAAAAATGTTGGCATACTGTGAGGCCATGCAGGTACCCATAGCAGTGCCGCTGACTTGAAGGTATATATTGTCCCCAAATGTGAAATAGTTATGGGTGAGGACAAAGTCACAAAGTTCAGCCACCAGGTTTGCCGTGATATTATCAGGGATACTATTCCTGATGGCATGTAGTCCACCTTTGTGTGGAATGTTGGTGTAGAGGGATTCTACATCCATAGTGGCTAGGATGGTGTTTTCTGGAAGATCACCGATGGTTTGTAGTTTCTTCAGGAACTCAGTGGTGTCTCGAAGATAGCTGGGAGTGCTGGTAGCGTAAGGCCTGAGGAGGGAGTCCACATAGCCAGACAATCCGACTGTTAGGGTGCCAATGCTTGAGATGATGGGGCGTCCAGGATTTCCAGGTTTATGGATCTTGGGTAGCAAATAGAATACCCCTGATCGGGGTTCTAGGCATGTGTCTGTACAGATCTGTTCCTGTGCTTTTTCAGGGAGTTTTTTGAGCAGATGGTGTAGTTTCTTTGGGTAATCATCAGTGGGATCAGAGGATAATGGCCTATAGAATGTGGTGTTAGAGAGCTGCCTAGCAGCCTCTTGTTCGTATTCCAACTTATTCATGATGATGGCAGCACCTCCTTTGTCAGCCTTTTTGATTATGATGTCAGAGTTGTTCCTGAGGCTGTTGATGGCGTTGTGTTCAGCATGGCTGAGTTTATGGGGCAAGTGATGCTGCTTTTCCACTATTTCAGCCCGTGCATGTCGATGGAAGCAATCTATGTAGAAGTCCAGTCTGTTGTTTCGACCTTCAGGAGGAGTCCACACAGAATCCTTCTTTTTGTAGTGTTGGTAGGAAGGATTCTGTGGGTTAGTATGTTGTTCAGAGGTGTATTGGAAATATTCTTTGAGTCGGAGATGGCGAAAGTAGGATTCTAGGTCACTGCAGAACTGTAACATGTTTGTGGGCCTGGAGGGACAAAAGGAGAGGTCCCGTGTTAAGTATCCTCACACCTTCTATGGGTCATCTTGATTATCACTTCAAAAGTTTTTTTTCTCCTGCTGATGATAGCTCATCTCAATTGATTGGCTTCTTACAGTTGGTATGGCTACTTCCACCTTTTCATGTTCTCCGTATTGTGACAGACCCAGACCAGTGGGGTACAGGAGTCTGGTAGAGGGCAAATATACTGGTCACTGGATGAGTAGTTTTCTGTTCCCTGAGTGACCAGAGCAGGGGCTGCACTAGAGTAATCAGGAACCTGCTAGAACCAGTTAAGGCAGGCAGGCTAATTAGGACACCTGGAGCCAATTAAGAAGAAGCTTCTAGAATCAATTAAGGCAGGCTAATCAGGGCACCTAGGTTTTAAAAAGGAGCTCACTTCAGTTTGTGGTGCGAGTGTGAGGAGCTGGGAGCAAGAGGCGCAAGGAGCTGAGAGTGAGAGGGTGTGCTGTTGGAGGACTGAGGAGCACAAGCGTTATCAGACACCAGGAGGAAGGTCCTGTGGTGAGAATAAGGAAGGTGTTTGGAGGAGGCCATGGGGAAGTAGGCCAGGGAGTTGTAGCTGTCATGCAGCTGTTACAGGAGACAGCTGCAGTCCACAGGGCCCTGGGCTGGAACCCGGAGTAGAGGGCGGGCCCAGGTTCCCCCCAAACCTCCCAATTGACCTGGACTGTGGGTTCTTCCAGAGGGGAAGGTCTCTGGGCTGTTCCCCAACCCACATGGTGAATCTCTGAGGCAAGAAAATCCACCAATAAGCGCAGGACCCACCAAGATAGAGGAGGAACTTTGTCACAGTATGTATAAATATCTTTTTGCTGAATGTTCCAGTCTATGCATCCGATGATGTGGGCTGTCTCCCACGAAAGCTTATGCTCAAATAAATTTGTTAGTCTCTAAGGTGCCACAAGTACTCCTGTTCTTTTTGCGGATACAGACTAACCCGGCTGCTACTCTGAAACCTGTCTAATAAAGATGAGACTTGAACATCCCGTTCTACTTCAGCAAAATGGCCAAGAAACCAACCACTCAAAACCCCACTAGGTCAGCGTGGAGTTAAGATTGGGGGGGAACTGAAAATCCCTGACATCTCAGGACAGAAGTTGAAGAGAACACTGTCGTTTTCACAAAGTTACAACTGGGTGACCTTTTCAACAGGAATTTATTTCATGAACAATATTTTAACCAAAGTCAAATGTTTGGCCAAAATTGCTTGATGTAATGAAATTTTAAGTGAAAAAAATACTTAAAGAAAATGTTTATTTTGTTTTCTTTTGAATGGACATTTTGAATTCTGTTGTCAAAAAAATTCTTTTGTTAAAACCCCCACATTTGCTGTGAAAAATTTCAAACAAAAATTTTTATTTGAAATTTTTTCACCCAAATAAAACTGGATTTTTGGCCCATGACTGCTCACAGTGTAAAAAGGCTGAATGTTCATCCTTAAAGCTTGACTTTAATGTCTTTGCATAATCTGGAATTGAAGCTTCCGAGCCCCCTTTCTTGCTCAATCTGCTAATCAGCTCCCATGACCCAGGAGGGCAGGGTGGGGGAGTTTGGAAGGATAGACTGGTCATATGGGAGGATCAGAGAGTGAAGGAATGTTTGGGGAGAGGCAGCTACAAAGCCCTATGGATGGGGGGTGCAGGAGGCAGGCAGGGAACATACACTGCTGGGAGTCAGGGGAGAGGACTCCCGGTACTGAGGGTCTGTGCTTCGTCCCCCCCTTACCCCCACCAGTTTTACTGCACTGGGAACCCAGGATGGGCAGGACACTGGCAGAGACTGGAAACTGCCTCTAGTCTCCCCATGCACCTTTCCCTCTCTGTGTCCACCTGGTCACCCCATGGACTCCCTGGTCTCCCACCTGCCTCTTTCTGCCCCACCCACATGGCTTAGAATGAGCGTATGGGCCCCGTGGCTCTCAGAAGGGCTGCAGTGAGCCCGGCGGGCTGCAGAAGGGACAGAGGGGGAAGGCAGCAGTAGTCGAGGGGAGCCCTGAGCGGCAGGTGCTGGCTGCAGAACAATGGGCAACAACCCTTAGAGACTCTCTGTAGGGTCCTTGCAGGGTCTCTGTGTGTGGTGGTGGGCAGACAGGGAGCCAGGAGCACTTGGAAGCTCCCTCTCTGCCCAGTGTGTTATTCACGTGTACAGTGCGCTCTGAATCCCCACAAGCATCCCTGCCTCCTGGCTCTCCCCAGCAGGCGTGGCATGGCGTGGCGGGGGGGGGGGGGGGGAGGAACAGCGCCTCAGCCACCCCACACACAGACCTGCACCAAATTCATGAATGCTGTGAGTGAACCCACTGTGGGTGTTTATGGGTGAGTCCATGTGTGGATGTGCCTTGCCTGGCACTAAACCAGCTGCACATGGGTGGCGGGTATCATAGGCCAGGGAGGCTAAGCCTCCCCAAACAGCCAGGCATGGCCCCACCCACACTCTTCCCCGAGGCCCCTTTCCCACATCCTGCTCCTCCCCCATGGCCCCACCCACGCTGCTCCTCTTCCCGCCCTTGCTCAGCCTCTCCCCCGAACCCAGATGGGGTTGAGGCTAGGGCAGGCAGGGCGGGTGGGCCAGCTGGCAGCCCAGGGCAGCTGGTGTGGGTCGGCCGGTGGTCTGGACTCAGGACGGTTGAGACGGGGTTCCTCTGGCCATGGTGGGGGGCTCAAGGCTCTGGCTGGGGAGGGGGGGGACAAAGGGAGGGGAGGGGTGTGGTCTTGGGAGGAAGGGGTGGGGCCAGGGCTAGTCTCCCTGAACGGGGGACTCACATGCTGCCCATGCAGCTGTAGCCAATGGAGTTAACATTTCATGTTACCCACTGCAGCTAGATGGACTGGAAACCCTTGGTTCCCAGCCAGGCCTGGCCACTCCTAGCCCCAACCTGGAAGAACAGACCCAGTTCTAGGGAACTGGCTGGGTCGGTCGGTGTGGCTTTGTGAGTGAGTAGCACTGACACCCCCTGAGTGTAAAACAGGGTCACTTTCATTCTTTCAAACACCTCAGGGTGATTTTCAAACACGCTCATTCTGCTGCAGGTGAATTCGATGAGAGCACGCTTCTTTGGCAAACTCCTTCCTTAAAGAGTCTCCTCCTACCTTTTTTGCGAACAGGGGCTGCTAACAGGGAGTTTCGCAAGGGAGTTCTCCAGGTGAAGGAGGAGCAATACAGCACCCTTTTGGGGTAAGTGACTGTCTGTAGTGTGTTTGTTTGTGTTTGGGGGTTACTTGCTGTGTGCTGAGCTTGTGTTTGTCAGTCTGTTTGTTTGGTTGTTTGAAGGACCGTGTGCTGTGGCTGGCAGTTGGAAGCTGTGAGCTTCAAAGGAAGGTTTGAAACCTAGAAGCCTCTGGTAACTGGCTGAGCCTTAATCAGTGGGCGGGGCATTCATACAGGCCAAGGCTTTATAAAGCAGCGCACAAGCGACCAGGGAGCTTTTCCAAACAGGGGCTGCTAACAGGGAGTTTCGCAAGGGAGTTTGGAAGGGGAGTGGGAAGGGGCGAGGGTCCCTTGCCGGTTCTATCTGTTTTCCCTTTATTCCCCTTAAAACTTTAAACTTCTTGCTTAAACAACCCTTTCAGCTGCAGACGGGAGTTTGACAGAAGGAGGCTTACGATGGTTAGGAAGACCCGCAACACCTGTGCCAGCACTGCTTCTGTCTCCTCCACCTGCGCCTGTAGCCAGACAGAGTGCCTGAGCATGGATGCTTCTACCCAGATCCTGGTGTGGTTTTGCAGAGACTGTAACTTGCAATTTCCACTTACTGATATCCAGGCTGGGGGGACCATCCAATGTGAAAGGTGCCTGCTGGTGGAAACTCTCAGGCAGCAGGTGGGAGAGCTACAGGAGGAGGTGGCTAGGTTGAGAAGCATCCGAATCCACGAGCAATTCCTGGACAGTGTCCATGTGGAGACAGCTGAGGTAGCTGTCCCAGTACACAGGACTGCTGATACACCACTGGTGGAGGAGGAGATGGCTCAGGGTGGACACTGGCAGCTGGTTTCTTCTGGCAGCAGGCAGTGCTCCACCCCTGCTCCGAACCCTCCCGCTGTGGTAATAGGTAACCATTATGCTCATCTTGATACAGGAGAGAAGGCATCACCCCCTACAGTAAAGGAGGAGAAGCCTCGTACCCCTAAGGCTGGGAGGTCTGCTGCCACCACTGCGAATAGGAAACGTAGGGTAGTGGTGGTCGGAGACTCTCTGCTGAGGGGGACGGAGGCGCCCATCTGTCACCCTGACATTTCATCTCGGGAGGTATGCTGCCTGCCGGGAGCCCGTATCCGAGATGTTACGGAGGCATTGTCGAGGATTATCCAGCCCTCTGACTACTACCCCATGCTACTCATCCATGTGGGCACAAATGATACTGCGTGGTGTGACACTGAGCGGATCAAGAGTGACTACAGGGCTCTGGGAGTACGGGTGAAGGAGTTTGGAGCGCAGGTGGTATTCTCTTCGATTCTTCCTGTCAAAGGTAGGGGTCCGGGCAGAGACAGATGCATCCTGGAGGTGAATGCCTGGCTGCGAAGATGGTGTCACCAGGAGGGCTTTGGCTTCCTAGACCACGGGATGCTATTTGAGGAAGGACTGCTAGGCAGAGATGGCGTTCACCTTTCGAGGAGGGGAAAGACCCTATTTGGACACAGACTGGCTAACCTAGTGAGGAGGGCTTTAAACTAGGTTCAACGGGGACAGGTGAGCAAAGCCCACAGGTAAGTGGGGAACATGGAGACCTGGGAGATGGGTCGGAAACGAGAGGGAGTGTGGGCTATATTGGCAGAGAGAAAGGAGGGTCAGGACAAAACTGAGAGGAAAGATCAAACCAGTATCTTAGATGCCTATATACAAATGCGAGAAGTATGGGTAATAAGCAGGAAGAAGTGGAAGTGCTAATAAATAAATACAACTATGACATTGTTGGCATCACTGAAACTTGGTGGGATAATACACATGATTGGAATGTTGGTGTGGATGGATACAGCTTGCTCAGGAAGGATAGACAGGGGAAAAAGGGAGGAGGTGTTGCCTTATATATTAAAAATGTACACACTTGGACTGAGGTAGAGATGGACATAGGAGATGGAAGTGTTGAGAGTCTCTGGGTTAGGCTAAAAGGGGTAAAAAACAAGGGTGATGTCATGCTAGGAGTCTACTACAGGCCACCTAACCAGGTGGAAGAGGTGGATGAGGCTTTTTTTAAACAACTAACAAAATCATCCAAAGCCCAAGATTTGGTGGTGATGGGGGACTTCAACTATCCGGAAATATGTTGGGAAAATAACACAGCGGGGCACAGACTATCCAACAAATTCTTGGACTGCATTGCAGACAACTTTTTATTTCAGAAGGTTGAAAAAGCTACTAGGGGGGAAGCTGTTCTAGACTTGATTTTAACAAATAGGGAGGAACTCGTTGAGAATTTGAAAGTAGAAGGCAGCTTGGGTGAAAGTGATCATGAAATCATAGAGTTTGCAATTCTAAGGAAGGGTAGAAGGGAGAACAGCAAAATAGAGACAATGGATTTCAGGAAGGCGGATTTTGGTAAGCTCAGAGAGCTGATAGGTAAGGTCCCATGGGAATCAAGACTGAGGGGAAAAACAACTGAGGAGAGTTGGCAGTTTTTCAAAGGGACACTATTAAGGGCCCAAAAGCAAGCTATTCTGCTGGTTAGGAAAGATAGAAAATGTGGCAAAAGACCACCTTGGCTTAACCACGAGATCTTGCATGATCTAAAAAATAAAAAGGAGTCATATAAAAAATGGAAACTAGGACAGATTACAAAGGATGAATATAGGCAAACAACACAGGAATGCAGGGGCAAGATTAGAAAGGCAAAGGCACAAAATGAGCTCAAACTAGCTACGGGAATAAAGGGAAACAAGAAGACTTTTTATCAATACATTAGAAGCAAGAGGAAGACCAAAGACAGGGTAGGCCCACTGCTTAGTGAAGAGGGAGAAACAGTAACAGGAAACTTGGAAATGGCAGAGATGCTTAATGACTTCTTTGTTTCGGTCTTCACCGAGAAGTCTGAAGGAATGCCTAACATAGTGAATGCTAATGGGAAGGGGGTAGGTTTAGCAGATAAAATATAAAAAGAACAAGTTAAAAATCACTTAGAAAAGTTAGATGCCTGCAAGTCACCAGGGCCTGATGAAATGCATCCTAGAATACTCAAGGAGCTAATAGAGGAGGTATCTGAGCCTCTAGCTATTATCTTTGGAAAATCATGGGAGACGGGAGAGATTCCAGAAGACTGGAAAAGGGCAAATATAGTGCCCATCTATAAAAAGGGAAATAAAAACAACCCAGGAAACTACAGACCAGTTAGTTTAACTTCTGTGCCAGGGAAGATAATGGAGCAAGTAATTAAGGAAATCATCTGCAAACACTTGGAAGGTGGTAAGGTGATAGGGAACAGCCAGCATGGATTTGTAAAGAACAAATCATGTCAAACCAATCTGATAGCTTTCTTCGATAGGATAACGAGTCTTGTGGATAAGGGAGAAGCTGTGGATGTGGTATACCTAGACTTTAGTAAGGCATTTGATACGGTCTCGCATGATATTCTTATCGATAAACTAGGCAAATACAATTTAGATGGGGCTACTATAAGGTGGGTGCATAACTGGCTGGATAACCGTACTCAGAGAGTTGTTATTAATGGTTCCCAATCCTGCTGGAAAGGCATAACGAGTGGGGTTCCGCAGGGGTCTGTTTTGGGACCGGCTCTGTTCAATATCTTCATTAACGACTTAGATATTGGCATAGAAAGTACGCTTATTAAGTTTGCGGATGATACCAAACTGGGAGGGATTGCAACTGCTTTGGAGGACAGGGTCATAATTCAAAATGATCTGGACAAATTGGAGAAATGGTCTGAGTTAAACAGGATGAAGTTTAACAAAGACAAATGCAAAGTGCTCCACTTAGGAAGAAAAAATCAGTTTCACACATACAGAATGGGAAGAGACTGTCTAGGAAGGAGTACGGCAGAAAGGGATCTAGGGGTTATAGTGGACCACAAGCTAAATATGAGTCAACAGTGTGATGCTGTTGCAAAAAAAGCAAACATGATTCTGGGATGTATTAACAGGTGTGTTGTGAGCAAGACACGAGAAGTCATTCTTCGACTCTACTCTGCTCTGGTTAGGCCTCAGCTGGAGTATTGTGTCCAGTTTTGGGCACCGCATTTCAAGAAAGATGTGGAGAAATTGGAAAGGGTCCAGAGAAGAGCAACAAGAATGATTAAAGGTCTTGAGAACATGACCTATGAAGGAAGACTGAAAGAATTGCGTTTGTTTAGTTTGGAAAAGAGAAGACTGAGAGGGGACATGATAGCAGTTTTCAGGTATCTAAAAGGGTGTCATAAGGAGGAGGGAGAAAACTTGTTCACCTTAGCCTCTAAGGATAGAACAAGAAGCAATGGGCTTAAACTGCAGCAAGGGAGGTCTAGGTTGGACATTAGGAAAAAGTTCCTAACTGTCAGGGTGGTTAAACACTGGAATAAATTGCCTAGGGAGGTTGTGGAATCTCCATCTCTGGAGATATTTAAGAGTAGGTTAGATAAATGTCTATCAGGGATGGTCTAGACTGTATTTGGTCCTGCCATGCGGGCAGGGGACTGGACTCGATGACCTCTCGGGGTCCCTTCCAGTCCTAGAATCTATGAATCTATGAATCTAACCTCCTGAGCCCACCCCGACCAGGGAATCATAGAAGATTAAGGAAGGAAGAGACCTCAGGAGGTCATCTAGTCCAACCCCTGCTCCAAGTACGACCAAACCCAACTAAATCATCCCAGCAAGGACTTTATCAAGCCGGGTGTGGCGGGGTGATGACTCACTGGCATGGCACCTTCTGTTGGTCATCCAGGGAATTAGCTCTTCCAGACAGGAGCTCCCTCTGCAGGCCGGTGTCTCGCCTGCCGCTGGCCCCCATATCCCTCCCGCACCCCGGTGCCCTTCAATGTCAGAGTTCTGCCCCCGCAGTAACCCACAATCTGGGTCTCCCCACCCAGTGGAACCCCCAACCCTCTAAACCCACCTTGCCTTAGTGGCTACTGCCAGTCTCCATCTAGCCCCACTCACTGGGGCAGACTGCAGTCTATAAACCACTCATCATTTGCAAGGGTGGGTTGGACCAGCTGCCTCTGCCTATCTCTGGGCTGCCCCTCTGCAGCCCCAGTACCTTTTGCGGGCCCTTAACTAGGCCTGCAGCCTGGGGCTTTGCTAGGCTGGAGCTCCCCAGCTCCCTCTGCCCTTCCCCAGCACTGCTCCACCCTAGGTACCCTCCTCAGCTTCCCAGACAGCCAGGTCCTTCTCTCTCTGAAACGAGAGAGTCTCTTCATGCTTCTGGCCCACCGCCCTCTTATAAGGGCCAGCTGGGCCCTGATTGCACTGGCTGCAGCTGTGCTGCTTTCCCCATCAGCCCAGCCTCTCCCCTGCCACAGCCCTCTCCCAGGGCTGTTTTAAGCCCTTCAGGGCAGGAGCGGGGTAAGCACCCCGCTACCCCGGGCCTTAATAATCTCTAAGGATGGAGATTCCACCACCTCCCTAGGTAAAATCCACCCTTCTCTGGCCTTTTCAAAAACTCCTGCACAACAACCAGACTGAACTACCCCCCCCGCAGAAGGAGAGCTGCTGGCCCTTACTTAACGCAGAGAGAACAGACCCAGAAAGAAAATGAGATGGGAGAGGAAATAATCTCCTCCTACCTTTGATCCCTTGGTAGAGACACAACTGGAAGCAATGAGACGATGTGATCAGAGATGTGGCCACGTTTCCTCATGGGCAGAGAGAGAGAGATTGAAATTGAGTGACAGGGCCCAAATTCATCATCATATTGATGCTGAGCCTGTCCCCATGACCCAGCCCAGCTCTCTCCTGTGCCAGCCCCACTGACTGCCCCTGGGAGCAGTGTGGCCAAGTCTGATGATTTTAGTGGCAATCTCATGGCATTTCATGTTCTACGTAAATCTCCAGGTCTGAGAGTCAGGGGCTTCAGTGAGAATCTCAGCTTCCATTAAAAAAAAAAAAAGTAAGTTTATAACCCGTGTGTTTGAGGAGAAAAGTCTGAAGATGTGACCCAAAGGTCATAAGAACATAAGAACATGAGAAAGGCCGTACTGGGTCAGACCAAAGGTCCATCTAGCCCAGTATCTGTCTACCGACAGTGGCCAATGCCAGGTGCCCCAGAGGGAGTGAACCTAACAGGCAATGATCAAGTGATCTCTCTCCTGCCATCCATCTCCATCCTCTGACGAACAGAGGCTAGGGACACCATTCTTACCCATCCTGGCTAATAGCCATTTATGGACTTAGCCACCATGAATTTATCCAGTCCCCTTTTAAACATTGTTATAGTTCTAGCCTTCACAACCTCCTCAGGTAAGGAGTTCCACAAGTTGACTGTGCGCTGCGTGACGAAGAACTTCCTTTTATTTGTTTTAAACCTGCTGCCTATTAATTTCATTTGGTGACCCCTAGTTCTTGTATTATGGGAATAAGTAAATAACTTTTCCTTATCCACTTTCTCAACATCACTCATGATTTTATATACCTCTATCATGTCCCCCCTTAGTCTTCTCTTTTCCAAACTGAAGAGTCCTAGCCTCTTTAATCTTTCCTCATATGGGACCCTCTCTAAACCCTTAATCAGTTTAGTTGCTCTTTTCTGAACCTTTTCTAGTGCTAGAATATCTTTTTTGAGGTGAGGAGACCACATCTGTACACAGTATTCGAGATGTGAGCGTACCATGGATTTATATAAGGGCAATAATATATTCTCAGTCTTATTCTCTATCCCCTTTTTAATGATTCCTAACATCCTGTTTGCTTTTTTGACCGCCTCTGCACACTGCGTGGACATCTTTAGAGAACTATCCACGATGACGCCAAGATCTTTTTCCTGACTCGTTGTAGCTAAATTAGCCCCCATCATGTTGTATGTATAGTTGGGGTTATTTTTTCCAATGTGCATTACTTTACATTTATCCACATTAAATTTCATTTGCCATTTTGCTGCCCAATCACTTAGTTTTGTGAGATCTTTTTGAAGTTCTTCACAATCTGCTTTGGTCTTAACTATCTTGAGTAGTTTAGTATCATCTGCAAACTTTGCCACCTCACTGTTTACCCCTTTCTCCAGATCATTTATGAATAAATTGAATAGGATTGGTCCTAGGACTGACCCTTGGGGAACACCACTAGTTACCCCTCTCCATTCTGAGAATTTACCATTAATTCCTACCCTTTGTTCCCTGTCCTTTAACCAGTTCTCAATCCATGAAAGGACCTTCCCTTTTATCCCATGACAGCTTAATTTACGTAAGAGCCTTTGGTGAGGGACCTTGTCAAAGGCTTTCTGGAAATCTAAGTACACTATTTTCCAACGGATCCCCCTTGTCCACATGTTTGTTGACCCCTTCAAAGGTCACCAAAGATCAAATCCCCCAGGCAAATACAAAGACCTCACACTGGTGACTTCTTGGATATCCCAAGTTTTAAGCCAATCTCGAGATTGTTGGGGTGACTCGAGTGCTGTGAACGCTTGGGGCTGGGGACGCTGTGTGAGGAAAGGTTGGCAGGGCAGAGCTGTGTCCAGAGCTCTATTTTCAGAGTTGTTAGATCCTGATTCAGGAAACCACTTACACATGGGCACAGGTGTAAGGGCCCTTCCTGACTAGGGGATGCCTTCCTGAACTGCAGCCTTAGCTACCTGCGTGTCGATATTCCAGCCATACACATGCCCCTGACTGAGTCCTAGATTGTGACCATCTAGGGGGCAGGGACTGTCCCCTTCATTACTGATCTGTGCATCGCCTGGCACAGTTGGGTCCTGATCTCTGGTTAAGGCTCCAGGGCACTACAGTAACACACCTAATAAATAATGTACAGCACCTAGCACAGTGGGGCTCTGATCCATGACTGAGGCTCCAGGGTCCTATTGCAATAGAAATAATTGTTCACAATGATAATCCCTTTCATTATCTCTTTGATCTTTCTCCCCAGCCAGCCTCCCAAAACCACAGTTTCACTGTGTCTTTGATCATCTCTCTGGGTACAGGGGATCGAAGGGGTTGTCTCTGCCACGTCTGTCTGTACATTTGCTGACATTGCTTAGCCTCACTCTCATACCCACCTTTCTTTCCCAGAAGATAAAGCACCACAGCCAGAACCAGGACGGCAGGGATTGTAATTCCCAACAGGAGCTTCAGATCCGGCCCTAGGAAAGAACCTTGCTGTGAATGGCCTCTCCAAGCAGCCACCAGCAAGTCCCCATGGGCTGGAGCTGGCTGAATCCCGTGGTAAGTGACCGCTAATGTCCTCATGAACATACTCGGGGATCTCACCCCACAGTTATCTGCAGGGCAAGTTTATTGGCTGTTCTTTGTGAGTAAAGTTCGTGAAGTTTTTCCAAAAAATTTTTTTTTGCCAAACTTTTTTTAAAAATCAAAATGCAGTTTAACTGAAATCAAAAACTTTCGGCAAAACAATTCACGTGCAAGGACCATCTTAGTCTTTCTACAAAAATAATTTTGAAATGAAAGACAGCATTTTGTTTAGTTTTGAATTGACAGTTTTGTCTCCTTTTGGTTCCGAAACCTTCCAGAAAAGGAAACTGTCAAGTTAAAATGAGGCCAAATGAAAAATGTGTGTTTAGCTTCATGAATATTTTTTCATCAAAACACTGAAATTTCCCATCACACATTTTGAATGAAATAGTTTTCTTCACAATTTTTTTGTGACAACAAATCTGGATTTCCCCCCAGCTCTAAGGGTGAGCTCCTCAAGGCAGGAAACATTCCTGTGGGAACTGCCCTGCTTCAGGGAAGCATCACTATTCGGGACAGCGCCCAGGAACAAACTTAACTTCAAACACCCATTTTAAGGACTGTAGCAGGTGCTTAAAGTTAAGCACCTACATAGGTGCTGTCCTGGATAGGGATGGACTGGAGCACACGCTTGAGAGCTTTCCTGAGTGAGGGCCAGAGATCTGTACAGCATGCAGAGACATGTGCAGAAGAGTTTTCCATCAGAAAATGCTGTTTCTTCAAAATCAAAACCTTTTGAAAAGGCTCTTCAGTCTTTCGGAATCGAAATGTTCCTGAATTTCTGTTCCATGCAAAATCTGAAATTTTGACTTTTCATCCTAATTCAGGATTTCTCACAGGACAGAAATGTTGTGTCCCCAGGATCTCTTGAGGCACAAATAACATTAGTATCACTCTGGCAAGAGTCACTAGGTGACGCTGTTACACAAAGTCTGACATCATGTTTTCCTTGCCCTTGAAGCTCTGCATGCAGCCTTTGCAGGCATACTCCTTGGGTGTTGGTCTGTTGATGCAGGCACTTTGGGGGGAGCTGGGGCAAACAGCCAGGTTCGGGCTCTGCTAAAGTCAGTTCCTGGGACACAGTTGCTGCCTGGGAACCAGGCACTGGTGCTGGGCTGAGATTCCTTAAAGAGGGGTTTTCCCACATGCTGTTTGTGACACCTCTGTTCCAGGACTGGAGCACATTGTGTAAATAACTAATTATATGGAGAGAAAGAACTTGTGAGCCCAGGTATGATGATGCATCTGGTGACTCCTTCCAGAACAACACCAAATACAGTGAGTGCGGAGGGAGGAAATAATTCACTGACTGCTGGTTTAGCAGAGGGGGTCCATGAACTCCAGATGAAACTCTTTCCCATCAGAAGGGTTTGGGATTCCCCCTTTGAAAGAGCCATTTTCCTGCCCTGCAAAGATGTTTCCAAGCTCAGCAATGCTGGTTAAAGCCTGGGAGAGCTGCAGGGAGAATGCAATTAATTTACACCATCTTCACCTCAAGGTGTCCCCACAGGTGCTTATCCCGAGATAACTGCAGAGATTATTTACAGTGTAGTTCTGCTGGTCGATTTCCTTGTGCAGACAAACCCTTTGTGAGAGACAGCCTCCGGATGGAAGAGTTCACAGGCTAAGGGAGAATTTTCAAAAGTACCTGAGGGACTTAGGATCACAAATAGTGGGCACAGATGGGGGAAGGGAGGGGGACTAAAGGAGACTGGATTTGTTACCTGGGCAAAAACTGTTACCGCAGGGGCCTATTCTGCAGCACTGACCAATGGTGTCTCCCCAACACTTGCTCAGAGCTGGTCACTGGTATCTCCCCAGCCCCCTCCTCACACTTCCTCATGCTCACAGTTGCTCAATGGGGATCCCCCATTACTCCCTGCCCCCCCTCCCCGCAAAATGCTGGTGCTCCCCCCACGAGTCTTCTCCAGTCCTGCAGGCTGGGGTCCCAGGTCCCATTTTTCCAGTATGAAGGTGATGACGGGTGCAGACATCAGGAGGAGCAAAACCAGGGTGCAGCGACTGACCCAGATGGTGATGGACAACATGTCTGGCCCTGCAACATGGAAAGGGACATGGTGGTGGCCATGTGCAAAGCAACGTGTGGGACTGCAGTGCCAACACTAGACACAGAGCACCAGCTCTGTAATGGGGACCCCATGTGAGCTCCCAGAGGCCTACATCTAACAGGGGGGATCATGCTGCAGGGGGGCACCTTCCCCTGATGGGAGGTTGTTGGGGAGGCTCCTTCTTTCCCCCCAGCACAGGGTCACTCTTGCCCCAGTTTGCTCAGGCTGCACCAGGATTCTGTGTAAAGGCCTCACAAGAGCCAGTGACAGACACAGCAGCCCAGGCCCTATTGTCCCTCTCCAGCTGTGTCCTCAGGAGAGAGTGGGTTAGTTTGCTGATACAAATGCTTTGTGGGAAGCTGAGGCAAATAGCCAGGTTGGGGTTATGCTAACGTCGGTTCCTGGGACACTTTTGCAACCTGGGAACCGGGCACAGATGCTGGGCTGAGATTCCTGAACCAGGGGTTTGCCTGCATACTGTTTGTAACACCTCTGTTTCAGGACTGGAGCACAGAGCGTAAATAATTAATTACACTGAGAGACAGACCTTATGAGCACAGGTGTGATGTTGCCTCTGGTGCCTCCTGCCAGAGCAACACTAAATACAGTGAGTGAAGAGGGAAGAAATAATTCACTGACTGCCGGTTTAGCAGAGGGGGTCAGTGAACTCCAGATGAAACTCTTTCCCATCAGAAGGTTTTGGGATTCCCCCTTTGAAAGAGCATTTTCCTGTCCTGCAAAGATGTTGCCCAGCTCAGCAATGCTGGTTAAAGCCTGGGAGAGCTGCAGGGAGAACGTGCCGCATTGGATGAGCTTGTCACCCTGTTGTGTGGTTGTGTGTTTCCTCTACATCCATCGTCATGGCGATCACATCCAGACTGGGGGTTGCCAAACCCAGGATCCACCTCTCCCTAAGTAGAGTCCCCAGAATAAAGAAACACTTCAGAAGCATTTACCTTGTAGGGAGAACCCCCTGCCACCGCTGCTGCTGGAGTCATCACCTAGACAATAAATACACAAGAGTCATTGTCACAGCGATCACACTCAGACTGGTGGTTGCCCAGCCCAGGACCCACTTTTCCCTAAATAAAGTCCCCAGAATAAAGAAATGATTCAGAATCATTTACCTTGTGGGGAGGAACCCCCGACACTGCCGCTGCTGGAATCATCACCTAGGCAATAAATACACAAGAGATCAGAGCAGAGCATGGCCCCACTCCAGGCCCATACACTGCCCTAGCAAAGTGACACCATGGGCAATAACTGGCTGGTGGACGTGCTGCTGAAATGAGCCTGGGGTTAGAGTGGATCAGAAACTGAATCTGAGTCAGCAGTGCGAGGTAGTTGTGAAAAGGGCTAATGTTGTATGTAAGACACGGGAGGTCATTGTTCCACTCTGCTTGGCGCTGGTGAGGCCTCAGCTGTAGTACAGGGTCCAGTTCTGGGTGTGACACTTTAGGAAAGTTGTGGACAAATTGGAGAGAGTCCAGAGGAGAACAACAAAAATGATGAAAGGTTTAGAAAGCCTGACTTAGCAGGAAAGGTTAAAAACACTGGGCATGTTTAAGCTTGAGAAAAGAAGGCTGAGGGGGGACCTGATAACAGACAGGTCTGTTCAGGGCTGTTATAAAGAGGACGATGATCAATTCTCAGTCCCACTGAAGGTAGGAGAAGCAGTAATGGGCTTAATCTGCAGCAAGTGAGGATTAGGTTAGACAGTAGGAAAAGCTTTCTAACTATAGGGCTAGTGAAGCTCTGGAATAGGCTTCCAAGGGAGGTTGTGGAATCCCTGTCATTGGAGGTTTTTGAAAACAGATTGGACAGGGATGGTCCAGGTTTACTTGGCCCTGCCTCAGGGCAGGGGGCTGGACTTAATGACATCTTGAGATCCCTTCCAGCCCAACATTTCTATGATGTCCCTGACCCCCACCTGTCTGTGTTGGGCCATCTGCGCTGAGATGGTGAAAATTGGGGCCTGGGTTCCCTGTGTCAAATTTTGAAGAAAGATTTTTTGTTAGAAATTTTTCGTTTCAGATTTTGATGAATTTCAGCATTTGAATTTTCAGGGGTTTCTTACTGAATTGTTCTTGCTCTGCCATTTACCCGCTCCCCACTTAGGGCTTGTCTACACTGGCACTTTACAGTGCAGCAACTTTCTCGCTCAGGGGTGTGAAAAAACACCCCCCGAGCGCTGCTGTCTCCCAGCGCTATGCCGTGACTACACAGCCACATTAAAGCACTGTCGCAGCCAGCGCTTTAACGTTGCTAGAGAAGACAGACCCTTATTGAATTGTTGTTCTCACTCTTCCATTCACCCCCCAATTCATGTGATGCTGAGTTGCTGGGCAGGACTGAGCGAGGATATGGACACACACACACACACACAGAAACACTCACACACACACGCCTCACCACTGACGCTGAGCTGCAGGGCAGGGCTGAGCTGGGATCTGTTCACCCGGTTGTCACTGTCCTTGATCTCATACCCACAAGTGTAATTCCCAGGGCTGACTCCAGACACCACGTGGTCATAGTCGTAGATGGCCTTCTTCTCCAAGCCCCTCTGGGATGAAACCTCCTCCCAGTTCTTGCAGAAGACGATGCGGGTGACCAGGAACTGGGAGAACACGGAGCACTGGAGCCGCACGGAGTCCCCTGGCCGGGCGGACGTCTGCTTCAGGTGGAGGGTGGGGGCACGTAGAGCGCCTGGGAAGGGGAATGGGTCAGAGCTGTAGGTGGGGAATTGATGATGCCCAGCACTGTTGATGGGGCAGGAGGTAAATGGCGCAGGAGATAAATGGCGGGTGGGTCTGTGCCACATCTCAGATGGAGGCTCTGATTATAGCCAGCTGGGCAGACTGGGGCACAAACGCTCTCTGGTGACTGGAAGCTTTAGTCCCTGGGATCATTTGGGTTATGGAAGAGCCTGGAGGCTCCCAGCTTGGTTCCCATTGTCTGGCGCTGTGAACTCTTTTTTAGAATAAGGGGCCCTGGTGCTGGAACCCAGTTGACCCAGCTGGGGCAGTATGGCTGGGAGAGAGGCAACCCCTCAGCGTGGCCATCCCCTGGCCATTGAGGGCTGACTAGGCAGGGACCTCAGCCTACCCCAGCAGCCCATGCAGTGAAGGTCACTTGCTGCCCCATGGAGCTCACCAGCTGACAGCCAAGGAGCTGTGTCCAGTCCCTAACCCCTCCGATGTCTGCTCTAACATCCTCCCTGTCCCTGTGCCCCTCCTGTCCCCAGTCCCCGGCTGGCACAGGAGGCACCAGGAGCAATTCCAGGCCCTGGTTAAGGGAAGGTCCTCGAGCAGCGGCAGGGACCGTATCCCCCTTTCCCAGGAATCGCCAGGGCGATGGGACCTAGCTCTGAACTTGCAGGATAATTGCTGCTGTCTCTGGGTAGGTCAATACCTGCCCACCACCTTCCCCACCCCAATGGTGCCCCCTGCTGCTGCCTTTCCCAGGCAGCCAGCAAAGAAATGGCTCCACCAGCCCCTGCTGGGCTGGGCACAGGGTCACTGGATGTGGTTCCCTGGCCCGGGTCATACATGAGCTCAATCTGGGTTATATAATGGTCCCTTTTGTCCGTACCCTCTCAAGCACCACCTGCCTATCCAGGGCTGACTATTTACAGTACTGCTGACATTTAAGGATGAGGTGCAGGCTGAGTCCATGTGTGGGATGAGCTCCAGGGGAGAGACCTGTGCCCGCAAAGGGATGGGAGCTGGTGCCATGGGAAGGTAAATCCCTTGAGATCAGAGCCGTAGCATTCTCTGCTTCCCAGGGCCAGTGCCCCGGGGGTGGGACGGGCTGTGGATGTGACTCTCTGACCGGTGTGTCACATTGGCCTTGGATCAGAGCAGAGCTGAGAGGTAGCAGGACAGGGAGGGGTTGACCAGGAGATCTGCTCACCCTGGTCAGATCCCACACAGCCCCGTCTGCCTTCCCGTGCCATTTCCCTTGACACCACAGTGAGCAGGGAGCGACCCAAGTGGTGGTGGCTGTATGCTATGGAGGGGGAGGGGTAAATGCCATGGGTAGATTGGGGACAGACAGACAGATGGACTCACCGGGAGCTGAACAGATCTGGCTGCTGGGACTCAGCGCTGGGAACAGAAAGGTGCCGTGTGGTTAGTGCTGGAGATAACATCCCCCTTTTTCTGAGGTCCCTCTTCAGGGACAAAAACTGTCTTTAATAGGAAAAAATTCCTGATTTCTGTTTCAGTGAAGAAGCAAACCAGGTAGGACATTAGATCTGGGGCAGGGCAGATCTAATGCTGAGCTGGGACCACCTTTCCCTTCAGCTCTCTAGAGGGCCCGATCCTCAGCTGGCGTAAAATGGCACTGACTCCAGTGGAGCTACACTGATTTACACCAACTGGGGATCTGGCCCAGTAGTTCTCACACTCAGTGTTTACACTGGTTCCCATTTCTCTCCCACTGAAGAGGATTTGCCGACAGTCTGGGCCAGGGGCTGCTCTTGGTTCTGTTTCCCCCCAGCCTGCTGCAAATTAGCACAGGATTCCCGGATACTCACAGGGAAGCAAGAGGCACAGAGACAGGATCATCAGGGCAGAGGTGGGAACCAATCGGGATGGAAACAGCCCAGCAGCTTCTGCTTTTGATGGGGTCTGGAGGGAACAATCCACAGGTGCTCCCTGCTCCCACCTGCCCCCTCTGCTCTGTCTGACTAGAGCAGAAGGGAAGCTCCGGTCTCTCTCTCTGCTCCGATCTGCCCCGTCTGCTCCCCGGGGTTGGATGCTCCAGCCAGCCCCTCTCCCTGCTCCCAGACACCCTGGGGTTTGCAGGGCTCAGGCAGCAGAGATGCTGCAGCCTTTCTCTGGCCTGCTCTGTCTCCTCCTTGGGTCTGATAATCATCGCTCCCCATTTCCTGCCCTGCGCCGCCCCCCTTCTGTGCTCCGGCCACAGCGTCTCTATTTAGGGCTGCAAGATTGCGAACCGAAGGGGCCTGGTTTGCTTAGTTGAGTCTAAACATATCACAGAGGAAACAACTCCCATCCCATCTCACTGCCTGGGGACCAAGACAGCCCCCTGGCTAAAGGCACACCTGGGCCAGGGTGAAAGGTCTCTGGGTGACTGGGGGGCCTGAAATGTTGGATGAGTTTGAATCTTTTGCCTCCAGTCCCTGGTGAGAAGGACCCAGCTCCCCCAGGGGGAAATTGACCATCTGGGCTTAACAGGAACATAAATGGGGTCTGGCCTCATGCTTGACCTTCTGCACAGGAGTTAATTTCACCCCCAGAGAACACCTACCATGGGTCTGCACTCTTCCTGTCCTCCATGTGAGGTCAGAGAGGGGCAGAGCTAAGGAGAGAGCAGGAGCCCGAGCTGAGCTGGGGGCAGAGCCACACCAACCGGAGCCAGAGAGAACCAGAGAAGTAGCTGAGGGAGCAAAACTGTGCTGGGAGAAGAGCCAGACAAGCAGCCCAGGGAGTAGATCCGTGCACAGAGGACAGGGCAGCAACCAGGGCCAGAGAGGCCAGGGGAGGTAGAGCAGCAGCAGCGCTGGGGCTGGAGTTGGGGCTGCAGCTGTCCAGTGCCGGGTGCGGTGAGCAGCTAGGGAGAGCAAGGGGGACCCTTGGGCAGAGGACCCAGTGCAGGGAGATGCTACCAGTCGAGCAGCCTTGTAGTCCAGACTTGGGAGGGGAATCACGACCGTGATAGGGGGGTTGACACTGGTAGGAAGGATCCTGCCACTTAGAGTCTCAGGGCGTGTGGCCACAGCCAGAGCAAGTGTCCAAACTGCAGCATCCCTGCAGCACAGCCAGGGCCTGGGCAGGAGCCCCCCAGGAATCCTGGGCCCAGACCTGTTGGGATTACAAGGACTCTGCCATGCAGGAGAGTGGAAGGGGAGACCTCGAGGGCAGGGAGGCCTCTGGGTAAAGGGAGTGGGAGCGAGGACTCAGATCCTTTCACTAGCCAATTCCACCGGGGTAATGTGTATGCCAAGAACATGCACCACTGAACAGTGCACTGACCCACAGGAACCCTCCTACCAACACTACAAGAAGAAGAACTCTGCGTGGACTCCTCCTGACAGTCGAAATGACAGACTGGACCTCTACATAGAGTGCTTCTGCAGATGTGCACAGGCTGAAATTGTGGACAAACAACATCACTTGTCCCATAAACTCAGCCGTACAGAACACAATGCCATCCACAGCCTCAGAAACAACTCTGACATTATCATCAAAGGGGCTGACAAAGGAGGTGCTGTAGTCATAATGAACAGGTCGGATTATGAACAGGAGGCTGCCAGGCAACTCTCCAAACCACATTCTACAGGCCACTATCCTCTGATCCCACTGAGGAATAACAAAAGAAACTACACCATCTGCTCAAGAAATTCCCGGCTACAGTACGGGAACAAATCTACATGGACACCCCCCCAGAACCCCGACCAGGGGTATTCTATCTGCTACCCAAGATCCATAAACCTGGAAACCCTGGACGCCCCATCATCTCAGGCATTGGCACACTTACAGCAGGATTATCTGGCTATTTGGACTCTCTCCTCAGACCCTACGCTACCAGCACTCCCAACTATCTTCGAGACATCACCGACTTCCTGAGGAAACTACAATGCATTGGTGTTCTTCCTGAAAACACCATCCTGGCCACCATGGATGTAGAAGCACTTTACACCAATATTCCACATGAGGATGGACTACAAGCTGTCAGGAACAGTATCCCTGATGAGGCCACAGCACTCCTGGTGGCTGAGCTTTGTGACTTTGTCCTCACCCACAACCACTTCAGATTTGGGGACAACTTATACCTTCAAGTCAGTGGCACTGCTATGGGTACCCACATGGCCCCACAGTATGAAAACATTTTAATGGCTGACTTAGAACAACGGTTCCTCAGCTCTCGTCCCGTAGTGCCCCTCCTCTACTTGCGCTACATTGATGACATCTTCATCATATGGACCCACGGAAAGGAGGCCCTTGAAGAATTCCACCTGGACTTCAACAATTTCCACCCCACCATCAACCTCGGCCTGGACCAGTCCACACAAGTGATCCACTTCCTGGACACTACAGTGCAAATAAGTGATGGTCACATAAACACCACCCTATACCAGAAACCTACTGACCGCTATACGTACCTACATGCCTCCAGTTTCCATCCAAGACACATCACGCGATCCATAGTCTACAGCCAAGCCCTAAGATGCAACTGAATTTGCTCCAACCCCTCAGACAGAGACAAACACCTACAAGATCTTTATCAAGCATTCTTAAAACTACAATACCCACCTGCGGAAGTGAGGAAACAGATTGACAGAGCAAGACGGGTACCCAGAAATCACCTACTACAGGACAGGCCCAACAAGGACAATAACAGAATACCACTGGCCATCACATACAGCCCCCAGCTAAAACCTCTCCAGCGCATTATCCACGATCTACAACCTATCCTGGAAAATGATCCCTCACTCTCACAGACCTTGGGAGGCAGGCCAGTCCTCGCTTACAGACAACCTCCCAACCTGAAGTAAATACTCACCAGCAACTACACACCACACCACAGAAACACCAACTCAGGGACCAATCCCTGTAGCAAACCTCGTTGCCTACTCTGTCCCCATATCTACTCTGGCGACACCATCAGAGGACCCAACCACATCAGCCACACCATCAAGGGCTCATTCACCTGCACATCCACTAATGTAATATATGCCATCATGTGCCAGCAATGCCCCTCTGCCATGTACATTGGCCAAACCGGACAATCCCTCCGCAAAAGAATAAATGGACACAAATCGGACATCAGGAATGGTAACATACAAAAGCCAGTAAGTGAACACTTCAATCTCCCTGGTCATTCTATTACAGATTTAAAAGTCACTATCATTGAACAAAAAAACTTCAGAAACAGACTTCAAAGAGAAACAGCAGAACTAAAATTCATTTGCAAATTTAATACCATTAATCTGGGCTTGAATAGGGACTGGGAGTGGCTGGCTCATTAAAGAAGCAGCTTTTCCTCTCCTGGAATTGACACCTCCTCATCTGTTATTGGGAGTGGACTACATCCACCCTGATTGAATTGGCCCTGTCAACACTGGTTCTCCACTTGCGAAGTAACTCCCTTCTCTCCATGTGTCAGTATATAATGCCTGCATCTGTAACTTTCACTCTGTGCATCTGAAGAAGGGAGGTTTTTACCCACGAAAGCTTATGCCCAAATAAATCTGTTAGTCTTTAAGGTGAATAATATAAATATAATAAAATAATATAATATATTGGTGCCACCTCACTTGGTGCCAACAAGGTGCCACCAGACTCCTTGTTGTTTATGCCAAGAAAGTTCCCCACAATAGTGGGACCATTCCACCACTTACAGAAAGAAAGTCTTGTGGAGCCAAACCACCAGAGGGCCTCAAGGGAAATCTGTCAGGAGCACAAGGCAGAGCAGTTTTGCAGAGCAACTTTTCATAGTAATTGATGCAGAAACAGATTGTCGTTGGATGGTGGCTGGGCACATTTCACCCCTGGGATGGAGTCAGCTCTGCAGAGCAGCTGGACAGGGCTGTACGGGGGGAGCTCAGATGCTCAGGTGAGGGTCAGAGGAGCAGAGTTTGACACTACCTGTCATAAGCAGTGCCCAGAAAATGCCAGTGTGAAAAAGGGTAAATATTTGTGGCAAGTTTTTTGAAATGATTGTTTCAAATCTTTTGTGAAAAATATGTTTTCCCATCTCTTGGTTGCAAAATGATAAAAATGGAGGGTTATTTAAATGTACATTTTTATTTTTTCCTTTTAATTTTCCAGATTTGTTTTTACAACCCCCCCAAAAAAATAGTTTTAATTTTTCATTCTCCATTACCGACAATTTTAAATCAAGGGTGGATTTTATTCTTAAACAGAAGCTCAAGTTCAAACAGGAATTATTTGGGGGCAGTTCTCCCGGCCTGTGTGATACAGGAGGAGGTCAGACTAGAAGATCACAGTGGCCCCTTCTGGCTTTAGAATCTATGAATACACCTGACAAAGGCTCTGATTCCACAATAAGAGAGTCCCCGTGAGAGTTACACCAGCAAAGGGATAGCCGTTTAATTATACTGGCAAATTTCCCTGTGTATAGAGAAGCCCTGGGATAAACAGCTCTTCCCATGAATGCTCTGCCTCTCCTTCTACATCCCCTGTCACTGGAGTATCTGAGCCCCTCATAATCACTAATGGGTTTATCCTCAGACACTCCTGAAGTCCATCCTCCTTTCATAGAAGGGGAGACCGAGGAACAGAGAGACACTGACTGAGCGCAGGGCACACAGGAGTCTGCAGCTGAGTCAGGGGTTGAACCCAGGGCTCTTAAGCACCAGTCCACTGCCGTAGGCACAAGATTGTTCTTCCTCCCCTCAGCCCCCGGCCGTCCCAAAAGTCTGAGTGAAAATGACCAGCTGGGTACCTGCCTAGAAGGCCAATGACCATGGGCTATTTCATCCAAAGAGGGGAAGAGCCTGGATGGGATGGGACTGGGAAACAGGGAAAATGTCAGAGACCCAAGCTGGGAAATCTGCCCCAGGGGATTTAATTGATCTCACAGACAGTCCCATTCCCTGTTGCTTCTGGGCTAGATCCTGCCTCCCTCCCCTGGCCCAAACCCCAGGGCAGGCAGGGCAGAATTAGACCCAGTTCCCCAACTCTGCAGGGGATATTAATGGAGCCAGAAGCTGCGGGACTAGAGAGCGATCAGCTGCTGCTCAGAAGAGGGAAGGGAGAGGAGAGCTGGTGCCATGAGTAGCAGCTCCTGCTCAGTGACTCTCTGCACACCCAGTCCAGTTGCTCCACGCAGCCGCATAGGGTGGGCACTGCAGGCTGAGCCGACAGCACCCTGAGGATCTGCAGAGTCTCCTGTGCAGACTCTTCTTCCCCCACCCAGCAGTGAGCTCTCCCCAGCCTGACCCCGAGCTAGCAGCCCAGCAGGGCGGGGGTGTATCAAATGCTGTGATGTGGGATTGAGGAACCTGCTCACTCAATGTTATTTTTGTCCCCACACTTTAACCTGCCTCATTCTCTCTCGCTCTCCATTTAGTCTGTTCTCATGAGGTTTCCAGGGCAGTTTATTTTCAGAGTCGTACATTTAAAGGCCAGAAAGGACAAATGGGGCCATCTAGTCAATGCACCTGCACAGCCCAGGCCAGAGAGCCTCCCCCAGGGATCCCTGCATTGAGCTGCTAACTTCTGGCTGAGCTAGAGCCTGTCTGGTAGAAAGAGACGTCCCCTCTCGGATTAAAGACTCCAAGCCGGCTCATATTTCTAAACACTAAGATGGTTGTGGCTCATCAGTGCAAGAAGAGACCAGGGATAAGGGAGATGCTGGACTGGGATAGAACAACTGGAGATGGGCCCTGAGGTTTAGCTCCATATGTGGGTCTTAATCTGATTTTCCCCAGAGTTTGGGGGTGTGGACCTGGGCTTCTTGTTTGAGTTTATTGTAGAGACAGCCCCAAAGTCTGGGTGTGGGGACTCTCCCTCTGAGCAATAGGTACCAGAGATGGCGATCCAGAGTCTGACTGAGGAGGGTAAGAAGATGCTCAATCTGGGATGGCTGAACTACCTAAGAGTAAATGGGCAAGAGGGATGAGGTGGAGCTGTTGGTCTTGGCAGAGATTTCAGGTAGTTCAGTGGAGTGTGCAGATCTGGTTTGTACCCAAGGCCCAACACTGACAGACTGACTGGGCAGCTAGGCCAGGCCCCAGACATGACCAGGATCGACTGTAACAAATGATAGTGGGAAGTTTAATGTTCCAGTTCAGAATATAACCCACGGCAGATTACCAGGGCAGGGCCCATGCTATACGATACCTAACTGTACAGCACCAGCACACCAATAGCACTGAAGAAAGAACTCATTCATAATGACGACTGCACCGGGTCCAGCTGAGAATTTGACATCAAGGGGTTTTTTTGGGCTAGAAAACTAAATTTTGACTAAATTATATTTTTTTATGTTACTTTTTTATTTGTGGAAGTCTCTCCTCTCTTTGAACATTTTTGATTTTCTGTTGGAAAACCAAAAGCCCAAAATATTTTGGAAGTGGCCAAAACCTAATATTCCCTGCAGCCTGCCAGTTCTCAGGTGATTAGATTTTTAATTAAGTTAAAATTTTATTGCTGAAAAATTCCAGGGAAATTCATGTAAATTTTGCACAGGAAAAAAATGTCCATTTTCCACCCCGCCCCAGCGTGCACTATGCTTAAGCCCTCAAGGGTTGCAGGTGGACTCTGCCAATGCTCTGTTCAGCCCTATGCCCACAGGACTCCCCTGTGATCTCTGAGAGGTTAGTTATCCTGCTTTGGTTAGCAGGCCTCTTTAATAGAAGCTGGGGGAGGCATGTGGGTACAGGTCTTGCTGGAGCCCATGGGCAGTGCCTCAGCCTGCCTGCCTGAGCCTCCCCAGCTGCCCCACGTGAGCCATCCCGGCCAACCGGAGGAGCCGCAAGCCCCGGCTGCCTGGAGGAGCTATGAGCCCCACTGTGGCCCAGCCCTGGGGCCGTGGCGGGAACCATTAGTAGAGGTTTCTGGTGGCTTAGCCTCCCGCAACCTCCATTACATGCTGCCCATGCTGGAGCCCTAGGCATAACTAACAGTATGAACCAAAGGCTGCTAACCAAAGCAGGCCTGGCCTTGACAGAATAGTAACACACTGGGTATTGGCTGACCAAGTAATCACACTTTTGACCTGAGAGGATGGTACAGAGACACACAGAGTTCTCAAGTAACTTCATAAGTTCAGGATTAAGAGATGGCACAGAAACACACCTACTGCTCCTAAGGATAAAGAGGGGATGACACAATAATGGATAAGAAACAGTGGTGATAAGGGTAGTAACTGATAAGATCTTAAGTGGAATATGTGACTTATTTATATCAGTGTGTAAAAGGAGAAGTCATAGGAGAGGCATCTTTGTAGTAGTCTATACACAGCACTCTGATGTGCTGATTGAACATAAGAACATAAGAATGGCCATACTCGGTCAGACCAAAGGTCCATCCGGCCCAGTATCCTGTTTCTCGTCGTGGGTCCCCTCAGGGAGTCCACTCACTCTGGACCTCCGGGGCCTCCACCCCCCCGAAGGGGATGATGCAACCCTGTTCTCTAGATCAGAGTGACTCTCAGTGAGCATAAAACAGCATTGAACACAGGACAGGAAACTCTCAGGGCCTCAGGCCTGGCCTCCCTCAGCACAGCACATCCAAGTCTCCCCAGCATCCAGGTGGGCTCTGCCTGCTCCTTCTCTCCAGTCCCGAGCCCCCCTGCTTCCCAGCTTGGCATCTGACATCACCGGACCCAAGCCGCCGCCTCTGTCCATTGACTTCTCTCCAGGTAAACAGGTTCGCCTGGGCCTCCTCTCCTCTCTTGGCAGCCCATTGTCCTTCCACTGACCAGAACTGGCTGTGACGCCTGAGCTGGGCCTCTGGGTCACCCGGTCACCAGTCGCTGGGATCTCCATTCTCCACGCCAGTGGTTGGGGTCCCAAGTTCCCTCGCCGGACCTCTGGAACAACAAATTGCCTCTCCCATCACCTCGTTAAACCCGTAGCACCTAGGGAAACTGAGTCCGAACCCCTCTGCATGCAAACCATAGGTAAACCAAGAAAATCCCCCATAGGAAACAAGGAAAAACAAGAAACGCCCCCACTTCGTAACACCATGCTTTGTCAACAATAAACCTGGCCGAGCATCTTCGCCATGGAACCGAGCCTGTGGTTTTTACTTCGAGTAACATCGAAGACTGCTGAGTCATCATGCTGCACCGTCTGCTAGTGCAGCTGACGTTGGAGCTCTGAGAACAGCAACACTAGTAGCATTGTCAATCCTGCAGCACCAGCAGCACTTAGCAAAACGAACAGTTGGTAATTGTACAGTCATAGAAATGTCAGGCTGGAAGGGACCTCAAGAAATCATCATGTGATGATGGCAGGATCAAGTGTACCTAGACTATCACTGGCAGTGGGTTTGTCCGACCTGTTCTTAAGAACCTCCAACAATGTGGATTCCACAACCTGCCTTGGAAGCCTATTCCAGAGCTTAACTTCCCTTATCATTAGAAAGTTTTTCCTACTTGCTACCTGAAACCTCCATTGAAGCAGATTAAGCCCATTACTTCTTGTCCTACCTGCAGTGGGTACTGAGAGAAATTGATCACTGTCCTCTTTATAACAGCACTACATGTATTTGGAGACTGGTATCATGTCTCCCCTCAGTCTTCTTTTCTCAAGACTAAACATGCCCAGTGTTTTTAACCTTTCCTCGTAGGTCAGGTTTTCTAAAGAAGAATGGGACAGTGATTACTTTTATCTCATATACGACACTCCTGTTAATACTTCCCAGAATGACATTAGCCTTTTTTGTGACTGCATCAAATTGTTGATTCACATTCAATTTGTGATCCACTGTGACGCTCTTGATACCCTTTGAAACCAGGCATGCAGAGCACAACAGATTGGCAATCCGGCACTTTAACAATCCAGCACTCATTCACTTTATCAGCCAAAAGGCTCCTTCCCCACCAGTTGTCCCTTGGTCAGCCAAGGCCAGGCACCCAAGCCAGGGTAGAGAAGACATAGCAGGGGATGCCTGCAAGCAGACCAGTGGTGTAGAGGCTTCATGCTTGAGTCTCATTATTGTAAGTGTAAGCAGAGTCAGGATGAGCTCTACCCTGACATCTGGTGGTGAATTATGGTGAGTTGTGGAAAAGAACTTCAAGGGCCGATCTTGTTTGCATAGCACACCCACCCGCATAGCATGAGCCCACAGCAGCCCAAATGGTCACTTTGGCTGCTGTGGGATCCCCAATTTCTCTGTTATTGGGGCAGGAAGAATAAAGAATTGTTACCCTGATTATATGACTCAAGGACAGTGGAACTGTTTTATGACAGAGGGACTCGCCATCAACTAAGTAGCACTCGCTAGACAAGGGACATGGGTTCCAAAACCCAGTGAATTAAGAGAGGCTGGGCATGGGCATGATAGGACTGGTCCTGTTTGAGGGCCTGAAACACAAATTGCACTATCTTCTCTCTACTATAGAATATTGGAGCTAATTTTGATTCCATTAGGAGTCTAATTAGAGGGTGCTGATCTGAATTCATTTTGAGCTAATAATACACCATCTCAGGGGCTCCCCTACTACAAGCTGAAATCACTGAGTGTGGCGGGGGGCTGAAGATATATTGTTGAGTGGCTGGCAGAGCAGTTCACAGGATGGCTAGAGCAGCTCATGGGATGGTGAGTAGAGCAGTCATGGAGTGGCTCATGGGATGGCTGGTGGAGCAGAGTGTCTGCAGCAGAAGACTGCAGCAGAACCCCACGGAGAGGCAGGGCAGTTGGCCTTGGACCACGTAAGGTGCCCCTTAACACCCCTATGCCCCCCGCCATTTCCACCCAGGCTGTGAGGGGGGGGGGGGGGGGAACGCTGCAGATACACTTTTGAACTCTGGGGCTGCACTGACCAGGGACAGACTTTTGGGGTGTTGGACTTTTGGGACTTTGGGTGATTTTTTGGGTTGCTGGACTTAAGACCCTGAGGGGAAAAGGACACTGCCAAACTTACTTGGGGGTGGGTCTTTTGCTCATTGTTTGTGTTATGAATCCTGTTTTCCCAACATAATGCTTCATTGATTCCCTCCTTTATTAAAAGGATTTTGCTACACTTGGACTCCGTGCTTGGGAGAGGGGCAGTATAATCTCTTAGAGGCACCCGGGGGGTGGCATGTAATTGTTCCAGGTCACTGGGTGGGGGCTTGAGAAGGTTTTGCATTGTGTTATTGAAACGCAACCCCTAGATACTGAACCTGGCCCTTGTTGCTGCCAACTCAGACAACTCAGACAGTCAGAAGGGTTACACATAAATAAAGTGGGGCAGGGATCTGTTGGTAGGGAGAGGTGGCCATGTCAGGAGGTCTCTCATGTCACATGCGATATGCTGGGACCTCCAAGTAGCAGAGGCCAGGGGAAGCTACTGAGATGTGTACAGCAGAGACCCCCCTCCATGCTGCCTTCAGAAGAGGTGACCCCCAACACTGAAGCTACAGGGCATATCCTGGAGCTGAGCATCTGCCACAGGGTCAGTGTCTGGGGGGTTCATCCATTTCTGAGGGGTGTATTTTGTGGATGTCGTTGCTGAGTTTACAGACTTCTGCGATGTCACTGCATCTGTGTGTTATTGCAGGTCACCAGTGGGTGGAGCTGGGTGAATAGTTGCTGTTTCAGGCCAGCTGCAACCTGAAAACTCAGAGCAGGTATTTGGGTCAGTTCCAAATGCATTTGGAATTTCTCAGTAAATCAGGAAAGTCTGCTTTGAGTAGTAAAAATGTTTCTTTCATGGCAGCTTCCTAATAGTGTCTGCCCCTTCCAACCTTTGCCCCAGGTGAGGGCACTTTCCTGGGATGTGGGAGACCCACATTTGCAAACCCACTTTGGATCAGGGTCTTGAACTCAGCATGAGCATCCTATCCCCCAGGGCACAGGCCACTCTGGGGTGAGGTGTTCTCCAGTGGAGGCTGTTCCACTTTGCATAACTACTTAAATATTAATTGGCCAAAGAGCAAGCAAGTGAGAAAGACTCTATAGGCTGAGGATTGAGGAGCTCACCTGCGCAGTAGGAGCTATGGATTCAAATCCCTTCTCACTCTGAACGAGAAAGAGAGTAGATTTGGGTCAGCGTCTCCTACCTCCTGTGTGCCTTAATCCCTGGGTTGGAGAGTTATTTTCATGCTCTGTGGTCTAAAGAATAGCAAATTATTGGCTGCTGTTTAGGGATCAGACATACACTTCTGAAGCTGGCCTGAATAATGTATTAAGAACTTTTGCCCAGCTAAAACTGATCAGGTTAAATTTGTGAATAGTTTTGCATTGGCCAAAACTGCATTTTTTGGCAAGTAAACTATTCATCCAGAAATTTTTGCCCAGCTCTGCTTGTGAGAACACAAACTGGTTTGTTGTGGGATTGTTTGTGAGTGCTAGGACTATACACAAAGAGGTTTGTTTGAAGGCCTGTGACAGTTGGGGTTGCATTTTGATTTATTTTTGTAGGTGCATCCATGAACACTGTCCCACTTTCCATGTGGGATTGTTCTTGTAGGGTTTTCTACATAACTACTGAGGCTACTCATATATTAGGGTGACCAGACAGCAAGTGTGAAAAATCTAGACAGGGGGTGGGGGGTAATAGGAGCCTATATAAGAAAAAGACTCAAAAATCAGGACTGTCCCTATAAAATCAGGACATCTGGTCACCCTATCATATATTGGGGCTGCATGCATTCTGGTTTATTATCATAGGGTCTTTTTATGAACTGTGGGTCCACTTCTGCTGATTTGTGTATGTAGTGTTGTGTGTGAGTGCAAGGCTGTGATCACACTGGAATATTGCTTGTGAGTGCTTGGGCTGGGGTCACAATGGATTGTTATTGTAGGGTTACTCTTGAATAGGGTGACCATATTTCTCTATGCCGAATACGGGACACCTGGTAAAATTCTTCATATTCAAGCATTTTCAATGGCAATCAATCAATCAGAATTATGCAGTACAAACATTCAAAATAACATTAAGTTGACTGAGGACCTTGTCATAACTATAAAAGGAAGGGTAACAGCTCTCTGTGTACAGTACTAAAATCCCTCCTGGTCAGAGACTCCAAAATCCTTTTACCTGTAAAGGGTTAAGAAGCTCGGGTAACCTGGCTGACACCTGACCCAGAGGACCAATGAGGGGACAAGATACTTTCAAATCTTGGGGGGGGGAAGGCTTTTGTGTGTGTCCTTTGTTTAAGGGGTTGTTCGCTCTTGGGACTGAGAGGGACCAGACATCAATCCAGGTTCTCCCCATCTTTCTAAACAAGTCTCTCTTATTTCAAAATTGTAAGTAAAAGCCAGGCAAGGCGTCTTAGATTTACTTTGTTTTCTCAACTTGTAAATGTACCTTTTACCAGAGTGCTTATCTTGTTTGCTATACTTTGAATCTAAGACAGAGGGGATTCCTCTGAGCTCTTTAAGTTTGATTACCCTGTAAAGTTATTTTCCATACTGATTTTGCAGAGATGATTTTTACCTTTTGCTTTAATTAAAAGCCTTCTTTTTAAGAACCTGATTGATTTCTCCTTGTTTTAAGATCCAAAGGGGGTTTGGATCTGTATTCACCAGGAGTTGGTGAAAGGAAGGAGGGGGGAAGGGTCAATTTCTCCTTGTTTAAGATCCAAGCAGTTTGGATCTGTATTCACCAGGGAATTGGTGAAAGGTTTCTCAAGGCTTCCCAGGGAGGGAATTCTTAAGATGGTGGCAGCGGACCAGAGCTAAGCTGGTAGATAAGCTTAGCAGTTTTCATGCAGGCCCCTACATTTGTACCCTAAAGTTCAAAGTAGGGATACAGCCTTGACATGGTGGCACAGCGGTGGGATCGTTTTAAACCCAAAAGCCAGTAAGAGATTTTTTTTCCTTCTAGCTGCTTGGAGAGCAGAGCTGAAGGTAGATGCATATCTTATCTCTCCTTGCCTGAAGGCAGAGGTGTTAAGTTTTTTTAACAAGGTCCTTTGTTAAGAGAAGGGTTCAATTAATGAGCAAACAACTGGTAAAGATAATTTACAAGCTGAATTGTGTTTTTTTTCTTTTTTACATCCTCGGAAGTAGCTAGTTAGAAACTCTCTGTTAACTCAGCAGCACTCAGCAGGAGCCTGAGCTAAATACATCCCAGTTTCAGTCAACTGCAGAGGGTGAGACCCAGCACAAGAAAACCAGGAAAATGACTACCAGTGAAGCAGCTAGCAAACTAGAACTGGCCAGACTAGAAGCAGAAGAAAATGAGAAAAAACATCAGAGACTACTTCAAATTAAAAAACTCGAGGAAAAAGCCAAACAGGAGGCCCATGAAAGAGAAGAAAAAGCCAAACAGGAGGCCCATGAAAGAGAGGAGAAAGCCAAAGAGGAGGCCCACAAGAGAGAGATGGAGCTGGAAAAAGCCAAAGAGGAGGCGAGAGAAAAAGAAAGGAAGCATGAACTGGAAGCAGCAAGTGCTAAGCAGGATGCATCAGACCATCCTAACAATTCCTCTCCAAGTACCACTTCCCATCCCAGGAAATTCCCCACCTACAAGGCAGGCGATGATACTGAGGCCTTCTTAGAAAATTTTGAAAGGGCCTGCCTTGGATACAACATCCCTCCAACCCAGTACATGGTAGAGCTGAGGCCGCAGCTCAGTGGACCCTTAGCAGAAGTGGCGGCTGAAATGCCTAAGGAACACATGAACAGTTATGAACTTTTTAAAAACAAGGCCAGACTCAGAATGGGGCTAACACCCGAGCATGCCCGTCGGCGGTTCCGAGCCCTAAGGTGGAAACCAGATGTGTCATTTACCCGGCATGCCTATCACATTGACAAAAATTGTGATGCCTGGGTATCAGGAGCAAATGTTAAATCTTTGGAAGATCTGCTTTCCCTAGTAAAAATGGAGCAGTTTTTAGAGGGTGTTCCTGAGGAAATAGAAAGGTACATCCTAGATGGGAAGCCCAAAACTGTAACCGAGGCGGGGGAGATTGGAGCCAAATGGGTGGAGGTGACAGAAAAGAAAAAAGCTAGTAGCAGTTGGAGCGAATATCAGAAGGGGCAAGCCGAAACAAAACCTTATCACCGGGGACAACCCAAGACCCCACCCACATCCCAAGGGAAACCCCAGACGCCTTCTCACCCCACCACACCAGTCTCCAGCAACCAACATCGCCCCGGTGATACCTTAGCAGGGCGATGTTTTAAATGTAATGAACTGGGGCACATAAAGGCTCACTGCCCCAAGAACCCCAACCGATTACAGTTCATTACACCCCAATCACACCAAAGAACCCCAGACCCAGATGCCTCTCTCATACCCTCGGAGCGAAGGGAAACCTTGAGAGTGGGCGGAAAGAAGGTTATCGCTTGGAGGGACACTGGGGCACAAGTGTCAACTATCCACCAATCCCTAGTGGACCCCAAACTCATCAACCCTGAGGCTACAGTGACAATTCAACCCTTCGTGTCACAGTCTGTAACCTTGCCTACAGCCCAGTTGCATGTCCAGTACAAGGGCTGGTCAGGAATGTGGACTTTTGCAGTCTATGACAATTATCCCATTCCCATGCTGCTGGGGGAAGACTTGGCCAACCATGTGAAGCTAGCCAAGAGGGTGGGAATAGTCACCCGCAGCCAGGCTAAGCAAGCTTTCACCCCCATCCCTGTTCCTGAGCCGTTCACCAGGGCCCCGTCTGTGTTACCGGAGACCCAAAACCAGGTGGTGGAACCGGATCCCCTGCCAACGACTGCAACAGCCGTAGTGGATCCAATCCCAGAGACCCAGCCAAAGCCAGTCCCAGAACCGGAACTGGCAACGCAACCAGCACCAGAACCATTGCCAGCACTGAGTCCAGCGCTTGCAACCCCGTCTACAACTCCAATGCCAGAGGGCACCAGCGAGCCTAAACTGGCGGAAGCAGCAGATAACCCTACCCAAGAGGCTCAGCCAGAGCCTGAAATACCACATAGTGCACCAGCGGACAGCGGTTCACAGTCAATGGAAAAAGCCCCAGCACCTGCATCGCTTCCAGAGGGACCAAGCCCCAGTCCACAGTCCAAGGAGGAACTGATGTCTCCAGCATCAAGGGAACAGTTCCAGGCCGAGCAGGAAGCAGATGACAGCCTTCAAAAAGCTTGGGCAGCGGCACGGAGCACCCCACCGCCTCTCAGCTCTTCTAACCGATCCCGGTTTGTTGTAGAAAAAGGACTTTTATACAAGGAGACTCTTTCTGGTGGGCACCAGGAAGACTGGCATCCTCAAAGACAGCTGGTAGTTCCCACTAAGTATCGGGTAAAACTCTTGAGCTTAGCCCATGATCATCCCAGTGGCCATTCTGGGGTGAACAGAACCAAAGACCGGTTGGGGAAGTCCTTCCACTGGGAGGGAATGGGCAAGGACGTTGCTAATTATGTCCGGTCTTGTGAGGTGTGCCAACGAGTGGGAAAGCCCCAAGACCAGGTTAAAGCCCCTCTCCAGCCACTACCCATAATTGAGGTCCCATTTCAGCGAGTAGCTGTGGATATTCTGGGTCCTTTCCCAAAGAAGACACCCAGAGGAAAGCAGTACGTACTGACTTTCATGGATTTTGCTACCCGATGGCCGGAAGCTGTACCCTTAAGCAACACCAAGACTAAAAGTGTGTGCCAGGCATTAGCAGACATTTTTGCCAGGGTAGGGTGGCCCTCCGACATACTTACAGATTCGGGAACTAATTTCCTGGCAGGGAACATGAAAAACCTGTGGAAAGCTCATGGGGTGAATCACTTGTTGCCACCCCTCATCACCATCAAACCAATGGTCTGGTGGAGAGGTTTAATGGAACTTTGGGGGCCATGATACGTAAATTCGTAAATGAACACTCCAATGATTGGGACCTAGTGTTGCAGCAGTTGCTTTTTGCCTACAGGGCTGTACCACATCCCAGTTTAGGGTTTTCACCATTTGAACTTGTGTATGGCCGCGAGGTTAAGGGGCCATTACAGTTGGTGAAGCAGTAATGGGAGGGGTTTACGCCTTCTCCAGGAACTAACATTCTAGACTTTGTAAGCAACCTACAAAACACCCTCCGACACTCTTTAGCCCTTGCTAAAGAAAACCTAAAGGATGCTCAGGAAGAGCAAAAGGCCTGGTATGATAAACATTCCAGAGAACGGTCCTTCAAAGTAGGAGACCAAGTCATGGTCTTAAAGGCGCTCCAGGCCCATAAAATGGAAGCGTCGTGGGAAGGACCATTCACGGTCCAGGAGCGCCTAGGAGCTGTTAACTATCTCATAGCCTCCCCCACCTCCAACATAAAGCCTAAGGTATACCATGTTAATTCTCTTAAGCCCTTTTATTCTAGAGAATTAAACGTTTGCCAGTTTACAGCCCAGGAAACTGATGACGCGGAGTGGCCTGCAGGTGTCTACTATGAAGGAAAAAGGAATGGTGGCGTGGAAGAGGTGAACCTCTCCACGACCCTGGGACGTCTGCAGCGACAGCAGATAAAGGAGCTGTGCACAAGCTTTGCACCGATTTTCTCAGCCACTCCAGGGCGGACCGAACGGGCATACCACTCCATTGACACAGGTAATGCTCACCCAATTAGAACCCCACCCTACCGGGAGTCACCTCATGCCCAAGCGGCTATACAAAGGGAGATCCAGGACATGCTACAGATGGGTATAATCCGCCCCTCTACCAGTGCATGGGCATCTCCAGTGGTTCTAGTTCCCAAACCAGATGGGGAAATACGCTTTTGCGTGGATTACCGTAAGCTAAATGCTGTAACTCGTCCTGACAACTATCCAATGCCACGCACAGATGAGCTATTGGAAAAATTGGGACATGCCCAATTCATCTCTACTTTAGACTTAACCAAAGGGTACTGGCAAGTACCACTAGATGAACCCGCTAAGGAAAGGTCAGCCTTCGTCACCCAGGCAGGGGTGTATGAATTCAATGTACTCCCTTTCGGGTTGCGAAATGCACCCGCCACCTTCCAAAGACTTGTAGATGGTCTCCTAGCAGGATTGGGAGAATCTGCAGTTGCCTACCTCGATGATGTGGCCATTTTTTCTGATTCATGGACAGAACACCTGGAGCACCTGAAAAAAGTCTTCGAGCGCATCCGGCAGGCAGGACTAACTGTTAAGTCTAAAAAGTGTCAAATAGGCCAAAACAGAGTGACGTACCTGGGGCACCAGGTGGGTCAAGGAACTATAAATCCCCTACAGGCCAAAGTGGATGCTATCCAAAAGTGGCCGGTTCCAAAGTCAAAGAAACAGGTCCAATCCTTCTTAGGCTTGGCTGGATATTATAGGCGATTTGTACCACACTACAGCCAAATCGCCGCCCCGCTGACAGACCTAACCAGAAAGAAACAGCCAAATACAGTTCAGTGGACTGATAAGTGTCAAAAGGCCTTTAACCAGCTTAAGGCAACACTCATGTCTGACCCTGTGCTAAGGGCCCCAGACTTTGACAAACCGTTCCTAGTAACCACAGATGCTTCCGAGCGAGGCGTGGGAGCAGTTTTAATGCAGGAAGGACCAGATCAAGAATTCCATCCTGTCGTGTTTCTCAGCAAGAAACTGTCTGAGAGGGAAAGCCACTGGTCAATCAGCGAAAAGGAATGCTACGCCATTGTGTACGCGCTAGAAAAGCTACGCCCATATGTTTGGGGACGGCGTTTCCAACTACAAACAGACCATGCTGCGCTACAGTGGCTTCATACCGCCAAGGGAAATAACAAAAAACTTCTTCGGTGGAGTTTAGCTCTCCAAGATTTTGATTTTGAAATACAACACATTTCGGGAGCTTCTAACAAAGTGGATGATGCACTCTCCCGGGAAAGTTTCCCAGAGTTAACTGGTTAACAATTGTTTTTGGAATGAAACATATTGTTAGTTTTTATATAATCAGTAGTATGTCTAAAGGTACGTGTGTCTTATTAACTCTGTTTTCTCCTAGAGCTCCAGGAAAGAAATCACAGCCAGTGTGGAACCAAACGTCCAACACTATCTGTGATTTGGGGGGCGTGTCATAACTATAAATGGAAGGGTAACAGCTCTCTGTGTACAGTACTAAAATCCCTCCTGGTCAGAGACTCCAAAATCCTTTTACCTGTAAAGGGTTAAGAAGCTCGGGTAACCTGGCTGACACCTGACCCAGAGGACCAATGAGGGGACAAGATACTTTCAAATCTTGGGGGGGGAAAGGCTTTTGTGTGTGTCCTTTGTTTAAGGGGTTGTTCGCTCTTGGGACTGAGAGGGACCAGACATCAATCCAGGTTCTCCCCATCTTTCTAAACAAGTCTCTCTTATTTCAAAATTGTAAGTAAAAGCCAGGCAAGGCGTCTTAGATTTACTTTGTTTTCTCAACTTGTAAATGTACCTTTTACCAGAGTGCTTATCTTGTTTGCTATACTTTGAACCTAAGACAGAGGGGATTCCTCTGAGCTCTTTAAGTTTGATTACCCTGTAAAGTTATTTTCCATACTGATTTTGCAGAGATGATTTTTACCTTTTGCTTTAATTAAAAGCCTTCTTTTTAAGAACCTGATTGATTTCTCCTTGTTTTAAGATCCAAAGGGGGTTTGGATCTGTATTCACCAGGAGTTGGTGAAAGGAAGGAGGGGGGAAGGGTCAATTTCTCCTTGTTTAAGATCCAAGCAGTTTGGATCTGTATTCACCAGGGAATTGGTGAAAGGTTTCTCAAGGCTTCCCAGGGAGGGAATTCTTAAGATGGTGGCAGCGGACCAGAGCTAAGCTGGTAGATAAGCTTAGCAGTTTTCATGCAGGCCCCTACATTTGTACCCTAAAGTTCAAAGTAGGGATACAGCCTTGACAGACCTGTTAAAAAGAAATACTGCATTATTATAACATTAATAATAGGTAAAAATTATAAGTATATCATTGCTGTGGAATTCTATAGTTCATAGAATCGCAGGAGGTCATCTAGTCCAACCCCCTGCTCAAAGCAAGACCAATCCCCAGACAGATTTTTACCCCAGTTCCCTAAATGGCCCCCTCAAGGATTGAACTATCAACCCTGGATTTAGCAGGCCACTGCTCAAACCACTGAGCTATCCCTCCCAATTAAGTGGTTACTGCTCTGACTTTTATTTTTGGGGGGGGGGTAGGGGCTTGCGGGGCTCAAGTCAGCTCCACATGGCAGGATCTGGGGAGGCAGTGCCACCTCCACCCCCTGATTCACCTCAGCAGGCCACCCAGCTGGTCTTGGTTGCAGGGGGGAGGCACAACCAAAAAATATAACTCAAAGGTGGAGGGGTCAGCTGAAAAAGTTAGAAAATAGCTCAGGGTGCAGGGAGGGGGCAGCTAGGTGCTGTGCGTGGGCAGGTGGGTAGCTCAGGTTGCAGGCAGATGGTACCTAGGGGCTGTGCATGGGCAGGGGCGAGCTCAGGTTACAAGCAGGTGGTACCTAGGGGCTGTGTGCAGGCAGGGGGTAGGTCAGGGTTTAGGAAGGGAGTATCTAGGGGCTGTGTGTGGGCAGGTGGGTTGCTCAGGTTGCAGGCAGGTGGTACCTAGGGGCTGTGTGCGGGAAGGGGGTAGCTCAGGGTGCAGGGAGGGGATAGCTAGGGGCTGTGTGCAGGCAGGGGGTAGCTCAGGGTGCAGGAAGGGAGTAGCTTGGGGCTGTGCGTGGGCAGGCAGTGGCTCAGGGTGCAGGCAGGTGGTAGGGGCTGTGCGTAGGCAGAGGGTAGCTCAGGGTGCAGGGAGAGGGTAGCTAGAGGCTGTGTGCCTGGAGGACGCCCCCGTCATCCCTGTTCCCTCAGGGCTTTGCCAGCCATGGAGTGGGTCCCCCACCCCTGCAGCTCTTACCAGCTGTGTAAGCAAAGTGGGCTGGGAGTTGAGGAGCAGCTTCAACCCCCCGCCCCAGCAGGCGAGGAGAGAACACCACGGCTGCCTGCCCCATGGCACCAGCCAGAGGAGCAGCTGCCCCGCATGCACAGCCTGGATCCAGCTTCCTGCCTCCAACTTGGCGTGGGGGAGAGAAGGAGCTGTGGGGGGTGTGGAGCTGCCCCCTGGACTGCCCTGCACCTGCACTGCCATTTGGGGGGACAACACCCCCGGTACCCACCCAACTCTGCCCATGGGCTCAGGAGGCTTCTCCCACAAGGGGAGCACCGGGGATCCAGGATTCAGCCCTGGCTCTCGGCTTCAGTCCCACCACTCATGGCTTGGGAGGTGGGGGGCAGGGATCGGGGTTTCAGCCCCGCGGCTCCTGCCTTCAGCTCCAGGATCCAGGCTTCAGTGAGGGGGAGGGGATGCCGGGGCTTCAGTGGGGGTTGGCGCTGAGGATGGGGATTCAGCCCAGGTGAGGAGAAGGGGCACCAGGTCTTCAGCCCCATGGCGGGAGCCAGGGATGGAGGCTTCAGCCTGGGGAGGGGGGTGCCGGGGTTTCAGAAACCCTTCTTTCGGGTTCACATTGGGAGGGGTGATACACACCCGTACCAACTTGCACACACACACATCCGTATCCCTCTATCACACAGGGATGCCTCTCCTACATGGGGTCTTGTGTGTTGTAGGAGCAGCAGTGATCTGTATGCTCTATATGACTATGCTCTGTATAACCTGTATGCGCAAAAGGTCTGTTATACTCCCCTCCCCCTTTTTGTCTCCGCTCCCTCTTTGAACACCTGTGAAGTGGCTTTCCCCCTCCCACTCCCTCCTGGAATGCTTGTGGGATGAATGGGCTGGTTGAACAGCTGGAAGATCAGAAGAGCTCCCAGGTAGACAAGGTGTCTGGGACTCTAATTAGGCAGCACTCACACACCCAATGCATGGATGCTGCATGGACACTGCCATCCAGACGTGGCCAAGTCATCTCTAGTCGCAGGCCATGAGGAGCAGGTCTGTAAAAGGGGAAGGGGCCATGTGCTCAGGGGTGCACTCACAAGCTTGTACCTCCCATGGACCGCCTGGCCAGTGGTTCGCCGCGTTGCATTGCATCCTGCCTCAGGGAGACTTACCTTCATTGAACCATCCATCACTGCGCTGTGGGACACTTACCTTGAAGGATCCTGACATCTCCAGTGCCATGCCTGTCCTAGGAGCGTGAGTATGCGAGTGTGAGTGCAACCCCCCTCCTCCTTCTTTTGAGCTTAGCTATCAATATAATAAACGTGCTTCTTTCTGCCAAACTCTGGTGGGTCATTAGTCCTCCCTAAGCTTACTAGCTGGCCCACTTTTGGGTAACAGTGTCTTCCCACCTCTGCACCCGGCCTGAAGACACCACATGCTCACCGCATGCCCGCACTCACCCGCCAGCCAACTGCAAACAGGAAGTGGCTGGGGCTGTGTGGTCTGCTGACTAATCAGCAGGGGGAGCAGAAAATACGGGACAATTTGCCTGTTTTTGAAAAAAGGTGGGACACTTGCAAAAGGGCTTAAATAAGGGACTGTCCTGTTAAAAATGGGACATATGGTCACCCTACTCTTGAATGCTGGGTGTGTTGTTAATAACAACAGTGAAGAGGAAAGAGAATCCCCAGTTGTTTCCATGTGTAAATTGCTGCCTTCCTCAGAGTGAAATCCCCACGTGGGATGAGGCTATCCTATGGGGCAGGGGAGATGATTTCATTGTTGGGGGGAGACCTCCCTGTATTTCTCTGCTTTGTTTCCCCAACTCTGCCCCAGAACAGAAACTCCTTGTCTCCCCTAAAATCATCGCTCAGGGGGTTGTTGTTTTTTTATAAATCCCACTCCTTGGATAAGGGCAGGTCGGTGGGTTTGGGCCTTGCCCCCTAAGGGGCCTCCTTGTTTCTCCTAGACAAGAGAGAGTGAGAAGCTGAAGCCACCTATAGTTGCGGGGAGCAATCCCATTGGGTGCCGCCTCATGCTAGGACCCCCACTCTGTGACATGTGACTGAGGGAAGCGGGGGCAGTCACAGCCGTGGACACCCCCTGAATGTGCTGCTGGAGGAAAGGAGGCCACATCCCATCCCAGAGTCTGTGCCCTGAGCAGAAGCCTGGGCCCTTGAACCCGAGATGTCAGGGAATGTCGGGGAGCAGCAGCCCAGACCCTCAAGGATGCAGCGAGCAGGAGCAGAGGCAGTGAGGTGAGCGCACTGGATTTTTAAATAATTTTTCTATTGGTTTTTACCCCATGTGTGTTTGGCAATGTCAGCACTGGGTTACAATTTTTTTCCCCCAATAATGTTGCGTCTTCTACACAGGGGCTTGTTTATATTGTGGATGTCTTTCTGATGCTGGGGCTGCACATACTGCTTTGTTATTGTAGGGTCTAGGGTGACCAGATGTCCCAATTTTATAAGGATAGTCCCGATTTTTGGGTCTTTTTCTTATATAGGCTCCTATTACCCTGCACCCCCCGTCCCGATTTTTCACACTTGCTGTCTGTAGGGTCAGACACTGGTTCTGCTCACACAATAGTTTGTTTTCATTTCCATGTCTGCTTTCAGATTTGCTCTGGTTATTAACACCTGTATGAAGCACTCAGATGTAATTTGCCCTGGCTTTAGATGTGCAAATTTAGGCACCCAGACAGGAGGGGAACTCATCAAAGCTCACAAGATGAGTCAGTGCCATAGCTGGGAATGGAACCCAGGAATGCACCAAGCCCTGAGCTTTAGCCCCAAGATCCTTCCTCCCACCCTCTGCAATGGAAAGTCTCATGTCTTGTCAGTGCATGGAAGTGACACCTTTGGGCATGGAAGCAAAATATAACTGGGGGCTGGAATCTGGAGCTAGGGTTGCTTTAAAGACATTTGTGTTTTGACAATGGAAAGGAATATACTTTGGTTTTGAGTGAGTTTTAATAAAACAAAACTTGGTTTATAATCTTTAGCCAGTGATGGACTTTTTGGGGTATTGATTGTACAGTTTGTGTCTGATTGCACACCCCAGTGGGTCAGCCAGTTCCCCCAATTTGGGACTGGTTTAGAGCCTGAGTCCCCTGTATTGGAAAGGCTCCATATCCCATTTCATTTCTGGCTGATATTGGAGGGTTGAAACCATGGATGTCTGATCTCTGTTTTTAGCTGAGCCTGTCATGAGATTCCCCGCTGGGTGGGGAGTGTCAGACAGGGGTTAGAACTGAAGGAACAGAACCAGGCAGCGGGAGAGAGAAATTTTCCAGTTGAGAAACCAGCCCTTTCCTAAGGTTGAATTTCAGGAGAAGCCAATGTGGGGGTGGTCACAGAGATGTTACCTGGGTGCTAATCGCAGGGGAGGTGTCTGCTAGACAGTCTGTCTGTCACAGTCAGCTCCATAGGACGGAGAAGTTCATGGAACTCTGATGTAGAGACAAAAACCATGACAAATGTGCACAGTTGCAATTATAGCTTTGGTCAGTAGATGGCATGATTAATGTGTGATTAGAAAAAATATAGAGACAAGGTGGGAGAGGTAATATATTTTATTGAACCCGCACAGGTAAGATGGAGTTTTCCATTGGGATTGGTGTAAAGTGCTATCTAGTGGGTGGGAAGGTGCCTTCACCGGGACAAGCCAGCAGGGGTCAGAGATGAAATATTCCCAGGGCTTTTTTCTTATCTCTGTTCCCCTACTTTAAGAACTGCACGTTGTCTAATAACTCCACAGTGGGACCCTGGCAGCACCACTGACAATCCCAGGTGTGAAATGCAGCCAAGTGCGTATCGCTGAAGACCCTGTATCCAAGGAGACATGTACCCTTCCAGTGGTGGCAAACGGCCCCACACCCACCCACAGATTAGCCCCAGTCACTGTTCTCTGGCCACTCATCCTGTGACTCCCCTGATGGGAACTTTACACTGATCAGAAAATAAACACCAATGAAACTAACAAGAGAAACACAAATAATTAACAGGAGACGGGACCTTTCACTCAGACACTCTGCACTCTCTGATTTAACATTTCTATTGTGGTAGCACCTAGAGACCAACTGGGTCAGAGACCTGTTGTGCTGGGTGCTGTACAAACAGAGCAAATGATAGCCCCTGCCCCAAAGAGCTCATAGTTCAATATCTGAATCCCAAGCATCCACTGGAGACAGAAGAATATCCCAGTACGGTACTGTTGACCAATATATGCTGGCTAGCATCTGTATCTCTCATATTAACAATATGTATGATCCTCACTATATCTATATCTATATAGATATATAGATACAGATATATAGATATATATACATTAGCATGCATTAAGCATAAATAATATTATTAAGCACAAATATTAGAGCAATTGTACAGCTTAAGTTTGCCTACACCTTTATTATAGTCCTGTTCACTTGTGCTAAGTATGCTATCACATCTTGCATTTGCTGAAGTAAGCTTTGGCTTATAAATAGGAAAACTGTCAGGACCAGCACATGTGAATGTTTTATCATAGCAACAGATAGGGAGTTACTTTTACAGGTCTGTATTTGAATGTCAAAGGAAGAGGGCAAGACTTATGATTATTCCAGCCTAGTACAGACCTAGGAGATGCTGTTATGCCCTTTGGTAACGTGTTCAGAACAAAGAAATAAAGGATACATCATAGTACCAGAAAAACAAGGTAGAAAGTTGATTGGTTAAATCTAGTGTCAGATGACATACACAGTATCTTGTACCTCTAAACAGGTAGGGTATAAAGAGGGCTTTAGGGGTGTAGCTTGGGGAGCACACCTTTTGTGTAAGGGGAATGTAACAATGCTGCACAAGATGCTTCCCAGAGACTGGTATCATATTGAACCTTCTCCCCAAACTATATTACTGTTGTCTTAGAGCAATAAACCTGACTAATATTGGTTATTTGGGCACCTGAAAGCATTTCATAACAAACCAGTGTGGTCAAGCCATTGATTTTACAATTTATCCACAGGACAGAATATCAAATCAGAAACAGAGACCTCGTTCCTTAGCTCCTGTCCACCGAGCCTCCGACTGCAATTTCCTGTGACTATAGACGTTACAGCAGCCCCTGGAGACCCCAGCCAAGGTCCGGGCCCCTTTGTGCTGGGTGCTGCACAGACACTAATGGCTTCTGCATGGGAAAATTGACCAGCAGAACTATGCTGGCCTAGCTAAACCACTACAGCTATCCTGGGATAACTCCCCATGGGGACACTCATGCTCCAGTGTATGAGGGGCTTTTTCCAGTTTACCTCAAGGTGAAAATAGTGTAAATTAACCCTGACCAAGGCTCTCTAATTCCAGAATAAGGGTGTCTCCACAGGTGTTTATCCCGAGATAACTGCAGAGATTATTTACAGTATAGTTCTGCTGGTCGATTTTCTTGTGCAGACAAACCCTTAGTGAGAGACAGCCTCCGGATGGAAGAGTTCACAGTCTAAGGGAGAATTTTCAAAAGTACCTGAGGGACTTAGGATAACAAATAGTGGGCACAGATGGGGGAAGGGAGGGGGACTAAAGGAGACTGGATTTGTTACCTGCGCAAAAACTGTTACCGCAGGGGCCTATTCTGCAGCACTGAACAATGGTGTCTCCCCAACACTTGTTCAGAGCTGGTCACTGGCTCTGGTCAGTGGTCACTGGTATCACCCCAGCCCCCTCCTCACACTTCCTCATGCTCACAGTTGGTCAATGGGGATCCCCCATTACTCCCTTCCCCCCCCTGCAGAATGCTGACGCTCCCCCCATGAGTCTTCTCCAGTCCTGCAGGCTGGGGTCCCAGGTCCCATTTTTCCAGCATGAAGGTGATGACAGGTGCAGACATCAGGAGGAGCAAAACCAGGGTGCAGCGAGTGACCCAGATGGTGACGGACAACATGTCTGGCCCTGCAACATGGAAAGGGACATGGTGGTGGCCATGTGCAAAGCAGCGTGTGGGACTGCAGTGCCAGCACTAGACACAGAGCAGCAGCTCTGTAATGGGGACCCCATGTGAGCTCCCAGAGGCCTACATATAATGGGGGAGATCATGCTGCAGGGGGGCATGTTCCCCTGATGCGAGGTTGTTGGGGAGGCTCCTCCTTTCCCCCAGCACAGGGTCACTCTTGCCCCAGTTTGCTCAGGCTGCACCAGGATTCTGTGCAAAGGCCTCACAAGAGCCAGTGACAGACACAGCAGCCCAGGCCCTATCGTCCCTCTCCAGCTGTGTCCTCAGGAGAGAGTGGGTTAGTTTGCTGATACAAATGCTTTGTGGGAAGCTGAGGCAACTAGCCAGGTTGGGGTTATGCTAACGTCGGTTCCTGGGACACGTTTGCAACCTGGGAACCGGGCACCGATGCTGGGCTGAGATTCCTGAACGAGGGGTTTGCCTGCATACTGTTTGTGACACCTCTGTTCCAGGACTGGAGCACAGAGCGTAAATAACTAATTACACTGAGAGACAGACCTTGTGAGCCCAGGTGTGATGTTGCCTCTGGTGCCTCCTGCCAGAGCAACACTAAATACAGTGAGTGAAGAGGAAAGCAATAATTCACTGACTGCTGGTTTAGCAGAGGGGGTCAGTGAACTCCAGATGAAACTCTTTCCCATCAAAAGGGTTTGGGATTCCCCCTTGAAAGACCCATTTTCCTGTCTTGCAAAGATGTTGCCCAGCTCAGCAATGCTGGTTAATGCCTAGGAGAGCTGCAGGGAGAACGCGCTGCATTGGATGAGCTTGTCATCCTGTTGTGTGGTTGTGTGTTTCCTCTACATCCATCGTCATGGCGATCACACCCAGACTGGAGGTTGCCAAACCCATGATCCACCTCTCCCTAAGTAGCGTCCCCAGAATAAAGAAACGCTTCAGAAGCATTTACCTTGTAGGGAGAACCCCCTGCCACCGCTGCTGCTGGAGTCATCACCTAGGCAATAAATACACAAGAGATCAGAGCAGAGCATGGCCCCACTCCAGGCCCATACGCTGCCCTAGCACAACTACACCAGGGGCAATAACTGGCTGGTGGCCGTGCTGCTGAAATGAGCCTGGGGTTAGAGTGGGTCACACACTGAATCTGAGTCAGCAGTGCGAGGTAGTTGTGAAAAGGGCTAATGTTGTATGTAAGACACGGAAGGTCATTGTTCCGCTCTGCTTGGTGCTGGTGAGGCCTCAGCTCTAGTACAGGGTCCAGTTCTGGGTGTGACACTTTAGGAAAGTTGTGGACAAATTGGAGAGAGTCCAGAGGAAAGCAACAAAAGTGATCAAAGGTTTAGAAAACCTGACCTATCAGGAAAGGTTAAAAACACTGGGCATGTTTAGGCTGGAGAAAAGAAGCCTGAGGGAGAACCTGATAACAGTCTTTAAATATGCTCATTTCAGTTATAAACAGGATGGGGATCAATTGTTCTCAGTCCCACTGAAGGTAGGACAAGCAGTAATGGGCTTAAACTGCAGCAAGTGAGGATTAGGTTAGACAGTAGGAAAAGCTTTCTAACTATAGGTCTAGTGAAGCTCTGGAATAGGCTTTCAAGGGAGGTTGTGGAATCCCTGTTATTGGAGGTTTTGAAAACAGATTGGACAAACTCCTATCAGGGATGGTCCAGGATTACTTGGTCCTGCCTCAGTGCAGGGGGCTGGACTTGATGGAATCTTGAGGTCCCTTCCAGCCCGACATTTCTATGATGTCCCTGTCCCCCACCTGCCAGGGCTGAGCCGTCTGAGCTGAGCTGAGTGAAAATCCGGGGGGTTCCCTGTGTCAAATTTTGAACGAAGATGTTTTGTTAGGAATTTTTCATTTCGGATGTTGATGAATTTCAATATTTGGATTTTCAGAGGGTTGTTATTTAACTGTGGTTCTCGCTCTGCCATTCATCCCTCCCCCCTTTGTGTGATGCTGAGTTGCTGGGCAGGGCTGAGCTGGGATATACACACACACATAGACACACATCCCTTACCAGTGAGGCTGAGGTGCTGGGCAGGGCTGAGCTGGGATCTGTTCACCTGGTTGTCACTGTCCTTGATCTCGTACCCACAGGTGTAATTCCTGGAGCTGCCGCCGGACACCACATGGTTATAGTCATAAGTGGTCTTCTCCTCTGAACCCCGCTGGGATGAAACCTCCTCTCCCTGCTTGCAGAAGACGACGCGGGTGGGCAGGTGCTGGGAGAACATGGAGCACTTGAGCAACACGGAGTCCCCTGGCCGGGCAGACGTCTGGTTCAGGAGGAGGGCAGGGGCAGGGAGATCACCTGGGAAGGGAAATGGGTCAGAGCTGTCAGTGGGGCATTGGTGGTGCCCGGCACTGTCAATGGGGCAGGAGGTAAATGGTGGGTGGGTCTGTGCCAGGTCTCAGATGGAGGCTCTGATTCCAGCCCAGCTGGGCAGACTGGGGGACGAGCTCTCTCTGGTGACTGGAAGCTTTAGTCCCTGGGATCATTTGGGTTATGGAAGAGCCTGGAGGCTCCCAGCTTGGTTCCCATTGTCTGGTGCTGTGAACTCTCTTAGAATAAGGGGCCCTAGTGCAGGCACCCCGCTGACCCAGCTGAGGCAGTATGGCCAGGAGAGAGGCGACCCCTCAGCGTGGCCAGCCCATGGCCATTGAGGGCTGTGTAGGCAGGGAACGGCCAACACCTCAGCCTGCCCCAGCAGCCTATGCAGTGAAGGTCACTTGCTGCCGCAGGGAGCTCACCAGCTGACAGCCAAGGAGCTATATCAAGTCCATAACCCCTCTGGCGTCGGCTATAACATCCTCCCTGTCCCTGTACCCCGCCTGTCCCCAGTCCGCAGCTGGCACAGGAGGCACCGGGAGCAATTCCAGGCCCAGGCTAAGGGAAGGCCCTGGAGCAATGGCAGGGAGAGGATCCCCCTTTCCCGGGAATCGCCAGGGCGATGGGACCCAGCTCTGAACTCACAGGAGAATTGCTGCTGTTGCTGGGTAGGTCAATATCTGCCCACCACATTCCCCACCCCAATGGTGCCCTCGGCTGCTGCCTTCCCCACGCAGCCAGCAAAGAAACGGCTCCACCAGCCCCTGCTGGGCTGGGCACAGGGTTGCTGGGCATGGCTTCCTGGCCTGGGTCATACATAGGGTGACCAGACAGCAAGTGTGAAAAACCGGGACAGGGGATGGGGGGTAATAGGAGCCTATATAAGAAAAAGACCCAAAAAGTGGGAAAATCGGGACAGCTGGTCACCCTAGTCATACACGAACTCAGTCTGGGTTATATAATGGTCCCTTTTGTCCATACCCTCTCAAGCGCCACCTGCCCGCCCAGGGCTGACTATTAATGGTGCTGCTAACATTTAAGGATGAGGTGCAGGCTGAGTCCATGTGGGGCATGAGCTCCAGGGGAGAGACCTGCACCCACAAAGGGATGGGAGCGGGTGCCATGGGAAGCTAAATCCCTTGAGGTCAGAGCTGTAGCGTTCTCTGCTTCCCAGGGCCAGTGCCCCGGGGGTGGGACGGGCTGTGGATGTGACTCTCTGACCCGCATCTCACACTGGCCCGGGTCAGAGCAGAGCTGAGAGGTAGCAGGACCTCTCAGCTCTGGGAGAGGTCCTGCTACCTCTCAGCTCTGCTCTGAGGGTCGACCAGGAGATCTGCTCAGCCTGGTCAGATCCCACACAGCCCCGTCTGCCTACCCGTGCCATTTCCGCTGACACCACAGTGAGCAGGGAGCGGCCCAAGGGGTGGTGGCTGGATGCTGTGGAGGGGGAGGGGTAAATGCCATGGGCAGATTTGGCACAGACAGACAGACGGATGGACTCACCGGGAACTGAGCAGATCTCCTGGCTGCTTGGACTCAGCGCTGGGAACAGAAAGGTGCCGTGTGGTTAGTGCTGGAGATAAAATCTCCCCCTTTTCTGAGGTCCCTCTTCAGGGACAAAAACTGCCTTTAATAGGAGAAAATTCCTGATTTGTGTGTTGCTGAAGAAGCAAACCAGGCAGGACGTTAGATCTGGGGCATGGCAGGTTCCTCACACACACAGACCTTGGCTGAGCTGGGACCGCCTTTCCCTTCAGCTCTCTAGAGGGCCAGATCCCCAGCTGGCATAAACCGACATTGATTCCTCTGGAACTACACTGATTTACACCAGTTGGGGATCTGGCCCAATAGCTCTCATACTCAGTGTTGACACTGGTTCCCATTTCTCTCCCACTGAAGAGGATTTGCTGACAGCCTGGGCCAAGGGCTGCTCTTGGTTCTGTTTCCTCCCAACCTGCTACGAATTAGAACTGGATTCCTGCATACTCACCAGGCAGCAAGAGGCACAGACACAGGATCATCAGGGTGGTGGTGGGAACTGATCTGGATGGAAACAGTCCAGCAGCTTCTGTTTCTGATAGAGTCCGGAGGGGACAATCCACAGTCGCTCCCTGCTCCCACCTCCCTCCTCTGCCCTGTCTGACTTCAGCAGAAGGGAAGCTCCTGTCTCTCTCTCTGCTCCGATCTGCCCCCCTCTGCTCCCCCACGTTGGATACTCCAGCCAGCCCCTCTCCCTGCTTACAGGACCCCTGGGGTCTGCAGGGCTCAGGCAGCAGAGATGCTGCAGCCTCTCTCTGACGTGCTCTGTGCTCTGTCTCCTCCTTGGGTCTGATAATCATCATCGTTCCCCATTTCCTGCCTTGTGCCGCCCCCTTTCCGTGCTCCGGCCACAGCGTCTCTATTTAGGGCTGCAAGATTGAAAACCGAAGGGGTCTGGTTTGCTTAGTTGAGTCTAAACATATCACAGAGGAAACAACTCCCATCCCATCTCACTGCCTGGGGACCAAAACAGACTCCAGGCTAAAGACACAGTTTGGCCGGGGTGAAAGGTCACTGGGGGGCCTGGGATGTTGGATGAGGCTGAATCTTTTGCTTCCAGTCACTGGTGAGAAGAACCCAGTTCCCCCAGGGGGTAATTGACCATCTGGGCTTAATAGGAACATAAATGGGGTCTGGCCTCATGCTGGACCCTCTGTACAGGGGTGAATTTCACCCCCAGAGAACACCTACCATGGGTCTGCACTGGTCTCATCCTCCATGTGAGGTCAGAGAGGGGCAGAGCTAAGGAGAGAGCAGGAGCCCGAGCTGAGCTGGGAGCAGAGCCGCACCAACTGGAGCCAGAGAGAACCAGAGAAGCAGCCCAGGGAGCAGATCCATGCTGGGAGGACAGGGCAGCAACCAGGGCCAGAGAGGCCAGAGGAGGTAGCAGCAGAAGTGCTGGGGCTGGAGTTGGGGCTGCAGCTGTCCAGTGGCGGGTGCAGTGAGCAGCTAGGGAGAGCAAGGGGGACCCTTGGGGAGAGGGCCCAGCGCAGGGAGATGCCACCTGTCAAGCGGCCTTGCAGGCCAGACTTGGGAGGGGAATCACAACTCTGATGCGGGGGCTGACACTGGTAAGAAGGATCCTGCCACTTAGAGTCTCAGGGCATGTGGCCACAGCCAGAGCAAGTGTCCAAACCGCAGCATCCCTGCATCACAGCTTGCCCCTGGGCAGGAGCCCCCCAGGAATCCTTGGCCCAGCCTTGTCAAGGTTACGAGGACTCTGCCACACAGGAGAGTGGAAAGGGAGCCCTCGAGGGCAGGGAGGCCTCTGGGTAAAGGGAGTGGGAGCGAGGACTCAGATCCTTTCGCTAGCCAATTCCACCGGGGTAGTGTATACTCCAGGAAAGTTCCCCACAATAGCGGGACCATTCCACCACTTACAGAAAGAAAGTCTTGTGAACAGATGTTAACACCCCTGTGGGATGCCAAACAGCCCAGGACCTCAAGGGAAATCTGTCAGGAGCACAAGGCAGTGCAGTTTTGCTGAGCAACTTTTCATAGTAATTGATGCAGAAGTGGATTGTCCTGGGATGGTGGCTGGGCACATTTCACCACTGGGATGGAGTCAGCTCTGCAGAGCAACTGGACAGGGCTATATGGGGGAGCTCAGATGCTCAGGTGGGGGTCGGAGGAGCAGAGTTTGACGCAACCTGTCATAAGCAGTGCCTAGAAAACACCAGTGTGGAAAAGGGTAAATATTTGTGGCAAGTTTTTTAAAATGATTGTTTCGAAACCTGCAGTGAAAAATATTTCTTTCCATCTCTTGGTGCTAAAATGATAAAAATGGAGGGAGGGGAAACCAAAACCTGAAAACTTTTTAAAAATTCTCTGAAAAAGTGTGTTATTTAAATGTAATTTTTTCTTTTTTCTTTTTAATTTTCTAGTTTTGTTTTTACAACCCCCCCCAAAACAGTTTTAACTTTTCATTTGTAAAAATGGAAACATTTGAAATAATGAAAATGTTTGATAAAATCTCTCACTTAAAAATCTGTCATTTTCAGATGAGAACATTGTGGTGGCTCCGCCCAGAGTGATCCCTGGGCTGTGGGTCAGGCTGAGCTGCTGGCACCCTTGGATGGCAGCCGGGCCCTGCTTGGAGCTCAGACAATGCTGCCCAGAAAGGGCCTGATCCAAAGCCCCTTAGTGTCAATGGAAAGACTCCACTGACTTCACTGGCCTGGGGATCAGGCCGCTGTGTAAGAGGGTCGGTTCTCTTGTGACAGAGAAATGCCTCTGGAGCTTTCACTTGGAGAGACCCCAACCCAGACTGGCCAGAGGAACAAGGAAAGTCTCCACCATGGGCGGGTGAAGGGGAGGTTGATGACGGGATTATAAACAGTTCAAAATGGGATGTGACCCTAGGGTGACCAGACAGCAAGTGTGAAAAATCGTGACAGGGTGTGGGGGGTAATAGGAGCCCATATTAAAAAAAGCCCCAAATATCGGGACTGTCCCTATAAAATCGGGACATCTGGTCACCCTATGTGACTCCCCGACACCACACAGAGCTGCAAATGCAGCTGATAAATGAAACAACAGCATCCGCAGAGTCAGGGCCGGCTCTGGCATTTTTGCTGCCCCAGGCAAAAAAGCCTCCGGGGGGAGGGTGGCGAGCCCTGGCGGGGGCTCCGCTCTCCCCCCCGGTGGCCAGGGGGAGGGCGCCGGGGGAGAGGGCGGCCGGAGCCCTGGGGGGGAGGGCGCCGGGGGGCAGGGCGGCCAGAGCGCCGGGGGGAGGGCGGTGAGCCCGGCCGTGGCCCCGCTCTCCCCGGGGGCCGGAGCGCCGCACCGCCCCCCTCCAGGTGCCGCCCCAAGCACAAGCTTGGTGGGCTGGTGCCTGGAGCCGGCCCTGCGCAGAGTGAGTTCCTCCTGCTGCACAGACCCTGCAGCTGCCTCACTGCACAGACCCTGAAAGGAGCAGAGAGACGGCTCCACACAGGGAAGAAATGACCAGGGCTCCTCTCTATGCTAGTGCTTCAACAGAGACTTGAAAGTACTCAGCTGCACAGAGCCTGCGATAGAGAGAGAGACTGATAGATAGATGGATGGATAGAGAGACAGACAGATAGTCAGTGGATGTATATGGGAGTAGATAGATACAATATTATTTTTAAATACCGTGCTTGGTTTATCTCATCGTTAAGCACAGGGACCAAGACTTTCAAAAATGATTAGTGATTTTGAGGGCCCCATTTAATACACCTTAAAGGAGCTGATTTCCAGTGGGTGGGGATTCAGAACAGTCTGTCTATCACCCCATAAGTTGTCTCACGCTGGGCTCCCAAAATCACTGGCCATTTTGGAAGGTTTGGCCAGAAGTGCTTGTGCTAATTATGCATGTGCCAAATCTGTGTGTGAGACCAGCTGTAGGGGTGCGAGGGGCTGCATCCCCATGGCCCATTCTATCCTTGGCCCTCAGGGGAGACTGCAATCAAGGGTGATCAGTGCCAGTTGTGATGGGGATTTTGTGATAAAACTCCTCTGGCACAACCACACTGCGTGGACGCTGAGCGGCCAGTCCAGTTATCAGCTGCCCCGACAGTCCCTGCGGGGTGAACATTGATCATTTCCTGCTGAGGCAACAGAGGCAGCTGTGTGAAAGCTGTGGGGACCCTGACATGTTCCCAAAGCAGCTGGATTAGACCCAGCACCCACCCATGAAACACACCACCTCTGCTGCTACAGTATTTCATGGGAAGTTATCTGGTATCAGTTAAGGGGTGAATTTATGCCGCTCCAGTTACACCAGTGTAAGTCCCTGTGCACACCCGGGTTCTGATCTGAGAGCCTTTTTCTGGTTTACAATAACTTGTTTTGAAAACAATATTAATTATAACTGCACATTTTTAACAGTGAGGATAATTAACCATGGGAAAAACATACCATAGGCTGTGATGGATTCTCCATTACTGGCAATTTTTAAATCAAGGGTGGATGTTATTCTAAACCAGAAGCTCTAGTTCAAACAGGAATTATTTGGGGACAGTTCTCTGGCCTTTGTTATACAGGGGGTCAGACCAGAAGATCACAGTGGTCCCTTCTGGCTTTAGAATCTATGAATAAACCTGACAAAGGCTCTGATTCCACAATAAGAGTGTCCCCATGGGAGTTACACCAGCAAAGGGATAGCGGTTTCATTATATTGATAAATTTCCCTGTGTATGGAGTAGCCCTGGGATAAACAGCTCTTCCCATCAATGCTCTCTCTCCTTCTACATCCCCTGTCACTGGAGTATCTGAGACTGTCACAGTCACTAATGGGTTTGTCCTTAGACACTCCTGCAGTTCATCCTCCTTTCACAGATGGGGAGACTGAGGCACAGAGAGAGACTAAGTGACTGAGCCCAAGGCACACAGGAGTCTGTAGCTGTGTCAGGGGTTGAACCCAGGGCTCTTGAGCACCAGTCCACTGCCATAGGCACAAGATTGTTCTTCCTCCCCACAGCCCCTGGCCGTCCCAAAAGCCTGGGTGACAATGACCAACTGGGTACCTGCCTAGAAGGCCAATGACCCTGGGCTATTTCATCCAAAGAGGGGAAGAGCCTGGATGAGATGGGACTGGGAAACAGGGAAAACGTCAGAGACACAAGGTGGGAAATCTGCCCCAGGGGATTTAATTGATCTCACAGATAGTCCCACCCCCTGTTGTTTCTGGGCTGGATTTTCCCTCTCTCCCGCCAGCCCAAACCCCAGGGCAGGCAGGGCAGAGTTAGACCCAGCTCCCCAACACTGCAGGGGTTATTAATGGAGCCAGAAGCTGCGGGACTAGAGAGCGATCAGCTGCTGCTCAGAAGAGGGAAGGGAGAGGACAGTTGGTGTCATGAGTAGCGGCTCCTGCTCAGTGACTCTGCACACACAGTCCAGCTGCTCCATGCAGCCGTGTAGGGCGGGAACCGCAGGCTGAGCCGACAGCATCCTGAGCATCTGCAGATCTCCTGTGCAGACTCTCCTTCCCCTGTCCAGCAGTGAGCTCTCCCCAGGCTTGACCCTGAGCTAGCAGCCCAGCGGGATGGGGTTGTATCACATGCTGTGATGTGGGATTGAAGAACCCGCTCACACAATGTTATTTTTGTCCCCACACTTTAACCTGCCTCATTCTCTCTATTTAGTTTGTTCTCATGTGGTTTCCAGGGCAGTTTATTTTCAAAGTCGTACATTTAAAGGCCGGAAAGGACCAATGGGACCATCTAGTCAGAGCGTCTGCACAGCCCAGGTCAGAGAGCCTCCCGCAGAGATCCCTGCATTGAGCTGCTAACTTCTGGCTGAGCTAGAGCCTGTCTTGTAGAAAGAGACGTCCCCTCTCGGTTCAAAGACCCCAAACTGGCTCACATTTCTAAACACTAAGATGGTTGTGGCTGATCAGTACAAGAAGAGACCGGGGGAAGGGAGATGCTGGACTGGGGCAGAGCAACTGGAGATGGGCTCTGAGGTTTAGCTCCAGCTGTGGGTCTTAATCTGATCTCCCCCAGAGTTTGGGGGTGTGAACCTGGGCTTCTGGTTTGAGTTTATTATAGAGACAGCCCCAAAGTCTGGATGTGGGAACTCTCCCTCTGAGCAAAAGTTCAATAGGTGCCAGAGAAAGGGAACAAGATGCTCAATCTGGGATGGCTGAACCACCTAACAATAAATGGGGAAGAGGGACCGTATGGAGCTGTTGGTCTTGACACAGATTTCAGGAAGCTCACTGGAGTGTGCAGATCTGACTGGGAAGCTAGGCCAGGCCACAGACATACCCAGGATAGACTGTAACAAAGGACACTGGGAAGTTTAACACTCCAGAATACAACCCAAGGCAGGGCCCATGTTATATGATAGCTAACTGTACAGCACTGTGGCAGGGCAACAACTCACTATGCAGCAGAGGCTGAGCTACACAGGCACACATGGGCGCAGATGCCCCCTGCCTTGGACTTTACCTCTCCCCCAGCTGCGTTTGGCTGGTGGGGTCACTTTCCTGCTGTCTCCCCGGCCTCCCTGTGTTAGCCTCCCCCCCCCCCGGCAGCCTGCCCCGCCCACCACTTGCTTTGACCCTCTGGAGTTTCCCTTTCTGTTAGTTTGCCTCCCCTGTCCCAGCCTTGCAGTGTTTGCTATTTGCCCTGCCCCAAACTTTGAGTTTTGGTTCGGTTGCCTACCCCACCCTTACCTTTTATAGTTCCCTCCTGTGGTTTGCCTGGCCCCTTTTTCCCCCTGCCCTCCCTCTCTCCCCCCTGTTTAATCCCTCTTACTTGTGCGCCCATGCCCCCTCCATAAACACTTGTGCCCCCACCACTGTTCACAGCCCTCCCAATGAAATCATAGTCCCTCCCCTTCCCAGTGCAGCCGGAGGAGCCGGTACCCCTACCCAGTACCTGTGCCCCCTCCTTTTGCCCCTGCATACCCCACCGCTGGTGCCCTCCTCTCCTGCCTGCAGCCTAGCGGGGAGGAGTGGTTGCTTCTTCCTACTCCCCCCCCCACCCCACAGGTGCCCTCCTTCCCTAAACACAGCCTAACAGGGAGGAGTGATTAGCCCCATTCCCTCTCTCTATATCCCCTGCCCCTTCTGCTGGACCCTCCTCCCCTGCCTGCAGAGCGGGGAGGAGCAGTTGCTTCTTCCCTTTCCCTCGCTCCCCCCTTTAGTTCCCCGCCCACTGGTACCCTCCTTCCCTGAACACAGCTTGACAGGGAGGAGAGGTTAGCCCTGTTCCCTCTCCCCCATCCCTCCTGCTGGTGCCCTCCTCCCCTGCCTGCAGCCTAGCGGGGAGGAGCGGTTGCTTCTTCCCTTTCCCTCGCTCCCCCCTGTAGTTCCCCACCCACTGGTACCCTCCTTCCCTAAACACAGCCTAACAGGGAGGAGTGATTAGCCCCATTCCCTCTCTCTATCTTCCCTGCCCCTTCTGCTGGACCCTCCTCCCCTGCTCCTGCCAGTCCCAACCCCTGCTTTAACCCCCACCCCTACCCCTGCCCCTGATGACCCTGTGGTGTCCCCTTTCTTACCGCCCCTGCCCGCCACAGTGGCTGGCCTCTCTGTCACCCCTAGCCCCGACTCCGCCGCTGCCATGGCCGCCCCATCTACTGGCAAAAAGGGCCAGGGGAATAAAAAGGGAAAAGGCCCCGCCCAGAAAATAAAATCTCCTGCCGGCGAGACTACCCTCCCTGCCGTGGCCCGACACATGCTGCAGCCCCTCCTTCTCCTGCCGTTCCTTCCACCAGCTCTGGGGGCGTTCCATCTCAAGCCCCCAGAGCGTACGCCCAGGTGGCCTGTTAGGGGGCTTATTCCTTCACCCTCTCACTTCCCTGGTCCTTCTCGCATGAACAGAGAGCAACAATACCCGAAGTCCAAAGGCGCAAACAATTCGATGTTTATCGGGGTGAACTTCCAGCAAGCATGAGTCCAGTTTCCTTCCTCAGTGTCCCCCTTCCCAGCTCTGACCCCACAGAGCCGTCCCTGTTCCCATTCCCTGTTCCCATTCCCCCTCACGTTCTGATTGACTGCAAACTATATAGTAAAACTTGAGTTCTGCTTAGCTATACCTTAACCAATCATTTTACTGAAATTTAACTAACCAATCCTAACATATTGTAACATGATTATTTAACCAATTATATCTCACCACCTTAATGGGTTTACACCCAACAAAATTAATTATACAGCAGACAGAAACAATCACAGAATCAGACAGAGATTATACAGACAAACAATAGGGAAGTGAAGACTACAGTGATAGAACAATATAGAAATGAGGATTTTGCATCCCAGCTATTGATAAGTGAGTTCTTGCCAGACTGGATGCTATCCAACTAAGGCCTTGGCTACACTTGCAAGTTACAGCGCTGTAAAGCCTCCCCCAGCGCTGTAACTCACTCCCCGTCCACACTGGCACACCGCTGCAGCTACTCCACATCTCCGAGAGGAATAACAGCTGCAGCGGAGTGGCTACGACTCTCAGGTGTGAGTGTAAACGGCTTGCAGTGCTGTACTAATCACCTTGTCAAGTGGCCAATCCTCTCCATTGTTGTGACCGGCTGCAGGAATGCGGAAGTGCCGGTTTCAAAGCTCGTACCACAGAGAAAAACAAACAGTTTGCAGCTTGCTTTGAGTGAGTGAATGAATGAGCAGGGGGCCGGGAGTTCGGAACTTGCAAAATAGAGAGCTGACATGCTCCAAAAAGCACTCTCTCCCCCCCCCCACCTCCCTGTCACAATCCACCCCACCCCCCCGTTTTGAAAAGCACGTTGCAGCCACATGAATGCTGGGATAGCTGCCCATAATGCACCGCTCCCAACACAGCTGCAAATGTTGCAAGTGTGGCCACACCACTGCGCTGGCAGCTGTCAGTGTGGACAGACTGCAGCGCTTTTCCCTACTCAGCTGTACGAAGACAGGTTTACCTTACAGCGCTGTACAGCTGCAAGTGTAGCCAAGGCCTAAGTTTCCTTTTACATCTTCTAGGGTCTTCCCTTTCTCTGGAGGTGATAGATCGAATCACCTTCCTAACAGCCCAAGTAGCACCTTATTTCAATGTGACTAGTTTGGAATGTGAGGATGTGACCATACACTTCCCATCTTATGGCTGGCCTCTGCTGCTTAGCCGAAGGCCTTAGCCTAAGAACCAGGCCTCAGACTGTCACAGTAAGAGAAAGCCCTTACACCAGCAGACAGTGATTTTGATTCTTTCTTCTATACCTCTATAACTAGTTTAGTGATAAGTGTAAGCAGAGTCAGGATGAGCTCTACCCTGACATCTGGTGGTAAATTGTGGTGAGTTGTGCAAAAGAACTTCAGGGGCTGATCTTGTTTGCATAGGCACACCCACCCGCCTAGCATGAGCCCACAGCAGCCCAAAATGGTCACTTTGGCTGCTGTGGGATTCCCAGTTTATCTGTTATTGGGGCAGGAAGAATAAAGTGTTGTTACCTGGATTATGTGAATCAAGGCCAGTGGAACTGTTGTATGACAGAGGGAATCACCATTAAATAGGAAGCACTCGCTAGACAAGGGGCATGGGCAGAGGTGAAAGTAAGCTGGTATGGTCTAGTATGGTGTACTAGTAAGAGCTGCTATCAACTTGGCCTGGCAGAAGGTCTCCATAAGAATATACCTAAATTCTTAAAGTATAGGCCTTTGCAGCTAGGCCTGAATATCTGTATCCTAACACAGCTACTGCCCCTCCGTATACCATTGTGCTATCCGCCCTGACCGCTGTCTCTAGTACTATCCTTGGCAGCCGGGGCCCCTTCCCCTCGCTGACCAGGAGGTATGGCATCTGCTGCTTCCTGGTGCCTGCCTTGCCCCACATCAAAACATATGTGCTGCTGAGGGTGGTGAGGCTCACGGCCTTCATGACAGCCTCCAAAATGTATGGGAAGGTCATATTCTTCCTGGTGTCAGAGGCTGCCACGCAGGAGGTGGTGGAGAAGGGCCTGGCGGTGGGGGGCGTGTTTGTTCCCTTATAGACTAACAGAGGTATAGGAGCATGAGCTTTCGTGGGTGAATACCCACTTCTTTGGCATGCATCCGAAGAAGTGGGTATTCACCCATGAAAGTTCATGCTCCTATACGTCTGTTAGTCTATAAGGTGCCACAGGACTCTTTGCTGCTTTTACAGATCCAGACTAACACGGCTACCCCTCTGATACTTTGTTCCCTTGGAACTCCTGGAGGACCTGGACGTACGGGTGGTGTTAACCTCCGTCCCGCCCTTCCTTCCCAATGCTGCCCTGTTGCCTGCTCGTGGTGGGCTTCGTGGTGTCCTTCCGGGAGTTCTGGCTGGCCTGGCGGGAGCAGCGGCGCGCCTTTCCCTCGGCAAGGCAGTGGTGGGATGTGGGGAAGGTGCGTGCATGGCTCTTCTGCCACAACTACTCCTGGGACACCAGCCGGTGGAGAGATGCGGTGATAGGGCAGTTGGAGCGGAAGGTCTTACAGCTAGAGAGGCGTCTGGCCTCCGGCCCCGAGGATCCACCCCTCTGCACAGCGTACCGGGAGAAGCAGGAAGCGCTTTGGGCCCTGGAGGACCATCGGGCCCGGGGCGCCTTCGTTCGATCCCGCATCCACCTCCTCCGGGAGATGGATCATGGCTCCTGCTTCTTCTACGCCCAGGAGAAAGAGGGTGGCTAAAAAGCACGTCACCTGCCTCTTGGTGGAGGACGGTGCCCTCCTCACAGTACCGGAGGAGATGCGTGGAAGGGCCAGGGCCTTCTATGCCAGCCTTTTCTCCCCGGATCTGACTGATGCCGAAGCCTGCAGGGTGCCCTGGACCAGACTCCCTACAGTCAGCACGGGTGACAGAGACCTGCTGGAGCTGCCTCTCTCTCTGGCCGAGCTCATGCCCACCAACAAATCCCCAGGTATGGACGGGCTGACCGTGGAGTTCTACCACATGTTCTGGGACGTCCTTGGCCCGGACCTCGTCACTCTCTGGGCCGAGTCCTTGCAAAGCGGGTTCCTCCCTCTCTCGTGCAGGCGAGCCGTGCTTGCCTTATTGCTGAAGAAGGGGGACCTCCATGACTTACAGAATTGGCGTCCTGTCTCGCTCCTCAGCATGGACTATAAGGTTGTAGCAAAGGCCATCTTGCTGTGGCTGGGTTCCGTGCTGGCGGACGTGGTCCATCCTGACCAGACCTACATCGTCCTGGGCCGGACCATATTCCATAACTTGTATTTGGTCCAGGACCTCTTAGAGCTGGGGTGTTGGGATGGTCTGTCGTTTGCCCTCCTGTCCCTACATTCATGGGCTTTCTCCAGGTGCTGTACGCTGACATGGAGTATCTGGTCAGGCTCAACTGGACCCTGACCGAGCCCATCAGCTTCAGGCGGGGAGGACAGCAGGGGTGCCCCCTCTTGGGCAGCTGTATGCTCTGGCGATTGAGCCCTTCCTCTGTCTTCTCCGCCGGAGGATGACAGGGTTGGTGCTTCGGGAGCTGGAGCTGCGGCTGGTCCTGTCGGCATACGCCGACGACATGTTCCTCACGGTACAGGACCCGGGCGACCTGGTGTGGGTGGAGGCCTGCCAGGCCGTTTACTTGGTGGCCTCCTCTGCCCGGGTCAACTGGGTCAAGAGCTCTGGCCTGGTGGTAGGGGACGGGTGGCAGGTGAGCTCCCTCCCACCCGCACTTCAAGCCATCCGGTGGAGCGTGGGTCCGCTGCTCTATCTCGGTGTTTATCTATCCACCATGCATCCTTCTCCACCGGAGAACTGGCAGGATTTGGAGACCAGGGTGAGTGAGTGGCTGCAGAGATGGACAGGACTGCTCCGGTGACTCTCCCTGCGAGGGAGGGCGCTGGTGCTGAACCAGCTAGTCCTGTCCGTGCTCTGGCACTGGCTCAACACCCTGAGCCCGGCCCCGGGGACCCGGGCCAGGCTCCAGAGGATGGCCCTGGAATTCTTCTGGCCAGGACTGCACTGGGTCCCTGCAGGGGTTTTGAGTCTTCCCCTGGAGGAGGGAGGGCAGGGCCTGGTCTGCCTGCGCAGCCAGGTCCATGTCTTCCGTCTCCAGGCCCTGAAGAGACTCCTTTCTGGTGCAGGTAGTCTGGCGTGGAGGACGTTGGCGCACGCCTTCCTCCACCGCCTCTGAGGACTCCGATATGACTGGCAGCTCTTTTTTCTCCACCTGAGGGGTCTTCCAAGAGACCTCTCAGAGCTGCCTGTCTTCTACCAGGACCTCCTCCAGACCTGGAAGCTCTTTTCAGTGACCAGGTTCTTTGTGGCCACCGAGGGGGCGGACCTCCTCGCAGAGCCCCTGCTACACAACCCCGATCTGCGTGTGCAGGTGGCGGAGTCTCCCTCGGTGCGCAGGAGGTTGGTCCTGGCAGAAACCACTAGGGTAGGAGACCTCCTGGACTACGACAGGGGGGACTGGGTGGATCCCCATGTGCTTGGTCGGCGCATGGGGCTCTCCACCCTTCCGACCCCCCTGCACGTACTCCAGGAGGTGGAGGCCACCTTGTCACCCGTTTCTCTCATCTTCCTGCAGCAGGCCCTGCGAGAGGGCGCTCCCTGCCCACCCCTCACCCCGGACCCTCCAGACATTTTTATTTGGCCCCTGTTCCGTGAGCCCCCCCGGCCTCCCTGCTCCCACACCCCGAGCCGTCTGCACATCCTGCAGCTGGTCCAGTTCCAAACTGCACCTAGAGACCAACTGTACACGCTCGTGCTCCACACACTGCATTTCCTCACCCTCGCGTTCCGCCGCGACACCAAATGGCAGGACTATCTTCCACCTAAAGAGGGTGAGGAGCCCCAGTGGGCCAGCCTTTATTCCACCTTGGTCCCACGGTCCACCGGGGACATCGGTTGGCGGCTCCTTCACGGAGCCGTGAGCACATGCGTGTACCTGGTGCGGTTCACACCTGTACCTGAAGCCTGCCCCTTCTGCGGCGTGAGAGAGAACCTAGCGCACAGCTATCTTGAATTTGCCAGGTTGCAGCTCCTCTTCCAGCTCCTCCAGAACGTGCTGTTGAGGTTCTGGCTGCACTTTTCCCCGCACTTGTTCCTTTTTGCACACCCCATCTTTGGCCCCACGAAGTCGCGAGACCTCCTCATCAACCTCCTCCTGGCCCTGGCCAAACTCTCCATCTACACTACTAGGAGGAGGATGTTGGACAAGGGGGTGCTCTGCGACTGTGGGGCCTATTTCCGTTCCTCCCTAGTTTCACGCATCCGGGCAGAGTTCCACTGGGCAGCGTCCACTGGCTCCCTGGACAGCTTTGAGGAGCAGTGGGCATTGTCCGGGGTTCTCTGCTTGGTGTCCCCATCCGGTACCCTCATTTTGAACCTATGACCTTCACCTCAGTTCCTGTTTTTCTCATTAGTTGTCCCACACATTCATTTGGTCCCTGGGTCCAGTGATTTTGTTTATTAACTTTATAGAGATTTCTGAAAAGTACTGTAAAATGTCTTTTTTTTTCTCTGGTGTGCAGAAATTTTTACTTCTTCACTTGCACACTTCTTCACTTCTGCTGGACTGTGAAATTACTAGTTATCTAATTAATAAAGTAATTAATTAGTATTAAGTACTGTATGTCTATGAAAAACCCTGTTACAAACAAATACAAAAACTGACAATACCAAAATATAGATGAACTTTTTCTTTATTATTACATTTAAATAAGAAGTGAATTGGTGAACCAGACTGGTTAAGACAATTTGACTAAAATTAAATAACATTTAAGGTATAGAATTAAAAGGAAAGAAGTTAGTTTTCCCTCCCCCCCCCTTTTTTTTTATAACCGGGCTTTGTGCTTCTCTGTTGGAAGGTTAACAATAGCATTAACCTTCTGCAAAATTCAGAGTTGGAAGAAAACAGCTTGCTTTTTGCTCCTGGAGGTCACAGTCCAGGCAGGTCACATATTTTTTTGTAAAGCAGCTGCCCTGACTACTGGTTTTCAATGGAGTTTTTGAGTACAGCTACAGGGAGCCTATTGAGCATGCCCAAAACTGCTACACCCAGTTTCAAAATTTCTGGGTGTGCAATGCTAACTGCGCATCTGCCTAGCAATAATGCCCCAGACACAACTTATTCCTCTCCTCACTTCGCTCTAGATCTTCTACAGCGATATCTCCCTATTTGGCACTTGGGTTACACTCACAGTCTGATAGCTGAATCCCAAGGCTCCACTGGAGACAAAAGAATACCCAGCTTGGGTACGGAATAGCGAAGCAGGGACTGGGGTTGCCGGGTGTCCTGGTTTTGACTGGAATGTCGGGTCGAAAAGGGGACCTGGCAATGTCCGGTCAGCACTAAAAGCCCGGTTACCAGAGTAACCATGATCAGCCTCCCTGCTGAGAGGGTGGGAAGACCAGCAGCTGCTCAGCTGTTGATGGAGAGCCTCAGCTGCATGGATGGCCAGTGACTCGACTTTTGGGGAAGGCTAGCCCCCGGTTCTTCACCTTGTGCCCGAAGCTTCGCCCCTCCCTCTCCCATTTTGCTCCCCCTCCCTGTCTCTCTCCTCCCCCCACAGGAGACCAGAGCACCCCCACCATGGCCCCCAGCGCCAGGCAGCCCGGGGGAGATGCCCCAGCCCCGGTGTGTCAGGTGGCCAGCCCTGGAGCACCAGGCAGCAGTGCTCCCAGTCCCAGTGCTCTGGGTGGCGCAGTTCAAGCACCAGTTGGGCACTACGGCCCCAGCATCAGCTGACACGAGTCCCTGCAGAAGGCAGGCAGGCCAGTGCCAGCTGGCCTGGACCAGCCAGAGCAGAGCGCTGGGAACTGTAGGAGGGGCCTGGCTCTGGTGCGGAGCATGGGCAGGGCATGCCAGGCAGTTTGGGGAGGCACAGCCGCCCCCTGTCTACGATAACAGCTGCCCATGCTCAGTGGCAGCTACAGGGGGCATCTTGCAACCTGGGGTGGCAGCTCTGCTTAAGTAGGGGGTTGGCCCAGGCCTGGGGAAGGGGAGCACCCACAGGTTTGAACTGGTCCTGCGAGCAGTGTGGGCGAGAGGAGGGCAAGCTCTGAACACACCAAAGAGGCTGCAGAAGGAAGGGAGCAACCCGCTACCTGCGGGCCGTGGATGTCGGGAGAGGGGCTGTTCGAAGAGCAGCTCCTGGTCCCGCTCCATTCGCCCCCCGTCAGCTACAGAGAGGCCTGGGCTTGGTGCACCATGCAGGGCTGCTTCCCCTGAAGGGCCGGGCTGGGCCAGGCTGCCAATCCCGGCTCCACACATGGCATGGGGTGTATGTTTCTAGCCCTCCTGGTTGTGAAGAACACCTGGAAAACCTGACTTCCAAAAGGTCAAACACAAGAAGTCAAATAAAAGCAAACAAAATGCATAATTTAACTCAAGAATTTTTTTTTATATATATCTTGGGATTTTGGGGGTCTCGTGATTTTTGTACACTTTGGGTTGGCAATGGAATCTCTAAACAGAGCTGAGAGGACTTCGGAGCTGAGCTGTCGATATAAAGAGTCAGGGGTAGGAATACAGAGTTTGGGTATTTTTCCCAATTTTATTCAGAAGAAACTTTTTTTCTAAAATGGAAAACAAGTAGCATTTGCCTTAAGAATATTCCAGTGTCCTATATCATTTCGGGTCACTGTGCATTGTCCTGCTGTGACCCTAGAGAAGGTCTCCCACTTTCTTACTGCATGGTCCCTACTGATTGCATGGTTGCTTCTGATTGTTGGAGGGTCTTTGCTGTGGCTGGGCTGTGACGAGTCCTGCATTTCAGCAACTGGAGCATTAATGACATCTGCCCTGCTGTACAGTGATTGCTGCATATGTCGGTGTCTCTTCTCCCTGGGGCGGTGGATGCTTTAAGATAAAACACAGTAATGTTACTTTTCTGCTAAGCCAGCTTAAAACCAGAGAAATGAAGCCAGAAGATGTCCATCTGACAGCACTGCATCAGGAGCAGTTCTAATGGGCATCTGGGCTGGGAAACACCATCGGCTTCACTTCCTACATTAACCTATCTGAGGCATGCAGCTCAGATTCCCTGTCTCCAGCCTTGGTCTGGTCCCTTTTTGCCCCCCAGTTATAAAGAGAGAGCTTTTGGGCAGAGTGCTGGCTGGAAAGAGGCTTGGAGCTGGGATCAAAGAAAGTGCCTCCTGTTGTTTGGTTCCTATTGCGTTCAGGGAAACACGACTTTGTAGATGTTATGTAAATAAATGGGGTTACATCTATGAACATACCTGTCTCTCTCATCACTTTCACCTCTCAATCTACTATGCACAAGACCTAGATTATTGGCTAACTGCTTGGGTCAAAGGAGAACCAATATGTATAATATTGACAGGGTTAAACCAGCTTCGGAATTCACATGAGTCTGTAAGTAGTACCCTGTCCTAGAGTTAATTACTAAAAGTTCTAAGGGATAAATCAGCATTTGTTAGTATAGAATCATAGAAGACTAGGGTTGGAAGAGACCTCAGGAGGTTATCCAGTCCAACCCCCTGCTCAAAGTAGGATCAACCCCAACTAAATCATCCCATCCAGGGCTTTGTCAAGCTGGGCCTTAAAAACCTCTAAGAATGGAGATTCCACCCTCCCTAGGTAAGTCATTCCAGTGCTTCACCACCCTCCTAGTGGAATAGTATTTCCTAATATCCAACCTAGACCTCCCTGATTGCAACTTGAGACCACTGCTTCTTGTTCTGTCATCTGCCACCACTGAGAACATCCGAGCTCCATCCTCTTTGGAACCCCCCTTGAAACCCCCCTCACTCTTCTCTTCTACAGACTAAATAACCCCAATTCCCTCAGCCTCTCCTCATAAGTCATGGGCCCTAGCCCCCTAATCATTTTTGTTTCCCTTTGCTGTACTCTCTCCAATTTGTCCCCATCCCTTCTGTAAAGCGGGGGGGGGGGGGGGGGGGGGGGGGGCTGAAAACTGGACGCAATACTCCAGATGTGGCCTCACCAGTGCTGAATAGAGGGGAATAATCACTTCCCTCGATCTGCTGGCAATGCTACTACTAATGCAGCCCAATATGCTGTTAGCCTTCTTGACAACAAAAACACACTACTGACTTATATCCAGCTTCTCGACCTTTTCTGCAGAACTGCCACTTAGCCAGCTGGTCCCCAGCCTGTAGCAGTGTATGGGATTCTTCCATCCTAAGTGCACTTGTCCTCGTTGAACCTCGTCAGATTTCTTTTGGCCCAATCCTCCAATTTGTCTTGGTCCCTCTGGACCCGATCCCTACCCTCCAGCATATCTCTCCCGCCAGCTTAGTGTCATGCGCGAACTTGCTGAGGGTGCAATCCATCCCATCATCCAGATCATTAGTGCATAAGAACAGCCAAAGTAATTTTAGGAAAATCTCTGGAAAGTGAATGAAACTCCCTCTCTCTGAGATCACTTGAGTTCTTTGCCCCAAACTTTTAGGACACGATCTACATAGTGATGAGACATGGTAATCAAATTTCATACTCTCTGGAATGGGTTTGTGGAGATGTGTGTGAAAATTAGAGCGATGACAGAATGCTAACTTCAACCTTAACTCCGAGGAGACCAGCTATGCCTCCATGATAGCAGCGCACAGCTCTTCCCTTTGTGACAGTGCTTTAAACACTCAATAAAATGTTACATATTAAAAAAAAATAATAATACTAGGACAGAACTTCAGTGACCCAAACTCCTCCCATGGAACTTTAGAGGAGGAGAAATAAAAATCCAGGGTTATTGTTCATTGCCAATATTAGTTGGAGTGTGACCAAATAATTATCATAAGGAAGCAACTGTGGGATAGAAACTCTGTGTTAGCAGCTTTCCCTGCCAGTAACATAGTACCCTGGGTGTGTGCACCACTGCACAGCCGCTGCTAGCAGTGTGAGACTGGGCACGCCCCTCTGACACTTGCATCACATGCAAATCCACTGGGGGAAATCGTGCCCCCATTGAAGTTAATGGGAAACTCCCAGGATTTCACCCCTTTTCTGTCTTCCTTCCCCTTTGGGCGGGAGGCCCGTGGTGGGGGGTTACCAGCAAGTGGTGCTGAGGCTTCACTAATAGGATCCATCTCACTGGAGACAATTCCCACTTGGGTAACATTTCGGAGGTTTTCAAACCTGCCTGGGGATTTAACCGTCCAGTTTTCAGGAGTTTTAATGGGAACTTTGAAACCTTGAACATCTCTGCCTGGGTTGTTTGTTTGATTGCAGAGGCTGGTGGGGAAAAGCCCCTCTATAGCCAGATAGATTTTCAGGACGTCGGCGATTCTCCTATGTCGCTGTGGTGTGGAGTTTGGGAAGGATGCTTTCCTCTTGCCTCGATGCTTGTCTGTGTGTCCGTGGGGGGCAGGACCTGACTTAGGGTGACCAGATGTCCTGATTTTATAGGGACAGTCCCGATTTTTGGGTCTTTTTCTTATATAGGCTCCTATTACCCCCCACCCCGTCCCGATTTTTCACATTTGCTGTCTGGTCACCCTAGCGCCCTGACTGGCCAGGCCAACAGCAGTTATGGGAGGCATCTACCTGCTCCTGTGTGGAGATCGGGGGCAGCAGCAGTGAGACCAGGGTAACAGACACAACCTGAAGACTGGGAATCCTGAGTAAATCCATATTCCAAGCCCAAGGGTCCCTGCCGAGCTGGAACAGGCAAACAGATCGCTCTTTTCTATCACTTCACCTTGTCGTGAATAAAAGTTGAGACTCACCGTGGCGCTTTCCACCCAATTCACGGAGGCATCTGGGGAGAGAATGACAGTTACACAAGGTCACTTGGGTGTAAATACCCTTAAGGGAAGGCACCTCGCTGAGCACGAATTATAACCCCCCAGCTCCCACCTCTCCCCCAGCCAGGGAAGGGCTCCCCCGTGGGCAGCACTGAGCACAATGGAGCCTGATCCTGAGCAGGTTTGCTGGGGGATACCAGAACAGAAGGATTTAATGCGGCTGTTGAAGATGTTCAGTGGAAACTGTCTATCTGGGTTTCCACAGAGCTATTTTGTCACAAACAGAGGTGGCTTTTGGCAGAAAATTTCAACATTTTGTTCAAAAAATGAGTGTCCCCAAATTGAAATATTTTGGTGAAAAGCAGAAATATTCTGATTCAAATACTACCTGGGTGCTGCATGGGACTTGTAGTTCAGTTGCCTCATGCTGATATTCTCTTCTATAGGTTGAACTGGCTGGCTGGACTTCATTTCCCATGATTCACTGCAACCAGGGACTCCCATGATGTACTACTTCCCATCACCAAGAGGGGAGAAAGTGGTGTATCATGGGGGAGTCAGAGAGCCCGGCTCAAAGAGACCAGGAGCATGTGGCATCTGAACTACAGCTCCCATGAGGCACTCTTGCACCCAGCTCCCAGGGAAGGGGTGGAACACTTTCCAATGGGAGCTTTCCCTGGAATGTGTCCTTTCCATGAAGGAAGGTAAGTGGTAGCACTTTGGCTCAGTCCCCTCAGTCATGGCAATACAGGACTGGGGTTTACAGGCAAAGGGTGGGACAAAAGAACCTCAGGGACTCAGGTGCATGAACCCTGGGGCCCCAAGAACTCTTCGTCCTCAATCCACAGGCAGTTTGTTATTGTAACTCTTGGCCAGACAGTCTGATCTGGGATCTGTCCAGTCCCCCCCCACAATTAACACATTTACCCCCCAACCCCTGCCTTTCTCCCTCATGTGCATGTAACCCCGGTAACCCCAATACTCTACAAAAGCTCTTACATTCAATATGATCTTCAGGAGTGTTGCTGGTGTCATGCTGGACTCGTTCCCTGTGGGGAGTAATAAGGACAGGGGGTATTAGTGACACCGCGTGCTCTCTCTCTCACCTTGGTGACACAGTCTGTTTTCAGAGGTCCAGCTGTGAGGAGATTTCTTCCCATGGCTGGTTCTCCGGCTAGAACCTTACATCTCCATTTAGCTCACACTCAGGGGAAAAGCAGCAAGCCCTACGTCTGGGTAATCAGAGAACATGGTGGCTTCACTATTTGTGCAGGGAAAGTCTAATAAAGATGAGACTTGAACATCCTGTTCTACTTCAGCAAAATGGCCAAGAAACTAACTAACCAAAACCCCACTATGTCAGCATGGAGTTAAGATTTGGGGGGAACCGAAAATCCCTGACATCTCAGGACGGAAGTTGAAGAGAACTCGGTCGTTTTCACAAAGTTAGAACTCGGTGACATTTTTCAACCGAATTTTTTTTCATGAATAATAGTTAAACCAAAATCAAATGTTTGGCCAAAACCGTCTTATTTAAGGATATTTTCAATGAAAAAGGCTTAAACAAAATGCTCATTTTGGTTTCTTTTGAATGGACATTTTTGTTTCGTTTTGTTTCACTTTCAATTATTTTGTCAGAAAAAACAGCAATGTTTTTGGTGAAAATTTTTGAACAAAATTGTTTATTTGAAATTTTTTCATTCAAATAAAACTGGAATTTTGGCCCAGGGCTGCTCACAATGTAGAAAGACGGAATGTTCATCATTAAGGCTCAACTCTGCACAGTGTGAAAATGCAGCTTCAGACCCCACTTCTGGCCCAGTCGGCTAACCAGCTCCCACGTCCCAGGGGAGCAGGGTGGGGGTATTTGGGGGCAGAGACTGGTCATATGGAAGGAGGAGGGAGGGAGGGAATATTTGCGGAGAGGCAGCTAAGGAGCCCTATAGGTAGGGGCACAGGATGCAGGCAGGGAACATACACTGCTGAGAGTCGGGGTGAGGGCTCCCAGTACCGTGGGTCTGTGTGTCATGTCCCCTGTATCCCCACCAGTTTTATTGGAAGAGTCAGTGCACTGGGACCCCAGGCTGGACTGGACGCTGGCAGAGTCTGGAAAACACCTCTAGTCTCCCCATGCACCTTTCCCTTTCTGTGTCCAGCTGGTCACCCCATGGACTCTCTGGTCTCCCACCTGGCTCTCTCTGCCCCACCCCCAAGGCTGGCTTCTCCCCCTACCATATTTGGCTGGGCCAGGACCAAGTAATTTCCTGGAGTCCCTGTTGGGGCAATGTGCTGCTGATGAATCAGCTCTGAGCTCTGGGGCTGTGAGGCCGGCATGGGCCAGGCAGGGTTTAGAACAAGTGTATGGCTGCCGTGGCCCTCAGAAGGGCAGCAGCAAGTCCCGGCAGGTTGCAGAAGGTGACTGGGAAGTCGGGGGGAGGGGAGCAGGAGTTTGGGGGAGCCCTGAGTGGCAGATTCTGGCTGCTGAGCAATCGGGGGTGACCCTTAGACACTCTCTGCGGGGCCCCTGCAGAGTCTGTGTGTGTGGATGGTGGGGGAGGGGTCCCTCAGAACCCCCTGACTGGGTGATGGGCAGACAGAGAGCCAGCGGTACTTAGCAGCTCCAAGGAAACTGGGGGCAGCCTGGGGCCCAATGAGCTGGTCCCCCTGAGCCGTGCTGCAGAGGCGACTGGCTCAGAGCCCCCTTGGCACAATGTGTTGTTCACATGGACAGTACGCTCTGAATCCCCATGGGTGTCCCTGCTGCCTGGCTCTCCCCAGCAGGCGGGGGAGTGCTACAGCCGCCCCATGCACAGACCTTCACCGAAATCAGGGCCGCTGTGTGGGAACCCATTGTGGCTGTTTTGGGGGGAATCCGTGTGTGGACACACTGAGCCTGGCACTAAACCAGATGCAGCCGATGGATCTAACGTTGGGTGTTACCCACTGCAGCTGGATGGACTGGAGACCCTTGGTTCCCAGCCAAACCTGGCTACTCCCACACTTGCCCTAGAAAAACAGACCTGGTTCAAGGGAAATGGCTGGATCGGTCCGTGTTACTTTGTGGCTGACCAGCCCCAATACCCCCTGAGTGTGAAGCAGGGTCACTTTCATTCTTTCAAACATCTTGGGGTGATTTTCAAACACACTCACTCTGCTGTCAATAAATGTGATGGGAACACGTCACTTTGGCAAACCCCTTCCTTAAAGTGTCTTCTCCTAACCCCCAGATCCCACCCCAGTCAGGGAGTTCATCCTTCCCTAGCCTTTTCCAAAAATCCTCCAGAACAGACCGAGACCCCCCTGCGTCAGGAGAGCTGAGCTATTCAGCTCCCGGCCCTTCTGTGAGGCAGAGAGAAAGGACCCAGACAGAAAACAAGATGGGAGAGGAAATAATCTCCTCCTACCTTTGTTCCCTTGGTAGAGACGCAACTGGAAGCAGTGAGGCAATGTGATCAGAGATGAGGACACGTTTTCTCGTTGGCAGAGAGAGAGAGAGAGATGGAAACTGAGCGTCACGGCCCAAATTCATCATCATATTGATGCAGAGCCCCATCCCCATGGCCCAGCCCAGCTCTCCCCTCCACCAGTCCCACTGACTGCCCCTGGGAGTGGTGTGGCCAAGTCTGATAATTTTAGTGGCAATGTCATGGCATTTCATGTTCTACGTAAAGCCGCAGGTCTGAGAGTCAGGGGCTTCAGTGAGAATCTCGGCTTTCATTAAAAAAAAAATGTAAATTTATAACCCTCGTATTTTGGGAGAAAACCCTGAAAATGGGACCCCTCAAAGATCAAATCCCCCAGGCAAATACAAAGACCCCACACTGATGACTTGTTGGAAATCCCATGAGTTTTAAGCCAATCTCGAGATTGTTGGGGTGATTCGAGTGCTGTGAAAGCTTGGGGCTGGGGACACTGTGTGAGGAAAGGTTGGCAGGGTAGAGCTGTGTCCAGAGCTCTATTTTTAGAGTTGTTAGATCCTGATTCAGGAAACCACTTACACACGGGCACAGATGTAAGGGCCCTTCCTGACTAGGGGATGCCTTCCTGAACTGCAGCGTTAGTGATCTGCGTGTCGATATTCCATCCAAACACACGCCGCTGTCTGAGTCCTAGATTGTGACGATCTATGGGGCAGGGCCTGTCCCCTTCATTACTGATCTGTGCAGAGCCTGGCACAGTGGAGGCCTGATTCCTTATTGGGGCTCCAGGGCACTACAGTAATATACCTAATAAATAATGTACAGCGCCTAGCACAGTGGGGCTCTGATTCCTGGGGCTCCAGGGTGCTACTTGACTAACAAGAATTTTAGTTATAAGTTAGGGACGCATAGGTTGGAAGTGACGGAGGAGGAGAAGGACCTCGGAGTCCTGGTTGATCGCAGGATGACTATGAGTCGGCAATGCGACGTGGCTGTGAAAAAAGCTAATGCGATCTTGGGATGCGTTAGGCGAGGTATTTCTAGTAGGGACTGGGAGGTGCTGCTTCCGTTATACAAGGCGCTGGTGAGACCTCATTTGGAGTACTGTGTGCAGTTCTGGTCTCCTATGTTTAAAAAGGACGAACTCAAACTGGAACGGGTACAGAGAAGGGCAACTAGGATGATCCGAGGAATGGAAAACCTTTCCTATGAAAGGAGACTCGAGGAGCTCGGTTTGTTTAGCCTAACCAAAAGAAGGCTGAGGGGGGATATGATTGCTCTCTTTAAATATATCAAAGGGATTAATACCAAGGAGGGAGAGGAATTATTTCAGCTCAGTAGTAATGTGGACACGAGAACAAATGGATATAAACTGGCCGTGGGGAAGTTTAGGCTTGAAATTAGACGAAGGTTTCTAACCGTCAGAGGGGTGAAATTTTGGAACAGCCTTCCGAGGGAAACGGTGGGGGCGAAAGACCTCTCTGGCTTCAAGATTAGGCTTGATAAGTTTATGGAGGGAATGGTTTGATGGGATAACGTGATTTTAGTCAATTAGGCATTAACGTGCCATCGCGGGTAAAATGAGGGTCCGGCTGTAGAATCTTGCCTGTATGCTCGGGGTTCTACTGATCGCCATATTTGGGGTCGGGAAGGAATTTTCCTCCAGGGTAGATTGGCAGAGGCCCTGGAGGTTTTTCGCCTTCCTCCGCAGCATAGGGCAGGGGTCGCAGGCTGGAGGATTCTGTTGTGGGTGGGTCAGCTTTTGTGGCCTGCATCATGCGGGAGGTCAGACTAGATGACCATATTGGTCCCTTCTGACCTTAAAGTCTATGAGTCTATGAGTCTATGAGTCTACTGCAATACAAATAATTAATCACAATGATAATCCCTTTCATCATCTCTTTGATCTTTCTCTCCAGCCAACCTCACAAAAACACAATTTCACTGAGTCTTTGATCATCTCTCTTCCCCCATCCCAGCAGACACACTGGGTACAGGGGATCTAAGGGGTTGTCTCTGCAACATCTGTCTGTACATTTGCTGACATTGCTTAGCCTCACTCTCATACCCACCTTTCTTTCCCAGCAGATAAAGCACCACAGCCAGAACCACGATGGCAGGGATTGTAATTCCCAATAGCAGGTTTAGATCCAGCCCTAGGAAAGAATCTCACTGTGAATGGCCTCTCCAAGCAGCCATTGGCTGGCTCAGTCCTGTGGTAACTGAACCCTAATGTCCTCACAGGGCCGCTCCAGGGTTTTTGCCGCCCCAAGCAGCGGGAAAAAAAAAAAGCCGCGATCGCGGTCGGCGGCATCTCCACCGCGCTGCTTTCTTCTTCGGTGGCAATTCGGCAGCGGGTCCTTCCCTCCGAGAGGGACCGAGGGACCCGCCGCCGAATTGCCACCGAAGATCCCGACGTGCCGCCCCTTCCCCTTGGCCGCTCCAAGCACCTGCTTGCTGAGCTGGTGCCTGGAGCCGGCCCTGTGTCCTCATGAAAAAACCCGGGGAGCTCACCCCACAGTTATCTGCAGGGCGACGTTATTCGCTGTTCTTTGTGAGTAAAGCTCATTGAAGTTTTTCCACATTTTGTTTGCCAAACTTTTTTTTTAATCCAAACACAGTTTAACTGAAATCAAAATCTTTCTCCCAAACAGTTCACGTGCATGGGCCTTCTTAGTCTTTCCACAAAAATAATATTGAAATGAAAGAAAAAAATTTGTTTTGTTTTGAATTGACAGTTTTGTTTCATATTGGTTTTCAAAATTTAGAATTGGAAGGAAAATTTCCATTATCTTTGAAACTGAACAAAGCAAAGCTATTTGTGTTTCTGACATTTTTGTCCTGAAAACCCAAAACAAATGAAAATGTCTAGTTCAAAAGAGGCCAATTGAAATTTTTTTGTTGAGTTTCATGAATATTTTTTCATGAAAACATTGACATTTTCCATAACAAGTTTTGAATGAAATAGTTTTGTTCACAATTGTTTGTGGCAATAACTCTGGCTTTCCCGCCAGCTCTAAGGGTGAGCTCCTCAAGGCAGGAAACATCCCTGTGGGAACTGCCCTGCTTCAGGGAAGCATCACTTTTCAGGACAGGGCCCAGGTACAAACTTAACTTCAAACAACAACTTTAGTTCCAGCAATTGGACTGTAGCAGGTGCTTAAAGTTAAGCACCTACATAGGTGCTGTCCTGAAAAGGGATGGTCTTGAGCACACGCTTTCCTGAGTCAAGGCCACAGATCTGTATGGTATGCAGAGATCTCTGCAGAGTTGGTCTACAAATACCCAGTGGAAAAGTTTTTCATCAGAAAATGATGTTTCTTTAAAATCAAAAATTTTGACACGGCTCTTCGGTGTTTCGGAATCTAAATGTTGCTACATTTCTCTTCTTTGCAATATCTGAAATTTTGACTTTTCATCCTGATTCAGGATGGCACATATCTAATTAGTGTCGCTCTGGCAGGAGTCAGTAGGTGGCACTATTACACAAAGTTGGATACGATCTTTTCCTACCCATGGGAGTGCTGCACACAGCCATTGCCAGCATATTGTTAGGTGTTGGTTTGCTGATGCAGACGTTTTGAGGGGAGCTGGGGAAACAACCAGGTTTGAGTTCTGCTATGGTCAGTTCCTGGGGATAGATTGCTGCCTGGGAACTGGGCGCTGGTGCTGGGCTGAAATAAATTCTTTAAACGGGTTTGCCCAAATGCTGTTTGTGACACCTCTGTTCCAGGACTGGAGCACACAGTGTAAATAACTAATTAAATGGAGAGAAAGAAATTGTAAGCCCAGTTGTGATGATGTATCTGGTGCTTCCTTCCAGAACAACAACAAATACAGTGAGTGCAGAGGGAGGAAATAATTCACTGACTGCCGGTTTAGCAGAGGGGGTCAGTGAACTCCAGATGAAACTCTTGCCCATCAGATCCGTTTGGGATTCCCCCTTTGAAAGAGTCATTTTTCTGCCCTGCAAAGATGTTTCCAGACTCAGTAATGCTGGTTAAAGCCTGGGAGAGCTGCAGGGAGAATGCACCGCTTTGGACAAGCCTGTCACCCTGTTGTGTTGCTGTGTTTCCTCTACATCCATTGTCATGGTGATCACATTCAGACTGGGGATTCCCCAGCCCAGGACCCAACTTTCTCTAAATACAGTCCCCAGAATAAAGAAGTGCTTCAGAAGCATTTACCTTTTGGAGCTGAACCCCTATCACTGCCACTGCTGGAGTCATCACATAGGCAATACATACACAAGAGATCAGAGCAGAGCATGGCCCCACTCCAGGCCCATAGGCTGCCCTAGCACAACTACACCATGGGCAATAACTGGCTGGTGGCCGTGCTGCTAGAAGGGGCCTGGGGTTAGATGGATCATATACTGAATCTGAGTCAGCAGTGTGACGTAGTTGTGAAAAGGGCTAACATTGTATGTAAGACATGGAAGGTCATTGTTCTGCTCTATTCGGCACTGGTGAGGCCTCAGCTGGAGTACAGGGTCCAGTTCTGGGTGTGACACTTTAGGAGAGTTGTGGAGAAATTGGAGAGTCCAGAGGAGAGCAACAAAAATGATGAAAGGTTTAGAAAACCTGACCTATCAGGAAAGGCTAAAAACACTGGGTATGTTTTGTCTTGAGAAAAGAAGCCGGAGGGGGGAAACCTGATAACAGTCTCCGAATATGCTCAGGGCTGTTATAAAGAGGATGGGGATCAATTGTTCTCAGTGCCCAGTGAAGGTAGGACAAGAAGCAATGGGCTTAATCTGCAGCAAGGGAGGATTAGGTTAGATAGTAGGAAAAACTTTCTAACTATAGGTTCTGGAATTTCCATCACTGGAGATTTTTAAGAGCAGGTTGGACAAACACCTGTCAGGGATGGTCTAGATTATACTTAGTCCTGCCTTGAGTGCAGGGCACTGGACTAGATGACCTCTTGAGGTCCCTTCCAGTCCTACGATTCTATGGTTCTATAGGGCCAGTGAAGCTCTGGAATAGGCTTCCAAGGGACGTGCGGAATCCATGTCATTGGAGGTTTTTCCTGTCAGGGATGGTCAGGGTTTACTTGGTCCTGCCTCAGTGCAGGGGGTGGACTTCATGACATCTTGAGATCCCTTCCAGCCTGACATTTCTATGATGTTCCCGTGCCCCAGCTGTCTGGGTTAGGTCGTCTGATCTGAGATGAGTGAAAATTGGAGGGCTGGGTTCCTTGTGAAAAATTAGAAATTTTTCATTTCAGATTTTGATGAATTGCAGCATTTGGATTTTCAGGTGTTTATTATTTAATTGTTCTCGGTCTGCCATTCATACTACTGTTTGGTGTGATGCTGAGTTACTGGGCAGGGCTGAACTGGGACACAGACACAGACACACACACACTTACCGGTGACACTTAGGCCCTGGGCAGGGCTGAGCTGGGATCTGGTCACCTGGTTGTTACTGTCCTTGATCTCATACCCACAGGTGTACTTCCCAGAGCTGCCCCCGGACACCACATGGTCATAGTCGTAGATGGCCTTCTCCTTCAAGCCCCTCTGGGACAAAACCTCCTCCCCATCCTTGCAGAAGATGACGCCAGTGACCAGGAACTGGGACAACACAGAGCACTGGAGCTGCACGGAGTCCCCTGGCCGGGCCGACGTCTGGCTCAGGTAGAGGGTGGGGGCAGGGAGAGTGCCTGGGAAGGGGAATGGGTCAGAGCTGTCAGTGGGGCATTGGTGGCGACCAGCCCATTGACTGGGCAGGAGATAAATGGTGGGTGGGTCTGTGCCAGTGCAGAGGCTCTGATTCCAGGGCAGCTGGGCAGACAGGGGGAAGAGGTCTGTCTGGTGACCAGAAGCTTTATTCCCTGGGATCATTTGGGTTATGGAAGAGCCTGGAGGCTCAGCTGGGCTGGGTGCCCATTTTCTACAGCTGTGCAGCTGTGCACCTAGAATAAGGGCAGTATGGCCAGGAGAGAGGCGACCCCTCAGAGAGGCCGGCCCTGGCCATTGGGGGCTTCTAGGGCATGGCCAAAATCTTGGCCTGTCCCCTCAGCCAGGGCGATGGGACCCAGCTTTGAACTCACAGGGGAATTGTTGCTGCCGCTGGGCAGGACATTATCTGCCCAACACCTTCCCTACCCCAGCAGTGCCCCCTGCTGCTCTCTTGCCCACGCAGCCAGCAAAGAAATGGCTCTGCCAGCCCCTGCTGGGTGTGGCTCCCTTCCCTGGGTCATAGGGGAGCTCAGCCTGGGTTATATAATGGTCCCTTCTGGCCGTACCCTCTTGAATGCTGCCTGCCCGCCCAGGGCTGACTATTAACGGTGCTGCTGACATTTAAGAATGAGGTGCAGGCTGAGTCTATATGGGGGATGAGCTATAGGGGAGAGACCTGCGCCCGCAAGGGGAGCCCGTGCGTGGGAAGGTAAATCTCATGAGGTAAGAGCTGTGGTGTTCTCTGCTTCTCAGAGACAGTGCCCCGGGGGTGGGACAGGCTGTGAATGTGACTCTCTTACCCAGATGTCACACTGGCCCCGGGTCAGAGCAGAGCTGAGAGGTAGCAGGACAGGGTGTGGCTGACCAGGAGATCTGGTCAGATCCCACAAAGCCCCATCTGCCTTCCCGTGCCATTTCTGCTGACATCACAGTGACCAGGGAGCAGCCCAATGGGTGGTGGCTGGACGCCTGGACAGGGAGGGGTAAATGCCATGGGCAGATTGGGGACAGACAGACAGACGGACTCACCGGGAACTGAGCAGATCTCCTGGCTGCTGGGACTCAGCGCTGGGAACAGAAAGGTGCCGTGTGGTTAGTGCTGGAGATAAAATCTTCCTCTTTTCTGAGGTCCCTCTTCAGGGACAAAAACTGCATTTAATAGAATAAAAATGCTGATTTCTCTTTTGGTGAAGAAGCAAACCAAGCAGGACATTAGATCTGGGGCATGGCAGGTTCCTCGCACACACAGACCTTGCCTGAGCTGGGAACCGCCTTTCCCTTCAGCTCTCTAGAGGGCCAGATCCTCAGCTGGCGTAAACCAGCATTGACTCCAGCAGAACTATACTGATTTACACCAACTGCAGATCTGGCCCAGCAGCTCTCACACTCAGTGTTTACACTGGTTCCCATTTGTCTCCCACTAAAGAGGATTTGCCGACAGTCTGGGCCAGGGGCTGCTCTCGGTTCTGTTTCCCACCAACCTGCTAGGAATTAGAACCGGATTCCCGCATACTCACCAGTAAGCAAGAGGCACAGAGACAGAGACAGGATCATCAGGGCAGTGGTGGAAACAGATCAGGATGGAAACAGCCCAGCGGCTTCTGCTTCTGATGGGGTTGAGAGGGGACAAACCATAGTCGCTCCCTGCTCCCACCTGCCCCCTCTGCCCTATCTCACTTCAGCAGAAGGGAAGCTCCAGTCTCTCTGCGCCGATCTGCCCCCGTCTGCTTACCAGGGTTGGATGCTCCAGTCAGCCCCTCTCCCTGCTCCCAGGCCCCCTGGGCTCTGCAGGGCTCAGGCAGCAGAGACACTGCAGCTTCTCTGACCTACTCTTTCTCCTTCTTGGGTCTGATATTCATCATCGCTCCCCGTTTTCTGACCCATGGCCACAGCGTCTCTATTTAGGGCTGCAAAACTGAGAACCGAAGGGGCCTGGTTTGCTTATTTGAGACTAAACATATCACTGAGGAAACGCCTCCCATCCCATCTCACTCCCTGGGGACAGGGACAGCCCCCTGGCTAAAGGCACAGCTGGGCCAGGGTGAAAGGTCACTGGGTGATTGGTGGGTGGGGAGCTGGGGTATTGGATAAGCCTGAATCTTTTGCTTCAACCTCCAGTCCCTGGTGAGAAGGACCCAGCTCCCTAGGGGCAAATTCATCCTCTGGGTTTAAGGGACCATAAATGGGGTCTTGGTCTTGTGCTGGACCCTCTGCACAGGGTGAATTTCATCCCCAGAGAACACTGACCATGGGATTGCACTGGCTTCCCCACCTGCTTAGTCTCCACCTACCTCGTCCTACCAGCTCCAGCCACTTCTGCACGACCTGCCCTGACTGCCCCGGCTCCCCATTCTGGGCTGCTGAGGAGTCTGCTGTCCCTGCTGAGAGACCGGCACTAGGTCCCTTCCCCCTATCCTGATTCCCTCTCGAGTCACACCACACTGCTGAGGGGGGAGGGGGACGAGAACACAAGGCAGTTGAGAAAGAGCATCCAGAAGTGAGCTGTGAGGAGCTGGAGTCAGTGTCACTAAGCAAGTGGGGAATCAGGGGAAAAAGCCAAAGAAACATGTGGGATAGAAATGTAAGGGACTGTTGGCCCCTTACTAAATGTTAGTGTGGGTTTTTGGTTGGGTAGCTCCCAGTACCAAGGGGAAGGGTCGATGGAAAATGAGGCCTCTGAGATTGACAGTTCCCAGGAGCAATGGGGAGAGGCCAATGCTCCAGGTCAGCCTGATTGACAGGGCAGGCAGGCTAATGAGGGAGTCAGGAGGCAAGGAGGGATCCTGTCCTCCCTGTAAGCTGGAACTGCCCTGGGTCAGAGTGGGGCAGAGCTAAGGAGAGAGCAGAAGTCCAAGCTGAGCTGGGAGCAGAGCTGCACCAACCGGAACCAGAGAAAAGTAGCTGAGGGGCAGATCCATGCTGAGACGACAACTGCAGCAACCAGAGCCAGAAAGGCCAGAGGAGGTAGAGGAGCACCAGCACTGGGGCTGGGGCTGGGGCTGGGGCAGTCCGGAGCCGGGTGCAGTGAGCAGCTGGAGAGTGTGAGGGGGGACACGTGGGCAGAGGGCCCAGTGCAGGGAGATGCCACCAGTCAAGAGGCCTTGCAGGCTAGACTTGGGGGGAAATCATATAACCCTGATGGGGGTGCTGACGCTGGGGAGAAGGGTCCTGCCACCTAGAGCCTGAGGGCGTGAGGCCACCTCCAGAGCAAGTGTCCGATCCGTGCCATTCCTCCAGCACAGCCAGGGCCTGGGCAGGAGCCCCCCAGGAATCCCAGGCCTAGCCTTGTCGGGCGTTACAAGGACTCTGCCACACAGGAGAGTGGAAGGGGAGTCCTCAAGATCAGGCAGATCTCTGGGTAAAGGAAGTGGGAGCAAGGACTCAGATCCTTTCACTAGCCAATTCCACTGGGGTAGTGAATAACTCAGGAAATTTCCCCACAATAGTGGGACCATTCCTCCACCTACAGAAAGAAAGTCTTGTGAACAGACATTAACACCTCTGCGGGAAGCCAAGTAGCAGAGGGCCCTCAAGGAAAATCTGTCAGGAGCACAAGGCAGAGCAGATTTGCAGAGCAACTTTTCACAGTAATTGATGCAGGAGTGGATTGTCCTGGGATGGTGGCTGGGCCCATTTCACCCCTGGGATGGAGTCAGCTCTGCAGAGCAGCTGGACAGGGGTACGAGGGGGGAGTTCAGATGCTCAGGGGATGGGCAGCATTACTGAGGTGAGGGTCAGAGGAGCAGAGTTTGACGCTACCTGTCATAAGCAGTGCCCAGAAAATGCCAGTGTGGAAAAGGGTAAATATTTGTGGCAAGTATTTTAAAATGTATTTCAAAACCATTTGTGAAAAATATTTTTTTCCATCTGTTGGTGGCAAAATGGTAAAAATGAAGGGAGGAGAAATCAAAACCTGAAAACTTTTTAAAAGTTCCCTGAAAAAGTAGGTTAATTAAATGTAAATTTTTCTTTTTTCTTTTAATTTTCCAGTTTTGTTTTTACACCCCCCCCCCCCAACAGTTTTAACTTTAGAAAAAATGAAAATGTTTGACAAAAACTCTCATTTTCAAAAATCTGTCATTTTTAGATCACAGCATTCTGGTAGCTCTAGCCCAGAGTGATCCCTGGGGCTGTGGTTCAGTCTGAGCTGCTGGATGGCAGCTGGGCCCTGCTTGTAGCTCAGACAATACTGCCCAGAAAGGGCCTGACCCAAAGCCCCTTGGTGTCAATGGAAAGACTCCACTGATTTTACTGGTCTGGGGATCAGGCCCCTGTGGAAGAAGGTCGGTTCTATTGTGACAGAGTGTGATGAAGTGGGAATGTTCATTATGTTTTCTCTGAAAACTGTGTGGCTGCCTCAGTTTCCCCTATGCAGTTCTTAAGTATCTAGGTGGTGGAAGAAGGGGGTGTGATTGTTGCAGAGCCCTAGAGGGCAGATGTGATGCTGTCTGGACAGAGAATGGCCAACACCCTGTCTCCTGGCAACTAATGGCCTGGGCCCCTCCTCTACAAAGGTACCAGCTGAAGGTGTTGTAGAACAAAGAGATCAGGTGACCTCCTGGCCCAGGAAAGGGACAAAGTGAGAGGAGGGGCTGGAGAGTTTCAGTTTGGAGCTGGCTGGGGATGTGGGGGGAGGCGCAGAGATAGTTTGGCCTCCCTGCCCCCCAAGATGGACCTAACTGACGGGGTCCTGTTGTCTGTACCTGCAAGACGTGTCTTGGACTGTGTTCCTGTCATCTAAATAAACCTTCTGTTTTACTGCATGGTGAACCGCAGGAAGCCAGGGGTGCAGGGCCTTGTCTCCCCCAAACTCCATGACACAGAGAAATGGTTCTTCTTGAGCTTTCACTTGGAGTGACCCCAGCCCAGAGCATTTGCAGGAAGAAGAACAGGGGAAGTCTCCACCTTGGGAGGGTGAAGGGGGGGTTGATGACGGGATCATGAACAGTGCAAAATAGGATGTGAAGAGGGGGAACTCACCCCTCGCACCCAGACAGAGCTGCAAACGCAGTTAATAAATAAAGCAAGAGCATCCGCAGAGTGAGTTCCTCCTGCTGCATAGACCCTGCAGCTGCCTCACTGCACAGACCCTGAAAGGAGAAGAGAGACGGGTTCTCCTCTCTATGCTTGTGCTTTAACAGACACTTGAAAGGAATCAGCTGCACAGAGCCTGCAATAGAGAGAGAGCTCGATAGATAGATCGATAGAGAGATTGATGGATAGAGAGACAGACAGGGGATGTATATGGGGATAGATAGATACAATATTATTGTTAAATACCGTGATTGGTTTATCTCATCGTTAAGCACAGGGACCAAGAGTTTCAAAAATGATTAGTGAATTTGGGGGCCCCATTTAAGATACCTTAAAGGGGCTGATTTCCAGCAGGTGGGGGCTCAGTGCTGTCTGTCACCCCATAAGCTATCGCACTTTGGACTCCCAAAACCACTGGCCATTTTGGAAGGTTTGGCCAGAAGTGCTTGTGCCAATTATGCATGTGCCAAATCTGTGTGTGAGACTGTAGGGGTGTGAGGGGCTGCATCCCCACGGCCCATTCTATCCTTGGCCCTCGGGTGAGACTGCAATCAGGGGTGATCAGTGCCAGCTGTGATGGGGATTTTGTGATAAAGCTCCTCTAGCACAACCACACTGCGTGGACGCTGAGTGGTCAGTCCAGTTCTCAGCTGCCCCAACCTTCCCGGCAGGGTGAACATTGATCATTTCCTGCTGAGGCAACAGAGGCAGCTGTGTGAAAGCTGTGGACACCCTGACATGTTCACAAAGCAGTTGGACTTGACCCAGCATCTGCCAATGAAACACAACCCCTGCCGCTATAGCAGGGGTTCTCAAACTGGGGGTCGGGACCCCTCAGGGGGTCACAGGGTTATTACATGGAGGGTTACGAGCTGTCAGCCTCCACCCAAAACTCCGCTTTGCATCCAGCATTTATAATGATGTTAAATACATTTAAAAGTGTTTTTAATTTATAAGGGGGGGTCACACTGACAGGCTTCTGAAAGGGGTCACCAGTACAAAGTTTGAGAACCACTGCGCTATAGTACTTCATGGGAAGTTATCTGGTATCAGCTAAGGGGTGAATTTATACTGCTCCAGTCCCTGTGCACACCTGGGTTCTGGTCTAAGAGAGCCTTTTTCTGATTTATCTTATCTTGTTTTGAAAGCAATATTAACCATAAGCCATACATTTTTAAGTACCAGAGATGGTGATCCAGTGTCTGACCGAGAAAGGGAAGAAGATGCGCAATCTGGGATGGCTGAACTAGCTAACGGTGAATGGGGAAGACGGACCAGATGGATCTGTTGGTCTTGGCAGAGATCATAGAATCATAGAATCATAGAATATCAGGGTTGGAAGGGACCTCAGGAGGTCATCTAGTCCAACCCCCTGCTCAAAGAAGGACCAATTCCCAACTAAATCATCCCAGACAGGGCTTTATCAAGCCGGGCCTTAAAAACCTCCAAGGAAGGAGATTCCACCACCTCCCTAGGTAAAGCATTCCAGTGCTTCACCACCCTCCTAGTGAAATAGTGTTTCCTAATATCCAACCTAGACCTCCCCCACTGCAACTTGAGACCATTGCTCCTTGTTCTGTCATCTGCCACCACTGAGAACAGCCAAGCTCCATCCTCTTTGGAACCCCCCCTCAGGTAGTTGAAAGCAGCTATCAAATCCCCCCTCATTCTTCTCTTCTGGAGACTAAACAATCCCAGTTCCCTCAGCCTCTCCTCATAAGTCATGTGCTCCAGACCCCTAATCATTTTTGTTGCCCTCCACTGGACTCTTTCCAATATTTCCACATCCTTCTTGTAGTGTGGGGCCCAAAACTGAACACAGTACTCCAGATGAGGCCTCACCAATGTCGCATAATGGGGAACGATCATGTCCCTCGATCTGCTGGCAATGCCCCTACTTATACAGCCCAAAATGCCATTAGCCTTCTTGGCAACAAGAGCACACTGTTGACTCATATCCAGCTTCTTGTCCACTGTGACCCCTAGGTCCTTTTCTGCAGTACTGCTACCTAGCCATTCGGTCCCTAGTCTGTAGCAGTGCATAGGATTCTTCCGTCCTAAGTGCAGGACTCTGCACTTGTCCTTGTTGAACCTCATCAGGTTTCTTTTGGCCCAATTCTCCAATTTGTCTAGGTCCCTCTGTATCTGATCCCTACCCTCCAGCGTATCTACCACGCCTCCCAGTTTAGTGTCATCTGCAAACTTGCTGAGAGTGCAGTCCACACCATCCTCCAGATCATTAATAAAGATATTAAACAAAACCGGCACCAGGACCGACCCTTGGGGCACTCCGCTTGAAACCGGCTGCCAACTAGACATGGAGCCATTAATCACTACCTATTGAGCCCAACGATCTAGCCAGCTTTCTATCCACCTTACAGTCCATTCATCCAGCCCATACTTCTTTAACTTGGCGGCAAGAATACTGTGGGAAACTCAGTTCCTGAGTTTTCAGGAAACTCAGTGGAGCGTGCAGATTTGGTGTGTACCGAAGGCCCGACACTGACCGACTGACTGGGAAGCTAGGCCAGGCCACAGACATGCCCAGGATAGACTGTAACAAAGGATATTAGGAAGTTTAACACTGCAGAGTACAACCCATGGCACATTTTCAGGGCAGGGGCCGTGCAATATGATACCTGAATGTACAGCACCAGCACACCAATGGCACTGAGGAAAGACAACATTCAATGACGACTGCACCAGGCCCAGCTGAGAATTTTACCTCAAGATATTTTTTTTTTGGATAGAAAATTAGATTTTGACTAAATGATTTGTTTTATTTTACTTTTTTATTTGTGGAAGTCTCTCCTCTCTTTGAACATTTTTGATTTTTTGTTGGAAAACCAAAAGCTCAACATATTTTGGAAGTGGCCAAAACCTAATATTTCCTGCCCTTGACAGAATAGTAACACACTAGGTATTGGCTAACTAAGTAAGCTCATTCCTGACCTGAGAGGATGGTACAGAGACACACAAATTTTAAAGTAACTCCGTAAATACAGGCTTAAGCGGTGGTAGAGGAACACACCAACCGTTCCTAAAGATAAAGAGGGGATGACAAGATAATGGATAAGGATGTTTGCACTAGCAGGAACAGGGATAAGGGTGGCGATAAGGGTAGTAACTGACAGGATCTAAAGTGGAATACGTGACTTCTTTATATCAGTGTATAAAAGGAGAAGTCATAGGAGAGGCATCTTTGTACTAGTCTAGACACAGCACTCTGGTGTGCTGATTGAACTGGTACCTTGTCGCAGGCATACATGTGTCAGTGGATCTGTAGTTCTTGTACAGCCATTATGACTGTGCTTTGTCAACAATCAACCTGGCCAAGTGCCTTCGCCACTGAACCGAGCCTGTGCTTGTTCTTACAAGTAACATTGAAGTCTGATGAATCAACACACTGCACCATCTGCCAGTGCAGCTGACGTTGGAGCTCTGAAAACAGCAACACTAGCAGCATTAGCAATGCTGCAGCACCAGCAGCACTTAGCTACATGAACAATAGTTGGTAATCGTACAATCATAGACATGTCAGGCTGGAAAGGACCTCAAGATGTCATCAAATCGATCCCTCTGCATGGAGGCAGGATCAAGTAAACCTAGACCATCCCTGACAGGGGGTTTGTCCAACCTGTTCTTAATAACCTCTGACAATGAGGATTCCACAATCTGCCTTGGAAGCCTATTCCAGAAATTAACTATCCTTATCATTAGAAAGTTTTTCGTACTATCAAACCTAAACCTCCATTGCAGCAGATTTAGCCAATTACTTCTTGTACTATCTGCAGTGGGCACTGAGAGCAATTGAGCACTGTCCTCTTTATAACAGCACTACACTGGTATCATGGCTCCCCTCAGTCTTCCTTTCTCAAGACTAAACATGCCCAGTGTTTTTAGCCTTTCCTCCTAGGTCAGGTTTTCTTAACCTTTTTTGTTTCTCTCCTCTGGATTTTCTCTAATTTCTCCACATCTTTCCTAAAGTGTGATACCCAGAATTGTATATAGTCCTCTAGCTCACACCTCACCAGTTCCCAGAAGAATGGGACAATGACCTCCCATATCTCACATATGTGGAAGTTGGGAAAAGCGCAGACATCTTAGTCTTCCAGGAAGAGCAAGAGTCAGGCTAACCCTAACAGCTAATAATGTGAGACTTCCAAGCAGGGCTTGAGTGAGTGGAAAAGAACTGTAAGAGATGCTGTTTTCCCACCTTGTGTTAGATAAGAATGGAACACAGACTGTAGCAGAAATTGCTGAGGAAAGTAAGATATCAGGAAGGAATATGTATAAACAAAATGTTGATCATTACTGTATGTAACAAAAGGTATAAATGCTTGCCCTAATTGTTTATCTTGTGGGAGACCTGCCATTGTGCATTCTCCCCCTTGCAATATTGCTTGAGAATAAACTGTCTCTGACATGTTGCAACCAGCCTCAGAGTGAGGACTCGTTTTTCTCCCACACATATGACACTCCTGTTAATACTTCCCAGAATGACATTAGCCTTTTTTGTAACCGCATCAGATTGTTGACTCACATTCAGTTTGTGATCCACTGTGATGCTCTTGGTACCCCTTGAACCCAGGAATGCAGAGAACAAGAGATTGGCAATCCAGCACCTTAACCAGTCATTTTATCAGCCAAATGGCCCCTTTACTACCAGCTGTCCCTTGGTTAGCCAAGGCCAGGCACCCAAGCCAGGGTAGAGCAGACATAGCATGGGAGGCCTGCAAGCAGACCAGTGATGTAGAGGCTTCATGCTTGATTCTCATTATTGTAAGCAAGGTTTGAGTCCTACCTAGTGTCACAAGTGCTGCAGCACCCAATTTGTGGGGAGCTTTTAGTGTTCTTTTGGTGACTGTACGGCTTCGCTGGGTGAAGAGGTACAGAAGACCAACCCAGCGGCTGCCTCCACAAAATGAAGAAGTGATGGCCCACAACCAACAGGAACAGTAGGGCACAACAGATTAGTAGTCTAGGGGCCTTAACCACTCAGCCATCCTGCATGATATGGCTATGGGCTTGGTATGCCTGCAGGCCAGCTTATATTTCCTTGTCTGCATTCACTTGGGTGCATGATCCTATTTGATGAAATAACAGCTCATGTGAAAGAGGCCCCATCGGGTGAAGCAGTGGCTGAGGAGTTAAGGCTGATCCTTTGTATTTGTCATCGGTGGGTTTGAATCCCACCTATGGTGATAGCCAGCCTTTCCTTTGGCAGTGGTGGACACTGGCTCTTGCTTCTTGAGGACATCGCTACCCCAGCATGTCTTACCATAAAAATAAAAATGGTTGTAGCCGTGTAGGTCCCAGAATAGCAGAGCTGTGTAACTCAAAAGCATCTTTCTCACCAGCAGAAGTTGGTCCAATAGAAGGTTTGACCTCACTCGCCTTGTCTGGCTAATAAAAACCAGACACACCCAACAAACCAGGGGCCCCAGCAGTCCCTGGGCCCGCTGGACTCCAGGCCGGCTCACAAAGGTGGGAATTTTTCCTGGTGCCTCTCCAGCGCTGGCGCCTCAGCAGGCAGAGCCTGTCTGTTCCCCGCGCTTGCTCGGGCGTCTGGCCGCGGCTGAGCAATACCAGCGTAACCCCCGTGTTTGCATTTCAGGGCGCGGTGACGTCACTAGGGGAGCAAACAGTCAGAGGCTACTTGGGCCCTTTGCTCTGTGGGCTGGAGACTTGCTGTAGCCTGGCGGGGCCCTGCTGGGATGGGCCAAACCCTCCAGCCCTGGGTGCGGCGAGCTCGGGGGATGGGCCGGAGCCGCCTGCAGCTACTTGGGAAACTCCTGTGGGGGGAGGGGCCTGGTGAGCAGAGTCAGCGACGGGACCATCTGGGGGGGGGGGGGAGCCAACTATCACTTGGGGCGGATGGGGGGAGCCCAACTGTCACCTGAGGAGGGCGATGGGAGCAGGAGGGGAGATCAAAATATCAGCTATGGGAAGACCTCAATAGGCTGGAGGTGGGGTCAGGAAAAGCCCTCAGATAAGAGGGGGCCAGTGGGATGGATGGAGGAGACGGGGTTGGGCAGGGGGAGGGGAGGGTAGAAATGGGGATGGGGAGGAGAAGGGAAGGGGGTGCAGATGGGGGAGGAGGACAGGGGATAGAAACAGGATGGGGGAGGGGAGGAGAAGGGAAGGGGAGGAGAACAGGGGATGGAAAGAGGATCTGGGATGGGAGAGGAGCAGGATAGAAATGGGGCTGGGGAGGTGAGGGCCCAGGGGAGCTGCCCTTTTTGTCTCTGGGCACCCAGGGGTCTCCCTCACATGCAAGACATAATTAATGACCCCAACTTTCTGATCTGCCCCCATCGTGGGGCAGGGATCCACTGACAGGGAGGGGCGGTTGTTGCAGGAGATCCCTTATGTCACATGGAATATGCTGGGACCCCAAGTGACAGAGGCCAGGGGAAGCCGTACAGCAGAGACACCCCCCACACACACCCCACGTTGCCTTCAGCGGAGGTGACCCCGCTCCCCCCCTCCCTGAGGCTAAAGGGCGAGTCTCGGAGCCAAGGGGTTGCTCCGGGATCAGTGTCTGGGGGTTTCATCCATTTCCAATGGGTGTATTTTGAAGGTGTCAGTGGTGGGTTTATAGACATTTGTGATGCCGCTGTGACTGTGTGTTATTGGAGGGTCACTTGTGGGTGGAGCTGGGCGATGAATTGATGTTTCAGGCCGGCAGCAACCTGAAAACTCAGAGCAGGTATTTGGGTCGGTTCCAAACATGTTTGGAATTTACCAGTAAATCAGGAAAGTCTGCTTTGGGTCGTAGAAAATGTTTCATTCAGGGCAGCTTCCTAAAAGTGCCTCCCCATCCCAACCTTTGCCCCGGGGTTGATACACTTGTCTGGGATGTGGGAGATCCACATTTGCAACCCTGCTTTGGAGCAGGGTCTTGAACTCAGCGTGAGCATCATAACGCCCATGTCACAGGCCACTCTGGGCTGGGCTGCTCTCAGGTGGAGGCTGTTCCACTTTGCATAACTACTTAAATATGAATTGGGGCATACAGCCAGTGAGTGAGAACGACTCTCCAGGCTGGGGATTGAGGGACTCAGATGGGCGGTAGGAGCTATGGATTCAAATCTCTGAATGAGAAGAGAGTAGATTTTAGTCAGCATCTTCTTCCTCCTGAGTGCCTTAATGACTAGGCTGGAGAGTCGTTCTCCTGCTCTTTGGCCCAAGAAATAGCAAATTTTTAGCTGCTATTTAGGGATTATACACACACTTTTGAAGCTGGCCTGAACAACGTATTAAAAACCTTTGTCCAGAAAATCATGTCCAATTTTTGTGAATAGTCTTGGGTTGCCCAAAACAGCATTTTTCGGCAAGTAAACTATTCGTCCAGAAATTTTTGCCTAGCTCTGCTTGTGAGAACACAAACTGGTTTGTTTGGGGTCATTGCTGAGTGCCAGGACTGCACACAAAGTTGTTTGAAAGTTTGACTGCTGGAGTTGCATTTTGATTTATTTTTGTAGGTACATCCATGAGCACTGGGACACGCTCCATATGGGATTGTTATTGCAGGGTTCTCCATAAGTATGAGGTTACTTGTGTTGTGGCTGCTGGCTTACTGGTTTGTTATCTAAAGGTCTTTTTGAGAGCTGTGGGGTCACTCCTGCTGGTTTGTTTTTGCAGTGTTGCTTGTGAGTGCAGGGGCTGCGATCACGCTGGTTTGTTGTTGTAGGGTTGATTGTAAATTCTCAGGCTGCAGTCACACTTGATTGTTATTGTAGGGCTGCTCATGAATGCTGGGTTTGTGGTTAGCAATAACAGTGAAGTGGAATGAGAATTCCTAGTTATTTCCATGTGTAATTTGCCACGCTGGTCAGAGAGAAACCCCTATGTGTGGTGAGGCTGTCGATGGGGCAGGGGAGGTGACTTCACTGTTTGGGGGAGATCTCCCCATATTTCTCTGCTTTGTTTCCTCAACTCTGCCCTGGAGCAAAAACTCCTTATCTCCCCCAAAGTCATCCCTAAAGGGGGTTGGTTTCTTTTAGAAACCCTACTGCTGGGATAAGGGCAGGTCTGTGGGTTTAGGCCAGGGGTGGGCAAACTTTTTGGCCCTAGGGCCACATTGGCATTGTGAAACAGTACGGAGGGCCGGGTAGGGAAGGCTGTGCCTCCCCAAACAGCCTGGCCCCTGCCCCCTCCCACTTCCTGCCCCTGACTGCCTCATGGCGGGCCATGAACACTCACAAAATTAACAATTCAGAGATATTCAAATAAACTCTATTTAATAAAGATACATTTTAGTGGAAATAAACATAAAACCTTACTTATTATTATAAATATACCATCATAACAACGTATTGCAATAATTAAACCAAACTTAACCCCTTTCCACAGCCTATTTGATTAATGTGAATAATGCAGCTGGTCACCCTTTTTTTACAATGGCATCAAAGTCCGGTGTCATTCTTGTGGTGGAAATCCGCAATAACGAGCTGAGATGCTGATCAGTTAACTGGGATCTGTAGCGAGATTTGTTGTAATTCAGCAGGAAAATGTATGTTTGCACACATAAGTGGAGGCAAACAAAACAAGGATTTTCTGTGTCACCTTGTGAATATTTGGGAACTTTGTTTCACTCAAGGAGGCATAAAGCCCCCGGCCCCACTCTCCCAGTTGGAGTGCAGCTAACCCTTGGCCTCGCTCCCCCGGCCGGAGCGCTGGGCAGAGCGCAGCAAGCCCCTGACCCGCTATCCTGTCCAGAGTGCGGCTAGCCCGCGGCCCCATTCCCCCGGCCAGAGCGCGGAAAGCCCCCAGCCCCGCTACCCTGTTCGGAGCGTGGCAAGCCCGTGGACCCACTCCCCCGGCCAGAGCGCGGAAAGCCCCCAGCCCCGCTATCCTGTCCGGAGTGCAGCAAGCCCGTGGCCCCGCTCCCCCGGCTGGAGCACGGAAAGCCAGTGGCTGCACTCCCCTGGCAGAAACGCGGCAAGACCGCGGTCCCGGTCTCCCGCCCAGAGCGCAGCATGCCCGGTGGCCTGGCTCCCCCGGCTGGAAGGCGGCAAATCCCGCGGCCCCCGCTCCCCCTGGTTTAGGCCCTGCCACCTTAGGCATTCCCCTTTTTCCTCTACAGCAGAGCGACTGAGAAGCTGAAGCCAGGCATAGCTGGGATGAGGAATCCTAGTGAGTGCCCCTCATGTCAGGACCCCCCAACATTGTAACATGTGACTGAAGGGAGTGGGGTCGGTGGCAGTCACAGCAATAGACACACACACACTGCTGGAGGAAAGCAGGCCATGTCCCATCCCTGTGTCTGCCCTGGAGGAGAAGCAGAAGCCCTTGAACATGAAATGTCAGGGGATGCCTGGGATCTGCGGCCCAGACCCCTGACAATGCAGCGAGCAGGAGCAGAGGCAGCGAGATGAGCGCACTGGATTATTAAATCATTTTTCTATTGGTTTTTACCCAGTGTGTGTTTGGCAATTAGGGTGACCACCTTTGAAATGCAAAAAATCTGGCACCCATCACCCCAGAAAGCAAAGCTGCTACAATCCCAACCTCCAATCCCAAGGCAACTCCGCAAGTCACCCACTTCAACAGCCACTTACAGTATTTAGGGAGAGAACACATATTCCTGGGCCGCCAGCTGCCCTGAGTTGGCCTGACCCCTGGGCCGCCAGTTGGTCCATACACCGGCACAACTCCCGGGTCTCCGAACAGTCCCAGACACCCCTGGCCACCGGCCGGCTTGAGCCGCTGGCCGATCGAGCCCTGAGCTCTTGGCTGCTGGCCCGAGCTGAGCCCCCGTCGGCTTCAGAGGAGAGGGGGTGTGGGCCTGGGGCATTGGGGCAGAGCGTGGGTGGAGCCATGGCCTGGGTTAGGGGATGCTTAGCCTCCCCTGGCCTATTATACCCACCACCCATGCTTTAGACCCACATAAAAGAAACCCGACAGAATAAATTATTTTTCTGTCAACTGGCAAATCCATAAAAAAAAAAAAATGGCCAGGCCAGTCAAATCCCAGCCAGGTGGTAACCCTATTGGCAACGGCAGCACTATTTTAAATTTATTTTTCAATAATGTTGCTTCTTCTGTACACTGATTGTTTAATGTGTGGTTTTCTTTTGGGTGCTGCACATGTTGCTTTGTTATTGTAGGGTCAGACACTAGGTCTGTGCACACACTGGCTTGTTGTCATTTCCATGTTTGCACTGGTTTTTAACACCCTTGTGAAGCACACAGATATTACTTGCCCTGGATTTAGAGGGGGAAACTGAGGCACACAGACAGGTGGGGACTTACCAAAGCTCACACAGTGAGTCAGCAACACAGCTATGAATAGAACCCAGGAATCCACCAAGCCCTGAGCACTAGCTCCAAGCACTTTCTTCCCACCCTCTGCAATGGGAAGTCTCATGTCTTGTCAGTGCATGGAACTGACACCATTGGCCATGGAAGCAAAACATAACCAGAGGCTGGACTTTTTTTAGAGTGGTAGCCGTGTTAGGCTGTATCAGCAAAAAGAACGAGGAGTACTTGTGGCACCTTAGAGACTAACACATTTATTTGAGCATATACCTTCACTCTCCATTTCCAACAGTTGACAAGAAGGTGTGAGTAACTGTAGGGGGAAAAAAATTAGCATGGGTATAACGATGCTGGTCTCAGTGGGACCCAGCTGAGAGTGCCAATTCTGGACAAATTGCTTAAAGCAGGGCAGTTACAGCCCAAGGCTGAGGTTTTTCCACCTCTAAGGCAAACCAAACCATCCATCCAGACAGAGAGGACTTTGGTTTTACCCCACTGGCTAACCACAAGTCACACAAGCACTTCCCTTAGACACTCCAGTTTCCCAGTATCACCACCAGTGCCACACGTTATGGGGAGAAATGGTTATGAAAACCAATGCCGCAGTAAAAGAAAAAGGGATCTCTCGATCCCAAAGGACCAAGCCCCAGACCCAGGGCAATATACAAATCAGATCTTACCCACAAATCACGCTGTTGCCAAGCCTACAGAATCTAAAATGGAGTCTGGAGTCACATGGGAAAGTCCCTGCATACTTTGCTGAGTTACAAGGCGTATTTGCCTTCTCTCAATGGGTCAATTGTATAGCCGATGGTCCTTAATGGGCAATCAAGTGGGCTATGCAGAGCTGACACCAACATGTCTGGGGTGTCACCTGGAAGCACAGCATATTTTTGAAATACAGACAGTATAGAGCCAATACTTCTAACCTAAATACAAAAATGATATATCCATAAAGATAGCATAATCATAACCAGCAAACCATAACCTTGTCTTAGACACCTTATTTGACCTCCTTTATACCAGATTTGGTGCCACTACAGGACCTTGATAGCAACAATGATCTATATGGTCCCAGATTATATCAATAACATCACAATGGGAAAACAGTTTTACTTTGTGTAATGACCCATCCACTCCCAGTCTTTATTCAAGCCTAATTTAATGGTGTCTAGTTTGCAAATTAATTCCAATTCTGCAGTTTCTCATTGGAGTGTGTTTTTGAAGTTTTTTTGTTGGAGTACTGCGACTTTGAGATCTGTAATTGAGTGACCAGCGAGGCTGAAGTGTTCTCTGACTGGTTTTTGAATGTTATAATTCTTGACGTCTGGTTTGTGTCCATTTATTCTTTTGCGTAGTGCATCTGATGAAGTGGGCTGTAGCCCACGAAAGCTTATGCTCAAATACATTTGTTAGTCTCTAAGGTGCCACAAATACTCCTGTTCTTTTTGCAGATACAGACTAACACGGCTGCTACTCTGAAACCTGTCATTGGTAGATGTGCAGGTGAACGAGCCCCTGATAGTGTGACTGATGTGATTAGGTCCTGTGATGGTGTCCCCATATCTATCTGTCCATATATCTATTCAGGGGACACCATCATAGAACCTAATCACATCAGCCATACCATCAGAGGCTCGTTCACCTGCACATCTACTAATGTGATATATGCCATCATGTGCCAGCAATGCCCCTCTGCCATGTACATTGGCCAAACCGGACAGTCAAGAATAAATGGACACAAATCAGACGTCAAGAATTATAACATTCAAAAACCAGTCGAAGAACACTTCAACCTCGCTGGTCACTCAATTACAGATCTCAAAGTCGCAATTTGAGCAGGGGGTTGGACTAGATGACCTCCTGAGGTCCCTTCCAACCCTGATATTCTATGATTCTATGAATACTCCAACAAAAAAACTTCAAAAACACACTCCAATGAGAAACTGCCGAATTGGAATTAATTTGCAAACTAGACACCATTACATTAGGCTTGAATAAAGACTGGGAGTGGATGGGTCATTACATGCTAACTTTTCCCCCCTACAGTTACTCACACTTTCTTGTCAACTGTTGGAAATGGGCCATCCTGATTATCACTATAGACGTTTTTTTTTTCTTCTGCTGATAATAGCTCACCAAACAGCTCACCTTAATTAATTACCCTTGTTACAGTTGGTATGGCAACACCCATTTTTTTATGTTCTCTGTGTATATATGTTTTCCTACTGTATATTCCATTGCAGGAATCCGATGAAGTGGGTTTTAGCCCACGAAAGCTTATGCCCAAATAAATTTGTTAGTCTCTAAGGTGCCGTAAGAGACTTTGTTTATTAACTTTATAGAGCTTTCTGAAAAGCACTGTAAAATATCTTTTTTTCCTCTTGTGTGCAGAATTTTTTACTTGGACTTCATGCACACTTCTTCACCTCTGCTGGACTGTGAAATTACTTAGTTACCTAATTAATAAAGTAATTAATTAGTATTAAGTACTGTATATCTATGAAAAACCCTGTTACAAACAAATACAAAAATTGACAATACCAAAATATAGATGAACTTTTTCTTTATTATTACATTTAAATAAGAAGTGACTTGGTGAACCAGACTGGTTAAGACAATTTGACTAAAATTAAATAACATTTAAGGTATAGAATTAAAAGGAAAGACGTTAGTTTTCCCTCCCTTTTTTATAACAGGGTGTCCTAACTATAAAGGGAAGGGTAATAACCCTCCTGTGTACGGTACTATAAAATCCCTCCTAGCCAGAGACTCCAAAATCCTTTTACCTGTAAAGGGTTAAGAAGCTCAGGTAACCTGGCTGACACCTGACCCAAAGGACCAATAAGGGGACAAGATACTTTCAAATCTTGGGGAGGGGGAAGGCTTTTGTTTGTGCTCTTTGTTTTGGTGGGTGTTCGCTCTTGGGACTAAGAGGGTCCGGACATCAGTCCATGCTCTCCAAATCTTTCTGAACAAGTCTGTCATATTTCAGATTTGTAAGTAACAGCCAGGCAAGGCGTGTTAGTTTTATCTTTGTTTTCTCAACTTGTAAATGTTCCTTTGCTAGAGGGAGGTTTATCCCTTTTTGCTGTAACTTTGAACCTAAGGCTAGAGGAGGTTCCTCTGGGCTCTTTGAATCTGATTACCCTGTAAAGTTATTTTCCATCCTGATTTTACAGAGATGATTTTTTACCTTTTTCTTTAATTAAAATTATTCTTTTAAGATTGATTTTTCCTTGTTTTAAGATCCAAGGGAATTGGATCTGGACTCACCAGGAATTGGTGGGGGAAAAGAGGGGGGATAGTTAAATTCTCCTTGTTTTAAGATCCAAGGATTTGGATCGGTGTTCACCAGGGAATTGATGGAGGAGTCCCTCAAGGCTACCCAGGGAAGGATTATAGTACTTGGAATGGAAAGATTTTTGGGGGGGAGACTGAGTTTCCCAAATGACTCAAACTATTTGGGTGATGGCAGCATATTGATCTAAGCTGGTAAATAAGCTTAGGGGGCTTTTATGCGGGTCCCCACATCTGTACCCTTGAGTTCAGAGTGGGGAAGGAACCCTGAAACAGGGCTTTGTGCTTCCCTGCTGGAAAGTTAACAATAGCACTAACCTTCTGCAAAATTCAGAGTTACAAGAAAGCAGCTTGATTTTTGCTCCTGGAACTGAGCTTCTCCCAGCCCATGCAGGTCACATGTGTTTCTGTAAAGCAGCTGCCCTGACTACTGGCTTCAATGGAGTTTATGAGTCCAGTTACAGGGAGCCTATTGAGCATGCTCAAAACTGCTACACCCAGTTTCAAAACTTGGGGGTGTGCAATGCTAATTGTGCATCTGCCTAGCAATAGTGCCCCAGACAAAACGTATTCCTCTCACCCTTTGCTCTAGATCTTTTACAGAGTTATCTCCCTATTTGGCACGTGGGTTACACTCATAGTCTGACAGCTGAATCCCAAGGCTCCACTGGAGACAGAAGAATACCCAGCTAGGGTATGGAATATCGAAGCAGGGACTGGGGTTCAGGGCCGGCTCAGACTTTTTTGCCACCCCAAGCGGTGAAGGAGGGAGGGGAAAAAAGCTGCGATCGGTGGCACTTAGGCGGCAGCTCAACCGCGCCGCTTCATTCCTCGGTGGCAATTCAGTCGCAGGTTCTTCAGTCCAAGAGGGACTGAGGGACCCGCCGCCAAATTGCCGCCGAAAACCCAGACATGCCGCCCCTTCCCATTGGCCGCCCCAAGTACCTGCTTCGTTCACTGGTGCCTGGAGCCGGCCCTGCTGGGGTTGCCGGGTGTCCTGTTTTTGACTGGAATGTCCGGTCAGCACTAAAAGTCTGGTTACCAGAGTAACCGTGATCAGCCTCCCTGCCGAGAGAGCAGGAAGACCAGCAGCTGCTCAGCTGTTGATGGAAAGCCTCAGCTGCGTGGGTGGCCAGTGACCCAGCTTTTGGGGAGGCTAGCCCCCGGTTCCCCCCACCTTGTGCCTAAAGCCTCGCCCCTCCTCCTCCTCTTCTCCCCCCTCTCCCACAGGAGTCCAGAGCACCCCCACCATGGCCCCTCTCCCCAGCACCATAAGGCCAGGGGGCGATGCCCCAGCCCCGGTCTGCTGGGTGGCCGGCCGGCATGGCTGCATCACCACCAGCCCTGGTGTGCTGGGTAGCCAGCCCGGAGCGCCAGGTGGCAGCACCCCCAGTCCCAGTGCACTGGGCGGTGCAGTCCAAGCTCCCGATGGGCACCACGGCCCCAGCACCAGCTGCCCCAAGTCCCTGCAGAAGGCAAGCAGGCCAGCCCCAGCTGGCCTGGGCCAGCCAGGGCAGAGCGCTGGGAACTGTAGGAGGGGCCTGGCCCTGGGGCGGAGCATGGGTGGGGCATGCTAGGCTGTTTGGGGAGGCACAGCCTCCCCCTGCTTATGATAACTGCTGCCCATGCTCAGTGGTGGCTACAGGGGGCATTTCGCAGCCCGGGGCGGCAGCTCCGCTTAACTAGTGGGTCGGCCCAGGGCTGGGGAAGGGGAGTGCCCACAGGTTTGCACTGATCCTGCAAGCAGAGCGGGTGAGAGAAGGGAAAGCTCCGAGCACACCAAAGAGGCTGCGGAAGGAAGGGGGCAAAATGCTACCTGCGGGGCATGGATGTCGGAAGATGGCTGTTCGAAGAGCAGCTCCTGGCGCCGCTCCATTCGCCCCCTGTTGGCTGCAGAGCGGTCTGGGCTCGGTGCGCCACGCAGGGCCTGTTCCCCTGAAGGGCCGGGCTAGGCCAAGCTGCCAGTCTTGGCTCCCCACATGGCATTATCACTGCCCAGGAATGAGCCTGGTTGCTCCCTGGCGCCGCTCCCTGGGAACTAGAGCGCCCGCTCACTCTGGGTGGCAGAAGTTGGCAGGCTCCAGCGCTTTGCAGCCAGCCGTCCCAGCTGCAGCCTAGGTAGCCCAGAAGCTGGGGCCCCAGGAGCCCTTCACTGTGGGGTGCAGAGGAACCAAGCGCAGAGGCTCAGTAAACCTCTCTGGAGAAGTGGGGAAACCCCGGAACCAATATTTCTGTGTAAATTTTCTGGAGCCAGCCCAGGTGAGCGAGTCACAGCTGCCGTGTGTGTGTGTATGTGTGGCTATAAACAATGGGGCAAGTTCCCCAGATGGAAGTGAGCAGCCCCCTGCCCTCACTTCCACAGACCCAGACTGGCAGAGGACTAACTGGGCGTGTTTGGGACCGTCCCTTGCCTTGGTGTTGGGGGCCTGGAGGAACTGGAGTCAGGACTCCTGGGCTCTCTCCCTGGCTCTGGAAGAAGTGTTGGGGGGTAGTGGTTAGAGCAGGGGGGGCTGGGAGCCAGGACACCTGGGTTCCATCCTCTGCTCTGGGTGGGGAGTATAGGCTCATGCGTTAGAGCATGGGGGTCTGGAGGTCAGGACTCCTGGGCTCTAGTCCCAGCTTGTCCACAGATTTTTCTGTGACTTGAATGAGTGGCTTATGGAGAGAGAATCTCCTGTCCCCTCCAGGTAACTGGTAGGGTGGGGGGAATGTGGCGGTCCCTGGCCGGGCAGGCAGGAAAAGAAGAGTAGGGGAGGAGGCAGAGCAGGGGTGTCCAGTTTTCAGAAATTGGAAAGTTGGCAACCCTAGCAGGGACAAGTATCAGGGGGTAGCCGTGTTAGACTGTATCCACAAAAACAACAAGGAATCCGGTGGCACCTTAAAGACTAACAGATTTATGTGGGCATAAGCTTTTGTGGGTAAAATGCATCTGAAGAAGTGAGGTTTTTTACCCATGAAAGCTTATGCCCAAATAAATCTGTTAGTCTTTAAGATGCCACTGGACTCCTTGTTGTTTTTCTAATAGGGACAGAAACCTTGTTCCTTGGCTCTTTGTCCAGCGCTTGTTGCCTGAGCCCAGACTGCATTTTGCTGTTATTATTTATATAAAAGCATCCACTAGAGACCGCAGCGAAGGTCAGGGCCCCTTTGCGCTGGGTGCTGCAGACAGTAAGGGCTGGTCTGCATGGGGAATTTGACCAGCAGAACTATAGTCATCTAACTAACCCACTACAGCTAACCAGGGATAACTCCCCGTGGGGACACTCTTATTCCAGTGTACGAGGGGTTTTGTCCAGTTTAGCTTATGTCACTTTGAAAATGGTGTAAACTAACCCTGCCCAAGGCTCTCTCATTCCGCAATAAGAGTGTCCCCAAGGGGAGTTAGCCCAGGATAACTGCAGTGATTCAATTACACTATTGTAGTTCTGCTGGTCCATTTCCCTGTGCAGATGAACCCTTAGTGAGAGACAGCCCCTGCCAGGAAGAGTTCCCAATCTAAGCGAGGATTTTCAAAAGCACCTTGGGGATTTAGGAGCACAAGGCATTCGGCACAGAGCACAATCACGCACTTCTGCTCCTAAATCCCAGAGGGACTTTGAAAATTGTCCCCTTAGACAAGACAGAATTATTGTCCCCATTTCACAGATGGGGAGCTGTGGTCCAGGGAGAGGAAGTGACAGGCCCAAGGATTCTGCAGCAGAGCTGGGACTTGAATCTCAGTCTCCCAGGAGTTCCACCCTGGTGCCTTAAGCATGAGCCCAGCCTTTCCCCCTAATCATACAGTGTCTCTGGAAGGAGGGATTATTTGTAGTGAAGGAAGGAGCTGGGCTGGGCTGTCTGGCTGGGACAGTTCATGGCAGGGCTAAGAACTGACAGAGCTCAGTGTGTCCCTGGCCTGGCTGGGAGTGAATAGAGGTCTGTAGGCTCAGGGCAAAGTGACTGACAGTGTCCCTAACGAGCTGGAGGAGTTATCTAGGCTTATTGTGCAGCTCAATGGTATCTCCCCAGGCCCCCTCCACTCTCCCACTCACAGTTTAGTTCATGTTGGAAGTGAGTTTAGCACCAGTTGAATTAAGGCTTTAATTCTGAGTAAGAGTGTCCACACAGGACTTTAATGCAGTTTAATTAACCCACTTTAAATTCATACTTTTAGTTAATTCAGATTAATTTTCCTGAGCAGCCCTATAAGTTTTTATCTTTAAGGCTCCAACACCAGGAGGCAAATACAAAGAATCCAATACTGATCATTTCTAAAAGCCTCTTGTTTTTTAAGCCAATCTCATGATTTGGGTGGCCTGACTTGTGATTTTTGAGCGCTAGGGGTGGCAAAGCTAAAGAAAAGCCAGCTGAGAGGGAGGAAGGAGGTGGGTTATCGTCTGCATAAACCTGAAGCAGAAGAGCAAAAAGAAGATGATGCTTCCCCCCCCTACAATTCAATTAATTAATTACCTGAAAGTTGAAAGCTGCCCTGAGTCGCTATGGAAAGGTGTCAGGAAGCTCAAAGCCCTGCAGAAAAGTGCTTCTCTGGATAGTTAAACACACTCACAATGGTTCAAAGAGCTTGAACTAGCAACACAAAACAAAGGTACAAGAGGGAAAGAATGATTCCCAAATCCACCAGTGTCTGCAGCATGATCCAGAGACATCACTCAGGTGTGATTGTACAAGCAGCAGGGTCTCTGTCGCTCATTTGAAAGCTCACAACATGGCCAGATTTTCCAGAGTTCGTCTCTCAATTAGGCACCTAAATGCAGTGGCTAGATTTTCCAAAGCACCCAGGACCCAGTAGCTGTCAATCATTGTTCTCAAATGAGAGTTTTTATCAGCTGCTGGGTGCTGGCACTTACAGAAACCTGGCTGTCAGTCTACAATTCCTGCCAAACATCAGCTCAAACCCAGACACCAAAGTGATGTAATTGCTTCATGCAGTAACTGCTTTCCAGGGAGCCAAATACTGGCATGATGTTCTCTTGCAACCACATGGCTGCACTCTCTGGATGAGGCCAACAAACAGTTTCACCAAGCCATAGCTTGTGACTAATACTTTTTGCTTGACATCTATATTTCATCACATCCCTACAAACCCGCATGACATTAAACAGACCTGCAAATTCAAAGTTGACCCTGATGCTGTTGTCAGTTCTCATGATTTCACAGCACATCTCATAATATTTGCCATTTTTCTTAAAGCCCCACTCCTGAGGTGCTGGGATTATGTGAGAATCTTGGGTTTTGTTGAAATGTGTACATTTCTAGCCCTCCTGGTTGTGAAGAACACCTGGAAAACCTGACCTCCAAAAGGTCAAACACCAGAAGTCCAATAAAAGCAAACAAAATGTATAATTAAAAAAAAAAAACCACCTTATGAATTCTTGAGTTAATCTTGGGATTTGGGGGGGGGGGGGGGGGTCATGATTTTTGGATACTTTGGGTTGGCAATGGAATCACTAAACAGAGCTGAGAGGACTCGGGAGCTGAGTTGTCCATATAAAGAGTCCGGGGGTAGAAATATAGGGTTTGGGTATTTTTCCCAATGTTATTCATAAGAAACTTTTTTTTCTAATAGGAAAACAAGTAGCATTTGCCCTAAGAATATTCTAGTGTCCTACAGCACTTCGGGTCACTGTGCATTGTCTAGCTGTGGCCCCAGAGAAGGTCTCTCACTTTCTTACTGCACGCCCCCTACAGTTGCTTCTGATTTCGGGAGGGTCTTTGATGTGGCTGGGCTGTGACGAGTCCTGCATTTCAGCAACTGGAGCATTAATGACATCTGCCCCGCTGCAGAGTGATCGCTGCATATGTCGGCGTCTCTTCAATCTGGGGCTGTGGATGCTTTAAGATAAACACAGTAATGTTATTTTTTTGCTAAGCCAGTTTAAAACCAGAGAAATGAAGCCAGAAAATGTCCATCTGACAACACTGCTTTATGTACCTCAAGAGCAGTTCTAATGGGCATCTAGACTGGGAAACACCATCAACCTCACTTCCTACATTAACCTCTCTGAGGCATGCAGCTCAGATTTCCCCCTCCCCAGCCTCAGTCTGACCCTTTATTGCCCCCAGTTAGAAAGAGAGAGCTTTTGGGCAGAGTGCTGGCTGGAAAGCGACTTGGAGATGGGATCAAAGAAAGTGTCTCCTGTTGTTTGGTTCCTGTTGCATTCAAGGAAACACTATTTTGTAGATATTATGTAAATAAATGGGGTTGCATCTATGAACATACCTGTGTCTGTCATCACTTTCACCTCTCAATCTTACACAAGACCTAGATCAGGGGTCGGCAACCTTTCAGAAATGGTGTGCCAAGTCTTCATTTATTCACTCTAATTTAAGGTTTCGCGTGCCAGTAATACATTTTAACGTTTTTAGAAGGTCTCTTTCTATAAATCTATAATATATAACTAAACTATTGTTGTATGTAAAGTAAATAAGGTTTTAAAAATGTTTAAGAAGCTTAATTTAAAATTAAATTAAAATGCAGAGCACTCTGGACCGGTGGCCAGGACCCCAGCAGTGTGAGTGCCACTGAAAATCAGCTTGCGTGCCGCGTTCGGCACGCGGGCCATAGGTTGCCTACCCCTGACCTAGATTATTGGCTACATATTGGGTCAAAGGAGTAAATCCATGTTCCAAGCCCACGGGTCACTGCCGAGCTGGAACAGACAAATGAATCACTCTTTTCTATCACTTCACTTTGTCATTAATAAAAGCTGAGACTCACCCTGGCGCTTCCCACCCAATTCACGGAGGCATCTGGGGAGAGAATGACAGTTACACATTGTCACTTGGGTGTAAATGCCCTTAAGGGAAGGCTCCTTGCTAAGCACAAATTATAACCCACCCGGCTACCACCTCTCCCCCAGCCAGGGCAGGGCTCCCCCGTGGGCAGCACCGAGCACAATTGAGCCTGTTCCTGATCAGGGTCGCTAGGGGATACCGGAGCAGAAGGATTTAATGCGGCTGTTGAAGTGTTCAGTGGAAACTGTCTGTTTGGGTTTCCGCAGACCTATTTTGTCACAAACAGAGGTGGGTTTTGGCAGAAAATTTCAACATTTTGTTCAAAAAATGAGTGCCCCAAACCTGAAATATTTTGGCCAAAAGCTGAAATATTCTGATTCAAATACCACCTGGGTGCCACGTGGGACTTTTAGTTCAGTTGCCTCATGCTGATATTCTCCTCTATAGGTTGAGCTGGTTGGCTGGACTTCATCTCCCATGATACACTACAACCAGGGTCCCTTCTCCAAGAGAGGAGAAAGTGGTGCATCATGGGAGAGCATGAGACACCTGAACTACAGCTCCCATGAGGCACACTTGCACCCAGGTCCCAGGGAAGGGGCTGGAACACTTTCCACTGGGAGCTTTCCCTGGGTTGTGTCCTTTCCATGAAGGACGGTAAGTGGTAGCACTTTGGCTCAGTCCCCTAAGCCATGGCAATACAGGACTGGGGTTTACAGACAAAGGGTGTTACAAAGGAACCTCAGGGACTCAGATGCATGAACCCTGGGGCCCCAAGAACTCTCTGTCCTCATCCACTTTGATCACAGGCAGTTTGTTCTTGTAACTCTTGGCCAAACAGTCTGATCTGGGATCTGTCCAGCCCCCACCGATTAACACATTTATCCCCAACCCTCACCTTTCTCCCTCATGTGCATGTGACCCCGGTAACCCCAATACTCTACAAAAGCTCTTACATTCAATATGATCTTCAGGAGTGTTGCTGGTGTCACGCTGGACTCGTTCCCTGTGGGGAGTAATAAGGACAGGGGGTATCAGTGATGCCATGTGCTCTCTATGTGTCACCTTGGTGACACTGAGTCTGTTTTCAGAGATCCAGCTGTGAGGAGATTTCTTCCCATGGCTGGTTCTCTGGCTAGGACCTTACATCTCCATTCAGCTCACACTCAGGGGAAAGGCAGCAGGCCCTACGTCTGGGTAATCAGGGAACATTGCGGCTTCACTATTTATGCAGGGAAAGTCTAATAAAGATGAGACTTGAACATCCTGTTCTACTTCAGCAAAATGGCCAGGAAACCAACTAACTAAAACCCCACTAGGTCAGCACGGAATTAAGCTTGGGAGGGAAACCGAAAATCCCTGACATCTCAGGACAGAAGTTGAAGAGAACTCGGTCGTTTTCACAAAGTTAGAACTGGGTGACATTTTTCAACAGAATTTTTTTTCATGAATAATAGTTTAACCAAAATCAAATGTTTGCTCATTTTGTTTTCTTTTGAATGGACATTTTTATTTTGTTTTGTTTCACTTTAAATTATTTTGTCAGAAAAAAAACTTTTTTTTTTTGGTGAAAATTTTTGAACAAAATTGTTTATTTGATTTTTTTTCATTCAAATAAAACTGGAATTTTGGCCCAGGGCTGCTCACAATGTAGAAATACTGAATGTTCATGGTTGAAGCTCAACTCTGCACACTGTGAAAATGCAGCTTCAGAGCCCCACTTCTGGCCTAGTCTGCTATCCAGCTCCCACCTCCCAGGAGGGCAGGGTGGGGGTGTTTTGGGACAGAGACTGGTCATATGGCAGGAGGAGGGAGGGAGGGAATATTTGGGCCCCAGGCTGCCCCAAGTTTCATTTGAGCTGCTAAGTACCGCTGGCTCGCTGTCTGCCCACCACCCAGTCGGGGGGGTTGAGGGACCCCCCTGACTGGGTAGTGGCAGCTAAGGAGCCCTATAGGTGGGGGCGAAGAATGCAGGCAGGGAACATACACTGCTGAGCGTCGGGGTGAGGGCTCCCAGTACCAAAGGTCATGTGCCCCCCACCAGTTTTATTGGCAGAGTCGCTGCACTGGGAATCCAGGCTGGGCTGGGCACTGGCAGAGCCTGGAAACTGCTCTTAGTCTCCCCATGTGCCTTTCCCTCTCTGTGTCCAGCTGGTCACTCCATGGACTCCCTGGACTCCCACCTGGCTCTCTCTGTCCCACCCTCAGGGCTGGCTTCTCTCACTATCATATCCAGCTGGGCCAGGACCATGTAGATTTCCTGGAGTCCCTCTCAGGGCAATGTGCAGCTGATGAATCAGCTCTGAGCTCTGGTGCTGTGAGGCTGGCATGGGCCAGGCAGGGTTTAGAACAAGCGTATGGGCCCTGTGGCCCTCAGAAGGGCAGCAGCAGGCCTGGCGGGCTGCAGAAGGTCTGGGAAGTCAGAGGGGGAGGGGAGCAGGAGTCTGGGAGAGCCCTGAGTGGCAAATGCTGGCTGCAGAGCAATGGGGAGCGACACTTAGACACTCTCTGCAGGGCCCCTGGAGAGTCTCTGTATGTTGCGGGTTGGGGAGGGTTCCCTCAAAACCCCCTGACTGGGTGATGGGCAGACAGAGAGCCAGCTGCACTTAACAGCTCCAATGAAACTGAGGGCACCGTAGGGCCCAATGAGCTGGTCCTCCTGGGGCGTGCTGCAGAGGCGACTGGCTCAGAGCCCCTTCTGCACAACATGTTGTTCACATGGACAGCACGCTCTGAATCCTCATGGGCGTCCCTGCTGCCCGGCTCTCCCCAGCAGGTGGAGGAGCGCTACAGCCGTCCCGTGAACAGACCTGCACTGAAATCACAGCTGCTGTGAGGGCACCCACTGTGGCACTAAACCAGCTGCATCCGATGGAGCTAACATTGGGTGTTACCCACTGCAGCTGGATGGACTGGAGACCCTTGGTTCCCAGCCAGGCCTGGCCACTCCCAGCCCTGTCCCAGAAGAACAGACCCCGTTCTAGGGAACTGGCTGGGTCGGTCGGTGTCGCTTTGTGGCCGACCAGCCCCAACACCCCCTGAGTGTGAAGCAGGGTCATTTTCATTCTTTCACACACCCAAGGGTGATTTTCAAACACACTCACTCTGCTGCCAGTGAATTTGATGGGAACACGTCACTTTGGCAAACCCCTTCCTTAAAGTGTCTTCTCCTAACCCCCAGATCCCATCCTGACCAGGGAGTTCATCCTTCCCTGGCCTTTTCAGAAATTCCTCCAGAACAGACTGAGACCCCCCTGCATCAGGAGAGCTGAGCTACTCAGCTGCCATCCCTTCCGTGAGGCAGAGAGGAGGGACCCAGAAAGAAAATGAGATGGGAGAGGGAATTATCTCCTCCTACCTTTGATCCCTTGGTAGAGACGCAACTGGAAGCAGTGAGACAATGTGATCAGAGACGAGGACATGTTTTCTCATGGGCAGAGAGAGAGAGACAGAGAGAGAGAGAGAGAGAGAGGGAAACTGAGTGACAGGGCCCAAATTTATCATCATATTGACTCGGAGCCCCATCCCATGGCCCAGCCCAGCGCTCTCCTCCACCAGCCCCACTAACTGCCCCTGGGAGCAGTGTGGCCAAGTCTGATGATTTTAGTTGCAATCTCATGGCAATTCATGTTCTACGTAAAGCCCCAGGTCTGAGAGTCAGGGCCTTCAGTGAGAATCTCAGCTTTCATAAAAAATAAAAAGTGTAAATTTATAATCTGTGTGTTTGGGGAGAAAAGCCTGAAAATGTGACCTGAGAGACCCCTCAAAGATCAAATCCCCCAGGCAAACACAAAGACCTCACACTGGTGACTTGTTGGAAATCCCATGAGTTTAAGCCAATCTCGAGATTGTTGGGGTGACTCGAGTGCTGTGAAACCTTGGGGCTGGGGACACTGTGTGAGGAAAGGTTGGCAGGGCAGAGCTGTGTCCAGAGCTCTATTTTCAGAGTTGTTAGATCCTGATTCACAAAAGCACTTACACATGGGCACAGGTGTAAGGGCCCTTCTGACTAGTGGATGCCTTCCTGAACTGCAGCGTTAGCTACCTGCATGTCGATATTCCATCCAGACACACGCCGCTGTCTGAGTCCTAGATTGTGACGATCTATGGGGCAGGGCCTGTCCCCTTCATTACTGATCTGTGCAGTCCTGGCACAGTGGAGTCCTGATTCCTGATTGGAGCTCCAGGACACTACAGTAACATATCTAATAAATAATGGACAGCACCTAGCACAGTGGGGCTCTGATCCCTGGGGCTCCAGGGTGCTACTGCAATAGAAATAATATAATCACAATGATAATCCCTTTCATCATCTCTTTGATTTTTCTCTCCAGCCAGCCTCCCAAAAACACAATTTCACTGTGTCTTTGATGATCTCTCTCAGGGGATCGTCTCTGCCACATCTGTCTGTACATTTGCTGACACTGCTTGGCCTCACTGTCATACCCACCTTTCTTTCCCAGAAGATAAAGCACCACAGCCAGAACCATGACAGCAGGGATTGTAATTCCCAACAGGAGCTTTATATCCAGCCCTAGGAAAGAACCTCGATGTGAATGGCCTCTCCAAGCAGCCACCAGCAAGTCCCCACTAGCTGGACCTGGCTGAGTCCTGTGGTAACTGACCCCTAATGTCCTCATGAGCATACCTGGAAGCTCATCCCGTTATAACTCAGCAACGTTATTCTTTGTGAGTAAAGCTCACTGAAGTTTTTCCACATTTGGTTTGCCAAACTTTTTTTTAATCCAAACATGGTTTAACTGAAACCAAAATCTTTCTCCCAAAGTATTCACTAGCAAGGGTCTTCTTAATCTTTCCACAAAAATAATTTTGAAATGAAAGAAAACATTTTGTTTTGTTTTGAATTGACAGTTTTGTTTCATATTGGTTTTCAAACTCCAGAAATGGAAGGAAAATGTCTGTTAGCTTTGAAACTGAACGAAGCAAAGCTATTAGTGTTTCTGATATTTTTGTCGCATTTTCGTTCTGAAAACCCAAAACAAATGAAAATGTCTAGTTCAAATGAGGCCAAATGAAATTTTTTTGTTGAGTGTCATGAATATTTTTTCATTAAAACTTTGAAATTTTCCATAACAAGTTCTGAATAAAATAGTTTTGTTCACAATTGTTTGTGGAAATAAACCTGGATTTCCCCCCAGCTCTAAGGGTGAGCTCCTCAAGGCAGGAAACATGCCTGTGGGATCTGCCCTGTTTCAGGGAAGCATCACTATTCAGGACAGCGCCCACGTACAAACTTAACTTCAAACAACCATTTTAGTTCCAGCAATGGGACTGTAGCAGGTGCTTAATGTTAAGCACATACATAGGAGCTGTCCTGAATAGGGATGGTCTTGAGCACATGCTTGAGAGCTTTCCTGAATCAAGACCACAGATCCGTATGGCATGCGCAGAGATCTGTGCAGAGCCAGTCTACAAATACCCAGTGGAAGAGTTTTCCATCAGAAAATGCTATTTCTTTAAAATCAAAACCTTTTAACACGGCTCTTCGGTGTTTCAGAATCGAAATGTCGCTAGATTTCTGTTCCTTGCAATATCTGAAATTTTGACTATTCATCCTGATTTAGGATGAAAATAAAATGTGAAAAGTCAGAATTTCTCGCAGGATACAAATGCCATTTCCCCTCAAGTTATGGAGGCAATATATAATTAGTGTCTCTCTGGAAGGGGTCAGTAGGTGGCGATGTTACACAAAGTCTGACACCATCTTTTCCTAGCCCTGGGAGGGGTGCACACAGCCATTGCCGGCATATTGTTAGGTGTTGGTTTGCTGATTAAGAGGCTTTGGGGGCAACTGGGGAAACAGCCAGGTTTGAGCTCTGCTATGGTCAGTTTCTGTGGCTCAGTTGCTGCCTGGGAACTGGGCACTGGTGTTGGGCTGAAATAAATTCCTGAAACGGGTTTGCCCACATGCTGTGTGTGACACCTTTGTTCCAGGACTGGAGCACAGAGCATAAATAACTAATTACATGGACAGAATTACAGTACTTGTGAGACCACGTGTGATGATGCATCTGGTGCCTCCTTCCAGAACAACAACAAACACAGCGAGTGGAAAGGGAGGAAATAGTTCACTGACTGCCGGTTTAGCAGAGGGGGACAGTGAACTCCAGAGGAAACTTTTGTCCATCAGAAGGGTTTGGGATTCCCCCTTTGAAAGAGCCATTTTCCTGCCCTGTAAAGATGTTTCCAGGCTCAGTAATGCTGGATAAAGCCTGGGAGAGCTGCAGGGAGAATGCACTGCATTGGACTAGCCTGTCACCCTCTTCTGTTGTTGTGTTTCCTCTACAGACATTGTCATGGCAATCACACTCAGACCGGAGGTTGCCCAGCCCAGGACCCACCTTTCCCTAAATAGAGTCCCCAGAATAAAGAAACACTTCAGGAGCATTTACCTTGGGAGGAGGAACCCCCGGCACTGCTGCTGTCGGAGTCATCACCTAGGCAATAAATACACAAGAGCCATCATCACGGCGATCACACTCAGACTGGGGGTTGCCCAGCCCAGGACCCACTTTTCCTTAAATACAGTCTCCAGAATAAAGAAACACTTCAGAAGCATTTACCTTGTGGGGGGGAACCCCCGACACCACCGCTGCTGGAGTCATCACCTAGGCAATAAATACACAAGAGATCAGAGCAGAGCATGGCCCCACTCCAGGCCCATACGCTGCCCTAGCACAACTACACCATGGGCAATAACTGGCTGGTGGCCGTGCTGCTGAAAGGGGCCTGGGGTTAGAGTGGATCAGAAACTGAATATGAGTCAGCAGTGCAAGGTAGTTGTAAAAAGGGCTAACGTTGTATGTAAGACATGGGAGGTCATTGTTCCGCTCTGCTCAGCACTGGTGAGGCCTCAGCTGGAGTACAGAGTCCAGTTCTGGGAGTGACACTTTAGGAAAGTTGTGTAGAAATTGGAGAGTCCAGAGAAGAGCAACAAAAATGATGAAAGATTTAGAAAACCTGACCTAGGAGGAAAGGTTAAAAACACTGGGCATGTTTTGTCTTGAGAAAAGAAGCCTGAGGGGGGAACCTGATAACAGTCTCTAAATATGATCAGGGTTAGGGTTAGGATGGTGATCAATTGTTCTCAGTCCCACTGAAGATAGAAAAAGAAGTAACAGGCTTAATCTGCAGCAAGGGAGGATTAGGTTAGATGGTAGGAAAAGCTTTCTAACTACAGGTTGTGGAATCTCCATCACTGGAGATTTTTAAGAGCAGGTTAGACAAACACCTGTCAGGAATGATCTAGATAATACTTAGTCCTGCCATGAGCGCAGGGCACAGCACTAGATGATCTCTCGAGGTCCCTTCCAGTCCTACGGTTCTATGATTCTATCGGGCTAGTGAAACTCTGGAATAGCCTTCCAGGGGCGGTTGTGGAATCCCTGTCATTGGAGGTTTTTGAAAACAGATTGGACAAACTCCTATCAGGGATGGTCCAGCTTTACTTGGTCCTGCCTCAGTGCAGGGGTTGGACTTGATGGAATCTTGAGGTCCCTTCAAGCCCAACATTTCTATAATGTCCCTGACCCCACGTGCCAGCACTCTGAGCTGAGATGAGTGAAAATCAGGGGGGTTCCCTCTGTCAAATTTTGAACAAAGATGTTTTGTTAGAAATTTTTTGTTTCAGTTGTTGATGAATGTGGATTTTCAGAGGTTTATTATTTAATTTTGTTTCTCACTCTGCCATTCATCCTTCTCCCCACTCCGCCATTTGTGTGATGCTGAGTTGCTGGGCAGGGCTGAGCTGGGACACAGACACAGACACACACACACACATAGACACACATCCCTTACCAGTGAGGCTGAGGTGCTGGGCAGGGCTGAGCTGGGATCTGTTCACCTGGTTGTCACTGTCCTTGATCTCGTACCCACAGGTGTAATTCCTGGAGCTGCCGCCGGACACCACATGGTTATAGTCGTAAGTGGTCTTCTCCTCTGAACCCCGCTGGGATGAAACCTCCTCTCCCTGCTTGCAGAAGACGACGCGGGTGGGCAGGTGCTGGGAGAACATGGAGCACTTGAGCCACACGGAGTCCCCTGGCTGGGCAGACGTCTGGCTCAGGTAGAGGGTGGGGGCAGGGAGAGCACCTGGGAAGGGGAATGGGTCAGAGCTGTCAGTGGGGCGTTGGTGGTGCCCAGCGCTGTCAGTGGGGCAGGAGGTAAATCACAGGTGGGTCTGTACCATGTCTCAGATGGAGGCTCTGATTCCAGCCCAGCTGTGGAGGCAGGGTCACGAGCTCTCTCTTGTGACCGGAAGCTTTATTAAGTGGGATTATTTGGGTTGCTGAAGAGTCGGAGGTTCAGCTGGACTGAGCTCCCATTGTCGGGTGCTGCTCATTCAGCTGTAACAAGGGGCCCCAGCTGGGGCAGTATGGCTGGGAGAGAGGCGACAACTCAGCGTGGCAGGCCCCTGGCCATTGAGGGCTGTCTAGGGCCTGGCCAACATCTTGGTCTGCCCCCACAGCCCATGTAGTGAAGGCCAGTCTCTGCCCCAAGGAGCTCAGCAGCCGACAGCCAAGGAGCTGTGTACAGAGCCTAACCCCTCTGGCGTCTGCTCTAACATCCTCCCTGTCCTTGTGACCCTCCCACCCCCCAGGCCCCAGCTGGCAGCGGAAGGCACAGGAGGCAATTCCAGGCCCAGGCAAAGGGAAGGTCCTGCAGCAGCGGCAGGGACCAGATCACTCTTTCCCGGGAATTGCCAAGGCGATGGGGCTCAACTCTGAATTCGCAGGGGAATTGTTGCTGCCGCTGGGTAGGTCAATATCTACCCACCACCTTCCCCACCCCAGCAGTGCCCCCTGATGCTGCCTTGGCCACCCAGCCAGCAAAGAAACGGCTCCACCATCCCCTGCTGGGCTGGGCACAGAGTTGCTGGGTGCAGCTCCCTTGCTTGGGTCATACGGGAGCTCAGCCTGGGTTATATAATGGTCCTTCTGGCCGTACCCTCTCGAATGCTGCCTGCCCACCCACGGCTGGCATTTAAGAACGAGGTGCAGGCTGAGTCTACATGAGGGCTGAGCTCCAGGGGAGAGACCTGTCACTGGGAGGGGCTGAGAGCCGGTGCAGTGAGAAACTAAATCATTTGAGGTCAGACTGGCGTCCTCTGCTTCCCAGGGCCAGTGTCCCGGGGTGGGATGGGCTGTGGACGTGGCGCTCTCACCTACCTGTCACACTGGCCCTGGGTCAGAGCAGAGCTGAGAGGCAGCAGGACTGGGAGGGGTCGGTCGGATCCCTGCTCAGATCCCACACAGCCCATCTGCCCCCGTGCCATTGTCGCTGGCACTGCAGTGAAGTGGGAGCATCCCAAGAAGTGATGGCTGGACAACTGGAGATGGAGGGGTAAATGCCATGGGCAGATTGGGGACAGACAAACAGACGGACTCACTGGGAGCTGAGCAGATCTCCTGGCTGCTGGGACTCAGCGCTGGGAACAGAAAGGTGCCGTGTGGTTAGTGCTGGAGATAAAATCTCCCCCTTTTCTAAGGTCCCTCTTGAGGGACAAAAACTGCCTTAATAGATATGGAAATACATTCCTGATTTCTGTGTTGGTGAAGAAGCAACCCAGGCAGGATGTTAGATCTGGGGCATGGCAGATTCCTCGCGCACACAGACCTTGGCTGAGCTGGGACCGCCTTTCCCGTCAGCTCTCTAGAGGGTCAGATCCTCACACTCAGTGTTTACACTGGTTCCCATTTCTGTCCCACTAAAGAGGATTTCCTGACAATCTGAAATCAGTTCTGTTTCCTCCCAGCCTGCAACCAAATTAGCACAAGATTCCCACATACTCACCAGGCAGCAAGAGGCACAGAGACAGGATCATCACGGTGGTGGCGGGAACAGATCAGGATGGAAACAGCCCAGCGGCTTCTGCTTTTGATGGGGTCAGGTGGGGACAAACCACAGTCACTCCCTGCTCCCACCTTTCCCCTCTGCCCTGTCTGACTTCAGCAGAAGGGAAGCTCCGGTCTCTCTCTCTGCTCCAATCTACCTCGTCTGCTCCCCAGGGTTGGATTCTCCAGACAGCCCCTCTCCCTGCTCCCAGGACCCCTGGGGTCTGTAGGGCTCAGGCAGCAGAAACGCCACAGCCTCTGTCTGACCTGCTCTGTCCCCTCCTCAGGTCTGATATTCATCACCTCTTCCCATTTCCTGCCCCACACCGCCACCCTTCCCCATCCTGGCCACAGCGTCTCTATTTAGGGCTGCAAGATTGAGAACCGAAGGGGCCTGGTTTGCTTGTTTGAGTCTAAACATATCACTGAGGAAACACCTCCCGTCCCATCTCACTGCCTGGGGACCAAGACAGCCCCCCGGCTAAAGGCACAGCTGGGCCAGGGTGAAAGGTCACTGGGTGATTGGGGGGCCTGGGATGTTGGATGAGACTGAACCTTTTGCTTTCACCCTGGTCTCCAGTCCCTGGTGAGAAGGACCCAGCACCTCTAGGGAGAAATTAATTCCCTGGGCTTAAGAGGGACATAAATGACACCTGGGTCTTGTCCTGGTGCACAGGGGTGATTTCCCCCCCCCCCCCCCCCAGAGAACAGCAACCAATGGACTGCACTGGCTTCCCCACCTTCTTAGTCTCCACCTGCCCCATCCTCCACACCCAGCTCCAGCCACTTCTTCCCATCCTGCCCTGACTGCCCCCGCTCCCCATTCTGAGTTCCTGAGGAATCTGCTGTCCCTGCTGAGAGATTGATACAGGACACTGCCAGGTGGGGAAGAATACAAGACAGTTGAGAAAGAGCATCCAGAAATGACTTCTGAGCAAGTAGGGAACCCGAATCAGTGTGACTAAGGAAGTGGAGGAACCCGGGCAAAAGGTCAAAGAAACATGTGGGAAGGAAAGTCTTGTGAATAGACGTTAACACCTGTGTGGGAAGACAAACAGCAGAATTCCCCAAGGGAAATGTGTCAGGAGCACAAGGCAGAGCAGTTTTGCAGAGCAACTTTGCAGAGTAATTGATGCAGAAGTGGATTGTCCTGGGTTGGTGGCTGGGCCCATTTCACCACTGGGATGGAGTCAGCTCTGCAGAGCAACTGGACAGGGGATGTTCAGGTGAACTCAAATGCTCAGGTGAGGGTCAGAGGAGCACAGTTTAAGACTCCCTGTTACAAGCAGTGCCCAGAAGACGACAGAGTGAAAAATGGTAAATATTTGTTGCAATTTATAAAAAAAATTATTGTTAAAAAACCTTATGTGAAAAAAATTGTTTCCCCATTTCCCCCACTCTCTTAGTGGAAAAATAGTAAAAAAAAAACCTGAAAACTTGTTAAAAATTATCTGAAAAAGTGTTTTTTTAATGTACATTTTCATTTTATCTTTTAATTTTCCAGTTTTGTTTTTACAACCCCCCCCAAAAAAAACAGTTTTAATTTTTTTCTTTGTAAAAATAGAAACTTTGACAAAAACTCTCACTTTGAAAACTCTGTCCCTTTTAGATCAGAACATTTTGGCGGCTCTACCCAGAGTGATCCCCGGGGCTGTGGGTCAGGCTGAGCTGCTGGCACCCTTGGATGGCAGCCGGGCCCTGCTTGTAGCTCAGACAATGCTGCCCAGAAAGGGCCTGATCCAAAGCCCTTGGTGTCAATGGAAAGACTCCACTGACTTCACTGGCCTTGGTCAAACATGAATTAGTTGGGTGCAGTTCTCTGACCTACATTATATAGGAGGTCTGACTATGTGATCACAGTGGTCCCTTCTGGCCTTAGAATCTATGAATAAACCTGACAAAGGGTCTTATTCCACAATAAGAGTGTCTCCCTGGGAGTTACACCAGCAAAGCTAGAGTGGTTTAATTATAGTGGTCAAATTTCCTGTCTATAGAGAAGTCCTGGGATAAATAGCTCTTCCCATCAATGCTCTGCCTCTCCTTCTACATCCCCTGTCACTGGAGTATCTGAGCCCCTCACAGTCATTAATGAGGTTTATCCTCATAGACTCCTGAGAGGTAGGGAAGTTCATTGTCATTTCACAGGTAGAGAGACTGAGGCACAGAGAGAGACTAAATGACTGAGCCCAGGGCACACGGGAGTCTACAGTTGGGTTAGGGGTTGAAACCTGGGATGTTGAGCACCAGTCCACTGCCCTTGTCACAAGATTGTCCTTCCTCCCCACAGCCCACAGCCCTCCCAAAAGCCTGGGTGACAATGACCAACCTGGTACTTGCCTAGAAGGCCAATGACCCTGGGCTATTTCACCCAAAGAGGGGAAGAGCCTGGATGTGATGGGACTGGGAAGGAGGCAAAAGATAGAGACACAAGCTGGGAAATCTGCCGGAGGAGATTTAATTGATCTCACAGAGTTTCCCACCCCCTATGCCTACTGAGCTAGATTCTGCCTCCCTCCACTGGCCCAAACCCCAGGGCAGCCTGGGCAGAATTAGATCCATCTCCCCAGCCCTGCAGGGGATATTGATGTAGCCAGATACTGCAGGACTAGAGAGCGACCGGCTGCTGCTCAGAAGAGAAAAGGGAGAGGAGAGTTGGTTCCGTGAGCAACAGCTCCTGCTCAGTGACTCCCTGCAAACCCAGTCCAGCTGCTCCATGCAGCAGCGCTGGGAGGGAACCAGAGGATGAGCTGACAGTGTCCTGAGCATCTGCAGAGTCTCCTGTACAGACACCTCTTCCCCTGCCGAGCAGTGAGCTCTCCCCAGCCTGACCCTGAGCTAGCAGCTCAGTGAGGCGGCGGTGTATCACACGCTGTGATGTGGGATTGAATAACCCGCTCACGCAATGTTATTTTTGTCCTCACACATTAACCTGCCTCATTCACGCTCTCTCTGTTCTCATGTGGTTTCCAGGGCAGTTTATTTTCATAGTCGTACATTTAAAGGCCGGAAAGGACCAATGGAACCATCTAGTCTGAGCAGCTGCACAGCCCAGGCCAGAGATCCTCCCCCAGGGATCCCTACATTGAGCTGCTAACTTCTGGCTGAGCTAGAGCCTGTCGTGTAGAAAATGACATCCCATCTCAGTTTAAAGACTCCAAACCGGCTCCCATTTCTAAACACTAAGGTGACTGTGGCTGATCAGTGAAAGAAGAGACCAGGGATAAGGGAGATGCTGGACTTGGACAGAGCAATTGGAGATGGGCCCTGAAGTTCAGCAGCAGCTGTGAGTCCTAATCTGACCTTCTCCAGAGTTTGGGGGTGTGGACTTGGGGTTTCGGTTTGGGCCTATGATAGAGACAGTCCCAGGCCACATAGCTAGGATCTAAACTCCCCCAAAGCCTGAATGTGGGGACTCTCCCTCTGAGACCAAAAGTGCAGTAGGTACCAGAGATGATGATTCAGAGTCAGACTGAAGAGGGGAAGAAGATTCTTTTTCTGGGGTGACTGAGCCACCTAACGGTGAATGGTCAAGAGGGACGAGGTGGAGCTGTTGGTCTTGACATAGCTCAGTGGAGCGTCCAGATCTGGTGCGCACCCAAGGCCTGATACTGACAGACTGACTGAGCAGGTAGGCCCAGGCCACAGACATACCCAGGATCTTTAGCAAGGATGCTGGGAGGTTTTAACACTCCAGTTCAGAGAATAAACCATGGCAGATTGTCAGGGAAGGGCCCGTGCTGTATGATACCTGACAGTACAGCAACATGAAACTAATGGCACTGAGGAAACAACATTATCACAATGATGATTGCGCCAGGGCCGGCTGAGAATTTGACATGAATACATTTTCAATAGAAAGCTAGATTTGTGACTAATTTTTTTTTGATTTTGCTTATTTATTTATTTCTTGAGTCTCTGCTTTCTTTGAAAATTTAGATTTCTCGTTGGAGTACCAAGAGCCCCAAAATATTTGTTTTCAGCTGAAAATGTCCAATTTTCTGTTGCCAAAACTGATATTTCCCCTCATTTTTCAGGTTTTCAATTTTGATGGTGAAAAATTTAATTTTATTGCTTAAAATTTCAAGGGAAATTCATCTGAATTTTCCACAGCGAACAAAATTCCAATTTACGTCCCGCCCCCGTGTGCACCATGTTTAAGCCTTCACTGGTTGCAGGTGGAATCTGGTAATGCTCTGTTCTTACCTATGACTTCCCTATGATCGCCCTAGAGGTTAGTGGATATTAGCCTGAAGGACTGTATGAACAATGTGGGAATGTTGGGAATCATGGAATCATGGAAATATTGGATTGGAAGGGACCTCAAGAAGTCATCAAGTCCAGCCCCCTGCAGCGAGGCAGGACAGAGTAAACCTAGACCATTCTTGACAGGGGGCTTGTCCAACCTGTTCTTAATAACCTTCGACAATGGGGATTCCACAACCTCCCTTGGAAACTATTCCAGAGCTTAACTTCCCTTATTGTTAGAAAATGTTTCCTGCGATCTAACCTAAACCTCCTTTACTGCAGATTAAACCCATTAGTTCTTGTCCTACCATCAGTGGGCACTGAGAACATCTGATCACCATTCTCTTCATAACAGTCCTTAACATATTTGAAGACGGTTCCCCCTCAGTCTTCTTTTCTCAAGACTAAAAATGCCCAGGATTTAATCTTTCCTCCTAGGTCAGTTTTTTTCACCCTTGATCATTTTTGTTGCTCTCCTCTGGACTTTCTCCAATTAGTCCACATCGTTCCTAAAATGTGACACCCAGAATTGGACACAGTCCTCCAGCTCAGACCTCACCAGTTCCCAGGAGAGCAGGACAATGACCTTCCATGTTTTACATATGACACTCCTGTTAATAAACCATAAAGTGACATTAGCCTTTTTCGCAACTGCATCAAATTGTTGACTCATAGTCAATTTGTGATCCACCCCCGTGACCCCCAGATCCTTTCCAGCAGTACTGCCACCTATCTAGTTATTCCCCATTTTGTAGTTGTGCATTATATTTTTCTTTTCTAAGTGATGTATTTTGCACTTTTGTTCATGGACTTTATTCTCATTTCATTTCATTTCATTCTCCAATTTGTCAAGGCATTTTCAATTCTAATCCTGTCCTCCAGAGTGCTTGTAACCCCTCCCTGCTTGGTGTCATCTGCAACTTTTGTAAACATACTTTCCACTCCATTATTCAAGTCATTGATGGTAACATTGAATAGTATTACACCCAGGACAGACCTCTGCGGGACCTCACTAGATATACCCTCCCCGCTTGACAGACAATCACCGATAACTACTCTTTGAGTACTGTCTTTCAACCAGCTGTGAACCCACCTTAAAATATTTTCATCTATGTCACATTTCCCTAGTCTGTTCATCAGAATGCCATGTGGAATTGTGTCAAAAGTCTTACTAAAATCCAGATGTATCACATCTACTGTTTCCCTGTTATCCACTAGGCCAGTAATTCTGTCAGAGAAGGAAAATTAGGTTGGTTTGGCAAGATTGCTTCTTGACAAATCCATGTTGGCTATTCCTTATAACCCTGTTAGCCTCCAGATACGTATCAACTGATAGTTTAATAATTTGTTCCAGTATCTTTCCAGCTTTCTAAGTTAGGTTGACTGGTCTATAATTCCCTGGGTCGTGTGGGGAGAGCCCAACTGTCACCTGTGAGGGAGGATGTCACTAGGCTGGGGGGTGAGGGGTGTCAGAAAAAGCCCTCGGATAAGAGGGGGCCAGTGGGATGGATGGAGGGGACGGCGGTTGGGCAGAGGGAAGGGAGGGTAGAAATGGGGATGGGGAGGAGAAGGGAAGGGGGTTCAGATGGGGGAGGAGGACAGGGGATAGAAACAGGATGGAGGTGGGGAGAGGAGCAGGATAGAAACAGGGCGGTGGGAGCCCAGACAGGGCCCAGGGGAATTGCCCTTTTTGTCCCTGGGTGACTGCGGGTCTTCCCCCCCCCCACACACACATAATTAATGCCCCCGTCTTTCCCAGCTGTCCCTGTCGTGGGGCAGGGATCCACTGACATGGAAAGGGGCAGCTCTTGTCAGGTGATCCCTCATGTCACATGGGATATGCTGGGACCTCAAGGGACCCTAAGAGGCCAGGGGAAGCCACTGGGAGCTGTACGGCAGAGACCCCTCCTCACCCACACCCCACTCTCCCTTCAGAGGAGGTGACCCACACCCGAAGGCTGTAGGGCACATCCTGGAGCTGAGCAGCTGCGCCGGGGTCAGTGTCTGGGGGTTTCATCCATTTCTGATGGGTGTATTTTGCAGACGTTGGTGCTGGGTTTACAGGCTTCTGCGAAGTCGCTCCATCTGTGTGTTATTGCAGGTCACTTGTGGGTGGAGCTGGGTGAATAACTAATATTTGGTCTTGTAGCAAACTGAAAACTCTGAGCAGGTATTTGGGTCAGTTCTGAACAGTTTTGGAATTTGTCAATAAATTAGGAAAGTCTGTTTCAGGTAGTAGAAAACTTTTTACTCAGGGCAGCTTCCTAACAATGTCTGCCCATCCCAACCTTTCTCCTGGGGTGAGGGAACTTGCCTGGGATGTGGGAGACCCATATTTGAAACCCCATTTTGGAGCAGAGTCTTGAACTTAGCATGAACATCCTCACCCCCAGGGCTGAGGCCATTCTGGGCTGGGCTGCTCTCCTGTGGAGGCTGTTCCACTTTGCATAACTACTTAAATATTAATAGGACCAAAGAGCAAGCAGGAATGATTTTATAGACTGGGGATTGAGGAGCTCACCTGGGCAGTAGGAGCTATGGATTCAAATCCCTCCTCTGAATGAGGAAGAGAGAAGATTTGAGTCAGCGTCTCCTACCTCCTGAGTGCCTTAATCCCCAGGCTGGAGAGTCATTCTCATGCTCTTTGACCCAAGGAAGAGCAAATTGTTAGCTGCTGTGATGGGTTGGATCACAGAAACCCCCTTGGGAACTGCCAACTGATGTGCTGGGACTACCTCTAAGCCCGTTTTCCCTGCCAGCTTGACACTTCAGAACCCTGCCTGGTTGTGCCAGACACGCTAACCTGCTACAAACACAGATCCAGGCCTGAACCACGTCCCACACAAGCTGCAGGCTTGACTGAAAACAGCTTAAGAAGTGTTCCTGTCTCCAACACTCGGATGCCTAGCTCCCAATGGGGTCCAAACCCCAAATAAATCTGTTTTAAGCTTTATACAGGGTAAACTCAGAAATTGTTCATCCTCTATAACATTGATGGAGAGATATGCACAGCTGTTTGCCTCCCCCCCCCCCCCCCATCCCCGGTATCAATACATGCTCTGGGTTAATTAATAAGTAAAAATGATTTTATTAAATACAAAAAGTAGGATTTAAGTGGTTCCAAGTAATAACAAACAGAACAAAGTGAATTACCAAGCAAAATAAAATAAAACACACAAGTCTAAACCTAATACAGTACAGTAAGAAAACTGAATACAGATAGAACCTCACCCTCAGATGTTTCAATAAGCTTCTATCACAGACTGGATGGCTTCCTAGGCTGGGCACAATCCTTTCCCTTGGTACAGCCCTTGTTCCAGCTCAGATGGTAGCAAGGAGATTTCTCATGATTGCAGCCCCCTTTGTTCTGTTCCACCCCTTTATATATCTTTTGCACAAGGCGGGAATCCTTTATCCCTCTCTGGGTTCCCACCCCTCCTTCTCAATGGAAAAGCACCAGGTTAAAGATGGATTCCAGTTCAGGTGACATGGTCACATGTCACTGTAAGACTCCAAGCCTTCATTCCTCTCAGCCTGACTCACAGGAAGGCCTGCAAGCAAACAGAGCCATTCACAGTCAATTGTCCTGGTTGATGGGAGCCATCAGGATTGCAAACCAACATCAATGGCCCACACTTTGCATAACTACAATAGGACCTCAGGGTTATATTTCATATTTCTAGTTTCAGATACAAGAGTGATACATTTAGACAAATAGGATGACCACACTGAGTAGATTATAAGCTTTGTAATGATACCTTACAAGAGACCTTTTGCATGAAGCATATTCCAGTTACATTAGATTCACACTCATTAGCATATTTTCATAAAATCATATAGAGTACAACGTCACAGCTGCTATTTAGGGGTCAAACACAGACTTCTGAAGCGGCCTGAACAACATATTAAAAACCTTTGTCCAGCGAAAACTAATCAGATCAAATTCATGAATAGTTTTGCATTGGCCAAAATTGCATTGTTCGGTGAGTAAAGTATTTGTCCAGAAATTTTTGCCCAGCTCTACTTGTGAGAACACAAACAGTTTGTTGCTGTAGGGTTGTTTGCAAGGGTCAGGACTGCCCACAAAGTGTTTTTTTTCCAAGGTTTGTGACTACTGGGGTTCCATTTTAATGTATTTTTGCAGGTTCAGCCATGAGCACTCCTGGGATACTTTCTACGTGAGATTGTTATTGTAGGGTTGTCAATAAGTACTGAGGCTACTCATATGTTGGGACTGCAGGCACACTGGTTTGTTAACATTGGGTCTTTTTGTGAGCTCTGGGAACCACTTCTGCTGCTTAGTTATTGTAGGGTTGCTTGTGAGGGCTGGGGTCGCACTGTATTGTTATTGTAGGGTTGCTCATGAATGTTTGGATTGTTGTTAATAATAACAGTGAAGTGAAATGAGAATCCCCAGTTGTTTCCATGTGTAAATTGCTGCCTTGTTCAGGATGGAACTCCCAAGTGGGGTGAGGCTGTTCAAAGGGGCAGAGTAGGTGACTTCACTGTTGGGGGGAGACGTCCCTTTATTTCCAGAACAGAAACTCCTTGTCTCCCTCAAATTCATCCCTCAGGGGGTTGACTTTATATATATATATATATATATATATATATATATATATATATAAACCCCACAGTTGGGATAAGGTGCAGTCTGTGGGTTTGGGCCCTGCCCCCCTGAAGGCCCCCCCCCCGTTTCTCCTAGAGCAGAGTGAGTGAGAAGCTGAAGCCACCTATGGTGGGGGAGGGAGCAATCCCATTGGTTGTCCCCTCACGTCAGGATTCCCACACTGTGACATGTGACCGAGCGGAGCAGGGGCAGTGGCCGTCACATCATTGGACACACCCTGAATGTGCTGTTGGAGAAAAGGAGGCCGCACCCCATCCCAGAGTCTGTGCCCTGAGCAGAAGCCTGGGCCCTTGAACTAGAGATGTCAGGGAATTCTTGGGAGTGGCGATCTAGACCCATGAGCGGGAGCAGAGGCAGCGAGCTGAGCAGACTGGATTTTTAAATAATTTTTCTATTGGTTTTACACTTGGTGTGTTTGGCAATGTCAGTGCTGGTTTATGAGATACTTTATTTTATTTTTTGCAATAATGTTGCTTCTTTTGTACACTGGCTTGTTTATATTGTGGTGTCTTTTGGATGCTGGGGTTGTACATGCTGCTTTGTTATTGTAGGGTCAGACACTGGGTCTGTGCACACACTGGTGTGGTGTCATTTTCATGTCTGCTTTCAGATTTGCCCTGGTTGCTAACACCCATATGGTATTTGTCCTGGCTTTAGAAGGGCAAACTGAGGCACCCAGACAGGAGGGAACTTACCAAAGCTCACACGGTGAGTTAGTGCCACAGCTGGGAATGGGACCCAGGAATCCACCAAGCACTGGTTGTTAGTCCCAAGATCTTTCTTCCTAACATCTGCAATGGGAAGTCTCATGACTTGTCAGTGCACAGAACTGACACTGTTGGCCATGGAAGAAAAACATAGCCAGGGTCTGGAATCGGTCTGGATTATGGTGCAGTGGTAGTTACACCATAGCTAGGGTTGTTTTAAAGACATTTGTGTTTTGACAATGGAAGGGATGATGCATATACTGTGGTTTTGAGTGAGATTTAATTAAACAAAACCTGGGTTACAATCTTTAGTCAGTGATGGACTGTTTGGTGTACTGATTGTACAATTTGTGTCTTGTTCCATATCCCATTGGGCCATCCAGTTCCCCCAACCTGGGACTGATTCAGAGCCTGAATCCCCTCTACTAGAAAGGCTCCATATCCCATTTCATTTTTGGCTGACACTGGAGAGTTGAAGCCCTGGCTCCCTGATCTCTGTTTTTAGCTGAAGCTGGCATGAGATTACCCCCTGGGTGTGGGGTGTCAGGATGGGGTCAGAACTGAGGGGAACAGAATCAGAGAGAGGGAGAGAGAAATTTTTCTGTTGAGAAATGAGCCTTTTCCTAATGCTGAATTTCAGGAGAAGCTGTTGTGGGGGTGGCCACAGGGATGTTATGCGGGTGTTAATGGCAGGGGAGGTGTCTGCTAGACAGTCTGTCTGCTACTGTCAGCTCCTCATGATGGAGAAGTTCATGAAACCCTGGTATAGAGACAAAAACCATGACAAATTTTCACAGTTGCAATTATAGCTTTGGTCAGTAGATGGCGGCATTAATGGGTGACCAAAAAAACTAGTGAACCAAAGTGGGGAGAGGTAATATATTTTATTGGACCAACATAGCTAAGATGGAGTTTTCCATTGGGACTGCTGCAAAATGCCATCTAGTGGATGGGAAGGTGCCTTCACCGGGACAAAGTTGCAGGGGTCAGAGATGAAATATTTCCAGGGGTTTCTTGTTATCTCTGCTTCCCTACTTTAAGAACTGCACGTTGTCTATAAACCCCACAGTGGAGACCTGGCAGCACCATTGACACTCCCAGGTGTGAAATGCAGCCAAGTGCGTATCGCTGAAGACCCTATATAGACGTGAGACATCCAAGGAGACATGAGCTATTCCAGTGGTGGGAAACGCCCCCACAACCACCCACAGATTAGCCCCCGTCACTGTTCTCTGGCCTGTCATCCTGTGACTCCCCTGATGGGAATTTTACACTGATCTGAAAATAGAAACCAAGGAAACTAACAAGAGAAACCCAAATAATTAACAGGAGATGGGACCTTTCACTCAGACACTCTGCACTCTCTGCTTTAACATTTCCATTGTGGTAGCACCTAGAGACCAGCTGGGCGCTGTACAAAGAGAGCAAATGACAGCCCCTGCCCCCAAAAGCTCACAGTCTAATATCTGAATCCCAAGCATCCACTGGAGACAGAAGAATACCCCAGTAGGGTACTGTTGACCAATATATGCTGGCTAGCATCTGTATCTCTCATATTAATAACATGTATTATCCTCACCATATTGTGATGAAGTGGGACTGTTCTTAAAGTTTCCTCTGAATACTGTGTGTGTGCCTTAGTTTTCCCTATGCATTTTTTAAGTCTTTAGGTGGTGGGGAAAGGCCAGTGTGCATAAATTACTGACACTTTGTTTTCCTGGCAACAAATGGCCAGGGCCCCTTTTCCCCCTGCAAGTAAATAGCTAAAGGTGAACAAAGAGATCAGGTGACCTCCTGGCCCAGGAAAGAGACAAAGCCGAGAGAAGGAGGGGCTGGAGGGGGTTGGAGTTTGGAGCTAGTTGGGGACTGGAAGGGAGGGCAGACAGGGGTTTGCCTCGCTGGGCCCCAGAATGGACGCAGCGGAGGGGTCCCGTTCGCTGGACCTACAAGCTCTGTTTTAGACCGTGTTCCTGTCGTCTAATAAACCTCTGTTTTACTGGCTGGCTGAGAGTCACGTCTGACTGCGAAGTGGGGGGTGCAGAACCCTTTGGCTTCCCCAGGACCCCTCCTGGGCGGACTCGCTGTAAGAAGCGCACGGAGGGGCATATGCTGAATGCTCCCAGGAGAGACCCAGGAGGTAAAGCCGTGTGAGCTTCTTGCCCTGAAGACAGTCTGCTCCGAGGGAGAGGAGGCTCCCCAAAGTCCTGACTGGCTTTGTGGGGAGCAGTTCCAGAGCATCGTCCGGGGACTCCGTGACACATATATATATGCATTAAGCACAAATAGTATTAAGCACAAATATTAGAGCAATTATATAGCCTAAGTTGACCTACACCTTTATTATAGTCCTGTTCACTTGTGCTAAGTATCCGATCACATCTTGCATTTGCTGAAGGAAGCTTTGGCTTATAAATAGGAAAACTGTCAGGACCAGGACATGTGAGTGTTTTATCATAGCAACAGGTAGGGAGTTACTCTTACAGGTCTGTATTCAAATGTCAAAGGAAGAGAACAAGACATATGATTATTCCAGCCTAGTACAGACCTAGGTGTTGCCGTCACGCCCTTAAAGAAATAAGGGGTACACCATGGTACCAGAAAAACTTGGGGAGCACACCTTTTGTGTAAGGGGAATGTAACAACGCTGCACAAGAGGGCTTCCCAGAGACTGGTATCGTATTGAACCTTTTCCCTATGTTTTATTATTGTTGTCTTAGAGCAATAAACCTGACCGATATTGGTTATTTGGGCTCCTGAATACATTTCATAATGAACCGAAGTGTGGTCAAGCCACTGACTTTACAATTTATCCACAGGACAGAATATCAAATCAGAAACAGAGACCTCATTCCTTAGCTCCTGTCCACCGAGCCCCTTTCTGCAGTTTCCTGTGACTATATATGTTACAGCAGCACCTGGAGACACCAGCCAAGGTCAGGCCCCTTTGCACTGGGTGCTGCACAGACACTAACACTTCTGCATGGGAAATTGACCAGCAGAACTATGCTGCCTAGCTAAACCACTACAGCTATCCCAGGATAACTCCCGGTGGAGACACTCTGACTCCAGTGTATGAGGGTTTTTTTCCAGTTTACCTCATGGTGAAAATGGTGTAAATTAACCCTGACCAAGGCACTCTAATTCCAGAATAAGGATGTCCCCACAGGGGCTTATCCCGAGATAACTGCAGTGATTATTTAGAGTATAGTTCTGCTGGTCAATTTCCTTGTGCAGACAAACCCTTAGTGAGAGACAGGCCCCCGCCAGAAGAGTTCACAGTCTAAGGGAGAATTTTCAAAAGCACCAGAGGGACGTAGGAGCACAAGGCAATGGGCACAGAGCATGATCATGCATTTTTGCCCCTAAATCCCTTAGGGGTTTTGAAAATTCTCCCCTGAGACAAGGCAGAATTATTGTCCCCATTTCACAGATGGGGAGCTGAGGCCCAGGGCGAGGAAGTGACAGGCCCAAGGATTCTGTAGCAGAGCTGGGAATTGAACCTTAAACTTCTAGAAGTGCTACCTTGCTGCCTTAACCATTAGCTCATCCTCCTCCTCTAAATTTCCAGCCCCTCTGCAGGAGGGATTATTTGTACAGAAGGAAGGAACTGGTCTGGGCTGTCTGGCTGGGATAGTTCATGGCAGGACTAAGATCTAACAGAGCTTGGCATGGCCCTGGCCTGGCTGGGAGTGAGCCGAGGTCTGCAGGCTGCAGGGCAGACGGTTGCCAATGCCAGGTGCCCAGTTATTCTCTGGAATGTCTGGTCTAAAAGGGGACCTAGCAGTGTCCAGTCAGGTGTACTGACCGACCCTGAAGGTCCAGTTACTGGGAGAGGGGGCGAAGTGCCAGGTCATCAACCCACACCAGTCCCTGCTTAGCCGGGGCTGCCTACGACCTGCAGGCAGGCCCTGCATCAAGCTGCTGCAGCTCCCAGCCCAGTCCCGGAGCAGAGGGAGCCCAGCGGGGCAGGGGACAGGAGACGATCCAGAGATGAGGAATGGGGGGGAGAACAGAGAGTCATTCGGAGAAGAAGGAGAGGAGCAAGGCGGGAGCAGGGCCTGGGAAGAGGCAGAGAAGGGGCAGGGCCTTGGGGGAAGAAGCAGGCAGGGGCAAGGCTTCGGGGGTCCGGTTTTCAGCCAATAGAAAGTTGGCAACCCTAATCAGTGACTGCGAAGGAAACTCCTCTAGCCTCCTTCAGTCCCCCTCCCTTCCCCCATCAGTCTGTTACCACCGGGGCCTATTGTGCACCACTGACCAATGGTGTCTCCCCAACACTCCGCTCAGAGCTGGTCACTAGTATCTCCCCAGTCCCCTCCTCACCCTCCCTCCTGCTCACAGCTGGTCAATGGGGATCCCCCATTGCCTCCCCCCACAAAACGCTGACGCTCCCCCCACAAGTCTCGCCCAGCCCTGCAGGCTGGGGTAGGGCCCATTTCTCCAGCATGAAGGTGATGACGGGCGCTGACACCAGGAGGAGCAGGACCAGGACACAGCGGGCGGCCCAGACGGCAGGGGACATGGCCGGCCCTGGAAATGGAAAGGGATCCGGTGACGTCTGAAAAGCAGCGTGTGGGACTGCAGTGCCAGTACTGGACACGGAGCAACTGCGGTGTAACAGGGACTCCATGTGAGGTCCCGGAGGCCTAGACCTAAGGGGGGATCAGGCTGCAGAGGGGCACGTTCCCCCGACAGGAGGCCTAAGTGATGGAGGCTGTTGCGGCGGCTCCTCCCTTTGCCCAGAACAGCGCTGAGGGGTTGGAGGAGCAGGGAACAGCTCAAGTTTGCTCAGGCTGCACCGGGACTCAGTGCAAAGGCCTCACAAGAGCCAGCGACAGACGCAACATCCCAGACCCTATCGCCCCTCTCCAGTGTGGCTGGCAGTTCACCATGGGGACAACCCCGCCCTGGGCAGAGGGGCAGCAGGAGGCCTTGGCACCAGCTGCAGCAAGGGAAATTTAGGTTAGATGTTGGGAAAAACCTTCTAGTGATAAGTATCGTTAATCACTGGAACAGCTTCCAAGGCAGGTTGTGGACTCCCCGTCTTCAAAGGTTTTTAAAAACAGGTTGGACAAACCCCTGTCAGGGATGGTCTAGGTTTAGTTGGCCCTGCCTCAGCGAAGGGGGTTGGGCTTCATGACTTCTTGAGGTCCCTTCCAGTGAGACCTTCCTATGATGTCCCCATCCCCCACCTGCCTGGGCTGGGCCGTCTGAGCTGAGAGGGGTGAAAATGGGGGGTGGAAGGTTCCCTGTGTCAAATTTAGAACAAAGATGTCATGTGAGAAATTTTTCATTTCAGATTTTGAAATCTGATGAATTTTAGTGTTTGGATTTTCAGGGGCTTGTTATTTAATTGTCTGTTCACCCCCCTTTCCCATGATGCTGAGTTGCTGGGCAGCACTGAGACGGGATACGGACACACACACACACACCCATATATGCGCCTTACCGGTGACACTGAGGCACTGGGCAGGGCTGAGCTGGGATCTGGTCACCTGGTTCTTGCTGTCCTTGATCTCGTACCTGCAGGAGTAATTCCCAGAGCTGCCCCCAGACACGACATGGTCAAAGTTGTAGGTGAGGTTCCCCAATGAATTCCTCTGGGATGAAACCTCCTCCCCGTCCTTAAAGAAGATGATGCGGGTGGCTCGTGCCCAGGAGAACACGGAGCACTGGACTCGCACAGAGTCCCCCGGCCGGGCGGACGTCTGGCTCAGGTAGAGGGTGGGGGCAGGGAGAGCACCTGGCAAGGGGAATGGGTCAGAGCAGTCAGTGGGGCGTTGGTGCTGCCCAGCGTTGTTGGTGGGGCAGGAGGTGAACAGCGGGTGGGTCTGTGCCACGTCTGGATTGGAGGCTCTGATTCCGGCCCAGCTGGGCAGACGGGGGAACGGGCTCTCTCCAGTGCCCAGGAGCTTTATTTCCCGGGATCATTGGGGTTGCGTAAGAGCCTAAGGGCTCTGCCGGGCTGGGCTCCTATTGGCTGGCGCTGTGCACTGTCTGAGAATAGGGGGCCGTGAGTGGGCACCCCACTGACCCAGCTGGGGCAGTATGGCCAGAGAGAGGCGACCCCTCAGCGAGGGTGGACACTGGCCATTCAGAGCCGTCTAGGGCCTGGCCAACACCTTGGCCTGCCGGCGCAGCCCATGCAGTGATGGCCAGTCGCTGCGCCAGGGAGCTCACCAGGCAACAGCCACGGAACTGTATCCAGAGCCTAACCCCTCCGGTGTCTGCTCTACCATCCTCCTTGTCCCTCTGTCCCTCCCACCCCCCAGGCCCCAAGCTGGCACAGGGGGCACCAGGTGTAATTCCAGGCCCAGGCTAAGGGAAGGCCCTGGAGCAGTGGCAGGGAGCGGATCCCCCTTTTCTGGGAATCGCCAGGGCAATGGGACCCAGCTCTGAACTTGCAGGGCAATTGCTGCTGCCACTGGGTAGGTCAATATCTGCCCACCACCTTCCCCATCCCAACAATGCCCCCTACTGCTGCCTTGGCTGGCAGCATCCTCTTCCCCTGCTGCTCAGACAGCCAGCAAAGAACTGTGGCCATGACCAAAAGCCACATCCCGGCTCCACCAACCCCTGCTGGAGTGGACACAGGGTCGCTGGGCGCGGATCCCTGGCCCGGGTCATATGGGAGCTCAGCCTGGGTGATCTAATGGTCCCTTTTGGCCATTCCCTCTCGAAAGCACTCATCCTTGCTCTGCCATTCACACCCCCACTCACCTTCCTGGGGTGCTGAGTTGCTGGGCAGGGCTGAGCTGGGATATGGTCACACACACACAAACACACACACTGGCCTTACCGGTGCCGATGAGGTGCTGGGGAGGGCTGAGCTGGGACCTGATCACCTGGTTGTCACTGTCCTTGATCTCGTACCCGCAGGAGTAATTCCCGGAGCTGCCCCCGGATACGGTCATAGTCGTAGGTGAGTTTTCCCAATAAGCCCCTCTGGGACCAAACCTCCTCCAGCTCCCTGAGAAGCTGGTGTTAATCAGTCCAGGCTCCTGGGGTTGCTCGAGAGGTACATAAGAGGCTCCTCCTCTTCTCTCTTCCTGCAGCTCCTGCTGCTTTCTGTTATTCCCTCTCCCCTTTTCTCCTGCCTACCTCTTATGTCTCTTGTGCCCTCCTTCCTGCAGCACAGCGCTCCACCATCTCTGTGCATCTAGAGCAGCGACAATACATATGCACCAGCAGCAGACACAATTTTCTACGCTCTGGGTCCTTGTGGTGCCCCCCCACAGTCTGGCACCTGAGGCAGCCGCCTCAGTTCACCTCATGGTAAGGCCAGCCCTGCCCAGGAAGTAACCCTGAGAGGACAGGTAGGGGGCAGGGTGCTTCCTTTGCTGCCTGGGGAAAGTGAAAGTGTTTTTGGAGTCAGCAGCAGGAGGGGAGCTGCCTCTGTCCCCTCGCCCAGCAAGAAAAACCTGTGCTGCTCTTACTGAGCTTGTGCCTGCATCATCGTTCCAGGCCCTCTGCCTGCTTTGGCCACCCCACCAAGCAGGAGACCCACAGTCCTGCCACACTGGGGAGAGCGCTGGGATCAGCCGCTAGCAGGGAAGGAAAATGGCAGATGACAGCAGGGAAGAGGGAGACATGCAGCAGGGAGCCCCAGGAGTGTGTTGCCGGCACAGAAGCCCGAGGACAGCAACAGCGGGGTTCGTTGCCCGGCGTGCTTCGCGTCAATAAACATACCGGGGTGGAGAAACAATCAAAGTTTATTTGAGATTTCAAAGTAGTGCAAGGAGATAGGCAAGTCTCAAATCAAGCACACTAGCAAAAAACAGTTTCTCTCTTCTTATACTTTTCACAACTAAGCCCCCCCTCTCTCCCCCTCTACCACCCCCCCTCTATCACCCCCCCTCTACTCCCTCTCCCCTCTCTACCGAAGGCATGTTTATACATTTAAGCCGTTAAATCATTCTGGGGCTATAAATCTAGCTTGTTAGTAACATTCCTCTAAACAGTTATTTGGTTCTGTTTACCCTTAGTTTATTACCCCTTCTCCAGCTAAAAACATGCAAACCGCATCATTATCGCTTGGTACCTGGTATGAGGGGGGGGTTGTAATTGGTAACTGGCTATTTACACATTCCAATTCCTGTCGTTGGCTCTTGAGGCCGATTAGTGTTAAACATGGAAGGACAGAGTTTAAACATGGAAGAACTTTGGTTCATATATATAGGCTTAATGACGTCAACAAGTGGGAGGACCAAAATGTCCAATTTTTGTGCCTGAACCATTTCCAGGAGCTGAGGGTGATTGGAGCGCCTAGATAGAGCTAAATCAAATTAAATCCACTTTAATTCTGATTAAGAGCATCCACATAGGGGTTTAACTAGTCCACTTAAACCCCCAGAGCTTCTCAGCTTCTGATCAGGGTCAGCTGAAAATTTTACATCAACATTTTTTTTATAGAATATTAGGTTTTTGACTAAAGAAGTGTGTGTGTGTGTATAAAGTGTCTGATTTCCTTGGACATTTTCAAATGTTCGTCGAAAATCCTTCCCCCCCCGCAATATTTTTTGGAAGTTTTCAGCTGAAAATCCCCCCCACACACACACACACTTTTCAGGTTTTCAGTTTTTTAATTAAAAGTTACAATTTTTGTGTTGAAAGTGTAAATGGAAATTCATCTCGGGGGGGGAGGGGGGGGGAAATCATCTACCTGCCCCAGAGTCTTCACTGGTGAAATCTGCCATCCTCCCTCCTGCTCTTTGTTCTACATGAGGCCCCTGTGACCTCCTAGGGGTTAATGGGCATTGGCCTGATGGGCTGGGAGAGCTGTTCCCCTCTGGCTGGGAGGATGCTGTGATCCCCAGTGACACTTTGGAGGAGCCTTGAACTTCTGTTCTGGATCACACACGCCCAGAACAGCACAGCCAGCCAGTATAAACCAGGCTGTGACACTAGAGGAGCTGGATTAGTTTCCATGTGTAACCCCTGCCCCACTAGCCCAGCATGACTGTCTGGGCTCCTGTAGTGAGGAGAACAGGAAATAGGTTTCTGAGGTAGTTATGTTACCCAGGTTTCTTTCAACCCAAAGCTCTTGGTAACTTTTACTCTGTGCGAGGTGGTGTCAGAAAATAAATCAGGGGAGACACGGCCATCTGACCGATAGATGGCTGGCACAAACAGGACAACACAAGAGTGCTTTCACTTAAAGCTAAACTTTACCAGTCTCAAGCACTTACACACATCCACAACAAGATTAGTAAAACACCCCCAACCCTTGATAATTACTGAAGCTGAGTGTGGCTCTCGAGTGGCACAGTGGCAGCACGTCTGCCGGTGGGGAACACAAGATGCATCCAGAGGGAGAGACTGGTCCTGAAGAGTCCCCCCATCTCAAGCTTTTCCCCCTTATTTATACATTAGTAATACAATGACATGTCCCTTAAAGAAAACTTGTCAAGCAAACAGTTACAATGGGAAGCAAGAGGCTCCTTCTGATTATTGATTAACCAGGTGTGGGTCTTTCCAGAGTTTGCAGCTTTGAGACCCCAATAGACATTCCTGAGGGTACATCCTGCTCTTTTAAAATGCATGTATCAACAACTTTAACACAATTCTTATCAAGAAGGACGCGGGGTCAAGCTGCCCTTTCTGAGGCACCCAAAATTCCCCCTCCCCTCCTGACTTGGTCAAGCTGAGATTGCTGAATGGCCAATTTACAGCTTGCTGACTAGGTTGCTTTTTAACAATAAGCCATAGTGGTTTGAGGCACTTTACTGGTTTGCCAAAGTCTCCCCGTACAGTTACAGACAAAAAGCTAGCAGCTCTCTGTCTTTAGCCAGGTGGTAGTGACCCCTGCATTTTGCTCTATAGGGCCTAGGTCCAATCCCAGCATCCCACCCAACCAGGGTTACCCAAATGATAAGCAAATAAGAAGTGTTAACAGAGCTTATTCCATAGCTCGAGTAGCAGAGGTCTGTGCTGTCTGGAGCATTGAAGATGCTGGGTTCAAACCTATTGATGATCCCAGTAGGAGCACAGATACACTTGGTCACAATCACAACACTGCCTCCTTAAACGTCATTGGTGCCGTTCTACCCTGCGCCTCCTGTCCCACATTCAAGCCCCTTGCATTACTTTGCACTGAATCTTAGACCCCTGAACTGCTGTTTTCTGTGCATGGGACAGGGGGCAGCTTGGGCTAGGGTGACGGGATGGGAGTGTGGAGCAGCTCCATGGGCAGGGGAGTATCAGCATTCAGGGCTGACCTGCAAAGGGCCTCCCAAGCGATGCACAGGAGGCCCATCGCTGTATGAGCTCCTCACTGCTCACCGTGTCTCCGCAGGTAACCGAACACCTGCCCTGGGTCCTGGCCAGATCACACCTCTGCTGCACTACACAGGTTAATATGTGACAGGCGCCCTGGTGCTTTCACTTTCCAATTCCCTTTCACTTTCCAATTCACAGACTGTTCATCAGAGTTCACAAACAGCTCTGTGACCCATTTCCCCGTCTGCCCCAGAACATTCATTCAGTTCCTTGGGCACTCTGTGTGATGCCGGGACCCAAGGCTAACTGCATGGCATCACCTGGAACACGCTGAATTGTTAAGGTAGGTCCCTCCCCGTTATTACCCCCTTTCCTTCACTCTCAGGGGTGCTCACACTCTTGCCCCCTGGAGCATGTCCGCCCTGCCATGGCCTGTTCCTGTAAATGGAAGATGTCTCCCTGGTTGTTATTATTACATGTATTACAGTAGCACCTAGAGGCCCCAGCTGAAATCTGGGCCCCCATTGTGCCAGATGCTGCACAGACCCTGACTGAGATGAGGGTCCCATTGTGCCAGGTGCTGCACATACAAACTTTGAGAGACCGTCCCTGCCCCAAAGAGCTCTGTCTGGCAAGAGCTTTGTCAGTGTGCTGGGCTCAGACCCTTTCAAGTTTTGTCTTCATGGGACATTACGTAGTGTTAGAACATGTGTTAACCCAGCACAGGACTCTGAATGCACAGGGCTGGTCTGTGCTGGAGGGATGTGTGGTGTTAGATAACGTATTAACTGTCAGACCTAGTAGTTCATCAAGCCCTCAGCTCACACTCTGCCAAGAATGGCAACCTTGAATATCGACCTGTCGTCGCGAGCATCTCCACGCTTTCTCCCACTCTGCCACCACGCATGGGAACAGCTCCCCATTAATGTTCACAAAGCCACCACCTTCCCCTCCTCAAAATCCCTCCTTGTAGCCTACATCTGCCATGGGGTCTATTGAGAGCTGCCCTCTGGCACTGGCTAGGCTAGCAGCCAGCTGGGACTCTGTTTCCCTGCTGCGCTCCCTCTTCTGTCTTGTTATCTCGTCCTCCCAACCCATCACCACTGAGGGGTTTGTCTGTTTCACCCCCTGGCTGCGTCCTGACATTTAGAATCAGACGGTGAGTACTCTGGGGCAGGGACTCTCATTGTTCCATGTCTATACAGCACTGGTACAGCAGGGCCCTGACCCAATTGGGATTCCTTGTCAATACCATAATGCAAATCATAGACAACAGCAATAACTAGCCTGGTGTGACAGCACTGTGCTGAACATGGTTTTTCTCCTGGTGTGGAAAAGGACGGCTGTGGTCAGCATTGTGTCAGCTGGCCACGGTGACCCCTGGGAGTCACTCTAGTGTTGTTATTGTGGGGGCACCTGGGGCCCAGACCTGGAGCAAGGGGCCCAGTGTGCTGGGCGCTGCACAGACACAGAACAGAGACAGTCTCTGCCCCAAAGAGCTCACAGCCCAAGGGTAAGACTCTAGGGTTATCCACGACCAGCTGACACCATGTTACAAATGACATGTCATGTCTACACTGAGGCTGAAGTCTTGTCTCTGTAGAGACCAATGGAACACTCCCATTGATTTCAGTAAGGCCAGGATTTCACCCTGAGTGGTTAGTTGCCCTGCGCACAGAGGCCACAAGGGCCCTGGCTGGGCTACACTCATCTGGGGAGAGCTGGATTTGCTGATCAGAAGCCGGGAAGCTCTGGGGGTTGCTGTGTGTTGGTTTCTATTTGGGTCTGGAGCTCACAGACTGTTCATCTGCAGGGGACTCCAACTGTGCTGGCTGGTGGGTAACATCTTCATAACCACTCAAGTGATTTAGGAGCTTTGGGCTGGAGTCATAGCTTTGCAGAGCCTGACTCCCAGGTGCCCTGTCACCTAGTGGACTTCACAGCCCCGAGTTGGCATGCAGGCTCCTCATACAATGTCTAGGCAGAGCTGGTCACCTACAAAAGGGCCCCTCAGAAGCCAGCACACTGAGCAGGCAGCTGCCTAAGCCAGCCAATGAAATGCAGAGGAAATGGGGCAGGGCTTAGATTCCAGATACACAAAGGGATTTAGGCACCTCAATCCCATTGATCTGGGCCTTAGGTGCCTGACTGACTGGCTGGAGGGAGGTGCCTCCCTCCACTTGGGATTCACAGCAGTAAAACCTCACCTGGAGTTAGGCATCTAGACCCAGTCAGCCCTTCCTTGTACAGAGCCAGAGAGAAACCTCATCCCCTGCATGACAGCCAATAGCCCAGGGCTCAGGGCACGCATAGTCAAATTCCTGCTCCAATCACTATTTATTCAATTTGGACCAACTCCAGTAGGAGAGACTCACCCCACAGACGGTTACTAGAGGACTCACCTGGAAGGTGCAAGACCTGGGGTCAAATCCCTGCCCCAAATCAGACAGGAAATCAGACTTCATTCTCCCACAGCCCAGGTGAGTGCTCCAGCCAAAGACTCTTGGGTATTCTGGCCACATGCCCACATCCCTCAACTGCCCCCAGCTGTCTTTAGTGCAGGGTCTGAACTGGTAGGCACTGTCAGAGCAGTTAACCCTGAATCTATCTATGTCCCTTTGTGGATCTGACCCTTAACTCCTGTTGAAAGCCAATGGGACTTAGGTACTTTTTCAGTATTTTACCCTGTGTTATTAGGCTGAACAAGAGCCCTGTAAACAAGCTGGAAACTAGCGTTTCCATGAAATGTTTCATGAAAAACGTTTTTAATGAAAAATGGTTTTCAAAAGTATAGGAACATTTACACAGAAAAACTTCATTTCATTTGAAAATTTTCATTAAAATGATTCACAACAAAAAAAATGTTCATTTTGATTCCAGTCTAGTGGAATCTAAATGAAGAATGTTAGGCTTTTAAGGAGGAAAAAACGAAGAAGTTAACTTTTAAAAAATTCATTTTGATTCCAGGTTTCAGAGTAGTAGCCGTGTTAGTCTGTATCCGCAAAAAGAACAGGAGTACTTGTGGCACCTTAGAGACTAACAAATTTATTAGAGCATAAGCTTTCGTGGGCTACAACCCACTTCTTCGGATGCATATAGAGTGGAACATATATAGAGGAGATTATATATACACACATACAGAGAGCATGAACAGGTGGGAGGTGTCTTACCAACTCTGAGAGGCCAATTAGGTAAGGGAAAAAAACTTTTGAAGTGATTTGTGTCCAATCATCATAGGACCTAATCACATCAGCCATACCATCAGGGGCTCGTTCACCTGCACATCTACCAATGTGATATATGCCATCATGTGCCAGCAATGCCCCTCTGCCATGTACATTGGCCAAACCGAACAGTCTCTACGCAAAAGAATTAATGGACACAAATCTGACATCAGGAATCATAATACTCAAAAACCAGTGGGAGAACACTTTAACCTGTCTGGCCATTCAATGACAGACCTGCGGGTGGCTATCTTACAACAGAAAAACTTCAAAAACAGACTCCAACGAGAGACTGCTGAGCTGGAATTGATATGCAAACTAGACACAATCAACTCAGGATTGAACAAGGACTGGGAATGGCTGAGCCATTACAAACATTGAATCTCTCCCCCCTTGTAAGTATTCTCACACTTCTTATCAACTGTCTGTACTGGACTATCTTGATTATCACTTCAAAAGTTTTTTTCTCTTACCTAATTGGCCTCTCAGAGTTGGTAAGACACCTCCCACCTGTTCATGCTCTCTGTATGTGTGTATATATATCTCCTCTATATATGTTCCACTCTATATGCATCCGAAGAAGTGGGTTGTAGCCCACGAAAGCTTATGCTCTAATAAATTTGTTAGTCTCTAAGGTGCCACAAGTACTCCTGTTCTTATTTTGATTCCATTTGATTTTAATTGAATTTCCAATCTATTTGAAACCATTATTGCTTTGTTTGCAGTCATTTTGTCAGAATATTGGAAGATTTCAGGCAAATTTTTGAATGAAAAGAAAATTTTCCTCAAATAAAAAAAAATCTTCATTTTCACCAGCCTCCCAGAATGCTCAGCCCTGCCTGGCCTTGGCTCACCCCGCCTCCCCCCCTCCGCCCCCGCCCCCGCCCCCAGCTCACCTCCTCTCCCTGAAGCTGAAGAACATCCAGGTCACCAACAAAGGGAAATATGCCTGACAGGTTGATGTCTCAGTCTGGCCTGGAGAAGCCTACATTGAACTGGACGTGACAGGTCAGTGAAACAGCTTCTTGGTTTACACCAAGGTAATCATGCATCTTCTACTGTCTCAAAATGGGAGACTGGGAGAGGCCAAAGCCATCCCAGGGCCAACTACAGTGAAGTCAGTAGGATTGTAACAGGGGTGATCTGGGAGCTGGGTGTCCCAGTGATTTAAGCAGCAGGGTTATTTACTGAGTCAAATCCCCACGGGAAATGACTCAGTAAATGAGGCCAGACCTGCCACAGAACATGAATAAATGTGTCACTCATTCCTGAGGGTCTGTTCTACAGCTGGGGCCTGAATCAAGTGAAATCTGGCAGGTGATTTCACCTCTCTCTTAAATTATTCCATCTCTGAAAGAAACCCCCCACAGAGCCGCCCACTGGGGCAGGGGGTGGAGGGGTGAGTTTGTCCCAGCCCCCTGTTTGAGTGGGCCGCCAAAGCATGTGGTGTTGCGCACTTGTGCACAGGGTCGCAATGCCTCTCCCATTTGGCCCGGCCTCCCCTCCCTCATTATAGGGCGGGCGACTAGGTCCAGTCATGTTGTGACCTCACCTGTGGGGTTGCTGCGCTGCTCACTCAGGTTTGGCCCAGCTGTCCCTCCATCATGAGTGATGGCTGCACCAAACCAGACTGACACTGCTAGCCTGCACACCACTTCACACAGCCTGGAGTCAGGATCCAGGCTCAGCCCCATGGGACAAGAACCAGCAGTAATGTGGGGTGGGCTCACTCTCCAAACCCCACCACCACTGGGGCCTCCCCTCAGGGTGTCTTTGCCCCCTGGGTAATTTCTTTGGAATGGGGAGTGGCTCAAATTCAGATTTAGTTCCAGGCCCCAAAAAATCTCTGTGCAGCCCTGCCCCCTCCTTACGCCATCTACTTGAAGGCTGCTATCAAATCCCCCCTCACTCTTTTCTTCTCCAGACTAACTAACCCCAGTTTCCTCAGCCTCTCCTTGTAAGTCATGTGCCTCAGCACCCTAATTGTTTTTGTTGCTTTCCACTGGACTCTCTCCAATTTGTCCACATCCTTTCTGTAGTGGGGGGACCAAAACTGCACACAATACTTGAGGTGTGGCCTCACCAAGCTGAATAGAGAGGGAATAATCACTTCCCTCAATCTGCTGCCAATGCTCCTACTAATACAGCCCAATATGTCATTAGCCTTCTTGGCAACAAGGGCACACTGCTGACTCATATCCAGCTTCTCGTCCACTGTAACCCCTAGATCCTTTTCTGCAGAACTGCTGCTTAGCCAGTCAGTCTGCAGCCTGTAGCAGTGCACGGGGTTCTTCCTTCCTAAGTGCAGAACTCTGCACTTGTCCTTGTTGAACCTCATCAGATTTATTTTGGCCCAAACCTCCAATTTGTCTAGGCCCAAACTGGCTCTTGGTGTTTCTCTTCACAGTGTTCAACACACTAAGGGATGGAGGCAGTGGTGACAGGTCCAGGGGCCAAGTTACATGTCTGAGGTTGGGTCTAACTGGTTCTGAGTGGGTCAAAGGGCATCTAGCTGGTGTCACTGCCGTGGCTAGGGTGGGGAGGAGTGGTAAAAATTTCCCATCAGAACTTCTGTTTCTGACAAACAATATCTGTGTAATAACAAGATTTTGTTAGAAAACAAAAATGTTTCATTTTTCAGGTGAAATGTTCAGGTTTTGTTTTTCAGAAAAAAAAGGGAGGAGATTGGGGTTTTTCATTTTTTTTTCAATTAAACTTGAAATTTTCTGCTGAAAAAGCCTCCAAACCAGAACTATTTTCCAATCAGCTGTATGGATGGACCCTGAATGAGGATGTAAGTTACAGAGGGATCATTTAAAGGTTCATTGTGCTATTAGACCTATTGTTGTTATTTTTATTACCATAGCGCTTACATGGGGATCACTGCAGGAGCTGGACGTATCTCCTGACCCTGAATTAACTTTGTAGCTGTACCCAGGCTGTGTTCACCTAAACTCCCTGGGGCGTGTGGTTCAAGTGCTTGTCTCTGACATGGCCAGTTTCTTAGGCTTTTGGAACCTACATTCAACCTTTCTGACCAAGGACAAGGAGGATTTTAAAGACATTTTTCTGACTTTGTGTTATTGAATTGGTGCAAAGAACTGCACATCAGTAGTTCCGAGGAGGAAACTGCCTTTTGTTTGTCACACTGGCAGGTGGTCCGTTTATTTCATTCTTCCCCATTCCAGAGATGATGGCCCTGATTCTGTGCAAGCTGAATTTTCCAAGCTGAAAGCCAGTTGTGTCTCCTTCTGGCACACAAAGACCTTCCCAGGGTGGTTCTCTCCTGTGTTTGATGGAGTCCTTCTATTGGGTTTTGGTCTGGGGTTAATTTCCCCACTGAAGATCCAGTTTTGCATCTGCTACAGATTTGGGGCCAGATTTTAAAGGTATTTAGGTGCCGTGTGGGGTGTTCAAAAGCACCGGGGTGCCTAAAACCCACTGAAATCGGCCTTTGGTCTAAGGCTGGGCTCAGTCATTATGGCCCAGATCCCGCCCTGTTGAGCTCCAGGCCAGCAGCACAGAGCACCTCTAAAGCCAGCAGATCTGGCCACTGGAGGGTTCCATCTCTCTAGTGGAAACTGCATGATGCAGAGCCACCTTAGCAGCCCTTGTGCCACCACTTCCCAATAGTTGGTGCAAGGGCTGTGACCGGAGAAGGGGAGAGGCTGGGGCTACTTTATGCCCTGGGGATCCCCAGTTACTGAAATGTCCCCTTTGAGCTAATAGCAGCCAGCACAACTTACAGCAGCCCCCACGCTGCTCTAAATTGTATCAAGATGGCCCCAGGATTGGGGGATCACATAGGTGGCTTAACACCCCCTTGGCAAGTCGCCTTCCTGAATCACACACATCACTCTTGCCCCCAGCTCATGATCTGGGCCTATCGCTCTAAAAATTATAGATCTGAGTCTGCTCTGACTTCCATGGGTGTAAATCAGGAAAAACAAAATGAAAGTGAAGGATTTATGGCTGTTTTGCCTCACCACAGCAGCTGGGACATACTGGCCCGTTGCTTTTATAGGCAAATGAGTTCAAACTGATTGTTATATTTCACTCTGCAGAGGAAACAGTTAAAGGGTTATAGGCTAATCGGCATCTTGTTAGCACATCAGTGCTGTCTAATTAGGAATCTAATTAACCTAATCTCTTAACATAGAAAAAAGGTTAAAAAATAACTAAAGAATTCATATGTTCAAAATAAGTGGGAAAACATGTTTATAACTTTTTTTTCTCTTGGGAACCTTTTTTCATAGTGGAAGGATCAGTTGCATGATTAAAAAATAATAATTTCAAAAATAAAATGCATGTGCCAGACTCTACTATGAATAACCCATGACCTGAGCGTGAATTCATTGGCTCACGGTCAGGGATTTTCCAACAAAATATTTTTTTTCCCATCAGAAAATTCTGATTAATCAGACCCAAAACTTTTTATGGGAAAGGGCTGATTCTGGAGGAAAAATAATTGGAATTTTTTTTCAGGGTACATGTGTCCCAGAGTAACCACCTGGTCATGGCACTTGTATGGGAGGGGACCCAGATCCAAAGCAGTCAGAGCAAGGTCTTGAACCCCACCTTGAGGGTATTAGCTATTGTGCGGTGCATCTGTCTCATTTTTCATGGAACATTTTGAAAGGGCTCAGTTTCACCCCATTGTGGAACAAATTACAAAATCCCACATTTTTTTTGGTGCACTGCTTGGGTATTTGTAGGCAATAGCATGCAATGTTCATTTTCAGATCATATTCAGGTCATACACTAATAGGCCAATGGATGCATATATCATGTTTGTGGGAATGATTCCAATCTTTCCTTTATTTTCCCCCCCATTCATGTGTGGAATGAATTTTGTTATGTGCACCAATATCGAGGTAATGTGCAGATGTGAGCCACCAGTAGAAACAAAAAACCTAGATATAGTTTATATTATAAAAAGTTAACATAGGCATAACACACTCACCTGTGCCAGCCAGGACAGATTAGGCCTTTTAGAACTCACTACTCAAATAATTAAATTTAAGCGTAAGAGAGAAATAAAATTATGAAATGCACAGACCAGTCAAAAAACTAAAATAACAGCACTTTGCTGTTTGAAATAATAAAATTACAGAGAATATATGTGCATTGCAGGAAGTACCAAGAAGTAACAACAACACCACAAGTATGTGTTGGGAGGTGAGTGTAAAAGAGACAGTGTGAGTGTGAAAAAGACAGAGTGAGAGACGGATTGTATGTGTGTGTGTGTGTGTGAGAGAGAGACAGACAGACAGACAGTGTGTGTGTATGAATGTGAGAGAGACTGTGTATATGTGTGTGTGTGTGTGTGTGTGTGTGTGTGTGTGTGTGAGAGAGAGAGAGAGAGAGAGACAGACAGACAGACAGACAGACAGAGACACACAGAGGCAGTGTGTGAGACACAAAGACAGAGTGTGTGTGTGCTGGCTACTGGGGAACTGCATGAGAGACCATGAGCTGTCCCTACGCATAGTGGCACTCACCAGTCTGAAGGCTCCTTCAGACCACAGCAGCTGCCAGCAGCTCCATCTAACTACAGAGCCCTGTCCCCCTCCCCTGCTCTGCGGAGATGGTGGGAGAGAGGCGGGGGGAGTGGACACCCTGACATCAGTGCCCGCCCCGCTCTGCACAGCCAGCAGGAGGGTCCCGGGAGCAGCTGGCCAGGGGCTCCAAGGCAGAGGGCAGGAGCAGTGCAGCAGCAGACCAGCAGGGCGAGGGGCAACTAAACACAAATTTCCGGATATGCACGGCTCTGCTAATCAAAGTGCGCGGGACTTGATTGACTCTTGTGCAGCCATGCAGACGTGTGGCTTAGAGGGAACACTGATTATAACTCTCTGAAAACGAATAATAAAAACAGAGGCCGAGAGGAGTTAATGCAACACTGACCTTGACTTGTTTGTAGAAATCATCAAATATCTTTAGGACAACATCCTCCCACTGTTTGAACAAAGGTTAGACACGAGGAAGCAGAGGCAGAGCGGTGCTGGGATGGAGGATTCCACCCAGCAGAGACAGGTGCTGCAATTCTGTGACATCTTTTGTGAAAGTGATGAAGAGTTTAGGGATGAGGAAGATCATAATTAGTTCCAAGGCTGCAGCTGCTAAATCTGCCTTTCCGAGGAAAAAATACACCCTGTGAATCTGGGAGCCAGCCCCATGTAGATGGGATTAAGGCTAGAAAAAATAGGATAATCTGGAAACAAATGCATAGAAAACCCCAGGAGTCTCTGATCAAATAATGGGGGAAAGTGAAGACATCCCTAGTCCTGCTTTGAATTGGGCCAGAATTCTTAGTACACTCAGGCTGCTTCACAGTGCACCAGTGTCCCAAAGCAGCTGTAATCAACTGGCCAGCTAAACTGGGTGCACAGCTGTTCGTCATCACAGAATGGTGCAAAGCAACCAAACAGTACTGGTGAATCTGCCCGTGGTACTGTAGAAAAACATGGCATGATGGTGGCTTTTCCCTAGATTTGGGAGGTGTTTTATGGGAGCCCTTTACATTGTTGAGCTGAGTTTGGGCTCTTTTAAGAAGTTAGTTTCTTTGTACTTTGCTTGTGAAAAGAAACACACTACCTTAGACCAGCTTTTTTCAACTGTGTAACCCCATTAAACCCAATGGGTTTGTACAAGAGGCACTAAGGGCTGGTCTACACTGGGGATTTACATTGGCAAAGCTGTGTCTCTCAAGGGGTGTGAAAATCCACACCCCCTGGGAGCTGTGGCTATACTGACCTAACCACCCTCAGTGTAGACAGTGCTACGTCAATGGAAGAATTCTTCCGTCAACCTAGTGACCGCCTTTTGGGGAGGTGCATTATCTGCTATGCCAATGGGAGAACCCCTCCTGCCAGCAAGGTAGAGTCTACACTGTAGCACCACAGTGGCACCACTCCAGCCCTGCAGCTTCACTGTTCCAAAATGTAGACATTCCCTAAAGATGTGAATTAAAAGTGGATTAGCTAAACTGCATTAAACCCGTGTGGACACTCTTGTTAAGGGTAGGTCTACATTTAAAACACTGACAGGTTGGAGCTATGTCACCGGGAGAAGCTCTCCCATCGACGTAGCACTGTCTAAAAAGGGATGTTAAGGTCATTATAACTACCTGGCTCAAGGGTATGGAATTTTCACACCTGTGTGACATAGTTGGACAGACATAGGTCTGTTGTGTAGACCAGACCTCAGAATTAAATCAGTTTAGCTTAATTCACTTTGAGTGAATTCCCAGAAGAATTCTATCTTGGTGGGAAGCGTCAGGAAGATTGGACAACTTTATGGGGGAGGTGGGTGTGTAAAAATTGTGTCTATAGTGGAAATCTATCTTCAGTCTAAATTTTGTTCCAGCCACTGCAACTTCATAATACAGCATAATATCATCCCAAAATATGGTTATTAGTGAGATATCCATGTTATCTATCTTTTATTATAGAGGAAAATGCTGAAATTAGCAATGAGATTCTTGTTATTTTGCCTCCGAGGTGAAGCTGCCAATAAGGAAAGTGTTAGAGAGGATGGATGGTGTTCTCTTGTTTTTAACATCTGCATCAAATTCCCCAGAAACACTGTGCTAGTCTCATAGACTCATAGACTCATAGACTTTAAGGTCAGAAGGGACCAATATGGTCATCTAGTCTGACCTCCCGCATGATGCAGGCCACAAAAGCTGACCCACCCACAACAGAATCTTCCAGCCTGCGACCCCTGCCCTATGCTGCGGAGGAAGGCGAAAAACCTCCAGGGCCTCTGCCAATCTACCCTGGAGGAAAATTCCTTCCCGACCCCAAATATGGCGATCAGCAGAACCCCGAGCATACAGGCAAGATTCTACAGCCGGACCCTCATTTTACCCGCGATGGCGCGTTAATGCCTAATTGACTAAAATCACGTTATCCCTTCAAACCATTCCCTCCATAAACTTATCAAGCCTAATCTTGAAGCCAGAAAGGTCTTTCGCCCCCACCGTTTCCCTCGGAAGGCTGTTCCAAAATTTCACCCCTCTGACGGTTAGAAACCTTCTTCTAATTTCAAGCCTAAACTTCCCCACGGCCAGTTTATATCCATTTGTTCTCGTGTCCACATTACTACTGAGCTGAAATAATTCCTCTCCCTCCTTGGTATTAATCCCTTTGATATATTTAAAGAGAGCAATCATATCCCCCCTCAGCCTTCTTTTGGTTAGGCTAAACAAACCGAGCTCCTCGAGTCTCCTTTCATAGGAAAGGTTTTCCATTCCTCGGATCATCCTAGTGGCCCTTCTCTGTACCCGTTCCAGTTTGAGTTCATCCTTTTTAAACATAGGAGACCAGAACTGCACACAGTACTCCAAATGAGGTCTCACCAGCGCCTTGTATAACGGAAGCAGCACCTCCCTGTCCCTACTAGAAATACCTCGCCTAACGCATCCCAAAATCGCATTAGCTTTTTTCACAGCCACGTCACATTGCCGACTCATAGTCATCCTGCGATCAACCAGGACTCCGAGGTCCTTCTCCTCCTCCGTCACTTCCAACCTATGCGTCCCTAACTTATAACTAAAATTTTTATTAGTCATCCCTAAATGCATCACCTTACACTTCTCACTATTAAATCTCATCCTATTATTGTTACTCCAATTTACAAGGTCATCCAAGTCTCCCTGCAGAATATCCCGATCCTTCTCCGAATTGGCAATACCTCCCAACTTTGTGTCATCCGCAAACTTTATCAGCCCACTCCTACATTCGGTTCCGAGGTCAGTAACGAATAGATTGAATAAAATCGGACCCAAAACCGAACCTTGAGGAACCCCACTGGTGACCTCCGTCCAACCCGACAGTTCACCTTTCAGTACTACCCGCTGCAGTCTCCCCTTTAACCAGTTCTTTATCCACCTCTGGAATTTCATATCGATCCCCATCTTTTCCAATTTAACCAATAATTCCTCGTGCGGCACAGTATCAAACGCTTTACTAAAATCGAGGTAAATTAGATCCACCGCATTTCCTTTATCTAGAAGGTCTGTTACTTTCTCAAAGAAGGAGATCAAGTTGGTTTGGCACGATCTGCCTTTCGTAAACCCATGTTGTAATTTGTCCCAATTGCCATTCACCTCAAGGTCCTTAATTACTTTTTCCTTCAAAATTTTTTCCAAGACCTTGCATAGTACAGAAGTTAAACTAACAGGCCTGTAGTTACCCGGGTCACTTTTTTTCCCCTTCTTAAAAATAGGAACCACATTAGCTATTTTCCAGTCCATCGGTACCACCCCCGAGTTTACAGATTTATTAAAAATTATCGCCAAGGGGCTTGCAATTTCTCGCGCCAGCTCCTTCAATATTCTAGGATGGTGATCATCCGGTCCGCCCGATTTAGTCCCATTTAGCTGGTCAAGTTTGGCTTCCACCTCTGACACTGTAATTGCAATCGCCCCTCCTTTATTCCCCTCTGTCTCGCTCCCTCTATTCCTAAGCCCTTCATTAGCCTTATTAAACACCGACGCAAAATATTCATTTAGATATTGTGCCATGCCTAGATTATCCTTAATCTCCACTCCATTTACATGCTTCAGCGGTCCCACTTCCTCTTTCTTTGTTTTCTTCCTATTTATATGGCTATAAAACCTCTTACTATTGGATTTAATTCCCCTCGCGAGGTCCAACTCTACACGGCTTTTGGCCTTTCTCACCGCATCCCTACATGCTCTGACCTCAATAAGGTAGGTTTCCTTGCCGATCTGTCCCCTCTTCCATTCTTTGTACGCTTTCTGTTTTTTCTTAATCGCCCCTTTGAGACGCCCGCTCATCCAGCTAGGTCTAATTCTCCTGCCTACTAATCGTTTCCCCTTTCTCGGGATCCAGGCCTCGGACAGCTCGTGCAACTTCAGCTTGAAATAATCCCAGGCCTCATCTGCCTTTAGCTCTCTAAGTATGTTAGCCCAATCCACTTCCCTAAGTAGTTGCCTTAATTTATTAAAGTTGGCCTTTTTGAAATCGTAAACCTTAGTCACAGTTTTATTTCTGTTAATCCTTCCATTTAGTTTAAACCGAATTAGCTCATGGTCACTCGAGCCAAGGTTGTCCCCTACTACCATTTCCTCAACTAGGTCCTCACTACTCACCAGCACCAAATCTAGTCAAATCTTGTATTGGACAAAAGTCACAAGCAAAAAACACATAAGAAATTAAAACATTTTATTGCAAAACATGTAATGAAGACAGCATGACAATGTACATTTAAAAAACACACAGCTTTTTTCATCAAAATACATTCATGAAAACCTTGATTTCAGTTACATCAGTATAAAATCAGCATCAGTGTCATGTTGTATTTATTCCTCTTTAGTTGAACAAATTCTCATTGTTGTTTCTTTGTGTGAATTTTTAAAGAATGGATAAACCTCTCCTGAGAATGAACAATCATGAAATGTGAACAACACAGACATGTCAGTTACATTGAAAAAAGTCACCTGCCTGTCTTGGCAACTAAGGTAAACTCCAATTTTCTTGGGCTTTTTCTGCACTGGGACCCGGGTCCATGGATCTGTTTTTGCCCAATAATCTCTCCCACTCAGACCCAGAGCCCAGAATCCCTCTTTAGGGGACAGGGAAAGTTTTCCTTTTCTCTGTATTGATTTTCGGGCCACCCCTAGGTCCCAGTCAGTGCTCCTCGCAACCTCCACCTCCCAGTAGTGTTTTCCAGAGGAGAATCCTTCAGAGCCCAACACACAGACGGTCGAATCGAACCTCTCTGAATTTGGTGGAACTTGTTGAGGTTGCGCTTCATGTGTAAAGCTCTTCTCATCCCCAGAAATGGAGAGGTTGGGGTGAGCTGTGACTCCATGAAGGGTGATGTCATCTATAGGAAGAGAGTTTTCTTTTTGAGAACCACTCCTATAATACCAGTATAAACTGGAATAGGAGTGAAATATAAACTATGAGCCTTCTCCTGCCACCTCTCCTCATGCAAAGCTCCCACTGATTTCAATGGGAGTTTTGCCTGAGTAAGGATTGCAGGACTTGACTAGTGCTGCACACTTGCCAATTCAATGTTGCATTGAACTATTTCGGAAACGAGACTTTGTGATATTTACACAAAAATAAAAGTGATCCAGAATTGTTTATTACATTAGTACTCAAATTGGGCCAGATTTGAGAGCTGTGTCTAGTATTATGGGATGTTTTGTGTGGGACGAATGGCAAAAATACGTTTCCTGTGACAGCTAACTATGATGAGAAGTTCATCATAAAATACAGAATTGGATTATGAAGAACTCAAACATTGGTCATGTCAACATACCCCTATTACCATCATTGTAAAATAAATACAATGTGCATAAATAATAACACATTATAATTATTCATTAAAATAAAGTTTTACCTAATAATTAGACCTGGAATCAGGACACCTAGGTTCTGTTCCCAGCTCTGCTGCTCTGTGACTTTGGTCAGGTCACATAAGCTCTCTGATAGTTGGTTTACTTCTCAGTAAGCTCAATATAGTGCCAACTTAATCAGGTGCTTTATAATTGTTTGTAAAGAGCTCTGAGATGATCAGTATAAAACTGCTGTAACAAGCAAATTATTATCTGCATTATCTTCACTGTCAGATAACCATCACTGAGTCCTTCCTCGCCTCAGCATCATTTTAATTTTCTCTCACTATAATTATTATAATAAGCAACATCACAGTCAGTCTCCGTTATCACCAGAGCCAATGATCCCACCACTGTCTTCATCATGGTGCCCTCATAAACCTCATCGACTCGCTCCTGACCATGCCTGTCACCATTGCAGTCCCCTTCGTCGTCCCACAACCATTGCATTGTGATTCTCATTGCAGTCCCCATTCCTGCCACCACATCATCTGTGCCTTCACTGTGGCTGAAATCCCAAAGTTCCTCCTTAGGCACGTCTGAAAACCCTGCTCCAAGTAAACACTGAGGCCCGGTCCTCAAAGGTATTTAGGTGCCTAACTCCCATTGGGATCATTACCTTGGAGGAGTGGGGCTGAAATGAGTTGGGAGCGCAGGTCTGTCAGAGGGTAGTTGGCCTTCCCCTGACAGGCTCCACAAGGGGGCATGAGGAAGCTCAGGTTCACCTGGGAGTAGTTACCTCACTGAGTAACTGGGGGAAGGGAATTACGCAGGGAAGAACTGGGTATTGATAAAATGTTAAGGGCCTCAGTGAAGGAGGAGCTCCTGGGGAGAAAGGCAGCAGCCAGAGACGCAGAGGAATTGCAGAGCCAGGATCCCTCCAGCACACTGGGGAGAAGCTGCTTGAGAAGCCAACATGCCAGAGAGAGAGAAGCAGAGAAAGAAGCAGGGGAAGCCTCCAGAGCAGGAGCAGTAGGAGGTAGCTCAGGGAGCTGAAAGGGAGAGAGAAGGACTGGTTCTGGCTATTCCAAACAAGGACCATTAGATGGAACCCAGTGGAGTGGATGGGCCCAGGTTCCCCTACCTACTCCAGCCAAGGAATTTGGAGAAGAAGGCTCCAAAACACAGAGATCTGGGGCTCTCTACCCCACTCGAGTCAAGGAACTTCCAACTCCCCATGATCCTGAAGGGGACAGAGACTATTAAGGACCCAGCTAAAGGGCTAGACAATGAACTTGACCAATACAGAATTGAGGGTGGAGGCATAAGGGGGATGGAGTCAGGTGGTGTATCTCCATCCTGCCACAGTGGGTGCTAACAGATATAGGCCCCATGTACAAGGCCCCATTGAGTTGCAATGATATTTGTGCTCTGAAATCACTTAGATGTTTTGGAATATCACACCATCAGTCGTCACTCAGGGAAATCTCTCACTGGGGCTGATTCTGAACTGACTGTTGTAATTCAGGAGTAACTCCATGCAAGTCAGTGGAATTACAATGGTGTGAAATTAATGTAAAGTCAGAATCAGAGTGGCGAACAGCGGAGGCTAACAGAGGGAGTTTGCCTGGGATCTGTCAGAGAGGAGGTACGCTAAGTGCTGCATTGGGGGGCTGTGTTGGTGAGTATCTGAGTGTCTGTTGGAGGTATGCTAAGTGCTGCATTAGGGGGGCTGTGTTGGTGAGTATCTGAGTGTCTGTTGCAGGGGACAGTTTGTCAGTTTGACCGTGTGCTTGATTGTTTGATTGTTTGTTTGAACAGTGTGAATTGGGAGTGCTTTGTTCCAGGTGGGCCTTGAGTGGGCCTGACTGGTATAAAAAGGCAGTCAGCAGCGAACCAGCTGAGCGGCGAACAGCGGAGGCTAACAGAGGGAGTTTGCCTGGGAGATTGCCTGCGGAGAGCCCACTGAGCCTTACATCTCACGGGCTTCTGTGAGTTGCTACAACAGCTGAGGAAGGTCTTAGAAGGAAGGTAGCATGGAAGGTGAGCGTTCAGTTGTTGTAACCTGCACAGGTTGTGCCATGTTTGTTTTTCTTCCACAGGACAGAAATGACTTTGTCTGTACAAAGTGCAAGCTGGTCTCCATATTGGAAAAGAAGGTTCGAGGTCTGGAGCAACAAGTATCGACCCTGCGTTGCATAAGAGAAAATGAAGATTTCCTGGACAGACGTCAGGATATGCTTCTACAGGCACAACGTTCTGAAGAATCGGAGCAGGTTGCGCAGAGGGGACTGAGGGAAGGTGTAGAAAATTGGCAGCATGTGACCTCCAGAAGAAGACAGAGGAGCGTCCATGTACCAGCAATGGAGATACAGGTGAGCAACCGTTTTCATGTTCTCTCCACAGGTACCAATGCGGACAGTGGAGTAAATGATACATCTGCGGGAAGGGAGCAGAAGGAGACTCCACTGTTTGGAAGGCATGAGATACACTGTCCTAGGGATGGGGGTTCCACGACCACTGCTCCCAAGAAGAGGAGGAGGGTGGTGGTGGTCAGGGACTCCCTCCTCAGGGGGACTGAGTCATCTATCTGCCGCCCCGACCGAGAAAACCGAGAGGTCTGCTGCTTGCCAGGAGCTAGGATTCGAGATGTGACGGAGAGACTGCCGAGACTCATCAAGCCCTCGGACCGCTACCCCTTCCTGCTTCTCCACATGGGCACCAATGATACTGCCAAGAATGACCTTGAGCGGATCACTGCAGACTACGTGGCTCTGGGAAGAAGGATAAAAGAGTTTGAGGCGCAAGTGGTATTCTCGTCCATCCTCCCTGTGCAGGGAAAAGGCCTGGGTAGAGACCGTCGAATTGTAGAAGTCAACGAATGGCTAAGCAGGTGGTGTCGGAGAGAAGGCTTTGGATTCTTTGACAATGGGATGGTGTTCCAAGAAGGAGGAGTGCTAGGCAGAGACGGGCTCCACCTAACGAAGAGAGGGAAGAGCATCTTCGGAAGCAGGCTGGCTAACCTAGTGAGGAGGGCTTTAAACTAGGTTCACCGGGGGAAGGAGACCAAAGCCCTGAGGTAAGTGGGGAAATGGGATCCTGGGAGGAAGCACGAGCAGGAGAGTTCAAGAGGGGAGGACTCCTGTCTCAGACTGAGAAAGCGGGACAATCAGCGAGTTATCTAAAGTGCCTATACACAAATGCAAGAAGCCTGGGAAACAAGCAGGGAGAACTGGAAGTCCTGGCACAGTCAAGGAACTATGATGTCATTGGAATAACAGAGACTTGGTGGGATAACTCACATGACTGGAGTACTGTCATGGATGGATATAAACTGTTCAGGAAGGACAGGCAGGGCAGAAAAGGTGGGGGTGTTGCATTGTATGTAAGAGAGGAGTATGACTGCTCAGAGCTCTGGTATGAAACCGCAGAAAAACCTGAGAGTCTCTGGATTAAGTTTAGAAGTGTGAACAACAAGGGTGATGTTGTGGTGGGAGTCTGCTATAGACCACCAGACCAGGGGGATGAGGTGGACGAGGCTTTCTTCCGGCAACTAGCAGAAGTTACTAGATCGCAGGCCCTGGTTCTCATGGGAGACTTTAATCACCCTGATATCTGCTGGGAGAGCAATACAGCAGTGCACAGACAATCCAGGAAGTTTCTAGAAAGTGTAGGGGACAATTTCCTGGTGCAAGTGCTGGAGGAACCAACTAGGGGCAGAGCTTTTCTAGACCTGCTGCTCACAAACCGGGAAGAATTAGTAGGGGAAGCAAAAGTGGATGGGAACCTGGGAGGCAGTGACCATGAGATGGTCGAGTTCAGGATCCTGACACAAGGAAGAAAGGAGAGCAGCAGAATATGGACCCTGGACTTCAGAAAAGCAGACTTTGATTCCCTCAGGGAACTGATGGGCAGGATCCCCTGGGAGAATAACATGAAGGGGGAAAGGAGTCCAGGAGAGCTGGCTGTATTTTAGAGAATCGTTATTGAGGTTGCAGGAAAAAACCATCCCAATGTGTAGAAAGAACAGTAAATATGGCAGGCGACCAGCTTGGCTAAACAGTGAAATCCTTGCTGACCTTAAACGCAAAAAAGTGGCTTACAGGAAGTGGAAGATGGGACAAATGACCAGGGAGGAGTATAAAAATATTGATCAGGCATGCAAGAGTGAAATCAGGAAGGCCAAATCACACTTGGAGTTGCAGCTAGCAAGAGATGTGAAGAGTAACAAGAAGGGCTTCTTCAGGTACGTTAGCAACAAGAAGAAAGTCAAGGAAAGTGTGGGCCCCTTACTGAATGAGGAAGGCAAACTAGTAACAGAGGATGTGAAAAAAGCTAATGTACTCAATGATTTTTTTGCCTCTGTCTTCACGAACAAGGTCAGCTCCCAGACTGCTGCACTGGGCAGCACAGTATGGGGAGAAGGTGACCAGCCCTCTGTGGAGAAAGAAGTGGTTTGGTACTATTTAGAAAAACTGGACGAGCACAAGTCCATGGCGCCGGATGCGCTGCATCCGAGGGTGCTAAAGGAGTTGGCGGATGTGATTGCAGAGCCATTGGCCATTATCTTTGAAAACTCATGGCGATCGGGGGAGGTCCCGGATGACTGGAAAAAGGCTAATGTAGTGCCCATCTTTAAAAAAGGGAAGAAGGAGGATCCGGGGAACTACAGGCCAGTCAGCCTCACCTCAGTCCCTGGAAAAATCATGGAGCAGGTCCTCAAGGAATCAATTCTGAAGCACTTAGAGGAGAGGAAAGTGATCAGGAACAGTCAGCATGGATTCACCAAGGGCAAGTCATGCCTGACTAACCTAATTGCCTTCTATGAGGAGATAACTGGGTCTGTGGATGAGGGGAAAGCAGTGGATGTGTTATTCCTTGACTTTAGCAAAGCTTTTGATACGGTCTCCCACAGTATTCTTGCCAGCAAGTTAAAGAAGTATGGATTGGATGAATGGACTATAAGGTGGATAGAAAGCTGGCTAGATCGTCGGGCTCAACGGGTAGTGATCAACGGCTCCATGTCTAGTTGGCAGCCGGTTTCAAGTGGAGTGCCCCAGGGGTCGGTCCTGGGGCTGGTTTTGTTCAATATCTTCATTAATGATCTGGAGGATGGCGTGGACTGCACTCTCAGCAAGTTTGCAGATGACACTAAACTGGGAGGAGTGGTAGATACACTGGAGGGTAGGGACAGGATACAGAGGGACCTAGACAAATTAGAGGATTGGGCCAAAAGAAACCTGATGAGGTTCAACAAGGACAAGTGCAGTGTCCTGCACTTAGGATGGAAGAATCTCATGTACTGTTACAGACTAGGGACCGAATGGCTAGGAAGCAGTTCTGCAGAAAAGGACCTAGGGGTTATAGCGGACGAGAAGCTGGATATGAGTCAACAGTGTGCCCTTGTTGCCAAGAAGGCTAACTACATTCTGGGATGTATAAGTAGGGGCATTGCCAGCAGATCGAGGGACGTGATCGTTCCCCTCTATTCGACATTGGTGAGGCCTCATCTGGAGTACTGTGTCCAGTTTTGGACCCCACACTACAAGAAGGATGTGGAGAAATTGGAAAGAGTCCAGCGGAGAGCAACAAAAATGATTAGGGGGCTGGAGCACATGAGTTATGAGGAGAGGCTGAGGGAACTGGGATTGTTTAGTCTACAGAAGAGAAGAATGAGGGGGGATTTGATAGCTGCTTTCAACTACCTGAAAGGGGGTTCCAAAGAGGATGGATCTAGACTGTTCTCAGTGGTACCAGATGATAGAACAAGGAGTAATGGTCTCAAGTTGCAGTTGGGGAGGTTTAGGTTGGATATTAGGAAAAACTTTTTCACTAGGAGGGTGGTGAAGCACTGGAATGGGTTACCTAGGGAGGTGGTGGAATCTCCTTCCTTAGAGGTTTTTAAGGTCAGGCTTGACAAAGCCCTGGCTGGGATGATTTAGTTGGGAATTGGTCCTGCTTTGAGCAGGGGGTTGGACTAGATGACCTCCTGAGGTCCCTTCCAACCCTGATATTCTATGATTCTATGATCAGGCCTTGAAATTAGATTAGGAGCTGGGAAGAACCTTAGGAGCTGTGTCTCTGATAAGAACAGGTTGTGTTTCTAGTTTGATTATAGTATCAAACCTGCTGATTTCTTTAATAATAGAATAGATTTTAATGTATTGAGGTTCTCACACTGCATCTATCACCATAGTATCAGCACCTCTATCCATGTGCTGTGTATTCTCTTACCTGAATTGTTCCGAGCCCTTCTCCATTCTGAAACGAAAGTAAGAAAACAACAGACATTGAATTAAGAGAGGCATTGACTGTAAATTTCCTCCCTCCAGCAGCAGAGAAGTGCCAGACTGAGGGCAAGTGAGGATGCCAAAAGCATTAGTGGGTGATTCCTTTTGCTAGAGTTAATATAGACAAAAATGGCATGTGAATGGTCATACTCTCTCTCTCTCTGTCACACACATGTGGGCTGTTCTGAGCTAAGATTAGAAACCAGGGCAGGAGTCCTGATGTGTCTGAGATCTGCTCTAACTGTCTTGAACCTCCAGTCAATGAGTCACCTCCCCATGTTACCTGCTCTCATTGGCCTTGACCTAACTCCCTCTTACACGTTCCCCTCTCACTCGAACAAAAAATGAACCTTCCCGTCCACACACAAAGTGTTGCCAACTACCAGAGGCTGTATTCACAGCAATCCAGCTCCTACTAGGCAGGACATAGAAGGACAATTCCCTCCAATGTGTGTCTACATTGCAGCTGGGAGGTGTAATACGCAGCATGGGTAGACATATATGTGCCAACTCTGTTTGAGCTAGTGCACTAAAAATGGCAGAATGACCACGCTGGCTAGGGTTAGCCACATCAGTCCAAACCAACTGACCCCTGGGTACGTGTTCAGGCATCTAGTCTGAGCTGCTACTTGACTCACTGCACTTACACTGCTATTTTTAGTATGCTAGCTCGAGCAGAGCGGGCAGATGTCTGTCTGCTTGCACTGGGAATTACTGCTGTGCAGACATATTTTAAATCAGTGACACTCCAGCTGTGGCTACTGAGGTGTTTTGGACCCCATATTTAGCTCTCAAGAAGACAGTGGGTCTGTCCCACCCCTCAGGCTGAGACAGACAACAGGGATCAGGCCACATCTCCCGTGCTGCCTGGTATGTGTGAGCAGTGTGGGGAGCTGCAATGTGTCTGCCTGGAGCACCTGTATTCCCTGCTATGTATGGGGAAGAACATGGACTGTCAGGATCCCCTTCTTCGTCAGGAGCAGCCAGGGAGATGGAAGAGAGACAGGAGAATTGGCCCCTCTCTCCAAATTTCCAAGCAATGGGAGTGGGGACACTAGCAAGGGCGGATCTAGGTCTTCACTCACCTAATTCCTTCTTCATTTCATCTGAAAAAAAAATTATTACAACCTTTTAAACTCTTGTTCAGTGTTTCCCTTGGTACCATGCATCAAATATTACCCAGTAAATGAATTAAATTGTTCAAAATCCATGATGACTTAAATTTAAAAAGAGCTAGAGAAATTTATAGCCAGAGAGCTGGAAGAATTTACTGTGATGACGGTTTATGGTTTGGATGATTAATCTCACAGATCTTTATGTGGAATGGGGAAAAGTGTGGAGTTCAAGGGGCTTTGAGATTCAGGTAAGGGACTGCAGCTCTGCAGAGCTGGCTGACCCTTCTTCCACATAGAGAGGAATCTTGGATGCTCTGCAGAGGATACGGGTGCCCCATTTTTTTCATAGAATCATAGAATATCAGTGTTGGAACAGAGCTCGGGAGGTCATCTAGTCCAACCCCCTGCTCAAAGCAGGACCAATTCCCAACTAAATCATCCCAGCCAGGGCTTTGTCAAGCCTGACCTTAAAAACCTCTAAGGAAGGAGATTCCACCACCTCCCTAGGTAACCCATTCCAGTGTTTCACCACTCTCCTAGTGAAAAAGTTCTTCCTAATATCCAACCTAAACCTCTCCCTATCCCCGTGCTGAAAATATTCTGTTTCATCACCAGTACCAATGATGTTGATGGCATCCACATTGGCCCCAATGCTGAAATAGATGAAGGGCCTGGAATAGCAGATGTCTGCATGGCCTCAGTTTAAAAAATTTTATTAAGATGATGTTAAAAAAAAAGTGAACAGAGTTTGAGCCTAGAAGTTTCTGGTTATCAGGGAATAACGTACAGATTATTGAGGGTGCAAAGTTTGGTTTAAGATCCGGTGGCATAAGGAATACATAATCTGCAATATCCCTGATTGTGGGTAAAAGGTTGATGCGTGAAAGTACAGGCATTGAGATATGAGGGTATGAAGTTCATAGAGTGGCTATGTTCTGGTGTGGAGTATAATGAGTGGATATGATGATGAGGTTGGATTGACCCTCATTTGGTGAGATTTAATGTTCAGGGAGTGTATGGTTCCAGTTCATATCATCCAATGGAGAAGGTCACTTGGTCCCTTTCTCGTAGTGGGAGAATTATGTCACTCTGGCCCACGCCTCCTGGTACTGTCGGTGGCCGGTGATGTGCTCGATGTAGATGTCCCTGGACCATCGGATGGTGTCTGAGACAATGAGGCGCCGCATGAGCCATGCGTAGCGTCGACCGATCCTGCAGGGGTCCCAGGCGCCCAGGGCTCTGACAATCAGGGTGTCCATCTGCACCTCATAGGCCTTCGCTCTCAGGGTGTCAGCCAGGGGGGCGTACTTTTCCAGCTTATGAGCTCGGGCTTTGCAAAATGCCGGGGTCCTGTTCTCAAAGGAGACCGTGACATCAATGAGGATGATCTTTTTCTGGGCCTCGTCGGAGACGACCACGTCAGGTCGTAGCTGGCTGTCGGTACCGGGGAGGGTGCAGTTCACGGAGATCTCCCCCAGGCGTGGCGCGATGGCTTTCACCAGGCGGTTCTGGATGGCGTTGTGGCGCAGCTGACAGGCTCTGGAGTGGGGTTTGCGGCTGCACAGGACGTGGGGCAGGGTCTTGTTGGAGTAGCCGCACTTCCTGCAACGCTTGTCTCGGTTCCCGTGGCGGACGGCTTCGTTGAGCTGGACGCAGTTGAGTCGGGCACAGTGGATGAACCGCCAGTCGGCGAAACGGGTGAAGCCGCCCCCGGCGAGGAAGTGGTTGTTGGCGTCCCACTTGTTGGTCAGCTCAAAGGCTTTACCCTGGTCTGGTTTACGCTTCAGGGTTTCCACGTACATCGAGTGGATGGCGGCCTTCAGAGTCCTCTCCAGCAAGCCTCTGGCGCTCGGGATGACAATGGTGTTGTCGTCGGACCTGATGTGAGGTACCCGGACTCCCAGCTCCTGGCACTCCTCGCACCACTCCCAGCAGCAGCCGATGCGCTTCCCTAGGCGACACGTGGCATAGCGAGTGTGGGACCACAGTGAAGCGATGTTGCGCCTGTCCCGTCCGAATTCCCCATCCAGGGAGATGCTCAGGAAGGTGGCGATGTCTTGGTTGGAGGGGGCTCTGCTGATCCACTTCTCTGTCGCATCTCGCAGGGCATTCACCACGATGTTCCTTATTGTGGCATCAGGACATGTCAGCAGGCGGAAGGCATGGGTGATCACCGCGACGTCACACAGGTCACCCATGCGGGGGAGGTTGGCACTGCCGTGCCTGTTGGCAATGTAGACCAGCTCGTTGCTGGCTCTCTGGGGAAGGAACAGCCATTTCTTCACCAGCTTCCGGATGATCTTGTCTGCCTTGTTGAGGGTCACCTTCGCCACAGCGGATACCCTTAGGGTGAAAGAGATGCGTGGGATCAGGAAGGTATTCAGGGCATTTATCTTCTGCCATGGTGCCAGTAGGGAGGCATCAATCTTGGCGGCGTCCTGCAAGATCTCCTGGATGGTGTCCTTGGGTGTCTGCCGGACATGGAAACCTGTTGGCATGCCCAGGTGCTGTTATGCCTGCCCCTCTGCCAGGGGGATGATGGGCTCACCCTGGATCTGGAACCCCGTTGCCTGCACCGAGTCCCTTTTGCTGCCGTCAATGTGCAGAGTTGCGCACTTCTTTGCATTGAAGCGGAGCCCCATCCAGTCAGTAGCTCAGCTGGTGGCATCTAGCATACCTTGGAGGCTCTCTGGGTCATCCGCAGTCAGGACCAGATGATCCGCGTAGGCCAGAATGCTGATTTTCTTGCCATGCAGGTTCAAGCCGGTCGGGCCGCTGAACATGGCTCGGATGAGTGGTTCCATGGCCAGGTTGAAGATGATGGGGCTAAGGGGGCATCCTTGTTTCACGCCGCAGTGGATGGGGATGGAGTCCGTCTCTCCGTCCGTGGCACGGATGGTGGTGGTGCAGTCCTTGTAGAGGTCCTGGAGGATCTGGATGAAGGTTTCTGGCATCCCGAACTCTCCCAGGTTGGCAAAGATGCGATGGTGGGGTATGGACCCAAAGGCGTTGGTCAGGTCAAGCCATGCTGCTGGGCACTGCCTCTTGAACATCCTGGCCTCCTGGATGGCCGTGTGAAGGAGGAAGTTGTGCTCGTAGCATCCCTCAGACACAACACTAGCAACTCGATCCTGCCACACTCCCTATCCAGATCTTTTTCATTCAATGGATATGTTCAGTTCCTGTAGCACGTGGATGTTTTTTCTCACATGCCCGACTGCCCTTGAACCCCTGCCCGTCTGACTTTCTTTGCAAAGTAGTGGTGAGGTCTCAGCTCGATGACATACCACAATTCAAGACCCCCCACTTCCATTATCCACAAGGCATGCAATGATTGTGTCCCTTCTGCAGTTGACGTTGTTGCAAGTGTAAGCAGAGTCAGGATGAGCTCTACCCTGACATCTGGTGGTGAATTGAGGTGAGTTGTGGAAAAGAACTTCAGGGGCTGATCTTGTTTGCATAGGCACACCCACCCCGCCGAGCCTGAGCCCACAGCAGGCCAAACGGTCACTTTGACTGCTGTGGGATCCCCAGTTTCTCTGTTATTGGGGCAGGAAGAATAAAGTGGTGTTACCCTGTTTAAGTGAATCAAGGGCAGTAGAACTGTACTTGGCATTTTATGATGGAGGGTCTCACCATCAACTAAGCAGCACTCGCTAGACAAGGGACATGGGTTCCAAAACCTACTGAATGAAGAGAAGTTGGGGACAGATATTTATGCCTGATAGCATGGGTCCCTTTTGAGGGCATGAAATGCTACTTGCACTGCTTTCTCTCTATTGTAGACTATCAGAGCTAATTTTAATTCTATTAGGAGTCTGGTTACACTTTAGGCCAGTAGTGCATTAGCACTGGAGCTCCCCCTACTACAAGCTGAATTCACTAAAAAGCTGAAATCATTGACTGCTGTATTAAGTAGGGGGGGGGGGGGCTGAAGATATACGGCTGAGCAGCAGGTAGAGTGGTGCAGTTGGTGGGACGGCTGGTGGAGTGGAGAGGCTCATGGTGAAGGCTACAGCAGAACCTCATGGGGAGGTGGAGAAGTTGGCCTTTGACTATGTAAGGTGCCCCTTAACACCCCTTAACATTTTCACACAGGCTGGGAGGTAAAACTCTGCAGATAAACTTTTGAACTCTGAGGCTTCACTGAGCAGGGATGGAGACTTTGGGTTGTTGGACTTTTGGGTGATTTTTTGGTTGCTGGACTTAAGACCCTGAGGGGAAAAGGACACTGACAAACTTACTTGGGGGGGGGACCCTTTTGCTCATGGTGTTGCTCTGTGTTACGAATCCTGCTTCTGGTGTTTCCCCAACATAATACCGCATTGTTTCCCTCCTTTATTAAAAGGATTTTGCTACATTCAGACTCCGTAAAGGCGAAAGGGGAAGTATTGCCTCTTAGAGACGCCGGGGGTGTGTGATATGTAATTGTCCCAGGTCTCTGGGTGGGGGCACGAGCCGGTTTTGCATTACGTTATTGAAACGGAACCCCTAGATACTGAACCTGGCCCTTGTTGCTGCCAACTCAGACGGGCAGAAGGGTTACACAAGAAATACAGGGCACACAAAGTTTGGTTAGTTGACTGTAAGAATTCATTAAAAGAGGCAAACTCACCCATTTGCTCCTGGGGTTCCTCTGCAAAAGAACAATGGGGAGGAGAAAAAAAACAGTTCAGTGTATGTCCATTGACTTATTCATTGAATAGGGTGAATGAGATCTTTTCTTTGTTGATTAGAATAAATATTGGCCATGGGTAGTGAGCTAGCTATTCAATCCGTGGAATAGACCATTCCAATCCCGTTATGTAGTATATAGAGGACATTATATCCTTGCTTTAATCAATTTAAGAAGAAGCTTCATGGCCACAAGTAATGAGCAAACGGTGAATATGACACACTAAGCTCCTCAGCAAAAATGGGATCAGCTATGAAACAAGCAGTAACACCATTTACATCCTGAGCTGAATTCCATTTGCTTATTTCAATGCAGAGTCCTTTCAATGTGCGCATTGTCTTTCATGGTGTGTCTCTGCAAGAGTGTTATGGTTCTTGGAGAATACAAAAAAGTAGTGGGTGAGTCTAGTTACATTTCAACAATGTATGAGCAGCACTGCTCAGAACCACCAAGTGCTCATATACGTTATTGACAAAATTAGCCAAGTAATCTGCTCTATCAAAAACAGGAGTAGAGCACACGGAAGAAAAAGGCCACAGACTTACTTATTGTCTTTTCCAATTCTCCTAAAAAAGAAAAAAAATATTTAAAGATAACAATAGCACCTTTTGTAATAATATGGCCAAGAACAAAGATGACTAATAGTTAAAATATCAAAAGCTGTTTATTGGAGAATAGCTGCGAGGGATCAAGTGACACAATGAACATCATGGTGTCTAAGGCTGGAAGGAAGCATTCTCATCATCTATAACATGGTCCAGAGAACTTCCCCCAAACAATTCATGTTTGCATTAGAGCAGTACCTTGAGAAAAAATTTCCAGTGATGGAAGATTCACCACAACCCCCTGTAAATTGTTAGAAAGGCTAATCACCATCACTCTCAAGAATTTATATCTAATTTCTAGTCTGACTTTCCTAGTTTCATTTTCTAGCCATTGGATTTTGCTAGACCATTCTCTGCTAGACTAAAGAGCCCATTATCACATATATGTTCTCTATCTACATAAGTCTAGAGTGTAATCAAGTCACCCCTTTTCTTTGGTGAACTAAACAGATTGAGCCCTTTGAGTCTATCAGTATAGCAGATGTTATCTAATACTTTAATCATTCTAGCGCTGTTCTCTGAACCCTCTCCAGTTTGATAACTTCTTTCTTCAGTTGGGGATACCAGAACTGCACTCAGTATTACAGCAACAGAGCCAAATACAGAGCTAATATAACCGGTGTAGTCCTAATTAAGATCACCATCATACCCTCTGGTTTGGGGTCTAGCGAACACTTTCCTACTGAAGGGCTTGTGTGAGCTCCAGTGAATGGGGTACAGTTTTTCTGAGACAGAAATTGCACTCACCAGCAGACACGATCAATCAGCTCCTCCCCCTCCACCCTAGTGTCCCCCGCCCGCCACTGATCAGCTCTTCTGCAGAGGGCAGGAGGCGCTGGCGGGGAGTAGCCAAGGAAGGAAGAGGCGGAATGAGGGCGGGGCACTCTTGGGAGGGGGAGAACACTGCAGGGAGAGGGAGAGCGGGCAAGAGTGGGGCCTTGAGGGAAGGGGTATAATAGGGGCAGGGCGTGGGGCAGAGAGGTGGTCAAATACCCGTGAGGAAATCAAAAAGTTGGCACCTGTGCCTACGCTGCCCCCACGTTATTTCGTAACTGAATCGAACCTTAACAATGTCTCAGTTCCTGCTCTATAAAAACAGGAAAGCCGGGTGAGGTCTAATAACTCAATGATTTTCCTTTTCATTCTAAAAGACTCCTACACAGCAGTAGAGCACATGGAAGAAAAAGGACACAGACTTACTCATTCTCTTTTCCAAATCTCCTAAAAAAGAAAAAAAAATTAAATATAACAATTGCACCTTTTGTAATAATATGGCCAAGAACAAAGATAACTAATAGTTAAAATATCAAAAGCTGTATTTATTGGAGAAGAGCTGCGAAGGATCAAGTGACACAAATAACTTCATGGTATTTAAGTCTGGAAGGAAGCACTCTCATCATGTATAACATGGTCCAGAGAACTTCCCGCAAACAATTCATGTTTGCATTAGAACAATACCTTGAGAAAAAATTTCCAGTGATGGAGGATGCACCACAAGCCCTCGTAAATGGTAATAATGGCTAATCACCCTCACTCTTAAAAATGTATACATTATTTTTAGTCTGACTTTCATAGTTTCAGTTTCCAACCACTGGATTTTGCTAGACCATTCTCTCCTAAATTAAAGAACCCATTATCACATATATGTTCTCTATCTACATACGTGAAGAGTGTAATCAAGTCACCCCTTTTCTTTGGTGAGCTGAAAAATTGAGCTCTTTGAGTCTATAACTATAACACATGTTATCTAATCCTTTAATCATTCTGGTGCTCTTGTATGAACCCTCTCCAGTTTGACAACTTCTTTCTTCAGTTAGGGACACCTAACTGAAGAAAGTTAGACTCTACTGAGATGCTTTTGCTTCTTTCTTTTTCTTTTTTTTCATCCAAAATTTTTTTCCCCCACCTGAAATAGACACATTCCCATGGAAAGTTTCTGCTAACACCTTCCTCGCATTGTGAATACACCGGACCAGAAGACAGAGTATCTAGGTTCTATTTCCTGCTCTAGCACACATTCCTGTTTCAATATTAGCACTTTGCAGGGAAATTGTCAAAGAGACTTCTGCAGTTGATATTGTTGGAACCAATAATGGCACACATAGTTTGGTCAGTGAATTGTAATTATTGAGTAAAATAGTCAAACTCACCCTTTTCCTCCTGGAGTTTTTCTGCAAAAGAACAATGGGGAGGAGAAGAAAACAGTTCAGTGTATGTCCATTGACATATGAATTGAAGAGGGTGAATCAAATCGTTTCTTTGTTGATTAGGATAAATATTGGCCATAGGTAGTGAGCTAGCTATTCAATCCGTGGGCTAGCCCCATTCCTGGCCTGCTACGTAGTAGATAGAGAAGGTTATATTCTTGCATTAATACGTTTAAGAAGAAGCTTAATGGCCAGAAGTAATTAGGAAAAGGTGAATATGAAACACTACGCTCCTCTGCTCATATGGGATCTGCTATGAAAGGAGCAGTAACACCATTTACATCAGGTGCTGTATTCCATTTGCTTATTTCAACGCAGAGTCCTTTCAATGTGTACATTGCCTTTTGTAATGTGTCTCTGCAAGAGTGTTATGGTTCTTGGAGAATACAAACATATAGTGGGTGAGTCTATTTAAATTTCAACAATGTATGAGCAGCACTGCTAAGAACCAGCAAGTGCTCCTATACGTTATTGACAAAATTAGCCAAGTAATCTGCTCTATCAAAAACAGACTAACTTATTGTCTTTTCCAATTCTCCTAAAAAAGAAGAATTTGTCTCTGTTGCTGGAATACTGAGTGCAGTTCCAGTGTCCGCAACTGAAGAAATTCTACTCTGAGTTTCCTAGTTTCAGTTTCCAGCCATTGGATTTTGCTAGACTAAAGAGCCCATTATCACAAATATGTTCTCTAGCTACATACGTGAAGAGTGTAATCAAGTCACCGCGTTTCTTTGGTGAGCTAAATAGTTTTAGCTCTTTGAGTCTATCACTAGAACACATAATATCTAATCCTTTAATCATTCTGGTGCTCTTCTATGAACCCTCTCCAGTTTGACAACTTCTTTCTGCAGTTGGGGACACCGGAACTGCACTCAATATTCCAGCAACAGAGCCAAATACTGAGCTAATATTACTCCTAGAGTCCTAATTAAGATCATCCCCATGCCCTCTGGTTTGGGGCCTAACGAACTCTTTCCTACTGAAGGGCTTGTGTGAGTTCCAGTGAAAGGGGTACACTTTTTCTGAGACAGAAATTGCACTCACAGGCAGGCCTCACCAATGAGCTCCTCCCCCTCCACCACAGCGCCTCCTGCCAAACACTGATCAGCTCTTCTGCCGAGCAGAAGGCGCTTGGGGGGGGGAGGATATGAGGAAGGAAGAGATGGAATGAGGGTGGGGCACTCTTGGGAGGGGGGGAACAGGGCAGCAAGAGGCACAGTTAGAGCGGGCAAGGGTGGGGCCTTAAGGGAAGGGGGTTATGAAAGGCAGGGCCTCGGGCAGAAAGGTTGTCCAGCGTCCCCAAGCAAATCAAAAAGTTGGTGCCTGTGCCTACATTATCCCCACATGATTCGGTCACTGAATCGAAACTTAACAATGTCTCCTTCCTTTTGAAGTGAAAAATCAGAATATTCCTTTTCAATTTCAGAGGAAATGGAAACTGTTGACTCTACTGAGATGCTTTTGCTTGTTTCTTGTTTTCTTTTTCATCCAGAAAGTTTTTTTCCACCTGAAATGGACACATTCCCATGGAAAGTTTCTGCCAACACCTTCCTCTCATAGTGAATACACCGGACCAGAAGACAGAGTATCTAGGTTCTATTTCTTGCTCTAGCACACATTCCTGTGTCAATATTAGCCCTTCTTTGCAGGGAAATTGTCCAAGAGCCTACACTGGGTGCTCTGCACAGGATGTGGTTTCCCAGTTTGGGGGAAGCTCTTTGGGGAGGACAATTCTCCCTCCACCCCGGAGGCACAGGGTGGAGTGTCTGCATGGCCTCAGTTACTATAAGGTCAGGCACAGCACTAGCAACTCGGTCCTGCCACACTCCACAGCCAGAGCTTTTTCACTGAATGGATATGTTCAGTTCCTGTAGCGCATGGATGTTTTTCCTATCATACCCGATTGCCCTTGAACCCCTGCCCCTCTGACTTTCTTTGCAAAGTGAGGTCTCAGCTCGATGACATACCACGATTCCAGAGTAATCTACACAGACCCTCCACTTCCCATATCCACGGGGCATGCAATGATAGAGTCCCTTCTGCAGTTGATATTGTTGGAACCAATCATGGCACATATTTGGTCAGTCAATTGTAATTATTGAGTAAAGTAGGCAAACTCACCCTTTTCCTCCTGGAGTTTTTCTGCAAAAGAACAATGGGGAGGAGAAGAAAACAGTTCAGTGTATGTCCATTGACATATGAATTGAAGAGGGTGAATCAGATCATTTCTTTGTTGATTAGCATAAATATTGGCCATAGGTAGTGAACTAGCTATTCAATCTGTGGGCTAGCCCCATTCCTGGCCTGATACGTAGTAGATAGAGAAGGTTATATTCTTGCATTAATACATTTAAGAAGAAGCTTCATGGCCACAAGGAATTAGCAAAAGGTGAATTTGACACACTACGCTCCTCTGCTAATATGGGATCTGCTATGAAAGGAGCAGTAACACCATTTACATCCTGAGCTGAATTCCATTTGCTTATTTCAATGCAGAGTCCTTTCAATGTGTGTATTGTCTTTCATAGTGTGTCTCTGCAACGGTGTTATGGTTCGTGGAGAATACAAACAAGTAGTGGTTGAGTCTATTTAAATTTCAACAATGTGTGAGCAGCACTGCTCAGAACCAGCAAGTGCTCATATACGCTACTGACAAAATTAACCAAGTAATCAGCTCTATCAAAAAGAAGAAACAGGCCACAGACTTACTTCTTGTATTTTCCAATTCTCCTAAAAAAGAAAAAATATATATATTTAAAGATAACAATAGCACCTTTTGTAAGAATATGGCCAAGAACAAAGATAACTAATAGTTAAAATATCAAAAGCTGTACTTATTGGAAAATAGCTGTGAGTGAGCAAGTGTCACAATGAACATCATACTTTCTAAGGCCGGAAGGAAACACTCTCATCATCTATAACACGGGCCAGAGAACTTCCCCTAAGCAATTCATGTTTGCATTAGAGCATTAGAGCAGTACCCTGAGAAAAAATTCCAGTGATGGAGGATGCACCACAACCCCCTGTAAATTGTTAGAAAGGCTAATCACGATCACTCTTAAAAATGTATACCTTATTTCTAGTTTGACTTTCCTTGTTTCAGTTTCCACCCGTTGGATTTGGCAAGACTAAAGAGCCCATTATCACATATATGTTCTCTATCTACATACGTGAAGAGTGTAATCAAGTCACCCCTTTGCTTTGGTGAGCTAAACAGATTGAGCTCTTTGAGTCTCTCTCTATAACACATATTATCTAATCCTTTAATCATTCTGGTGCTCTTCTATGAACCCTCTCCAGTTTGACAACTTCTTTCTTCAGTTGGGGACACCGGAACTGCACTCAGTATTCCAGCAACAGAGCCAAATACTGAGCTAATATAGTCTCTCAAAAATTTATACCTAATTTCTACTCTAACTTTTCTAGTTTTATTTTCCAGCCATTGGATTTTGCTAGACCGGGGGTAGGCAACCTTTCAGAAGTGGTGTGCTGAGTCTTCATTTATTCACTTTAATTTAAGGTTTCGCGTGCGGTAATACATGTTAACATTTTTAGAAGGTCTCTCTCTATAGTCTATATTATATAACTAAACTATTGTTATATGTAAAGTAAACAAGGTTTTCAAAATGTTTAAGAAGCTTCCTTTAACATTAAATTAAAATGCTGATCTTACGCCACCAGCCTGTTCAGCCCGCTTCCAGCCTGGGGTTCTGTTCACCTAGGCCTGCAGCAGGCTGAGCGGGGCGACTCGAGGTCAGGGCAGAGGGCTGGGGTGTGTGTGGAGGTGCAGGGCAGAAGGCTGGATGTTGGGGGGAGGTCAGGGCAGAGGGCTGGGGTGTGTGTGGGGGTGCAGGGCAGAAGGCTGGGTGTTGGGGGCGACTCGAGGTCAGGGCAGAGGGGTGGGGTGTGTGTGGAGGTGCAGGGCAGAAGGCTGGGTGTTGGGAGAGACTCGAGGTCAGGGCAGAGGACTGGGGGTGTGTGGAGTTGTAGTGCAGAAGGCTGGGTGTGGAGTTGGGTGCAGGGCACAGGACTGGTGCGGGTGTTGAGTTGCAGGGCAGAAGGCTGGGTGTTTGGGGGCGGTCAGGGCAGAGGGCTGGGGTGTGTGTGGAAGTGCAGGGCAGAAGGCTGGGTGTTGTGGGGAGGTCAGGGCAGAGGGCTGTAGGGTGTGTGGGGGTGCAGGGCAGATGGCTGGGCGTTGGGGCGACCTGAGGTAAGGGCAGAGGGCTGTGGGTGTGTGGAGGTGCAGGGCAAAAGGCTGGGTGTGTGTGGGGAGGATTAGGGCAGAGGGATGGGGAGTGTGTGGAGGTGCAGGGCACAAGGCTCTGTGGGGGGGTTCAGGGCAGAGGGCTGGGGGGGTGTGGCGGTGCAGGGCAGATGGCTCGGTTTTGGAGCGACTCGAGGTCAGGGTAGAGGGCTGGGGTGTGTGTGGAAGTGCAGGGCAGAAGGCTGGGTGTTGGGGGGAGGTCAGGGCAGAGAGCTGGATGGTGTGTGTCGGTGCAGGGCAGATGGCTTGGAGTTGGAGCGACTCGAGGTCAGGGTAGAGGGCTGGGGTGTGTGTGGAAGTGCAGGGCAGAAGGCTGGGTGTTGGGGGGAGGTCAGGCCACAGGGCTGTAGGGTGTGTGGGGCTGCAGGGCAGATGGCTGGATGTTGGGGGCGACCTGAGGTCAGGGCAGAGGGCTGGGGGTGTGTGGAGGTGCAGGGCAGAAGACTGGGTCTTGGGGGGAGGTCAGGGCAGAGGGCTGGATGGTGTGTGGGGGTGCAGGGCAGATGGATTGGTGTTGGGGGCGACTCGAGGTCAGAGCAGAGGGCTGGGGGTGTGTGGAGGTGCAGGGCAGAAGGCTGGGTGTTGCGGGGAGACTTGAGGTCAGGGCAGAGGACTGGGGGTGTATGGAGGTGTAGGGCAGAAGGCTGGGTGTGGGGGTTGGTGCAGGGCACAGGGCTGGGGGGGGTGTGGAGTTGCAGGGCAGAAGGCTGGGTGTTTGGGGGAGGTCAGGGCAGAGGGCTGGGCTGTGTGGGGGTGCAGGGCAGAAGGCTGGATGTGTGTGGGGAGGATCAGGGGAGAGGGATGGGGAGTGTGTGGAGGTGCAGGGCACAAGGCTCTGTGGGGGGGTTCAGGGCAGAGGGCTGGGGGGTGTGGAGGTGCAGGGCAGAAGTATGGGTGTTGGGGGAAGGTCAGGGCAGAGGGCTGGATGGTGTGTGGGTGTACAGGGCAGATGGCTTGGTGTTGGGGTGACTCGAGGTCTGGGCAGAGGGCTGGGGATGTGGAGGTGTAGGGCAGAAGGCTGGGTGTGTGTGGGGAGGATCAGGGCAGAGGACTGGGGTGTGTGTGGAGGTGGAGGGCACAAGGCTGGGTGTGGGGGGGTTAAGTGCAGAGAGCTGGGGGTGTGTGGAGGTGTAGGGCAGAGGTCTGGGGAGGTGTGGAGGTGCAGGGGAGAGGGCTGGGTGTTGGGGGGAGGATCAGGGCAGAGAGCTGGGGTGTGTGTGGAGGTGCAGGGCAGAAGTCTGGGTGTTGGGGGGAGGTCAGGGCAGGCGGCTGGGGGTTGTGGTGGTTCAGGGCACAAGGCTGGGTGTGTGTGTGGGGGGGTTCAGGGCAGAGAGCTGGGGGTGTGTGGAGGTGCAGGGCAGAGGACTGGGAAGGTGTGGAGGTGCAGGGCAGAGGGCTGGGTGTTGCGGGGAGGTCAGGGTAGAGGGCTGGGGTGTGTGTGGAAGTGCAGGGCAGAAGGCTGGGTGTGTGGGGGCAGGATCAGGGCAGAGGGCTGGGGTGTGTGTGGAGGTGCAGGGTAGAAGGCTGGGTGTTGGGGGGAGGATCAGGGTAGAGGGCTGTGCTTTGTGTGGAGGTGCAGGGCAGAGGGCTGGGTGATGGGGAAGGTCAGGGGAGAGGTCTGGGGGAGTTTGGGGGTGCAGGCCAGAAGGCTGGGTGTTGGTGAGAGGTCAGGGCAGAGGGCTGGAGCGTGTGTGGGGGGTGCAGGGCAGAAGGCTGGGTGTGGGGGTGTGCAGGGCAGAGGGCTGGCTGTGTGTGGAGTTGCAGGGCAGAAGGCTGGGTGTTGGGGGAGGTCAGGGCACAGGTCTCGGAGGTGTGGAGGTGCAGGGCAGAAGGCTGGGTGTTGGGGGCGACTCGAGTTCAGGGCAGAGGGTCAGGGAGTATGGGGGGTGCAGGGCAGAAGGCTGGGCGTGTGGGGTTTCAGGGCAGAAGGCTGGGTGTGTGTTGGGGTGGGGGGGTTCAGGGCAGAGGGGTGGGGGTGCAGGGCAGAAGGGAGGGTGTTGGAGGCGACTCGAGGTCAGGGCAGAGGGCTGGAGGGGGTGTGGAGGGTGCAGGGAAGAAGGCTGGGTGTTGGGGGGAGGTCAGGCCACAGGGCTGTAGGGTGTGTGGGGGTGCAGGCCAGATGGCTGGGTGTTGGGGGCGACCTGAGGTCAGGGCAGAGGGCTGGGGTTGTGTGGAGGTGCAGGGCAGAAGGCTGTGTGTGTGGGGGCAGGATCAGGGCAGAGGGTTGGGGTGTGTGTGGAGGTGCAGGGCAGAAGACTGGGTCTTGTGGGGAGGTCAGGGCAGAGGGCTGGATGGTGTGTGGGTGTACAGGGCAGATGGCTTGGTGTTGCGGGGAGACTCGAGGTCAGGGCAGAGGGCTGGGGGGAGTATGGAGGTGTAGGGCAGAAGGCTGGGTGTTTGGGGGAGGTCAGGGCAGAGGGCTGGGGTGTGTGGGGGTGCAGGGCAGATGGCTGGGTGTTGGGGGCGACCTGAGGTCAGGGCAGAGGGCTGTGGGTGTGTGGAGATGCAGGGCAGAAGGCTGGATGTGTGTGGGGAGGATCAGGGCAGAGAGCTGGGGTGTGTGTGGAGGTGCAGGGCAGAAGTCTGGGTGTTGGGGGGAGGTCAGGGCAGGCGGCTGGGGGTTGTGGTGGTTCAGGGCACAAGGCTGGGTGTGTGTGTGGGGGGGTTCAGGGCAGAGAGCTGGGGGTGTGTGGAGGTGCAGGGCAGAGGACTGGGAAGGTGTGGAGGTGCAGGGCAGAGGGCTGGGTGTTGCGGGGAGGTCAGGGTAGAGGGCTGGGGTGTGTGTGGAAGTGCAGGGCAGAAGGCTGGGTGTGTGGGGGCAGGATCAGGGCAGAGGGCTGGGGTGTGTGTGGAGGTGCAGGGTAGAAGGCTGGGTGTTGGGGGGAGGATCAGGGTAGAGGGCTGTGCTTTGTGTGGAGGTGCAGGGCAGAGGGCTGGGTGATGGGGAAGGTCAGGGGAGAGGTCTGGGGGAGTTTGGGGGTGCAGGCCAGAAGGCTGGGTGTTGGTGAGAGGTCAGGGCAGAGGGCTGGAGCGTGTGTGGGGGGTGCAGGGCAGAAGGCTGGGTGTGGGGGTGTGCAGGGCAGAGGGCTGGCTGTGTGTGGAGTTGCAGGGCAGAAGGCTGGGTGTTGGGGGAGGTCAGGGCACAGGTCTCGGAGGTGTGGAGGTGCAGGGCAGAAGGCTGGGTGTTGGGGGCGACTCGAGTTCAGGGCAGAGGGTCAGGGAGTATGGGGGGTGCAGGGCAGAAGGCTGGGCGTGTGGGGTTTCAGGGCAGAAGGCTGGGTGTGTGTTGGGGTGGGGGGGTTCAGGGCAGAGGGGTGGGGGTGCAGGGCAGAAGGGAGGGTGTTGGAGGCGACTCGAGGTCAGGGCAGAGGGCTGGAGGGGGTGTGGAGGGTGCAGGGAAGAAGGCTGGGTGTTGGGGGGAGGTCAGGCCACAGGGCTGTAGGGTGTGTGGGGGTGCAGGCCAGATGGCTGGGTGTTGGGGGCGACCTGAGGTCAGGGCAGAGGGCTGGGGTTGTGTGGAGGTGCAGGGCAGAAGGCTGTGTGTGTGGGGGCAGGATCAGGGCAGAGGGTTGGGGTGTGTGTGGAGGTGCAGGGCAGAAGACTGGGTCTTGTGGGGAGGTCAGGGCAGAGGGCTGGATGGTGTGTGGGTGTACAGGGCAGATGGCTTGGTGTTGCGGGGAGACTCGAGGTCAGGGCAGAGGGCTGGGGGGAGTATGGAGGTGTAGGGCAGAAGGCTGGGTGTTTGGGGGAGGTCAGGGCAGAGGGCTGGGGTGTGTGGGGGTGCAGGGCAGATGGCTGGGTGTTGGGGGCGACCTGAGGTCAGGGCAGAGGGCTGTGGGTGTGTGGAGATGCAGGGCAGAAGGCTGGATGTGTGTGGGGAGGATCAGGGGAGAGGGATGGGGAGTGTGTGGAGGTGCAGGGCAGAAGTATGGGTGTTGGGGAAAAGTCAGGGCAGAGGGCTGGATGGTGTGTGGGTGTACAGGGCAGATGGCTTGGTGTTGGGGTGACTCGAGGTCTGGGCAGAGGGCTGGGGATGTGGAGGTGTAGGGCAGAAGGCTGGGTGTGTGTGGGGAGGATCAGGGCAGAGGACTGGGGTGTGTGTGGAGGTGGAGGGCACAAGGCTGGGTGTGAGGGGGTTCAGTGCAGAGAGCTGGGGATGTGTGGAGGTGTAGGGGAGAGGGCTGGGTGATGGGGGAGGGCAGGGCAGAGGGCTGGTTGTGTGTGTGGATGCAGGGCAGAAGGCTGGGTGTTGGGGGGATGTCAGGGCAGAGGGCTGGGGGTTGTGGTGGTTCAGGGCACAAGGGTGGGTGTGTGTGGGGGGGTTCAGGGCAGAGAGCTGGGGGTGTGTGGAGGTGCAGGGCAGAGGACTGGGAAGGTGTGGAGGTGCAGGGCAGAGGGCTGGGTGTTGCGGGGAGGTCAGGGTAGAGGGCTGGGGTGTGTGTGGAAGTGCAGGGCAGAAGGCTGGGTGTGTGGGGGCAGGATCAGGGCAGAGGGCTGGGGTGTGTGTGGAGGTGCAGGGTAGAAGGCTGGGTGTTGGGGGGAGGATCAGGGTAGAGGGCTGTGCTTTGTGTGGAGGTGCAGGGCAGAGGGCTGGGTGATGGGAAAGGTCAGGGGAGAGGTCTGGGGGAGTTTGGGGGTGCAGGCCAGAAGGCTGGGTGTTGGGGAGAGGTCAGGGCAGAGGGCTGGAGCGTGTGTGGGGGGTGCAGGGCAGAAGGCTGTGTGGGGGGGGGGTGCAGGGCAGAGGGCTGGCTGTGTGTGGAGTTGCAGGACAGAAGACTGGGTGTTGGGGGAGGTCAGGGCACAGGTCTCGGAGGTGTGGAGGTGCAGGGCAGAAGGCTGGCTGTTGGGGGCGACTTGAGTTCAGGGCAGAGGGTCAGGGAGTATGGGGGGTGAAGGGCAGAAGGCTGGGTGTGTGTTGGGGTGGGGGGGTTCAGGGCAGAGGGGTGGGGGTGCAGGGCAGAAGGGAGGGTGTTGGAGGCGATTCGAGGTCAGGGCAGAGGGCTAGAGGGGGTGTGGAGGGTGCAGGGCAGAAGGCTGGGTGTTGGGGCGACTCGAGGTCAGGGCAGAGGGCTGGACGGGGTGTAGGGGGTGAAGGGCAGAAGGCTGGATGTTGAGGAGAGGTCAGGGCAGAGGGCTGGAGGGGATGTGGGGGGTGCAGGGCAGAGGGCTGGGGGGCTCGGCTCGTGGGGGTGCTCCCAGTCCCCTTCCATGAGCTGCTCAGGGCAGGGGGCTGGGAGGGATATGCCCTGTTCCACCTCCTTCCCCAAGGCCCGTCCCTACCTCTCCCTGCCTCCTCTACGGAGCAGCGAGCACGCTGCTGCTCGGCTCGGCTCTGCTCCGCTTCCCCTCTCAAGGGAGGTCACCAGCAGGGAGAGGGAGGGGAGGGGCTGGAATGCACCACATTGTGGGAAGAAGCGGGGGAGGGGAGAAGCTTGCCTGCCGCAGGACCAAGCTTCTGCCTCCTGCCCCCACAGGGGAGAGCTGTGGGCGGGGGGGCTGAGTGGGGCTGGGAGCCGGAACCTCCCCACACAGCTCTCCCCTGCAGGGGCAGGAGGCAGAAGCTTGGTCCTGCGGCAGCCAAGCTTCCCTCCTCCCCCTTCTTCCCCCAGAGTGGCGCTTTACGGCCCCTCCGCCCGTCGTCCTCCTCTCACCGGGCAGGCAGCATGCCACTCAGAATCGGCACGCGTGCCGTGTTTGGCACACGTGCTGTAGGTGGCCGACCCCTGTGCTAGACCAGTCTCTGCTAGACTAAAGAGCCCATTATCACATATATGGTCTTTACCTACATACGTGTAGAGTGAAATCAAGTCACCCCTTTTCTTTGGTGAGCTGAAAAATTGAGCTCTTTGAGTGTATCACTATAACACAAGTTATCTAATCCTTTAATCATTTTGGTGCTCTTCTATGAACCCTCTCCAGTTTGACAACTTCTTTCTTCAGTTGGGGACACTGGAACTGCACTCGGTATTCCAGCAACAGAGCCAAATACAGAGCTAATATAACCGTTGTAGTCCTAATTAAGATGACCATCATAGCCTCTGGTTTGGGGCCTAGCAAACACTTTCCTACTGAAGGGCTTGTGTGAGCTCCCGTGAACGGGGGACAGTTTTTCTGAGAGAGAAATTGCATTCACAGGCAGGCCCCATCAATCATCTCCTCCCCCTCCACACTAGCATCTCCTGCCCATCACTGCTCAGCTCTTCTGCAGAGGGCAGGAGGCTCTGGGGGGGGAGGAGCTAAGGAAGGAAGAGGTGGAACAAGGGCAGGGCCCCCTTGCGAGAGGGGGTGGAGCAGGGCGAGCAGAGGAAGAGTGAGAGCGGGAACAGGTGGGGGAGGGGTGGGGCCTTGAGGGAAGGGGGTATAGTAGGGGGAGGGCCTGGGGCAGAGTGGTGGTCAAGTACCCACAAGGAAATCAGAAAGTTGACACCTGTGCCTACACTGCCCCCACATTATTTCGTAACTTAATCGAACCTTAAAAATGTCTCCTTTATTTTGAGGTGAAAAATCAGAATATTCCTTTTTATTATGTAGGAAATAGAAACTTTTGACTCTACTGAGATACTTGTGTTTCTTTCTTGTTCTTTTTTTATTCTAAACTGTATTTTTTCTCCTGAAATAAACATATTCCTATGGAAAGTTTCTGCCAACACCTTGCTCTCATATTGAATACACTGGACCAGAAGACAGAATATCTAGGTTGTATTTCCTGCTCTAACAAACATTCCTGTGTGACTATCAGCACTTCCTTTGCAGGGAAATTGTCAAAGAGCCTACACTGGGTGCTCTGCACAGGATGTGGGTTACCAGTTTGGGGGAAGCTCTTGGGGAAAGACACTTCTCCCTCCATCCCTGAGGCACAGGGCGGAGTGTCTGCATGGCCTCAGTTACAACAATGTCAGGCACAGCACTGGCAACTCGGTCCTGCCACACTCCCAATCCAGATCTTTTTCATTCAATGGATATGTTCAGTTCCTGTAGCGCGTGGATGTTTTTTCTCACATGCCCGACTGCCCTTGAACCCCTGCCCCTCTGACTTTCTTTGAAAAGTGCTGATGAGGTCTCAGCTTGATGACATACCACGATTCAATAGTAATATAAACAGACCTCCACTTTCCAGATCCACGGGGCATGCAATGAGAGTGTCCCTACTGCCGTTAAAGTTGTTGCAACCAATACAGGGCACACAAAGTTTAGTTAGTTGACTGTAAGTATTCATTAAAATAGGCAAACTCACCCATTTGCTCATGGGGTTCCTCTGCAAAAGAAAAATGAGGAGGAGAAGAAAACAGTTCAGTGTATGTCCATTGACTTATGAATTGAAGAAGGTGAATGAGATCCTTTCTTTGTTGATTAGCATAAATATTGGCCATGGGTAGTGAACTAGCTATTTAATCCATGGGTAGCCCCATTCCTATCCCACTACGTGGTAGATAGAGGAGATTATATTCTTGCTTCAATCAATTTAAGAAGAAGCTTCATGGCCACAAGTAATTAGCAAAAGGTACATATGAATCACTAGGCTCCTCTGCTAATATGGGATCTGCTATGAAAGGAGCAGTAACACCATTTACATCATGTGCTGCATTCCATTTGCTTATTGCAATGCAGAGTCCTTTCAATGTGTACATTGCCTTTTGTAATGTGTCTCTGCAAGAGTGTTATAGTTCGTGGAGAATACAAACAAGTAGTGGTTGAGTCTATTTAAATTTCAACAATGTGTGAGCAGCCCTGCTCAGAACCAGCAAGTGCTCATATACGTTACTGACAAAATTAGCCAAGTAATCAGCTCTATCAAAAAACAGGAGTAGAGCACACGGAAGGACAAGGACACAGACTTACTTATTGTCTTTTCCAATTCTCCTAAAAAAGAAAAAAAATTAAAGATAACAATAGCACCTTTTGTAATAATATGGCCAAGAACAAAGATAACTAATAGTTAAAATATCAAAAGCTGTACTTATTGGAAAATAGCTGTGAGGCATCATGTGACACAAAGAAGATCATGGTGTCTAAGGCTGGAAGGAAGCACTCTCATCATCTATAACATGGTCCAGAGAACTTCCCCCAAACAATTCATGTTTGCAGTAGAGCAGTACATTCAGAAAATATTGCCAGTGATGAGAAGATTCACCACAATCCCCTGTAAATTGTTAGAAAGGCTAATGACAATCACTCTCAAAAATTTATACCTAATTTCTAGTCTGACTTTCCTTTTTTCATTTTCCAGCCATTGGATTTTGTTAGACCATTCTCTGCTGCAGCTAGACTAAAGAGCCCATTATCACATATATGGTCTCTACACTACATACGTGTAGAGTGGAATCAAGTCACCCCTTTTCTTTGGTGAGCTAAACAGATTGAGCTCTTTGAGTCTATCAGTATAACATATGTTATCTAATCCTTTAATCATTCTAGTTCTCTTCTCTGAACCTTCTCCAGTTTGACAACGGCTTTCTTCAGTTGGGGATACCAGAACTGCACTCAGTATTCCAGCAACAGAGCCAAATACAGAGCTAATATAACCGTTGTAGTCCTAATTAAGATCACCATCACACCCTCTGGTTTGGGGCCTAGCGAACACTTTCCTACTGAAGGGCTTGTGTGAGCTGCCGTGAACGGGGTACAGTTTTTCTGAGACAGAAATTCCACTCACCAGCAGACACGAACAATCAGCTCCTCCATCTCCACCCTAGTGTCCCCTGCCCGCCACTGATCAGTTCTTCTGCAGAGGGCAGGAGGCGCTGGAGGGGAGTAGCCAAGGAAGGAAGAGGCGGAATGAGGGCGGGGCACTCTTGGGAGGGGGAGAACAGTGCAGGAAGAGGGAGAGTGAGAGTGAGAGCAGGCAAGGATGGGTCCTTGAGGGAAGGGGTATAATAGGGGTAGGGCGTGGGGCAGAGAGGTGGTCAAGTATCCGTGAGGAAATCAAAAAGTTGGCACCTGTGCCTACCACTGCCCCCACCTTATTTCTTAACTGAATCGAACCTTAACAATGTCTCAGTTCCTGCTCTATCAAAACAGGAAAGCCCGGTTAGGTCTAATAACTCAATGATTTTTCTTTTCATTCTACAAGACTTCTACACAGCAGTAGAGCACATGAAAGAAAAAGGACACAGACTTACTCATTCTCTTTTCCAAGTCTCCTAAAAAAGAAAAAAAAAATAAAGATAACAATAGCACCTTTTGTACGTATATGGCCAAGAACAAAGATAACTAATAGTTAAAATATCAAAAGCTGTACTTATTGGAAAATAGCTGTGAGGCATCATGTGACACAAAGAAGATCATGGTGTCTAAGGCTGGAAGGAAGCACTCTCATCATCTATAACATGGTCCAGAGAACTTCCCCCAAACAATTCATGTTTGCAGTAGAGCAGTACATTCAGAAAATATTGCCAGTGATGAGAAGATTCACCACAATCCCCTGTAAATTGTTAGAAAGGCTAATGACAATCACTCTCAAAAATTTATACCTAATTTCTAGTCTGACTTTCCTTTTTTCATTTTCCAGCCATTGGATTTTGTTAGACCATTCTCTGCTGCAGCTAGACTAAAGAGCCCATTATCACATATATGGTCTCTACCTACATACGTGTAGAGTGGAATCAAGTCACCCCTTTTCTTTGGTGAGCTAAACAGATTGAGCTCTTTGAGTCTATCAGTATAACATATGTTATCTAATCCTTTAATCATTCTAGTTCTCTTCTCTGAACCTTCTCCAGTTTGACAACGGCTTTCTTCAGTTGGGGATACCAGAACTGCACTCAGTATTCCAGCAACAGAGCCAAATACAGAGCTAATATAACCGTTGTAGTCCTAATTAAGATCACCATCACACCCTCTGGTTTGGGGCCTAGCGAACACTTTCCTACTGAAGGGCTTGTGTGAGCTGCCGTGAACGGGGTACAGTTTTTCTGAGACAGAAATTCCACTCACCAGCAGACACGAACAATCAGCTCCTCCATCTCCACCCTAGTGTCCCCTGCCCGCCACTGATCAGTTCTTCTGCAGAGGGCAGGAGGCGCTGGAGGGGAGTAGCCAAGGAAGGAAGAGGCGGAATGAGGGCGGGGCACTCTTGGGAGGGGGAGAACAGTGCAGGAAGAGGGAGAGTGAGAGTGAGAGCAGGCAAGGATGGGTCCTTGAGGGAAGGGGTATAATAGGGGTAGGGCGTGGGGCAGAGAGGTGGTCAAGTATCCGTGAGGAAATCAAAAAGTTGGCACCTGTGCCTACCACTGCCCCCACCTTATTTCTTAACTGAATCGAACCTTAACAATGTCTCAGTTCCTGCTCTATCAAAACAGGAAAGCCCGGTTAGGTCTAATAACTCAATGATTTTTCTTTTCATTCTACAAGACTTCTACACAGCAGTAGAGCACATGAAAGAAAAAGGACACAGACTTACTCATTCTCTTTTCCAAGTCTCCTAAAAAAGAAAAAAAAATAAAGATAACAATAGCACCTTTTGTACGTATATGGCCAAGAACAAAGATAACTAATAGTTAAAATATCAAAAGCTGTACTTATTGGAAAATAGCTGTGAGGCATCATGTGACACAAAGAAGATCATGGTGTCTAAGGCTGGAAGGAAGCACTCTCATCATCTATAACATGGTCCAGAGAACTTCCCCCAAACAATTCATGTTTGCAGTAGAGCAGTACATTCAGAAAAAAATTCCAGTGATGGAGGATGCACCACAACCCCTTGTAAATGGTAACAATGGCTAATCACCCTCACTCTTAAAAATGTATACATTATTTCTAGTCTGACTTTCCTAGTTTCAGTTTCCACCAATTGGATTTTGCTAGACCGTTCTCTGCTAGATTAAAGAGCCCATTATCACATATATGTTCTCTATCTACAGAAGTATAGAGTGTAATCAAGTCACCCCTTTTCTTTGGTGAGCTTAAAAATTGAGCTCTTTGAGTCTATCACTATAACACAAGTTATCTAATCCTTTAATCATTCTGGTGCTCTTCTATGAACCCTCTCCAGTTTGACAACTTCTTTCTTCAGCTGGGGACGACGGACCTGCACTCAGTATTCCAGCAACAGAGTCAAATACTGAGCTAATATAACTGTTGTAGTCCTAATTAAGATCATTCCCATGCCCTGTGCTTTGGGGCCTAGCGAACGCTTTCCTACTAAAGGGCTTGTTTGAGCTCCAGTGAACGGGGGACAGTTTTTCTGAGACAGAAATTGCACTCACAGGCAGGCCCCATCAATCATCTCCTCCCCCTCTACACTAGCGTCTCCTTCCCGCCACTGAACAGCTCTTCTTCAGAGGGTAGGAGGCGCTGGTGGGTGAGGAGCTAAGGAAGGAAGAGGTGGAACAAGGGCGGGGCACTCTTCCGTGAGGGGGTGGAACAGGGCCAGCAGGGGGAGAGTGGGAGCGGGAACAGGTGGGGTAGGGGTGGGGCCTTGAGGGAAGGGGTATAAAAGGGGTAGGGCCTGGGACAGAGAGGTGGTCAAGTACCTGCAAGGAAATCAAAAAGTTGGCACCTGTGCCTACTCTGCTCCCACATTATTTCATAACTTAATCTAACCTTAAAAATATTGCCTTTATTTTGACGTGAAAAATCAGAATATTCCTTTTTAATACGGAGGAAATAGAAACTGTTGACTCTACTGAGATGCTTTTGCTTGTTTCTTGTTCTCTTTTTCATCCAAATTTTTTTTCCCCACCTGAAATAGACACATTCCCATGGAAAGTTTCTGCCAACACCTTCCTCTCATAGTGAATACACCGGACCAGAAGACAGAGTATCTAGGTTCTATTTCCTGCTCTAGCACACATTTCTGTTTCAATATTAGCACTTCCTTTGCAGGGAAATTGTCCATGGGTATGTCTACACTATGAGAGTAGTTCGATTTTACTTAAATGGAATTTGTGGAACCGATATTACAAAGTCGAACGTGTGTATCCACACTAAGGACAGTAATTCGACTTTGTGAGTCCACACTAACGGGGTAAGCGTCAGCATTGGAAGCGGTGCACTGTGGGTAGCTATCCCACAGTTCCCGCAGTCCCCGCTGCCCATCGGAATTCTGGGTCGAGCCCTCCAATGCCTGCTGGATGAAAAAATGTGTCGACGGTGGTTCTGGGTAACTGTCGTCATTCAACCGTCACTCCCGCCCTCCCTCCCTGAAAGCGCCGGCGGGCAATTCAGTTCGCGTACTTTTCTGGCGAGTGACAGCGTGGGCGCCACAGCACTGCGAGCATGGAGCCCGCTGCGATCGTCGCTGCAGTTATGGCAGTTGTCAACTCCTCGCACCTTATTGTCCACCTTTTTGACAGTCAGATGCAGAGAAATCGGGCAAGGAGGCTACGGCAGCAAGGTGAGGACATTAAGTCTGAGAGGGGCACAGACCTCTCACAAAGCACGGGACCCGGCGCCGTGGACATCATGGTGGCAATGGGTCATGTTCATGCCATGGAACGGCGATTCTGGGCCCGGGAAACAAGCACAGACTAGTGGGACCGCATAGTGCTGCAGGTCTGGGATGAATCACAGTGGCTGCAAAACTTTAGGATGCGTAAGGCAACTTTCCTTGAACTGTGTGAGTTGCTGTCCCCTGCCCTGAAGCGCAAGGACACCCGGATGCGAGCAGCCCTGACTGTCCAGAAGCGAGTGGCCATAGCCCTCTGGAAACTTGCAATGCCAGACAGCTACCGGTCAGTCGCGAATCACTTTGGCGTGGGCAAATCTACCGTGGGGGTTGCTGTGATGCAAGTAGCCAACGCAATCGTTGAGCTACTGCTGTCAAAGGTAGTGACCCTGGGAAACGTGCAGGTCATCATAGATGGTTTCGCTGTGATGGGATTCCCAAACTGCGGTGGGGCTATAGATGGAACTCACATCCCTATCCTGGGACCGGACCACCAGGCCAGCCAGTACATTAACAGAAAGGGCTACTTTTCAATGGTGCTGCAAGCACTGGTGGACCATAGGGGATGTTTTACAAACATCAACGTCGGATGGCCGGGCAAGGTTCATGACGCGCGTGTTTTCAGAAACTCTGGTCTGTTTAGACGCCTACAGGAAGGTATTTTCTTCCCAGACGACAAAATAACTGTTGGAGATGTGGAGATGCCTACCGTGATCCTCGGGGACCCAGCCTAGCCGCTAATGCCCTGGCTCATGAAGCCCTATACAGGCGCCCTGGACACTGACAAAGAACTCTTCAACTACCGGCTGAGTAAGTGCAGAATGGTGGTGGAGTGTGCTTTTGGACGTCTCAAGGGGAGATGGAGAAGCTTACTGACTCGCTCAGATCTCAGCGAAACCAATGTCCCCATTGTTATTGCAGCTTGCTGTGTGCTCCACAATCTCTGTGAGAGCAAGGGGGAGACCTTTATGGCAGGGTGGGAGGTTAAGGCAAATAGCCTGGCTCCTGATTATGCCCAGCCAGACAGCCGTGCGATTGGAAGAGCACAGCGGGACGCGCTGTGCATCCGGGAGGCTTTGAAAGATAGGTTCCTCAGTGAGCAGGGTAACCTGTGACTTTTAGTTTTCTTTAAAGAGAAGCTGAACCTGCCCCCATTTCGTTACCCTGCTAATGTTGACTATCCTCTCCTGTTACATACCCCATTCACCCCATTCCCCCCCTTCCAACACACGTTTAAAAATAAAGTTAATGGAACTTTGTTAATGAACACCATTTTTTTTTATTACTGATTTCGCGGTAAAGGGTTGAAACTGGGACGCAGACTGTGGAGGGGAGGGGGCGTAGTGATGTAAAGACCGCTTCTAAAATCGAAGAATGACAGGCTCCTGCTCCTAGAGCGGTCCGCAGTGGTGGACTGGTTGTTTCAACGGAGCCTGCCACCCCTCCTTTTCGGGACTCTGTGTGTGGGGGCTATGTGACTTTGTGGCGTGGGAGGACGGTTACAGATCCCCTGCTGCGTGTCTCTGTCATCCAGGATCTTGAGCGCTGCATAAGATCTCTAACCGCCCTCCCGCACCAAAAAGTCACATAGCCCCCCCCACCTCCCCACAGAACATGAAAACCACCTCCCAGAATGACCAGGGTGCCTACTGACTACACTGTGTGTGTGACCTGCTGCTGAACCTGCCCCCGTTTCTGTACCCTGGTTAAGGTGATTGTCCTCTCCAATTACCAACCCCCTTCCCCCTCTTCAAACACACTATCCTTTAAAACAACATGACGGAAACAGTAATAAACAGAAACATATTTTTTATTATCAACTAGACAGTTAGGGGATGAAACTGGGACGGGGGCTTGGATGAGGCAGGAAGGAAAGGACTTATCAAAATTTAGGGAATGAGAGCCTTCTGGTACTTGAGGACTCTGCAGGGGTGGAGTGACTGTTTTCACGGCCCCTGCCGCCCCTCCTTCTTTGTACTTTGGGTGAAGGGGGTATGGGACTTTGTGGCGGGGGAGGGCGGTTAGAGATAGAGTGCAGCGGGGCTCTGTCCTCCTGCCTCCGGTCCTGCAGAACATCCACCAGGCGCTGGAGCGTGTCCGTTTGCTCCCTCATTAGTCCAAGCAGCGTTTGAGTCGCCTGCTGGTCTTCCTGCCGCCACCTGTCCTCCCATTCGCTGTGTGAGCACTGGTACTGCGACATGTTCTCACTCCACTGGGTCTGCTGGGCCGCCTCGGCTTGGGAGCAGCTCATAAGTTCTGTGAACATTTCGTCCCATGTCTTTTTCTTTCTCTGCTTAATCTGCGCCAGCCTCTGTGAGGGGGATGCAGTGGTAGGTCGGGAGAGAGTCACAGCTGTGTGATGGGAAAAAGGGAGTGAATTCCTTAGAAAGATACATTCTTGGGAACAATGAACATAGTCTAGTCTGTCTCTGTGGACAAGACCATGCACAGCACCTTTCACATGCGCACTCAGGACAAGGTCGAATTTTCGGCCTTCCCATTCAGTGCCTGGGCTCTTGCTGTGGAGATCAGAATAGCGGGGCAGGACAGCGGAATTCGTCTAGCAGGCTGACATGGTAAGCCGTAGACTTTTGGCTGCTTAAAATGTAATTTATAGCAGTGCCCTCCTTTCACGGTCAAAGCAATGCTCCTCCTAGTGTTGGCCAGTTCCTGCTGCCGGCAATCCGGCAAGCATGAACTCTGCTCCTGCCCCACCCCCTCGCGGCTGTCCCCGGGAAAGATCCCTCTATGCTGCCCCTGTCCCGCCTCCACCGCGTGGCTGTAAACCGCCGGTTACAGTTTAGTAAAGGAAGCAGTCCCAATACTAACATTCCCCTAATTCAAAGCAGGTGACCATGAGCGACATCACCCTCATGAGGATCAGTGACTCAGAGAAAGAGCGCATGCTGAGGGAAAGCCAGCAGAAACCAGGGCCATATGCCGCCTTGCTCTGCCACGCAATGATCCCCGAGTACCTGATGCTAGCCTGGCGTGGAAGAGTGTGCTACCATGGAGGACACAATAAGGCCGCTCTCCCCAGGAACCTCATGCAGAGGCTTTCCAATTACCTCCAGGAGACCTTCGTGGAGATCTCCCATGAGGATTTCTGTTCTATCCCCGGACATATTGACGCTCTTTTCCAGTAGCTGCACTGGCAATGACAAAAAAGTAGAGCACCCAGGGAAAAGTAATCATGAGAAACCGGACATTGTTAGATTCTTTTGCAGCACTTGCACTGCCAAGGACTTTTACATTACACGCCTAGGGCAAACTAATCATGCAAATCCGATTGTTAATTGTTAATATTCCTGTTCTTTTATAAATAAATGTTTACATGTTTAAAGCACTTACAGACTGATCCTTCCCCTGATTCGGGGTCTGTGTTAACGGCTGGGGACGGTTGGTAGGGGATCTCCGTGTGGGTGATGAAGAGATCCTGGCTGTCAGGGAAATCAGCGTTGTAAGCGCTGTCGACTGCCTCGTCCTCCTCATCTCCTTCCTCATCTTCCCCGTCCGCGAACATCTCCGAGGAACCGGCCGTCGACACTATCCCATCCTCAGAGTCCACGGTCAGTGGTGGGGTAGTGGTGGCGGCCGCACCTAGAATGGAATGCAGTGCCTCACAGAAACGGCATGTCTGGGGCTGGGATCCGGAGCGTCCGTTTGCCGCTTTGGTCTTTTGGTAGCCTTGTCTCAGGTCCTTGATTTTCACGCGGCACTGCGTTGCATCCCGGCTGTATCCTCTCTCTGTCATGGCTTTGGAGATCTTCTCATAGATCTTCGCATTGCGTTTTTTGGAGCGCAGCTCCGAAAGCACGGACTCATCGCCCCACACAGCGATCAGATCCAAGACTTCCCGATCAGTCCATGCTGGGGCCCTCTTTCTATTCTGAGATTGCATGGACACCTCTACTGGAGTGCTCTGCATCGTTACCAGTGCTGCTGAGCTCGCCACGATGTCCAAACAGGAAATGAGATTCAAACTGGCCAGACAGGAAAAGGAATTCAAATTTTCCCGGGGCTTTTCCTGTGTGGCTGGTCAGAGCATCCGAGCTCGGACTGCTGTCCAGAGCGTCAACAGAGTGGTGCACTGTGGGATAGATCCCGGAGCTATTACGGTTGAATTCCATCCACACCTACCCTAATTCGACATGGCCATGTCGAATTTAGCGCTACTCCCCTCGTCGGGGAGGAGTACAGAAATCGAACTAAAGAGACCTCTATGTCGAACTAAATAGCTTCGTTGTGTGGACGGGTGCAGAGTTAATTCGATTTAACACTGATAAATTCGACATAACCTCCTAGTGTAGACCAGGCCCGAGAGCCTACACTCGGTGCTCTGCACTGGATGTTGGCTCCCAGTTTGGGGGAAGCTCTTTGGGGAGGACAATTCTCCCTCCATCCCGGAGGCACAGGGTGGAGTGTCTGCATGGCCTCAGTTACTACAAACTTAGGCACAGCACTAGCAACTCAGTCCTGCCACACTTCCCATCCAGAGCTTTTTCATTGAATGGATATGTACAGTTCCTGTAGCGCGTGGATGTTTTTTCTCTCATACCCGACTGCACTTGAACCCCTGCCCCTCTGACTTTCTTTGCAAAGTGAGGTCTCAGCTCGATGATGTACCAGAGTAATCTATATATACCCCCCACTTCCCATATCCATGGGGCATGCAATTGAAATGGTTGGAACCAATAGTTTGGTCAGTCAACTGCAAGTATTGAGTAAAGTAGGCAAACTCACCCTTTTCCTCCTGGAGTTTTTCTGCAAAAGAACAATGGGGAGGAGAAGAAAACAGTTCACTGTATGTCCATTGACTTATGAATTTGAGAGGTTGAATGAGATCCTCTCTCTCTTGATTAGGATAAATATTGGCCATAGGTAGTGAGCTAGCTATTCAATCCATGAGCTAGCCCCATTCCTGGCCTGATACGTAGTAGATAGAGAAGGTTATATTCTTGCATTAATATGTTTAAGAAGAAGCTTCATGGCCACAAATACTTACGAAAAGGTGAATATGAAACACTACGATCCACTGATCATATGTGATCTGCTATGAAAGGAGCAGTAACACCATTTACATCAGGTGCTGTATTCCATTTGCTTATTTCAATGCAGAGTCCTTTCAATGTGTACATTGCCTTTTGTAATGTGTCTCTGCAAGAGTGTTATGGTTCTTGGAGAATACAAACAAATAGTGGGTGAGTTTATTTAAATTAAAACAATGTATGAGCAGCACTGCTAAGAACCAGCATGAGCTCCTCTACCTTATTGACACAATTAGCCAAGTAATCTGCTCTATCAAAAACAGACTGACTTATTGTCTTTTCCAATTCTCCTAAAAGAGAAGAAAATATTTTTTTTTCCTATTAGCTCAGTATTTGGCTCTGTTGCTGGAATACTGAGTGCAGTTCCAGTGTCCCCAACTGAAGAAATTCTACTCTGAGTTTCCTAGTTTCAGTTTCCAGCCATGGGATCTTGCTAGATTAAAGAGCCCATTATCACATATATGTTCTCTATCTACATACGTGAAGAGTGTAATCAAGTCACCCCGTTTCTTTGGTAAACTAAACAGATTGAGCTCTTTGAGTCTATCACTATAACACATATTATCTAATCCTTTAATTATTCTGGTGGTCTTCTATGAATCCTCTCCAGTTTGACAAGTTCTTTCTTCAGTTGGGGACACCAGAACTGCACTCAGTATTCCAGAAACAGAGCCAAATACTGAGTTAATATTACTCCTAGAGTCCTAATTAAGATCATCCCCATGCCCTCTGGTTTGGGGCCTAACGAACACTTTCCTACTGAAGGGCTTGTGTGAGCTTGTGTGGGGAGGATCAGGGGAGAGGATTTGGTTGTGTGTGGAGATGCAGGGCACAAGGCTGGGTGTGGGGGGGGGTCAGGGCAGAGAGCTGGGGGGGGGTATGGAGGTGCAGGGCAGAGGGCTGGGGAGGTGTGGAGGTGCAGGGCAGAGGGATGGGTGTTGGGGGAGGTCAGGGCAGAGGGCTGGGTGTGTGTGTGGATGCAGAGCAGAAGGCTCGGTGTTGGGGGGAGATCAGGTCAGAGGGCTGGAGGGTGTGTGTGGGATGTAGGGCAGAAGGCTGGGTGTTGGGGGGAGGTCAGGTCAGAGGTCGGACAGGTGTGGGGATGCAGGGCAGAAGGCTGGGTGTTGTGGGGAGGTCAGGGCAGAGGGCTGGAGGGTTTGTGGGGGATGCAGGGCAGAAGGCTGGGTGTTGGGGGGAGGTCAGGTCAGAGGTCGGGCAGGTGTGGGGATGCAGGGCAGAAGGCTGGGTGTTGTGGGGAGGTCAGGGCAGAGGGCTGGAGGGTTTGTGGGGGATGCAGGGCAGAAGGCTGGGTGTTGGGGGGAGGTCAAGTGAGAGGTCGGGCAGGTGTGGGGGTGCAGGGCAGAAGGCTGGGTGTTGGGGGGAGGTCAGGGCAGAGGGTTGGAGGATGTGTGGGGGTGCAGGGCAGATGCCTGGGTATTGGGGGCAACTCGAGGTCAGGGTAGAGGTCTGGGTGTGTGTGGATGTGCACGGCAGAAGGCTGGGTGTGTGTGGGGAGGATCAGGGCAGAGGGCTGGGGTGTGTGTGGAGGTGCAGGGCACAAGGCTAGGTGTTGGGGGGTTCAGGGAAGATGGCTGGGATGTGTGTGGAGGAGCAGGGCAGAGGGCTGGGTGTTGGGGGGAGGTCAGGGCAGAGGACTGGGTGTTCTGGGGGTGCAGGGCAGAATGCAGGATCATGTGTGGGGGTGCAGGGCAGATGGCTGGGTGTTGGGGGCTACTCGAGGTCATGGCAGAGGGCTGGATCGTGTGTGGGGGTGCAGGGCAGATGGTTGGGTGTTGGGGGGAGGTCAGGGCAGAGGGCTGGGGTGTGTGTGGAGGTGCAGGGCACAAGGCTGGGTGTGTGGGGGTTCAGGGAAGAGGGCTGGGGTGTGTGTGGAGGTGCAGGGCAGAGGGCTGGGGAGGTCTGGAGGTGCAGGGCAGAGGGCTGGGGAGGTCTGGAGGTGCAGGGCAGAGGAGTGGGTGTTGGGGGGAGATCAGGTCAGAGGGCTGGAGGGTGTGTGTGGGGTGCAGGGTAGAAGGCTGGGTGTTAGGGGAGATCAGGTCAGAGGTCTGGGGGGTGTGGGGGTGCAGGGCAGGAGGCTGGGTGTTGGGGGGAGGTCGAGGCAGAGGGCTGGAGGGTTTGTGGGGGGTGCAGGGCAGAAGGCTGGGTGTTGGGTGCTACTCAAGGTCAGGGCAGAGGGCTGGGGTGTGTGTGGAGGTGGAGGCCGAAGGCTGGGTTTTGTGGGGAAGGCAGGGCAGAGGTCTGGAGGGTGTGTGGGGGTGCAGGGAACAAGGCTGGGTGTGGGGGGATTCAGGGCAGAGGGCTGGGGTGTGTGGGGGGGTGCAGGGCTGAAGGCTAGGTGTTGCGGGGGAGGTCAGGATAGAGGACTGGAGCATGTGTGGGGTGCAGGGCAGAAGGCAGGGTGTGGGGGCTGGTGCAGGGCAGAAGGCTGGGTGTTGGGGGGAGGTCAGGGTAGAGGGCTGGGGAGGTGTGTGGAGGAGCAGGGCAGAGGGCTGGGTGTTGGGGAGACGTCAGGGCAGAGGACTGGGGTTCTGGGGGTGCAGGGCAGAATGCTGGGTGTTGGGGGAAGGTCATGGCAGAGGACTGGATCGTGTGTGGGGGTGCAGGGCAGATGGCTGGGTGTTGGGGCGACTGGAGGTCATGGCAGAGGGCTGGATCATGTGTGGGGGTGCAGGGCAGATGGTTGGGTGTTGGGGGGTTTCAGGGCAGAAGGCTGGGTGTGTGTGGGGAGGATCAGGGCAGAGGGCTGGGGTGTGTGTGGAGGTGCAGGGCACAAGGCTAGGTGTTGGGGGGTTCAGGGAAGACGGCTGGGATGTGTGTGGAGGAGCAGGGCAGAGGGCTGGGTGTTGGGGGGAGGTCAGGGCAGAGGCCTGGGTGTTCTGGGGGTGCAGGGCAGAATGCAGGATCATGTGTGGGGGTGCAGGGCAGATGGCTGGGTGTTGGGGGCTACTCGAGGTCATGGCAGAGGGCTGGATCGTGTGTGGGGGTGCAGGGCAGATGGTTGGGTGTTGGGGGGAGGTCAGGGCAGAGGGCTGGGGTGTGTGTGGAGGTGCAGGGCACAAGGCTGGGTGTGTGGGGGTTCAGGGAAGAGGGCTGGGGTGTGTGTGGAGGTGCAGGGCAGAGGGCTGGGGAGGTCTGGAGGTGCAGGGCAGAGGGCTGGGGAGGTCTGGAGGTGCAGGGCAGAGGGGTGGGTGTTGGGGGGAGATCAGGTCAGAGGGCTGGAGGGTGTGTGTGGGGTGCAGGGTAGAAGGCTGGGTGTTAGGGGAGATCAGGTCAGAGGTCTGGGGGGTGTGGGGGTGCAGGGCAGGAGGCTGGGTGTTGGGGGGAGGTCGAGGCAGAGGGCTGGAGGGTTTGTGGGGGGTGCAGGGCAGAAGGCTGGGTGTTGGGTGCTACTCAAGGTCAGGGCAGAGGGCTGGGGTGTGTGTGGAGGTGGAGGCCGAAGGCTGGGTTTTGTGGGGAAGGCAGGGCAGAGGTCTGGAGGGTGTGTGGGGGTGCAGGGAACAAGGCTGGGTGTGGGGGGATTCAGGGCAGAGGGCTGGGGTGTGTGGGGGGGTGCAGGGCTGAAGGCTAGGTGTTGCGGGGGAGGTCAGGATAGAGGACTGGAGCATGTGTGGGGTGCAGGGCAGAAGGCAGGGTGTGGGGGCTGGTGCAGGGCAGAAGGCTGGGTGTTGGGGGGAGGTCAGGGTAGAGGGCTGGGGAGGTGTGTGGAGGAGCAGGGCAGAGGGCTGGGTGTTGGGGAGACGTCAGGGCAGAGGACTGGGGTTCTGGGGGTGCAGGGCAGAATGCTGGGTGTTGGGGGAAGGTCATGGCAGAGGGCTGGATCGTGTGTGGGGGTGCAGGGCAGATGGCTGGGTGTTGGGGCGACTGGAGGTCATGGCAGAGGGCTGGATCATGTGTGGGGGTGCAGGGCAGATGGTTGGGTGTTGGGGGGTTTCAGGGCAGAAGGCTGGGTGTGAGTTGGGGTGGGGGGTTTCAGGGCAGAGGCGTGGGGGTACAGGGCAGAAGGCTGGGTGTTGGGGGGAGGTCAGGGCAGAAAGCTGGGTGTGTGTTGCGGTGGGGGGGGTTCAGGGCAGAGGCGTGGGGGTACAGGGCAGAAGGCTGGGTGTTGGGGGGGAGGTCAGGGCAGAGGGCTGGAGGGAGTGCGGGGGGAGCAGTGCAGAGGGCTGGGGTGCTCGGCTCATGGGGGTGCTCCCAACCCCTTGCCCTGAGCCGCTCAGGGCAGGGGGCTGGGAGGGATGTGCCCTGTTCCACCTCCTTCCCCAAGGCCCATCCCTACCTCTCCCTGCCTCCTCTACGGAGCAGCAAGCACGCTGCTGCTCGGCTCGGCTCTGCTCCGCTTCCCCTCTCAAGGGCCGTCACCAGCAGGGAGAGGGATCTCCCTGCAACACTTCCCATCCAGAGCTTTTTCATTGAATGGATATGTACAGTTCCTGTAGCGTGTGGATGATTTTTCTCTCATACCCGACTGCCCTTGAACCCCTGCCCCTCTGACTTTCTTTGCAAAGTGAGGTCTCAGCTCGATGACGTACCACTATTCCGGAGTAATCTATATATACCCTCCACTTCCGATATCCACGGGGCATGCAATGATAGCATCCCTTGTGCAGTTGATATTGTTGGAACCAATAGTTTGGTCAGTCAACTGTAAGTATTGAGTAAAGTAGGCAAACTCACCCTTTTCCTCCTGGTGTTTTTCTGCAAAAGAACAATGAGGAAGAGAAGAAAAGAGTTCAGTGTACGTCCATTGACTTATGACTTGAAGAGGGTGAATGAGATCCTTTCTTTGTTGATTAGCATAAATATTGGCCATGGGTAGTGAACTAGCTATTTAATCCATGGGCTAGCCTCATTCTTATCCCACTACGTAGTAGATAGAGGAGATTATATTCTTGCTTCAATCAATTTAAGAAGAAGCTTCATGGCCACAAGTAATTAGCAAAAGGTGCATATGAATCACTACGCTCCTCTGCTAATATGGGACCTGCTATGAAAGGAGCAGTAACACCATTTACATCAGGTGCTGTATTCCATTTGCTTATTTCAATGCAGAGTCCTTTCAATGTGTACATTGCCTTTTGTAATGTGTCTCTGTAAGCGTGTTATGGTTCGTGGAGAATACAAACAAGTAGTGGTTGAGTCTATTTAAATTTCAACAATGTGTGAGCAGCCCTGCTCAGAACCAGCAAGTGCTCATATACGTTACTGACAAAATTAGCCAAGTATTCGGCTCTATCAAAAAGAGGAGTAGAGCACACGGAAGAAAAAGGACACAGACTTACTCATTCTCTTTTCCAAGTCTCCTAAAAAAGAAAAAAAAATAAAGATAACAATAGCACCTTTTGTAATAATATGGCCAAGAACAAAGATAACTAATAGTTAAAATATCAAAAGCTGTATTTATTGGAGAATAGCTGTGAGGGATCAAGTGACACAATGAACATCATGGTGTCTAAGGCTGGAAGGAAGCACTCTCATCATCTATAACATGCTCCAGAGAACTTACCCCAAACAATTAATGTTTGCATTAGAGCAGTACCTTGAGAAAAAAATTCCCATGATGGAGGATGCACCACCACCCCTTGTAAATGGTAACAATGGATAATCACCCTCATGTTTAAAAATGTATACATTTTTTCTAGTCTGACTTTCCTAGTTTCAGTTTCTAGCCATTGGATTTTCCTAGACCATTCTCTGCTAGACTAAAGAGCCCATTATCATATATATGTTCTCTATCTACATACGTTTAGAGTGTAATCAAGTCACCCCTTTTCTTTCGTGAGCTAAATAGATTAAGCTCTTTGAGTCTATCACTATAACACATGTTATCTAATCCTTTAATCATTCTGGTGCTCTTCTATGAATGGCACACATAGTTTGGTCAGTGAATTGTAATTATGGAGTTTTTCTGCAAAAGAACAATGGGGAGGAGACGAAAACAGTTCAGTGTATGTCCATTGACATATGAATTGAACAGGGTGAATCAAATCGTTTCTTTGTTGATTAGCATAAATATTGGCTATAGGTAGTGAGCTAGCTATTCAATCCATGGGCTAGCCCCATTCCTGGCCTGCTACGTAGTCGATCGAGAAGGTTATATTCTTGCATTAATACATTTCAGAAGAAGCTTCATGGCCACAAGGAATTAGCAAAAGGTGAATTTAACACACTACGCTCCTCTGCTAATGTGGGTTCTGCTATGAAAGGAGCAGTAACACCATTTACATCAGGTGCTGCATTCCATTTGCTTATTTCAATGCAGAGTCCTTTCAATGTGTACATTGCCTTTCATAATGTGTCTCTGCAACGGTGTTATGGTTCGTGGAGAATACAAACAAGTAGTGGTTGAGTCTATTTAAATTTCAACAATGTGTGAGCAGCACTGCTCAGAACCAGCAAGTGCTCATATACGCTACTGACAAAATTAACCAAGTAATCAGCTCTATCAAAAAGAAGAAACAGGCCACAGACTTACTTCTTGTATTTTCCAATTCTCCTAAAAAAGAAAAAATATATATATTTAAAGATAACAATAGCACCTTTTGTAAGAATATGGCCAAGAACAAAGATAACTAATAGTTAAAATATCAAAAGCTGTACTTATTGGAAAATAGCTGTGAGTGAGCAAGTGTCACAATGAACATCATACTTTCTAAGGCCGGAAGGAAACACATATTAACTAATCCTTTAATCATTCTGGTGCTCGTCTATGAACCCTCTCCAGTTTGACAAGCTCTTTCTTCAGTTGGGGACACCGGAACTGCACTCAGTATTCCAGCAACAGAGCCAAATACTGAGCTAATATAGTCTATAAAAAATTTATACCTAATTTCTAGTCTAACTTTCCTACTTTTATTTTCCAGCCATTGGATTTTGCTAGACCAGGGGTAGACAACCTTTCAGAAGTGGTGTGCCGAGACTTCATTTATTCACTTTAATTTAAGGTTTCGCGTGCCGGTAATACAAGTTAACATTTTTAGAAGGTCTCTCTCTATAAATCTATATTATATAACTAAACTATTGTTATATGTAAAGTAAACAAGGTTTTCAAAATGTTTAAGAAGCTTCCTTTAACATTAAATTAAAATGCTGATCTTACGCCACCAGCCTGTTCAGCCCGCTTCCAGCCTGGGGTTCTGTTCACCTAGGCCTGCAGCAGGCTGAGCGGGGCGACTCAAGGTCAGGGCAGAGGACTGGGAAGGTGTGGAGCTGCAGGGCAGAAGGCTGGATGTTGGGGGGAGGTCAGGGCAGAGGGCTGGGGTGTGTGCGGGGGTCCAGGGAAGAAGGCTGGGCACTGGGGGCGACTCGAGGTCAGGGCAGAGGGCTGGGTATGTGTGGAGGTGCAGGGCAGAAGGCTGGGTGTTGGGGGGAGGTCAGGGCAGAGGGCTGGATGGTGAGTGGGGATGCAGGGCAGATGGCTTGATGTTGGGGGCGACTGCAGGTCAGGGCAGAGGGCTGGGTGTGTGTGGAGGTGCAGGCCAGAAGGCTGGGTGTTGGGGGTGACTCGAGATCAGGGCAGAGGGGTGGGGTGTGTGTGGAGGTGCAGGGCAGAAGGCTGGGTGTTGCGGGGAGGTCAGGGCAGAGGGATGGAGTGTGTCTGGGGGTGCACGGCAGAATGCTGGGTGTTGGGAGAGACTCGAGGTCAGGGCAGAGGGCTGGGTTGTGTGTGGAGATGTAGGGCAGAAGTATGCGTGGTAGCTGGTGGTCAGGGCAGAGGGATGGGGTGTGTGTGGAGGTGCAGGGCACAAGGCTCTGTGGGGGGGTTCAGGGAAGAGGGCTGGGGGTGTGTGGAGGTGCAGAGCAGAAGTATGGGTGTTGGGGGGAGGTCAGGGCAGAGGGCTGGGGGTTGTGGGGGTGCAGGGCAGAAGACTGGGTGTTGGGGGGAGGATCAGGGCAGAGGACTGGGGTGTGTGTGGAGGTGGAGGGCACAAGGCTGGTTGTGGGGGAGGGTTCAGGGCAGAGAGCTGGGGGGGTGTGGAGGTGCAGGGCAGAGGGCTGGGGAGGTGTGGAGGTTCAGGGCAGAGGGCTGGGTGTTGGGGGGAGGTCAGGGCAGAGGGCTGTAGGGTGTGTGGTGGTGCAGGGCAGATGGCTGGGTGTTGGGGGCGACCTGAGGTCAGGGCACAGGGCTGGGGGTGTGTGGAGGTGCAGGGAAGAAGGCTGGGTGTGTGTGGGCAGCATCAGGGTAGAGGGCTGGGGTGTGTGTAGAGGTGCAGGGCAGAAGACTGGGTGTTGGGGGGAGGTCAGGGCAGAGGGCTGGGGGTGTGTGGAGGTGCAGGACAGAAGGCTGGGTGTTGGGGGCGACTCGAGGTCAGGCCAGAGGGCTGGGGTGTGTGTGGAGGTGCAGGGCAGAAGGCTGGGTGTTGGGGGACATCAGGGCAGAGGGCTGTGGTGTGTGTGCGTGCAGGGCAGAATGCTGGGTGTTGGGGGAGACTCGACGTCAGTGCAGAGGGCTGGGGGTGTGTGGAGGTGCAGGTCAGAAGGCTGGGTGTTGGGGGAAGATCAGGGCAGAGGGCTGTAGGGTGTGTGGGTGTGCAGGGCAGATGGCTGGGTGTTGGGGGCGACCTGAGATTAGGGCAGGGGGCTGGGGGTGTGTGGAGGTGCAGGGCAGAAGGCTGGGTGTGTGTGGGGAGGATCAGGGCAGAGGGATGGGGTGTGTGTGCAGGTGCAGGGCACAAGGCTCTGTGTGGGGGGTTCAGGGCAGAGGGCTCGGGGTGTGTGGAGGTGCAGGGCAGAGGGCTGGGGGTGTGGTGTGTGTGCGTGCAGGGCAGAATGCTGGGTGTTGGGGGAGACTCGACGTCAGTGCAGAGGGCTGGGGGTGTGTGGAGGTGCAGGGCAGAAGGCTGGGTGTTGGCGGAAGATCAGGGCAGAGGGCTGTAGGGTGTGTGGGTGTGCAGGGCAGACGCCTGGGTGTTGGGGGAGGTCAGGGCAGAGGGCTGGGTGTTGTGGGGGTGCAGGGCAGAAGACTGGGTGTTGGGGTGAGGTCAGGGCAGAGAGCTGGATGGTGTGTGGGGGTGCAGGGCAGATGGCTTTGTGTTGGGGGCGACTCGAGTTCAGGGCAGAGGGCTGGGTGTGTGTGGAGGTGCAGGGCAGAAGGCTGGGTGTGTGTGGGGAGGATCAGGGCAGAGAGCTGGGGTGGGTGTGGAGGTGCAGGGCAGAGAGCTGGGGAGCTGTGGAGGTGCAGGGCAGAGGGCTGGGTGTTGGGGAGAGGACAGAGCAGAGGACTGGGGGTGTGTGTGGAGGTGCAGGGCAGAAGGCTGGGTGTTGGGGGAGGTCAGGGCAGAGGGCTGGAGGGTTTGTGGGGGGTGCAGGGCAGAAGGCTGGGTGTTGGGGGGAGGTCAGGCCAGAGGACTGGGAGTTCTGGGGCTGCAGCGCAGAATGCTGGGTGTTGGGGGAAGGTCATGGAAGAGGGCTGGATCGTGTGTGGGGGTGCAGGGCAGATGGCTGGGTGTTGGGGGCGACTCGAGGTCATGGCAGAGGGCTGGATCGTGTGTGGGGGTGCAGGGCAGATGGTTGGGTGTAGGGGGGAGGTCATGGCAGAGGGCTGGCGTGTGTGTGGAGGTGCAGGGCACAAGGCTGGGTGTGGGGGGGTTAAGGGAAGAGGGCTGGGTGTTGGGGGAGGTCAAGGCAAAGGGCTGGGTGTTGGGGGAGGTCAAGGCAGAGGGCTGGGGGGTGTGTGTGGATGCAGAGCAGAAGGCTGGGTGTTGGGGGGAGATCAGGTCAGAGGGCTGGAGGGTGTGTGGGGGCTGCAGGTCAGAGGGCTGGGTGTTGGGGGGAGGTCAGGTCAGAGGGCTGGGTGTTGGGGGGAGGTCAGGTCAGAGGGCTGGAGGGTGTGTGGGGGGTGCAGGGCAGAAGGCTGGGTGTTGGGGGAGGTCAGGTCAGAGGGCTGGGGGGGTGCAGGGGAGAAGGCTGGGTGTTGGGGGGAGGTCGAGGCAGAGGGCTGGAGGGTTTGTGGGGGGGTTCAGGGCAGAAGGCTGGGTGTGTGTTGGGGTGGGGGGTTTCAGGGCAGAGGCGTGGGGGTACAGGGCAGAAGGCTGGGTGTTGGGGGGAGGTCAGGGCAGAAAGCTGGGTGTGTGTTGCGGTGGGGGGGGGTTCAGGGCAGAGGGGTGGGGGTGCAGGGCAGAAGGCTGGATGTTGGGGGGAGGTCAGGGCAGAGGGCTGGAGGGAGTGTGGGGGGGAGCAGTGCAGAGGGCTGGGGTGCTCGGCTCATGGGGGTGCTCCCAACCCCTTCCCCTGAGCCGCTCAGGGCAGGGGGCTGGGAGGGATGTGCCCTGTTCCACCCCCTTCCCCAAGGCCTGTCCCTACCTCTCTCTGCCTCCTCTACGGAGCAGCGAGCACGCTGCCGCTCAGCTCGGCTCTGCTCCGCTTCCCCTCTCAAGGGCCGTCACCAGCAGGGAGAGGGAGGGGGAGGGGCCGGCATGCACCACATTGTGGGAAGAAGCGGGGGAGGGGAGAAGCTTGCCTGCCGCAGGACCAAGCTTCTGCCTCCTGCCCCACAGGGGAGAGCAGTGGGCGGGGGAGATTAGTGGGGCTGGGAGCTGGGACAGCATTAGCAACTCAATCCTGCCACACTTCCCATCCAGAGCTTTGTCATTGAATGGATATGTTCAGTTCCTGTAGCGTGTGGATGTTTTTTCTCTCATACCCGACTGCCCTTGAACCCCTGCCCCTCTGACTTTCTTTGCAAAGCGAGGTCTCAGCTCAATGACGTACCACTATTCCAGAATAATCTATATATACCCTCCACTTCCCATATCCACGGGGCATGCAATGATAGCATCCCTTGTGCAGTTGATATTGTTGGAACCAATAGTTTGGTCAGTCAACTGTAAGTATTGAGTAAAGTAGGCAAACTCACCCTTTTCCTCCTGGAGTTTTTCTGCAAAAGAACAATGAGGAAGAGAAGAAAACAGTTCAGTGTATGTCCATTGACTTATGAATTGAAGAGGGTGAATGAGATCCTTTCTTTGTTGATTAGCATAAATATTGGCCATGGGTAGTGAACTAGCTATTTAATCCATGGGCTACTGTGACGGGTTGGATCACAGAAACCCCCTTGGGAGCTGCCACTCCACGTGCCAAGACGACCCCTGCTTCTGGTTTCCCTGCCAGCTCAGGACTCCAGCACCCAGTCTTGCTGAGCCAGACACTCCCTTCTGCTCAAACACAGACCCAGGGTCTGAATCACTTGTCACAAAACTGCAAATTTACCTGAAAACAGCTCACAGGAGTGTGCTTGTCTTTAGCACTCAGATGCCCAACTCCCAATGGGGTCTAAACCCAAATAAATCCGTTTTACCCTGCATAAAGCTTATTCAGGGCAAACTCATAAATTGTTCGCCCTCTATAACACTGATAGAGAGATATGCACAGCTGTTTGCTCCCCCAGGTATTAATACATACTCTGAGTAAATTACTAAATAAAAAGTGATTTTATTAAATACAGACAGTAGGATTTAAGTGGTTTCAAGTAGTAACAGACAGAACAAAGTAAGTCACCAAGTAAAATAAAATAAATCTATGTCTAATCAAACCAAATAGAGATAAGTTCCTCACCAGTTCCAGAATTCTCCCTTTTACAGGCTAATCTCCCTTTAGCCTGGGTCCAGCAATCACTCACACCCCCTGTAGTTACTGTCCTTTGTTCTAGTTTCCTTCAAGTATCCTGCGGGGGGTGGGGGTGGAGAGGCTCCTTCTTTAGCCAGCTGAAGACAAAATGGAGGGGTCTCCCACGGGTTTAAATAGACTCTCTCTTGTGGGTGGAGACCCCCCTCTTCCCTCCTATGCAAAGTCCAGCTCCAAGATGGAGTTTTGGAGTCACCTGGGCAAGTCACATGCCTCTGCATGACTCAGTCTGTACAGACCGAAGCCATTGTCCACATGGTATCTTGCATGTTTCCAGGAAGACTTATGTGGATTGGAGCATTCCAAGATGCATTGTTCCCCAAGTGTTTCCTGATCAGGTACTTAACCTGGCAAATTCCTTCCTAAAGAAGCTGGCAAATGCCTCACAGAGCTTACTTAGAAACCAAGCAAGCATACAGCCCATATTCTTAACCTCAAGTAGAAAATGATATATATGTACAAATAGGATGAATAGATATAGTAGACCATAACCTTTACGGAGATATGTTGCATGGCACAGGCAGCACAAAACATATTCCAGTTATATCATACATACATTTATAAACACTCCCCCATAAAGCCTTATGGGGTACACTGTCACACCCTCCACTTCCGATATCCACGGGGCATGCAATGATAGCATCCCTTGTGCAGTTGAAATTGTTGGAACCAATAGTTTGGTCAGTCAACTGTAAGTATTGAATAAAGTAGGCAAACTCACCCTTTTCCTCCTGGAGTTTTTCTGCAAAAGAACAATGAGGAAGAGAAGAAAACAGTTCAGTGTATGTCCATTGACTTATGAATTGAAGAGGGTGAATGAGATCCTTTCTTTCTTGATTAGCATAAATATTGGCCATGGGTAGTGAACTAGCTATTTAATCCATGGGCTAGCCTCATTCTTATCCCACTACGTAGTAGATAGAGGAGATTATATTCTTGCTTCAATCAATTTAAGAAGAAGCTTCATGGCCACAAGTAATTAGCAAAAGGTGCATATGAATCACTACGCTCCTCTGCTAATATGGGACCTGCTATGAAAGGAGCAGTAACACCATTTACATCATGTGCTGCATTCCATTTGCTTATTTCAATGCAGAGTCCTTTCAATGTGTACATTGCCTTTTGTAATGTGTCTCTGCAAGAGTGTTATGGTTCATGGAGAATACAAACAAGTAGTGGTTGAGTCTATTTAAATTTCAACAATGTGTGAGCAGCACTGCTCAGAACCACCAAGTGCTCATATACGTTACTGACAAAAATTAACCAAATAATCAGCTCTATCAAAAAGAAGAAACAGGCCACAGACTTACTTCTTGTATTTTCCAATTCTCCTAAAAAAGAAAAAAAAGATATTTAAAGATAACAATAGCACCTTTTGTAAGAATATGGCCAAGAACAAAGATAACTAATAGTTAAAATATCAAAAACTGTACTTATTGGAAAATAGCTGTGAGTGAGCAAGTGTCACAATGAACATCATACTTTCTAAGGCCGGAAGGAAACACTCTCATCATCTATAACACGGGCCAGAGAACTTCCCCCAAGCAATTCATGTTTGCATTAGAGCATTAGAGCAGTACCCTGAGAAAAAATTCCAGTGATGGAGGATGCACCACAACCCCCTGTAAATTGTTAGAAAGGCTAATCACGATCACTCTTAAAAATGTATACCTTATTTCTAGTTTGACTTTCCTTGTTTCAGTTTCCAGCCGTTGGATTTTGCAAGACTAAAGAGCCCATTATCACATATATGTTCTCTATCTACATACGTGAAGAGTGTAATCAAGTCACCCCTTTTCTTTGGTGAGCTAAACAGATTGAGCTTTTTGAGTCTATCACTATAACACATATTAACTAATCCTTTAATCATTCTGGTGCTCTTCTATGAACCCTCTCCAGTTTGACAAGCTCTTTCTTCAGTTGGGGACACCGGAACTGCACTCAGTATTCCAGCAACAGAGCCAAATACTGAGCTAATATAGTCTATAAAAAATTTATACCTAATTTCTAGTCTAACTTTCCTACTTTTATTTTCCAGCCATTGGATTTTGCTAGACCAGGGGTAGACAACCTTTCAGAAGTGGTGTGCCGAGACTTCATTTATTCACTTTAATTTAAGGTTTCGCGTGCCGGTAATACAAGTTAACATTTTTAGAAGGTCTCTCTCTATAAATCTATATTATATAACTAAACTATTGTTATATGTAAAGTAAACAAGGTTTTCAAAATGTTTAAGAAGCTTCCTTTAACATTAAATTAAAATGCTGATCTTACGCCACCAGCCTGTTCAGCCCGCTTCCAGCCTGGGGTTCTGTTCACCTAGGCCTGCAGCAGGCTGAGCGGGGCGACTCGAGGTCAGGGCAGAGGGCTGGGGTGTGTGTGGAGGTGCAGGGCAGAAGGCTGGATGTTGGGGGGAGGTCAGGGCAGAGGGCTGGACGGTGTGTGGGGGTGCAGGGCAGATGGCTTGGTGTTGGGGGCGACTCCAGGTCAGGGCAGAGGGCTGGGTGTGTGTGGAGGTGCAGGCCAGAAGGCTGGGTGTTGGGGGTGACTCGAGATCAGGGCAGAGGGGTGGGGTGTGTGTGGAGGTGCAGGGCAGAAGGCTGGGTGTTGCGGGGAGGTCAGGGCAGAGGGATGGAGTGTGTGTGGGGGTGCACGGCAGAATGCTGGGTGTTGGGAGAGACTCGAGGTTAGGGCAGAGGGCTGGGGTGTGTGTGCAGGTGTAGGGCAGAAGTCTGCATGGTAGGGGGAGGTCAGGGCAGAGGGATGGGGTGTGTATGGAGGTGCAGGGCACAAGGCTCTGTGGGGGGGTTCAGGGAGGAGGGCTGGGGGTGTGTGGAGGTGCAGAGCAGAAGTATGGGTGTTGGGGGGAGGTCAGGGCAGAGGGCTGGGGGTTGTGGGTGTGCAGGGCAGAAGACTGGGTGTTGGGGCGAGGATCAGGGCAGAGGACTGGGGTGTGTGTGGAGGTGGAGGGCACAAGGCTGGGTGTGGGGGAGGGTTCAGGGAAGAGAGCTGGGGGTGTGTGGAGGTGCAGGGCAGAGGGGTGTGGAGGTTCAGGGCAGAGGGCTGGGTGTTGGGTGGAGGTCAGGGCAGAGGGCTGGGGGTGTGTGTGGATGCAGGGTAGAAGGCTGGGTGTTGAGGGGAGGTCAGGGCAGAGGGCTGTAGGGTGTGTGGTGGTGCAGGGCAGATGGCTGGGTGTTGGGGGCGACCTGAGGTCACGGCACAGGGCTGGGGGTGTGTGGAGGTGCAGGGCAGAAGGCTGGGTGTGTGGGGGCAGCATCAGGGTAGAGGGCTGGGGTGTGTGTAGAGGTGGAGGGCACAAGGCTGGGTGTGGGGGAGGGTTCAGGGAAGAGAGCTGGGTGTGTGTGGAGGTGCAGGGCAGAGGGGTGTGGAGGTTCAGGGCAGAGGGCTGGGTGTTGGGTGGAGGTCAGGGCAGAGGGCTGGGGGTGTGTGTGGATGCAGGGTAGAAGGCTGGGTGTTGAGGGGAGGTCAGGGCAGAGGGCTGTAGGGTGTGTGGTGGTGCAGGGCAGATGGCTGGGTGTTGGGGGCGACCTGAGGTCACGGCACAGGGCTGGGGGTGTGTGGAGGTGCAGGGCAGAAGGCTGGGTGTGTGGGGGCAGCATCAGGGTAGAGGGCTGGGGTGTGTGTAGAGGTGCAGGGCAGAAGACTGGGTGTTGGCGGGAGGTCAGGGCAGAAGGCTGGATGGTGTGTGGGGGTGCAAGGCAGTTAGCTTGGTGTTGGGGGCGACTCGAGGTCAGGGCAGAGGGCTTGGGGTGTGTGGAGGTGCAGGGCAGAAGGCTGGGTGTTGGGGAAGACTCGAGGTCAGGCCAGAGGGCTGGGGTGTGTGTGGAGGTGAGGGCAGAAGGCTGGGTGTTGGGGGACGTCAGGGCAGAGGGCTGTGGTGTGTGTGCGTGCAGGGCAGAATGCTGGGTGTTGGGGGAGACTCGAGGTCAGGGCAGAGCGCTGGGGGTGTGTGGAGGTGCAGGGCAGAAGGCTGGCTGTGTGTGGGGAGGATCAGGGCAGAGGGATGGGGTGTGTGTGGAAGTGCAGGGCAGAAGGCTGGGTGTTGGGGGGAGATCAGGGCAGAGGGCTGTAGGGTGTGTGGGTGTGCAGGGCAGATGGCTGGGTGTTGGGGGCGACCTGAGATCAGGGCAGGGGGCTGGGGTGTGTGTGGAGGTGCAGGGCAGAAGGCTGGGTGTGTGTGGAGGTGCAGGGCACAAGGGTCTGTGTGGGGGGTTCAGGGCAGAGGGCTGGGGGTGTGTGGAGGTGCAGGGCAGAGGGATGGGTGTGTGTGTGGAGGTGCAGGGCAGAAGTCTGGGTGTTGGGGGAGGTCAGGGCAGAGGGCTGGGTGTTGTGGGGGTGCAGGGCAGAAGACTGGGTGTTGGGGGGAGGTCAGGGCAGAGAGCTGGATGGTGTGTGGGGGTGCAGGGCAGATGGCTTGGTGTTGGGGGCGACTCGAGTTCAGGGCAGAGGGCTGGGTGTGTGTGGAGATGCAGGGCACAAGGCTGGGTGGGGGGGTTCAGGGCAGAGAGCTGGGGAGCTGTGGAGGTGCAGGGCAGAGGGCTGGGGAGCTGTGGAGGTGCAGGGCAGAGGGCTGGGTGTTGGGGAGAGGTCAGGGCTGAGGGCTGGGGGTGTGTGTGGAGGTGCAGGGCAGAAGGCTGGGCACTGGGGGGAGGTCAGGTCTGAGGTCGGGGAGGTGTAGGGGTGCAGGGCAGAAGGCTGGGTGTTGGGGGAGGTCAGGGCAGAGGGCTGGAGGGTTTGTGGGGGGTGCAGGGCAGAAGGCTGGGTGTTGGGCGGAGGTCAGGGCAGAGGACTGGGAGTTCTGGGGCTGCAGCGCAGAATGCTGGTTGTTGGGGGAAGGTCATGGCAGAGGGCTGGATCGTGTGTGGGGGTGCAGGGCAGATGGATGGGTGTTGGGGGCGACTCGAGGTCATGGCAGAGGGCTGGATCGTGTGTGGGGGTGCACGGCAGATGGTTGGGTGTAGGGGGAGGTCAGGGCAGAGGGCTGGCGTGTGTGTGGAGGTGCAGAGCACAAGGCTGGGTGTGGGGGGGTCCAGGGAAGAGGGCTGGGGTGTGTGTGGAGGTGCAGGGCAGAGGGCTGGGGAGGTGTGGGGGTGCAGGGCAGAGGGCTGGGTGTTGGGGGAGGTCAAGGCAGAGGGCTGGGTGTTGGGGGAGGTCAAGGCAGAGGGCTGGGGGTGTGTGTGGATGCAGAGCAGGAGGCTGGGTGTTGGGGGGAGATCAGGTCAGAGGGCTGGAGGGTGTGTGGGGGCTGCAGGGCAGAAGGCTGGGTGTTGGGGGAGGTCAGGTCAGAGGGCTGGGGGGGTGCAGGGCAGAAGGCTGGGTGTTGGGGGGAGATCAGGTGAGAGGGCTGGAGGGTGTGTGGGGGGTGCAGGGCAGAAGGCTGGGTGTTGGGGGAGGTCAGGTTAGAGGGCTGGAGGGGGTGTAGGGCAGAAGGCTGGGTGTTGGAGGGAGGTCGAGGCAGAGGGCTGGAGGGTTTGTGGGGGGGTTCAGGGCATAAGGCTGGGTGTGTGTGGGGTGGTTCAGAGCAGAAGGCAGGGTGTGTGTTGGGGTGGGGGGTTTCAGGGCAGAGGCGTGGGGGTACAGGGCAGAAGGCTGGGTGTTGGGGGGAGGTCAGGGCAGAAAGCTGGGTGTGTGTTGCGGTGGGGGGGGTTCAGGGCAGAGGCGTGGGGGTGCAGGGCAGAAGGCTGGATGTTGGGGGGAGGTCAGGGCAGAGGGCTGGAGGGAGTGTGGGGGGGAGCAGTGCAGAGGGCTGGGGTGCTCGGCTCATGGGGGTGCTCCCAACCCCTTCCCCTGAGCCGCTCAGGGCAGGGGGCTGGGAGGGATGTGCCCTGTTCCACCCCCTTCCCCAAGGCCCATCCCTACCTCTCTCTGCCTCCTCTACGGAGCAGCGAGCACGCTGCCGCTCAGCTCGGCTCTGCTCCGCTTCCCCTCTCAAGGGCCGTCACCAGCAGGGAGAGGGAGGGGGAGGGGCCGGCATGCACCACATTGTGGGAAGAAGCGGGGGAGGGGAGAAGCTTGCCTGCCGCAGGACCAAGCTTCTGCCTCCTGCCCCCACAGGGGAGAGCAGTGGGCGGGGGAGATTAGTGGGGCTGGGAGCTGGGACAGCATTAGCAACTCAATCCTGCCACACTTCCCATCCAGAGCTTTTTCATTGAATGGATATGTACAGTTCCTGTAGCGTGTGGATGTTTTTTCTCTCATACCCGACTGCACTTGAACCCCTGCCCCTCTGACTTTCTTTGCAAAGCGAGGTCTCAGCTCAATGACGTACCACTATTCCAGAGTAAATCTATATATACCCTCCACTTTCCATATCCACGGGGCATGCAATGATAGCATCCCTTGTGCAGTTGATATTGTTGGAACCAATAGTTTGGTCAGTCAACTGTAAGTATTGAGTAAAGTAGGCAAACTCACCCTTTTCCTCCTGGAGTTTTTCTGCAAAAGAACAATGAGGAAGAGAAGAAAACAGTTCAGTGTATGTCCATTGACTTATGAATTGAAGAGGGTGAATGAGATCCTTTCTTTGTTGATTAGCATAAATACTGGCCATGGGTAGTGAACTAGCTATTTAATCCATGGGCTACTGTGATGGGTTGGATCACAGAACCCCCCTTGGGAGCTGCCACTCCACGTGCCAAGACGACCCCTGCTTCTGGTTTCCCTGCCAGCTCAGGACTCCAGCACCCAGTCTTGCTGAGCCAGACACTCCCTTCTGCTCAAACACAGACCCAGGGTCTGAATCACTTGTCACAAAACTGCAAATTTACCTGAAAACAGCTCACAGGAGTGTGCTTGTCTTTAGCACTCAGATGCCCAACTCCCAATGGGGTCTAAACCCAAATAAATCCGTTTTACCCTGCATAAAGCTTATGCAGGGCAAACTCATAAATTGTTCGCCCTCTATAACACTGATAGAGAGATATGCACAGCTGTTTGCTCCCCCAGGTATTAATACATACTCTGAGTAAATTACTAAATAAAAAGTGATTTTATTAAATACAGACAGTAGGATTTAAGTGGTTTCAAGTAGTAACAGACAGAACAAAGTAAGTCACCAAGTAAAATAAAATAAATCTATGTCTAATCAAACCAAATAGAGATAAGTTCCTCACCAGTTCCAGAATTCTCCCTTTTACAGGCTAATCTCCCTTTAGCCTGGGTCCAGCAATCACTCACACCCCCTGTAGTTACTGTCCTTTGTTCTAGTTTCCTTCAAGTATCCTGCGGGGGGTGGGGGTGGAGAGGCTCCTTCTTTAGCCAGCTGAAGACAAAATGGAGGGGTCTCCCACGGGTTTAAATAGACTCTCTCTTATGGGTGGAGACCCCCCTCTTCCCTCCTATGCAAAGTCCAGCTCCAAGATGGAGTTTTGGAGTCACCTGGGCAAGTCACATGCCTCTGCATGACTCAGTCTGTACAGACCGAAGCCATTGTCCACATGGTATCTTGCATGTTTCCAGGAAGACTTATGTGGATTGGAGCATTCCAAGATGCATTGTTCCCCAAGTGTTTCCTGATCAGGTACTTAACCTGGCAAATTCCTTCCTAAAGAAGCTGGCAAATGCCTCACAGAGCTTACTTAGAAACCAAGCAAGCATACAGCCCATATTCTTAACCTCAAGTAGAAAATGATATATATGTACAAATAGGATGAATAGATATAGTAGACCATAACCTTTACGGAGATATGTTGCATGGCACAGGCAGCACAAAACATATTCCAGTTATATCATACATACATTTATAAACACTCCCCCATAAAGCCTTATGGGGTACACTGTCACACCCTCCACTTCCGATATCCACGGGGCATGCAATGATAGCATCCCTTGTGCAGTTGAAATTGTTGGAACCAATAGTTTGGTCAGTCAACTGTAAGTATTGAATAAAGTAGGCAAACTCACCCTTTTCCTCCTGGAGTTTTTCTGCAAAAGAACAATGAGGAAGAGAAGAAAACAGTTCAGTGTATGTCCATTGACTTATGAATTGAAGAGGGTGAATGAGATCCTTTCTTTCTTGATTAGCATAAATATTGGCCATGGGTAGTGAACTAGCTATTTAATCCATGGGCTAGCCTCATTCTTATCCCACTACGTAGTAGATAGAGGAGATTATATTCTTGCTTCAATCAATTTAAGAAGAAGCTTCATGGCCACAAGTAATTAGCAAAAGGTGCATATGAATCACTACGCTCCTCTGCTAATATGGGACCTGCTATGAAAGGAGCAGTAACACCATTTACATCATGTGCTGCATTCCATTTGCTTATTTCAATGCAGAGTCCTTTCAATGTGTACATTGCCTTTTGTAATGTGTCTCTGCAAGAGTGTTATGGTTCATGGAGAATACAAACAAGTAATGGTTGAGTCTATTTAAATTTCAACAATGTGTGAGCAGCACTGCTCAGAACCAGCAAGTGCTCATATACGTTACTGACAAAATTAGCCAAGTATTCGGCTCTATCAAAAAGAGGAGTAGAGCACACGGAAGAAGAAGGACACTTTCCTACTGAAGGGCTTGTGTGAGCTCCAGTGAACGGGGGACAGTTTTTCTGAGACAGAAATTGCACTCACCAGCAGACACCATCAATCAGCTCCTCCCACTCCACCCTAATGTCTCCTTTATTTTGAGGTGAAAAATCAGAATATTCCTTTTTAATATGGAGGAAATAGAAACTTTTGACTCTACTGAGACACTTGTGCTTCTTTCTTGTTCTTTTTTTATTTTAAACTGTCTTTTTTCACCTGAAATAAACATATTCCCATGGAAAGTTTCTGCCAACAACTTGCCCTCATATTGCATACACTGGACCAGAAGACAGAGTATCTAGGTTCTATTTCCTGCTCACATTCCTTTGTGACTATCAGCACTTCCTTTGCAGGGAAATTGTCAAAGAGCCTACACTGGGTGCTCTGCACAGGATGTGGGTTACCAGTTTGGGGGAAGCTCTTGGGGAAAGACACTTCTCCCTCCATCCCCGAGGCACAGGGCGGAGTGTCTGCATGGCCTCAGTTACAACAATGTCAGGCACAGCACTGGCAACTCGGTCCTGCCACACTCCCAATCCAGATCTTTTTTTTTAATGGATATGTTCAGTTCCTGTAGCACGTAGATTTTTTTTCCTCACATGCCCGACTGCCCTTGAACCCCTGCCCCTCTGACTTTCTTTGAAAAGTGCTGCTGAGGCCTCAGCTTGATGACATATCACGATTCAATAGTAATCAAAACAGACCCTCCACTTCCCAGATCCACGGGCATGCAATGAGAGTGTCCCTACTGCCGTTAAAGTTGTTGCAACCAATACAGGGCACACGAAGTTTAGTTAGTTGACTGTAAGTATTCAGTAAAACAGGCAAACTCACCCATTTGCCCATGGGGTTCCTCTGCAAAAGAAAAATGAGGAGGAGAAGAAAACAGTTCAGAGTATGTCCATTGACTTATGAATTGAAGAAGGTGAATGAGATCCTTTCTTTGTTGATTAGCATAAATATTGGCCATGGGTAGTGAACTAGCTATTTAATCCATGGGCTAGCCTCATTCTTATCCCACTACGTAGTAGATAGAGGAGATTATATTCTTGCTTCAATCAATTTAAGAAGAAGCTTCATGGCCACCAGTAATTAGCAAAAGGTGCATATGAATCACTACGCTCCTCTGCTAATATGGGACCTGCTATGAAAGGAGGAGTAACACCATTTACATCATGTGCTGCATTCCATTTGCTTATTTCAATGCAGAGTCTTTTCAGTGTTTACATTGCCATTCGTAATGTGTCTCTGCAAGCGTGTTATGGTTCGTGGAGAATACAAACAAGTAGTGGTTGAGTCTATTTAAATTTCAACAATGTGTGAGCAACACTGCTCAGAACCAGCAAGTGCTCGTATACGTTACTGACAAAATTAGCTAAGTAATCCGCTCCATCAAAAACAGGGGAGTAGAGCACATGGAAGAACAAGGACACAGACTTACTTATTGTCTTTTCCAATTCTCCTAAAAAAGAAAAAAAAAATTTAAAGATAACAATAGCACCTTTTGTAATAATATGGCCAAGAACAAAGATAACTAATAATTAAAATATCAAAAGCTGTATTTATTGGAGAATAGCTGTGAGGGATCAAGTGACACAATAAACATCATGGTGTCTAAGGCGGGAAGGAAGCACTCTCATCATCTATAACATGGTCCAGAGAACTTCTCCCAAAAAATTCATGTTTGCATTAGAGCAGTACCTGGAGAAAAAATTTCCAGTGATGGAAGATTCACCACAACCCCTTGTAAATTGTTAGAAAGGCTAATCACCATCACTCTCAAAAATGTATACCTTATTTCTAGTTTGACATTCCTTGTTTCAGTTTCCAGCCATTGGATTTTGCTAGACTGTTCTCTGCTAGACTAAAGAGCCCATTATCACATATATGGTCTCTACCTACATACCTGTAGAGTGTAATCAAGTCACCCCTTTTCTTTGGTGAGCTAAACAGATTGAGCTCTTTGAGTCTATCAGTATAACACATGCTATCTAATCCTTTAATCATTCTAGTTCTCTTCTCTGAACCCTTTCCAGTTTGACAACTTCTTTCTGCAGTTGGGGATACCAGAACTGCACTCAGTATTCCAGCAACAGAGCCAAATACAGAGCTAATATAACCATTGTAGTCCTAATTAAGATCACCATCATACCCTCTGGTTTGGGCTCTAGTGAACACTTTCCTACTGAAGGGCTTGTCTGAGCTCCAGTGAACGGGGGACAGTTTTTCTGAGACAGAAATTGCACTCACCAGCAGACACCATCAATCAGCTCCTCCCCCTCCACCCTAGTGTCCCCCGCCGGCCACTGATCAGCTCTTCTGCATAGGGCAGGAGGCGCTGGTGGGGAGGAGCCAAGGAAGGAAGAGGCGGAATGAGGGGGGGCACTCTTGGGAGGGGGAGAACAGTGCAGGAAGAGGCAGAGTTAGAGTGGGCAAGGTTGGGGCCTTGAGGGAAGGGATATAATAGGGGCAGAGCATGGGGCAGAGAGGAGGTCAAGTACCCGTGAGGAAATCAAAAAGTTGGCACCTGTGCCTACACTGCCCCCACATTCTTTCTTAACTGAATCTAACCTTAACAATGTCTCTGTTCCTGCTCTATAAAAACAGGAAAGCGGGGTGAGGTCTAATAACTCAATGATTTTTCTTTTCATTCTACAAGACTCCTACACAGCAGTAGAGCACATGGAAGAAAAAGGACACAGACTTACTCATTCTCTTTTCCAAGTCTCCTAAAAAAGAAAAAAATATTTAAAGATAACAATAGCACCTTTTGTAATAATATGGCCAAGAACAAAGATAACTAATAGTTAAAATATCAAAAGCTGTATTTATTGGAGAATAGCTGCGATGGAGCATGTGACACAATGAACATCATGGTGTCTAAGGCTGGAAGGAAGTACTCTCATCATATATAACATGGTCCAGAGAATTTTCCCCAAACGATTCATGTTTGCATTAAGGCAGAACCTTTAGAAAAAAATTCCAGTGATGGAAGATGCACCACAACCCCTTGTAAATGGTAACAATGGCTAATCACCCTCACTCTTAAAAATGTATACATTATTTCTAGTCTGACTTTCCGAGTTTCTGTTTCCAGCCATTGGATTTTGCTAGACCATTCTCTGCTAGACTGAAGAGCCCATTATCACATATGTGTTCTCTAGCTACATACGTGTAGAGTGAAATCAAGTAACCCCTTTTCTTTGGTGAGCTTAATAGATTGACATCTTTGAGTCTATCACTATAACATATGTTATCTAATCCTTTAATCTTTCTGGTGCTCTTCTATAAACCCTCTCCAGTTTGACAACTTCTTTCTTCAGTTGGGGACACCGGAACTGCACTCAGTATTCCAGCAACAGAGCCAAATACTGAGCTAATATAACCGTTGTAGTCCTAATTAAGATCATTCCCATGCCTTCTGGTTTGGGGCCTGGCGAACACTTTCCTACTGAAGGGCTTGTGTGAGCTCCAGTGAATGGGGACAGTTTTTCTGAGACAGAAATTGCACTCACAGGCAGGCCCCATCGATCGTCTCCTCCCCCTCCACCCTAGAGTCTACTGCCCACCACTCATCAGCTCTTCTGCAGAGGGCAGGAGGTGCTGGGGGGGAGGAGCTAAGGAAGGAAGAGGTGGAACAAGGGCGGGGCACTCTTGGGAGAGGCGGTGGAGCAGGGCCAGAAGACGAAGAGTGGGAGCAGGAACAGGTGGGGCAGGGGTGGGGCCTTGAGGGAAGGGGTGTAGTGGGGCAGGGCCTGGGGCAGACAGGAGGTCAAGTACCTTCGAGCAAATGAAAAAGTTGGCACCTGTGCATACACTTCCCCCACATTATTTCGTAATTTAATCGAACCTTAAAAATATCTCCTTTATTTTGAGGTGAAAAATCAGAATATTCCTTTTTATTACGGAGGAAATAGAAAGTTTTGACTCTACTGAGATACTTTTTGCTTCTTTCTTGTTCTTTTTTTATTCCAAACAGTACTTTTTCACCTAAAATAAACATATTCCCATGGAAAGTTTCTGCCAACACCTTGCTCTCATATTGAATACACAGGACCGGAAGACAGAATATCTAGGTTCTATTTCCTGCTCTAACAAACATTCCTGTGTGACTATCAGCAATTCCTTTGCAGGGAAATTGTCAAAGAGCCTACACTGGGTGCTCTGCACTGGATGTGGGTTACCAGTTTGGGGGAAGCTCTTTCGGGAGGACAATTCTCCCTCCATCCCTGAGGCACAGGGTGGAGTGTCTGCATGGCCTCAGTTACAACCATGTCAGGCACAGCACTGGCAACTCGGTCCAGTAAAGTGTAAAGTAATGCACATTGGAAAAAATAACCCCAACTATACATACAACATGATGGGGGCTAATTTAGCTACAACGAGTCAGGAAAAAGATCTTGGCATCATCGTGGATAGTTCTCTGAAGATGTCCACGCAGTGTGCAGAGGCGGTCAAAAAAGCAAACAGGATGTTAGGAATCATTAAAAAGGGGATAGAGAATAAGACTGAGAATATATTATTGCCCTTATATAAATCCATGGTACGCCCACATCTCGAATACTGTGTACAGATGTGGTCTCCTCACCTCAAAAAAGATATTCTAGCATTGGAAAAGGTTCAGAAAAGGGCAACTAAAATGATTAGGGGTTTAGAGAGGGTCCCTTACGAGGAAAGATTAAAGAGGCTAGGACTCTTCAGCTTGGAAAAGAGAAGACTAAGGGGGGACATGATAGAGGTATATAAAATCATGAGTGATGTCGAGAAAGTGGATAAGGAAAAGTTATTTACTTATTCCCATAATACAAGAACTAGGGGTCACCAAATGAAATTTATAGGCAGCAGGTTTAAAACAAATAAAAGGAAGTTCTTCTTCACTCAACGCACAGTCAAATTGTGGAACTCCTTACCTGAGGAGGTTGTGAAGGCTAGGACTATAACAATGTTTAAAAGGGGACTGGACAAATTCATGGTGGCTAAATCCATAAATGGCTATTAGCCAGGATGGGTTTAAGAATGGTGTCCCTAGCCTCTGTTCGTCAGAGGATGGAGATGGATGGCAGGAGAGAGATCACTTGATCATTGCCTGTTAGGATCACTCCCTCTGGGGCCCCTGGCATTGGCCACTGTCGGTAGACAGATACTGGGCTAGATGGACCTTTGGTCTGACCCGGTACGGCCATTCTTATGTTCTTATGTTATGTTCTTATGTCCTGCCACACTCTCAATCCAGATCTGTTTCATTCAAAGGATATGTTCAGTTCCTGTAGCGCGTGGATGTTTTTTCTCACATGCCTGACTGCCCTTCAACCCCTGCCCTGCTGACTTTCTTTGAAAAGTGCTGGTGAGGTCTCAGCTTGCTGACATACCACGATTCAATAGTGAACTAAACAGACCCCCCACTTCCCAGATCCACGGGCATGCAATGAGAGTGTCCCTACTGCCACTGAAGTTGTTGCATCCAATACTGGGCATACAAAGTTTAGTTAGTTGACTGTAAGTATTCATTAAAATAGGCAAACTCACCCATTTGCTCATGGGGTTCCTCTGCAAAAGAACAATGGGGAGGAGAAGAAAACAGTTCAGTGTATGTCCATTGACTTATGAATTGAAGAGGGTGAATGAGATCCTTTCTTTCTTGATTAGCATAAATATTGGCCATGGGTAGTGAGCTAGCTATTCAATCCGTGGGTTAGCCCCATTCCTATCCCACTATGTAGTAGATAGAAGAGATTATATTCTTGCTTCAATCAATTTAAGAAGAACCTTCATGGCCACAAGTAATTAGCAAAATGTGCATATGAATCACTACGCTCCTCTCCTAATATGGAACCTGCTATGAAAGGAGCAGTAACACCATTTACATCATGTGCTGCATTCCATTTGCTTATTTCAGTGCAGAGTCTTTTCAATGTGTACATTGCCTTTCGTAAAGTGTCTCTGTAAGTGTGTATCAAAAAGGGGAGTAGAGCACAGGGAAGAAAAAGGCCACAGACTTACTTATTGTCTTTTTCAATTCTCCTAAAAAAGAAAAAAATATTTTTAAAGATAACAATAGCACCTTTTGTAATAATATGGCCAAGAACAAAGGCAACTAATAGTTAAAATATCAAAAGCTCTATTTATTGGAGAATAGCTGCGAGGGATCAAGTGACACAATGAACATCATGGTGTCTAAGGCTAGAAGGAAGCATTCTCATCATCTATAACATGGTCCAGAGAACTTCCCCCAAACAATTCATGTTTGCATTAGAGCAGTACCTTTAGAAAAAAATGTCCAGTGATGGAGGATGCACCACAACCCCCTGTAAATTGTTAGAAAGGCTAATCACCCTAACTCTTTAAAAATGTATACCCTATTTTTAGACTGACTTTCCTATTTTCAGTTTCTAGCCATTGGATTTTGCTAGACCATTCTCTGCTAGACTAAAGAGCCCATTATCACATGTAGGTCTCTACCTACATACGTGTAGAGTGAAATCAAGTCACCCCTTTTCTTTGGTGAGCTAAATAGATTGAGCTCTTTGAGTGTATCACTAGAACACATGTTATCTAATCCTTTAAACATTCTGGTGCTCTTCTATGAACCCTCTCCGGTTTGACAACTTCTTTCTTCAGTTGGGGACACCGGAACTACACTCAGTATTCCAGCAACAGAGCCAAATACAAAGCTAATATAACCCCTATGGTCCTAATTAAGATCATCCCCATGCCCTCTGGTTTGGGGCCTAGCGAACACTTTCCTACTGAAGGGCTTGTGTGAGCTCCAGTGAACGGGGGACAGTTTTTCTGAGAAAGAAATTGTACTCACAGGCAGGCTCCACTAATCAGCTACTCCTCCCCCCTCACTGCAGCCCCTCCTGCCCACCAGTGATCAGCTCTTCTGGAGAGGGCAGAAGGCACTGGCGGGGAGGACCCCAGAAGAAAGAGGTGAAATGCGTGTTGTGCACTCTTGGAAGTGGGAGAACAGTGCAGGAAGAGGGAGAGTGACAGCGGGCAAGGGTGGGGCCTTGAGGGAAGGGGTATAATAGGGGAAAGGCCTGGGGCAGAGAGGTGGTCAAGTACCCGCAAGGAAATCAAAGAGTTGACACCTGTGCCTACACTGCTCCCACATTATTTCGTAACTTAATCGAACCTTAAAAATCTCTCCTTTTTTTTGAGGTGAAAAATCAGAATATTCCTTTTTAATATGGAGGAAATAGAAACATTTAACTCTACAGATATGCTTTTGGTTCTTTTTTTTTCTTTTTTTCATCCCCAAAGTTTTTTTCCACCTGAAATGGACATATTCCCATGAAAAGTTTCTGACAACACCTTCCTCTCATAGTGAATACACTGGAGCAGAAGACAGAGTATCTAGGTACTATTTCCTGCTCTAGCACACATTCCTGTGTCAATATTAGCCCTTCTTTGCCGGGAAATTGTCAAAGAGCCTACAGTGGGTGCTCTGCATAGGATATTGTTTCCCAGTTTGGGGGAAGCTCCTTGGAGAGGACAATTCTCCCTCCATCCCGGAGGCAAAGTGTGGAGTGTCTGCATGGCCTCAGTTACGACAAGGTCAGGCACAGCACTAGCAACTCAGTCCTGCCACACTCCCCAGGCAGAGCTTTTTAATTGAATGGATATGTTCAGTTCCTGTAGCGCATGGATATTTTTCCTATCATACCCGATTGCCATTGAACCCCTGCCCCTCTGACTTTCTTTGCAAAGTGAGGTCTCAGCTCGATGACATACTACGATTCCAGAGTAATCTACACAGGCCCTCCACTTTCCATACCCACGTGGCATGCAATCATAGAGTCCCTTCTGCAGTTGAAATTGTTGGAACCAATAGTTTGGTCAGTCAATTTTAAGTATTGAGTAATGTAGGCAAACTCACCCTTTTCTTCCTGGAGTTTTTCTGCAAAAGAACAATATGGAGGAGAAGAAAACAGCTCAGTGTATGTCCATTGACATATGAATTGAAGAGGGTGAATCAGATCATTTCTTTGTTGATTAGCATAAATATTGGCCATAGGTAGTGAACTAGGTATTCAATCCATGGGCTAGCCCCATTCCTGGACTGCTACTTAGTAGATAGAGAAGGTTATATTCTTGCATTAATACATTTAAGAAGAAGCTTCATGGCCACAAGGAATTAGCAAAAGGTGAATTTGACACACTACTCTCCTCTGCTAATATGGGATCTGCTATGAAAGGAGCAGTAACACCATTTACATCCTGAGCTGAATTCCATTTGCTTATTTCAATGCAGAGTCCTTTCAATGTGTACATTGTCTTTTATAGTGTGTCTCTGCAAGGGTGTTTTGGTTCTTGGAGAATACAAACAAGTAGTGGGTGAGTCTATTTAAATTTCATCAATGTATGAGCAGCACTGCTCAAAACAAGGAAGTGTTCATATACGCTACTGACAAAATTAACCAAGTAATCAACTCCATCAAAAAGAAGAAAAAGGCCACAGACTTACTTATTGTATTTTCCAATTCTCCTAAAAAAGAAAAAAATATATTTAAAGATAACAATAGCACCTTTTGTAATAGTATGGCCAAGAACAAAGGCAACTAATAGTTAAAATATCAAAAGCTGTACTTATTGGAAAATAGCTGTGAGGGAACAAGTGACACAGTGAACATCATACTGTCTAAGGCCGGAAGGAAACCCTCTCATCAGCTATAACACGGGCCAGAGAACTTCCCCCAAACAATTCATGTTTGCATTAGAGCAGTACATTCAGAAAAAATTCCAGTGATGGAGGATGCACCACAACCCCCTGTAAATTGTTAGAAAGGCTAATCACCATCACTCTTAAAAATTTATACCTTATTTCTAGTTTGACTTTCCTTGTTTCAGTTTCCAGCCATTGGATTTTGCAAGACTAAAGAGCCCATTATAACATATATGTTCTTTATCTACCTACGTGTAGAGTGTAATCAAGTCACCCCTTTTCTTTGGTGAGCTAAATAGATTGAGCTCTTTGAGTCTATCACTAGAACTCATGTTATCTAATCCTTTAATCATTCTGGTGCTCTTCTATGAACCCTCTCCAGTTTGACAACTTCTTTCTTCAGTTGGGGACACCGGAACGGCACTCAGTATTCCAGCAACAGAGCAAAATACTGAACTCATATAACCCCTATTGTCCTAATTAACTTCATCCCCATGCCCTCTGGTTTGGGTCCTAGCGAACACTTTCCTACTGAAGGGCTCTTGTGTTCTCCAGTGAAAGGATTACAGTTTTTCTGTGACAGAAATTGCACTCACCAGCAGACACCATCAATCAGCTCCTCCCCCTCCACCTCAGCGTCTCTTACCCACCACTGATCGCCTCTTCTGCAGAGGGCAGGAGGTGCTGGGGGGGAGGAGCTAAGGAAGGAAGAGTTGGAACAAGGCTGGGGCACTCTTGGGAGGGGGAGAACAGGGAAAGAAGAGGCAGAGTTAGAGCGGGCAAGGGTGGGGCCTTGAGGGAAGGGGTATAATAGGAGCAGGGCCTGGGGCAGAGATGTGGTCAAGTACGTGCGAGGAAATCAAAAAGTTGGCACCTTTAGCACACATTCCTGTGTCAATATTAGCACTTCCTTTGCAGGGAAATAGTCAAAGAGCCCACACTGGGTGCTCTTCACAGCCCTTCAGTAATTATTAACGAAGATGGTGAGGGATGAAAGCTAGTGTTCTGGTTGTCTCTCAGCTTCTGACTATCAGAAGCTTGGACTGGATGTCAGGAAATGGATCATTAGAGAAATTCCCATTCTTTTCATTTCCTCTGATGAATCAGGCACTGGCCACTGTCAGAAGACAAGATATTGGGCTGGATGGATTATTGGTCTGACACAGTATGGCTGTTCTTATGTTTTTTCCCTAGAGCTTTTGTTTCCTGTCCCCAGTAAAGTTCCCTGTTATTTTTGAGTGTGGCCTTTCATTTGTTGAATATCATCTTCCTCCTGAAATAAAGAACCCAGGACCCAATGCATGCCACGAGGGAAGACAAGCCACTCCGATTGGCAAGGAGCACAGAGGAAGCTTAAGCCACACGGGGGGTGGGGGAGAAGGGGGCTACATGAAATACAATGTTGGCATTTCCCTCAGAGAGCTGTCTCTGCAGCAGGTGGGACTAAAGGACCCTCTGACTCCCGTGAAACACAACAAAATAGTCAGGGAGTCAGGGACTGCAGGGGATGGGGAATTCCCCTGCTGCCAGTGACAGACAAGTTTGATTCTGAACCCAGGTTGCTTGCTTCTGTGAAGTAATGAGCATCCTCAATTCAAATTATGCCAAATCCATAAATCTTATTCAGATGTAACTCAGGTAAAATTCTCAAAAGCATAGATATTTTTAGAAAACATCCGCTCAATGTGCATCAGCAGTAAAAGCTCTACCAGAGATAGATAATAAGACAGAAAATAACATAATGCCACTATTTGAATCCATGGTGCGCCCACAACTTGAATACTGTGTGCAGTTCAGGACACCCCATCTAAAAAAAATTATGTTAGAATTGGCAAAAGTATAGAGAAGGGCAACAAAAACGATTAAGGGTAAGGAACAGCTCCCATACGAGAAGAGATTTAAAAGACTCGGACTGTTCAGCTTGGAACAGAGATGACAAAGGGGGAATATGACAGAGATCTGTGAAATCATGAATGCTGTGGAGGAAGAGAAAAGGGAAAAGGGAACTATTATTTACCCATTTGCATAACACAAGAACTAGGGGTTACTTGATTAAATCAATAGGTTTAAAACAAGCAAACAAACAAAAGGAAGTACTTTTCATGCAACACAGTCAACCTGTGGAATTCATTGCTAGGAGATATTAAAATTTGCTAATTATATTTTAAAGATCTTGAACATCATAAATTAGCCACCTTCAGTGAGGTTCATGTGGACAAATATTTGGATCCAGTAGTTTTGCTATCAGTAAATTTGACCAGCATTGAGTTCTCTCTGCTGCTGTCAGTCAGCTTCTCCATTGTTTCTTTCAAGCAAAATTAACCTCATTCACGGGCAATATGACAGTTTTTCCATTGATTCCAAGGCCAAAAGGGACCATTGCGATCATCTAGTCTGATCACCTCTAGAACACAGGCCAGAGAACCGCCCCAAAATAATTCCTAGAGCAGAGTTTAAAAAAAAATCCTATCTTGATTTAGAAATTGCCATGGTTGTAGACACCACTGCAACACTTAGTAAATTGTTCCAATGGTTAATCACCCTCACTATTAAAAATTTACACCTTATGCAAATTAAACAAAAGAAAATTATGTTAACTTACTTATGCATTTTTCAAGAAAAAGGATGATGATCACAGCAATACACAGCAATAAACAAATTAAGGCACCTACGGAAAGATAGAACATGTTACTATCACCACCATGTAGCCTCAAACATGGGAGGTATTTCTAAGTGTTACAGTTTCGGACCTAAACAATGATGGACTTTTGATGGAGTATGAACAATGATGGGATATGAACAGATGTCCCTGCGAGGAGGTGTGGACTCTACCTAAGGGTCCCCAGTCTGGTTTTACCTGTTCCTCCCCACCATTCAAAGACAGAGCGAAATAGGCTCCATTAGGAGTCTTTTGTTATTTTAAGTGCTCAGTAAGGGATTAAATCATGTGTGATGGGACAGCCTTTCTGCCCAGCCTGCTAAGAGCTAAAAGTCACTAGGAGCTGACAATCACTAATAGTTCGGTGGACTCTCAAGAGACTGACCTGCAGAGGTCACAGCAGAGAGGCAAGTGGCAGAAGGTGACTGGCGACTGGAACAAGTGGGGGAGGAATAACAGCTGGTAGGGCGGCCAGCAAGGGAGAAACCATGGCTGGCAGGGAGGCCCGCGGGGGAGGACCAGCGACTGGTGGGGCAGCCAGCCAGAGCAAGTACTCAGATGGTGGATCAAGCAAGGTCCCTTCTTCCTCAGATGGGAGCTGAACTCACACAGATGCACCTCTGAACCTTGGATCCTCACCAAGGGCAATGACTGTGAGTGGGGTATGGTGAAGGAGCAGAGAGGGGCACATAAAAGGAAGTTTTGGTTGTAGAACTCAAGAACAGGAGGTAGAAGACTCTGTCCCACGCACTCTGGGGTGGGTGTCCTGCTCACAGTTTTATCTTTATCAAACCTGCTTGTGGCATTTTCCCCAATTAATGTTAGGTCACTTCCCTCTTTTCATTAAAAGTTTTGTTCCTACACTCAGACTCTCTGCTTGCGAATGGGGAAGTATTGCCTCTCAGCGGCACCCTGGGGTGTCATTTTCCCAGGTTACTGGGTGGGGGCTCAAGCCAGTTTTGTGTTATATTGTTGAAAAGGAACCCCTAGATATTGAACCCAGCCCTGGTTGCTGCCAGCTCCACCTGGCAGAAGGTTAGAATAGAATAAATATGAGCCATGTTGGTGATCTCCTCTTCCTGCTGAGTGTATCTTACATGCTTCAGTGAGCCTCAGCCACACTGAACCCCTCCACACTAAGGCCGTAGCTACACTCGAAACTTCAAAGCGCCGCCACGGGAGCACTTCCATGGCAGCGCTTTGAAGTGTGAGTGTGGTTGCGCACTTGTGCTGTGAAAGAGCTCTCCCAGCGCTGCAGGTACTCCACCTCCATAAGGGGATTAGCTTACAGCACTGGAATTCCAGCTCCCAGCGCTGGAGCACTGTTTACACAGGCGCTTTACAGTGCTGTAACTTGCTGCATTCAGGGGGGGTGTTTTTTCACATCCCTGAGCAAGAAATTTGCAGTGCTGTAAAGCGCCAGTGTAGCCAAGCCCAAAGTTATTCTCCCCCACAAAAGAGGAGGGTTCAGCTGACCTACTGTGATGTCGCCCTTCACCCAGATGTCACAAAGCCCCTTATCTGGTTCTAGGATCCATACAACTGCAAATGCTGGAGGGACTGGTGTGCGGGAAGTGGGGATAATGCATATTGCTCCCCTTCCTACCCCCTCTGATTGCACAGACAGGACAATACCGCACATCTTTAACCTTTAACAGGTAGCTACCTTCCTGCCTCACCCATAAACAATGAAAGTTTCAGTCATTATCACTGAACATTTGTTTCATTTTCAGAAAACTTAAAAAAGACAATATGTAAGTCTGTGTCTTATTTCTCTTATATATAGTCTGGCCAATACACACAAATCTTGTAGAGTGGAAAGGGGAAGAATTTATTTTTAAACTTCTCTGCTCTCTCCTGCCTTTCATGATCCCTTTTTCCTGGCTTCACAAGAGCATCTCTGAATATTTGCTAGATCTGAGGAGAGTTGCTTTTCTATTCTGGCATTTTTAAATGTACACTCCATTGCTGTTCAGTATCCTCTAGAAATGTAACTCTCCAGCAAACAAATATTGTATGAAAGAAAATGTACATATGAAAACGACTGCACATGGAAACAGAAAATGCAACATAATTCATTACATAAACAGTATCATGACATTTTAATAACTGATGCCCATATTAGGAGAGTTGAATTGTATCCTATTGAGCTTTTTTTCTATTTAATAGTGACTATGAAGGTTCTTGCCAAAATTGTTCAAAAAAGGTTGAGCTCTGATCTCTCTTCTAATCTTCAATACAGGGGGGATGGGCATATGACTAGCCTCATAGACTGAATAGCTGTTGAAGGCTCTTTGCTGAAAAGTTTTCATTGAAGACACTGCACCTATTTACGCTATCGAACATTTCTGCGTGATAGGCCCAGATCTGTACCTGGGAAGGGGAGTGAGTTGCAGAACCACACTGCCCAGAGGAGACCTCCAGAGGGGATTGTGATTTAAGGGGTGAACAGTTCCTCCTTGAGATCCCAGGCATGGAAAGGACAAAGCACTCTTAGCAGCCTGCTGCCAGAGACAACGGAGGCCAGGAAACTGCTCTGGAAAAGAGCGTCCTTGTATACAAAGCCCAAGCACGTGTCATGGAAGTTAGAGCTCATTGCTAAACAATGAACACTTTCCTACTGAAGGGTTTGAGTGAGCTGCAGTGAAAGGGGTACAGCTTTGCTGAGACAGAAATTGCACTCACCAGCAGACCCCACAAATCAGCTCCTCCCCCCCCCCCACCACAGTGTCTGCTGCCTGCCGCTGATGAGCTCTTCTGCAGAAAGCAGGAGGTGCTGGGGTGAGGAGCCGGGGAGGAAGAAGCAGAATGAAGGCGGGGTGCTCTTGGAAGAGGGGTAGAATGGGGCAGGAAGAGGAAGAGTGGGAGCGGGAACAGGTGGGGCAGGGGTGGGGCCCTGAGGGAAGGGGTATAGTAGGGGCAGGGCCTGGGACAGAGAGGTGGTCAAGCACCCCTGAGGAAATCAAAAAGTTGGTGCTTGTGCTTACACTCTCCCCACATGATTGGGTAACTGAATCGCACCTTAACAATGTCTCCTTCATTTTGAAGTGAAAAATCAGAATGTTCCTTTTCAATTCAGAGGAAATAGAAACTTTTGACTCTACTGAGATGCTTTTGCTTCTTTCTTGTTCTTTTTTTCATCCAGAAAGTTTTTTTTCCGCCTGAAATAGACCCATTCCCATGGAAAGTTTCTGCCAACACCTTCCTCTCATAGTCAATATACTGGACCGGAAGGCAGAATATCTAGGTTCTATTTCCTGCTCTAGCAAACATTCCTGTGTGACTATCAGCACTTCCTTTGCCGGGGGATTGTCAAAGAGATTACACAGGGTGCTCTGAACAGGATGTGGGTTCCCAGTTTGGGGGAAGCTCTTTTGGGAAAGACACTTCTCCCTCCATCCCTGAGGCACAGGGTGGAGTATCTGCATGGCCTCACCTACTACAAGGTCAGGCACAGCACTAGCAACTCGGTCCTGCCACACTCCCCATTCTGAGCTTTTTCATTCAATGGATATTTTCAGTTCCTGTGGCACTGGATGCTTTTTCTCACATGCCCAACTGTCCTTGAACCCCTGCCCCTCTGACTTTCTTTGCAAAGTGCTGGTGAGGTCTCAGCTCGATGACATACCATGATTCCAGAGTAATCTACACAGAACCTCCACTTCCCATATCCACAGGGCATGCAATGATAACATCCCTTCTGCAGTTGAAGTTGTTGGAACCAATACAGGGCACACAAAGTTTGGTTAGTGGACTGTAACTATTGAGTAAAGTAGGCAAACTCACTCATTTACTCGAGGAGTTTATCTGCATAGGAACAATGGGGAGGAGAAGAAAACAGTTCAGTGTATGTCCATTGACTTATGAATTGGAGAGGGTGAATGGGATCCTTTCATTCTTGATTAGCATAAATATTGGCCATAGGTAGTGAGCTAGCTATTCAATTCGTGTGCTAGCCCCATTCCTGGCCTGGTACGTAGTAGATAGAGAAGATTATATTCTTGTTTTAATCAATTTAAGAAACAGCTTCATGGCCACAACTAATTAGTAAAAGGTAAATATGACACACTACACTCCCCTGCTAATATGGGTTCTGCTATGAAGGGAGCAGTAACACCATTTACATCATGAGCTGCATTCCATTTGCTGTTTCAACATACAATCTTGATTTGAAAAATTTCCAGTCATGGAGGAGACATCACAACCCCTGGTAAATTGTTATAATTGCTAATCACCCTCCCTCTTAAATTTACGCCTTATTTCTAGTCTGACTTTCCTAATTTCAATTTCCAGCCATTGGATTTTCCTAGACCATTCTCTGCTAGATTAATGAGCCCATTATGAAATATTTGTTCTCTATGTACATACATATAGAGTGCAATCCAGTCACCCCTTCTGTTTGTTAAACTAAATAGATTGAGCTCTTTGAGTCTATCACTATAAGATGTTCTAGTGATCTTCTAATCATTCTGGTGCTCTTCTCTGAACCCTCTCCAGTTTGACAACTTCTTTCTTCAGTTGGGGACACCAGAACTGCACACAGTATTCCAGCAACACAGCGAAATACAGTGCTAATATAACCTCTATCGTCCTAATTAATATCATCCCCATGCCCTCTGGCCTGGGGCCTAGTGAACACTTTCCTATTGAAGGGGGTGTGTGAGCTCCAGTCAAAGGGGTACAGCTTTCCTGAGCATCAGAGGGGTAGCCGTGTTAGTCTGGATCTGTAAAAAGCAACAGAGAGTCCTGTGGCACCTTAAAGACTAACAGATGTATTGGAGAATAAACTTTTGTGGGTGAATACTCACTTCGTCAGGGTATTCTTTGCTGAGAGAGAAATTGCACCTATTCCCATCACAGACGATGTTTGTGTGATAGGCCTAGCTGTGTGTCAGGAAATGTGAGTGGGTTGCTAAATTGCACCGCCCTGTGGAGCTCTGGGTGTGATTGTGCCTCAAGAGATGAACAGCTCCTCCTGGAGATTCCAGGCATGGAGGGGGACAGCACTCTCATCACCCTGGTGCCAAGGGCAGGGAAGGCCAGGACAATCTTCTATCAGAAAGGCACAGAATCACTGAGCATGATGCCTGGCTTCCAGCAGACTTTTCAGCTTTGCTGTGATTCCAGGATGCTCTGCACTCTGCTTGTGAGGGGAGAGCCCTCCTCATCAGGAGAGGTTATAGTGAAGTACAGTGAAGGCCCCTTAAGTTCCCAGCAGAAATTTCCCATCCAATGGGATGCTCTTGCACTTCACTATGAAGAGTTCCCCCTTGGGGCAGGGTATTAAATCCCACAGAGTGGTTTAAGTCCTACAGAATGTTGCTTGGTGCAATCTAGAACAGGCTGCTAAACATTTCCCTGATAATACCCCACTGTGTTTGATCATCTGAGAAATCAAACCAAACTCACAATTGTCATCCAGCTATTGCTTTGAAAAATTGCTGTATTAGTAGGAACATTGCCAGCAGATTGAGGAAAGTGATTATTCCCCTCTACTCAGAACTGGTGAGGCCAGTTTTGGTCCCCCCACTACAGAAGGGATGTGGACAAATTGGAGAGTCCAGCGCAAGGCAACAAAAATGATTAAGTGGCTGGGGCACATGATTTATGAAGAGAGGCTGAGGGAACTGGGATTATTTAGTCTACAGAACAGAAGAGTGGTATTTGATATCAGACTTCAACTACCTGAAGTGGGGTTCCAATAGGAGGGAGCTAGGCTGTTCTCAGTGGTGGCAGATGACAGAACAAGAAGCAATGGTCTCAAGTTGCAGTGTGGGAGGTTTAGGTTGGATATTAGGAAAGTATTTCACTAGGATGGTGGTGAAACACTGGAATGGGTTACCTAGGGAGGTGGTGGAATCTCCTTCCTTAGAGGTTTTTAAGGCCAGGTTTGAGAAAGCCCTGGCTGAGATGACTTAGTTAGTCCTGCTTTGAGCAGGGGGTTGGTCTAGATGACCTGCTGAGGTCCCTTCCAACCCTGATATTCTATTATTCTAAAAGGACACACACCTCCACATGTGACATATTTGTCTTAAGAACATAAGAATGGCCATACTGGGTCACACAAAATGTCCATCTAGCCCAGTATCCTGTCGTCCGACAGTGGCCAATGCCAGCTGCCACAGAGGGAATGAACAGAACAGGTAATCATCATCAAGTGATCCCTCCCCTGTTCCCTGTTCTCAGCTTCTGGCAAACAGAGGCTAGGGACACCATCCCTGCCCATCCTGGCTAATAGCGATTGATGGACTTATCCTCTTATAGTCTTGGACTTCACAATGACCTCTGGCAAGGAGTTCCAGAGGTTGACTGTGCATTGGGTGAAGAAATACTTCCTTTTGTTTCTTTTAAACTTGCTGCCTATAATTTTATTTGGTGACTCCTAGTTCTTGTGTTATGAGAAGGAGTAAATAGCACTTCCTTATCTACTTTCTCCACACCAGTCATGATTTTATAGACCTCAATCATATCCCCCCTTAGTTGTCTCTTTTCCAAGCTGAAAAGTCCCAGTCTTATTAATCTCTCCTCAGATGGAAGCTGTTCTATACCTAATATTTTTTGTTGCCCTTTTCTGAAACTTTTCCAGTTCTAATATATCTTTTTTGAGATGGGGCGACCACATCTGATTGCAGTATTCAAGATATAGACGTACCATGTATTTATATAGAGGCAAGATGATATTTCCTATCTTATTATCTATCATTTTCTTAATGATTCCCAACATTCTGTTTGCATTTTTGACTGCCGCTGCACATTGAGTAGATGTTTTCAGAGAATTATCCACAATGACTCCAAGATCTCCTTCTTGAGTGGTAACAGCTAATTTAGACTCCATCATTTTATATGTATAGTTGGGATTATGTTTTGCAATGTGCATTACTTTGCATTTATCAACACCGAATTTCATCTGCCATTTTGTTGCCCACTCACCCAGTTTTGAGAGATCCTTTTGTAGCCCTTTGCAGTCTACTGGGACTTAATTATCTTGAGTAGTTTTGTATCACCTGCAAATTTTGCCACCTCACTGTTTACCCCTTTTTCCAGATCATTTATGAATATGTTGAATAGGACTAGTCCCAGAACAGATCCCTGGGGGATACCACTATTTACCTCTCTCCATTCTGAAAACTGACCATTTATTCCTACCCTTTGTTTCCTATCTTTTAACCAGTTACCAATCCATGAGAGAACTGTCCCTCTTATCCCATGACTGCTTACTTTGCTTAAAAGCCTTTGGTGAGGGACCTTGTCAAAGGCTTTCTGAAAATCTAGATATACTATATCCACTGGATCCTTCTTGTCCAAATGCTTGTTAACCCCGTCAAAACATTCTAGTAGTTTGGTGAGGTATGACTTCCCTTTAGAAAAAACATGTTGACTATTCCC